>NC_067432.1:1108935-2326730 GCF_009764475.1 Pristis pectinata
TTTCAGAAGAAAATCTCCCTTCAAATTTGTTGGGCTGTGTGGGGCCAGCAGAAAAGGGAGCCCAAAATCCAAGCACTTGCCACCAACACGCCCTATCCTGTCGGAGCTGGCTGCACCAGCATGCACACGATGGGCCAAATGGTAGTCTCCTCAGCTGCAAACTTCAACCACTCTGTGCAAAGTGAACTACTGCAGACCCGGAAATATTAAGTAGAACACAAACGGCGGAGAACTCTCTGCGGATGAGGCAGCGTCTGCAGCAACAGAAACAGAATTAATGCTTCAGGTCTGGAGACGGGTCAGTGAAGACCAGCAACCTAAGCATTAACTCCGATTGTCTGCCTGAGCAGCCGCGTTCTCTACAGTTCCTGCTTCTCCCCCCCAGAGCAGGTCAGACAGCTGACGGTTACACACTGGGGCCAGGTGCTGCAAGCATCACAATGTCAGCCAATTGAAACAGCACGAAAGGGCAAGTGATGGACCACGGTAACAGTGTCAGGGAAGATCCCACTCAGCCCAACATCTGGAATAAACCAGCTAGAACTGTGCAAGCTCAAATCCTCAACATAGTCGAGCCAGGAATGTGAATCGCTGACCAGGTACACTGGAGCCCTGCCGGGGGACACTGGGGACACCAGGGCCTGCCCGGGTATGTCCAAAAACACCATGGGAGGATGGAGAAGAAACTGCTGGAGACCTGGCTGAGATATTTGCATCATCGTTAGTGACAGGTGAGGTGCCGGAAGACTGGAGGGTGGCGAACGTTGGGCTTTACAGCAACCCTCTGGATTGCTGCCGGTGCCACGCGACAGTGAAGGTAGGAATAGGAGAAGATGGCAAATAAATGCGTGGCTGAGAAGTTGGTGCAGGAGGGAAGGTTTTAGATTTTTGGATCATTGGGATCTCTTCTGGGGAAGGTGGAACCTGTACAGAGAGGACGGGTTACACCTGAACCCGAGGGGGGCCAATATCCTTACAGGCAGGTTTGCTAGGGTGGTTTGGGAGGATTTAAAACTAGATTGCGAGGGGGATGGGAAACCAGAGGGGTAGGTCAGAGGAAGAAGGGGATGGGGAAAAGTTAGAACTAACAGGCAGAGAGGCTTTGAGGAAGGAGAAGCAGAGTACAGGCTATAAAAGTAGTAAGGTGGATGGGCTAAAGTGCATTTACTTGAATGCGAGAAGCATCAGGAATAAGGGTGATGAACTGAGAGCTTGGATAAGTACATGGGACTACGATATTGTGGCTATTACAGAAACATGGCTGACATCGGGGCAGGAATGGATATTGAATATTCCTGGTTTTCAGTGTTTGAAAAGGGATGGGGGGGGGGGAAAAGAGGAGGAGGGGCGGCGATACTGGTCAGGGATACTATTACAGCTGCAGAAAGGGTGGATAATGTAGAAGGATCCTCTCTAGAGTCAATATGGGTGGAAGTTAGGAACAAGAAAGGAGCAGTTACTCTACTGGGAGTATTCTATAGGCCCCCTGGTAGCAGTAGGGATACTGAGGAGCAGATTGGGAGGCAGATTTTGGAAAGATGCAAAAATAACAGGGTTATTATAGTGGGAGACTTCAACTTCCCAAATATTGATTGGCACCTGCTTAGTGCCAAAGGTTTAGATGGGGCGGAGTTTGTTAAGTGTGTCCAGGACGGATTCCTGACACAGTATGTTGACAGGCTGACTAGAGGGAATGCCATATTAGATCTAGTTTTAGGTAATGAACCGGGTCAGGTGACAGACCTATCGGTGGGTGAGCATTTGGGGGACAGTGACCATTGCTCCATAACCTTTAGAATTGTCATGGACAGGGATAGGAGCAAAGAGGACGGGAGGATATTTAATTGGGGAAAGGCAAATTATGAGGCTATAAGGCGAGAACGAGAGTGTAAATTGGGATGACATTTTTGAAGGGAAATATACTGTGGAGATGTGGTCGATGTTCAGGGATCTCTTGCAGGATGTTAGGGATAAATTTGTCCCGATGAGGCAGAGAAGGAATGGTAGGGTGAAGGAACCGTGGGTGACGAGAGAGGTGGAACAACTAGTTAGGAAGAAGAGGGCAGCATACATAAGGTGTAAGCAGCAAGGATCGGACAGGGCTCGTGAGGAATATAGAGTAGCAAGGAAGGAACTTAAGAAAGGGCTGAGGAGAGCGAGAAGGGGACATGAAAAGGCTTTAGCGAGTAGGGTTAAGGAGAATCCCAAGGCTTTTTTCTCGTAAGTGAAGAGCAGAAGGATGGCTAGAGTAAAGGTAGGTCCGATTAAAGACAAAGGTGGGAGGATGTGCCTGGAAGCTGTGGAAGTGGGTGAGGTTCTCAATGAATACTTCTCTTCAGTATTCACCAAGGAGAGGGGTCTTGATGATGCTGAGGACAGTGTTGGTAAGGGTAATGTTCTAGAGCATGTAGATATCAAGAGGTAGGATGTGTTGGAGCTGTTAGAAAATATTAGAACAGATAAGTCCCCACGGCCTGACGGAAAATTCCTCAGGCTGCTGCATGAGGTGAGGGAGGAGATTGCTGAACTGTTGGCTAGGATCTTTGAGTCCTCTTGTCCACGGGGATGGTACCGGAGGATTGGAGGGTGGCAAATGTTGTCCCCTTATTCAAAAAAGGTGGTAGGGATAGTCCAGGGAATTACAGACCAGTGAGCCTTACGTCTGTGGTGGGTAAGCTGCTAGGAAGGATTCTAAGAGATAGGATCTTTGAGCATTTAGAGAATCATGGACTGATTAGGGACAGCCAGCATGGCTTTGTGAAGGGAAGATCTTGCCTCACAAGCCTGATAGGGTTCTTTGAGGAGGTGACCAGGAAGATTGATGAGGGTAGTGTAGTAGATGTGGTCTACATGGATTTTAGTAAGGCATTTGACAAGGTTCCACATGGTAGGCTTCTTCAGAAGGTCAGATGCCAAGAGATCCAGGGGGCATGGCTGTGTGGATTCAAAATTGGCTTGCCAGTAGAAAGCAGAGGGTTGTGGTGGAGGGAGTGCATTCAAATTGGAGGGCTGTGACTAGTGGTGTC
Organism: Pristis pectinata; assembly: GCF_009764475.1. Classification (NCBI taxonomy): domain Eukaryota; kingdom Metazoa; phylum Chordata; class Chondrichthyes; order Rhinopristiformes; family Pristidae; genus Pristis; species Pristis pectinata. Next base: position 1,111,962 of record NC_067432.1, read on the forward strand.
CCACAGGGATCGGTTCTGGGACCTCTACTTTTTGTGATATTTATTAATGACTTAGATGAGGGGGTGGAAGGCTGGGTTAGCAAGTTTGCAGACAACACAAAGATCGGTGGTGTTGTGGATAGTGTGGAGGGCTGTCGAAGCTTACAGAGGAACGTTGATAGGATGCAGATCTGGGTTGACAAGTGGCAGATGGAGTTCAATCTGGAGAAGTGTGAGGTGGTACACTTTGCAAGGGCTAACTCCAAGGCAGAGTACAAGGTAAATGGCAGGATTCTGGGCAGTGTGGAGGAGCAGAGGGATCTGGGGGTTCATATCCACAGATCACTGAAAGTTGCCTCACAGGTGGGTAGGGTAGTTAAGAAAGCTTATGGGATGTTAGCTTTCATAAGTCGTGGGATCGAGTTTAAGAGCCGAGAAGTGATGATGCAGCTCTACAAAACTCTAGTTAGACCACACTTGGAGTACTGTGTCCAATTCTGGTCGCCTCATTATAGGAGGGATGTGGAGGCGTTGGAAAGGGTGCAGAGGAGATTTACCAGGATGCTGCCTGGATTAGAGAGTATGGATTATGAGGAGAGACTAAAGGAGCTAGGGCTTTACTCATTGGAGAGAAGGAGGATGAGAGGAGACATGATAGAGGTGTACAAAATATTGAGAGGAATAAATAGAGTGGACAGCCAGCGCCTCTTTCCCAGGGCACCAATGCTCAATACAAGAGGGCATGGCCTTAATGGGTGGGAAGTTCAAGGGAGATGTCAGAGGGAGGTTTTTCCACCTAGAGAGTGGTTGGTGCATGGAATGCGCTGCTGGGGGTAGGTTGGGGGGTGGGGGGGGGGGGGAGGCCGCGAGGTCGTGGAGGCCGATACGTTGGTCGAGTTCAAGAGGTTGTTAGATAAGCATATGGAGGAATTTAAAATAGAGGGATATGTGGGAGGAAGGGTTAGATAGTAGTTGTGGTTAGAAGGTTGGCACAACATGGTGGGCCGAAGGGCCTGGATTGTGCTGTATTGTTCTATGGTTCTATGGTTTATTTAAGAAGGGTGGCAAAGGGAAACCTGGGAACTATAGACCAGCGGGTCTAAGTTACTGGAGAGGATTCTGAGGGATAGGATATACAAGCACCTGGAAAAACAGGGGCTGATTAGGGGTAGTCAGCATGGCTTTGTGCACGGGAGATCATGTCTTATGAACTTGATTGACTTTTTTTGATGATGTGATCAAGAAAGTCGATGAGGACAGGGTGGTACCCGGGGTCTAGGGTAAGGCCTTTGCTAAGGTTCCACAGGGTGCACTGCTCTGGAAAGTTAGATCACATGGGATCCAGGGAGAGCTGGCTAATTGGATACACGATTCAGTTAACGGTGGGAAGCAGAGGGTGATGGTGGAAGGTTGTTTCTCGGACTGGAGACCCATGACTAGTGGTGTTCCCCAGCTGCTGGTGCTGGGCCCATTGTTGTTTATCATCTATATCAACAAGTTGGATGAGAATGTACAAGGCATGGTCAGTAAGTTTGCAGGTGACACTAAAATAGGTGGTATAGTGGACAGTGAAGAAGGTTATTAAAAGTTACAGGAGGATCTTGATCAACTGAGTAAATGGGCCGAGGAATGGCAAATGGAGGTTAATTCAGTTAAGTGCGAGGTGTTGCATTTTGGAAAGTCAAATCCAGGTAGGACTTTCACAGTGAATGGTAGGGCCCTGGGGAGTGTTGTAGAACAGAGGGACCTTGGAGTACAAGTACATGGTTCACTTAAAGTGGAGTCACAGGTAGACAGGGTGGTGAAGAAGGCATTTGGCACTCTGGCCTTCATAAGTCATGGGATTGAGTATAGAAGTTGGGAGGTCATGGTGGAGCTGTATAGGGCAGTGATGAGGCTGCACTTGGAGTACTATGTTTAGTTTTGGTCGTCCTGCTGTAGGAAAGATGTTATTAAACTGGAAAGAGTGCAGAAAAGATTTACACAGATGCTGCCAGGACTTGAGAGACTGTTACAGGGAGAGGTTGGACAGGCTAGGACTTTATTCATTGGAGCGTAGGAGACTGAGGGGTGATTTTATAGAGGTGTATAAACTCATGAGGGGCATTGATAGGGTGAATGCTCTCGCCTTTTTCCCAGGATTGGGGAATCAAGAACTAGTGGGCACAGGTTTAAGGCGAGTGATTTAATAGGAACCTGAGGGGCAACCTTTTTTGTTTTTACACAGACAGTGGTATCCATGTGGAACGAGCTGCCAGAGGAAGGGGTTGAGGCAGGTACAATAACAACTTTTAAGACAATTGGGCAGGTACACGGATGGGGAAGGTTTAGAAGGTTATGGGCCAAATGCGGGCAAATGGGACTGGCTTAGGTGGGCATCTTGGTCATCATTGACCAGTTGGGCCGAAGGGCCTGTTTCTGTGCAGTATAACCCTATGACTCTGCTGCAGTAATTGTGGACAATAAGCTACAGACAAAGCGGAGAAAGCCACGTTACACAGATGGATAAAGGATAGAGAATGACACATTCTGGGGCACCGGGTGGTCCAAGACGTCTCAGAACCACCATCAGGAAGAGTGTGGGATCCGTACCTTTAGTCTCGTTGTCCTTTCATGCAACGTGACCATTTCTCTCCGAATGTTCACCAGTTTATCGTGGTAACATTTGGCCTCTGTGAACTATAGGAAAAACAAATTAACACTCACTTGTGACATAACCACATTGAGAAACATATCCCTCTAAAATCTTTAGCCAAAGCTTGAGTTGAGACTGTGTGTGTGTTTTCTACCACAAGGACAAGAAACCTCCCACAGCCAGGTGGAACTCAGCTCTGGCTCCGAATAACAGCAGGAAGTGGCAGATGAACAACAGCGATGTCTTGCCAGTTCATGATATAATATTTGTCAGTAACTGACCTGCTAACTACTTGATAGAAGGCAAAACCTGTGAAGTACCCAGATGGTGACGAACTTTGCAGTGGGTGACTATGGAACTACAGACTGGCTCTGCCACACCCACTGATGGGGATTTCAAGAACGTATGTGGGAGTAAAGCACATTCTCTGCGCTGCTATTCAGCAGCACCATGCCTGCTCTCTCACCTCCACACCAGTTTCTTACAATATCCCCAGACGTTTCTGGATGTCAAAGGAATGAGTTGTTTTTGGATGAACTGACAGACAGCTGCTGTGGTCGGGAATCCAGAATCATCACCTGCCAGAACCATACAGCACAAAACAGGCCCTTCGGCCCACCATGTTGTGCCATCCATCAAACCACCCTCACACTACCTAACCCCTTCCTCCCGCATATCCCCCCATCCCACAGTCCTCCATGTGCCTATCCAACAAGCCCTTGAACCTGTTCAATGTATCTGCCCCCACCACCGCCCCAGGCAGTGCATTCCATGCACCAACCACTCTCTGGGTGAAAAACCTGAACAGGTTTCTCCTGGTCTTAGTCCAACATGACCTACCTGTTATTCCAAGCAAGTGACTCATAGTTCTGGGCTCCTCTGCCAGAGGAGCATCCTCCCTGCATCCAGCCTATCAGCCTTGCAAGAACTTTATGTTTCACTGAGATCACTTCCAATTTCTCCAGACTCTGGAGAACACAAGCCTAGTCTTCTCAGTCTCTCCTCATCCTGCAGTCCCACCCTCCCTGGGAACAATGCAGTGAATCTCCACTACATTCCCCCTGTGGAAAATAAATTCTCATGTGCCATTGCAGGGTTTTGAACCAAAACAACATCCATCCCTCTGCCTCCACAGATGCTGCTTGACCCACTGAGTTCCTCCAGCAGTTTGTTTTTGCTCCAGATTTCAGCGTCTGCAGTCTCTTGTGTCTACATTCCTAATCGCTTGCTTCACCTGCAAGTTGGCATTTAGTGACTGTGTACCAGGTCACCCAGGACCCTTTGAACTTCAACATTACCCAATCTCTCTCCACTTCATATGTGTTGTGTGCACCAAGGTGGGTCTCTGCACATTTTTCCACGTGTGTTCTCCCTGACTCACACAGCTCGGCTGTATACCCCCAAACCTACTTACATCCTCCCCCACTCACATCCTGCACAGTTCTGCCTCAGAACCAGCACTGTGCCCAAACACAAGGATTTCAGGGTCCATTTCACTTCATAAACACGTTTCACATCTTGGCTTGCAGGATTTGAACTCCTGACTCTGGACATACACCGGTCTGAACTGCCAAACTGCCTTTATCTATGCTTCTACTCATGCCTTTTTGTATTTTCAGTTCAAATGACATCCACACCCTAATTACCAAAAGTTGCAGGTCGCATTTCCCAGTCTGATGCGGGTCTGACCTGATGGCGTCGTACAGTCAGGAGCCGACTGGGTTCCTGCAACAAGCCACAGCACCACTATCGGTCAGGACAGCCCTTCCTCACAACCCTCAAAATCAGCAGCCACCCCCACACCCACCCACCAAACCTGAGTTCCCTCCTACTACCAAGGACAAGGGCAGCAGGTCGGGGGAACAACACCACCTGCAGGTTCCCCTCAAGTCACACACCAACCTGACTTGGACACGTTATCACTGGTCCTACATTGACACTGAGTCCAAATCCGGAAACTCTGTCCCCAACAGCAGTGGGAGGAGCACCTTGCCAGTGGTGTCCAGACCCCCCCAGAGAATGAGCAAAGAAACCCTTCACCCCTTGAATCAGACATGCCCTAAGCCCTACACCCAGTGAAGCTCAAGTGACTTATTTTAGCTATCAAGAGACATGGGTTAATGCAGCCATGATCATACAGAATGGTGGAGCAGAGACAGTGGGCCCAATGCTGCTATTTATGTAATAAAGTTCCTGAACTGTGCCTTTGTTCTGGGGAAATTGTAAGCAGGTGGAGAGCTCTTCCAAGGAGTTGGCAGGGGCAGATGGGCTGAAAGGCCTCCTTTGCTGAAAGAATGCTATTCTGAAGCTTTTTATATCTGTTATCCGACAGCCTCTGTCCCAAGCCGTACTTACAAGGGCATTGATATCCAGCACAAGATGACACTCGCGGAACTTGGCGATCTGCTGCTCCAAGGTATCCAACAGAACCACCTGATTTTGTCTAAAATAAGTGAAATTCAAACAGTTTTAAGGAGTGAGAAAGTCCGTCACTACTCTCAGCCCCACTTCAGACACTGCACTGATTTATACCGAGAAGCTTGGTCCTCCAAGGATCCTCGGAGGAACAGACTGACATTCAGCTACAGCGAGGCTCCACATCGGAACAAGTCATTCAGAATCATCCCACATCTAAAGCAAGTTGCCTCCCAATGACACTCCCACCTGCTACCCCTCCCCCACATACCCCCCCCCCCATGCCTGACACTGCTGTACCCCAACTTCCCCCATCCATGACCCTCTTGCAGTCTTTCCCAGGGTTAGAGCACTTTCCTCTACAGTGAATCTCTCTCCCTCCGTTCTGGCTGCGAACTTCAGACACTTCACTTTATTTCTAATCTTTCACAGTTTTTGCGGGTGTACACAGCAGCTACTAATTCACATCACCCCTTTGCAGATCCCTCATTCTGCCCTTTAACCTCTCAGTGGGCTGAAATTGGTTAAGCCAATTAGATAGTCCTCTGGCTCCTTCATTATAGTTAGACACTTCCAAATTACACATGGTTCTAGCTGGATAGGTTGAAGGTGGCAGATGGAGTGTAATATGGGCAATATGAAGCTTGGTTGGAAGTGTAGGAAAGCAGAATCCTTTTAAAAGATGAAAAACTTATAAATGTGGGTACAGAGGGATCTGGGTGCTGGTAAATGTGCAGGTCCAGCAAGTAGGGAAGGGGAACAGCCTGGCCGTCTCTACTAGAGGGGGTTGGGGTCCAAAAGCAAGAAGCCTTGGGAGAACGCACAGGGCTTGGGAGAATCTCCTCTGCACTCTTTGCAACTTAAAGGCATCTTTCCTATAGCAGGGTGTCCAAAACCAAACACAATATTCCAAATGCAGCCTCGCCAATGACTTGTACAACTGCAATATAACATCCCAACTCCTGTACTCAGTGCCCTGACTGACGAAGGCCAGCGTGTCAAATGCTTTCTTCACCACCCTGTCTACCTGCGGCACCACTTTCAGGGAACCATGTACTTGTACTTCTAGCTCCCTCTGTTCTACAACACTCCCCAAGGACCCCACCGTTCACTGTGAAAGTCCTACCCTCATTTGTCTTCCCAAAATGCAACACATTGCACTTATCTGAATTAAACTCCATTTGCTGTTCCTCAGCCCACTGACCCAGCTGACCAAGGTCCCTCTGTAAATCCTGAGAACCATCTTCACTGTCTACCACACCACCTATTTTAGTGTCATCTGCAGACTTACTAACCATGCCTTGTACATTCTCATCCAAGTCATTAATATCATTTGGGCCCGGCACCAATCCCTGAGGCACACCACTAGACACGGGTCTCCAGTCCAAGAAACAATCTTCTACCATCACCCTCTGCTTCCCACCATTGAGCCAATTATGTATCCAATTAGCCAGCTCTCCCCATGCGATCTAACTTTCCATAACAGCCTACCTTGTGGAACCCTATCAAAGGCTGTAAAAACAGAGGAGGAATATTCACCACGGCCCCCCTCGTGGCTCCACACATAGATGTCCACTTTGGTCTCGGAGGGCCCCCATTCTCTCCCTGGTTACTCTTTTTCCCTCAATATATCTATAAAATCTCTTTGGATTCCCTTTAATCCTCTCTGCCAAAGCTACCTCATGCCCCATTTTGCCCTCCTGATTTCCTTCTCGCGTACACTCCTGCATCCCTGATACACCCCTTGGGATTTGCTTGATCCCAGCTGCCTGCACCTGACCCATGCCTCCTCCTTTTTCCCCATCCAGAGCCTTTAAGGTGGTGGTAATGAGCTACCATCCTGAACCGCTGCAATCTATGTGGGGAGCGTTCTTCCACTGTGCTGTACTCTGGACGCCTTGGTCACTGTCTGCTTGGTTCAGTGCTTAATTCTCCTTGTGCTTTACCAGAATGAGTTGGCGCAGCCAGGCATGAGAGACCCAGCAAGGAGGGCAGATTTCCTTCCCTAGACAATACTTGTGAAACCAATTGATGTTTCGGGTCGAGACCCTTCAGCGGGTCATCATGACTCCCGAAGAAGGGTCTCAGCCCGAAACGTCGACTGTTTATTTCTGTCCACAGATGCTGCCTGACCCGCTGAGCTCCTCCAGCACTTGGTATGCATTGCTCCAGATTACAGCATCTGCAGAATCTCTTGTGTCTTTGTGAAACCAATTTATTTTTTTAAAATAACAATCCTTTTGTTTGTGGTCACCAATAGTGACACGTTTTTTAAAATGTGGATTACCTATTTGAATGATTTTAAATTCCCAGCAACCATAGTGAGAGCTGGCTCAGGGCTTGTGACCTTGGGGCCTCTGGATCATCAGCCCAGTGCTTTAACCACCTTGCTGCCATCTCTTTCTTTCTAAACACTGACCTGTTCAAACAGAATGAGAACCAATGGCAGACAACATCTATCCTGCAACACAAGCAGAACTTCTCAGTTTGCCACCAGACTCTCTCATGGCTTATTGCGAATAAAAAATAACAGAACATATCGAACAGGGAACAGCACAGGAACAGGCCCTTCAGCCCACAATGTCTGTGCCGACTACAATGCCAATTTAAACTGCACATCTGCCTGTACCTGGTCCCTATCCCTCCATCCCCTGCCTGTCTAAATGCCTCTTAAACATTGCTATTGTATCTGCTTCCACTGCTCTCTGGCAGCACGTTCCAGGCACCCACCACTCTCTGTTTCAAAAAAAACACTTGCTTCACAAATTTCCTTTAACCTTCCCCCCTCACCTTAAACCTATGCCATCTAGTGTTTGACATTTCCACCCTGGGAAAAACACTGACAATCTATCCTATCTATCTCTCAAAAATTTTATTTACTTCTTCAGGTCACTCCCTCGGCCTCTGACACTCCAGAGAAAACAACCCAAGTTTGTCCAACCTCTCCTTATAGCTAATACTCTCTAATCCAGGTGACATCCTGCTGAAACTCTTCTGCACCCTCTCCAAAGCCTCCACATCCTTCCTAAAGTGAGGCGACCAGAACCGCACACAATACTCCAAGTGTGACCTAACCAAAGTTTTACACAGCTGCAGCATGACTTCTCAACTTTTATGCTCAGCGCTCCGACTAACGAAAGCAAGTATGCTGTACGCCTTCTATGCCACCCTACCTACCTATGTTGCCACTTTCAAAGAGTACATCAATGTTCTCAAGGGTCCTGCCATTTACTGTATACTTACTTAGCAACCAATGAAACAATCAATAATTAGTCAATACCCTAGAGTAATTACTTTCACAGACATACGTCAGTTCCTGGAGGGCATTTTTCAGTTGCTTCAGATCTGGGAGGTAGTGAGAGATTAATCCTTCTGTCAGCTTCTCCACAGTCTCCTGATTCACACAGATCAATTCGCCAGAGCTCTCAATCTCCACGCCGTCTTCGGTGACACCTGAGGCAAAGGAAGGAGCACAGAGAGTGGAAAATTGTTAACATCACACGATCGTCACCCACATTACAATTCAAGCAACACTCGAATCTGCCAGCACAAGCTCTGTCATGTTCAAAATGAGCATTTATTTTGCTTCTTTGGCTTAATTATTAAACACATGGACATTTGTATTGCCTCCTGGTTAGGCAGAGCTGGATTGCTGAAGGCTTGTTTGCGAAACTTGCTGAAGACACAGAGGTGGGAAAGTTTGTTGAGGAGGTAAGGAATTTACAAAAGGATTAGGCAGGACAGCGCACAGGCAACGATCTGACAAATGAAGTGTAATGTGGCAAAATATGAAATGTCCAGTTTGGCGGGGAAAATAAAATTGAAGTATATTACTTAACTGGTGAGAGCGTGCAGAGCTCTGAGATGCAAATGCATCTGGGTGTCTCAGTGCCCGTTTCACACAGGTGTGCAGTATAGAGAGTAACTCAGAAAGCTAACAGAATGTTATCACCTCACACTTGTCTGGATTAAGTTCTCTCTGCCACTGCTCCAGCAACTTTCCAGTTGATCCACGTCCAATGGTATTCTCAGACGACCTTCTTTGCTATCTATGACTCCACTAATTTTTGTGTAATCTACAAATTTACTAGTCATATTCCCCACATTCTCATCCAAGTCATTTATACTTACACGTGACAAAGGTCCCAGCACCGATCCTTGTGGTACACCACTTGTTACAGATTTCCAGTCAGAAAAACATCCACCCACCATCCCTCTGCCTCCTTCCACCAATCCAATTTGCCTCAGATCCCTTTTGCCTTAAAATTCCAGTCCAGTCTACTATGCACCTTGTCAAAAGCTTGACCAAAGTCAACGTAAGCCACATTTACCACTCTGCCTACATCAATTGTCTTAGTTACTGCCTCAAAAAAAACTTAGGCTTGTGACACACAATCTCCCCGTGCATGTTGATTCCTCCTAATCAGTCCCTGCCTTTCCAAGTGAACACAGAATCTTCTACGACTTCCCTACCACCAATGGAAGGGGCACCCACCAATCAACATCAACCAGTGGGCACCCATCAATCCCCTCTTCCAGCACTTGGCCTCCAGCGCCGAGATGATCCAAGTGTTTGTTGAGACACTTAAATGCCGTCAGTGACTCTGCTTCCACCACTCCCTCAGGCAGTGCGTTCCAGGTACTCACCACTCCCCAGCTCCCCACTAAATCTTACCCCCTTACCCTAAATCCACATCCTCCGGTTTTATTCATCTTTTGATAAGGGGAAAAAGTTTCCTGCAGGCTATCATATCTATACCTCTCGTAATTTTATATACCTTAACCATGTTTCCCCTTAACCTACTCTGTGCCGGCGAGAACAGACCCAGCCTCACCGGTCTCTCCTCATAACTGAAACATTCCGTCCCAGGCAACGTCCTGGTAAATCTCCCCTGCACCACTAACAAATCTTTCCCATAGTGTGTGACCAGAACTGCACACAGTACTCCAGCTGAGGTCTGACCAATACAAACGTGAAGCATAACCTCCTTGTTCTTGTATTCAATGCCCCAATTAATGAAGGCTAGCATCACCTATGCCTCTTAAACTGCATTATCTACCTACACTGCTACCTTCAAGGATGTACACCAAGCTCCCTCTGTTCCTCAATACTCCCCAGGCTCCAGCCTCAATGGTACTCGCAAAATTCATCACCTCACATTGATCAGATTAAGCTCCTTCTGCCATTTCACCAACATATCGACCTCACCCTGTAGCCCGACTCCCTCCACACGGTCAACAACAACACTAACCTCAGTGTTACCTCTGAACTTACTGACCGTGCCTCCCACATCCCCACACCGAGCCGGGGCTCCAGGCCATTCCCTGTGGGACACCACCGGCCATGGGACAACCCTGCCCCATCCCCCAGTCACTGACTGCTGTGGGCATTGGCCCCGCTCCCAGTACCTGGGTCCCCACATTCTCCTCCCCTCCTACCTGCGGGGGCCACAAGCCCAGCAGTCGCGCCCTGAGCCGAGTCCTCTGGATCCATGGTGTGGCGGCTGGCACCAGGCCTCACACTCACCGACCCCTGTGGAGTTAGTGGGGAAAGGTCAGGGCGGTAACTGGGGGTCCAGGGAGACCAGCCTCGACCCGGCCTCCCCTCCCCTTCTCCCTCTCCACCCAACCTCCACCCCCTCCCTCTACCATCCCCTCCCTCTACACTCCCTCCCCTCCCTCCACCACCCCCTCCCTCCCTCTCCCCCCCCTCCACCACCCCCCTCCCTCGCTCTCCCCCCTCCCTCCACCACCCCCCTCCCTCGCTCTCCCCCCTCCCTCCACCACCCCCCTCCCTCCCTCTCCCCCCACCCCCTCCCCTCTCTCCCCTCTCCCTCCACCACCCCCCTCCCTCCCTCTCCGCTCTCCCTCCACCACCCCCCTCCCTCCCTCTCCCCCCTCCCTCCACCCTCTCCCTCCACCACCCCCCTCCCTCCCCCCTCCCTCCACCCCCTCCCCTCTACCCTGCTCGCGCTACCCAGCCCCCCCCCCACCCACTCCCCCTACCCCTCCCTGTCCGCTGCACCCCCGCCCCGGCCCGGCCCCCCGGGCCCACACAGCAATCTGGAGGAGGGGTCGGAGCTGTGTGCCGGCCACTGCCCCAGGAAAGACCGAGGCTTGGTTTCAGGCCTCGGTCCCACCTCCGGCCCGGGCCCGGCCTCTCCCCCACCCCCGGGCCCGGCCTCTCCCCCACCCCCGGGCCCGGCCCGGCCTCTCCCCCACCCCCTGTCCCGGCCCGGCCCGGCCCGGCCCCCGATCTGTCTCCAACTTCACTCCGGCCCATTCCCGGTCCCACTACCTCCACGGGTCCCGGTGTTGTGCCCTCACCGCCGGGCTGGTTTCCTGCCGCTGACACCGGCGCGGCGCGACGCTCCTCCCAGTTCCTGTTGGAATCGCTGAGCCTCTCTGAAGATCCCCGGTCAGTTTTTCTTCAATTCCCTTTTATACAGTTGTAGGAAGAACAGTGTCATGGACCTTGTTGGTCCCCCCCCCATTAATGTCCTGGTTGTCTCCCCCCCACCCCCCCATTAATGTCCTGGTTGTCTCCCCCCCACCCCCCCATTAATGTCCTGGTTGTCTCCCCCCCACCCCCCCGTTAATGTCCTGGTTGTCTCCCCCCCACCCCCCCGTTAATGTCCTGGTTGTCTCCCCCCCACCCCCCCGTTAATGTCCTGGTTGTCTCCCCCCCACCCCCCCATTAATGTCCTGGTTGTCTCCCCCCCACCCCCCATTAATGTCCTGGTTGTCTCCCCCCCACCCCCCCATTAATGTCCTGGTTGTCTCCCCCCCACCCCATTAATGTCCTGGTTGTCTCCCCCCCACCCCCCCGTTAATGTCCTGGTTGTCTCCCCCCCCCCCCCCCCGTTAATGTCCTGGTTGTCTCCCCCCCACCCCCCCATTAATGTCCTGGTTGTCCTTACAGTCACAACTGTCCCTGCTCCAGGAACAAACCCACCTGCCCAACCTTGCACTGGTTCTCATACATCTCACCACCATTCAAGGACAATCACAGCTTCCATAAAGTGTGTCGACCAGAAATAGCGGTAACTCCAGCAGAGTTTTATAAACTTTGCTGCTTTCGGAGTTGATGCCTGTCTACGAAGCATCGGACCCCACATACTTCTCTCAATGTGTCCCTGCCAGCATCAAAGATCTAAACACAAGAATCCCCTCACTCTGTTGCTGCACACCCTTCAGGACGGTGCCGTTTTTATTGTCTTTATCCACACCTTCTGCCAAAATGCATCACCTCACACTTCTCTAAACTAAGTTCATTTTGCACTCCAATTCTGCTAGCCTAACTCTATTCCAATATTCATTTCTCTCAGAGTGAGTCAAGCATTCCCACTGACTCCTCCCACTTACACACAGCCATCAGAAATTCCATAGCATCTACCAGAATAGACCCAACAAACTAAAGATAACCCTGCCACCTCTCAACCGTATATCCTTAAAGTGAATGCAAACTTCACCAACTTCAGCCTTGAGTCCTTCAGTACTTGAGTCAAGCAATGAAGTCCCAGGAAGTCCCAATGGAGTCCCCTGCAAGGAAAACCCAAACAATCCCCAATCACTTGGGACAGGCCAGAGAAGATGTAGCAATCTAGTCCAAATTGTGGCCACTCCAGTCAGACCATCACCTACATGATGCACATCTGCATCAAGAGGTCCATTCCTTGAATGAACTGTTAACCTTTACATCAAACTCTGCATCCTTCCTCAGGTGATTCTAGCACTGCCCTTGGGGAACACCACGAGCTATTATCACAGATGCATCACAAAGAAGGTATGCAGTGCCTCTACTTTCTTAGAAGCTTAAGGAGATTTGCAATGTCACCAAATACTCTAACAAACTTCTATATATACAGTACATGACTGGAAGTATCCTTACGTTGCATCACGGGCCTGGTTCGGCAATTCCAATGCACAGGAACACAAGAGGCTGCAAAGGACAGTGGACACAACCCGGTCCGTCACGGGCACAGCCCTCCCCACCATTGAAAGCATCTACAGGTGAAACTGCCTCAGGAAGGTGGCATCTATCATCAAGGATCCCCACCGTCCAGGTCCTACTCTCTTCTCGCTGCTACCGTCTGGCAGGAGGTGCAGAAGCCTGAAGTCCCACACCACCAGGTTCAGGAACAGCGACTTCCCTACAACCATCAGGTTCTTGGACCGACCTGCACAATCCTATCCTGACCTCGGCAACAGAACACAATGGACCACCTCTTGTACTACCATGGACATGTCTCTATTTGTTTTTGTGCACTGATGTCTTGTTTTGCATAGTAATTTTTCTTCTCTGTTTGGTAATAATTTACATATAATTTATGTTCTGTGTTGTCTGAGCCTATGTGCCTGTGGTGCTGCTGCAAGCAGATTTTTCATTGGACCCATACCTCATTATACTTGTGCACATGACAATAAACTCGACTTGACTCGACCATTGTGCTTCAGTCTGAAAAAAAATCACTTACCACAACTCATTTGTTTTCTATCCTTAAGCCAATCTTTGTTAACCAGCCTTTTATTTGGTACTTGTCAAATGTTTTTTTTAAATATACACAAATGACATTCATTGCATTCTCTTTATCAACTTGCATTACTTCATTAAAAAGTTAAATTTCTTTGCTGAATTCAATATCATTCCATTCCTCTGGTTTTTATTTCAACATAATTGGTTTCTTCCTTTATTCTAATACTACCTTTAATTTTTCTTGTTAGCTATGGTTTGACCACTTCCCCTGAACTCACAAGGGAAATTCCATCTTTAAATATTTGCCATTGTATTTTTTAATCTCAATTCCCCAATCTAGTCCAATTCAGTTTATTATCAACACAGCTTCCTTATTTCAATACATGGCCAAGATTTTAGACCCAACTAAAATCACATACAGTTGTATAATATTCACTCTTGTCCAGAAGCATTTTTTTACAACATGGTTCTGAATTGAGGGTGTCCTCACACACTACTAGATCTAAGAAGTCCGTTCATGAGTGGATTCCTTGACATTTTATTCTGCAAGATTATGTCTAGAGTATTGCATGATTTATCCTCCACACAATGATTGTAAATTTGGTTGACTGGTCAATATGGGGAGTAACAACAGCCGCCTGCCTTCATATGTACTGCACCTTTGATGCAGCAAAATAGAACCACAGCACAGAAAACAGGCCATTCGGCCCTTCTAGTCTGTGCCAAAACATTATTCTGCTAGTCCCGTTTACCTGCCCCCAGCCCATACCCCTCCAGACCTCTCTCGTCCATGTATCTAACCAATTTACTCTTAAAAGTTAAGAGCGAGCCCGCATTTACCACATCAGATGGCAGCCCATTCCACACTCCCACCACTCTTTGAGTGAAGAAGTTCCCCCTAATGTTCCCCCTAAACCTTTCCCCTTTCACCCTAAAGCCATGTCCTCTTGTACTTATCTGTCCTAATCTAGGTGGAAAGAGCCTACTTGCATTAACCCTGTCTATGCCCCTCATCATTTTGTAAACCTCTATCATATCTCCCCTCATTCTTCTCTGCTCCAAGGAATAAAGTCCTAACATGCTCAATCTTTCCCTGTAACTCAACTCCTGAAGACCCGGCAACATTCTTGTAAATCTCCTCTGCACTCTTTCAATGTTACTGACATTCTTCCTGTAGTTTGGCGACCAGAACTGCACACAATATTCTAAATTTGGTCTCACCAATGACTTATACAACCTCACCAAAACATTCCAACTCCTATACTCAATACTTTGATTTATAAATGCCAGGATGCCAAAAGCTTTTTTTTTACAACCCTGTCTACTTGTGACTCTACTTTCAAGGAATTATGTATCTGAACTCCCAGATCCCTTTGTTCCTCCGCACTCCTCAGTGCCCTACCATTTACTGTGTATGTCCTCCCTTGATTTGTCCTTCCAAAATGCAACACCTCACACTTGTCTGCATTAAATTCCATTTGCCATTTTCTGGACCATTTTTCCATTTGGTCCAGATTCCTCTGCAAGCTTTGAAAGCCTCCCTCGCTGCCCACTACACCTCCAATCTTAGTGTCATCAGCAAACTTACTAATCCAATTTACCACATTACCATCTAGATCATTGATATATACAACAAACAACAATGGCCCCAGCACAGATCCCTGAGGCACACCACTAGTCACAGGCCTCCAGTCTGAGAAACAACCACTCTCTGTCTTCTCCCACTCAGCCAATTTCGAATCCAGTTTACAACCTTTCCATGGATACTCATTGACTGAACCTTCTGAACTAATCTCCCATGTGGGACCTTGTCAAAGGCCTTACTAAAGTCCATGTAGACAACATCCATAGCCTTACATTCATCTACTTTCTTAGTGACCTCCTCAAAAAAACTCCACAAGATGCATTAAACACGATCTACCACGCACAAAGCTATGCTGACTATCCTTAATCAACCCTTGGCTGTCCAAATACTTATATGTCCTATCTCTCACAACACCTTCCAATAATTTACCCACTACTGATGTCAGGCTCACTGGCCTGTAATTACCCGGTTTATTCTTCGAGCCTTTCTTAAACAATGGAACAACATGAGCT
This sequence comes from Pristis pectinata, assembly GCF_009764475.1. Taxonomy (NCBI): domain Eukaryota; kingdom Metazoa; phylum Chordata; class Chondrichthyes; order Rhinopristiformes; family Pristidae; genus Pristis; species Pristis pectinata. The sequence continues at coordinate 1,127,564 of NC_067432.1, forward strand.
ATCCTCCAGTCCTCCGGCACTGCACCCGTGGCTAAGGTGCTTCACTGGGGCATTTTAAGAAACAAAATTTAACACAGCAATGTAACTTCACCACCTTGCACATCCTTAGAATCTGCTCTAGCCCTGTAAGATTTCTGCAGGCCCCTGGTTTTGGTGTCTTGATCGTCCTGAGGTTTAATCACTCCACCAATAAGCGCTATATTTTGAGCCAAGGACCTCCTGCCTAAACTACAACAGAGTTTGCAGGTCCCACATTGGCCTGATCAGCCACAGAACTTGCAGAAGCTATTCAACTTCACTTCTGAGGAAACTGCCTAAGAAGATGTAGGTGGAGAATGGTTCTGCACATCAGTTGTATTCAAGCTGTCTGACCACTTACAGCGAGTGCAAGGACCGAGCACCACCCGCAGCTTTGAGATTTGTGCCAAGTTTGAAGTCTTGATCCTTTTCCTTTTCTTCAGTCAGCCAAGGGCTGTGTTGGGACATTGAAGTCAATGGTGAATCTCATTTCCCTCTATATGATTCTGAGACGTGGACTACCTGCGGCAGGCACCTGAAAGCACTGGAGAGAGGCCACCAATGACATCTCCCCAAAATCCACTGGACAAGGCAGACCAATGGCAGTGTTCCCTCCCGGGCCAACATCCCTGAACTGCAGTGAACGGCCGCCCAGTGTAGGCAGTGGGAGGAGTGCACCGCCTCACACTAGCCCACCCGTCCGTCCCAACAGGGACCTCCCGTCCGTCCCAACAGGGACAACCAGCCCACCCGTCCGTCCCAACAGAGACCTCCTGTCCGTCCCAACAGGGACAACCAGCCCACCCGTCCGTCCCAACAGAGACCTCCTGTCCGTCCCAACAGGGACAACCAGCCCACCCGTCCGTCCCACGGTGAGGGGCTGCAGCTCCTGCAGCGGTGAGGGGGGAGGGCAAACCTGTCTTCATACCAGGAGTGGCTGCGGCGACTGCCAATCATATCGTCCTGGGCTCTGATGGGCTGAAGCTATCATAGCCAACCAATCCGTGGCCGAGGGGCTCAGCCGATGCTAAAGCCAATCATTGGCTTGCTGCACGGTGATTGGCTGACTGCGCTCACAGCCGGGTCGGTGACGTGCCCGAGCGCCGGGCTTTGGGGTGAGCGGGGCCTGGGGGTCGGGGTCTCGGCCTGGCCGGGCCCCACTGTGGGCGGCGGCGGGGTGCTGGTCCGGGGCCGATAGGTGGGGAGCGGGGGGGGACTGGGGTTGAGGGCCCGGACGGGGGGACGGGGGCTGGAGGCCCGGTTGGGGGGACGGGACTATCGGGGGGTCGGGGCTTGAGGGCCCGGTTGGGGGGCCGGGGCTGGGGGCCGGGCCGGGGGCTGAGGGCCCGGTTGGGGGGACGGGGCGGGGGCTGAGGGCCCGGTTGGGGGGACGGGGCGGGGGCTGAGGGCCCGGTTGGGGGGACGGGGCGGGGGCTGAGGGCCCGGTTGGGGGGACGGGGCCGGGGCTGGGGGCCGGGCCTGGGGGACGGGGCCGGGCCGGGACTATCGGGGGGACGGGGACGGGGCTGGGGGATGGGGCCGGGCCGGGACTATTGGGGGTTTGGGGCCTGAGGGCCCGGTTGGGGGGCCGGGGCTGAGGGCTGGGGGCCGGGCCGGGGGTGCCGCCCCGAAGCGGAGCGGGTCAGGGCGCTGCCGCGGGGCTCCGGCACCGACGCCGCTCTGCCGTCGGTGTGGCTGCCGCTGAGCTCTCACGCCGGGCGGTGTCTGTGCCCTGCTGGGCAGCAGAGTGCCGGCCGCTCTGGGTGTCCGGCCGCCGGCGTGCACTGTGAAGGGAAATGGGCGACTGCCTTCCCGGGGACTGTGATCGCAGAGGGCTGAGCACTTTGAACACGTTGCCCCTGCACTCGGTGTACTCAGTCGGAGGCTTGGTACTCATGCAGAGAGCCCTTCGGCCCACAATGCTGTGCTGACATAGCTAATCCCTCCTACCTACAGAATGCCCCTATCCCTCTCATTCGTGTGCCCATCCAAGCCCCTCTTAAAAGCCCCCAATGAATTTGTCTCCACCACCCTATCAGGCAACGCAGTTAACATGTTTCTGTTTATTGCAGGATCTTCTGAAGATGCGGAGTTAGTCATTGCCAGTCTGCTGGGACAGAAAGGAAGCGGCATCAGGAATTGTACAGGAGGAAGGAGTATCCAGCACGTAGTGTTCACTGCTGATCTTTGAGTGATCACCATGGCTACGTCCTTGTGGAGGAAATTGAAGTCATTCCCTCACCAGGATAACTTGTCCTGTATGGTCCTGTCAAGTGACACGGTTCCCCTGGACTTCTCGGAGGATGAAGATGATGTGCCTACATTCACTGGTGCCGGTAAACTGCAAGTGGGCACTTTGGATCAAACTGATGAGATTGCACATGTGCCGACTGTGATTTGCAATGGGACAGTTGCAGCCAGTGGTGACAACGTTGAGTCCTGTGCGGAGCTGAAGGCTCTACAGGAACCAGGGTTCAAGGACGAGCTTCCAGGAGATGGGCAGTGTAATGAGGAGGAATGTAAACATTGTGTTAAGAACTCAGAATTAGTCAGACAGAGGACGGTGAAAAGAAAACTGTGGATTGCTGTTACACTCTACAGTTTATTTACCATTGGAGAACTCATGGGTAGGTTTGATTTGGTTTCAAATATTCGGGTGATTGACAATTTGAACTTCGGATGAATATTTATCACTGATTTATGTCTCTTTGAAACGAGGTAACAACTGTTGGGTGAGCTCAGCTGGAAGGAACTGATTGGATAAAAGTCTGTATCTACCTTTCAGGGTTTGAGTATGCTGCAGAATTCTGCCTTTACTGGAAATCAACCTGTTCTGGTGCAGATTCTTTAACCAGTCCCTGATTATTGTGGGGGAGTGGGAAGTCTGGGATTTTATTTTTAAATTGGGCAAAGATATAAGATTTTTGGACAAGACTTCCCAGTAGAAAAGAGTGCAGTGGGAGAACTGGAGTGGGAAGGTGCGTAAGGGAAGGCTGAGGTTGGAACAGGCACATTGGGTGCCTGCTGTCGGCACGGATGTGGTGGGCCAAGTGGCCCATTTTCCTGTTGTGTGACAATTGCATAATACTGGGGGGTGACTCCCTGATGATATAGGACCACAGTGAGGGGGAGAAGGCTGTTAAATGCAAACCCAGTCTTGGATGGAGGTGGGAAAACCCAGAGCTGTGGATTTTGCAGCATTGGAGGTGAAAATGTTCATGCTTCCTGACAGTACTCGGTGTTAGATGTACTCTGAACTAACAGATGCTCTGTATCTTCATGGGATAGAAAGCCATGTGTGCAGGTTAGCTGGTGACACAGCAATGGGTAACGCTGTAGCAGTGTAGGTAGAAGCATTAAGATATATCTTTATTAGACACATTGAAACACAGTGAAATGCATTGTTTTGCGCAGTGTGTTCTGGGGCAGCCTGCAAGTGTTGCCACGCTTCCGGCGCCAACATATCACGCCCACAACTTCCTAACCCGTACGTCTTTAGAATGTGGGAGGAAACCGGAGCACCCGGAGGGAACCCACACAGTCACGGGGAGAACGTACAAACTCCTTACAGACAGTGGCCAGAATTGAACCCAGGTCGCTAGTGCTGTAATAGTGTTACACTGCTACACTACTGTGCCTACCCTACTATATAGTGAAATATGATTAAATGAATTGTAGATAAATGTGAGGTAATCCTGGGTCTGAAACAGAGGCTGGGAAATCACAGGTGGTTTGTACACCAGGGTCTTCAAAGTGTGGGTTTTGGTAAGTAAATGGTGGAAAGCAAGAAGTGATGGAGGTGTGAGGATCACTAAAATGTAATGGTGAGGTCCAAAATAGTAAAACAAGCTGCTAAAATGTTGACCTTTGTATTTAGAGAACTGAAATACAATGTGGTAGATGTTATTGCTGTTGCTGTAACCCAAAGAATAAAGGGATATCGGGTGTCAAATCAGTTAGAGTGGTGAGCAGGTTGGAGAGCATAAGGATTCCCCTCCTTGCTCCTAGAATCATTCTGTCTGTGATTTTTGTTTTTCCTTTTTTCCCCACCAAACAGGAGGGTGGCTCTCGAACAGCCTGGCGGTCATGACTGATGCGGTTCACATGCTGGCTGATGTGCTTGGGATTGCTGCTTCCTTGGTTGCACTGTATCTTTCTGCAAGGCCTCCAAGTAACAGATTCACTTTTGGCTGGCATCGATTTGGTATGTGACCACAGGTTGTCTGATGATTGTGCATAAATAATTGAATGAAAGTGATATAAAGTGATATAAAGCACAATATGGTACACAAGCTTTGCCCTGTACCTCGGGTAGACACTTCTAAATTGAGAATGAGTGAGGGAGATGGGCTAAGGTGGAGCATCATGGAGAGAGGCTTTAACCTGGAGCTTGCAGTTCCAGTTGAGGGGATAAACAGGTCACCCTACGGGGGGGTGGAGGGAGGGGGAAGAGTGGGGAGTGGGCAGTTGCATTTGTAATTGCAGAGACTGGTACTGAACCTTCAAGTAAAGTTGCTGATTCCGTGGTGCTGCTTCAGAGTTTAACAAAGGGAAGCTGGGAAATCACAGCATGCTTTGTGCACCATGGTCTTCAGAGTGTGGGCTTTGGTAAGTAAAGGGGGAGTTTCGGTGAAGGAGAGGGATGCTGAGGACTTGCTATGGGAGCGTTCCACCACTGGCTTCTGACCTGCTGGTGTGACATCACTGAAAGTCAGTAACTGGACGGTCAGTTTTTCCTGATGTTCTTGTTGTTACAGCTGTTAGTGAGGGTGAGGTGTGGTTGGACACCCCAGCAAGACTGAGAAGTGATGAAGATGTAGAGGCTTCAAGAGACCTCTACTTTTTGTGATATTTGTTAATGACTTAGATGAGGGGGTGGAAGGGTGGGTTAGCAAGTTTGCAGACAACACAAAGATCAGTGGTGTTATGGATAGTGTGGAGGGATGTCGAAGCTTACAGAGGGATATTGATAGGATGCAGAGCTGGGCTGACAAGTGGCGGATCTGGAGAAGTGTGAGGTGGTACACTTTGGAAGGACAAACTCCAAGGCAGAGTACAAGGTAAATGGCAGGATTCTGGGCAGTGTGGAGGAGCAGAGGGATCTGGGGGTTCATATCCACAGATCATTGAAAGTCACCTCACAGGTAGATAGGGTAGTTAAGAAAGCTTATGGGATGTTAGCTTTCATAAGTCGGGGGATCAAGTTTAAGAGCCGCGAAGTGATGATGCAGCTTTGCGAAACTCTAGTTAGACCACACGTGGAGTATTGTCCAATTCTGGTCACCTCATTATAGGAAGGATGTGGAGGTGTTGGAGAGGGTGCAGAGGATATTTACCAGGATGCTGCCTGGATTGGAGAGTATGGATTATGAGGAGAGACTAAAGGAGCTAGGGCTTTACTCATTGGAGAGAAGGAGGATGAGAGGAGACATGATAGAGGTGTACAAAATATTAAGAGGAATAAATAGAGTGGACAGCCAGCGCCTCTTTCCCAGGGCACCAATGCTCAATACAAGAGGGCATGGCTCTAAGGTATTGGGTGGGAAGTTCAAGGGAGATGTCAGAGGGAGGGAGTGGTTGGTGCATGGAATGCGCTGCCTGGGGTGGTGGTGGAGGCCGATACGTTGGACAAGTTCAAGAGATTGTTAGATAAGCATATGGAGGAATTTAAGATAGAGGGATATGTGGGAGGAAGGGGTTAGATAGTCTTAGGAGTGGTTTGAAGGGCGGCACTACATGGTGGGCCGAAGAGCCTGTATTGTGCTGTATTGTTCTATGGTACCTCATGGGAGGTCCTGCATTCTCGGAATGTTCCAGACAGCCACATGTGTAGGACGTCTGCAGCCGGCGACCTGTGTTTTGGAGCTAGAGCAGTGGCTGAGTCACTGGTGCATCCATGTGGATGGCACGATTAGGGAGGTGGTCACACTGCAGCTGAGAAGGCAGGGGGTGCAGGGGTACCAGTCCCATGAGAAGGAGCACCCAAGTAGTGCAGGAGTCCTCTGAGCCAGTCTCGATGTTGAGAAGACTTCCATAGAACCATAGAAAACTACAGCACAGAAAACGGGCCATTCAGCCCTTCTAGTCTGTGCCTGTTGTACACTCTCCTCTGAAGGAGTGCAGGCGTGAACGTGACACTGGAGGTGAAGAAAAATGTTAGAGCAATAATGATCTGGGGGACAGACATGTTTCTGTCATTGTGGATGTGGCTCTTAGTGCCAGGGACAAGGATGCTAGCGAACAGCTGCAGAACATCTGGAAGACCAAGGGTAAGTAGCCAGAAACCGTGGTCCTTGTTCAGCAATTTGAACTGCAGCTGAAATTGTCTTTGGCTTAACCTGTATCCACAAGCTTCGCTCATTAGGAACTATCTTGCTATATAGTTAGCTCTAAGAAAGACCTGGCACAAGAATGATGGGTGAATGGCCTCCTCCTGTGCTGTATTGGTCATATTTATTTAGTTAAACCATGTGCTGACTCCTAGATCTGATTTACTGCTGAGTAAGCTGACTGAAAGTCACTACTGCTCAATCAACTGATTAACAAGTCATTTGTTTATCAGTTGATTGAGCGGTGACTCTGAACCTTGCATCATGAGCCTCAATGTAAAGCAATAAAACTGTGCATCATCTGCAGACTGCCTCTAGAGCTAATGGCGCAATACTTACAACAAGACCATGTTGTAAATATAGAGTGTATTAAACATCAGGGCCTGCACAGCCCAATCCTGTGAGGAGGGATGTTATGTTTTCCTGATGTAAAGCGGTTGTGTAAAGTTGCTGCGATGTGTGTGTTGGGGACGGAGAGCAGGGGGTGGGGTGGGTCTTGATTCCGTAAGTATAATTATGAAAACACAGATTGCATGTAGTCAACATCCTAATTTAGCGGAAAAACTTGACAAAACTATTCTTTCATTACATTATTTCTGACTGCTGCCTCACCTTGAAAATGTGACTGCAGGCAGGGTATACGGAACCAGCTGCTGGGGGAAGTGGTCGACAGGGCAGGCAGGCAGTTTGGAGTTTGTGGCTTTTAGATGGACACATGAGTGGATGATACACAGCAGGAGGATATTTAGTATAAATTGGCATCAAGATTGGCACAAGATGGTGGGCCGAATGGCCTGTGCAGTGCTGTAATGTTCTGTGTTCACTGCTCCCGGGGCGGGGCTCAGACCTGGCGATGAGGGAGGACTGGGAGTACATTTCCAAATCGGGACGATGTACAATTTGGGGAACCTGTGGGTGTCGGTGTTCCTGTACTCCTGCTGGCCTTGCCCTTGGTCATAGAGACCAACACACACAACGCTGGAGGAACTCAGCGGATCAGGCAGCCTCTATGGAGGCAGATAAACAGTCGACGTTTTGGGCCAGGACCCTTCATCGGGACTGGAGAGGAAGAGGGAAGAAGCCGGAATGAAAGGGTGAGAGGAGGAGGAGCACGAGCTGCAGGTGATGGGGGAGGGGGGTCAAAGGAGTGATGTGAGAAGCTGAGGTGATTTCTCTAACTTCCAGTAACTCCCTCCCTTCCCCCCTTCCCTCATTCCTGTGGCCCCCTCACCCCATCTCTTTACCCTGCCCTGCCCTTGTGACCTGCCCACTACCTCCCTCCTATTCTCCACCTCCTTCCCTTTATTCCATGGTCTACTGTCCACTCCTACCAGATTCCTCCTCTTTGCCTCTTCCACCTATCACCTCAGCTTCTTGCATCACTCCCTCTCATACCCCCTCCTCCACCCACCTACCTTTCCCCCTCTCACCTGGACACACCTGTCACCTGTGCCTGTGCTCCTCCCCCTCCCCAGACCTTTCTCTTCTGGCTCCTGCCCTCTTCCTTTCCATCCAGATGAAGGGTCTCGGCCCGAAACGGTGACTGTTTATTTCCCTCCATAGACGCTGCTCAACCTGCTGAGTTCCTCCAGCGTTTTATGTTTTGCTCCAGATTCCAGCATCTGCAGAATCTCTTGTCTTGCTCTTAGAGACTGCAAGTTTGTGGTTGTTGGTGGAGTAGCTCAGGTGAGTAACTGCAGCGCCTTCTACAGACATTACACACTGTAGCCGTGCTGTGCTGGTGGTGGAGGCAGTGAATCCTGAGGGTGGAGGGTCAGTGTCAATGTATCAATGCTGCTTTTCCCGGGTGATGTTGAAGGAGATTTTTAGAGCTGCATCCAAAACAACAGTGTATAGGAAGGACAGGCGGGTAGGCAGAGGGGGAGGTGTGGCCATGATGGTTAGTAATGATTTAAAATCAATAGAAAGGAAGGACATTGGGTCAGAAGAGGCAGAATCCTTATGGGTGGAGCTAAGAAATAGCAAGGGTAAAAGGACAATAGTAGCAGTTATATATAGGCCCCCTAATAGCAGTCAGGAAGTGGACGATAAGTTGCAGTTTGAAATAGAAAAAGTGTGCCAGAGTGACAATGTGAAGATAATTATGGGGGATTTTAACATGAAGGTGGACTGGGAAATCCAGCAAGGCGGTAGATCTCAGGAGAGTGAGTTTGTGGAATGCCTACAGGACAGTTTTTTGGAACAACTTGTTGATGAGCCCACCAGGGGATCGGCTGTTTTGGATTGGGTGCTGTGTAATGAACCGGAGGTGATTAGGGAACTAAAAATAAAGGAACCATTGGGAACAAGTGATCACAATATGATTGAGTTCAGTTTCAAATTTGAGAAGGAGAAGCTGGTAGCTGGTGTATCAATATTTCAGTGGAACAAAGGAAATTACAGTGGCATGAGAGAGGAACTGGCCCAAACTGATTGGAAGAGTAAGCTAGCTGGAGGGACGGCAGAGCAGAAATGGAAGGAATTTCTACAAGTAATAAGGAAAATGCAGGATAGATATATTCCAAGAAAAAAGGTTTTGAATGGAAAAAAGGCACACGTGGATAACGAGAGAGGCAAAGGCTAAAATAAAAGCAAAAGGGAGGGCATACAAGGAAGCAAAAATTAGTGGGAAAACAGAAGACTGGGAAACTTTTAAAAACCTGCAGAAAGAAACTAAGAAGGTCATTAGGAAAGAAAAGATGAATTATGAAAGGAAGTTGGCAGATAACATTGGAAAGGATACTAAGAGTTTTTTTAAATATATAAGGAGTAAAAGAGAGACACGGGTTGATATAGAACCAATTGATAATGGCGCGGGAGAGATTATAATGGATGATAAAGAGCTGGCAGAAGAACTAAATGAGTATTTTGCATCGGTCTTCTCTGTGGAGGACATCAGCAATATACTGGTTAGTCAAGGGTCTCACGGAATGGAACTGAGTTCAGTTAAGATTACAAGAGAGAATGTGCTAGGAAAACTAAATGGACTAAAGACTGATAATTCTCCCGGACCGGATGAGGTGCATCCCCTGGTTCTAAAGGAGGTGGCTTTAGAGATAGCAGAGGCATTGGTGATAATTTTCCAGGAATCGATAGACTCCGGCATGGTTCCGGAGGACTGGAGGGTCGCAAATGTAGTTCCGCTGTATAAGAAAGGTGGGAGGCAGCATAAAGGAAATTACAGACCTATTAGTCTGACGTCGGTGGTGGGAAAGTTATTGGAATCGATCCTCAAGGATGGAGTTATGGAATACCTGGAGGTGCAAGGCAAGATAGGTCCTAGCCAACATGGTTTCGTGAAGGGAAGATCCTGCCTGACCAACCTATTGGAGTTTTTTGCAGTAATCACAGGTAGGGTGGATGAGGGAGAGGCAGTAGATGTTGTGTATTTAGACTTTCAAAAGGCCTTCAACAAGGTGCCACATAAGAGACTGATTAATAAGGTGAGAGGTCATGGAATTACAGGTAGGATAACAGAATGGGTGGAGCATTGGCTGGTTGGCAGGAGGCAAAGGGTGGGAATAAAAGGATCTCTTGTTCTGGTTGGCTACCGGTTACTAGTGGTGTTCCACAGGGGTTGGTGTTGGGGCCGCTTCTTTTTACCTTGTATGTTAACAATTTGGGATGATGGAGTAAATGGTTTTGTGGCTAAGTTTGCGGATGACACCAAGATAGGTGGAGGAGTAGGGAGTATTGAGGAGACAGGAAGGTTGCAGAGAGACCTAGATAGGAGAATGGGCAAGGAAATGGCAGATGAGATTCAATGTTGAGAAATGTGCAGTTGTACACTTTGGAAACAGAAATAAACGGGCAGATTATTATCTAGAAGGAGAGAAAATTCAAAGTACAGAAGTACAAAGGGACTTGGGGGTATTCATGCAGGACACCTTAAAGGTTAACCACCAGATCGGATCAGTGGTAAGGAAAGCGAATGCTATGTTGGCATTCATTTCGAGAGGTATAGTGTATAAAAGTAGGGAGGTGTTGATGAAGCTCTACGGGGCACTAGTGAGGCCTCATTTGGAATACTGTGCACAGTTTTGGGCCCCATATCTTAGGAAAGATGTGCTGATGTTGGAGAGGGTTCAGAGGAGATTTACGAGGATGATTCCTGGAATGAAAGGGCTTATGTGTGATGAGCGTTTGTTGGCTCTTGGACTGTACTCACTGGAGTACAGAAGAATGAAAGGGGACCTCATAGAGACATTTAAAATGTCGAAAGGACTGGACAGAGTAGATGTGGTCAAGCTGTTTCCCTTGGTGGATGAGTCCAGGGCCAGAGGGTACAATCTTAGAATTAGAGGGTACAGGTTTAAAACAGATGAGGAGAAATTTCTTTAGCAAGAGGGTGGTGAAATTGTGGAATTCCTTGCCACGTACAGCAGTGGAGGCCAGATCATTGGAGGTGTTTAAGGAAGAGAGATAGATATCTAAGTAGTCGGGGTATCACGGGATATGGGGATAAGGCTGGAAATTGGGGTTAGGTTTTGTTTTTGGCCCCCCCCCCCCCCACCACCCCCAATTTCTCATTTCTTTTTTCCCTTTTCTTTGGAGCAGACTCGATGGGCCGAATGGCCTACTTCTCCCTTGTCTTGTGAACGTGAGAATTAGAGACAGGATGTCAGTTGTACAAGACATTGCTGAGGCTGCACTTGGTGTATCGTGTGTAGTTTTGGTCACCCTGTTGTAGGAAAGACGGACAGCTGGAAGGAGCGCAGAGAAGATTTACGAGAATCTTCCCAGGACTCGAGGTCCTGAGTTATAGGGAGAGGTTGGGCAGGCTAAGACTTTACTCCTTGGAACGTAGGAGACTGAGGGGTGACCTTGTAGAGGTGTATAAAATCACAAGGGCATAGATGAGGTGAATGTACAGTCTTATTCCCAGGGAAAGGGAACCTTTCTGGTCTGGTTCTGGTCGCCTCATTATAGGAAGGGTGGAAATGTTGGAAAGGGTGCAGAGGAGATTTGCCAGGATGCTGCCTGGTTTAGAGAGTATGCATTATGAGGAGAGACTAAGGGAGCTAGGGCTTTACTCTTTGGAGAGAAGGAGGATGAGAGGAGACATAGAGGTGTGCAAAATATTAAGAGGAATAGATAGAGTAGACAGCCAGCACCTCTTTCCCAGGGCATCAATGCTCAATACAAGAGGGCATGGCTTTAAAGTAATGTGTGGGAAGTTCAAGGGAGATATCAGAGGAAGGTTTTTTACCCAGAGAGTGGTTGGGGCGTGGAATGCGCTGCCTGGGGCGGTGGTGGAGGCTGGTACATTGGTCAAATTCAAGAGATTGCTAGATAAGCATATGGAGGAATTTAAAATAGGGGGATGTGTGGGAGGAAGGGGTTAGATAGTGTTGGGCGAGGTTTAAAGATTGGCACAGCATTGTGGGCTGAAGGGCCTGTATTGTGCTGTACTGTTCTATGATTCTAAAAACTGGAAGGTATAGGTTTGAGGGTGAGAGGGGAAAGATTTAAAAAGGACCTGAGGGGTAACTTCTTCACACAGGGTGGTGGGCATATGGAACGAGCTGTTGGCGGTGGAGGAAGTGGTAGACAGAGTAGGTACGGTAGTGTAGCGGTTAGCGTAATGCTATTACAGCGCCAGCGACCTGGGTTCAATTCTGGCTGCTGTCTGTAAGGAGTTTGTACGTTCTCTCCGTGACTGCGTGGGTTTCCTCCGGGTGCTCTGGTTTGCTCCCACATTCCAAAGAGGTACAGGTTAGGAAGTTGTGGGCATGCTATATTGGCGCCAGAAGCGTGGCGACACTTGCGGCTGCCCCCCCCCCCCCCCCCCGAACACTACGCAAAAGATGCATTTTGCTGTGTATTTCGATGTACATGTGACTAATAAAAATATCTTAGGCAGATAGAATAACAACATTTACAAGTCATTTGGACAGGTACACAAATGGAATAGGCTTGGAGGGATATGGGTCAAATGTGGGCAAATGGGACTTGCTTAGATGACACCTTGATGAGCAGAGCATGGTCACTTAGTGTATTTGGGAGGCGGTGTGTGGTGTGACATTTTGTGTGGAAATCTGTTGCAGAGGGGAAAGAGGCGGTGCTTAGTGTTTTTAAAAATTTATGTATAAAATGGACTAAAGTAAGAAAACAACGTTTAGTTGAATGAGCCAATAAAGCTGCCAGTTCTTGAGCTGTTGACATCCATGTGCAGGGATTGGTATTGGTTTACTATTGTCACTTCTACTGAAGTACAGTGGAAAAACTTGTCCTGCATATCGTTCGTGCAGGTCAATTCATTACACGGTGCATTGAGGTAGTACAGGGTAAAACAATAACAGAGTGCAGAGTAAAGCGTCACAGCTACAGGGAAGTGCATTGCAGGTAGACAATAAGGTGCAGGCTCATAAAGAGATAGATTGTGAGGTCAAGAGTCCATCTCATTGTACAAGGTCGATGCCATTCAATAGTCTTATCACTGGGATAGAAGCTGTCCTTGAGCCTGGTAGTATGTGCCCTCAGGCTCCTGTATCTTCTGCCCGCTGGGAGAGGGGAGAAGAGAATGACCCGAGTGGGTCTTTGATTATGCCGGCTGCTTCACCAAGACAGCGAGAGGTACCGACAGAGCCCATGGAGGGGAGGCTGGTTTCCATGATGTTCCATGGTTTCCATGATTTCGATGGGCTGTGTCCAGAACCCTCTGCAGTTTCTTGTGGTCCTGGGCAGAGCAGTTGCCGTACCAAGCCGTAATGCATCCAGATAGGATGCTTTCAATATGCATCGATAAAAGTTGGTGAGTGTCAAAGGGGACATGCCAAATTTCTTTAGCCTCTTGAGGAAGTAGAGTCGCTGGTGAGCTTTCTTGGCCGTGGCATCTACGTGGTTGGACCAGGACAGGCTATTGGTTATCTTTACTCCTTGCATGTAAAGATGTCAACAGGCAAAATAAGGAAAGTACTGATGAAGAATGGGTCCAAGTAAAGACCTGTGCAACAGTCTGAGTGTGGTGGTGGACCTGACCAACTGCTCTGCGCCTGTCTTTGTGGAAGGGCCTTGATGTTGGGAGGAAGGAAGTTAGTGACTGGAAATGAGAGAGTGGGACAAGCGTGCTGAAGGTTCCTGCACAGTCAGCAGCATTGGGAACGTGTTCCAGGCTGTTGAAAGGAGGAACTGACTCCATCGTTTTCTGACCCCCGTGGCTAAAGGCCAGATACTGGTGGGTTGGAACCTGGCTGATGTGCTATTGTCATTTAAAGGATGAGAAAGGAATAGGCTGAGTAACTGAAGACCACCCGGCCTGACACTGGTTACATCCATGAGGCACAACGTCGGGCAGTGTTTGGGAGGTGTGCATTAATCCAGGACAGTCGGCGTGGTCTTGACTAACTTGATTGGATTTTATGTGGCAGTAACGAGGAGTGTCCGTGAGGATATCATGTTTGATGTGGTCTGTGTGCATTGTGGCAGGATGTTAAATCGTCAGGTGACATCTGTGGGAAATCTGGGTATGGATAGGGTGTATTCTTACTGGGAGGTGACGTGCGTTTTATATTGAACAAGCAATCCACGTGAGGATTTCTTATTGCAGCTGTGAGTGATGGTCGCACAGCTGCGGTTACTGTGACCTCTGTGGCCAAGTACTGGACCGGTCATCTTTTGTCTAGGTGTGACTTTGCCCTAAGGACAGAGTGAACCTTCTCATTTCTCAGAAGTAGTTCACTCAACTCCTCGGGGCAGGGCAGGGATGGGGGAGGCTGAACTATTAGCTCTCTGCCATGGGAAATGAGTCCTTCCTGTTTTGCTGTCTGTGCTTCAGTTTATTAACCTTAATTAAAACTTGTGGTCCCAATTCCATTGACCCATTGACTAAGTTTCTCAAAGAATCTGGTGCCTGTGACCTCAAATCAACCTGATTATTCCTTCTTGCCTTCTGTGCTCGTTTGATGATGTATTAGTAAATTACTAGTTTATGATAACATGGTATTGTGTTATTTACATGTATAGACTGGGTTCATAGAAATGATCACAGCACTGGGTGCCCGTCGAGACGATGCCAACTCTAAGAAAAGCAATCTCTTCCATCTCATTCCCCATATCCCTGCAAATGATTCTCACTCAAGTGCTATACAACTCTTTATTGAAGGAACTGTTACTGGGCCTCGAACGCCAATAGGCAGTGGATTCCATGTGTGAACAGAGTCTTTTCTCACTTTACAAAGTTTAAAATGTCCCCTGGTTCTTGACCCATCTATTGATGGGACAGTCCCTCCTATCGACTTGGTCACGGGACTGTACGTCTCCATCAAATCTGTTCAGAACCACCTTCACTCCAGTGCGGTCATCCTGGCTTCTACTGTCCATCCTCGCTGCTGAAGTCCCTCATCCCTGGAATCATTTTGCTAAACCTTTCCTGCATCCTCTGTGGATGACAGAATAAGTGGACAATGCCCCAAATTGTGTGACATTCGCATTCCACCTGTGAATTCCACGCTGGTTCAGTTAACCTGTAGTTGTGATGATGGTTAGTGATGACCTTGCTGCTGCTCACTGATCTCTTCAGTCACAGGGTTAACGGTGAGTGCACGATTTGTGTTGACTAACCTTCTCCCTGTGTATTCCAGAGGCACTGGCCGCAGTGCTCAGTGTGTTCCTGATCTACGCTGTAACCGTCGGCCTTGTTTACGAAGCTGTTCAGAGGACCATCCACCAGGACTTTGAGATCCATGCGGATGTGATGATCATCATTGCAGCAGTTGGAGTTGCCATTAACCTGATGTAAGTCCAGCATTTACTTTAAAGAGCAAAGTTTTCTTCCTAATGTGGTGGCAAATAGTCTGGTGAGGTGACCACAGGCGGTGATGGTTTGTTTCCCCAGATTCATTGGTTTGAGCTTCCAAAGGCCGGGGGAATTACCAGTGGAGGCTGATGCCCAGGGTGGGGTGGGGGCAGCACAGACTGGGAGGTTAGGAGAGAGTTGGGGGGGGGGGAGGGGGGAGGTTGCCGAGTGACATAGGCAGGTGAGGGGGGGTGTGGTTGCCAAGTGACGTAGGGAGGTGAGTGGGGGGGGTTGCCCAGCGATGGGGGGGGGGGGTGGTTGCCCAGCAACGTGAGGAAAGGACATGGAAAGAGTGCCCAGTAATGGAGTGAGGTATAGTCACGTCTGACTGTAATCCTCCCCAAATAAAGATTAATACCATTTCTGACTTAAACCACTCAGAAAATTCACCACAGTTGGGGGGAGTTGATTTCCATCCACTGAGATGAAATTATTTAATTGTTTTGGCTTTGATTGGTCGTGATTTTCTGCCACGTGTTGGGATGGCCCTGACTGGACAGCTGATACTTTGGCTGTTCAGAATGATGATGGAGTTTGAGGTCAGACCCTGGCTGAGCGATTGTGTTCTGCACTTTTTTTTCACTGTTTATAACTTACATGTTTCTAATTTAAATTTACCAGAATGGGATTTTTGCTGAAGCAGTCCACTCATCCCCATTCCCACTGTCCTTCAGAAAAGGCTGCCAGAGGAGCTTCTGGGAATGCTCCTGAACGTGCTGATCATTCTGGGAATCTGGCAGTCCGAGCTGCTTTCATCCATGCTCTGGGAGACGTGGTGCAGAGCGTTGGAGTCCTGGTGGCAGCTTATATCATCCGGTTTAAAGTACGTGTGCCCATCCTTTGTTGCACTGTATGGCTCCATAGTGAGGTGGGAGTGCTGTCCGATCCCTGATGTGCAGAGGGCAACACTGATTTCACAGCAGCGACCAGACCTGTTTTGGGAGATGAGGACGTGCTTTCTGGAGTTTGGGCTGGAACAGAGCGATTGAGAAATAAGAAACTGGAGCAGATTGTCCTGCTCTGCTGCTGACTGAGGTCAGGACTGCTCCACATTGCAATCTTCCTGGACTCCCCATGTTTTCAGTGTTCAAAACTCTATCGATCTGTGTTTTATTGTATTAGTTTTCAGGATTAGGGATTTGCTGGCAAGGTTAGCATGTATCACCCTGAGAAGGGTGGGGGAGATGGTGAACTCGGTGACAGAGACTCCTGGGCTCTGCAGAGAGGAAAAATCCAAAGATTCACCACTCCAAATGAAGGAACTTCTCGTCTCAATCCTAAATGGTCCAGCCCTTGCCCTGTGACCCTGGTCCCAGACTCCTCAACTGGGGGGGGGGATAACATCCTCCCCACATCGAGCCTGTCGAACCCAGTAAGAATTATGTAAGTTTTAATGAGAACCACCCTGAATCTTTCAAACTCTGGCAGATCCAGCCCTGGTCCCCTCAGTCTCTCCTTGTTTGGCACATCTGCCATCGCTGGAACCTTCACCACACCCCCTTCAAGGATGGTATATCCTTTTTTATAGAGAACAAAACTGCCCACACCTGGTGGGTTTGAATCAGGACCCATGTAGTTGCACCAAGATAATTGTAATCAAGACCTCACATCCTCTTGCAATAAAAGCCAACATTTCATTTGCCTTTAATTCTTCAGGCACGCTCTATCTATACCTGGGATTGTTCAATACCTGGTGCTTGTAAATACAAGGGCTTCACTGCACAAAGAAAGCAGTTGGACCCATTCCAGGGGTTTACAAACTCCCAAACACGCAGCTGCTGTCTTTATATTCAATGTCCACCTGAGGTGAAACTTGGAGCGATTTTCCCCCAGACCCACACCCAATTTTATTGCTGTGCTGTGAGATCAGTGCAAGGAATTTCAAACACTGCCTTTGTTCCAGAGCCTGGACACAAAGCAGTCTACTTCCTGTCCTTTCAGAATAAATATTTTGCTTGTAGTATCCCTTTAACTTTCGGTGAACTATTCCTTCTGTGCCCTGTTGTCTCCAGCCGTCCATGGTACTGTAGAAATGACCGGCTAGGTACCCCACCCGGAGCACTGGTGACTAGGGGCCAAGCAATGTTTCGGCTGTTTTAGTGGTGCCTGGTCGTTTCAGTAAAACTCTGTATCCAGTGGCTCTGTACCTGTTCGCTCCTTGTTTTGGGGTCCAGTGTCAGAGTTTTGACAAACTGAAACTCACCAGGTTCGATTTCCTCCTCCCTTTTAAACGTGTTGAGCGACTAAAATACTGAACCACTGTGTAACCTGTAAAAACAAAGTGAAATGAAAGTGTGCTGGGTTATTAATGGGGGGAAATGTTCAATAGTCCAGGAAATCTGCCAGTCTGCTGCCAAAGTCCTGAGCCTGCCAGATTACTGGAGTTCTGCTTTGACCAGATATTGCCCGGAGTTCTGCTTTGACCAGATATTGCCCGGAGTTCTGCTTTGACCAGATATTGCCCGGAGTTCTGCTTTGACCAGATATTGCCCAGAGTTCTGGGGGTGTGAATCGACAACTGATTCTGTCTGTGGCTCAGCTGGTGGTTTGGCTCTGAATCCTCTTCATTTCTCTTTCACAGCCGGCCTACAAGATTGCTGACCCAATCTGCACCTACATCTTCTCCTTTCTCGTTCTGTGCACAACATTCCGGATAATACGCGACACTGCTCTGATCTTTCTGGAAGGTACAAGTTTTGGTCAAAAGTGGTCGTTTTTTTTCCCTCAAAGATAGTGGTTGAAAAGCAACTCTAATTGGATCTTCTCCACTCCAGGGTGGGCGTGGAGAGTTTTTTTTTAAATTTGTTTCTCAATATCTGCAGCTTTTTTCCTTTTCTCAGAATTATTTTCATGAATAATACTCAAATAGGAAATTATTACATTTCAGAAATTTGTTTGTGTGACTGTCACTTTGGTTGGAAACACATGATATTGGACTCATTGCCTGGAGGGAGCCGCACTGATCGTGTGGGGACATTCCTTTATAATGATCAAGCTGACTTGTTTGCCCTGATGCTCTAAAGTGAGATGACATCTTTCTATTATTTAATTCCTCACTGCCCCGGTTGGAAAAAATATAATTTAAATTCTAACCTGAAATGGGGAGAGTTCTGTTTGATGGCATCTTGTGTTTCAGACTCGGCTTGGTGTAAAGTCAGGTACATCGGGTACCAAATGTTTCCACCAGTAACGAGAGCTGAGAGCTGGGTGTTAACATGGACAGTAGGTGTGCAGCATGTTCCCAACAGTCTGTGCTGCAGTTCATCAGTCTCCTAACCAAAAGGACTGACAAAGAATTTGGACACTGGTGGGAGGTCGGGAGAACTGAGGTGCAGAGCAAAGAAGTAAAACAAAGACCTTTCCCATATACCGAACCCATCCGGTTCAGTCGTGTCCTTCGGAAGTGAATCTGTTGTCCTTGTCTACGTGTGACTCCAGGCCCACCGACGTGGTTGGCTCTTAACTAACCAGTTCAAAGGAAGATGTGGATGGGTAATCAAGGCTGGCATTTCCAGTAGTGCCCATGTTCCATGAATGAATAATTTTCTTTAAGGAAAGTGAGGCAGAGACTGGAAGTGGAGGAGGAGGCAGGGAGGTGTCACTGACTGGCACATCTCTCGGTGAAGGGCAGACAGTGGTTGAAGGGCCACGAGCTGTAAGCTTCTAGATTGTCCCCAACCTGAGAGTCACTGAGCTGTGGGCACCCCATCCCCACCGTTCTGGACAAGTCCCACTGGTGCTGCCACACTACTGGTCTGGAGCACGTTTTGGGTCTTTTTGCTGTCCTAACAATTCCAATTGTCAGCAAGGTGACTCCAGACTTAGATTTATCATCACTGACATATGACATGAAATTTGTTTTGTGGCAGCAGTACAGTTTAAGACATAAAAATCAATAAATTGCAAAATAAAGGAATAACAAGGTAGTGTTCATGGGTTCAAGGACCATTCATAAATCTGATGGCGGAGGGGAAGAAGCTGTTCCTGAATCATTTGAGTGTGGATCTTCAGGCTCCTGTACCTCCTCCCCAATGGTAGTAACGAGAAGAAATGATGTAATATTGTGGAACTTCCCGTTGTGTGGCTGTCTCTTGGAGCCGGTCTTCCTGCCACTGGCTCTCCTTTCATTGGTCTTCTGTACCCCTCAGGTACTCCGAGACACCTTGATGTTCATCGTATACGGGATTCGCTGCTAAAGATAGAAGATGTCCATTCTGTTCAGGATCTGAATGTGTGGTCACTAACCATGGGGAGAACAGCAGCCATCGTGCACTTGAGGCTGAGTAAGTGGTGTCCACATTTATCCCACTACTGGCATTATCGTGGGTATGACCTTGCACCTTTGGTACTGGATAGTTGTGAGCTGGTGCAAGAAAAGCCTTCATCTGATTGCCTCCTCCTGTGTGTCTTGTTTCCTGTGGTCACAAACATGGCCCGTGGCAACTTCAAGCTCTCTCTCACATCGATGTTCAACATTGTGTACAGTTCTGGTCTCCACAGCAGGAGGGATGTCGTGGCAACAGTGCAGGAGGGATTCGGGATGCTCCTGGAATGGAGGCTGTAGTTACAAGGAGAGATTGGACAGGGTGGGTTTGTTCTCTCTGGAATATAGGAGGCTGAGGGGTGACCTTGTAGAGGTTTATAAAATTATGAGCATAGGTAAGGTAGACAGTCAGTCTTTTGTCAAGGGTAGGGAATTCCAGAGCTAGAGGGCACAGGCTAAGGTGAGAGGGGAGAAGTTTAAAGGAGATGTGGGGTGGGGGGGGGGGGTTTCACTCAGGGTAGTGCGTATCTGGAGTGAGGTGGTTGAGGCACGTGCAATTACCATGTTTGGACAGAGTCTTGGATAGGAAGGGTGTAGAGGGACGGGGGCCTAATGCAGGCAGATGGGACTGGTGTAGATGGACATCACGGTTGGCATGAACGAGTTGGGCCGAAGGGCCTTTTCTGTGCTCTATGATCCTGTGATTGCAGATTGGACTGAACAACAAATAGCATGGTCTGCTGTTGTCACTTCAGTACAAACCACAGTCTGTTCTAACTTTTGCTACAGTCTCATTTCTGTGTGCGAAGGACAAAAACATTCCCAATTCCGTTTGCCATTTACATCTGTTTAACACCCACTGAAAACACAAAGTGCCCTAACCCCGGGTCGCCCTCGGCAACAAACAATGTGCTGGTCCCTCGCGTCTCCTCTGCCACTCTCCTTGCATGCTGGGAGCTCTTTAGCTGCTCGGGTACCAAGCAGATCAGATGGGAGGTGGAGAGGATGGGTGTGAGAGTGCTGTCGGATGTGGAGAAGGGGACGGGGTGAGGGGCGGGGGGGGGGGGGGGTGGTGGATGTTGGATGGATGGGATTTGGAACTTGTGATGCTTGAGCTTCATCTTGGTGGAAGAACTGGGTCCCAGTACTGGTGATGTGTAACAATGTGCTGATGTTTGTGTTCTGGTTAGAACCACTGAGCAGTTCGCTGGTGTTCACTGATTCAGTATCAGCATGCTCCTGGTGGCTACTTGGTTCTGATTACTGTGTGTGTTCAGTTCCAGAGAGCACATCCAGATGGGAAGACGTTCAGTGCAAGGCTCGCCATATCTTGCTGCGTTCCTACGGTGTGCACCGATGCACAGTGCAACTGCAGGTCTACAAGGAATCATCGAGCAGTGTTTGCACCAAGTGTGGCTCCTTGGATGGTTAGGGGCCTGCTCTTTAAAATTAGTGCCTTTTCTACAGATTAAAGTGCAGTATTTGAAACTGTTATCACACAGGAGCTCAGCTTGTGAAGGCCAGCTGTAATATTGCAACCAGACAACATGTCATCTTGCTCTCACTGCCAAAACCTCTCAGCAGCTGATTTGAAGACCCTTTTGTTCTTCAGGCAGCCTCTGGTCATGGGTTTCCTCGCTTTCCCACGTTCCTGTGATCAGTGATTGATTTGTTCACATAACCTTTCAAACTTTTCATTCAGTACACAAACTTTAGCCATTGTGTGAGAGATCAGAGTTTTCATTGGTGACATAACGGTGATCTGGGGCTGAGCAGTACTGCTGCTGGGAACGAGGAGATGGTGGGATGGCCTCATTGTGTCGGACCATTCGATGGACTTTCGAGGGGCAGGTTGAAGGCTGTAATCTGATGTGTTGACTCCTGGTTCACTGCAGCCAGTGTTTTATACCCCTTCGTGTTCCCCTTTACAGCCATGCTTGCATCTGAGCTCCTAACACCTCTTGGAGAGCAGATGGGAACTGAGGCTTCAGTTCCTAGTGGCTGTCCTGCAGTGTTGTCTGGGCAGGGAATGTTTTACTTGCTTCAAGACCATTCATTTCCCAGAGGTGCTGGTTCCTGTTTAATGAAGGTTTAAATGCAGATGTGCCATTTGGAATCACAGGTTGAGCAGGAATAATTACAAAGTTGTGTGCAATAATGTAGTGTTCTGGGATTGGGATTTGGAAGATGCATTACTAATGTCCACCGTTAAACAATATTTAGAGATCAGCACTTTGAACAAGTCTATCTGAATGAAATCTCCTCACTTCACCTTTTGTGACCTCGGCCTCTAATCATTAGAGGAATGTTTAGCCTTTAATCTCCTGGAAGAAATCAGGAAATTTTAAAATGTTTATAATGAGGAAACACTAAGAAACAAGAGGTAATGATTTGTACAATCTGGTGAGATTATTTTTATAATTAATGTAACGACAGTATTTCTGATGCTGTTCATCACAACCCACTTGTTCTGTTACATTACAGGATGTGCTGTGTCCTGTTTAATGGGATTGTCGCAGAGCTAATCAAATGATGATTACTGGTTACCTGTACTGTACCGTTCCATGGGCAATGGATTCTGTCTGACAAGTAACATTAGGGGTCAGCCTTTGTGCCAAGTGCCACCATCTGTCGCAAGCATCAGACATCTTTAAGCAGTGTGTTTTGGTGCAATAAGGTGCTGGTGCCGTTTGCTGCTCGGATAGGCGACCCGGAATTGCAGTCATCTTGAATTTTCCCCTTCAGCTGGTCGCTGCTGTTCACTTTGTTTGGCAGTGCGGGTGTTACCTGTGGCTGGCGTGGGTGGTGCCCGGTGCGGGTGTTACCTGTGGCTGGCGTGGGTGGTGCCCGGTGCGGTGTTTACCTGTGGCTGGCGTGGGTGGTGCCCGTGCGGGTGTTACCTGTGGGTGGTGCCCGGTGCGGGTGTTACCTGTGGCTGGCGTGGGTGGTGGCCCGGTGCGGGTGTTACCTGTGGCTGGCGTGGGTGGTGCCCGGTGCGGGTGTTACCTGTGGCTGGCGTGGGTGGTGCCCGGTGCGGGTGTTACCTGTGGCTGGCGTGGGTGGTGCCCGGTGCGGGTGTTACCTGTGGGTGGTGCCCGGTGCGGGTGTTACCTGTGGCTGGCGTGGGTGGTGCCCGGTGCGGGTGTTACCTGTGGCTGGCGTGGGTGGTGCCCGGTGCGGGTGTTACCTGTGGCTGGCGTGGGTGGTGCCTGGTGCGGGTGTTACCTGTGGGTGGCGCCCGGTGCAAGTGTTACCTGTGGCTGGTGCCCATGCTGATGTGGGTGGTACCTGTGGGTGGCGCGGATGGTGCCCGATGCGGGTGGTACATGTGGCTGGTGCCCATGGCTGATGTGGGTGGTACCTGTGGGTGGTGCCCGGTGCAGGTGGTACCTGTGGCTGGTGCCCATGGCTGATGTGGGTGATACCTGTGGCTGATGTGGGTGGCGCCCGATGCGGGTGGTACCTGTGGCTCCTGATGCGGGTGGTGCTGCTGTCTGAGGTCACCAGTCTGGGTCCCTGATACCTGATGTTTCTGCTGTGTGCCCCATGGTCAGAGAGATGGGCACATGAAGAACCAAGCATGAGCAGTGACTGCCACGTTCACTTTCAAGGTCTAGGCTGCAGATTCCCTGCTTCACTTATTTACAAGTTGTATCCAATCTTATCTCTTCCTTTCCTGTGTTTTAATGCCTCACGTTTCACATTGATATTTGGTGGCAGATTTTGTACATATTTTGATTGAATATTAATGTTGTAACTAACAACCATCCTCGGTACCAATCACCTCCTTCAATGACGTCTCATTCACAGATTTCTCCCTTTGACTCGAGCCCTTCCACGTACAGTGGCTGACTGTTTTATTTTGTTCTTTTTACAGCAATGCGTATTTGCCCAGTTTCTGAATGCTTTTAAATCCATTGCTGTTCAATTTCATTGTTTTGCGATTATTATTGGTCATTATATTTTGCAAAATTGAATTCTCAGTCCCTCAAAATGGGATTTTCTTAAGATGAATACTGGGATAACAGATTTGTCCTTTAAGATAATAAAATATTATCTGATTTGTGTGGATGCTCCCATTTTCTTTGTTTCACTTATCTGCTGATCTGCTGGAGGTGATCCTCGTCAACCTACTTCTCCACTGGATTTGAACTGTGTACCGTCTACCTTGTGGAAATAACATTTTCTGACATGCACCAACCTTCACTTGTCATTGAATTTTGGGGCAGTGCCAATCCTTTCTGTTTGCTCCATGTCCTTTCTCAGTTCCTGATTAGTTTGTGTGTCCTGCTCCATCTATCTCCTTGCCAGGATTTGTGGGGCAGATCCCTGCTCCTGTTGCAGTGATTGATCTCTCAATATCTTTCTTCACAAATCAAAAACAAAACTGCATATTGCAGTGAATCTGAAATAAAAACCTGAAATGCTGGAAAAACACGCAGGTCAGGTAGCATCTGTGGAGGGTTGACATTCAGAGTCCTTTCAGAACTCAGAGAAAACAAGTTGCTGTAAGGAGTGGAGGAATTGGAATTAGTTTATTGTCACTTGTACCGAACTACAGTGGAAAAACCTGTCTTGCATACCGATCGTACAGATCAATTCATGACACAGTGCATTGAGGTAGTACAGGGTAAAACAATACAGAATGCAGAGTAAAGTGTCACAGCTACAGAGAAAGTGCAAAGCAGGCAGACAATAAGGTGCAAGCTCTTAACTGGGTAGATTGTGAGGTCAAGAGTCCATCTTATTGTACTAGGGAACCATTCAGTAGTCTTGTAACAGAGCAGTAGAAGCTGTCCTTGAGTCTGGTGGCCTCTGACAATTATCTGCATCATCAATGGAGATGGGAGAGGTTCTGGAGGGTTGCGGATATTGTTCCCTTATTCAAGTAAGGGAGTAGAGATAGCCCAGGAAATTATAGACCAGTGAGTCTTACTTCAGTGGTTGGTAAGTTGATGGAAAAGATCCTGAGAGGCAGGATTTATGAACATTTGGAGAGGTATAATATGATTAGGAATAGTCAGCATAGCTTTGTCAAGGGCAGGTCCTGCCTTATGAGCCTGATTGAATTTTTTTGAGGATGTGACTAAACACATTGATGAAGGGAGAGCAGTAGATGTAGTGTATATGGATTTCAGCAAGGTGTTTGGTGAAGTACCCCATGTGAGGCTTATTGAGAAAGTAAGGAGGCATAGGATCCAAGAGGACATTGCTTTGTGGATCCAGAATCCAGAACTGGCTGGCCCACAGAAGGCAAAGAGTGGTTGTTGATGGGTCATATTCTGCATGGAGGTCAGTGACTACTGGTGTACCTCAGGGATCTGTACAGGGACCCTTGCTCTTTGTGATTTTTTTTATATAAACAACCTGGATGAGGAAGTGGAGGGATGGGTTAGTAAATTTGCTGATGACACAAAGGTTGGAGGTGTTGTGGATAGTGTGAAGGGCTGTCAGAGGTTACAGCAGGACATAGATAGGATGCAAAACTGGGCAGAGAAGTGGCAGATGCAGTTCAACCCAGATAAGTGTGAAGTGGTTCATTTTGTAGGTCAAATATGATGGCAGAATATAGTATTATTGGTAAGACCCTAGGCAGTGCGGAGGATCAGAGGGATCTTGGGGTCCGAGTCCATAGGATGCTCAAAGTGGCTGCGCAGGTTGACTCTGGTTAAGAAGGCATATGGTGTATTGTCCTTCATCAATCTGGGAATTGAATTTAGGAGCCGGGAGGTATTGTTGCAGCTACATAGGTCCCTGGTCAGACCCCACTTGGAGTATTGTGCTCAGTCTGGTTGCCTCACTACAGGAAGGATGTGGAAGCCATAGAAAGGGTGCAGAGGAGATTTACAAGGATGTTGCCTGGATTGGGGAGCATGCCTTATGAAAACAGGTTGAGGGAACTCAGCCTTTTCTCCTTGGAGCGACGGAGGATGAGGGGGGACCTGATAGAGGTGTATAAGATGATGAGAGGTATTGATTGGGTAGATAGTCAGAGGCTTTTCCCCAGGGCTGAAATGGCGGGCCACAAGAGGACACAGGTTTAAGGTGCTGGGGAGTAGGTATAGAGGAAATGTCAGGGGTAAGTTTTTTTACTCAGAGTGGTGAGTGTGTGGAATGGGCTGCCGGCAACGGTGGTGGAGGCGGATACGATAGGCTCTTTTAAGAGACTTTTGGATAGACACATGGAGCTGAGTAAAATAGAGGGCTATGGGTAAGCCTAGTAATTTCTTAAGGTAGGAACAGCTGTGTGGTCCAAAGGCCTGAATTGTGCTGTAGGTTTTCTATGTTTTTGCCTGATGGGAGAGGGGAGAAGAGAGAATGTCTGGAGTGGGTGGGTTTCTGATTATGTCAGCTGCTTTACTGAGGTAGCGATAAGTTTAGACAGGGTCCACAGAGGGGAGGCTGGTTTCCGTGATGCGCTGGGCTGCGTCCACACTCTGCAGTTTCTTGCGGTGTTGGGCAGAGCAGTTGCCGTACCAAGCCGTGATGCATCCAGATAGGATGCTTTCTGTGGTGCATCGGTAAAAGTTGGTGAGTGTCAAAGGGAACATGCCAAATTTCTGAGGAAGTAGAGTTGCTGGTGAGCTTTCTTGGCCGTGGCATCTACGTCGTTGGACCAGGACGGGCTATTGATGTTCACTCTAGGAACTTGAGGCTCTCAACACTCTCAACCTCAGCACCGTCCCCTTTCCTGAAGTCAATGACCGGCTCTTTTGGTTTGCTGACATTGAGGGAAAGGTTGTTGTCATGACACCATATGATTAAGCTCTCTATCTCCTTCCTGTACTCTGACTCATTGTTATTTGAGATACGGCCTACAACAGTGGTATCATCTGCAAACTTGTAGATGGCGTTAGAGCAGAATCTGGCCACAGTCATGAGTGTATAGGGAGTAGAGGGCTGAGGACGCAGCCTTGTGGGGCACCAGTGTTGAGAATAATCGTGCTGGAGGTATTGCTGCCTATCCTCACTGTGGTCTGTTGGTTAGAAAGTCATGGATCCAGTTACAGTGGAAGGTATTGAGTCCTAGGTCTTGGAGTTTGGTGACGAGTTTGCTTGGGATTATAGTATTGAAGGCAGAGCTGTAGTCAATACAGAATAGTCTAATGTAAGTGCCTTTACTGTCCAGATGCTCCAGAGCTGAGTGTGGGGGCCAGGGAGATGGCGTCTGCTGTAGACCGTTTCGGCAGTAGGTGAATTGCAGTGGGTTGAGGTTGTCTGGGAGGCTGGAGTTGATGCGAGCCATGACCAGCCTCTCAAAGCACTTCAGATGGTGGATGTCAGAGCCACTGGTCGGTAGCCATTAAGGCCCATTACCTTGTTTTACTTGGGCACCAGGATGAGGTTAAAAATGTCTGCAAATGCCCCCACCAGCTGATCTGCACAGGATCAGAGGACACTGCCAGGGACACCATTCGGCCAGATGCTTTCTGCGGGTTCACTCTGCAGACTGATCTTGTGTCCTCGATGGTGACCACTGGAGGTGTGGGAGGGCAGTGGGTGGATGAGGGGATGACTGTGACGGGGTGAACTAATGGAGCCATTTGTCTGTGCAACATGTTGCTCACATGGTGAAGTCCTGGTGACGGTGAATAGCTGGGCTCACCAGGAGGTGCTGAGGTGCCAGAATACACAAGGGAGCAAGGAACAGCAGCAGAAGTGGGCGTTGCCCGTACAGACAGAGTTATCTGAGATTGGAGATTTCGATCTCAAGCCCTGCAGACAGAAGGGAAGGGGTTGTGTCGGGCCTTGATGAAACAGTGCAGGAGGTCACTGACCCATCAGTGGGAGTGACAGCTGGTAGCTCCAGGTCACCCCTGTGGCCTGAACACAGGTCCTCCACAAACTGGTCACCCAGTCTGTGTTTGGTTTCCCCGACGTAGAGGAGCCCACAGTGCAGCCACTGAATGCAGTGCACTGGACTGGCAGTGCAACAGAATCACTGCTTCACCTGGAGGGAGAGTCTGGGTCCCTGGATGGTGGGAGGGGAAGGGGTGAAAGGGTTGCACCTCCGATTGTCCCATGGGCCAGTGCCATACGATGGGGAGTAGACGGGGACGGAAGAGTAGACCAGGGAATCACAAAGGGAGTGATCCCTTGGAAATGCTGAGGGGGAGGGGACACTGACACAGAGTACGTGTCTGGTGGTGGAACCTGGTTGGAACTGATGGAAACTGAAGGCTGATCCATCGAGTGTGGAGGCTGGTAGGATGGAAGGAGAGGACCGGGGGACTCCGTTCTTGCTCTGCCTGGGAGGAGGGGTTGGAGAGTGTAGGTGCACGATATGGATGCGATGCAGTCAAAGGGCTCCCAGGGCAGTGATGGCCAATACCAGAGGACATCAGTTTGTCAGAGGAGGAAAGTTTAGGGGAGATGTCAGAGGCAGGTTTTTTTTTACACAGAGTGGTGGGTGTCTGGAACGCACTGCCGGAGGAGGGGTGGTAGGGAGCTGTGTGTCCCAGACCAGAACCAGGTCCCCCTTCTCTCCGTCCAGGACTGAGCCCTGTCAGAGGTGGACAGGGGAGGGAGGGGACCAAGCTCCCCCCTCCAACCCCCAACCCCCAGCACAAACCGGCCTCGGAACCGCAGGACTGCGCCCTGAAGCAGTGACCCCACCCATTAATGACTGAGGAGCCCTCAGTACCGCCCCTCCCACAGTGTTGGATACACGGTGGGGAAACCCATACGTATTCTGAGCTCTGGCGCAGTTTGATCCACTCTGGAGATCCTGAAGTATTCCTCATGTCACCGACTGTGTGTGGGGTGGGAATGTGGACATTACTGGGCTGGGGGCAAAGCCAGGGAGACAAGAACTGCCAATATAACTACAGCCTTAACATTTGCTTTTATTAACATTTAACTACACAGTTAATTTACCAGGAATGTAATGATTGGGATGTTCTGAGCGCGGAGTGGTCTGGTGTAGCGTGTTTGCTGTTTCTGCAGGGACAAGGGGTTGCTGAGAGAGATGGGGAGAATGTTGACATCTTCTCCTCTACAACAGCCCCTGTGGGTTCCGGCAACCGGCCTGCAGTTGTTCAGTGAGGCAGGATCCAGGCGTTCACCTGGTGAAACGTTTCAACCAGCTGCTAGTTCCTCCACTGGCTTGCCACTTCTGATTGACGGTGATGAGCTGTGGCAGGGAGAGGACGGGTGTTAGTGACTCCGGGCCAGAGCGACGCCCTAATCCCAGACGCAGTGGGACCACCGACCTTGGGGAGAGAGCACATGGACGGCCTCAGCCTGATCTACAATCAGGCAGGACTGTAGCGCTGGCACCAATATTGATGCACGGTGTCTCTGCCAACGTTCACTGCAAGTTGGATGTGGGATCGTTCCCTAAACACCCCACCCACCCCTCACAACCCAACCCCACCCCAATCCACCCAACACCCACCCCTCACCCCCCACCCCACAAACACCCAACCCCCCACAATGCAACCCACCCCTCACCCACACCCAAACACCCAACCGCACCCCATCCACCCCACCACCAACCCACCCCTCATCCCCACCCCACAAAGACCCAACCCCCCCAATGCAACACCCAACCTCACCCCCCACCACCCAACCCCTCACACCCAACCCCACCCCACCGCTCACCCACACCAACCCCCCCACACCCATCACACCCAACCACACCCCTCACCCCCACCACAGACGCTGCTCAACCCACTTTCCTTCACGTTTTACTCCAGATCTCTCTCCCCCCCCCCCCCCGCCCCTCCTCCTCCACATGAATACCGCGTCTCTCCACCTCCACCCTCACCCCCACCCTACCACCCCCTCCTCCCTCCCAGGAGTGATCTCTGCCCCGGCCCCCCCTCTAGTTGCCCAGCTCCGGGCCCCGCCCGCTCCGAGTGAGTCACTTCGCCCGGTACAGTGAGAGGCAGGAGCGGCGCCGCACCTTCTGGGGCTGGCTGGGGTCCACCGTCTCCCACGGAGTCGGGTTGCGCGTCTTGTTGATTCTAAACGGTAAAACGAAACGTGAAACGGTCGCTCGGTCGGAACACAACGGGGCGGAAATGTTGTGCACGGACCGTGAGCAACGGTCCGCTGGCCGCACAGCCCACCCGGCACAGGTCTCCGCGCACCCACCCCGGCACAGGTCTCCGCGCACCCCACCCCGGCACAGGTCTCCGCGCACCCACCCCGGCACAGCCAGGGTCTTGGACCATACAGACCCCGCCCCCCCCCCCCCCCCTCACACACACACACACACACACAGACCCCTCACCCCCCTACCCCCACCACACACACAGACCCCGCCCCCCCCCACACACCACACACACACACACACACACACAGACCCCTCTCCGCCCACACACACAGACCCTTCTCCCCTCTCACCCCCCACACACACAGACCCCGCCCCCCCCACACCACACACACACACACAGACCCCGCCCCCCCCCCACACACACAGACCCCGCCCCCCCCCACACACACACACCCCGCCCCCCCACACACACACACAGACCCCGCCCCCCCACACACACACAGACCCCGCCCCCCCTCCCACAACACAACCAGACCCGCCCCCCCACACACACACACAGACCCCGCCCCCCCACACACACACAGACCCCGCCCCCCCACACACACACACACGGAGGACCCCGTCCCCCACACACACACAGACCCCGCCCCCACACAACACAGACCCCGCCCCCACACACACACAGACCCCGCCCCCCCAAACACACAGACCCCGCCCCCCACAGCACACAGACCCCGGCCCCCCCCACACACGCACAGACCCCCTCCTTCCCCCCCCCCCCCCCACAGACTCCCACACAAGCAGATACGGAGTCAAACACGACACAGGCCGACACGGACACCGTGACACACAGACCCCCCACACCACAGACACACCCCCACACACACAGACACACCCCACACACAGACACACCCCACACACACAGACACACCCACACACACATACACCCCACACACACCAGACACTCCCCACACACAGACACCCCCCACACACACAGACACCCCCCACACACAGACACCCCCACACACACAGACACAACCCCACACACAGACACCCCCCACACACACACGACACCCCCACACACAGACACACCCCCACACACAGACACTCCCCACACACACAGACACTCCCCACACACAGACACTCCCCACACACACAGACACTCCCCCCCCCCCCCCCCAGTCACACAGAACCAAGTCAAACGCCCTGTTAAAGCTCCCGCACCCTCCCCCCGGCCGGGGCGCCGCTTCTCCCCGGACGAGGTGGGGCGGTGACCGGGCTCCACACTTACATGACATCGCTCTTGGTGGCGAGGAAGTAGACGCAGGTGCCGGTGCCGAAGGCGGCGGCCGTGGACATCAGGGCGACCAGCGGGATGAGCTGCGGGTCAGAGACGGGACACTCAGCGGCAGACACAGGGTCCCAGGGCCGAACCCCGGGGGAGCGGCTCCAACGGACGTCCCGGCGCCGGCGCTTCAACGGGACCAACGGCAGCGGGTGAGGGGCGAGAGCGGCGGAGGGTCGGGTCACCCCGAGCGTGGGGGGGGGCGTCGAGGGGTGAAGGGGTAAATAACGGGGGTTGGGGTGAGGGGTTGGGGGTCAGGGATGGCGGGGTCAGGGATGGGGGTCAGTGGTGGGGGTCAGGAATGGGGGGTCAGTGGTGGGGGGGTCAGGGATGGGGGTCAGGTATGGGGGGGTCAGTGGTGAGGGGTCAGGGTTGGGGGTCGGGGGGAACTCACCTCCTTCCTCTTGCGGAGCAACGAGAAGAACTTCATCCCCCTCCCTCCCCGCTCGGGGCTTCACTGGAACCGGCAGCGACTTGACTCGGGGCCCGGGGACGGACCGCGCTCGCCGGCAGCTGCCGCTGTTCTGCCCGGGTTCCGGGTTCGGCGCCGAGTTTGTTGCAGTGACGAGACTCCGGTCACGTCCGCAAACCGACGGCCGGCCGGCGGCGCCCCGGCCGGCGGCGGCAGGAACTGCAGGGTGGGAGGAGGCGGAGGGAGTAGCGGGGGGGGGGGGGAACCCTTGCCCATCTCGTGCCCCTCCCGACGCTGAGACGCTGTCGGGTCTCTGTTCACGAACAGCAGCGGCCGTTTACCGCCCAGCCTTATGGCAGCCGTGACTGACCACCCCCCTCGCTGACCACCCCCCCCGCTGACCACCCCCCCCGCTGACCACCCCCCCGCTGACCACCCCCCCGCTGACCACCCCCCTCGCCGACCACCCCCCCGCTGACCACCCCCCCGCTGACCACCCCCCTCGCCGACCACCCCCCCGCTGACCACCCCCCCCGCTGACCACCGCACCCCCCCTCGCCGACCACCCCCCCGCTGACCACCCCCCCGCTGACCACCGCACCCCCCCTCGCTGACCACCCCCCTCGCCGACCACCCCCCTCGCCGACCACCCCCCCGCTGACCACCCCCCCCCCCCCGCCGACCACCGCCCCCTCGCTGACCGTCGGTTGGTGACAGTTGGATCCACAGACCAAGGAGCCGAACATCATAGGGACGAGGAGGGAGCGACTGACCGTGAAATCAGGGCACCCATCACAGGGGGGTCATCCCACTGTCCCTCTCGCCCCTCTCCCTCACAGTAGTGGGGGGGGGGGGGGTGGGGGCAGCGACCGGGACATCTCGCTGCCAGAAGCTGTTGGGTCAGGATCCGTAACTGAGGTTAACCTGGACATTAAACGGAGCTGGGGGGGGGGGGGGGGGGGGGTTGGGTGTAACGTGCTGATGCGGCTGGGGTCGGTTCTCGGGCAGGGAACCAGTGGGTTGGGTTGGGTTGGGTTGGGTTGGGTCCTGACCTGGGGCGCTGTCTGAGTGAAGTTTGCCGTTTCTCTGCGTCGCCCCGCGGCAGCAGTGGGGGATATTTGCCCCGCCCGGGGAGCGTGGACCGGGGGCTGCGGTCTCGGTGAGAGACTCGGTACCGTGCGGACAGTGAGCGCAGGTCCGCCGTGACCTCCCCTCTCACGCCTGATGCCCCACTGGCGGAGCTCTGTTGATGTGACCAGTTCCCAGGCTGGACCGCGGTTTAACTGGCGCCGTCACACCGGGGCAGAGAGACTGCAACAAGTTTCCAGCGCGGAAGAGTTTTGGAGTCAGGGCGTCCCCCGCAGGGTCCTGGAGCGGTGAGCTTCTCCCATTGCCGGGACCACGCGTCGGGCAGGAGACACACGAGAGACTGCAGATGCTGGAGATCTGGATCAATACACACAAAATGCTGGAGGAACTCAGCGGGTCAGGCAGCACCTATGGAGGGAAATGTACAATCGATGTTTTTTTGCCTAAACCTTTCATCAGGACTGGAAAGAAAGAGGGCAGGAGCCAGAATAAATGGGTGGAGGG
Source organism: Pristis pectinata (assembly GCF_009764475.1). Classification (NCBI taxonomy): domain Eukaryota; kingdom Metazoa; phylum Chordata; class Chondrichthyes; order Rhinopristiformes; family Pristidae; genus Pristis; species Pristis pectinata. The sequence continues at coordinate 1,160,322 of NC_067432.1, forward strand.
AGGGGGAGGAGCATGAGGTGGTGGGTGATGGGTGAATCCAGGTGAGGTGGGGAAGGAGGGGAAGTGGGAATGATGTGCGAAGCTGGGAGGTGATAGGTGGAAGAGGCAAAGGGATGAAGAAGATGGAATCTGATAGGAGAGGACAGTAGACGATGGAATTAAGGGATGGAGGTGGGGAACCAGAGGGAGGAAGGTGTGGGTGATGAGCAGGTGGTGAGAGCAGGAAAGGGGAAAGATAAGGGGTAAAGGGGCCAGAGGGATAAGGGAAAACAAAAGGGGGGGGGAGAACAGAGGGTTACCAGAAGTTAGAGAAATTAATGTTGATGCCGTCAGGTTGGAGACTGCCGAAACGGAATATGAGGTGTTGCTCCTCCAACCTGCGTCTGGCCTCAACATGGCAGTAGAGGAGGCCGTGGGTAGACATGTCAGTGTGGGAGTGGGATGTGGAATTGAAGTGGAGGTCCTGGCTGCTGCGGCGTACAGAGTGAAGGTGCTCGATGAAGCGGTCACCCGATCTGCGTCGGGTCTCACCGATGTAGAGGAGGCAGCACCAGGAGCACCGGATTCAATAAATGACACCCTCGAACTCACAGGTGAAGCTGCCTCACCTGGAGGGACTGTCTGGGGCCCTGAATGGTGGTGAGGGAGGAGGTGTAGGGACAGGTGTATGGTTGCAGGGATAAGTGCTGGCAGGGTCATCCGTGGGGAGGGACGAGTGGACAAGGGAGTCGCAGAGAGAGGGATCCCTGCGGAATGTGGGGGGGGGGGGGTTTGAGGGGAATATGTGCCTGGTGGTGGGATCCCTTTGGGGGAATGATGTGTTGGATGCAGAGGCTTGTGGGGTGCGAGGTGTGGACGAGGGGAACCCTGTCCCTGTTCTGGGGGGGGGGAGGGCAGACGTGCAGGAAGTGGAGGAGATACAGGTGAGGGCAGCATTGATGGTGGGGGAAGGGAAACCCTGGTTACTGATAAGGAGGACATCTGTCCTGGAGCGGAGAGCCTCATCGTGGGAACAGATGCAGCGGAGACAGAGGAACTGGGAGAAGGGGATGGCGTCCTTGCAAGTGACAGAGTGGGAAGAGGTGTAGTCAAGGTAACCAGGGGTCTGTAGAAGATGTCAGTAGATAATTTGTCTCCAGAGATGGAGAGATCAAAAAGGCAAGGGAGGTGTTGGAGATGGACCAAGTGAATCTGAGGCAGGGCGGAAGTTGGAGGCAAAGTTGATGAAATTGACTTGAGCTCAGCATGGGTGCAGGAAGCAGCCCCAGTGCAGGTGTCATTGTTGCAGAGAACGAGTTGGGGAGCGTTACCAGTGTAGCCAATGTGTTCCACGTAGCCAACATAAAGGTAGGTACAACTGGGGTCCGTGTGAGCACCCAGGGCTGAACCTTTGGTCTGGAGAAAGTGGGAGGAGCTGTCAGAGAAGTTGTTGCGGGTGACTACCAGTTCCGCCAGACGGAGGAAGGATAAAATGGAGTCGAGATACGAGGACACGAGTTCAGTGGGGCAGGAGCTACAGAAACAATGGGCCTACCGAGGCAGGTAGGTTTGTGGATCTTGGGTATGATGTAGAAATGGGCAGGGCAGGGTTGGAGAACAACAAGGTTGGAGGCTGTAGAGGGGAAGTCTCCGGAGGTGATGAGGTCACTGATGGTGCAGGAGACAGTGGCCTGATGCTCCTCACTGGGGTCCTGGTTCAGGGAGGTGTCCAAGAGCTGCTGTCTGGCCTCGGCAAGGTAGAGGTCAGTCTGCCAGACTCCAACAGCACCGCCCTTGTCGGCGGGTTTGATGGTGAGGTTGGGATTAGTGCAGAGAGAGTGGAGGGCAGTGCATTGGGGGGGGGGGGAGTGGTGAAGTTGAGTCAGTCAGAGGTGAAGAGATAGGACAGGGACATGCTTCGTGGGCTAGTCTGGGGGCGGGGAAGGTCACGTCCCAGACGTCTGAAGATACGTCTCCGCATTTCTCACCACCTCCTACCTTCCCTCACCAGGGTTGGCCCTCTGAACCTTTGCTTCTTACGTCTCACCTCTACCCTCACTGACCTCCACCAGTTCCCCTCCCTCATTGTTCTAAACTTCAGCTTCCTTGCCCAATTGACTTGAACTCACTCCACTGAACGTTCTGGTCTTCCCCTGCCTTGTGGTGTCGGTGCAGCCTCCATCTCTCCCCACCTTCAAGGTCACCAGCAGCGTCTTCACTGTCCATCCCTCCCCCTTCTTCACAGCTCAAGCTGCCTTTCCCAGCACCTTGCTCTCATGGTGAATGGTGACGAATAACACCAAGGTAAATGTGAACTCTATGCAGAGCACATTAACACTGTTCCTCAAGGTCTGCCTCATCTTCTGGAGACTTCACCCTCAGTGCCAACTCAGTGGAACAGGTTTACTGGCCATGGAAAAGCCCAGGATCCCGAGACTCTTAATGCACTGACTGCTGCTTTCAAACTCACAACCCCTTCCAACTTTATATTGAATAATCACATCAAACTGCCTCACAAGCACATTAAACGGCATTCATTGGATAGTTAATATTAAATTTTCACAATTCTATATTTTTACTTTACAAAGTCACACTTTCACTAGAAGTACAAAATGGATTCTGCATTTATACAAAATAAAACTTAACATATTTTAGAAGTTTTAATTTGTTGTCAAACCACTGGTTCAAAACGTCAACACCACAGGTCCCGAGCTGAGAACAGGTTGCAGTAAAAGTCCAAGTGCTGCTCGGTGAGAGAAGGTTTAAAGCTCTGAAGGGATTTGATGAAGTGACTGTGTGTCACAGCTGCAGCATCGAGCCCATGTTCTTGCAGAGACAACAGGGCAGCCTGTCAGGAACAAGGGGTGAAGAATCAGTGATACAAGTTAAAGACAAGCAGAGGTTCCCGAATGCCCAGGGCCGGTGTGAGGCTGTAGTATTAGAGAGGTGGGTCAGAGGGGGAAGGGGGGGAATGAATTGGCAGTGGCTGAGGGTTTACCAGGTCAGGCAGTTGACAGGAAGCCCTGAGTGATGAATTAACAAGGTGGAGGCTGAAGGACAAAATGAGGCAGGAAATCTTGAGCAAGAGCAAGAGGAAGTTGCAGCCGATAATTAAACTTTCATTATTGCATCAATTTCAGGGAATTTTCCAGTAAATTGCCAAGGTTATTTCCTGTGTGACTGGTACCTAGGGCCTCAGGAGGTATACAGCTTCGTCACTACGTCTGACCAGGGGAGGGAATAACCCAGAGATGAATGTCAGAGTCTGCAGCAGTGTAACCAGATCCGACTCGTACTCTGGTAATGCAGTACAGAACCTAAACAAGCTTCTCAGAGGATGTGCTGGGGATGGACAGAATGGCCTCTCTTGTTCACGCCCTGAACATAGGAACCACATCGTTGGGTCTGGAGTCATACAGGTGCCAGAGGTGGTGAGGACGGCCAACATCCTTCCCCTAGGGAATTAAGGAACCAGCTGGGTTTTAAGACAATTTGGTAGTTTCAGTCACTATTCCTGAGATTAATTCAGATTTGCGTAATTAATTAAGATAAATCCCAGTTACCATGGAGGTATTCTAACCGATCATGCTGATCAATGGTCTACAACAGATACTAGACCACTAACACCATCATTCTCAGTCACCCTGCTCTGTACAAGTTCTCAAATGAACAGCAAGTGACCAGGGAACCTATTACTGTGTTACTGCAATAATTCAACTGTCCCCTATGAAAGGAAATCTGATGTCCACACCTCATGTGTGATGCCAGATCCACAGCAATGTAACCTCACCTGCCCCTGAAATGTCCCTCCTCAGTTGTATCAAACCCCACATCCACACCCACAACTGCAGGGCCAGCGGTGGTTCCCTTCTGGATGGCCTTCCCAAGGGTGCCCACACCCTGTGAACAAGCTATGCAGAGAGGACAGGCACCAGATTCAGGGATACCTGCCCCCTGCTGCTGTCAGACACATGGACAGTTTGGAGGCGAGGCCTCAGTCTCTTGACTGTAAATTCGGGAATGACCTAGTGTTCTGCCCAGCTAACATGAGGAGCAATGGCAGGGTGAGAAGATACGACTATTTTCTGAAGACCCACATTGGATAAAATAAGTAATGAAGTGGATAAGAACTAAACTGGCAAATTTCTAAACTAATAGAACTCAACAACTACAGAAGCAGTGCACTGAGATGTTTGGAAGCTGCCCGACCCACTGGGTATTTTCAGGTGGTTTTAACTTCAGATTTCCATCAAAACGCAGTGACTTAGACACAGCGGTTATCCAGTGGTTGGGAACGTGTGCTGAATGTGAAAGACCCCACACACATGGCTGTTCTGCAGTAACAGAGCAGCAAACACACCTGCACTCAGCTCAGGCCAGGGAACGGTCGAGTTACCGTCCTCTTGTGTGTCACCAGACTGATTGCATTCCCTGATCTCACTACCAGTGTGGTCCACATCCCATGGAAGCACAGTGACACTGCCCACAAGGAAAGGAACTGTTGGAATGACAAGGTGACGGCACTGTCGATGTGAGGGTGCCGCTACCACTGCGTCCACTCAGCATTGCTTCCCTGGTTTAGGGTAAGTACAGCTTCAGCCTGTCTAACAGCACCAAATTCCACATTTCACTATTCACTTAACCTTCAAAGTGTAAGGTTTGTTTTGCGATCTCACTCCTTTCCCTATCCAGCTGCCCCGGTTGTTCCTGCTGTGATCCCTTCCCAGCAGCGACAGCCCACGCTCCACTCCCACACTCACCTCCTTGCATAAATTGTATAGGTCTGCTCCAGTAAGCCTGCAGTCGCAGCTCCCAGCTCCCTCAGGCACACCCCATCCAGTGGAGTTTTGGAAGTGCAGATCTTCAGAATAGAAAGTCTTGTCTAATGTGTAATAAATGTTGATTAGTAGCCAAGAAAAACACAGTACAGGGATCATCACGACACAAACAGACCACTGCCTACAGTTTCTCTGAAGCTTTGAATATCTGGTCACAACTTATTGCAGTTCCTGGGACCGTGTCTTACTCTATACCAGTTAGTTCTATATAAACAGGTTTGTCCAAAAACATGTGAATTAGATGTAGACAAGTGTCCTTTACCCACAGCACATTATGTCTTCAAAGAACTCCAATTAATTGGTCGGACATAGAACACTACAGCCCAGTACAGGCCCTTCGGCCCACAATGTTGTGCCGACATTTTATCCTGCTCTAAGATCTATCTAACCCTTCCCTCCCACATAGCCCCCTATTTTCTATCATTCATGTCAGACATGACGTCCCTTCCCTCCCCATTGATTTTACCCAATTCCCCTGAACTTTCCAAAGTGCTCTGCTAAGACAACTTTAGTAACAGCTTCTAATGTTTTCGCTATGACACGTGAAGCTGACTGGCCCGTGCTTTCTTTCTCTCCCTCTTTTGGGCACAATACATTTGCTATTGTCCAAACTAATGGAACCTTCCCTGAATCTAGGGAGTTTTGGAACAATTGAAACCCATGTGTCAACCATCTCCTCAGCTATTCCTTTTAACAGCTGTGAGCCAGTGACCCAACTCCAAGTTGCTCAGGATTATCAATTCCTGACTTTCTTCCTGCTTCTGATTCCCGATTTAAAGCCATTTCTGGGATGTTTTCCATATTCCTTAGAGCAGCAATCATCACCATTTTGGGGGCCACTTTGGCAAAAAACATTCAATGTGAAGGCCACGTCAACACATACTATGTACTTTATAGAGCAAATCCTGGACAATGCTCCTTTATAAAACAAAACCCCAGAAAACACATGGATTTTAAAAGGTACCCAACTACAAGTTAGGTGTCACATTAGTTATTATACAACAGCTATACTCAGATTTACCCACTAGGGCATGTGTGGCCTTGCCCACTGCCTCCCTGCTTGGCTCCAGCCCTTGCCTCTCCTGCCCATTACCTGCCACGCTTCACCACACCCCTGGCTCTGGTCCCCATCCTGCTCCACCCACACACGTCCTGTTCCTGGCCAAACTCCAAGCATGGTTCTCAGAGTTCTGTCTGCATCCTCTGCCCCATTCCCAGCCAGCCCTGGCCCAAAGCTGCACAGTGACTGGCACCACTTTTGATGGCAGTGTGCCGTGAAGAACATTGCTCCACAGGAGTATGATGGAAAATACCTTTGTTACATTCATTTGCCAATTCCTGATTTACTATTATTAACTCCAGACTCATCTTTTACAGGACTAATGTTCACTTTCAAAACATTTAAGAAACTATCTAGAGAAACTTCTACTATTTGCTGTTACATATCTGCTTGCTTCATCTCCTACAGCATGTTTCCTTCCTTACAAGGTTTTATTCATTCTTTGCTGTATCTTACATTCTGTCCAGACTTCTGCAGAATGATATAGTTTCTCTTTAAATGAGAAGACCCTTAACATTTTTAGCAAACAGACAGTAGGTCCTCCCTCATTGGAATGATTCTTTATTTTAAAACTTTATTTATACAGCATGGTAACAGGCCCTTCTGGCCCAACGAGCCCGCGCCACCCAATTACACCCATGTTAACCTACTAACCCGTAGTCTTTGGAATGTGCGAAGAAACCAGGGCACCTGGAGGAAACCCACGCAGACACGGGGAGAACGTACAAACTCCTTACAGACAGTGGCAGGAATTGAACCCTAGATTGTTGGTACTGTAGTAGTGTTACACTAACTGCTACACTACCCTGCTGCCCGTTCTATTCTAGGATTCAGAGAGAACCCACTAAAGCCCCCCCATTGCATCTCAACGGAGCTGAAGATGGGTGTGTGATCAACCGTGGGACAAGTACATAGTCACAGCAACACGTGCCAAAGCACTGATGCACTAAGGTGCACGGTGGCAGAAATGCATCACTAACATACTTGCCTCTTCATCTGGGGCGGGAACAAAGATGATCTGATCAAAACGGCCCGGTCGCAGTAACGCATCGTCCAGGAGATCCGGCCGGTTTGTAGCAGCAATCACAATGACTTCTTTGTTACAAACCTCCTGAAACTCTAACTAAGGGAAAGTTTACAAAGTTCAATAATCCTCAAACAATAAACCAGCACGTCAGAATCTTCTGGTGAAATGTGAAGGCTTAAAGATTGTTGTACAACAACTGGATTATGAATTTCCCTTCTGCCTACACTCCCCAGGATTTTAGATCGTGGAACTTGGATCAGAGTATGAGTTTAGTTTACTGTAGGTTCCTCAAGTGTCAGGGCGCAGTGAACACAAACCTCCCCATTCAGTCCCTGGCCTCTTGCTTTGTTGACATGCATGCTAGTTAACTGAGACTATAGATTAATGTTTTATTCATTGATGGGGATGCTGGAGTTGCTGGAGAGGCCAGCATTTCATGTCCACTTGCCCTTGAAGGTGCTGGTGTGCCACCTTCTTGAGCTTGCTGAGTTCCACGATTTATACCCAGTAACAAGCAGAGAATGGTGATATGTTTCCAAATTAGGCTGGTGTGTGACAGAGGGCAACTGGCTGCTGGTGTCCCCATGTGCCTTTTTCCTGGTCCTTCTCGTTGGCAGAGCTGCTGGTTTGCGAGATGATTTGGGAGTACCCGAGGCAAGTAACTACAATACGTTACAATGATTTATCAATTCAAGTTTCCTGACCAAAGAGACAAAATACAACTTGGCTCAACTTTATGTTAGTGTTAGTTTTACTCATTTTTTGGGACGTGGGCATGGCTGACAAGGCCAGTGTTTACTGCCCATCCCTAACTGCCCCCAAAGTGGTGGTGGTAGTGAGATAACTTCTCCAACCCTACAGTCCACCTGGTGAAGATACATCCAGTGTTGTTGGGGAGGAGGTTCCAGGATTTAGGCAGCAGTGATAAAGGGACATTTCCCAGGCTGGACAGTGAGTGACTTGAAGGGGAAGCAGCAGGTGATGCCTTCTCCTTTGTTCATACTGCTCGAGGGTGAGAGTTCGATAGGTGTTGTCAGAGTGACAGAGGTGATTAACCGCAGCTTAGCCGAATTGGATTTCTCCTGCTTTGAATTGATTATCAGACAGAAAACAGGAGAAATAAGATCATTTTCAGTTTGCGAGGTTGTGACTCCTGCAGTCCAGCAGGGAACAGTCTCAGGTGTTCACAACCTACATCAAGGATCTAGATGGGGGACCAGATGTAATCCATGATGATACAAACCTGGGTGGCACGCTGGCTTGTGAAATGGAACATTATTGTCACATGTACCGAGGTACAGTGAAAAACTTGTCTCACATACAGTTCATACAGGTCAACTCATTACATGGTGCATTGAGGCAGTGCAGGGTAAAACAATAACAGAATACAGAATGAAGTGTTACAGTTACAGAGAAAGTGTAGTGCAGGCAGACAAGGTTCAAGGCCATAACAAAGTAGATCGTGAGGTCTTATTGTACTAGGGAACCATTCAATAGTCTTATAACAGTGGGATAGAAGCTGTCCTTGAGCCTGGTGGTACGTGCTTTCAGGCTTTTGTATCTTTTGCCCGATGGGAGAGGGGAGAAGAGAGAATGTCCGAGGTGGGTGGGGAATTTGATTATGATGGCTGCTTTACAGAGGCAGTGAGGTATGGAGAGAGGAGGCTTCAGAGTTACAGGCAGAGGTGCTTCAGGGGAACCTAGAAAGACAAATGAAAATCAAACACTCCAGATGCTGGAACTTAAGAAATGAGATCAGAAAGTGCAAGTACCACCAAGCTGAGTGGGTGGTGACCATGGCGAGAGGAAGGGATTTAGCGCTTTAGAATGGAGACATTTCATCAGGATGTAAAAGGTTACGTGAATGGGCATTGACAAGCCAGATGGAATTTTATTTGAGAAAATATGAGGTCATCGCTTTTAATAGAAAACATAGATAAAAGGTAGTATTTGTTTAATGGTTGGAGAACAAAAGGCATGATGCTCAGACAAACCTGGGTACCTTCCCTTTACACTTGATCTCCCAAAGTGCAACCTCACACTTGGCCAGATTAAACTCCATCTGCCACTTCTCTGCCCACATCTGTGACTGATCTATGGCCCGCTGTATCCTTTGGCAGTCTTCTACACCATCCACAACACCACCGATCTCTGTACCATCTGCAACACTGTCCTAGATTTCTCCATTACAATGCCTGGGTGCGTCCTCTTCCACTGGCAGGTCAGAGCCACCAGAGACTGGTACACAGGGATGGAGTAGCTCTCCAATCCCATGGAATCTAATGGCATCAGGTGAAACCAGACACCAAGCCACTGTAGTACTGAAGCCCTGCACTCCAGAATGAGCCACACCTCGGCCAGGCTGTTGCAGTCTAGTAACAGCACTGGCATCTACCCAACAGGGAACATTGTCCAGATATATTTTCTCTACAGAAGACAAGATAATACAGCCTGGCTAATTAATGCCCAGTCTATTCCTGCCCAACAAAGCGATGGAGTTCCTGTAGATGACCCCTCTCAGGCGGTAACTTGCTCTAGTTTTACTCTGCCCAGTCTGGGTTTGCCAGGATCACTCTCCTTTAAACCCCACAACTGCTCCGGACCACAGAGAGGAACTCTAGAAAGGTGAGAATGAGCCTCAACATCAAGAGAGATGACCTGAAGCCACGGGCATCGAGGGGAAGGCCCCCAATGGTTCTTTGTCCAATCTTGCACAAAGGAAGAGGCCGAGTTGTTGGTGGTCAATCATTCACGAGCAGGGACATCACTGCAGGAGTTCCTCAGGGTATTTCCTGGGCCCAACCACCTTCGGCTGCTTCAACAATCACCTTCCTTCTACCGCAAGGTTTCATTGGCAGCACCTCAGCAGGTGGTGGTCCGTGCCTACGTGCAGCCTGAAGTGTCAGGTAATGTTCACTCCAGGCAGGGAGCACCTGCAACAATGGTCTCCAACTACCTACACCTGATTTGCCACAATCAACATCTGGGAGTTACAACCGATGAGAAACTGTCAAATCAGACACATCAATACTGTAGATACAAGAGTGGGTCAGAGACCGTATCCTGCAGCGAGGGACTCACCTCTCAACACCCCGGCCTTGCCACTATCCACAAGGAACAAGTCAGGAATGTGATGCAACACACTGTCTGCCTGCAAGAGTTCAGGGTCATGAAGCTGAACACCGTCCACGACAAAGCAGGCTGTCTGATCAGTACTGCATCTACCACCCTCAACATTCCCACCCGTCTTGGTACAGAATGACTCCAGAGTGTACAATGCACTATGTGCTGCAGTTACTCACCTCGGCTCGGAGGAACACCTCACAGACCCACAGCCTTTACCACGTACAAAGGAAGACACCAGCTGCAGGTCCACCACCCTCACTGGGAAACGTGTTGCTGGGTTTAAATGCTGGAACTCCCTACATACAGCATTGTAGGACCACCTACACCTGAAGGCCTGCAGTGACTGGCCAGCACTCTCCAAACACTGGCCTTGCCAGTGATTCCCTCACTCCTGAAGGAGCAATAGATGATCAAGAGTGACAGCTGCAGTGAAGAACTGGGCACAGGCGCTCAGTGCGGAACCACCTCACCACGTTCGTTCCCAAGCTGCTTTCCTATCTTGTCTGCTCCGTTCTAGAGTCTGTTTGATATTTGAATCGAATCTCTAATCTCCCAGCAACACAGCTCCACTGTTCCATTTCAGTCTGAGTGACACATTAGGACCAGCGAACCTGTGCCAGTGTTTGTGTAGATGTGTTACACTCGTTCGATTACAAACCAGATTAAAATTTACATCTGTCCCACTCAACGCGCGTTTGGCTGTTCTAATCATTCACCTTTCTTGCCTGTTCCTCGGACTGATCCCCTTCACACATCAGCACGGCCCTTCCAGTGTCTCTTCTCTCAGACAACGGGTGTCCAATTCCATCCATCTCATTGAGGAGAACAGACAGGACTCGCTCTTGAACACTGTGTCCATTTGCAGGGTCACCTGACCGTGACCCAACGATTGAGTCAATCTCATCCAGGAACAGGATCGAGGGTGAAGCAGCTCGAGCCTGGCGGAACACCTGCACACGAAACACGAGGCAGAAGTGAGAGAGAGGAGAGGGATGGCGACTTCAGACCAGGAGAGAATGCCGACAGCACAGAGTGGGGGGAGCAGCTTGATGCCCAAATCCTCCCAAATGCCAGAGGGACTGAATCAAATCCAGCAAGTTGTAGGCACTGAGGATTAGACCATATAACAGTACAGCACAGGAACAGGCCCTTTGGCCCACTATATCTGCGCTGAACACAATGCCAATCTAACTAATCCCACTTGCCCACACATGACCCATATCCCTCCATCCCTGCCTGTTCACGTGTGTGCCTAAATGCCTCTTAAACATTGCTGTTGTATCTCCCTCCACCACTTCCCCTGGCAGCCCATTCCAGGCACCCACCATTCTCGGCGTAAAAATGTTGCCCTGTAAAATTCTGATAGCTAATGTCGTTCTGTTGTTTAAGAAAGGCTCTAAGAATAAGCCGTGAAACTATAGGCCAGTGAGCCTGACGTCAGTTGTGGGCAAATCATTGGAAGATATTCTGAGGGACAGGATATATAAGTATTTGGATAAACAGGGCCTGATTAGGGATAGTCAACATTGCTTTGTGCATGGTAGGTCAAGTTTTTCGAGGAGGTTACCAGGAAGGTTGATCAAGTGAAGGTGATGGATGTAGTCTACATGGACTATAGCAAGGCCTTTAACAAAGTCCCGCATGGGAGGCTTGTCCAGAAGGTTAAGTCGCTTGGCATTCAGGATGAAGTAGTCAATTGGATTCAACATTGGCTTAGCGGGAGAAGCCAGAGAGTGATAGTAGATGGTTGTGTCTCTGACTGGAGGCCTGTGACTAGTGGTGTGCCGCAGGGATCGGTGCTGGGTCTGTTGTTATCATCTATATTAATGATTTAGATGATAATGTGGTAAACTGGATCAGCAAGTTTGCAGATGACACCAAGATTGGGGGTGTAGTGGACAGCGAGGAAGGCTATCAAAGCCTGCAGCATGATCTTGACCGGCTGGGAAAATGGGCTGAAAAATGGCAGATGGAATTTAATGCAGACACGTGTGAGGTGATGCACTTTGGGAGGACAAACCAGGGTAAGACTTACACAGTGAATGGTAGGGCACTGAGGTGTGCAGTAGAACAAAGGGCCCTGGGAATACAGATCTATAGTTCCCTGAAAGTGGCGTCACAGGTAGATAGGGTCGTAAAGAGAGTTTTTGGCACTTTGGCCTTCATAAATCAGGCATTTGAGTACAGGAGTTGGGGTGTTATGTTGAATTTGTACAAGACGTTGGTGAGGCTGAATTTGGAGTATTGCGTGCAGTTCTGGTCACCTACCTACAGGAAAGATATCAATAAGCTTGAAAGAGGTGTAGAGAAAATTTACACGGATGTTGCTGGGACTTGAGGACCTGAGTTATAGGGAAAGGTTGAATAGCTTAGGACTCTATCCCCTGGAGTGCTGGAGAATGAGGGGAGATCCTATAGAGGTATACAAAGTTATGAGGGGTATAGATTGGGTGAATGCATGCAGGTGTTTTCCCCTCAGGTTGGGTGAGACTAGAACTAGAGGTCATAGGTTTAGGGTGAAGGGTGAAATATTTAAGGAGAATCTGAGGGGAAACTTCTTCACTCAGAGGGTGGTGCGAGTGTGGAACGAGCTGCCAGCGAAAGTGGTGGATGTGGGTTCAATTGTAACATTTAAGAGAGGTTTGGATAGGTACATGGATGAGAGGTATGGAGGGATATGGTCCAGGTGCAGGTAGATGGGACTAGGCAGAAAACCAGGCCAGCATGGACTAGATGGGCCAAAGGGCCTGTTTCTGTGCTGTAGTGCTCTATGACTAAATTTCCCCTCTCACCTTGAGCAGGATTTACCTTGCTCAAAGCCATGCTGACTATCCCTAATAAATCCACACTTTCCCAAATGTGAGTAAATTCTATCCTGCTGAATCTCCTCCAGTAGTTTCCCTACCGCTGACGCAGGGCCCATCAGCCTGTAACTTCCCGGTTTGTTCCCGTTGCTTTTCTTAAACGAATGAACAACACTGGCTATTCTCCATTCTTCTAGAATCCATGGCTAAAGAGGACACAAAGATCTCTGTCAAGGCCCCAGCGACCTCCTCTCTGCCTCTCTCAATAACCTGGGATAGATCCCTGTGGGACACGTTCACCTTAATACTTTTTTTTGAAGAGACCCAACATCACTTCCTTCTTTATATGCCTGAGAATATCATCCTCCCCCCCCCCCCAAGATCTCACTGTCCTCCACATTCTTCTCCTTGGTGAATACCAATGCAAAGTACCCATTTAGTACCTCGCCCACTTCCTCTTGCTCCAGGCATAAATTCCCTCCTTTGTCCTCGAGTGGTCCTACCCTTTCTCTGCTCGGAGAATCTGCTCCACCAGGGGAGCTGGGTAAATACTCACCTCAGCCAACGCCTTTTCAGAATCACCCACGAAGGGGGAGAAGAGTTCAGCCGCACTGACCGACAGCAAGGAGCACCGGCAGCTGGAGGCCGCGGCCTTCACCAATGTGGTCTTTGCACAGCCTGGCGGTCCATACAGGAGGATACCCCGACAAGGCCTCGTCCCCATCCTCACAAATGCTTCCGGGTACCTCAACGGCCACTCGACACTCTGCCGGAAGCGATGCCAGGGAGATCAGTACAAGATTGACACAGAATAAAACGGGTTGAAGCAGCTGGGCAAGGTCAGGACTTTACAAACTTTACCTGCCTTAGTTTCAGCTTGACTTCGTCCAGGCCTCCGATCTGGTCCCAGTGCACAGGTTTGAAGTCAGTCAGGCCAATGCTGCTCCTGAGGGAGGATGGGTGCACCACCTTCAGCGCCTCCTGGAAGTCTGCAAGGGTTATCCGCTGCTTCACCGAGTCCTTCCTCAAAGAAACCAGAAACTTAACAGCTGGGGGAGAGGTGGATTTAATCAACACAGTGCTGGAGGATTGACAGACTACATAGGACATGGTAGACCTCGAGTGGGGTTGGCCACAGTACAGAAGCCTACTCTAGATAACAGGGACCTGGAGCAGTTCCCTGGTCTGAGTAACGACCAGTTTGCAGAGCAGAGAAACCTGCAACAATTCCCAGTTCTGCTGATGGGAGCTGGCCCCAGTCCCACTTGTTTGCAGGTGGGATACTGTCGAGACATTTTCCATCCTGTACGTGGAATGGTTGGATTCACAGCAGGTCACCAGCAAGTGTGGACACCAGAGCATGTGGCTGAATCCTGCAACTTTGCATTTCCTTTCACAGACCTGTGTTTGTTGGGAAGGCCCATGGTGGGGGTGGGGGTGAGACATGAGCTGCCTCCTTGAACCCCTCACTGCACTCCTTCTGGTGAAGGTGCACCCACAGTGCTGTTGGGGAGGGAGCTTCAGGCTTTAGACCCAGCACTGATGAACTTCCGGGATGGTACATGGACTGGTTCATTTGCTGAGAAGGTGCTAATGGAATTGAAACAATCATCTGTGAAGTTCCTCCGCTTTTGACCCCACAACAGAAGATCCGTTGAAGCAGCTGAAGATGGCTGGGCCCAGGACACTGCCCTCAGGAACTCCTGCAGCGATGTAACAATCTGCTGGAGGAACTCAGCAGGTCGAGAGGAAAGGAATTGTTGATGTTTCAGGTCAAAACCCTGGAGTCCTGGTGAGATTCTCCAGCAGATTATTTGTTGTTCCAGACTGCAGCATCTGCAGTCCCTCGTGTCACTACTGCAGTGATGTCCTGGGGCTGGGATGGTTGACCTCCAATAGCTCCAATCATTCCCCTCTGTCCATGTTACGACTCCTACCATTGTCTTCCCCTTGATACCACCTAACTTCAGTTTTACCAGGGTCTTTGGTGCCATATTTAGTCAAATGCTGCCTTGACATCAAGGGAATTCAGCTCTTTGGGCCATGTTTGGAGTAAGCCTATGGGCTGAGTGATCCTAGCAAAACCCAAGTGGACGTTGATGACCAGGTTATTGGAGAGTTTAGTGCCATTTGAATGCAGTGTTGATGACCCCTGCCATCACTTCACTGAGAACAGATATTTGGGAGGTAATTAGCCAGATTGGATCTGTCCCTTTTTCTCCAAACAGGACATCATTTTATGAATTCTTATGGACGTGCCAGCGTTGTGACTGTACGCAACCACTTGGCTAGAAGTGTCTCTGGTTCGGGAACACAGGGATGCTGTCTGATTCCACAGCCTTTGTTGCAGCCAGTATCTCAGCTGTTTCTCATCACACTGATTGAAGGTGCAATGGTGGCAATTTCAGGAGGAAGCAGAGGCTGATCATCCGCTTAGTACTTGAGGCTGAACATAATTGAGAATGCTTCAGACTTGTCTTGGCTGAAACGTTCTCAACTAAGGGCCCACGTTTCTCACTCACAACCCATCAATGTTAGGGGAGATTCTCTTGGAGATCCTCCTCCCATTTGCTGTTTTATTGGCACTATCATTCAGGATCAAATGTGGCAGGACTGCAGTGCTTAGATCTGATCTGTTGATGGTGGATCGCTTGGCTCTGTCCGTTACATGCTATGTGTACAGGTAGTTCTGATGCACCCCAATAGGTCAGCACCTCGATACTACGTGTATAGATAGTTCTGGTGCACCCCAATAGGTCAGCACCTCGATACTACGTGTATAGGTAGTTCTGGTGCACCCCAATAGGTCAGCACCTCGATACTACGTGTATAGGTAGTTCTGGTGCACCCCAATAGGTCAGCACCTCGATACTACGTGTATAGGTAGTTCTGGTGCACCCCAATAGGTCAGCACCTCGATACTACGTGTATAGGTAGTTCTGGTGCACCCCAATAGGTCAGCACCTCGATACTACGTGTATAGGTAGTTCTGGTGCACCCCAATAGGTCAGCACCTCGATTTTAGTTGTACCTGTTGCTTCACTCATTGAAGCAAGGTTGATCCCTTGGCTTGATTCCGTTGGTGCTGTGAGGAATCTGCCTGCTCACGAGGTTGCAGATGGGGGTAGCAAACATTTCTCCTGCTCCAGTGGTCCATGGCATCCCATGGATATAGTTTCCATTCTAACCCACTTGGCATGATTCTATTTGGTTTAAACCAGGTTTCACACTCACTGCTCTGGGCAGTGGGGTAAGGGGCTGGCCTCCTCACCCAGGCTGGTTCAGTGCCTGGGGGTTTCTGGCAGATACTGAGTTTGTCACTTCACCCCCATACCTGGGAACTGCGCCTGATGACCTGCAGAGCAGCCTCTCGACACAGGGCTGTCAGGTCAGCCCCGACATAGCCACTTGTTGCTTCTGCCAGCCAGGACACGTTAACATCAGCACTCAGAGGCATTGGGGCAGTGACCGCTTCCAGAATGGACTGACGCTGAAACATTGTCGGGACACCAATTGTGACCTGGAGGAAATAAAATGCAGGTCATAGAGCCACAGAGTCACACAGCACGGAAACAGGCCCTTCAGCCCAACTCGTCCGTGCCGACCAAGATGTCCACCAAGCCAGTCCCATCTGCCCGTGTTTGGCCTATATCCTGCTAAACCTTTCCTATCCATGTACTTATCCGAACATCTTTTAACTGTCGTTGTTGTACCCGTCTCAACTACTTTCTCTGGCAGATTATTCCATACATGCACCACTTGCTGCATGAAGTTGGCGTCCCTCAGGTCCATTTTAAATCTTTCACCTCTCACCTTAAACATACGCCCTGTAGTTTTTTAAGTTCCTCTTCCCTGAGGAAAAGACCATGTGCGTTCACCTTGTCTATACCCTCAGTATTTTATACACATCTATAAAGTCACCCCCCAGTCTCCTATGTTCCAATGAATAAAGCTCAGCCCGCCCAACCTCTCCCTATAACTCAGGCCCTCAAGTCCTGGCAGCATCCTCATAAATCTTCTCTGCACTCTTTCCTGTAACAGGGCGACCAAAACTACGCTAATACCCCAAGTGTGGCCTCACCAATGTCTTGTACAACTGCAACTCAATCACAGGTGATCAAGTCTGATTCAAAGTAATGAAGTACTATTGTAAAACCACTTCTGTAGGATTGCATTATCTAAAGGATGAGAATAGAGCAAGAAATGTGGAAGTCAGTGCCTGTACTGCCACAGCCACAGGAGACGGCACATTTACTACCCATAAAACAGGCTGAATACATGGAGCAAGGTGACTGGGGCAAGTCCTAGTTCGGAGATCCAGGAATCATGTTCGTCCCTTCTGGTCTTATAGATACATGCAGAGATGCGGTTAAGTGAAGGCTAGGACTGACAGCTGGATGTTTCGGGGTAAAGACCTTTTAGACATGACAGGGGGATGCAAAAGGGAAGGGGGAGTCACACTTCTGATTATCGAGAGGTCATAGCAGTATGAAGAGAGAGAGATAATGGAGGGATCGTCCAATGAGGCCACATGCGTAGAATTTAAGAGGGGCAATCACTTTGCTTGATCTCCCAACAGTCAGTGGGATTTAGAGGAACAGGTACATAAGCACATCGCAGAGAGGTGCAAAAGCAATACGGTTACAGTAGTGTGGGACTTTAACTGTCTCAATATTGACTGAGGTTGCCGTAGTGTAAGAGGCTTGGATGGGGCAGAATTCGTTAAGTGTGTCCAAAACAGTTTTTTGAGACAATACGTAGATAGTTCTACCATAGGAATGGCTGTACTTAACTTTTTCTTAAAAAATGAAACCGGGCAAGTGGTGGAAGTGTCAGTGGGGGAACACTTTGGAAACACTGACCACCAGTCTGAAAGTTTCAAGGTTGTTAGGTTAAGGGATGAGGTTGGTCCTCAAGTTGAGGACCTGGTGAAAATAGATTGGGAGCAGATAGAACAACATCTTACAAGCGGAGTCTTTCCAAAGGGAGTTGACAAGAGGGTTGGCCAGCACGTTCCACCGAGGATGGCAAAGTAAATGTCTCTGTGGACTTCAGTAGGGTGTTTGACAAGGTGCCACATGCTCGGCTGGCCCAGCAGGTTAAGGCCCACGGGGTCCGAGGCTGACTGGACCCCAGGTTGGTTGGTGAGAGGATGCCGAGGGTGGCGGACGGTTCTCTGACCGGACAGCTGGGACCAGTGATGCCCCCGGGGATCGGTGCTGGCCCCGGCTCCCCTCCCTCCACACCCCGCCCCGCCGCCCTCACCTCTCGGTCAAACCGCCCAGGCCTCCTCAGTGCGGGATCCAGGGCCTCGGGCCTGTCGGTGGCGCCCACCAGCACGAACGGCCTGCGCCCCGGGCTGTCGAGCAGGCCGAGGAGCTGGGCCAGAAGCCGGTGCTCGGCGCCCTGGCCCCGGCCCGTCCTCCGGGGAAACACGGCGTCCAGCTGGTCGATGAAGAGCAGGCAAGGCCGGCGCCCGGCCTTGGCCTCGGCCCTGCCGAAGAGGCGCCTGAGGCGGCACTCGCTGTCCCCGGGCCGCGGCCCGAGCAGCGCCGAGGCCGAGGCCTCCAGCACCCAGGCGCCCAGCTCCTGGGCCAGGCGGCGCAGCAGCCGCGTCTTGCCCACGCCCGGCGGCCCGAGCAGCAGTACTCCCCGCGGGCAGTCCAGGCCCAGGCGCGCCGAGGCCTCGGGGTAGAGCAGCGGCCAGGCCAGCGCCTCTCGCAGAGGGCGGAGGGCGGGCTCGGGCTCAGGCCCCGAGGCCTCGGCCGGGCCCCGGCTCTCCGCCCGGTACCGCTCCAGGCTCAGCACCTCGGCCACCCGCACGTCGGCCCCGGGCGCCAGCAGCGCGGCCCCGGCGGCCGGCGGCTCCAGCCAGCACACCTCGAGCAGCAGCAGGGCGCCGGGCCAGGCCGAGGCCTCGGGGCCTGCCACCCGCACCACTAGCCCGGCGCTCAGGTAGACGCCCTTCAGCAGGCGGCGGAGCAGCGGGGCCGGGGGCGGGGGGCCGCCGGGCTCGGCCGCCAGCACCGCCCGCACGCACACCCGCCGGGCCCTGCTGCAGCCCACGGCCTGCAGCTGCCCGAGGCCCAGGCTCAGGCCGCGGGCCCCGCGCTCCGGGAAGCCCGGGCTGGCGCACTTGGCGTCCAGCTGCAGGAGGCCGTCGGCGCGGTCGGCCCGGGGCCAGGCGGAGCACAGCGCCAGGCCGCCGGCCACACACACCCGCAGCGGGCCGCCCAGCCGCACGCCCAGCGCCGCCAGAGCCCGCGGCCCCAGGCGGCAGCGCTGCGACCCGCGGTCCCGGGGATCGGGCGGCAGCAGCCGCAAGCCCGGCCCGTCCATGGCGGCGGCACCGCTCACCCCAGGCCCCGGCTCCGGGCCTCTACAACACCGTCTCCCGGGCAACCGGACTCACTTCCGCCGGAAGTGGCCGCAGCTTCCTGCCGGACCATGAGCCGTATCTATAGCGACGACCGGCTGTCCGTCGGCCCCGTTCACCGGGAGCGGGTCCCGGGGCGGTGGGTCCGGTGGGCCCCGGGGTAAGGCTGGGGGTGCGGGCGGTGGGCCCCGGGGTGGGTCCTGGGGTAAGGCCGGGGGTGCGGGCGGTAAGGCCGGGGGTGCGGGCGGTGGGCCCGGGGTGGGTCCTGGGGGCCCCGGAGTGAGCCCCGGGGTAAGGCCGGGGGTGCGGGCGGTGGGCCCTGGGGTGTGGGCGGTAAGGCCGGGGGTGTGGGCAGTGGGCCCGGGGTGGGTCCTGGGGGCCCCGGAGTGGGCCCTGGGGTAAGGCCGGGGGTGAGGGCGGTGGGACCTGGGGTGAGGCCGGGGGGTGTGGGCAGTGGGTCCCAGGGTAAGGCCCGGGATGGGTCCCGGGGTGTGGGCGGTGGGTCCAGGGTGAGGCCGGGGGTGAAGCGCCGCCCTGACCCGCTGCTTTGTTTGCAGTGGCCCTGGGGCTGTGCTGGAGGGGGAACTGCGGCTGGTGAGTCGGCACCAGATCGA
This sequence comes from Pristis pectinata, assembly GCF_009764475.1. Lineage (NCBI taxonomy): Eukaryota > Metazoa > Chordata > Chondrichthyes > Rhinopristiformes > Pristidae > Pristis > Pristis pectinata. The sequence continues at coordinate 1,180,146 of NC_067432.1, forward strand.
GGATGACACCGGCAGCAAGGTGAGCGGGTCTGGCATTGGCCCGCGGGGCTCCAGAACAGTGTGAAGGGTGTTGGGGGTTCACACTGTGCTGGGGTTACAGTGGGGGAGCCCGGGGGTGTGTGAGGTGGGAGGGTGGGACTGTGCTGGGTGTTGGGGGTTAACACTGTGCTGGGGTTACAGTGGGGGAGCCCGGGGGTGTGGGAGGGTGGGACTGTGCTGGGTGCGGGGTGTTGGGGGTTCACACCGTGCTGGGGTTACAGTGGGGGAGCCCGGGGGTGTGGGGGTGTGGGAGGGTGGGACTGTGCTGGGTGCGGGGTGTTGGGGGTTCACACTGTGCTGGGGTTACAGTGGGGGAGCCCGGGGGTGTGTGAGGTGGGAGGGTGGGACTGTGCTGGGTGTTGGGGGTTCACACTGTGCTGGGGTTACAGTGGGGGAGCCCGGGGGTGTGGGAGGGTGGGACTGTGCTGTGTGGGGGGTGTTGGGGGTTCACACTGTGCTGGGGTTACAGTGGGGGAGCCTGGGGGTGTGTGAGGTGGGAGGGTGGGACTGTGCTGGGTGTTGGGGGTTCACACTGTGCTGGGGTTACAGTGGGGGAGCCCGGGGGTGTGTGAGGTGGGAGGGTGGGACTGTGCTGGGTGTGGGGTGTTGGGGGTTCACACTGTGCTGGGGTTACAGTGGGGGAGCCCGGGGGTGTGGGAGGGTGGGACTGTGCTGGGTGCGGGGTGTTGGGGGTTAACACTGTGCTGGGGTTACAGTGGGGGAGCCCGGGGGTGTGTGAGGTGGGAGGGTGGGACTGTGCTGGGTGTTGGGGGTTAACACTGTGCTGGGGTTACAGTGGGGGAGCCCGGGGGTGTGGGAGGGTGGGACTGTGCTGGGTGCGGGGTGTTGGGGGTTCACACTGTGCTGGGGTTACAGTGGGGGAGCCCGGGGGTGTGTGAGGTGGGAGGGTGGGACTGTGCTGGGTGTTGGGGGTTAACACTGTGCTGGGGTTACAGTGGGGGAGCCCGGGGGTGTGGGAGGGTGGGACTGTGCTGGGTGTGGGGTGTTGGGGGTTCACACTGTGCTGGGGTTACAGTGGGGGAGCCTGGGGGTGTGTGAGGTGGGAGGGTGGGACTGTGCTGGGTGTTGGGGTTCACACTGTGCTGGGGTTACAGTGGGGGAGCCCGGGGGTGTGTGCGGTGGGAGGGTGGGACTGTGCTGGGTGTGGGGTGTTGGGGGTTCACACTGTGCTGGGGTTACAGTGGGGGAGCCCGGGGGTGTGGGAGGGTGGGACTGTGCTGGGTGCGGGGTGTTGGGGGTTAACACTGTGCTGGGGTTACAGTGGGGGAGCCCGGGGGTGTGTGAGGTGGGAGGGTGGGACTGTGCTGGGTGCGGGGTGTTGGGGGTTCACACTGTGCTGGGGTTACAGTGGGGGAGCCCGGGGGTGTGTGAGGTGGGAGGGTGGGACTGTGCTGGGTATTGGGGGTTAACACTGTGCTGGGGTTACAGTGGGGGAGCCCGGGGGTGTGGGAGGGTGGGACTGTGCTGGGTGTTGGGGGTTCACACTGTGCTGGGGTTACAGTGGGGGAGCCCGGGGGTGTGTGAGGTGGGAGGGTGGGACTGTGCTGGGTGCGGGGTGTTGGGGGTTCACACTGTGCTGGGGTTACAGTGGGGGAGCCCGGGGGTGTGTGAGGGTGGGACTGTGCTGGGTGCGGGGTGTTGGGGGTTCACACTGTGCTGGGGTTACAGTGGGGGAGCCTGGGGGTGTGGGAGGGTGGGACTGTGCTGGGTGCGGGGTGTTGGGGGTTCACACTGTGCTGGGGTTACAGTGGGGGAGCCCGGGGGTGTGGGAGGGTGGGACTGTGCTGGGTGCGGGGTGTTGGGGGTTCACACTGTGCTGGGGTTACAGTGGGGGAGCCCGGGGGTGTGTGAGGTGGGAGGGTGGGACTGTGCTGGGTGTTGGGGGTTAACACTGTGCTGGGGTTACAGTGGGGGAGCCCGGGGGTGTGTGAGGGTGGGACTGTGCTGGGTGCGGGGTGTTGGGGGTTCACACTGTGCTGGGGTTACAGTGGGGGAGCCCGGGGGTGTGTGAGGGTGGGACTGTGCTGGGTGCGGGGTGTTGGGGGTTAACACTGTGCTGGGGTTACAGTGGGGGAGCCCAGGGGTGTGGGAGGGTGGGACTGTGCTGGGTGCGGGGTGTTGGGGGTTCACACTGTGCTGGGGTTACAGTGGGGGAGCCCGGGGGTGTGTGAGGTGGGAGGGTGGGACTGTGCTGGGTGTTGGGGGTTCACACTGTGCTGGGGTTACAGTGGGGGAGCCCGGGGGTGTGGGAGGGTGGGACTGTGCTGGGTGTGGGGTGTTGGGGGTTCACACTGTGCTGGGGTTACTGGGGGGGCGCCGGGGGGTGTGTGAGGTGGGAGGGTGGGACTGTGCTGGGTGTTGGGGGTTCACACTGTGCTGGGGTTACAGTGGGGGAGCCCGGGGGTGTGTGAGGTGGGAGGGTGGGGACTGTGCTGGGTGTGGGGTGTTGGGGGTTCACACTGTGCTGGGGTTACAGTGGGGGAGCCCGGGGGTGTGGGCGGGTGGGACTGTGCTGGGTGCGGGGTGTTGGGGGTTAACACTGTGCTGGGGTTACTGGGGGGGAGCCCGGGGGTGTGTGAGGTGGGAGGGTGGGACTGTGCTGGGTGCGGGGTGTTGGGGGTTCACACTGTGCTGGGGTTACAGTGGGGGAGCCCGGGGGTGTGTGAGGTGGGAGGGTGGGACTGTGCTGGGTGTTGGGGGTTAACACTGTGCTGGGGTTACAGTGGGGGAGCCCGGGGGTGTGGGTGGGTGGGACTGTGCTGGGTGCGGGGTGTTGGGGGTTCACACTGTGCTGGGGTTACAGTGGGGGAGCCCGGGGGTGTGTGAGGTGGGAGGGTGGGACTGTGCTGGGTGTTGGGGGTTAACACTGTGCTGGGGTTACAGTGGGGGAGCCCGGGGGTGTGGGAGGGTGGGACTGTGCTGGGTGTGGGGTGTTGGGGGTTCACACTGTGCTGGGGTTACAGTGGGGGAGCCTGGGGGTGTGTGAGGTGGGAGGGTGGGACTGTGCTGGGTGTTGGGGGTTCACACTGTGCTGGGGTTACAGTGGGGGAGCCGGGGGGGGTGTGAGGTGGGAGGGTGGGACTGTGCTGGGTGTGGGGTGTTGGGGGTTCACACTGTGCTGGGGTTACAGTGGGGGAGCCCGGGGGTGTGGGAGGGTGGGACTGTGCTGGGTGCGGGGTGTTGGGGGTTAACACTGTGCTGGGGTTACAGTGGGGGAGCCCGGGGGTGTGTGAGGTGGGAGGGGGGGACTGTGCTGGGTGGGGGGTGTTGGGGGTTCACACTGTGCTGGGGTTACAGTGGGGGAGCCCGGGGGTGTGTGAGGTGGGAGGGTGGGACTGTGCTGGGTGTTGGGGGTTAACACTGTGCTGGGGTTACAGTGGGGGAGCCCGGGGGTGTGGGAGGGTGGGACTGTGCTGGGTGTTGGGGGTTCACACTGTGCTGGGGTTACAGTGGGGGAGCCCGGGGGTGTGTGAGGTGGGAGGGTGGGACTGTGCTGGGTGCGGGGTGTTGGGGGTTCACACTGTGCTGGGGTTACAGTGGGGGAGCCCGGGGGTGTGTGAGGGTGGGACTGTGCTGGGTGCGGGGTGTTGGGGGTTCACACTGTGCTGGGGTTACAGTGGGGGAGCCTGGGGGTGTGGGGGGGGGGGGACTGTGCTGGGTGCGGGGTGTTGGGGGTTCACACTGTGCTGGGGTTACAGTGGGGGAGCCCGGGGGTGTGTGAGGGTGGGACTGTGCTGGGTGCGGGGTGTTGGGGGTTCACACTGTGCTGGGGTTACAGTGGGGGAGCCCGGGGGTGTGGGAGGGTGGGACTGTGCTGGGTGCGGGGTGTTGGGGGTTCACACTGTGCTGGGGTTACAGTGGGGGAGCCCGGGGGTGTGTGAGGGTGGGACTGTGCTGGGTGCGGGGTGTTGGGGGTTCACACTGTGCTGGGGTTACAGTGGGGGAGCCCGGGGGTGTGGGAGGGTGGGACTGTGCTGGGTGGGGGGTGTTGGGGGTTCACACTGTGCTGGGGTTACAGTGGGGGAGCCCGGGGGGGTGGGAGGGTGGGACTGTGCTGGGTGCGGGGTGTTGGGGGTTCACACTGTGCTGGGGTTACAGTGGGGGAGCCCGGGGGTGTGTGAGGGTGGGACTGTGCTGGGTGCGGGGTGTTGGGGGTTCACACTGTGCTGGGGTTACAGTGGGGGAGCCCGGGGGTGTGTGAGGTGGGAGGGTGGGACTGTGCTGGGTGTTGGGGGTTCACACTGTGCTGGGGTTACAGTGGGGAGCCCGGGGGTGTGGGAGGGTGGGACTGTGCTGGGTGTTGGGGGTTCACACTGTGCTGGGGTTACAGTGGGGGAGCCCGTGGGTGTGTGAGGGTGGGACTGTGCTGGGTGCGGGGTGTTGGGGGTTCACACTGTGCTGGGGTTACAGTGGGGGAGCCCGGGGGTGTGTGAGGTGGGAGGGTGGGACTGTGCTGGGTGCGGGGTGTTGGGGGTTAACACTGTGCTGGGGTTACAGTGGGGGAGCCCGGGGGTGTGTGAGGGTGGGACTGTGCTGGGTGCGGGGTGTTGGGGGTTCACACTGTGCTGGGGTTACAGTGGGGGAGCCCGGGGGTGTGGGAGGGTGGGACTGTGCTGGGTGCGGGGTGTTGGGGGTTAACACTGTGCTGGGGTTACAGTGGGGGAGCCCAGGGGTGTGGGAGGGTGGGACTGTGCTGGGTGTGGGGTGTTGGGGGTTCACACTGTGCTGGGGTTACAGTGGGGGAGCCCGGGGGTGTGTGAGGGTGGGACTGTGCTGGGTGCGGGGTGTTGGGGGTTCACACTGTGCTGGGGTTACAGTGGGGGAGCCCGGGGGTGTGGGAGGGTGGGACTGTGCTGGGTGCGGGGTGTTGGGGGTTCACACTGTGCTGGGGTTACAGTGGGGGAGCCCGGGGGTGTGTGAGTGGGTGGGACTGTGCTGGGTGTGGGGTGTTGGGGTTCACACTGTGCTGGGGTTACAGTGGGGGAGCCCGGGGGTGTGGGAGGGTGGGACTGTGCTGGGTGCGGGGTGTTGGGGGTTCACACTGTGCTGGGGTTACAGTGGGGGAGCCCGGGGGTGTGTGAGGGTGGGACTGTGCTGGGTGCGGGGTGTTGGGGGTTCACACTGTGCTGGGGTTACAGTGGGGGAGCCCGGGGGTGTGTGAGGTGGGAGGGTGGGACTGTGCTGGGTGTGGGGTGTTGGGGGTTCACACTGTGCTGGGGTTACAGTGGGGGAGCCCGGGGGTGTGGGAGGGTGGGACTGTGCTGGGTGCGGGGTGTTGGGGGTTAACACTGTGCTGGGTTTACAGTGGGGGAGCCCGGGGTGTGTGAGGTGGGAGGGTGGGACTGTGCTGGGTGCGGGGTGTTGGGGGGTTCACACTGTGCTGGGGTTACAGTGGGGGAGCCCGGGGGTGTGTGAGGTGGGAGGGTGGGACTGTGCTGGGTGTTGGGGGTTAACACTGTGCTGGGGTTACTGTGGGGGAGCCCGGGGGTGTGGGAGGGTGGGACTGTGCTGGTGCGGGGTGTTGGGGGTTCAACACTGTGCTGGGGTTACAGTGGGGGAGCCCGGGGGTGTGTGAGGTGGAGGGTGGGACTGTGGCTGGGTGTTGGGGGGTTAACACTGTGCTGGGGTTACAGTGGGGGAGCCCGGGGGTGTGGGAGGGTGGGACTGTGCTGGGTTTGGGGTGTTGGGGGTTCACACTGTGCTGGGGTTACAGTGGGGGAGCCTGGGGGTGTGTGAGGTGGGAGGGTGGGACTGTGCTGGGTGTTGGGGTTCACACTGTGCTGGGGTTACAGTGGGGGAGCCCGGGGGTGTGTGAGGTGGGAGGGTGGGACTGTGCTGGGGGTGGGGTGTTGGGGGTTCACACTGTGCTGGGGTTACAGTGGGGGAGCCCGGGGGTGTGGGAGGGGTGGGACTGTGCTGGTGCGGGGTGTTGGGGGTTAACACTGTGCTGGGGTTACAGTGGGGGAGCCCGGGGGTGTGTGAGGTGGGAGGGTGGGACTGTGCTGGGTGCGGGGTGTTGGGGGTTCACACTGTGCTGGGGTTACAGTGGGGGAGCCCGGGGGTGGTGTGAGGTGGGGGGGTGGGACTGTGCTGGGTGTTGGGGGTTAACACTGTGCTGGGGTTACAGTGGGGGAGCCCGGGGGTGTGGGAGGGTGGGGACTGTGCTGGGTGTTGGGGGTTCACACTGTGCTGGGGTTACAGTGGGGGAGCCCGGGGGTGTGTGAGGTGGGAGGGGTGGGACTGTGCTGGGTGCGGGGTGTTGGGGGTTCACACTGTGCTGGGGTTACAGTGGGGGAGCCCGGGGGTGTGTGAGGGTGGGACTGTGCTGGGTGCGGGGTGTTGGGGGTTCACACTGTGCTGGGGTTACAGTGGGGGAGCCGGGGGGTGTGGGAGGGTGGGACTGTGCTGGGTGCGGGGTGTTGGGGGTTCACACTGTGCTGGGGTTACAGTGGGGGAGCTCGGGGGTGTGTGAGGGTGGGACTGTGCTGGGTGCGGGGTGTTGGGGGTTCACACTGTGCTGGGGTTACAGTGGGGGAGCCCGGGGGTGTGGGAGGGTGGGACTGTGCTGGGTGCGGGGTGTTGGGGGTTCACACTGTGCTGGGGTTACAGTGGGGGAGCTCGGGGTGTGTGAGGGTGGGACTGTGCTGGGTGCGGGGTGTTGGGGGTTCACACTGTGCTGGGGTTACAGTGGGGGAGCCCGGGGTGTGGGAGGGTGGGACTGTGCTGGGTGCGGGGTGTTGGGGTTCACACTGTGCTGGGGTTACAGTGGGGGAGCCCGGGGGTGTGGGAGGGTGGGACTGTGCTGGGTGCGGGGTGTTGGGGTTCACACTGTGCTGGGGTTACAGTGGGGGAGCCCGGGGGTGTGGGAGGGTGGGACTGTGCTGGGTGCGGGGTGGTTGGGGGTTCACACTGTGCTGGGGTTACAGTGGGGGAGCCCGGGGGTGTGTGAGGGTGGGAGGGGTGGGACTGTGCTGGTGTTGGGGGTTAACACTGGTGCTGGGTTACAGTGGGGGGCGCCGGGGGGTGTGGGAGGGTGGGACTGTGCTGGGTGTTGGGGGTTCACACTGTGCTGGGGTTACAGTGGGGGAGCCCGGGGGTGTGTGAGGGTGGGACTGTGCTGGGTGCGGGTGTGTTGGGGGTTCACACTGTGCTGGGGTTACAGTGGGGCAGCCCGGGGGTGTGTGAGGTGGGATGGTGGTACTGTGCTGGGTGCGGGGTGTTGTGGTGGTTAACACTGTGCTGGGGTTACAGTGGGGAGCCCGGGGGTGTGTTGAGGGTGGGGACTGTGCTGGGTGCGGGGTGTTTGGGGGTTCACCCTGTGCTGGGGTTACAGTGGGTGGAGCCCGGGGGGTGTGGGGGGGTGGGACTGTGCTGGGTGCGGGGTGTTGGGGGTTAACACTGTGCTGGGTTACAGTGGGGAGCCCAGGGGTGTGGGAGGGTGGGACTGTGCTGGTGTGTGGGGTGTTGGGGGTTCACACTGTGCTGGGGGTTACAGTGGGGGAGCCCGGGGGTGGTGTGAGGGGTGGGACTGTGCTGGGTGCGGGGTTGTTGGGGGTTTCACACTGTGCTGGGGTTACAGTGGGGGAGCCCGGGGGTGTGGGAGGGTGGGACTGTGCTGGGTGCGGGGTGTTGGGGGTCACACTGTGCTGGGGTTACAGTGGGGGAGCCCGGGGGGTGTGTGAGGGTGGGACTGTGCTGGGTTGGGGTGTTGGGGGTTCACACTGTGATTGGGTTACAGTGGGGGAGCCCGGGGGTAGTGGGAGGGGTGGGACTGTGCTGGGTGCGGGGTGTTGGGGGTTCACACTGTGCTGGGGTTAACAGTGGGGGAGCCCGGGGGTGGTGTGAGGGTGGGACTGTGCTGGGTGCGGGGTGTTGGGGGGTTCACACTGTGCTGGGGTTACAGTGGGGGAGCCCGGGGGTGTGGGAGGGTGGGACTGTGCTGGGTGCGGGGTGTTGGGGTTCACACTGTGCTGGGGTTACAGTGGGGGAGCCCGGGGGTGTGTGAGGTGGGAGGGTGGGACTGTGCTGGGTGTTGGGGTTCACACTGTGCTGGGGTTACAGTGGGGGAGCCCGGGGGTGTGTGAGGGTGGGACTGTGCTGGGTGCGGGGTGTTGGGGGTTCACACTGTGCTGGGGTTACAGTGGGGGAGCCCGGGGGTGTGGGAGGGTGGACTGTGCTGGGTGCGGGGTGTTGGGGGTTCACACTGTGCTGGGGTTACAGTGGGGGAGCCCGGGGGTGTGTGAGGTGGGAGGGTGGGACTGTGCTGGGTGCGGGTGTTGGGGGTTCACACTGTGCTGGGGTTACAGTGGGGGAGCCCGGGGGTGTGTGAGGGTGGGACTGTGCTGGGTGCGGGGTGTTGGGGGTTCACACTGTGCTGGGGTTACAGTGGGGGAGCCCGGGGGTGTGTGAGGGTGGGACTGTGCTGGGTGCGGGGTGTTGGGGGTTCACACTGTGCTGGGTTACAGTGGGGGAGCCCGGGGGTGTGTGAGGGGTGGGACTGTGCTGGGTGCGGGGTGTTGGGGGTTCACACATGTGCTGGGGGTTACAGTGTGGGAGCCCGGGGGTGTGTGAGGGTGGGACTGTGCTGGGTTGCGGGGTGTTTGGGGTTTCACACTGTGCTGGGGTTACAGTGGGGGAGCCCGGGGGTGTGTGAGGGTGGACTGGCTGTGCTGGGTGCGGGGTGTTGGGGGGTTCACACTGTGCTGGGGTTACAGTGGGGAGCCCGGGGGTGTGTGAGGGTGGGACTGTGCTGGGTGCGGGGTGTTGGGGGTTCACACTGTGCTGGGGTTACAGTGGGGGAGCCCGGGGGTGTGTGAGGGTGGGACTGTGCTGGGTGCGGGGTGTTGGGGGTTCACACTGTGCGGGGGTTACAGTGGGGGAGCCGCTGGGGTGTTGTGAGGGTGGGACTTGTGCTGGGTGCGGGTGTTGGGGGTTCACCCCGTGCTGGGGTTACAGTGGGGGAGCCCGGGGGTGTGTGAGGGTGGGACTGTGCTGGGTGCGGGGTGTTGGGGGTTCACACTGTGCTGGGGTTACAGTGGGGGAGCCCGGGGGTGTGTGAGGGTGGGACTGTGCTGGGTGCGGGGTGTTGGGGGTTCACACTGTGCTGGGGTTACAGTGGGGGAGCCCGGGGGTGTGTGAGGGTGGGACTGTGCTGGGTGCGGGGTGTTGGGGGTTCACACTGTGCTGGGGTTACAGTGGGGGAGCCACACTGTGCTGGGGTTACAGTGGGGGAGCCCGGGGGTGTGTGAGGGTGGGACTGTGCTGGGTGCGGGGTGTTGGGGGTTCACACCGTGCTGGGGTTACAGTGGGGGAGCCCGGGGGTGTGTGAGGGTGGGACTGTGCTGGGTGCGGGGTGTTGGGGTTCACACTGTGCTGGGGTTACAGTGGGGGAGCCCGGGGTGTGTGAGGGTGGGACTGTGCTGGGTGCGGGGTGTTGGGGGTTCACACTGTGCTGGGGTTACAGTGGGGAGCCCGGGGGTGGTGAGGGTGGGACTGTGCTGGGTGCGGGGTGTTGGGGGTTCACACTGTGCTGGGGTTACAGTGGGGGAGCCCGGGGGTGTGTGAGGGTGGGACTGTGCTGGGTGCGGGGTGTTGGGGTTCACACTGTGCTGGGGTTACAGTGGGGAGCCCGGGGGTGTGTGAGGGTGGGACTGTGCTGGGTGCGGGGTGTTGGGGGTTCACACCGTGCTGGGGTTACAGTGGGGGAGCCCGGGGGTGTGGGAGGGTGGGACTGTGCTGGGTGCGGGGTGTTGGGGTTCACACTGTGCTGGGGTTACAGTGGGGGAGCCCGGGGGGGTGGGAGGGTGGGACTGTGCTGGGTGCGGGGTGTTGGGGGTTCACACTGTGCTGGGGTTACAGTGGGGGAGCCCGGGGGTGTGTGAGGGTGGGACTGTGCTGGGTGCGGGGTGTTGGGGTTCACACTGTGCTGGGGTTACAGTGGGGGAGCCCGGGGTTGTGAGGTGGGAGGGTGGGACTGTGCTGGGTGTTGGGGGTTAACACTGTGCTGGGGTTACAGTGGGGGCCCGGGGTGTGGGAGGGTGGGACTGTGCTGGGTGTTGGGGGTTCACACTGTGCTGGGGTTACAGTGGGGGAGCCCGGGGGTGTGTGAGGGTGGGACTGTGCTGGGTGCGGGGTGTTGGGGGTTCACACTGTGCTGGGGTTACAGTGGGGCAGCCCGGGGGTGTGGGTGGGAGGGTGGGACTGTGCTGGGTGGGGGGTGTTGGGGGTTAACACTGTGCTGGGGTTACAGTGGGGGAGCCCGGGGGTGTGTGAGGGTGGGACTGTGCTGGGTGCGGGGTGTTGGGGGTTCACACTGTGCTGGGGTTACAGTGGGGGAGCCCGGGGTGTGGGAGGGTGGGACTGTGCTGGGTGCGGGGTGTTGGGGGTTAACACTGTGCTGGGGTTACAGTGGGGGAGCCCGGGGTGTGGGAGGGTGGGACTGTGCTGGGTGTGGGGTGTTGGGGGTTCACACTGTGCTGGGGTTACAGTGGGGGAGCCCGGGGGTGTGTGAGGGTGGGACTGTGCTGGGTGCGGGGTGTTGGGGTTCACACTGTGCTGGGGTTACAGTGGGGAGCCCGGGGGTGTGGGAGGGTGGGACTGTGCTGGGTGCGGGGTGTTGGGGGTTCACACTGTGCTGGGGTTACAGTGGGGGAGCCCGGGGGTGTGTGAGGGTGGGACTGTGCTGGTGTGGGTGTTGGGGTTCACACTGTGCTGGGTTACAGTGGGGGAGCCCGGGGGTGTGGGAGGGTGGGACTGTGCTGGGTGCGGGGTGTTGGGGTTCACACTGTGCTGGGGTTACAGTGGGGGAGCCCGGGTGTGTGAGGGTGGGACTGTGCTGGGTGCGGGGTGTTGGGGGTTCACACTGTGCTGGGGTTACAGTGGGGGAGCCCGGGGTGTGGGAGGGTGGGACTGTGCGGGGTGCGGGGTGTTGGGGGTTCACACTGTGCTGGGGTTACAGTGGGGGAGCCCGGGGGTGTGTGAGGTGGGAGGGTGGGACTGTGCTGGGTGTTGGGGGTTCACACTGTGCTGGGTTACAGTGGGGGAGCCCGGGGTGTGTGAGGGTGGGACTGTGCTGGGTGCGGGGTGTTGGGGGTTCACACTGTGCTGGGGTTACAGTGGGGGAGCCCGGGGGTGTGGGAGGGTGGGACTGTGCTGGGTGCGGGGTGTTGGGGGTTCACACTGTGCTGGGGTTACAGTGGGGGAGCCCGGGGTGTGTGAGGTGGGAGGGTGGGACTGTGCTGGGTGCGGGGTGTTGGGGGTTCACACTGTGCTGGGGTTACAGTGGGGGAGCCCGGGGGTGTGTGAGGGTGGGACTGTGCTGGGTGCGGGGTGTTGGGGGTTCACACTGTGCTGGGGTTACAGTGGGGGAGCCCGGGGGTGTGTGAGGGTGGGACTGTGCTGGGTGCGGGGTGTTGGGGGTTCACACCGTGCTGGGGTTACAGTGGGGGAGCCCGGGGGTGTGTGAGGGTGGGACTGTGCTGGGTGCGGGGTGTTGGGGGTTCACACTGTGATGGGGTTACAGTGGGGGAGCCCGGGGGTGTGTGAGGGTGGGACTGTGCTGGGTGCGGGGTGTTGGGGGTTCACACTGTGCTGGGGTTACAGTGGGGAGCCCGGGGTGTGGGAGGGTGGGACTGTGCTGGGTGCGGGGTGTTGGGGGTTCACACTGTGCTGGGGTTACAGTGGGGGAGCCCGGGGGTGTGTGAGGGTGGGACTGTGCTGGGTGCGGGGTGTTGGGGGTTCACACTGTGCTGGGGTTACAGTGGGGGAGCCCGGGGGTGTGTGAGGGTGGGACTGTGCTGGGTGCGGGGTGTTGGGGGTTCACACCGTGCTGGGGTTACAGTGGGGGAGCCCGGGGGTGTGTGAGGGTGGACTGTGCTGGGTGCGGGGTGTTGGGGGTTCACACCGTGCTGGGGTTACAGTGGGGGAGCCCGGGGGTGTGTGAGGGTGGGACTGTGCTGGGTGCGGGGTGTTGGGGGTTCACACTGTGCTGGGGTTACAGTGGGGGAGCCCGGGGTGTGGAGGGTGGGACTGTGCTGGGTGCGGGGTGTTGGGGGTTCACACTGTGCTGGGGTTACAGTGGGGGAGCCCGGGGGTGTGGAGGGTGGGACTGTGCTGGGTGCGGGGTGTTGGGGGTTCACACTGTGCTGGGGTTACAGTGGGGGAGCCCGGGGGTGTGTAGGGTGGGACTGTGCTGGGTGCGGGGTTTGGGGGTTCACACTGTGCTGGGGTTACAGTGGGGGAGCCCGGGGGTGTGTGAGGGTGGGACTGTGCTGGGTGCGGGGTGTTGGGGTTCACACCGTGCTGGGGTTACAGTGGGGGAGCCCGGGGGTGTGTGAGGGTGGGACTGTGCTGGGTGCGGGGTGTTGGGGGTTCACACTGTGCTGGGGTTACAGTGGGGGAGCCCGGGGGTGTGTGAGGGTGGGACTGTGCTGGGTGCGGGGTGTTGGGGGTTCACACTGTGCTGGGGTTACAGTGGGGGAGCCCGGGGGTGTGGAGGGTGGGACTGTGCTGGGTGCGGGGTGTTGGGGGTTCACACTGTGCTGGGGTTACAGTGGGGGAGCCCGGGGGTGTGGGAGGGTGGGACTGTGCTGGGTGTGGGGTGTTGGGGGTTCACACTGTGCTGGGGTTACAGTGGGGGAGCCCGGGGGTGTGGGAGGGTGGGACTGTGCTGGGTGCGGGGTGTTGGGGGTTCACACTGTGCTGGGGTTACAGTGGGGGAGCCCGGGGGTGTGTGAGGTGGGGACTGTGCTGGGTGCGGGGTGTTGGGGGTTCACACTGTGCTGGGGTTACAGTGGGGGAGCCCGGGGTGTGTGAGGGTGGGACTGTGCTGGGTGCGGGGTGTTGGGGGTTCACACTGTGCTGGGGTTACAGTGGGGGAGCCCGGGGGTGTGGGAGGGTGGGACTGTGCTGGGTGCGGGTGTTGGGGGTTCACACTGTGCTGGGGTTACAGTGGGGGAGCCCGGGGTGTGTGAGGGTGGGACTGTGCTGGGTGCGGGTGTTGGGGGTTCACACTGTGCTGGGGTTACAGTGGGGGAGCCCGGGGGTGTGTGAGGGTGGGACTGTGCTGGGTGCGGGGTGTTGGGGGTTCACACCGTGCTGGGGTTACAGTGGGGGAGCCCGGGGGTGTGTGAGGGTGGGACTGTGCTGGGTGCGGGGTGTTGGGGGTTCACACGTGCTGGGGTTACAGTGGGGGAGCCCGGGGTGTGTGAGGGTGGGACTGTGCTGGGTGCGGGGTGTTGGGGGTTCACACTGTGCTGGGGTTACAGTGGGGGAGCCCGGGGGTGTGGGAGGGTGGGACTGTGCTGGGTGTGGGGTGTTGGGGGTTCACACTGTGCTGGGGTTACAGTGGGGGAGCCCGGGGGTGTGGGAGGGTGGGACTGTGCTGGGTGCGGGGTGTTGGGGGTTCACACTGTGCTGGGGTTACAGTGGGGCTCGGGGTGTGTGAGGGTGGGACTGTGCTGGGTGCGGGGTTTTGGGGGTTCACACTGTGCTGGGGTTACAGTGGGGGAGCCCGGGGGTGTGTGAGGGTGGGACTGTGCTGGGTGCGGGGTGTTGGGGGTTCACACCGTGCTGGGGTTACAGTGGGGGAGCCCGGGGTGTGTGAGGGTGGGACTGTGCTGGGTGCGGGGTGTTGGGGGTTCACACTGTGCTGGGGTTACAGTGGGGAGCCCGGGGGTGTGTGAGGGTGGGACTGTGCTGGGTGCGGGGTGTTGGGGGTTCACACTGTGCTGGGGTTACAGTGGGGGCGCCCGGGGGTGTGTGAGGGTGGGACTGTGCTGGGTGCGGGGTGTTGGGGGTTCACACTGTGCTGGGGTTACAGTGGGGGAGCCCGGGGGTGTGGAGGGTGGGACTGTGCTGGGTGCGGGGTGTTGGGGGTTCACACTGTGCTGGGGTTACAGTGGGGGAGCCCGGGGGTGTGTGAGGGTGGGACTGTGCTGGGTGCGGGGTGTTGGGGGTTCACACTGTGCTGGGGTTACAGTGGGGGAGCCCGGGGGTGTGGGAGGGTGGGACTGTGCTGGGTGCGGGGTGTTGGGGGTTCACACTGTGCTGGGGTTACAGTGGGGAGCCCGGGGTGTGAGGGTGGGACTGTGCTGGGTGCGGGGTGTTGGGGGTTCACACTGTGCTGGGGTTACAGTGGGGGAGCCCGGGGGTGTGAGGGGGGGACTGTGCTGGGTGCGGGGTGTTGGGGGTTCACACTGTGCTGGGGTTACAGTGGGGGAGCCCGGGGGTGTGTGAGGGTGGGACTGTGCTGGGTGCGGGGTGTTGGGGGTTCACACTGTGCTGGGGTTACAGTGGGGGAGCCCGGGGGTGTGTGAGGGTGGGACTGTGCTGGGTGCGGGGTGTTGGGGGTTCACACTGTGCTGGGGTTACAGTGGGGGAGCCCGGGGTGTGTGAGGGTGGGACTGTGCTGGTGCGGGTGTCACACTGTGCTGGACAGTGGGGGAGCCCGGGGTGTGGGAGGGTGGACTGTGCTGTGCGGAGGAGGGTTTCGGTGGAACGCTGCAGTGGGGTCTGGTTAAGATTAGGGAGCCGAGTTGTGTTGGAGTCTGGTGCAGTACCGAGGGAGTGCAGCGCTGACAGACCCATCATCTTTCTGACGGCATGTGGCCAGAAAGATTCCTTTGCAGCCAGAATCTTGGACAATATTTAGTTCTCATGGTCACTGAAATTCAGTGGCATCAAATGAGTGGCAATAGGATGGATCTCTGGATCAGTCTGCTGAGGAGCCAAGTGGAGAACAGGTCCCTTTCGATCTACGTCTGTGGAACCAGACAATGTTAATGAATGAATGAAGACTCAAGGAAAGGGAGACCACACTGTTAGATAATTTTACACTGATTGAAAGTGATGTAGTGTAATCTGAAACAGGTATTTTCAATCCAAAAAAGAAAACTATGAAGGTATGAGGGAAAGTTGGCGCCGTGTAATGAGACCAATGAAAACAAACTGCTGATGCTGGAAATCTGAAACAAAAACAGGAAATTCTGGAAACATTGAGGTCAGGCAGATCTGTGGAAAGAAAAGCAGTTAATGCTTCACGTGGAAGGCCCTTTGTCAGATCTGGGACAGAGAGAAAATGCTTTGTTTAAATCCGAACAGTTTGTACTTCCACTGACAGCGATGTGATAATGATCAGGTAATCATATTTAATCATGTTGATCTGAGAAATAAATATTGGCCTTGGAACACAAAACTCCCCTGCACTTTTTCAGTAAGAGTCAGGGCAGGACCTCTGATAGTCAGGTACCGCTCGATTCTGGGAATGGTGTGTGACGAAACCACTGATCCAGACGTCTTCTTGCGATGGAGTCAATTGTTTATTTATAAGATAAGATATCTTTATTAGTCACATGTACATCGAAACACACAGTGAAATGCATCTTTGTGTAGAGTGTTCTGGGGGCAGCCCGCAAGTGTTGCCACGCTTCCAGTGCCAACATAGCATGCCCACAACTTCCTAACCCATATGTCTTTGGAATGTGGAAGGAAACCAGAGCACCCGGAGGAAACCCACACAGATACATGGGGAGAACATACAAACTCCTTACAGACAGCAGCCGGAATTGAACCCAGGTCGCTGGCGCTGTAATAGTGTTATGTGACGTTTTGGATCAACCGAGCTCCTGTAAACTTAAGTTTGAGGCGGCAGTGTCCATCAGCAGTGTAGGTTTCAGCCAATGGCCATAGTGTCTAATTTATTTTTGGATTCTTTTTGTAAGGAGGAATGGTTTTGGTTAGTGATATGATGACAGATAAAATTACAACTTGGTTGGGCGCCTGTGAAAGGTAAATATTAACAGGTCGAGTTTACTCGAGTTATAATCCTTCCCATCTCATGCATGGTCTGTGGAGTGATTCCAGTGTTCCACACAAGGTGCCTGGTGGGCGGTGTAATTCCGGTGTTTCTGTCACGGTCCATGATCTGCAGTGTGATTCCGGAGCTGGAATCCAGTGCTTGTTACTGGCCATTTTTTTCCCAGAATTATTCTTTCATTTGTAACTTCTGCAGGAAATGCAATGGGAGCATTATTTTTGTTTACTGTACCTAGCAATTCAATATATCCACCTACAATATGTCAACGTTACTGATGGTTCATCCTTAAACATTGCAATCATTGCTCAGTCATCAGTGTACAGTGGCAACAGGAACCTAGACTTCCCACAGAGCGTTTTCAGTGTTGCACTGAGCTTCAGTGTTTCCCTCGACACTTGCTTCTGCACCTTGGGATGTGCCAGTCAGCGGCATTCACTTGTGGACATCTCCTTATGCTGGAAGAACAACAAGTTTCAGGCAGCTTTCACCACGTTGATCATTGGTATTGGTATATTATTGTCACTTGTACCGAGGTACAGTGGAAAAACTTGTCTTGCATACCTATCATACAGGTCAATTCATTACACAGTGCAGTTACATAGAGTTAGTACAGAGTGCATTGAGGTAGTACAGGTGAAAACAATAACAGTACAGAGTAAAGTGTCACAGCTACAGAGAGAGTGCAGTGCAATAAGGTGCAAGGTCACAACAAGGTAGATTGTGAGGTCAGAGTCCATCTCATTGTATAAGGGAACCATTCAATAGTCCTATCACAGTGGGATAGAAGCTGTCCTTAAGCCTGGTGGTGCATGACCTCAGGCTCCTGTATCTTCTACCTGATGGAAGAGAAGAGAGAATGACCCAGCAGCAGTTGGTGCTTGTCTGTCTCTGGGAACAGCCAGTCGCTCACAGATTGTGTTATGCAGATGGTCAGGATTAGACGAGGACCACTGCATCCCTTTCTACGCCATCATGGCAAACGTACAGTCTACAAGGAGGTGGATGTTTGTCTCATCTGCTCCGCAGCCACCTTGGCAGTTTGTGGTGATCAAGCTGCAGGCGGGGCCTGAGTATGCGAAGGTTCTACCTGTCCCCGGTGTTGTGGACGATATGCCTGGCCTCGTTGCTGCAGAACATGCCATTCAGTTGGACCTTGCTAAACCACCTGACTCTCGTTTGGCCAGTTTTGTGCATTCTACTGGGAGCCAGAGCCATTGTAAAGTTCTTCAGGGTGTCTTGTGGGACATTCACCCATGTTAATCCCATTGTAGATACATTTAACTTCACTGAAGGAGCTCTTAATGTTTGGGTAAAACTACTTTTATTTTTGGGAGACTAAAAAGTGGGTTATAAGATCAAATATAATTTCTGTATTTACATAATTTTAAAATTTTATATTAATATGTAAGTAACCAAATATGTGTTACATTTCCATCTTTAATCTTTTTTAATATTTTTCAGTACCGTTACTTCATTCTGTATATTAAACCAACAAAAATCCACAAAAGAAAGTTTGATTCTCATGGGGTGGAGATTGAACCAAACTTCAGTGATACTAAGAAAGTCAACACGGGATACTTGATGTCTTCCTTCAGTGAGTACACAGAGTTGGGTTATAGATGAGCCCCTCCCTCTAATAGGGACAGACTGGAGGGCGAATAATCTTCTGATACTTTGAATATCAGGTTCCTTGGTGCTTTGGAGGAGGTTCGGAGTGACCTTCACCTCACTTACTCCCATCATTATTCCCATGTCATCCCAGCCCTACTATATTTCCGTATTTGCTTCCAACATCGAGCCTATGTATCCTCACAGAGCCTTCCCATTCCCTGTAATCTATTTCCCCACATTCTCATCAATTCCCTGCTGATTCTACCACTTGGGATAGTTTTTAGCAGCCAATTAATCCACTGCATGCTTTTGGGATGTGCGAACAAACCAGGACTCCTGGAGGAAGCCTACAGTTACAGACAGAATGTGCAAACTCACACAGAAAGCACTGGGGTCAGGACTGAACCCAGGCTAGTGGAGCTGTGAGACAGCACACTACTGGCTACATAACTAAGGACTGCATTCCACCCTCCCAGTTTTTTCCATTCCTATCCCTTTTCTGCATTCCTTGCTGTAACAAAAATATTTCAATATTTGTTCCTCGTCTTTCCTGATTCAGCAACAAGGTGTTCGCAAACAAAGAAGGCACTGTGCATGTGTTAAAGGTTATCGAGATACTACTTTATTAGGGTGATATGAAAACTACTCATTAACCAGTTCAATGAACTACTGAAGGATAGAATACAAAGAATACTTATCAACCACTCAGTGAACTGATCTGCACAATGACGGAGGGAACCCCAAGTGTCCAACAGCAGCTTCTGCTCTTTCTTTCTCCCTTTCTCTGTAAGTCTGCCCCTTAGGACTGATCTCAACTCCAGCCTAAAGCGAGATTCTCTCCTGCACAAAGAAGTAGCCCCATTTTATGCCTTAAGAACCACTGCCCTAGTACTTTTCCATTCAGTCACGGTACCAGGCTACTCCTTTCACAGAAGAGCATGGTTTTTCATCATTATCTACTCTCAGGGCTGTGGATTGGTACTCCTTTGCTTTCCCAAAACATTCCCAATATTGCAAGCTGAGACAATTTTGACTTAAAACGACCATTTTGTGTTACACACTTTTGCACATACTAAGGAGGAATCAAATACGACTCCTGGCAAATTTAACTCTTTCCTTACACTTGCTACTTCTCCAGTGATTGGATTCCCTGTGTACTGGGTGTTCAATACCCCAGCCTTCGTATCACACTACACAATTCTGACACCTTCAACATGATCCCACCGCCAGTTACATCTCTATACTAGAGTGGAAAATGCTGGACTCTGCAGGTCAGGCAGCATCTTGTGGAGACTTTAATCCAGCTGATTTTAAAATCAAATTTCTAGCAGGCCTTCTGAAATCCAGCCACACTGACCCTAACCATGACCTTTCACCACCCTCTCAGCTGGCCCCATCACCACATGACATTCCCCACCCTGTCGCAGGCCTTTCCATTTCTCTGCTCCGCATCCTCCACTCTCCCCACTGTCCTTGCAACTTAGAATTGGCTTATCTTTTAATTGTTGGCAGTTTTGATGTAATTGACCTGAAATGTTAATTCTGTTCTCTCTCTCTACATAATCCATGAACATTTATATTTTTTCTGTTTTTCTTTCATGAGACAGTGGGTGTTGGAGGGGTTGAAACGAAGGAAGTGAGGAGTGGACACACCAATGAACAGTCAGTTCCACTGAGACTTTAGTGGGGTTTTGAGGGCATGTGATGAGGGGTAGGGATGACATTAGCAGTGATGAGGGATTGGTTAAAGCACAGAAAACTGAACGGTAATATTGCAATACCACAGGGATGAGATCGAGGCTTTTGGCTTTTCACAATTTATATTATTGACTGATGAAATGACAATATGACACATCTAAATGTGTTGATAGGGAAATGAGCTGTGAGGATGCAGAGTCTGTGAAGGGATCTGGACAGGTTAAGTGAGTGGGCAAGAGGTTGGCAGATATATTTCATTTGATCTTTAGTGGGAAGAAAGGAAAGTGAGATTTTTAAATGATGAGGAACCAATGTCTGTTGGTCTACAGAGGGACTGGTTCATGAGATGCAGGAAATGAACTGGCAGCTGTTAGGAAGCTGAATGTATGAATTCCATGACAGGAGGTTGGATTTCAGGGGTAAGGAAGTCCTGGTGAATATTTTTGCACCAATTATGGGAAATGATCATCACTGACAAGCCCGCACTTGTCCAGTAGGTTTGGTGAGCCTCACTGGGTACCTAAGAATAGACATATTTGTCTTGTAATCAATAGAGCATTGATATTCCAGAAGAGGAGATTGTCTTTGAGAAGAGATGAAGTCTGGCCTGTATTCATTTGAGGTTTAAAAGGGTAGAAGTGAAGGACTGATGGATGCTGAGCTGCTAATTCACCCACATGGAAAGTCTGAAAATAAGGGTGCAGTGTCAGATTGAGAACCCGGGGGCTTAAACTGAAATGAGGAACAATTTCTTCACTTGGGGCTGTAAATCTTTGGAATCCTTCCCCAGAGAGCTGTGAACGTTCAGTCATTGAATATATTAAAAATCTGAAATCGAGGGGGTGTGGGCATTGGAGGAAAAATTATGTAAGAACATGAGAAATAGGAGCAGGAGGAGGCCATCTCGCCCGTCGAGCCTGCTCTGCCATTCAGTAAAATCATGGCTGATCTGGCCGTGGACTCAGATCCACCTACCTGCCTTTTTCCCCATGACCATTAATTCCCCTACTGTGCAAAATCTATCAAACTGTGTCTTAAATATACTTAATGAGGTAGCCCTCTACTGTTTCCCTGGGTGGAGAATTCCACAGATTCACTACTCTTTGGGGAAAAGAAGTTTCTCCTCATCTCCGTCCTAAATCTATCCCCCGAATCTTGAGGCTATGTCACCTACCAGTGGAAACAACCTTCCTGCCTCTGTCTTATCTATCCCTTTCATAATTTTATATGTTGCTATAAGATCCACTCTCATTCTTCTGAATTCCAGCGAGTATAGTCCCAGGCGACTCAATCTCTCTTCATAGGCTAACCCCCTCATCTCCAGAATCAAACTGGTGAACCTCCTCTGCACCGCCTCCAAAGCCCGTATATCTTTCCTCAAGTAAGGAGGCCAGAATTGCACACAGTACTCCAGGTGCGGCCTCACCAGTACCCTGTACAGTTGCAGCACAACCTCCCTGCTCTTAAATTCAATCCCTCCAGCAATGAAGGCCAACATTCCATTTGCTGCCTTGATAACCTGTTGCACCTGCAAACCAACCTTTTGCGATTCATGCACAAGCACTCCCAAGTCCCTCTGCACAACAGCATGCTGCAATCTTTCACCATTTAAATAATCATCTGATCTTCTATTTTCCTTCTAAAGTGGATGACCTCACATTTACCAACACTGTACTCCATCTGCCAGACCCTTGCCCACTCACTTAACCTATCTATATCTCTCTTCAGACTCTCCTGCATCCTCTGCACAATTGCTTTTCCACTCAATTTAGTGTCATCAGCAAACTTAGATACGCTACACTCGGTCCCCTCCTCCAAATCATTAATGTATATCATGAACAGTTGCAGGCCCAGCACTGACCCCTGCGGCACTCAGTCTCCACTGATCGCCAACCAGAGAAACACCCATTTATCCCAACTCTGCCTTCTATTGGTTAACCAATCCTCTATCCATGCTGATACTTTACCCCCAACTCCATGCATCCTCATCTCATGGATAAGTCTTTTATGCGGCACCTTATCGAATGCCTTCTGGAAATCTAAGTATACAACATCCACCTGTTCCCCTCTGTCCACTGCGCTCATTATATCCTCAAAGAACTCCGGTAAGTTTGTCAAACAGGACCTGCCCTTCCTGAATCCATGCTGTGTCTGCCTGATAGAACCACTTCTATCCAGATGTCTCACTATTTCTTCCTTAATGATAGTTTCAAGCATTTTCCTGACTACAGACGTTAAGCTGACTGGCCTATAGTTACCTGCCTTTTGCCTACATCCTTTTTTAAACAGTGGTGTGACATTCACTGTCTTCCAATCTGCCGGGACCTGCCCACAGTCCAGAGAATTTTGATAAATTATCACAAACGCCTCTACTATAACTTACGCCATTTCTTTCAGTACCCTGGGATGCATCCCATCAGGACCAGGGGACTGGTTTACCTTTAGGTCCACTAGTTTGCTCATCACTACCTCTTTAGTGACAGCGATTTTATCGAGGACCTCATCTCCCACGCATCCATAACATCTCTCTTTGGCATGTTAGACATGTCCTCCACTATGAAGACTGACAATATAGTCATTCAAGGCCTCAGCCATTTCCACATTACCCAATATTAATTCCTCTTCCCATCTTCCAAGGGACCTGCGTTTCACTTTAGCCACCCTTCTCTGCTTGATATAATCATAAAAGCTTTTACTATCTGTTTTTATGTTTTGTGTTAATTTACTTTCATAATCGACCTTCCCTTTCTTTATTGCTTGCTTACTGGTTTCTTTGTTGCCTTTTTAAAGTTTTCCAATCTTCCAGGTTCCCACTAGTCTAAGTGACATCGTATGCATGAGCTTTTAGCTTGATGCCTTCTTTATTTCCTTAGTTATCCGCGGCTGGCTCTCCCCGCCCTTACTGTCCTTTGAACTGGAATGTACTTTTGTTGAGCATCATGAAGAAATCTCTTTGAAAGTCTTCCACTGTTCCTCAACTGTCCCACCATGTAGCCTGTGTTTCCAGTCTACGCTAGCCAACTCCTCCCTTACCCCGTTGTAGTCTCCCATGTTGAGGTAACGAAGCAGCCACGATTTTGAATGCCAAGTTGGCCTGAGGGAACAAATGACAACATGTTACCAGGCAGGCCTGACAAGTAGCTAAGAAGGCAAATGGCATTTGACCTGTATTGCAAGGGAGCTGGGGTTTGAGAACAGGGAGGTTCTGTTCCAGTTGCACAGGGTGTTGGTGAGGCCACACCTGGAGTCCTGCACCCTTACCTACAGAAGGATATCGTAGCATTGGAGGCGGTCTGAAGGAGATTCTCCAGGCTAATTCCTAGGGTGAGAGGGTTGTCATACCTAGAGAGGCTGGACAGTTTGGGTTTGGAGTTTAGAGGAGAGGGGGTGACCTTATTCAAACTTGTAAGATCCTTGGAGGGGGCCTGACAGGATAGATGTTGGGATGTTTCCATGAGCCGGAGAGTCACAAACAAGGGGATAGAGCTGCAAAGTAAGGGTCTGGTCATTTACAACGTGTGTAGAAATGTCTTCTCTCAGAGGGAGGTGAATCTCTGGAATTCTCTGTCCCTGAGTGTGGTAGAGGCCAGATCATTGGATATATTTAAGGTGGTGATAGATAAACATTTGAAAGCTCAAGGAATTGAAGGTTATGGAGACCTGACACAGAAGAGGAGTTGAGGCCAGCATGGATCAGCCATGATCAGATTGAATGATAGGGCTGGCTTGAGTGACCTACTCCTGCTTTGTTTTCTTCTGAAATCTACTGCTCCTGTTCTCTGGTTAAGTGATAAGTGAATGGGTGCAGACCTGGGGAGGTTGAGGGGTCCATAGTGGGCAGTTCCCTTAAGTGAAATGCTGAGCCTAACTGGGCCTTTGTTGCGCTATGTGATAGAGGTGGAAGCTAAAGGACAGTCGGATAAAGTTTCAACAGAAGAGTTGAAGAAGTTGATTTACAAACCAGAGTTGGTGCAGATCTCTGAGAAACACACTCCAGATCAAAGCCTGGCATTTTGGATCACCGAGGAAGAGCTGGAAAACATTGAGCTGGAGGTCGGAGATGCGCTGCGCCTGAAAACAAAGGACGACAGCCCGTTTATCCGTGAGTGCTTTGTTGTGTAATTGACTGGCTTTAGATCTGAAAGGTCAAACTAGAAATTCTCCAGAACATCTTATTGTCTCCAGGTTGTTCCAGGCAATTTACTTCTGAAATGTAAAATCTGTTCACAGAATTGTAAAAGGAGGCCATTTGGCCCATCACTTTTGTGCCAGTTGAAAAGAAACTTCCCAGCTTAATCCCACTCTCCGACAGTAGGTTCATAGCCCTGCAAGTCGCTGCTTTCAAGTACGTGTCCAGGTACTATTTAAATTTGGGAGTGTTTCTGCCTCTCCCAGTCCTTTAGGCAGTGAGTTCCAGAGCCCCACCAGCTGTCTCTTGACTTCCCCAATCCTTCATCCAATTACTTTAACCCCCTGTGCACCATTGGTCCTCTGATCGAAGAAGGGGTTTTCTGGCACTGGAGGCAGTGGGTTTTCCCAGGCTAGTTGATGGGATGAGAAGATCGTACTATTGCTGGAGTTGGATCTTGAAGAAGGTGTGATCTTTCTGAAACTCAAGATACTGAGGGGGCAGGACAGGGCGGATGATTCCACCAGTGGGAGAATCTCCATGAGGGGAATTAGTTACAACATTGGGAGCAGTCATTTAAACTGAGGTGCATGGGAACTTCTCACAGAGGGTGGGCGTGATGAAGACTTGCACAGATGAGACCTTGGGCAGATCACATGATTATATTGAATGGTAGGGCAGACTTGAGGGACCGAATGGCCTCTTCCTGCTCCTCTGTTCTTGTGTACCCTGTTGTTTGACCTCTTGGCCAAAGGAAATAGGTCCTTAATATTGAATCTATTCTGAACCCTCATAATTTCAAACACCTCAATTAAGTCTTCCCTCAACATTCTCCATGCCACAGAAATCCAAGCCCAGCCGTATGCAAACCTTTCCTTCGGACAGTTTTCCAGTCCAGTGAAGGAAGTGTTGTGTTATGTCTTTAAAACCACCTCATTAACCTCTCTTGTCAATGTTTTGATGATTTGTGCATTCCAATGTCCTTTATTCCTTCCATCACTCAATACTCTCCCATTTATTGTCTGTTCCCTTACCTTATCGCACTTCCCTAATCCCACTTCCTCCTCCTCTGCCCAGCTGACTGGAATCTGTTTTTTCTTGCAGTCCAAAGCTGTCCTGTATGGCTACACAAGTAAACAGGAGCAGGAGTAGGCCCCTCGAGCCTGCCCTACCGTTCTATATAATCAATGCTGATCTGCCCTAGCCTCATCTCCTCAGTGCCAATTCCCCTTAGCCCTCAAATCCCTGGTCTTTCAAAAAAATTTATCAATCTTGACTTTAACACTTTGAATCCTCCACAACTCTCTGGGGCAGAGATTTCCAGAGATTTATTACTCTCTACGAGAAGAAATTTCTACGCAAACTTGGTTTTAAACTTGAAACTCACAAGCAGAAACATCTCCACATCTGCCGCTGTAACCCTCAATAAAGGCCAATATGCCATTTGCCCTTTAAACTACTTGCTGTACTTGCTTGTTAATTTTTTGTATCATCTGCAATTATTCTGTAGGAAACTGGCCAGCTAATGTGCAAGGCCCATAAACAGCAAGAAAGCGTTTGAGTAATCTACTTCAAAAATCCAGTTAGATACTTTTTGAATTAATAACTTTTAGATAGGCTTTGAATGCTGGAAAAGACAACATTTTGTTGGATTTCAGTGAGATAACGCGTCTGTTGTGACATTATTTGTATACTTGGGTACTTTCACTGCACCAACAAGATTGCATGGGTCCACCGTGCACTCGTGGTCTTAGAGGCAGAAGCCACAGCTGTTCAGTCATCCCACTCGGATAAAAGTATCAGTCGTGTTTATTGACAAGAAGCAAGATTACAGAAATGACGCAACGGTGCAAATCATTTGCAGTTGCTGGGAGAAAATAGTGACACAACCTCGTATCCTTGAGCTGAGTGTGTGTGAGGGGCTCTTGGGGTGTGAGTGTGCACAAGTTTCAGCAGGTGAGTGTGAGGGCTTGTGTATGTTGCCTGAGTGTGCAGGATTGTGTGTTTGATCTTTCCACACACACATTGGTCTTTTGAAGACTGAGACCAAGCAAACTGCAGGAAGGTGTACCGTGCTCTCTAGTAACGCAAGTCATTGGTTTTCAGTTACATTGGCCAAAATGGACGCAGGAACCGTGACCAAATGCAACTTTGCAGGGGATAAAAAGGCAGGAAGTTCTTGGACAGACAACATATTTGCTACAAAGTCGAAAAACGAGAAAGAGGCCAAAGGCAGCAGCCAAGGAGAGGGGGCTGATGAGGATGAGTGGGTAAGATGTGGACAGACAATGTCCGTTTCACAAACTTGGGATATGTGTCAGTAATGTTGAAGAGATGATTAATCCATGGTGCAGGGACTGATCGTTAAGTTTGAATTTCACTTGAATTGAACCACAGGGAGGTTGGCAGAGTGATGATGCTCAATGATCTGCTCCAGGAAAGGTGAGATGAAAAGAACATTCAATGGATTATTATTAAATTAATGGTCAGACAAGGAACTTTTCTTTAGTCAATTACAGTTGGAGTAACAAAGCATTAAATGATTCTATAAACTGCTGAGTAAACATTGATACAAGGGAACAAAATTAAGGTCAAAGATTAAGATAAAATAAGATGTTTATTAGTCACATGTACATCGAAATACACAGTGAAATGCATCTTTTGCGCAGAGTGTTCTGGGGGCAGCCCGCAAGTGTCACCACGCTTCCAGCGCCAACATAGCACGCCCACAACTTCCTAACCCGTATGTCTTTGGAATGTGGGAGGAAACCAGAGCACCCGGAGGAAACCCACACAGACACGGGGAGAATGTACGAACTCCTTACAGACAGCGGCGGGAATTGAACCTGGGTCTCTGGTGCTGTAATAGCGTTACGCTAACTAATACGTTATCAGGATGCACAAGGAGTTTCTAATGATAGCGATGGAACAAGTAGAGGTGTATGTGTTCGATCTAACAGCCTCTACAGACACGAGGTTGCAAGGTGAGCAAAGCTGGAACTGAATCCTCCAGGGTACAACATTTGGAAGGAAAGGCGGACTGGAAGAGTTGGGTAGCTCTGGGCAACACTGAGAAATGAAATTCACTCAAAATGGAAGAAGAATATTTGGGGGGACATTAAAAAAGACACATAGAGATCATGGGGGGTGGGGGGGAATATTTCAGTTGCTGCCGAACGGTCTGTCCAAAGGCATAGCCAGTATCAGTCAAGAAACAGAAGGGATTTGTAACAAGGGTAATGCAATAATTGTGGGAGGCCGTAACTGGTCACAGAGTGAGCAAGTCAATGGACAAAGGTGGTGTTAAGTTCATGGAGTGAATTCAAGATAGTTTCATAGCAGAGTGTGTTGTGGACCCTACCAGAGCACGGTGTGTTTCAGATCTGATTACATGTAATGAGTCAGGCTTAATTAGTAATCTGATAGTAAAGGATCCTCGGGAAGGCATTTCTCACTCTCAAACTGTATGTGAATTCTACGTCTGAAATTGGTAATGTAAATAAAGTAGACATGAAGGGAGAGTTGGCTAAAGTAGATGAAAAGGTATGGTAGTAGATAAACAGTGGAAGCCAGTGCTACTATCCTCGACAGAAGTACATGCAGTTGAGGAATGAAGATTGTGTGGGAAAGGGGATCCATCTGTGGGAATCTAGAGAGGCTATGGATAGTATTAGAGTGGAATGTAAATTTTAAAGATTAGCAAAAGATAAGTAAAAATTGATGAGGAAGTGGAATATGAGTAACATAGCAAGAAATGTAAAATAATGAAAGCTACAGTAAGTACATGAAAAAGAAGGAAGTACCGAAGATCCACACACATCAAACATAACAAGAACTAAGGGAGCCAAAGGGATGAAGGGAGAAACAATTACTGTCAGAAGAGAGAAAGTATTAGATAAGTTAAAGCTTGACAGATTGGGCAGCACAGTAGTGTACCGGTTAGCATAACGCTGTTACAGCGCCAGCGATCGGGGTTCAATTCCCATCGCTGTCCGTAAGGAGTTTGTATGTTCTCCCCGTGACTGCGTGGGTTTCCTCCAGGTGCTCTGGTTTCCTCCCACATTCCAAAGATGTATGGGTAGGTAGGTTAACATGGGTGTAATTGGGCGGCGTGGGCTGGAAGGGCCTGTTACTGTGCTGTATAAATAAAGGTTTAATAAAAAGTTTTTTTTTAAGTTTTAATTTCCTAGAGCTGATGGCTTGTGTGCTAAGGTTTTAAAAGAAGTGGCTACAGAAACAGTAGATGTATTGGTAATGATCATCTAAAGGTCTCCAGGTTCTAGCCAGGTGCCAGCAGATTGGGACCAGCAAAAGTAACTGCTGCTCCAGAAAGGAGGCAGAGACAGTAAGAAGGTTGCCTCAGATTGATCGGAGGGAAATTGGTGCAGTCTGGCATTAAGCCATCAATGTAATGAGATGGGGTTAATCAAGTTTTCTGATGATACAGAGATTGGTGGCAAAGGGACTATAAGTAGTTAAGGGAATGAACAAAAGGCTGGCTGAGGGAATATGGTGTGGGCAATGTGAGGAGTAGAAGTGCAGAACATTAGCAAACGGACCTGTACCCTGGAGCTTAGTTGAATGTGAGCTGATCTTACGGTGACGTACGTTGTGAGTCGGCGTGACAGGGTGGGTGATGTGAGGAATTGTCCCTTTGTGGGAGATCGAGAACTGAGGATGAAGGGTTGCCCATATACGGTAAGCCTGAGATGATGATGATGAGGGGGAGGAGGAGGAATTTCCTTTCTCATAGGGGTGTGAATCTTGGGAACTCTTTAACCAAGAGGGCTGCTGATGAGTCACTGAGTACACTCAAGGCGGACGAGATTTTTGAACCATGGGGGTTTTGATCCAAGGTTGAGGATCAGACAGAAAAATGGATTTGAGGCCAAAGGTGAGATCAGCCATGATCTTATTAAATGGCAGAAGGATTTTAAGGAGTTGTATGCCAACTCTGACTTCTCATGAAGTTTGACAAGATTTAATTCCTACTGGTGAGTGAGTAAAGCATTGAGGGACATCTTAAGCCAAATTAACATGAATTAAAATCTCAGGGAACCAGCAGAAATCCAGCTCCATTTTTCCCACAGGGTAAGTGTTTGGTCTTCACTGGTCTCCCTCAGAAAACGGGAGGCCTCTCCAGATGAGCACTGATCAGATGAGTAATTGTAGGGTTATTTGTACACAGTGTGTGCAGGAAGGTTATAGACAGTTATGTGCAGAAAATCCATCACATTCATTGACACCAGCTTGGCTTTGAACTTTGACTGGGGGGGGGGGGGGGGAGATGGCAGAATTCAGAATTGCCCAGCCATCCATCCCTTCTTTGCCAGAAAGCACCACATGTAAAGAGGGGATGATCATACCACTGGGGCTGAACTGATTGCTCTTGGTCCCTGAGTCCATTTATCCTTCCCCTCACCACCTCACCTAAAGACTACACTAAGTCTGAACTCTTCCAGCATTGTGGTTCTTGCTGAACTAGGGATAGAAATTGGCTCGGATAACGTTTAATCTTTGTAAAGCAATTACTTTTGTGACAATTAGTAATTTTTAAAAACATTTTTTGAAGCCGTTATTGAAAGCTTTAACTGTTTGGAACGTTTGAAGTTACAGCTGTGCAAGTTCAGGTATTAGTGGTATGTCGTAACGTTTTATGGTTGGGTGACCTGGTCATAGGACCAGGGCTGGGTGGTGAAGGTTCCTGACCTCCCCACTACCTCTCTTCCCTTTGTCTACAGACCTGACATCTATTATCAACGTGAGCCTGTGTTTCTCCAGTAGTTCCTGTTTTATAGTTGAGGAATGATTTGTTTCATGTTTTTAATGTTTAACAGATGTTCTTGTCTTCCAGGATGACTGAAGGTGCAGGAAGTCAGTGAAGTGATGAAATGACCCGTCCAGAAACAGCACCTTGACAGCAAAGTGTTTTTCACTTCTCTTCATCCTTTCATCTGTTTTAATTGGCACAAAAATTTACTTTGACTTCATAACCTTTTGATTTTGAGACCGCAGAAAGTTCTCCGGGGAATCTCAGTGTTGATTCGGAGGTTATAGCTGCATTCTCCTTGGTTTTCGTTGTTTTTAAACTAATTCCTGTGCCTAAAGCCTTTCCTGAACCCCAGCCTGTTGTGTGTCTTCTGATTCCAACTCTTACCCCTTGTTTGGCCTAATGTGCTTCATTCTAGGATGGGTGTTATCAATGCGTTGATTGTTGGTCTAACAGCAAACCAATGTCTGGGAACAAAGATGCAATTTTTGTTTTTATTTGAACAGAGGTTTTGCACAACTTGGAGTGAATGTTGGTCAGCAGGTGCAGTGGTGTATGTTGGTAATGGTTATGGGTGGGAATTCAACAGCAATGAACTAAGGGGGAGAGTTGGTGATTTACAGAGCTAGAAGTGGGTTGTGTCAGTTTGGTATGGAAATGAGTTTCATCAGTGAACTCTGCTAAATACAACATCAGGTTGCAAATGGTGTGCTTCAGTTACAGATGGTTCCAGAGGGAGGAACAGTCAGTCATCAGGGAATAGGGTTTGTGACGGGGTTGAAGATGATGGCTTCACCTTCACTGTTTATAAGGAGAAAATTCTACTCCAGTTCTGGTGTTGGACCTGTAGTCTGACGATTTAGTTACAATGGAGGGGCTGGAGGTGGTGGTGAGGTGAAGCCTGACACCTGTCCCAGGGGTGTGTGAGATGGATGCTCAAGACTCTGGAAGTAATGATGCGAGTGTGGGAATTGAACCTGTTGCAGGAAATACCAAGTGGATGTGCATAGATAAGAATGAAGCAAGTGCATGCTCTCCCAACCTTTTGGCATGAGATGGTCAACGGGGTCAGTAAGTTGAGGAGGGAGAGATTGTGAAGGCAGATTAAAGGCAGTGGTACAGAACCGGGCAGAAACCCTCGAGCTGTGGCCGTGGGCCCAGGATCTTTAAGTTGGAAATTCCAATAAATTACCTGAAAGTTCCAAGAATAAAATCTGTGCTTTTTATTAACCGTTTTTTGTATCTTTTAAAGTTTGCTTGTCAAAAATATATTGCACTCTTTTACTCTAATGTATACAGATTGTTTAACAAAATTTCACTTCTCTGAATGAATAAAGGTTAAGAAATGTTTCTCTATATTTTCAAACCAATATTTTCACGTTGCTTCTGATGGTGATTTGGGGAAGTCTGATGTGTGCTGTGCTCAGTGCCTGCTCTGGTGTGTCGTCGGCAGGTTTCCATGGAGGATGTGGTGTAATGGATTCATAGGGTCATCAGTTCACAGTCTGCATGTTATTAATACCACCTTAGTGCAGGTGTAACATTGTACAACTCTATGTTAACGCTGTATGAAAAGGAATAGACTAAATAAAATGTTAGCCCCTTCGAGATTCTGAATTACCTTGGATTGGCCTTCATGGCAGAAGACCCCAAAAACAGAATTGAAAAGGGGCTTTGGAGTGAACTTCAAACTATCTCTACCACCTGAGGAAAAAGTACTAGGTAAACTAATGGGGCTAAAGTCCAGTGTCCGCTGGATCTGATGGCCTGCTTCCTTGGGTCTTAAAGGAAGTGGTGCAGGGATAGGTGGTGGTACATTGATTGTAATCCAGGACAAGAAAACGAGCAGGAGAAGACCACTTGGCCCATCAGACCTGCCCTGCCATTCAATATGATCGTGTTGATCTTGTATAAAATCATGTGGGGCATAGATAGGGTGAATGCACACAGTCTTTTTCCCAAGGTGGGGGAGTCGGGCAGTAGAGGGCATATGTTTAAAGTGAGAAGGGAGAGATTAATAGGATCCTGAGGGGCAACCTTTTCCACACAAGGGGAGAGAGTTGCCAGAGGGAGTGGGTGAGGCAGGTACAATAACAACATTTAAAAGATATTTGGACAGGTCCATGAATGGGAAAGGTTCAGAGGGATATGGGCCAAATGCAGCAAATGGGACCAGCTTAGATGGGATCTCGTTGGCATAGATGAGTTGGGCTGAAGGGCCTGTTTCTGTGCTGTATGACTATTATAGCTGATCTAATGTTGTCCTCCACTCCTCTTCTGTGCCACAATTCCTTGTGCTTTCTAATATTTATCACCACTATGAATATTTCTAATGATCTAGTCACCACCCTCGGCAGAGAATTCCTGAGATTTACTGCCCTCTGAGCGAAGGGTGGATCATTAGTACATAAAGCAGAGAAACATTTTGGAAGCATCGGGTAATTGAGGGCTTTGGGGATCGAACATGCTCATACTGAATGGCAGGGCAGGCTTAAGGGACTGAGTGGCCTGCTCCTGCTATTTTGTTGCGTCCTTGTGTGAATTACAGATAGTTCTCATAAGCCGATGAACGAGCGAGTAGTCTTCATAGTAAGGTCGTGATGAGTGGCACAGCTAGTAGACTTGCTGCCTTAATCTTGTGTGGAATTTGCACATTCTACGTGTGACCACATAAATTGTGGTTTCTGTTGAGCTCACTGGAGGAATCAAAGGCTATGGAAGCAGTACAGGAAAATGGCATTGAGTTGGAAGATCATCCATGATTTTGTTGAAAGGCTGTGCATGTCCGAGGGACAGAATGGTCTATTCCTATTGCGTATAAGAAAACTAAATGCTGGAAATACTCAGCAAGTCGGGTAGCATCTGTGGGGAGAGAAACGGGGTTTCAGGTTCGAGGCCCTTATTCAGAACTGGGACAAATTTTAGTTTTCAGTTGCAGAGAAGGTGTATGATATCACATTTACAACTTTCATCTCTGCTGTGACGGGTCCGAAGTGCAGACACGAAAGGCACACTAATGCAATATTTTAAATCTCGATTGAACCCGGACTGAGGATCCCGGGGCAATGGTGGTTCGCCTTGCCCAGAATGCACTGCGCACTGGAATGTGCTCTACTCACGTTAGTGGGCGGTCCCCGACGCTAGGGGGCAGCCGCGGACCGCCGGGGCCGGAAGTGGCGGTGGTGCGGCGGAAGTGGGTCCGCGGCGGCCGGGAGGATGATCAAGGCGATCCTGGTGTTTAACAATCACGGCAAGCGCGGCTCAGCCGCTTCTACCAGCGCTTCGTGAGTGGGGCCGGGCCGGCCGGGGGTGGAGGGGCCTCCTTCCCTCCCCCTCCCCCTCCCTCCCCTCCCCCCTCCCCCCTCCTCCCCCTCCCCCCTCCTCCCCCTCCCCCCCCCTCCCCCCTCCCTCCCCCCTCCCTCCCCCCTCCTCCTCCCCCTCCCCCCTCCTCCCCTCCTCCCCTCCCCCCTCCTCCCCCTCCTCCCCCTCCCCCCTCCTCCCCTCCCCCCCCCCCCCCTCCCTCCCCCCCCTCCCCCTCCCCCTCCATCCCCCTCCCCCCCTCCCCCTCCTCCCCTCCCCCCTCCCCCTCCTCCCCTCCCCCCCTCCCCTCCCCCTCCTCACCTCCCCCTCCCCCCTCCCCTCTCCC
The DNA here is from genome assembly GCF_009764475.1 of Pristis pectinata. Classification (NCBI taxonomy): domain Eukaryota; kingdom Metazoa; phylum Chordata; class Chondrichthyes; order Rhinopristiformes; family Pristidae; genus Pristis; species Pristis pectinata. The sequence goes on from NC_067432.1 coordinate 1,212,874, forward strand.
CTCCTCTCCTCCCCTCACCCTCCTCCCCTCCCCCTCCCCCCTCCCCCTCCCTTCCCCCCTCCCCCCCCTCCCCCTACCCCTCCCCCTCCCTCTCCCCCGTCCCCTCCTCCCCTCCCCCCCCTCCTCCCCTCCCCTCTCCCCCTCCCCTCTTCCCCTCCCCCTCCCATCTCCCCCTCCCCTCTTCCCTCCCCTCCCTCCCTCTCCCCCTCCCCCTCCCCTCTCCCCCCTCCCCTCCTCCCCCCTCCGCGCGGCATAACTCCCCTCCCCACACAGTGACTGCACTTACCCAAGTATTTTCTGAACATTGTAATTTCCTCGGTCCACGTACAAGGCAAGGTTTTTACCCAGAGTGGTGGGTGCCTGGAGCGGGCTGTCAGGGGAGGGGGTGGAGGCAGGTACACTTTAGAGGTACAGGAATGGCAGGGAATTGGGGGGATATGGATCCCGTGTGCAGGAGTTTAAAGTGGCAGCTTGGGCAGCACTGATGTTGTGGGCCGAAGGGCCTGTTCCTCTGCTGTTCTATGTACACACCTCAGCATTTGCTTTTCATGGTTTCGAGGGATATGGGCATAATTCAGACAAATGGGATTATCTCAGTTGGGCAACTTGGTCGGCATGGACTAGTTGGGCCAAAGGGCCTGTTTCCGTGTAGTACAGCTCGATGATTCTATTGGAATGCCGAGTAAATTCTAGGATATTGCTGAGTATAGAGAGAACGGGGACATTGAATGCATTTCCACAGAGCTCCTGAGGTAAAAGGCTGGGTGATGTAGCTGAGAAGGTTCACTGAACACATCCTTTACCGAAGAGTGAGATAAGGAAAGGGAGTCCATGCACGACTGTGTAAACCACTTGTTAGGCCACAGCTGGAATATCGTGTACAGTGTGACAACCACCCTACAGGATGCCTGTAATAGCTCTGTAGAGGATTCACAGGCAAGTGGTGAAGAACCGCCACTATGGAGAGAGGCTGTGTGGACTGGTTTCCTTGAAACAGAGAAAGCCGAGGGAACCTTCCTTGAGGTATATAAACTTTCAAGAACCCGAGACAAGGTGAACAGGAAGGACCAGCAAAGGTAACACCCCAGTGGATGAAAGGAAAGGGAGGGAGTCACTAAACAGAAAGTACAGGCCATTTAACCTATCGTCAGACATTGGAGAAAAGCTGGTGTCCAAGACTGGAGATATTTAGAAAATCTGAAACAACAGCAGAGTGACCATGCTCGTGTAGAACAGTCAGGTTTCACATATTCGACTTTGCTGAGTTGTCGGTCATTTCAAGGCTGGCAAGCGAAAACTAGTGGGTTGTCACAGGGATGGGGAATGTACCCCATCCTCCCGCATCCATCATTAATGTAGATTGCCAATAGTGTGGTCTTGTAACATCTTTGCAGGATGTTGGTGAGGCCATGTCTGGGGTTATCTTATATTGGTATTATCACATGTACCAAGGTACAGTGAAAAACTTGCCTTGCATACTGTTCGGACAGATCAATTCATTACACAGTGCATTGAGGTAGTACAGGGTAAAAACAATAACAGAATACACAGTAAAGTGTCACAGCTGCAGGGAAGTGTATTGCAGGTTGTGGTTTCCTTTTTAATACTTGCATTGGAATTAGATCAGAGAAGGTTCACAAGGTTGGTTCTTGGGATGAAGTGATTGAGTAGTTTGGACTTGTCATCTTGGCAACGGATTGTGTTTGTTTTGTATCTTCAGTCGGAGGATATGCAACAGCAGATTATCCGTGAAACTTTCCAGCTAGTGTCCAGGAGAGATGAAAATGTCTGCAACTTTTTGGAAGGTGGCAGGTAAGTGACACTGGAGGGGTAGTGGGAGTCCGAGACGGACGGATTTTTGTTGCCCCAGTTCTACCAGTAGAGCCATGGACACCTGGCCTTTGAGCTTTCTCTGCTGTCAGCAGGACGATGGCTGATCTACCTCAGCTCCATTCTCCAGCACTGTCCCCAAATCCCTCAATCTCCACAAACCTGTCCATCGCTGTTCTGGACAAACTGGGAGACTGAACCTCTGGAGTAAAGAATTCTAAAATTTAACACCCTCTGTGTGAAGAAATTTCTCCTGCCTCCCCTGCAGCCAGCCTGCTGAATCTTCACTGCACTGACTCCGTTGCCATTTGAAACAAAAGTTTTTTTCTTCTCTGCATCAGACTGGATAACTTTACGTTTTTACATTTTCCACATTATATCCATCATTACTCACTCAGCTTGTCCACACCCCTGAAACCTCTTTCCGTCCACACACACCACCCCCTCCCCAACTCTTAATCCCACCTCATTTTGTATCATAAACAAACTTGGAACTATGACGGGGATAAGCACAACTTGCGTGTTGGGAGAGCTGCTGACAGGTTAGGTGGTGATTATAATACATTGGAAGTTCCAGAAGACGTTTGGTAAGGTGCCGGTTGTTGAGGAAGGTTAGGCCTTGTTCGCTTGGGTTTCAGATGCCTGCAGTAGATGTGAGGACAGGGCTGGATACTTGGTCTTTTATGTACGGACGTTTGAACTGGGAGCAGGAGGAGCCCTTGGCCCTGCAAGTCTCTCCCCGCCAACCCATGACCTTTCATCCCCTTTCTTTTCAAGGGTCCCTCTTTGGCTTAAACATACTCCAGGACTCTGCTTCCACCAGCTTTTGAGGAAGAGAGCTCCAAAGCCTCATGACTTTCCAAAACAAAAGCCATTGCCTCACGCGGTCTAACACCGGTGACTTTGGTTCCAGATTCTCCTCTTCACGTCCGTCCTGTCAACACCCGTCAGGATCAAACCCCTCTCATTGTTCTAAAATCTCGCAGATAGAAGCCTCGTCTGTCTGATCCTTCCTCAAAGATGAGCTATCCATTGGGCATTAGAACACAGAACAGGCCCTTCGGCCCACAATATTGTGCCAAACTAATTAAACTAGGTATTAAATGAAACACACAGTGAAATACATCTTTTGTGTAGAGTGTTCTGGGGGCAGCCCACAAGTGTCGCCACGCTTCCGGTGCCAACATAGCCTGCCCACAACTTCCTAACCTGTATGTCTTTGGAATGTGGGAGGAAACCGGAGCACCCGGAGGAAACCCACGCAGACACAGGGAGAACGTACAAACTCCTTACAGACGGCGGCCAGAATTGAACCCAGGTCGCTGGTGCTGTAAAGCGTTACGCTAACCACTACACTACTGTGCCTAAGCTAATCCCTTCTGCCTGCACAATGTCCATATCCCTCCATTGTCTGCATGTTGGTCTAGTACTGGTCTGGTAAACCTGTTCTCAAGCTTTCCATGGCACTAGTTAGGCCACAGCTTGAAAACCAAGTACAGTTCTGTTCACCGCATTACAAGGAAAATGTGAGTAAGTTGGAGAGGATGTGGAAGAGATTTTGACAACATTGCTAGGATTGGAAGACCTTAGCTAAAAGGAAAATTGGATAGGTTGGCATTATTTTCTTTGGAACGAGTTGGTGAGTGGGAAGTTAATTGAAGTGTATCAAGTTATGAGGGGCCTGGCCAGAGTAAATGAGGAGCACTGCAGGCCACCAGGGGGCAGGGACGTACTGAGGATGGGAGGTGAAGGAGTTGTTTTTCACCAGAGGGCGTTGGTGACACGGAGCTCAGTGTCTGAAAGGTGGTTGAATTTAAAGCCTTCGTCACACTTACATCATGCCTGGATGTGTTTCTGGAGAACCGTGAGCTGCAAGGCTGTGACCAGCTGCTGGAACGTAAGAAATAGGAGCAGGGGGAGGCTGGCTGACTCTTGAGCCAGTTCCAGTACTGATCCATCACTGATCCCATCACTATCCCCATATTCCTTGATCCCCTTAAATTGTGTTGCACCGCGGCGCAGTAGTTGGGGCTGATGTTGTACGGCTCCAACCTGATGTACACCTGTCTTTTATTCTGTTCCCTGACTAGTTAAGGCAAGTATCCCATACACCTTTTAACCACAGTATTAACCAGTGCTGCTGCTGCCTTCAGGGATCCTTGGACACGTATACCAAGGTCCGTCTGCTTCTCAGTACTTCCTGGGGTCCTTCCATTCTTTGTGGATGTCCTAGACTTGTTGATCCTCCACCTTGCGCTTATCTGCTGCTCTCTGCCTATCTTGCTGAGATGGTTCTGTAACTGCAGGCAGCCCTCCTCACTATCAACAACCACAAGGTCCCTTCGAACGCCGACTGCCAATCCTGACTATTTAAGAAGCACTCCTCCCTCTGCTTTCTGCACTGAAGTGGATTACTTGACATTTTTCCACGTTATGTTCCATTTGCCATGTTCCTGCCACTGACTCAGCTTCCCCGGCAGTCCCTTTGCACTGACCTCCCTGCCCACAACATCACCTCGCTTTGTCTAATCCACAGAGCAGGAAAGCTGACATTTCATCCCCTGAGCCGATCACTGCCAGTGAGTAGCTGGGACCGGAGTGTCTGATGTACGGGTACACATGGTACATTGTCCTTTATTACAGCTTTGGAATTCAAAGGTAAGGAAGTCTTGCTGAGGTTGTACAGCACTTTGGCGAGAGCTCCCCTGGATGCACTTTGGTCTCCAGATGCATTGGCCTTGCCGTGCACACTCACATTGACTGGTGGAGTGAAATGTTTGTTCTGTAAGCAGGGACTGAGTAAGATTGGCCTGTCCTCACTGGAGTTTACAAGACTGAGGTGGTTTCACTGAGACAGGTGATCCTGATAGGGATTGATAGGGTAGAGGCTGGGAAGATATTCCCAAGGTAGGGAATCCACAACCAGAAGCATTGTCTGAAAGGTTTTGGCAAGGGGAAGTCAAAGAATTGTAGAGAAAGCACATAGGCCATTCACCCCATCTTGTCTGTGTTAGTTGAAAAGACTACCCAACCTCGAGCAGAATAGACAAGGGGACCAGTTGAATGTGTTGCATTTAGATTTTCAGAAGTCTTTCTAGAAGGTTCCACACAAGTGTTGGTCAACAATTTAAAGCGTAGAGAGGGGTCAAATACTAGCATGGATTGAGGGGTCTGTTTGGGAATGAACAAATCCCCATTGGTTTGGCAGCATGTGACTGGTGGGCTAGCACAGGGACTGATCAGGACCCAACCATTCACCGTCACATCACCTGAGGGGATGAAATGTCAGCTTTCCCGCTCTGAGGATTAGACAAAGCGAGGTGATGTTGTGGGCAGGGAGGTCAGTGCAAAGGGACTGCCGGGGAAGCTGAGTCGGTGGCAGGAACATGGCAAATGGAACATAACGTGGAAAACTGTGGAGTAATCCACGTCAGTGCACAGAACGGAGAGGGGAGTGCTTCTGTAACTCTTCACTGTTTGATAGGCGCTCTTCCATTTTTCCTATCAAAGTTTATTTCTCATATTGAATCGACTTTCCCATTTTTTTTGGCCACGCAGTTAATGTGTTTGTGTATCTTTGCATGTCCTGAATGGCTGATTTCCCTCTCCAGCATTGTATCATTCACAAACTGTTTGCCTCCTCCAAGTCATCACTAATGAATAGTTGAGGTCACCAGTGTGGAAGCTGCAACACCCCGGAGGTGGTGTACCCACCTGCGAATGACCCATGTATTCTCTGCCGTCCTCTGATGGATTCTGTACCCTGCTAATGTAATACCACAAGCACATCAGCCTTTAGTTCTCTGGGCTTTCAATAGGAACTTGATAAACTATTTCCATTGGTTCCCCTTCCTCAGACTGTTGGTTACACCCCGAAAAACCGTAAATCGCCCAGACGCCCAGTTTGGGTTTTGTCCTCATCACAGCTTTGGTCCACACATGATCCAAAGAGTGAGTTCCAGAGGTGAGGTGAGAGTGACTGCTCTTGATGTCAAGGCAGCGTGCGACCGAGTTGTTATCCAGAAACGCTGGTAAATTGAAGTCAATGGGCATCAAGGGAGAAAGCTGGAGTTATTCTGTGCAGAGGGGAAGATGGTTGTGGTTGTCAGATGTCAGTCACCACAGCCCCAGGACATCGCAGTGTCCTAGGCCCAAACATCTTCAGCTGCTGCATCGATGACCTCTGTCAATCTAGGGTTGGAAGCGGGGATGTTCACTGATCATTGCACAATGTTCACTTCCATTCACAACCCCTCAGCAAAAGAAGCAGCAAGACCTAGGCAGCACTCAGGCATGGGCTATAGCAACAAGTAACGTTTGTGCCATGAAAGTGCCAGGCAATGAGTATCTATGACGAGAGACTCTAATCACCTACCCTTCTCAGTCAGGGGCATTACCATCAGCCCTTGCCATGAGCATCCTGGAGTGTTACTGTCGACCAGATATCTGTGGCTGTAAGGGCAGGTCGGGCTGGATCTCCCACAGTGAGTGACTCACCAGCTGATACCCTGGGGCCTTTCCACCCTCCCCAGGGCACAGGTTAGGAGTGCACTGGAGTACTCCACGTGTCGGGACAAGTGCAGCTCCAGCATTGCGGCTGCCCCCAGAACACTCTACGCAGAAGGTGCATTTCACTGTGTGTTTCGATGTACACGTGACTGATAAAGATATCTTATAATTCTGAAGAAGCATAATACCATCTGGGAAAAAGCAGTCCACTTGATTAGAACCCCACTTACCACCGTAAAGATTCATTCCTTCCATCGCTGGCCCACAGTGGCTGCAGTGTACATCATCTACAAAGTGAACTGCAGTTACTGGCCTCATTACTCTGACAATACTCCCAAACCTGCAACTTCTACCAAGAAGGACAAGAGGCATCTGCAGCTTCCTCTGGGGTAGGTTGGTAAACTGACTTGGAACTATGCTGTTAGCCCTTCGTTGTTGCTGGGACCGAATCTTGGAACTCGCTCCTCAACAGCACAGTGGGACACCTTCACCAGAAGTTCTGCTGTGGTTTAGGGATGGGCAATAACTGCTGGCGTAGTCAGCAATGCTAGATGCTAAAAACAGAATAAATAATCACAACCACGAAGGCAAATTGCCTTCCGCGGGCTCTGACTCACCATCTCCATTCCACATACATTCGCTTCTCGGGGCACCTTCTGATGCAAGTGCAGGCAATGCTGCACCTGTCCTTTCACCTCCACTTCCCAGCATCCAAGGACACACCTTTCCTGGGATTTACATGCTTCCAATTTAATGTAATGCATTTGGTGCGTATAATAGTCCCACTGTAGGTTTGCAGAAACCTCCATTTGATCTGTAGGGGTGACCTCGAGCTCCCAATGCCTTCCACTTTGACCCCTCCACCTTTGGTTTCTGATGCTGTTCCCAGGAAGCTCCCCTCGTTTTCTGACATCAGTATCACAGTCTTCCAGATTCAACACTGAATTCAACAATTTCAGATAATCGGCTATTCCACGGCATCTCCCCTATCCAGGATCTAGTTTGTTTTCTCTCTCTTGGTAATTCCACATTCCATCCTTATTGGTATCGGTTTATTATTGTCACTTGTACCGAGGTCCAGCGAAAAGCTTGTCTTACAAACCGATCTTACAGGTCAATTCATTAGACAGTGCAGTTACATTGGGTCAGTACAGAGTGCATTGATGTAGTACAGGTAAAAACAATAACAGTACAGAGTAAAGTGTCACAGCTACAGAGAGAGTGCAGTGCAATATCTGAGCAACAAGAAGAAGAATGAGAGGGGATCTTATAGAAACACAAAATTATGAAAGGAATAGATAAGGTAGAGGCAGGAAGGTTGTTTCCACTGGGAGGTGAGACTAGAACCAGGGGACGTAGCCTCAAGATTCAGGGGAATAGATTTAAGGTGGAGAGGAGGAGAAACTGCTTTTCTCAGAGAGCAGTGAATCTGTGGAATTCTCTGCCCAGGGAAGCAGTAGAGACTACCTCATTAAGTGTATTTAAGACCCAGTCAGGTAGATTTTTGCACAGTCGGGGAATTAAGGGCTATGGGGAAAAGGCAGGTAGGTGGATCTGAGTCCACAGCCAGATCAGCCATGATCTCATTGAATGGTGGAGCAGGCTCGACGAGCCAGATGGCCGAATTCTGCTCCTATTTCTTATGTTCTAACAACTACCCCAGACATATCTTCTGCTGTTTGCTCGCCTTCACCAACCAGCTTCAGAAGCCACCACAGCTGTCAGTCAACCTCCTCCCTCCGTCCCATCACACATTTCCCTTTTGTTCTCTCCGCCCCTCTCCACAGATTCTGTCTGATCTGCTGAGTATTTTCACCATTTTCTGTTTGCATTTCCTTTTGTAGTACTTTTGTCATTGTACTTGAGCTGCTTTAGTGCCCACATCTTTAGTGATGCATTTGTTGCCTTTTGCTCCCTGTAGTTGCTCCAGTTCCTTCTCTTTAATGTTTTCCACTGCCATTAGGTCTAGGGCTCCTTCTATTTTTACTGCATCCAATGAGGAAGCAGATACAAGATACCTGTGTGATGCCTCAGCCATACCTGTACGTCCTCCACCCATTAGTGTTTCTGTTGGATCTCCACTTATCTTGGTTGCTCCCATTTTATGTCCACTTCTGACAGCACGGCTCCTGACACCCATCGGCACAGCCCCAGAGCACCCCCCTCCACCACGGAGATATTGCTTCCACACCCTCTGTTGCGTTATTGTCAGCCTTGATCGGGGGCTTGCCTTACTGTTTTCTTGAGTGTTTGTAAATGCCTCTGGTTTGTTACAGTTTGATTGGAGGGTCAGATTACAAGCTGATTTACCGGCACTATGCAACCCTCTACTTCCTGTTCTGTGTTGACTCGTCTGAGAGTGAGCTGGGGATTCTGGATCTGATACAGGTTTGTGTGATGATTCCATTCTTGTGCAATTCTGTAATTATTCCTCTGGGATTGAGGGAGAACCTTGCAGCTTGTCTGTGGGTTCAGGCCGGTAAACGTACTGGAGAAAGGCACTTGCACTGTGTCCAGAGTGCAGGCAGGATGTGGAGAGAGATTGTACCTGTACTTCATGGAGTAGCTTACGGGTATAGGAAATCCCACTGGGAGAAAAGGAAGACCAGGGTAAACGTGAACGGGGGCAGTTCATGATCCAACCACATTCCTGTCTGCTGTAAGTAAAGTGAAGTTCAACACATTAAACTTTCTTGTCATTGCTGGAGATCCTCTTGACTTGATATTGTCACAGTGAGTGGCATCGGAACACTCCCAGGGAGAAGTGGATCCCAGTATAACCGGTCTTCTAATCGAGTGCCTGGAATCTGCCACAACTTGGTGAGAGGTATAATCGTGTGCAGATGTTCAGTAAAGTAGTCACAGAGTCACACAGCTCAGAAACAGGCCCTTCAGCCCAACTGTATGTAGGTGACCAGAACTGCACACAATACTCTAAATTGGGCCCCACCAATGTATTGTACAACTTCAACATAACATCCCAACTCCTGTACTCAGTGCCCTGATTTATGGAGGCCAAAGTGCCAAAAGCTCTCTTTACGACCCTATCTACCTGTGACGCCACTTTCAAGGAATTATGGATCTCTATTCCCAGGTCCCTTTGTTCTACCGCACACCTCAGAGCCCTACCATTCACTGTGTGAGTCTTACCCTGGTTTGTCCTCCCAAAGTGCATCACCTCACACTTGTCTGCATTAAATTCCATCTGCCGTTTTTCAACCCATTTTCCCAGCCAGTCAGGATCCATAGAACAATACAGCACAATCCAGGCCCTTCGGCCCACCATGTTGTGCCGCCCTTCAAACCACACCTAAGACTATCTAACCCCTTCCTCCCACATATCCCTCTAACTTAAATTCCTCCATATGCTTATCTAACAATCTCTTGAACTTGTCCAATGTATCAGCCTCCACCACCACTCCAGGCAGCGCATTCCATGCACCAACCACTCTCTGGGTGAAAAACCTCCCTCTGACCTCACCCTTGAACTTCCCACCCAAAACCTTAAAGCCATGTCCTCTTGTTTTGAGCATTAGTGCTCTGGGAAAGAGGCGCTGGCTGTCCACTCTATCTATTCCTCTCAATATCTTATATACCATGCTGCAGGCTTTGATAGCCTTCCTTGCTGTCCGCTACACCCCCAATCTTGGTGACATCCACAAATTTGCTGATCCAGTTTACCACATTATCATCTAAATCATTAATATAGATGATAAACAACAACAGACCCAGCACCGATCCCTGCGGCACACCACTAGTCACAGGCCTCCAGTCAGAGAGACAACCATCTACTACCACTCTCTGGCTTCTCCCACTAAGCCAACGTGGAATCCAATTGATGCCTTCATCCTGAATGCCAAGTGACTTAACCTTCTGGAGCAGCCTCCCATGTGGGACGTTGTCAAAGGCCTTGCTATAGTCCATGTAGACAACGTCCACCGCCTTCCCTTCATCAACCTTCCTGGTAACCTCCTCGAGAAACTCTTAGATTGTGCCTTCTTAAATGCACAACGTTTGCCATCCTTCAGTCTTCTGGTACTTCACCTGTTACTAAAGAAGATACAAAAATCTCTGCCAGGGCGCCAGCAATCTCTTACCTTGCTTCCCACAATGTCCAGGGAGACACCTGGTCAGGGCCTGAGGATTTATCCACCTTTATGCACTTTAAGACTGCTGGCACCTCCTCCTTCATAATGTTGATATGCTTCAGGATATCCCTGTTTTCTTTCCTGAACTCTCTAGCTACCGTGTCCTTCTCCAGGGTAAATACAGACGAGAAGTATTTGTTTAAGGCCTTGCCCGTCTCACATGGCTCCACACACAGGTTCCCACACTGATCCTTAAGGGGAACCTGTCCTCTCCTAGTTACCTTTTGCTAATATATTTTTAGACTCTTTAGGGTTCTCCTTTATCTTTTCTGCCAGGGGTATCTTGTGTGCCCTTTTTGCCCTCCTGATTTCCTTCTTAATTGTACTACATCCATAAACCTTCAATTATCTACTGAAGTGGAGAGGTCAGGGAGGGATGTTAGCCAAAGTTTTGATAAAGGAGAAGGGCTTTTTGGATTTGGAAAGTATTTTAGGGAGACATGAGGGTTTTAGGAAATAAATCCAGGGTGTGGGGCCCTGGCTGTCAGTGTTGGGATGAAAGGAGCTGAGCCGAGATGTACCCAAGGCCAGGGAATGAGTGAGGGAGAACGCTGGGGAAGGGGCTGGGAGTTACAGAAGTACAATTGGCAATTTCTCAGTTAAATTCCAACACACTGCTTCACCTTCAGTTGTACCACAGTCAGCATTAAATACAAGAAAGATCACAGGAAAATAGCAGACCATTTTATTTGTGAACCTGAATGTGTTATAGCTGAAACAAATATTACTGTAATCAGGAAATATACTTTTATTATGCACCTGTTATCTTCACTAAATATTTTAAGATTTATGTTTTTTACAGCTCTGAATATCAGCAAAAACTGCTGAATTTCATTAAAAGATACAACCTAATCATGTCCTCTCTCTCATGGTTTGATAAGGATTTGCATGGTAATCTTTCCCTTTTACTGTTTAATGAATCAGTGGCCTTGAGTTCAGATCTTTATACTGTTCATATCAGGTGGAATGGCTACGTGGATTAGATACTCCCAATTAAGGGGGCATTTCTCAAAGATGTCCAAGACATTCTAGTCTAGTTGATGTAGCATAGGTGGAGACATAGACATCCTTTCAGTGAGTCACAGAGTCATACAGCACAGAAACAGGCCCTTCAGCCCAACTCGTCCGTGCCGACCAAGTTGTCTACCTGAGCTAGTCCCATTTCGCTGTATTTGGCCCATGTCCCTCAAAACTTTTCCTAACCATTAACCTGTCTAAATGTCTTTTAAACATTGTAATGGTACCCACCTCTACCACTTCCTCTGGCAGCTCATTCCGCACACCCACCACCCTCTGTGTGGAAAAACTTACCCCTCAGGTTCCTTTTAAATCTTCCCCCTCTCACCTTAAACCTTTGCCCTCCAGTGTAAGACTCCCCTACCCTGGGGAACAGACTGTGACCATTCATCTAATTGACGCTCCTCATGATTTTATATGCCTCTATCAGGTCACGCTTCAGCCTCCTACACTCCAGGGAAAACAGTCCCAGCCCATCCAGTCTCTCCTTGGAATTTCAGCCCTCCAGTCCCGGTAACATGCTCGCCAATCCCTTCTGCTCCCTCTCCAGCTTCATCGCATCCTTCCTGCACCCAGGTGACCAGAACCGCATTCCAGTGCGGTCTCACCAATGTCCTGTACAGCTGTAACGTAACGTCCCAACTCCTGTACTCAGTGCCCTGGCTAATGAAAGGCAGCGTGCCAGACGCCTGCTTCACAGCCCCCGTCCACCCGTACCACCACTTACAGGGAACTGTCCCATTTCAGCCTGCGCCCCCCCTCCCCCATCCACCACTGTAGTCATCCTGTATCTTGGCATTACACTCCTTACAGTGCAGAAACAACCGTTTGTGGGGGATAGGGAGCTGCTGAGGTATCTCACCTGTCCGTGTGTGACCCATCCGTGTCTGTGGGGACAGGGTGCTGCTGATGTACCTCACCTGTCCGTGTGTGACCTGTCCGTGTCCGTGGGGACAGGGTGCTGCTGATGTACCTCACCTGTCCGTGTGTGACCTGTCCGTGTCCGTATGTGCGGACAGGGTGCTGTGTGCTGAGCTGACGTACCACATTTACACACAGCAGTTTCAGTGAAACATTTACCTTGCTGTAAACGATAACATTCTCCAGTTATGTTCCTGAAGTTCCAGCCAGTGATTATCCCAGCATCGTTATTGTGAATTACAGCTGATAAGTAGATATTTTCTAAATATCCATTTCCTTGTTTTCTTGCCAGCAGTCATTTTACAGAGCTGTACACTGCCAGACATTTGCAGTGAGGTGTAACATTGGGGTTAGAATGTAGAACACAGAACAGTACAGCACAGGAACAGGCCCTTCGGCCCACCATGTCTGTGCTGACCGTGATGCCTGCACATGACCCATATCCCTCCATCCCCCGCCTGTTCATGTGCCTGTCTAAGTACCTCTTAACCACCACTGTTGTATCTGCTTCCACCACCTCCCCTGGCAGCTCGTTCCAGGCACCCACCGATCTGTGTAAAAACAAAGTTTGCCTCACACATCTCCTTTCAACTTTCCTCCTCTCACATTAAATCTATCCTTTCTCAGACTTGACGTTTTCAACCTGGGAAAAAGACTCTATGTACTCTATCTCTGCCTCTCGTAATTTTATAAACTTCTACCAGGTCTCCCCTCAGCCTCTGCCGCTCCAGAGAAAACAACCCAAGTTTGTCCAACCTCTGCCTATAGCTCATACTCTCTAATCCAGGCAGCATCCTGGTGAACCTCTTCTGCACCCTCTCCAAAGCCTCCACATCCTTCCTGTAATGGGGCAACCAGAACTGCACCTGGTACTCCAAGTGCAGCCTAACCAAAGTTTTATACAGCTGCAACATGACTTCCCAACATTTATACACAGCACCCTGACCGATGAAGGCAGCCATGCCATACACCTTTACTATCTACTTGTGTTGCCACTTTCAGGGAGCTGTGGACTTGCACCCCAAGATCCCTCTGTACATTGATGCTCCTCGGGGTCCTGCCATTCACTGTACACTTGCCCCTTATGTTAGACCTCCCAAAGTACAACACCTCCCACTTGCTCGAATTAACCTGCCATTTCTCTGCCCACATCTGTAACTGATCCATATCCTGCTGTGTCCTTTGACAACCTACCTCACTGTCCACAACGCCATTTTGTCATCTGCAAACTTACTAATTAGACCACCTCCATTTTTGTCCAAATCATTTATCACAAATCATTTATCACAGCACAGACCTCCAGTCAGAGAAACCACCTGTCCGTCACCACCCCTTGCCCTGACTGAGGCAGACGTATGAGGGAGGCATTGTTGACCCGTGCAGGAGTGGGAAACGCCAGCCTAACATGGGCACGATGCTTGGATGGTCAGAGATTGGATCAAGAGCACAACAAAATCACCTGGACTTCCTGTGCCTGCCTTAATGTGACCCCCACCTTTCTATAACACCATTGCACCTACCTGTCCCGGTGCAGGTCTCTCTCGGCATACTCCCTCATCGTACCTTCAGGCCCAATACCTGTTGTACTACAGGAGTTGTAATACAATTGTTGTGCTACAGGAGGCCATTCAGCCCATCACGTTCATGCCAGTTGCTAGCAGAACAATCCCATCAGTCTCCTTCCTGTCCTCTTTTCCATTGGCTGACGACACATGTTCTCGTGCGCCCATCCAATTCCGCTTTAAATGCCATGACCGATTCTGTCTCCACCATCCCTGGAGACGGTGAACTCCATGCCCTTCCTGCTTTCTTCACACCCCCTGGTATCCTTCGGCCAAATCTTTAAATCAATGCCCCTTTGTCCGTTAATCTTTTGATAATGGGAAGTGCTCCCTCTTTTTCCCCTAACACAGTCATTCATGATCTTGTCCAGCTCCATCAAATCCCCTCTCAAAGTCCTTTGCTCCAAGGAGAATGACTCCAGCGTCTCCAATCTAACTTCCTCGCTGAGATCCCTTACCCCAGGAACCACTGCAGTAAATCTTTTCTGTCCTACGACCTTTGTATCTTGCCTGAAGCATGACAACTAGAATTGACCAGTAGTGCAGTTGTGACCTAACGAGCGCCCTTACGTGTTTTGCTCTGTGCCTGTTTATGAATTCCAGAATCTCTCATGTCTACGGACCACAATCTCAACATGCCCATCCACATCTCAAGGGTTCCTGCACGTGTTCGTCCAGACCCCGCTGTTCTTGCACATCCTTTAGAATAGTCCTTATTATCCCCTTATTCTTGCTGCCAACACGACGGCTTGTCACCTCAGATGGCAGGGCACAAGAAAGCTTCACTGCTCATTTACATTTGTCAGTGAGTAATGTACAAAGGCTTTTTTCTGAACAAACTCCTGTTTTTGAATAAGAAGCTAATCGGAGCTGGAGCAGGTCATTTGGTAATCTGTTGCATTCCCTCCATCAAACTTGTCCATTACCTCACTCAGAAATTCAGTCAGGTTAGTCAGACACAGTTGGTCTTTAACAAGTCCATGCTGTCTGTCCTGCAGTGCCTGAGATGTCTCCCCACAGGTTCGACAGTTAGAGTTGTTTTCCCAGTGTAGAATTGTCAGATACAGAGGACATGCAGGGTTGGAATCAGATTTATTGTCACTGACGTAGATGACATGAAATGTGTTGTTTTGCCGCAACAGTACGGTGCAAAGACATAAAATTGCAGTAAATTACAAAAATAAATAGTGCAAAAAAAAAAAGGAATAACAAGGTAGTGTTCATGGACCGTTCAGAAATCTGATGGCGGAGGGGAAGAAGCTGTTCCTGAATGTGGGTCTTCAGGCTCCTGTACCTCCTCCCCGATGGTAGTAACATGAAGAGGTCATGTCCCAATGGTGAGGGTCCTTAATGGTGGATGCCGCCTTCTTGATGTCCTCGATGGTGGGGAGGGTTGTGCCCGTGATGCTGGCTGAGTCTACAACCGTCTGCAGCCTCTCGCGATCCTGTGCATTGGAGCCTCCTTACCAGGCAGTAATGCAACCAGTCAGAATGCTTAACACTGTACATTTATAGAAATTTCCAAGAGAGAGAGAGGGAAATTTTTAAGATGAGAGGAGGGAAGTTTAAGGGAGATGTCTGGGGCAAGTTTTTTTTACGCAGAGTGGTGGGTGCCTGGAACAGGCTGCCAGGGGCGGTGGTGGAAGCTGATATGATAATGGTGTTTAAGAGGCTGTTAGACAGACACGTGAATTTGTAGGGAATGGAGAGATATGGATCATGTACAGGTGGAAGAGATGTAGTTTAATTCGGTGCAACACACACAAAGTGCTGGAGGAACTCAGCACATCAGGCAGCATCTGTGGAGGGAAATGAACAGCGATGTTTAGGGTTGAGACCCTTCATCAGGGTTGTGTGTTGCTCCAGATTCCAGCATCTGCAGAATCTCTTGTGTCTTAGTTTAATCTGGCATCTTGTTCAGCACAGATATTGTGGGCCGAAGGGCCTGTCCTGTGCTGCACTGTTCTACATTCTATCTTCTAAGATCACGACAGATCTTCCACTCAGCATTATTTCCAGCACTGCCCCATATCCCTTGATTCTTTTAACATCTTCAGAGATGAAATCTTCAAAGTAGAGGCTAGATACATTCCCATAGCAACAGAAACTAATGAGGTGGAGAGAGAAGAATTGAAGACACTGCAAACAGTGAAAAGGTGGTCAAAGGAGGGGTGGGACAGGAAAGGAGATCCTTTAGAGGTAGGGGTCACGACTGAGACCAGGGTGAAAGGAGTTACTGAGTTATTAAGAGGCAGGCACTTCTCAGAGTGTAGCTACCCTGACGATAGGATGCTCCCTGGTCACGAAGAACATTAGGAATGGAGGTTGCAGATGCTCTGGCCACAGTCTTTGAATCTCCAAGTAAATCAAGTTGAAAATCTGAGATAAAACGTACAGCTGTGGTGGAGATGAGCCAGTTGGGACAAGGGATTGGATACTCTCAAACTATTGGGGACATCAGCTGATTATTTCTGTTTTTATTATTTTCTTCCAGCCCCCCTTTAGTACGTGTGTGGTGTCAAACACTACAAGGTGTTTAATTAAAAGAGAGGGCTAACAATGGGAGGCCAGTGACACAATGTCAGGACAAAATTAAACAACCCCTGGAAAAATGCGGATTATTGAATGAAAGGCAACATGTATCTGTTAAAGCAGTGAGGACAGGGTCCGCTCACTGCTCTGAACCCTGGCCAGGGCTGGCTACCCAGAGACGTGGTTTCAGTTCCTGGCCTGGTGCTTGGGGTACTTAGTTAACTCGATCTACAATGAACAGGTAGTGATTGTGAAACGACCAAATTGTAAAAACCCAACTGATTCATTAATGTCCTTCAGAGGACACAGGAAAAGAGGAGCAGGAGTAGGCAACCAGGTCCCTCAACACTGCCCCGTCATTCAATGTGTGATGGCTGGTCTGCCCCAGGCCTCAGCTCCCCATAGCCCTAAATTCCACAATCTTCTAACAAATGATCGACCTCCAGTGATCCATCCTCCACAACCCTCTGGGCTAGGGAATTCTGGAGACTTGCCACCCTCTGTGAACTGAAATTCCTACGATTGGCTCCTTACCTTGCCACCATGTCCCCTCATTTGAGATTCTCTGCTGGTGGAGAATCTACCCTGTCGTGCTCCCTTAGGATGAGGAGCTTCAGTTAGAGCACTAGTATCTAGATCCCTCTGTACGTAACTCATTTGCAGTCTTTCTCCATTTAGATGCCCTCTGATTCCCCCCGACAGGCCCGTGACCTCACACTTCCCCACATTAAACTCCATTTGCCAAGTTTTCACCCACTCACTCACCCCATCCATATCTGACTGCAGAGTCCAAATGTCCCCATCACAACTCGCCCTCCTCCCTACTGTGTCATCTGCAAACCTGGATACCTTACACTTTTCCCCCTCCTTCAGGTCAGGAACTGACCTTTGGGGCACTCCACTAGTTAATCCTGCCAGCACGAAGAAGACCCATTTGTTCCAACTCTCAGTCTTCCATGTGGTAACCAGTCTTCAATCCATGCTGAGCACATCCCCCAATACCGTGAGCTCTTCCCTTGGACAACTTCTATCCAACAACCTGTCCAGGTGCCTTTTAAATGTAATTATATCTGTCTCCATCACCTCCTCTGGGAGCTCGTTGCAGACACCCACCACCATCTGTGTGAAAAACATACCCCTCAGGTCTCTCTCACATCTGCTTTAAGTTTCTCCCCTCTCACCTTAAACCCACGCCCTCTGGTTTTAGACTCCCCAGGCCCGGGAGGAAGATTCTGACCATCAACCCTTTCTTTGCCCTTGTTATTTTACAAATCTTGATTAATTCCAGTGAGAACAAACCCAGCCTGTCCCCTCTCTGTATAACCACAGCCTCCATTCCAGCAGCATCCTGGTGAATCTCCTCTGGAAGGAACTCTGCTCTGTGACTCCAGACAATGAACATTAGCACTGTCAGCAATCACCACACCTGGTAAATAAATAACAAACTGCATAGCTTTTTCAGAAAGTCGTTGCCGGGACAGTACTGGACGGCCTACCTTCTGCTGTTAAATTCAAGGATTCTACATTTAACATGTTTATCTGAAGTTACCACGTTATCAGCTGAGTATACTCAGCACATTTACGTGATAATCATTAATAATCTTAACTGGGCCAGTCATTTATTGCTTATCTTTCCCTTTGTATCCCTATTGATGAAGTGGTGTCTGCATACTGAAACGTTCCGGGAGTACTGCGAAGTTCCTGAACCCTGGTGTCCTGGTGCTGAAACAAAATCCACTGTTCCCATTCCAAATGGAGGGATCCATACTGAATAGTAAAATCGAGCGATGCATTGAAAGAGAAGCTGTGTTATGTAACTCTGCTCCTTCTGAGCTTTGTATCATTGTTAACATTAACCACATAAATGATAAATGCTCCTAATTTTAGTAACGATATTGTTGATCTGACTACAATATTTGCAGTCAGGTCAAACTACAATTGGCCCTCCCCTTCCCCACATTCCCCCCCTTCCCCAGTCCTTCCTCTGCCCATCCCTCCTCTTCCCCAGTGCCCCCTCCCACTCCCTCCCCACCCCCCCTTTCCTGTTCTCCACTCCCTCCCCTTCCCCACATCCCCCTCTTCCCCAGTCCTTCCTCTCCCCACCCCCTCTCTCTCCCACTCTCCACATCCCCCTCTTCCCCAGTCTTCCCCACTCCCCCATCTCTTCCCCACCCCCCCCATCTCTTCTCCACCCCCCATTCTAACTCCAATCCATGCTCAAAGGACCATTTTACCACATTGACTGTTAGGCAGACCATCATTCGGGGTCCTGAACAAAATACTGCAGTTGCTAGAAATATAAATAAACAAATGCTGGAAATACAGGTCAGGCAGCATCTGTGGGGAGAGGAATAGTGCAATGAAAGGTTATCGACCTGAAATGTTAGATGCTTCTCTTCCAACTGATACTGTCTGACCTGAGTGTGTCCAGCTCACTGTTTGCGGATATTTTACCCAACTATGTGGCCCAGGATCCTGTGTAAGTACCTCATAATCAAAGCAATTGTGTTTCAGGGTCAGCAGTTGTCGGCCTGTGTGCACCTCTGACCATTGGTGTTCGGTTAATTTATTCCTTCAGGTGTTTGTGGAGACGTTGGACAAGTGTTTTGAGAATGTCTGTGAGCTGGATCTTATATTCCACATGGATAAGGTATGTTTTTATCTGCTGCTCTTTATCTCGTGTTGAATTCTGCTCAACTGTTCGGCATTCAAACATTTCACAGCACACGTAACTAATGGAGTCAGAACGCCTGATAAACATTACATTACATTACATATTTGCATTAACGATTTGGAAGAGGGGACCGAGTGTAGTGTATCTAAGTTTGCTGATGACACGGAAGTGGCAAAGCAAATTGCACAAAGGATGTGGAGGGTCTGCAGAGAGATATAGATGGGTTAAGTGAGTGGGCAAGGGTCTGGCAGATGTTGGTAAATGTGAGGTCATCCACTTTGGAAAGAAAAATAGAAGATCAGATTATTATTTAAATATGAAAGATTGCAGCATGCTGTTGTGCAGGGAGACTTGGGAGTGATTGTGCATGAATCGCAAAAGGTTGGTTTGCAGGTGCAACAGGTTATCAAGGCAGCAAATGGAATGTTGGCCTTCATTGCCAGAGGGATTGAATTTAAGAGCAGGGAGGTTGTGCTGCAACTGTACAGGGTACTGGTGAGGCCTCACCTGGAGTACTGTGTGTAGTTCTGGTCTCTTTACTTGAGGAAAGATATACTGGCTTTGGAGGCGGTGCAGAGGAGGTTCACCAGGTTGATTCCAGAGATGAGGGGGTTAGCCTATGAGGAGAGATTGAGTCACCTGGGACTATACTCGCTGGAATTCAGAAGAATGAGAGGGGATCTTATGGTAGGTGAGACTAGAACTAGGGGACATAGCCTCAAGATTCAGGAGAATAGATTTAGGACGGAGATGAGGAGAAACTGCTTTTCCCAGAGAGTAGTGAATCTGTGGAATTCTCTGCCCAGGGAAGCAGTAGAGGCTACATCATTAAATATATTTAAGATGCTGTTTGATAGATTTTGGCATAGTCAGGGAATTAAGGGTTCTGGGGAAAAGGCAGGTAGGTGGGTCTGAGTCCACGGCAGATCAGCCATGATCTTACTGAATGGCAGAGCAGGCTCGATGAGCGAGATGGCCGACTCCTGCTCCTATTTCTTATGTTCTTATAAAAGTTACTGAGAGCTTAGAATGTTATCTGGCTTGACAAAACCATGAAAGAGAATACAACCAATGCACTGTGTTTGTGGTATTAATTTGACAGGATTTGGAGCATTTCAGCATTAACTGTTAGGATTGGAATTTGCTTTGTGGAAGGCTCGCAGATTAGCCAGGTCACTTCCAGTCTCAGGGCAGCCTGGGCTCTGTCCTCACTACAGCCCAACACAGGCCCTTCCAGGATAAACTGAGCATCGTTTACTTTGGAATGAGAATAACCATGACGAGGAGCTGTCAGCCAGAGCCCATGGATATTGTAGATAAACCCATTTCTTGCTAAACTGAGCTGAGCACAAGGCTGTATACTGGACAAGACCCCATCCCAGTACCTGACAGAGGCCGACAGGACGTGGTTGGAGCAGCTCCACAGACCGTTTAGTTTAAGTCTTCCAGCATTCCTTGGCACTTCAGGACTAATGGTTTCTGTCATCCACTCGGCTGGTTCTTGTTTCTCTTTTACATTGCAGCAGTGTGCGGGAATCCCTCAGACTCTGAGAACGGAAGTCACATTTCAGAAAGTAAAACTTTGCTGAGGATGATTTTAAAATAGAAATATTCTTGGTGGTTTTGTCTTTGTTTGGGGTTACCAGTGTGTTCCGCTCAGAGCAAGCAAGCAGTGTTTACTTCTGCAGCTTCTCTAATTGTTAGTGATTGAAGACATAATCATAGTAAGATGCATTAAGGATTTATTTTCCATCATCAGAACACAAGCCCAGATTGTATGTAATCTCTTCAACAAGTGTTTATTAGATGTCCCACAGAAAGATAACAATCTTTGTACTCGGAGACTCCAGACTCTGTCAAATAAACAGGCGTGTTTGGAGTGCCATGAGAAAGCTTCCTCGTCTTCTGTTTGTGTTCAAGGATTATATGTAAGAAATGTTTGTGCAAGTGAGTGCCCATAATGTGGTCGTGGCCAATTAACGTATAGCTTTGGTAATGGCAATACAGTGAGCAGTGGTCAGGAGTTCATTCACCACAGCGATGCAAGGCATGTCCTTCACAGTATTCCAGAACAATTAAGTTAGCAAGTGTTTCAGAGAAATAATTTTGAAGTAAACAGTGCCAGTTGTTTACTTAAACTGTTCTTGAGGGATTAAAGAACAGATGGGTTGTGAGACTTTATGAATTTTGACATCAACAAAACCAATGATAAACAGGGATATGCTCTTCATGGTTCTCGTGGTGGAAGCAAGAACTGACAGGCGTTCGTTGTGGAGATCGGTCACTGGATCCCAAACTTCTCCATCGACGGCCTCGTGAGTACACAGTGCATAGTTGTGGGAGGCCAGGATGAGAGTCCTTCGGGATTCCCAACATGTCTCCTTGTCCCATATGTGACTGACGAGGTGGACTGACAAGTGAAGCTCCCTCAGCACTGAGCTCCCCACCCTCTCTGCATCTTCAGACTATCTTGTTTTCCTTCTTTCCCAGTCCTGATGAAGGTGCTTTATTCTGAAATGTTAACTCGCTTACACTTCCCACAGATGCTGTCTGACTTTCTGAGTGCTCTTGGGATTTTCTGTTTTTGTTTCAGGTTTCCAGTGTCTGCAGTTGTCTGATTTCCACCTGATGGGAGGTTGTTTCCCTCTACAGGGTGTCAGCTCCAGAATAAAGGGTTTCCCATGTCAGACGGGGCTGAGGTGGAGTTCCTTCCCTGGGAGTTGAGAACGTTGGGAATTCTCTACCCGAATTATTGAATAGATTTAATGGTGAGACGGACGGATTCTGGGTGTGTGGGAGCCGTGGGTTATGGAGGTCAGGTGAAGAAGTGGGACGGAGGCCGAGGTCTAGTCAGTAATGATGAGGTGAATGGTGGGGCAGAGTTGAGGCCATGTGACTACTCCTGTTCCTCACTGCACCGTCTTGTCCTGGTCATGGCACCTGGGACCACCTGTGGGCAATGAAGTACTTTTGTACGTAACAAATGGACCCTGAGCTGGTGATTCAGCCTGTTAAGCCTGTTCCACTTTTCAATAAATTGTAGCTGGTCCAAAGCCTTAATGTACCACCCTTGCCCTGTGTTTATATATGTGACCCCCTGGGGACTAAGCCAGCTTTACATTCAAGGGCATTTGGGAATGGGCAACATCGGCTGACCCTCTCATCACCCACCTGTCAGCCCCTCACACACTCCTGTATCTCCATGCGATCATCTCTCATCCTTCCTCAGACTTTCCTCATCAGACAATTCCCTCATCACTGGAATCACTCTTTCATTTGCTGACTTCACACGGGTCCTCCCCGGTTACAAACGGCCAACTTGCGTACAGCTCGTACTTACGAGCGAGCATTTGGGAGCTCGATGGGATGGATTTGCCAGCTGCTGCGGGCTGCAGGCATCTTCTGCCGGCTGGGAACTCGGCTTGTGGCCACATTTCTGACGTGAATTGTTGGGGTTACAGGCTGTTCCCAGGAACCAAGCCCTGCGGTAACTGGGAGGATCAGAACCAGTATATCCTTCCCCAGCCGTAGAGCCTACACATGGTGCTCCAGGTCTGTTTGCACCCAGCACCTCCATGCTCTGCCACAGTGGAAGCCAATGCACCATCCTGTCTATTGAGACGGTGCTTATACCTGCACATTTCATCAACCAAAATCCCTCAGTACATCTGTAGTTACAGATTACTTACCATTTAAAATCTTACTGTTTTCTTATTCTTTGACGTCAATAACCTGGTATTTTCCAACATTAGACTCCATCTGCTCACTTGCTCAACCTGTCTAAATCCCTTCACAGACTCGACATGCTCTCACGTTTTGCCTTCCCACCCAGCTTGGTGTTAATGAGAAACTTGTATTGTGACAATGTCAGTAACATAACTGGTCTCTGTGCACGCTGTTGCTCACGTTCTGACAACCTGAGAAAGAGCCATTTCTTCCTGCTCTCTCGTTCCCATCCTAAAACTAATTCCCCAGTTGAGCTGGTACGTTGGCCCCAACCCCGTGAGCCCTCATTTTATGTAACCAATTTACCAAGATCATCATGTGTCATGTAGCAGCAGCTCCCACAAGCAGCAATGTGATAACAACCAGACATTCTTTAAAGCAAAGTTGAGTGAGGGATGAGTGTTGCCGCACGATCTAGGGATAACTTTTCAAAGAAGTGCCAAAGAAGTATTTTTTTCTAG
This sequence comes from Pristis pectinata, assembly GCF_009764475.1. NCBI lineage: Eukaryota > Metazoa > Chordata > Chondrichthyes > Rhinopristiformes > Pristidae > Pristis > Pristis pectinata. The sequence continues at coordinate 1,236,254 of NC_067432.1, forward strand.
TCCGACAAAAAGGTAGACAGTCCTTGGTTTAATGTTTCAGGTGAGACCTGGACCTTCCACTGTATGACCTGACCTCAGTACAGCACTGGAGTGGCAGCCTGATGTTTGTGCTTGGGTGAATTGAGCATGAAAGCTCACGATTCAGAGGTGAGGGAGCTGTCTGCTGTGACACAGACCACACCACAACTCATTGAGGTGCAAGTGTTTGTGAGGAATTGCCAGAGGTTCAGCATATATCTCCCACTCCTCACTGAAAAGCAGGAATCAAGGGTAGTGATCTCTGGATTGCTGCCTGCCACACACCAGTTAGGGTAAGAATAGGTTGATTTGGCAGACAAATGAGTGGCTGAGGAATTGGTGCAGGAGGCAGAGTTTCAGATTTGTGGATCATTGGGATCTCTTCTGGGTACAACCTGTACGACCTGTACAAAAAAGAACGGGTTACACCTGAACTGGAGGGGGAGCAATATTCTTGCGGGCAGGTTTGCTGGAGCTGTTGGGGAGGGTTTAAACTAGTTTGGCAGGGGGATGGGAACCTGAGTGATAGGTCAGAGGTTGGTACATTTAGTGTACAAGTAGATGCAGAGTGTAGAAAGACTGTGAGGCAGCTGAAAGGGCTAAATTGCAGTTAGTTGGATGGGCTGAAGTGGGTCTATTGTAGTGCGAGAAGTATCAGGAACAAGGGTGATGAACTTAGAGCGTGGGTAAGTTCTGGAACTATGACGTGGTGGCCATTACAGAGACTTGACTGTTGCAAGGGCAGGAATGACTGCTGGATATTCCGGGGTTTAGATGTTTCAGAAGGGACAGGGACGGAGGTAAAAGAGGTGGGGGAGTAGCTTTGCAGACCAGGGACAGTGTCACAGCTGTAGAAAGGGAGGATGTCCTGGAGGGATCGTCCACTGAGTCGGTGTGGGTGGAAGTCAGAAACAGAAGGGGAGCGATCACTCTATTGGAAGTATTCTACAGACCCCTCAATACCAGTAGAGACACTGAGGAGCAGATCGGGAGGCAGATTTTGAAAAGGTGCAAAAATAACAAGGTTGTTGTCATGGGTGATTTCAACTTCCCTAGTATTGATTGGCACCTCCTTAGTGTAAAGGGGATAGATGGGACGGAGTTTGTTCGGTGTGTTCAGGAACGATGCCTGACACAGTATGTGGACAGGCCGACTAGAGGAGAGGCCATACTGGACCTGGTACTAGGTGATGAGCCCGATCAGGTTTCAGATCTCTCGGTGGGAGAGCATTTTGGAGACAGTGACCATAACTCCTTGACCTTTACCATAGTCTTGGAGAGGGATAGGAGCAGACGATATGGGAAAGTATTTAACTGTGGGAGGGGGAATTATGATACTATTAGGTAGGAACTTGGGAGCATAAATTGGGAACAGATGTTCTTGGGGAAGTGCACAGTGGAAATGTGGAGGTTGTTTAAGGAATACTTGCATGGGGCTCTGGATAAGTTTGTCCCATTGAGGCGGGGTATGGATGGTAGAGTGAAGGAACTGTAGTTGACACAAGATGTAGAATATCTTGTCAAGAGGAAGAAGGAAGCTTAGCTGAGGTTTAGAAAGCAAGGATCAGACAGGGCTCTGGAGAGTTACAAGGTAGCCAAGAGGGAGCTTAAGAATGGACTTAGGAGAGCTAGAAGGGGGCATGAGAAGGCCTTAGCAAGTAGGATTAAGGAAAACCCCAAGGCGTTCTACAGGTATGTGAAGAATAAGAGGATGACGAGAGTGAGGGTAGGACCGATCAGGGATAAATAGAGGAAACGTGCCTGGAGTCGGAAGGGGCAGGGGAGGTCCTTAACAAATACTTTGCTTAGTTATTCACCAGAGAGAGAGACCTTAACATTTGTGAGGAAGGCGTATGACAGCTGATAGGCTAGGGCATGTGGACGTGAGGAAAGAAGATTTTCTGGAACTTTTGAAAAACATTAGGATAGATAAGTCACCAGGGCCGGACAGTATGTTTCCAAGGTTATTATGGGAAGCGAGGGAAGAGATTGCAGCGCCTTTGGCGATGATCTTTGTGTCCTCACTGGCCACAGGAGAGGCCAAATTTGGAGTATTGTGTGCAGTTCCGGTCACCTAACTATAGGAAGGATATCAGTAAGATTGAAAGAGTGCAGAGGAGATTTACTAGAATGTTGCTGGATCTTCAGGAGTTGAGTTACAGGGAAAGATTGAACAGGTTAGGACTTTATTCCTTGGAGCGTAGAAGAATGAGGGGAGATTTGATAGAGGTTTACAAAATTGAGGGGTATAGACAGAGTAAATGCAAGTAGGCTCTTTTTTTAAAAATAATAAACGTTTATTCACTAAAAGCACTACAAAAGACAACCAGTGTCAATACACTACATCTAATACAGAAAAGAAGAAACTACGCAACGACATACTACGGTAGCGAATGCAAACTAATACTAACGAAACACACACGACGCTACACCCGTCAACGCGACACTTCAAATAAGAATCGCGTTCGTACCGTCCACGACACACACAATCCCCTGAGGGGCCCACCGAGCGCGGAACTCAGCTAGGGTGCCCACGGAAACCGCGTGCTCCCTCTCTAAACGCACCCGTGCGCGACAAGTAGGCTCTTTCCACCTAGATTAGGAGAGATAAGTACAAGAGGACATGGCTTTAGGGTGAAAGGGGAAAGGTTCAGGGGGAACATTAGGGGGAACTTCTTCAGTCAAAGAGTGGTGGGAGTGTGGAACGGGCAGCCATCTGACGTGGTAAATGGAGGCTCACTCTTAAGAATAAATAAATGGATGGGAGAGGTCTGGAGGGTTATGGACTGGGTGCAGGTAAATGGGACTAGCAGAATAACGTTTCGGCACAGACTGGAAGGGCCGAATGGCCTGTTTTCTGTGCTTATAGTGTTCTATGGTCTAGGAGTAGTGCCAGATGATTGGAGGGTGGCAAATGTTGTTCCTTTGTTTAAGAAAGGGAGTAGGGATAACCCTGGGAATTACAGACCTAAGTCTTACTTCAGTGGTGGGCAAATTACTAGAGAAGATTCTTAGAGACAGATTTATGGGCATTTGGAGAATCATAGGCTGATTAGGAAAGTCAGCATGGCTTTGTGAGGGGCAGGTTTTACCTTGCGCGCCTGATTGAATTCTTTGAGGATGTGACAAAGCACATTGATGAAGGTAGAGCAGTGGATGTGGTGTACATGGATTTTAAGGCGTTTGATAAGGTTCCTCATGGAAGGCTCATTCAGAAAGTCAGGAGGCATGGGATCCAGGGAAACTTGGCTGTGTGGATTCAGAATTGGTTCGCTTATAGAAGTCAGAGGGTGGTTGTAGATGGAGCGTATTCTGCCTGGAGGTCGGTGACCAGTGGTGTTCCGCAGGGATCTGTTCTGGGACCCCAGCTCTTTGTGATTTTTATAAATGACTTGGATGAGGATGTGGAGGGTGGGTTAGTAAGTTTGCTGATGATACAAAGGTTGGTGGTGTTGTGGATAGTGTAGAAGGATGCTGTAGATAACAACAGGATATTGATAGAATGCAGAGCTGGGCTGAGAAGTGGCAGATGGAGTTCAACCCAAATGTGTGAAGTGATACACTTTGGGAGATCGAATTTGAAGGCAGAATACAAGGTTAATGGCAGGACTCTTTGCAATGTGGAGGGATCTTGGGGTCCACATCCATAGATCCCTCAAGGTTGCTATGCAGGTCGATAGGGTTGTTAAGAAGGCATATGGAGTGTTGGCCTTTATTAGTCAGTGTATTGAATTCAAGAGCTGCCAGGTAATGTTGCAGCTCTATAGAACTCCGGTTACACCATACTTGGAGTATTGTGTTCAGTTCTAGTCGCCTCATTATAGGAAGGATGTGGAAGCTTTAGAGAGGGTGCAGAGATTTACCAGGGTGCTGCCTGGATTGGAGAGCATGTCTTATGAGGATTGGTTGAGTGAAGTCGGGCTTTTCTCTTTGGAGAGGAGGAGGGTGAGAGGTAACTTGATGGAGGTGTACATTACTGTGTAACATTACTGTGTTGCTGTAATGTACAGCAATATTACTGTGCTGGAATGTTCTATGTTCTATAACAAACTACAGCAGTGCATTAATATACCTGCAGAATCTGGCACATGGTTCAGCAGATAAATGTTAGGAGGTACACTTTGGTAGGAAGAAGGGAGAGGTCATGTATTACTTGGAAGGTGGCTCTAGGTGAGACCGAGGGATAATGGAATTGAAATGCACCAAACTGTGCCACAGGTTAGTGGGCATTCAAAATTAAGCCAAACGCTACCCTCTGTTTCTTAGGGAATTGAAAAGGAAGTGATGTTGAATCTGTATTGAACCTTGATTAAATCAAGATTCAAGATTTCAAGATTGAATCACACAGAGTACTTTATATTGTACGGGCGATGTAATGATTTCGAGGTAGTGGTGAGCGTGCAGATGGACGTACAAGGTTGATATCAGAAGTGCAAGGGTATATTTGGAAAAATGAACCGACGGGGTCTCTTTTCTCTTGAGAATAGAAGTCTGAAGTTTGACCCAATCGACATCTTTAAAATGATGAAGGATTTTTAACAGAGTAGATTTGGAGAGAATGTTTTCACACATGGAAAAGCCCAGCTGAATGTGTAATCAGTTTATTGTTGGCACACGTACCAAGGTATGTGGAAACTTGCCTTGCATACCATCCCATACAGATCAGTTCATTACACAGTGCATTGAGGAAGTACAATGTAAAACAATATAATGCTAAAGTGTTGCAGTTACAGAGAAAGTGCAGGCAGACAATAAGGTGCAAGGTCATGACGAGGTAGATTGTGAGATCAAGGGCCCATCTTATCGTACCAAGGAACTGTTCGATAGCAGGATAGAAGCTGTCCTTGAGCCTGGTGGTACGTGCTCTCAGGCTTTTGTATCTTCTGCCCAATGGAGAAGAGAGAATGTCCGGGGTGGGTGGGGTATTGATTATGTTGGCTGCTTTACCGAGGCAGTGAGAAGTGTGGACAGAGTCCATGGAGGGGAGGCTGGTGTCTGTGATGTGCTGAGCTGTGTCCACAACTCTCTGCAGTTTCTTGTGCAGAGCAGTTGCCATAGCACATGACTAGAAACCATCTATATATCATAGTTCCCCTAGAAGTCCAGCAGGGAATTCAGAGGAAATTTCTTTATGCAAACAGTGGAGAGTAGTTGAAGTGATTAGTCATGGAAAGCTGCAGATGGGAGTCGAGGTGCTCGCTGACGGATTTGGATGCAGAGCGACAGGAGGAGGCTCCAGTAAAGCATGAATGCCAGCATGGACTGGTTGGGCTGAATGGCCTGTTGCTGTACCTTATATGTTTTGTCATTCTAAACTGGCTTCATTGTGACTTTGTGCAGTGTAACTGCACGTTGTACTAACCAACCGTGTCTGGCTGACATTCTGTAGCACTAATCAGAGAATGTTCTCGTCAGCTATCCTGATAAGACTTCTAATTTTAAAAGATTATTGTAAACCACCACATTACAATTGCTAGATGTTTTTTATTGCTAATTATGTGCAGTTATGTTCAGATATTGATCCTCCACCAACCTTTACTCCCAATTACATCTTTATCATCGCTCCTTGATGTGAACAGCAATAGATCTCTACTGCATTAGTCAAGATAACAGTTCTTTTATATTCATTCAAGGGTTGTGGGCTTCGCAGGCTGAGCCAGCGTTTAATTGGTGCTCCTAATTGCGTGCTCCTAATGCCCTCAAGAAGCTGGTTGTGCGCTTCCCTCTTGAACTGCTGCAATCCTTGCAGTGTGGGTGCACTCTCTTGTATGTAGTACTCTGTATGATTTGACCAAGCTTCGATACAGAGTTAGCATTACTCTCTCCAGTCCTCTGAGAAAGCTGTCAGGGTGGGGGTTCCAGGATGTTGACCCAGTGACGGTGAAGGAACAGCAATATATTTCCCAGTCAGGATGGGGTGTTGCCCGTGCTTCTGCTGCCCTCGTCCTTCCAGCTGGGAGAGGCGGTGGATGTGGAAGGTGTTGTCTGAGGAGTCTTAGTGAGTTGCTGCAGTGCCTCCTGTAGATTGTACAAACTGCTGCTCCTGTGCATCGGTTGTGGAGTGAGTGGGTGTGGATGGGGTGCCGATTGACTGGGCTGCTGTGTCCTGGATGGTGTCAAACTTCTTAAGTGTTGTCGAAGCTGCCCTCACCCTGGGTATTGGAGTCACTCACCTCCTGACACCCAAGGTCATTCCACAAGACACAAGTCTGGAGTGTAGTGGAGAACTCTCCACTTACCAAGGAGAGGCTGGGCTTGTTCTCCTAGGGGGTGGGGGGGGGGCACTAATACAAGTAAAATCACAAGAGGGGTGGGTGGTATTTTTTTCTTAGCGGGGGAGTCCAAAACAAGGCCCAGGCGTGAGGTGAGAGATGGGGGGTTTAGTGGGGGGTCACACACAGCGGTTGGAGCCTGGAACGAGCTGCCTGAGGGGCGTGGAGGCAGAGACCCTCACAACATTGAAGAAGTATCTGGACAAGTACTTGACTCACTGAGGCAGAAGAAGCTACGGGTAAATGGGACGAGCATAGAAAGGTGCAGTGGTCAGCCTGCAGATAGGCCACACAGCCTGTCTCTGTGCCATCTGATTCCATGCTCCCTGGCTGATGCAGTACCAACGACTTCACCACCACAAGCAGCTAACCTGCTGCATCCCAGTCACCATCCTACACATTCAACAATAGGCCACAAGACATAGGAGCAGAATTAGGCCATTTGGCCCATTGAGTCTGCTCTGCCATTCGATCATAGCTGATTTATTTTTCCCCCTCAACCCCATTCTGCCTTCTCCCCGTAACCTTTGTCACCCTCACTAATCAAGAACCTATCAACCACCGCTTTAAGTACACCCAATGACTTCGCTTCCACAGCCGTCTGTGGCAATGAATTCCACAGATTCACCACCCTCTGGATAAAGAAATTCCTCCTCTTCTCTGTTCTAAAGGGACATCCTTCTATCCTGAGGCTGTGCCCTCTGGTCCTGGACTCTCCCACTGATGGAAACATCCTCTCCACGTCTACTCTATCCAGGCCTTTCAATATTCGGTAGATTTCATTGAGATCCCCCCATCATCCTTCTAAACTCCAGCGAGTACAGGCCCAGAGACATCAAATGCTCCTCATACGTTAACCCTTTCATTCCTGGGATCATTCTCGTAAACCTCTGGACCCTCTCCAATGCCAGCACATTCTTCCTTAGATACGGGGCCCAAAACTGCTCACAATACTCCAAATGTGGTCTGACCAACGCCTGAGAAAGCCTCAGCGTTACATCCTTGCTTTTATATTCTAGTCCTCTTGAAATGAATGCTAACATTGCATTTGCCTTCCTTACTACCGACTCAACCTGCAAGTTAACCTTTAGGGAATCCTGCACGAGGGCTCCCAAGTCCCATTGCACCTCCGATTTCTGAATTTGTTCCCCGTTTAGAAAATAGTCTGTGCCTTTATTCCTTCTACCAAAGTGCATGACTGTACACTTCCCTACAACACTGGCACAGTGTGGCTGAGGTGTGTACCTCAGTTACTCCAGCACCTCCCAACCTGACTCCTCTGGCACCAAGGAGCATGTGCAGGGGAACACCACCACCCACAGGTTCCCTCCAATTCACACACCGTCCTGACTGTTCCTTCATCATGGCTGGGTCTAAATCCTGGAACTCCTTCCCAGCAAAACACAGTGAAATGAGTCTTTCGCGTAGAGTGTTCTGGGGGCAGCCCGCAAGTGTCGCCTCGCTTCCGGCGCCAACATAGCATGCCCACAGCTTCCTAACCCGTACGTCTTTGGAATGTGGGAGGAAACCGGAGCACCCGGAGGAAACCCACGCAGACACGGGGAGAACGTACAAAGTCCTTACAGACAGTGGCCGGAATTGAACCCAGGTCGCTGGTGCTGTAAAGCTTTATGCTAAACGCTACACTACCATCCCTTCCCCACTGCGCCCTCCCACTGAGGTACTCAACAGGTCAGGCAGCATCTGTGGATAGAGAAACAGAGTTAAGGTTCTGGGTCGAAGATTTATTTAGTGTTATCAATGGTTTCCTTTTCTACTGGCATCAAATTCCAACAAAGAACCAACTGGTCAAGCAGCATCTGTGGAGCAAGGAATGGTCGGTGATGCAGTAAATGCCAGCCTTTCAGTGAAGCCCAGATCTGAAAATGAATCCAAAATAATGTTTCATGAACCTGTACATCGGTTAAAATATATGTTGGGGTCACAGCCTTGTACAGCACAGAAGCAGGCCCTTCGGCCCACCTTGTCCATGCTAACCTTTTCCCCAATCACACTAATCCCACCTGCCCACATTAGGACTGTATCCCTCTTATCCTTGCTGATTTAAGTCCCTGTATAACTGCCTGATGGATCTGATTGCACCACTTCCTGTCGATCAAGCTAATACGCTGGTGATTATTTGCAGCCTCTCAGCATCACATATGCTGAGAGTTCTGGTCGCACCGGTGGTCAGTTATTTACCCGATTATGTTTGCGCAGGTCCATTGCATTCTGCAGGAAGTGGTGATGGGAGGAATGGTGTTGGAGACCAACATGAATGAGATTGTGTCACAGGTCGAGGCACAGACTAAATTGGAAAAGGCAGAGGTAAGAGTTGTAATTGCACAAGAGGATTATGTGCTTGGGGTGTGGGAGTTCAGTTGTTGCAAGAGTTCCAGATGGCATGGTGGTAGAGACTTTGTAACCTCCCTGTCCATTGTACTTCATGTGAAGAGTTGTTTTCTCAGTCACAACGTGTGGGCTAGGCTTGCGTTTATCCTTCACCCCATTGGCCCCAAGCCCAATGGCAACTGAGAAGCACTGGGAGCCGTGAATGGTGTAGGTAGCCTTCCCTGAAGGCCAATAGAAAACAGTTTGGGATTTTACAGCCATCAAATTGTTTTGTGGTCACCATTACTTGAATCAGCCACTTCATTACCTTTACCACCTTCCTTGGATTGTTTAGTTATAGAGTGCTGCAGCACAGAAACAGGCCCTTTGGCCCAACTGGTCCATGATAGTCCTTTGCTGCGTTAATACTCTGGGTATTTTGGTTTCTTGGCTGTGTGACATTAAAGTGCGATTCTTTCACTGCCATTCCAGGCTGGCTTCTCCGCTGCTCCGGCTCGTGCAGTGTCTGCTGTCAAGAACATCAACCTGCCGGAGATTCCTCGCAACATCAAGGTTTCCAATCTCTCCCCGTTTGTGTAACAGGACGTTTGGATCAATGAAGCCTTGTCACCCTCTGCACTTCCCCAGATTCCAGGCAATGATGAGCATGTCCCCGTACAACCGTGAGACCTGATTGTCTTTGGTCCGGAGTCCTTCATCCTGTAACAGAATCAGAGGCACAAAGGCTGACGTTGTGTTGAGTACCCGTATCAGCTGTATTGTCCATGGGGTGCACCTGAAAGGTGATTGAAAAGCAGAAAGCCAACAGTGTTGGAAATCTGAAATAAAAATGGAAAATGCTGGAGATACTCAGCAAGTTGGGCAGGATCTGTGGATAGAGGAGCAGTGAGTTTTCATCATGAGAAATCAGTTGTCTCACCTGAACAGCCTTGGTCTCCACATGAACACAGTGTTCTCTCTTCCTGCAGCTTCAAACACATCCGTTCTCTCACCCAATCCTCAATCCACCATCCCTTGTCCTAGAGTATAAAGTCCCATTGTTTATACGATTAGCAAATATTCCTTAACATTCTACCTTATGCTCTTGTCTCACTCCTCATTTAAAACAAGTGAGTAATAAAGACAAGGAATAAAATGGATCTTAAAAATCTCCAACTGTTGGGCCAGTTAAAGCCTAGCTGATTCCTTGAGTTTATTAACCCATGAATCTGTGGAACAGCCCATCTGTGGATTGATCCTGGTGACTAAATATTTCTTGAGAGTGCTAGGACTGATGAAATCTAATTTGCTTCCATTTAAAATTCACTTCTTGACAGTGTTAAAAATTGTAACTTTGTTCTTAAAAAACATTTTAAAATTTAAGGACAGACTAAAGTGTGTCATCCAACTTCAGAATGAGGGCTGGGTTAACTGGTTAAACACTGGTTAACTGTAGATGGTATTTAGCCGAGCCAGGAGGGATACATCTGAGGTTGGTGCTAACCTCATTCAAAGACCTGCCGTCTGGCATTTCATCTCTCCTTTCACGAGAGTTTCATTGTTACCAGAGAAAGTCTTGGATTAAATTTACTGATATCTGATTTATTATTAAAAACTAATTTGAGATTTAAATAGCTGTAAAGTGTTGGAGCCGATAGGACTGCCACATCGGCAGAGCCACCTGTTAATCTGGCAAGACTGTTCCTAACCTTTGCTTCACTGTTCTCCCTGGCACCCAAGTTAGTCTGCATCTACCACTGGGGGACTTGCCAGTTTTAGTCTCACCATGAGGATTATCCCTATCCCCTGTGAGGAGCTCAACAACTTTTCTCCTACATTACCAGCTTATACACGTAACCTTGGCACCAGGGTCAGTTCAACCTAACAGAATGTCAACTTCATTTAGTTTTATCTTGACGGAGGCTCCTATTGGAACTTCTACATCACGTCCCAACTGCAGTCACTCCCACATTACTCCCCAACAGCCAAGGTGCTGGGTGAAACAACATCTCCAGAGCTCTCTTCAGGTCCACCACTGTACCCACCACACTCTCAACAACCTGGTGATCACCAGGCACCCGCCTTCTAACAAACGTGGCGTCCGTCAATGACCCGATACCTGCCTGTTTGTGTTAGAGTCAACAACACATTAATACTTCTTTTGCCAGAATAATTGGCATCGAACTGTAAGAGTAAACTGCCCTCACCCACTGACTTCCAGCTCACACATCAGACACACACAGCTGGAGCTCTTGCTGCCGGGAGCTGTGGCAAATGGTGCATCCACTCGGAACAAAGACAGGACCCCGTCCTGTGCGTTCTGAGTGATTCACATCATGTTCCTCAATTGACCTGTTTACGGAAGCGGCACATTGAGGGTTGTGACGTGCAGCAGAGTGGTAATTGGCCATCGTGCTCCTGACCTTGCTCTGCTCCCAGTAAAATGCAATGATGGAGACACGTGAATATGGAGAGGCTGGGACCGTTCACAGGAGGAGGATGTTTAGTATAAATTGGCATGGAGAGTGGCACAGCATCGAGGGCTGAATGACCTGTACTGTTCTGCATTCTAATAAGTCTCAGAACACCTCTGAAGGGTCGTCAACCCAGAACATTGACCCTGTTTTTCTCTCAGATGCTGCCTGACCCACCGGTTATCCCCAGCGCTCTAGACCTCGCACCTGGCTTCACATCCAAGCATGCCGGTGTCTCACTCGCTGCAGGCCCCCAGCAGAAGGAAGGGAGATTGCAATGTGTCCTGTGGGGCTACACGTGTGTGTGCACTTCCAATAGCGCATAACCCTGCAAGTGAAGTTATCTGGTATTCAATGGTTGCAAATTCTCAGGCTGCTGAAGGCCGATCCAAGATGGGACTAGACCACAGACCTTTGCAGTGACGTGCGTGAACTTTGGTGCATAAAGGTCCTCTACTGCACGGCGTGGGGTCTGGGGGTTTTCTGGGCAATGGATGCCACATGCTGGAAGCTTCTCCATGTCTCCAGCTGGTTAGGACGGGGAGGTCGGATCGGGGGTCGGGAGGTCAGACCGGGGTATCGGGGGTCAGGAGGTTGGACGGGGATATCGGGGGTCAGGAGGTCGGACCGGGTATGGGGTCGGGGAAGACATTTCACGGACACTGCTGTTGGATGTGCCTCCCTGTCAGGCAGAGATGGAAGGAGTGGAGAGGAGGTGAGGGGAATCGTTCTTCCATCTCTGGGTTCCAAAGCCCAGGGCAGGGTCGCTCAGCACCTTTCTGAAGTTCCATGAGGAGTAATTGTGGTGGTGTGGAGAATGCCCAGAGTACCAGCGGGCGTCTGGTGGGGCACTGAGGGAGTGCTGCCCGGTCACCAGTGTCCTCTGCTGAGTAAGCTGGGGCCCAGTTCCCTCCACAGAGCCATCACCAAACACACATTAACACACTGTGGGATCTTGCTGTGCTGGGCGTGCCTGCAGTTTCCTCGTTACAGCAGAGACTGAATTTCACATGCATTTCATTGGCTGTCAAGAACCTCGGGATGTGCTGCAGATATGAAGAGTGCTCAGTAAACGTGAGGAAAGGTGTTATATCCCCTCACCCTTTGTCTCCAGTTGTCACAGAGATGAGAGGTAAGGTGCACGTGGCCCTTCTCTCACCCAGCATCTGCTGTGTTCAGGTGCTGACAGGCTCTCTTTGGGGTGAATAGAATATCTACAGAGAAACTGCGGACACACACTGCCAATCCCGTCACCCACTGATCCACACTGCGGACACAGCTTGTGTGATTCAAGCAGATGTCAGCTTCGAACAGGAATTATCACTGTTCATTATTTGGTTCTGTACAATATTGCAAGTAAACATTGAGCAACAAGGGATGTTTGTGGAACATTGCTCTTTCAAATGGGTAAATGATTTGGGAACTAAGTTGTTCTTTGCTGGGAATATTCAGCAGAACAGACAGCACCTGAGGAGAGAGAAACGGAGCTGGCATTTCGTAGAGTCACATGGCATGGAAACAGGCCCTTCGGCCCAACATCCATGCTGACCACATTGTCTGCCAATGCCAGTCCCATCTCCCTGTATGTGGCCCATATCCCTCTAAGCCTTTCCTATCCACATACCTGTCCAAATGTCTCTAAATGTGATTGTAACCCCCTCTACCACTTCCTCTGGCAGCTCGGCCCATGTTCCCACCGCCCTCTGTGTGGAAACCTTTCCCCTCTCACCCTAAACCTGTGCCCTCTGGTTTCAGACTCCCCCACCCTGGGATAAAGACTGACTGTCTCCCTTATCCATGCCGCTCAAGATTATATAAACCTCAGTGAGGTCACCTCTCGGTCTCCTACACCCCAGGGAAAACAGTCCCAGCCTGTCTGATCTCCCCTTATAACTCAAGCCCTCCAGTCCTGCTAACATGGATCTTTCTGTGCCCTCCCTAGCTGACTGACACCCCTCCTATAGCAGGGGACTAGAACCTTGGCCCTTTCTTGTAGCCTTCCGCTGACACCAGCAAGGCTTTTGGAGTTGTTCCCTGTTCAAAGGCTAACGTTTGAACACTAACTGTCCCAATGTCGAAATTACCCCCCTTAAATCTTTTCAAGCCTCATGTAAGTAATAAAGTTACACATAAAGATGGCAGAGATTGTTAAAGCAATAAAAAAATTGCAAATGCAAAATACAGTAAAAAGAATCACGAAGAGTTTACAAACAGAGACAGTTTAGTGCAGCAAGTGACCCTGTTGGGAGACCCTGGTTGATTCAGATTTGCAACAGCAGAAGTTAATTCTTTCAATGACTGAGGAGTTTAATTCATGAAGAAAGGAAATTCTGAGTCCCTCCATCACGCTGAGCTGTTTTAGAATAATGCTCTGACTTATGTTCATTAACCTCAATAAATCAGTGGGTTCGTTAAACAAGGTCAGATTGGGAAAATGGTTAAGAAAAAACAAGAGTTTCTCTGAACATTTATTAATGATAAAAGAAGCAATGATACAAGTGAAGATATGTGGGGTTCATCGAATTGCCAGTGCAGGGGCCCAGGTCAACTCAGCTTTGTGGGATACCAAACTGAGCTTTCAGGTGGAAACGTAGTGTTTAGGGTGCTGCTGATACTGGGTGCTGGGTGCGACAGGGACCGGGCGCTGGGTGTGACAGAGACTGGGCGCTGGGTTCTCCTGATACTGGGTGCTGGGTGTGACAGGGACCGGGCGGTGGGGTGCTGCTGATACTGGGCGCTGGGTGTGACAGGGACCCGGGCAGTGGGTGCTTCTGATACTGGGCGCTGGTTGTGACAGGGACCGGGCGCTGGGTGCACCTGATACTGGGTGCTGGGTGCTCCTGATAGTGGGCTCTGGGTGTGACAGGGACTGGGCGGTGGGTGCTCCTGATGCTGGGTGTGACAGGGACCAGGCGCTGTCTGCTCCTGGTACTGGGCACTCGGTGTGACAGGGACCAGGCGGTGGGTGCTCCTGATACTGGGTGCTGGGTGTGACAGGGACTGGGCGGTGGGATGGGGACCGGGCGGTGGGCAGATGCATCCCATCAGGACCAGGGGACTTGTCTACCTTTAGGCCCACTAGTTTGCTCATCACTACCTCTTTAGTGACAGTGACTGTATTGAGGTCCTCACCTCCCATCGCATCCATAACATCTCTCTTTGGCACGTTAGACGTGTCCTCCACTGTGAAGACTGACACAAAATAGTGTTCAAGGCTTCGGCCATTTCCCGTTACCCAATATTAATTCCCCCTTCTCATCTTCCAAGGGACCTACTTTCACTTTAGGGACCCTTTTCCACTTTATGTAATTATAAAAACTTTTACTATCTGTTTTATATTTTGTGTTAATTTACTTTCACAATCTATCTTCCCTTTCTTTATTGCTTGCTTAGTGGTTCTTTGTAGTAAGTGGTTCTTAGAGTAGTTTCCCATTACTCTAAGTGACATTGTATGCATGAGCTTTTAGCTTGATGCCTTCTTTTATTTCCTTAGTTATCCAAGGCTGGCTCTCCCCGCCCTTACTGTCCTTGCTTTTGACTGGAATATACTTCTGTTGAGCACCATGAAAAATCTCCTTGAAAGTGTTGCACTGTTCCTCAACTGTCCCAAGATTTAGCCTGTGTTTCCAGTCTACGCTAGCCAACTCCTCCCTCATCCTGTTGTAGTCTCCCATATTTAGGCATAATACACTGGTTTTAGATCAAACTATTGCACCCTCAGCGTTTCAGGAGCCTCCTCAGGGGATATGTCCACACGGGACAGTTCCTGCAGCCTCCTCACATCAGGTAAAGACTCCTCATTCCACAGATTGTGGTTCAGAAACACTTGACACTTAATCTGCACACGATTTCATTAATTCAGCAGCAGAGTCCCGGCGGGGAGGGCATCACTACTGACACCTGTGTTGGAACACCTCATCCTTTTGTTGTAGAATGTGAATCTTTTGGCAGATACATAGGGACATTTAAGAGGACTCTTAGATAGTCACATGAATTATAGAGAAATGGGAGGCTATGTGGGAGGGAAGGGTTAGATAGATCTTAGAGCAGGATAAAATGTCAGCACAACATCATGGGCCTAAGGGCCTCTACTGTGCTGCAATGTTCTATTCAATAGAAGGCAGAGAGTTGGGATAAATGGGTGTTTCTCTGGTTGGCAATCAGTGGTGAGCGGGTGCTGCAGGGGTCGGTGCGAGCTGAGTCCATGGACAGATCAGCCATGATCTTATTGAATGGCGGAGCAGGCTCGACGGGCCAGATGGCCGACTCCTGCTCCTATTTCTTGTGAGCCACAGAGTCATACAGCACGGAAACAGGCCCTTCAGCCCAACTGTCCATGCCGACCAAGATGCCCATCCAAGCTAGTCCCATTTAAGATTTCTTTATTAGTCACATGTACATCGAAACACACAGTGAAATGCACCTTTTGTGTAGAGTGCTCTGGGGGCAGCCCACAAGTGTCACCACGCTTCCGGCGCCAACATAGCCTGCCCACAACTTCCTAACCCGTACGTCTTTGGAATGTGGGAGGAAACTGGAGCACCCAGAGGAAACCCACGCAGACACGGGGAGAATGTACAAACTCCTTACAGACAGCAGCCGGAATTGAACCCAGGTCACTGGCGCTGTAAAGTGTTACGCTAACCGCTACACTATTGGTATTGGTTTATTATTGTCACTTGTACCGAGGTCCAGTGAAAAACTTGTCTTACAAACCGATCGTACAGGTCAGTTCATTACACAGTGCAGTTACATTGAGTTAGTACAGAGTGCATTGAGGTAGTACAGGTAAAAACAATAACAGTACAGAGTAAAGTGTCACAGCTACAGAGAAAGTGCAGTGTAATAATGTGCAAGGTCACAACAAGGTAGATCGTGAGGTCAGAGTCCACCTCATACAATGGAACCGTTCAATAGTCTTATCACAGTGGGGTAGAAGCTGTCCTTAAGTCTGGTGGTACGTGCCCTCAGGCTCCTGTATCTTCTACCTGATGGAAGAGGAGAGAAGGGAGAATGACCCTTTTGGGTGGGGTCTTGATTATGCTGGCTGCTTCACCAAGGCAACGAGAGGTAAAGACAGAGTCCAAGGAGGGGAGGCTGGTGTCCGTGACGCACTGGGCTGTGTCCACAACTCTCTGCAGTTTCCTGCGGTCCTGGACAGAGCAGTTGCCGTACCAAGCCGTGATAGATCTAGATAGGATGCTTTCTATGGTGCATCGGTAAAAGTTGGTGAGAGTCAATGGGGACAAACCAAATTTCTTTAGCCTCCTGAGGAAGTAGAGGCGCTGGTGAGCTTTCTTCGCCGTGGTTTCTGTGTGATTTGACCAGGACAGGCTGTTGGTGATGTTCACTCCCAGGAACTTGAAGCTCTCAACTCTCTCGACCCTCAGCACCATTGATGTAGACAGGTGCATGTACACTGCCCCCTTTCCTGAAGTCAATGACCAGCTCTTTGTTTTGTTGACATTGAGGGAAAGGTTGTTGTCATGACACCATGTAACTAAGCTCTCTATTCTCCTTCCTGTACTCCAACTCATTGTTATTTGAGATACGGCCTATAACAGTGGTATCATCTGCAAACTTGTAGATGGAGTTAGAGCAGAATCTGGCCACACAGTCATGAGTGTATAGGGAGTAGAGTAGAGGGCTGAGGACGCAGCCTTGTGGGGAACCAGTGTTGAGAATAATCGTGCTGGAGGTATTGCTGCCTATCCTCACTGATTGCGGTCTGTTCGTTAGAAAGTCAAGGATCCCGTTACAGAGGGAGGTGTTGAGTTTAGGTCTTGGAGTTTGGTGACAAGCTTGCTTGGGTTTATTGTATTGATGGCAGAGCTGTAGTTAATAAACAAAAGTCTAACGTAGGTGTCTTTAATGTCCAGATGCTCCAGAGCTGAGTGTAGGGCCAGGGAGATGGCATCCGCTGTAGACTTGTTTCAGCAATAGGTGAATTACAACGGGTCCAGGCTGTCTGGGAGGCTGGAGTTGATGTGTGCCATGACCAACCTCTCAAAGCACTTCATGGTGGTGGATGTCAGAGCCACTGGTCGGTAGCCATTGAGGCATGTTACCTTGCTTTTCTTCGGTACTGGGATGATAGAGGTCTTCTTAAAACAGGTGGAACCTGAAGATTGAAGCAGGGAGAGGTACAATCCTGTCCGCAAATACTTCTGCCAGCTGATCAGCACAAGATCTGAGCACACGACCCGGGACAACATCTGGGCCAGGTGCTTTCCTCGTGTTCGCTCTCCAGAAGACTGATCTTACATCTGCCACTGTGATCACAGGTTCAGCTGCATTGGAGGCTGTCAGGGTGAGTGGTGACAATTCACTTCCCTTCTGTTCAAAATGCACATAGAATGCGTTAGTTTCATCAGGAAGGGATGCGCTGTTGTTAACTATGCAGCCTGACTTTGTCTTGTGTCCTATTATGGCATGTAAGCCCTGCCATAGCTGACGGCTGGTCTGGGACTCTATTTTGAGTCCCTCTTGGCATCCCTGATAGCTTTCCAAAGGTCATGCCTTGATTTCTTGTATAGATCAGGATCCCCAGATTTGTGTGCAGCAGTCCTTGCCTTCAGTGGGGAGTGGATCTCCTGGTTCATCCTTGGTTTCCTGTTTGGGAACACCCGTATTGTCTCCTTTGGCACACAGACCGCCACACACTTGCTGATAAAGTCTGAGATGGTGGTGGCATACTCATCAAGGCTGGCAGCTGAGTCTGCTCAGCGTTTGGCCCATAACCTTATAAACCTTTGCAACCCATGTACCTGTCCAATGGTCCTTTAAATGTTGTTAATGTACCTGCCTCAACCACTTCCTCTGGCAGTTCGTTCCACATACTGACCACCCTCTGTGTAAAAACATTGCCCCTCAAGGTCCTATTAAACCTTTCCCCTCTCACCTTAAAAACTACATCCTCTAGTTCTTGATTCCCCAACCCTGGGAAAAAGACTGTGCATTCACCCTATCTATGCCCCTCATGATTTTATACACCTCTATAAGATCATTTCTCAGTCTCCTATGCTCCAAGGAATAAAGTCCTAGCCTGTCCAACCTCTCTCCATAACTCAGTCCCTCAAGTCCTGGCAGCATCCTCATAAATCTCCTCTGCACTTTTTCCAGTTTAATAACATCTTTCCTACAGCAGGGTGACAAATACTAAACACAATACTCCCAATGCAGCCTCACCAACGTCCTGTACAACCACACCATGACCTCCCAACTGCTATACTCAGTGCCCTCACAGATGAAGGCCGGTGTGCCCAAAGCTGCCTTCACCACCCGTCTACCTGTGACTCCACTTTCAGTGAACCACGGACTTGGATTCCAAGCTCCTGCTCCATTTTCCTGCTTCTTTCTCACTGGGGCTGGAAGTGTGTTTCTCCCTCAGCTTAGGTATGCTTCACAAGAGTTTCAAGAGTTTAAGATTTTAGTTACAAGTGAACTGAGGTTGAGGGAGCTCGAGCTTCAGGAGCTGTAGCACGACAGGACACTCTCCACAACAGGTGCCCCAGTGGGAATCTTCAGCAGGGCAGTAGCATCTGCCCATGGGCATTTTCTGCTTCAGGTTATTACCTATACTTACTGCAGTGACAGAAATGTTTCAGGAGTTTGGAGGAACACCTGGCATGTTTACATCCATTAAATCACTTAAATTTCATGACATATTCATGATGGCCGCTTGTAGAATGAGCTGTGATTCAGAGGTTAGCCAGCCTTGACTGAGTCAGAGATTCATGGTTTCAACATGTCCAAAAAGGTAAACACAGAAAGGTAAAGCATATGGGCGAGGTGGTGTCATGTGAGTGCTGTACTGTGGGAGGGGCAGTACTGAGGGAGGGTCACACTGTGGGAGGGGTAGTACTAAGGGAGGGTCACACCATGGGAGGGGCAGTACTGATGCAGCCCCTCTTCGAGTACCTGCGGGGGCTGCTGCTGAAGTTCTGGTTGCACTTCAGCCCGGCGCTGATGGTTTACGGACACCCGGTGCGGCGCGGGGAGGGGCGCGCTGCGGATCTCCTGGTGGGTCTCCTGCTGGGCCTGGCCAAGCTGGCCATCCACGGGACGCAGCGGGGGGCGGCCGAGGGTACCGGCAGGTCGGCCCGCCTGCCCGTCTTCCGCGCTTATGTGCGCACGCGGGTGTGTTTAGAGAGGGAGCACGCAGTTTCCGCAGGCACCCTAGCCGAGTTCCGCGCTCGGTGGGCCCCTCAGGGGATCGCGTGTGTCGTGGACGGCACGAACGCGATTCTTATTTGAAGTGTCGTGTGTCGCGTTGACGGGTGTAGCGTCACGTGTGTGGTTTCGTTAGTATTAGTTTGTATTCTCTACCGGTAGTATGTCGTTGTTTTAGTTTCTTCTTTTCTGTATTAGATGTAGTGTATTGACATTGGTTGTCTTTTGTAGTGCTTTTAGTGAATAAACGTTTATTATTAATAAAAAGGGGCAGTACTGAGGGAGCGCCACACTGTGACACACTACTGGACCTAAGGACCTGCAGATATAAAAGCCGAAACCCATGGCCGGCACCAAGTCCTGGAGCAGGTTCCCAGCTCCAGCCTCGCCCTGCTGTCTGTGGATCCTTCTGTGGTACTGATGTTGCTGTTCTTTACAAACGTGGCTCAGTTGTAAAACTCTGAGGAAACGACCAAAGGTGCACTAGAAAAGCAAGTTCTCCGTGCTTCCTGTGGTTTGAAACTGTTTCAGTGCAGGAGTGACATCCATTATACGACGGCCTCGAGTGTTACCAGTAACGGGGAGCTGGCCATTGTGGCAATAGTTCACTGACCAGACAAGTCTGTCCTCAGCCTCCTCCGCTGCCAGGGTAGGCCAAACGCAAACCAGAGGCAGCGGATTGTGGCAATAGTTCACTGACCAGACAAGCATGGAGCTGGAGTCGGAGGATGGGGAGTGTCGGACAGCGAGTGTCAGCTGCACAGACCTGCCTCAGTCTGACCCAGGCTCAGACTACTTCTGCCATGCGGCTCATTGCAAAGTCACACCTGAAATGACCATCAACTAGTTACAACAACAAGTTTAATATTTTCAGAAGATTATTCTGAATAAAACAAACTGGACTGCTGTGTTAGAGACTCCGGCTGTGACACTAAGACTGGCATGTTATGAAGAATTACTCTCCCTACCTGTGCTCACTGAACCATTGGCTGCTGAAGCAACTCCTTAATGTTGAAGCTGCCCCAGTTTTATACCCCTGCTCTCACCACCCACGGTCAGCCCGTAACCCTGCACGATATCTACACCCTCCAACTGCGGCCCGCATGTGTGTCTTCCAATGGAAGCATGGGCATTATCAGAGACCACGCAGTCTGGAACTACCCGCTGCCCTCTCACCTCAACATAAGGATGTGACCACACCCCAGAACGGTGCAGAGGGCTTTTGCTGGTGGAATGTGTAGGCTGCTGGGGTGTCGCTGAGGACCAGGGAAACTGGTTGCTAGGCAATTGAATTCCCCTCCCCATTCCCACCTGCCCTGTCTGTCCTCAGCCTCCTCCGCTGCCAGGGTAGGCCAAACACAAACCAGAGGCAGCGCCTCGTATGCCCACACCCCGATGGACATTGAAGTCTCCTGCTCCCCCTCTGTCCTTTCCTCCCTTCTCCTGATCTCCCCCATCCCTCCTACAACCCACCCCCAGCCCCCATCACCCTGATTCTTTCCCCTCCCCCACCTACCTGCCCATCACCCACACTCCCCCCACGGTTCCCATCTGCTTCCCCCCACCTCTATCCCTTGGTTCCGGGCTCCACCTTCCTCTCCCATCAGATCCCACCGTCTGCAGCCCTGCGTCACCTCCCGGCCTCCGTCTGCCTGTCACCTCCTCACCTGGATCCACCCGGATCCCCCCCAATCACCCTCGGCTCTTGACCCAGCCCTTCCCCCCACCACTTTATACGTTATCTCCCCTCTGTCTTTCAGTCCAGACGCAGGGTCTCGACTCGAAATGTCGGACTGTCCGTTCGCCGCTGAGTTGCTCCGGCATCCAAAGGGTGACATTTTTTAACAATAAGGATGATTGACCACTGAAGATGTTATTCTGTCAAAACAGTACGACAATATATTCATTATAGATTAGATTAGTTTATTGTCAGGTACACCAGGGTGCAACGAAATTCCTGGCTCACGTGAGGCTGACAGAGGAAACATGGTGACAGTAAAAAGAACTGTAAATATGGCTGCAATGGTGCAAAGCTTGTGGTGTAGCCTGAGGTGGAGCTCAGGGTCGGAGAGGACGCAAGCACCTCCGGGAAGGGAACGTGAGAGAGGAGTCGGACAGCAGAGGGGTGGGAGGGATCGAGGGGAAGGTAAAGGCTAAGTCACATAAGGGTGAGGCAGGGCCGGGTCAATGAACACCGTGGGACTGACGGCTGAAGTGTGTTTGTTTCAGTACGAGCGGGATTACAGGAAGGCGGATGAACTTGGAGCTGGGATCAGTGCATGGAAGTGTGGTGTTGGGGCTTTTACAGAGATTTATTTGTGAGGAGGATGGCTCAGCGTCCCCGATCCAGATGATCCACACAATAGAGACAGATGTACAACAGTTGGGGAGTTGCACTGCTGATCAGGGAGAATGTCACAGCTGTACTGACAGAGGGTATCCTGGGTCTCCTCTCTGAGGCCATGTGGGGGGAGGGCTCAGGAATAAGAATGGTGCAGTCACTCTGATGGGTCTCTCAACAGCCACCAGGAGATAGAGGGACAGAGGTGCAGCCAGGTGATGGAAAGATGTGAAAGTAGTTGTTGTGGGAGACTTTAATGTCCCCAACATTAGTGCCAGAGGCACAGGGGGGTAGAATCTGTTAGGTTGATCCAGGAGGGTTTCTTGAAACAGTTTGACAATAGTCCAACCAGGAAAGGGGCCACACTGGGCCTTGTATTGAGAAGTGAGTCTGGCCAGGTGATCGGGGTTTCAGTGGGAGAGAATTTGGGGAACAGTGACCATAATTCCATAAGTTTTCAGTTAGTTACGGATAAGGATAAGACTGGACTTTGGGGGAAATGCTAAATTGGGGAAAGGCTAATTACAACATTATTAGGCAGGAGCTGGGGAGAGTAGATTGGGAGCGGCTGTGATTGGATTTGACAATGTGGGAGTCACATGAAGACCAGCTGGTCAGAATTCAGGACCAGCATGTTCCTGTGAGGAAGGAAGACAGGGATGGCAAGGTTTCAGGAACCTTGGATGGCGAGAGTCACAGAGTCACACAGCACGGAAACAGGTCCTTTGGCCCACTCATCCATGCCGACTGTTGCCAAGTGAGCTGGTCCCATCTGCCCATGTTTGGCCTCTAAACCTCTCCTATCCATGAACTTACCTAGATGGCTTTTAAATGTTGCAAATATAGAACATAGAACATTACAGCACAGTACAGCCCCTTCGGCCCACAATGTTGTGCCGAACATTTTATCCTGCTGTAAGATCTAGCTAACCCTTCCCTCCCACATAGCCCCCCATTTCTCTATCATTCATGTGTTTATCTAAGAGTCTCTTAAATGTCCCTAATGTATCTGCCCCCACAGCCTCTGCCGGCAGTGTGTTCCACGCACCCACCACTCTCTGGGTAAAAAAACTTACCGCTGGCATCTCCCCTGTACTTCCCTCCAATCTCCTTAAAATTATGTCCCCTCGTGTTAGCCATTTTCACCCTGGGAAAAAGTCTCTGACTGTCCAGTCAATCTATGCCTCTTATCATCTTGTACACCTCTATCAAGTCACCTCTCATCCTCCTCCTCTCCCAAGAGAAAAGCCCCAGATCGCTCAACCTATCCTCATAGGACATGCTCTCCAATCCCGGCAGCATTCTGGTAAATCTCCTCTGCACCCTCTCTAAAGCTTCCACATCCTTCCTATAATGAGGCGACCAGAACTGAACACAATACTCAAAGTGTGGTCTAATTAGAGTTCTATAGAGCTGCAATGTTACCTTGCTGCTCTTGAAAATACCTGGACTAATGAAGGCCAACACACCATACACTTTGTTAACAACCCTATCAAACTGCGTGGCAACCTTGAGGGATTGATGGACGTGGACCCCAAGGTCCTTCTGTTGCTCCACAGTGCTAAGATTCTTGCCATTAACCTCATATTCTGCCTTCAAATTCGATTTCCCGAAGTGTATCATTTCACTACTCCTGTGGCCAGTGAGGACACAAAGATCATTGCCAAAGGCACAGCAATCTCTTCCCTTTTTTCCCGTAACAACCTTGGAAATATTCCATCCGGCCCTGGTGACTTATCTATCCTAATGTTTTTCAAAGGTTCCAGCGCATCCTCTTTCCTCACGTCGACGTGATCTGGTGTATCAGCCTGTCGTACACCATCCTCACAAACGTCAGGGTCTCTCTCTCTGGTGAGCAATGAAGCAAAGTATTCATTAAGGACCTCCCCTGCCCCTTCCGACTCCAGGCACATGTTTCCTCTTTTATCCCTGATCGGTCCTACCCTCACTCTAGTCATCCTCCTATTCTTCACATACGTGCAGAACGCCTTGGGGCTTTCCTTGATCCTACTCACCAAGGACCTCTCATGCCCCCTTCTAGCTCTACTAAATCCCTCCTGGCTACCTTGTAACTCTCCAGAGCCCTGTCTGATCCTTGCTTTCTAAACCTTCAGTAGGCTTCTTTCTTCCTCTTGACAAGATATTCCGTGTCTCTTGTCAATCACAGTTCCTTCACTACTGTCCTTACCCTGCCTCAATGGGACAAACCTATCCAGAACCCCATGCAAGTACTCCCTAAGCAACCTCCATATTTCCATTGTGCACTTCCCCAGGAACATCTATTCCCAATTTACGCTCCCAAGTTCCTACCTAATAGCATCATAATTCCCCCTCCCACAGTTAAATACTTTTCCATATCGTCTGCTCCTATCCCTCTCCAAGACTATGGTAAAGGTCAAGGAGTTATGGTCACTGTCTCCAAAATGCTCTCCCACCGAGAGATCTGAAACCTGATCAGGCTCATTGCCTAGTACCAGGTCCAGTACGGCCTCTCCTCTAGTCGGCCTGTCCACATACTGTGTCAGGAATCCTTCCTGGACACTCCAAACAAACTGTGCCCCATCTATCCCCCTTACACTAAGGAGGTGCCAATCAATACTAGGGAAGTTGAAATCACCCATGACAACAACCCTGTTATTTTTGCACCTTCCAAAACCTGCCTCCCGATCTGCTCCTCAGCATCTCTGCTGCTATGGGGGTGGGGGGGGAGGGTGGGGGGTGTCTGTAGAATATTCCCTTCCTGTTTCTGACTTCCACCCACACTGACTCAGTGGACGATCCCTCCAGGATGTCCTCCCTTTCTACAGCTGTGACATTGTGTCCCTGATCAGCAAAGCCACTCCCCCACCTCTTTTACCTCCGTCCCTGTCCCTTGTGAAACATCTAAACCCCAGAATGTGCCGGCCTCAACCACTATTTCTGGCAGTTCATTCCAAATACGCACCACCCTTTGTGTGAAGAAGCTGCCGCTGATGTCCCTTTTAAATCTCTCGCCTCTGATTTTAAACCTATGCCCTCTTGTTTTTAGCTCCCCCTCTCTGGGAAAAGACTGTGTGCTTTCACCCTGTCTGTGCCTCTCATGATCTTATATACCTCTCTCAGGTCACCCCTCAATCTCCTACACTCCAGGGAATAAATTCCTCATCTACACAACCTCTCCTTATAACTCAGGCCCCCAAGTCCCGGCAACATCCTGGGAAATCTTTTCTGCACTCTTTCTAATTTAATAACATATTTCCTATAACAGGGCGACCAAAACTGTGCACAGTTCTCCAAGTGCAGCCTGACCGACATCTTATATAACTTCATTGTAACTTCTCAAATCAATGCCCTGACTGATGACCAGCTTCTTCACCAGCCTACTTACCTGTGACGCCGCTTTCAGAAACTATGCACTTGCATTCCTCGGTCCCTCTGTTCCATAACACTCCCCAGGACCCTACCATTCACTTTACAAGTCCTACCCTGGTTTGATCTCCCAAAATGCAATACCTCACACTTAACTGGATTGAAAGCCATTTGCCAATCCTCAGCCCACATACCCAGCTGGTCAAGATCCCCTTGTAATTCCTCATAATCTTTTACGCTATCTACACCACCACCTATTTTAGTATCATCAACAAACTTACCAACCATGCCTTGTACATTCACATCCAAATCATTTATAAATTACAAACAACAAAGGTCCCAGCACCGACCCCTGTGGCACACCACTAGACACACACCTCCAGTCCGAGAAACAACCCTTGACCATCACCCTAGCACTGAGCCAATTATGAATCCAATCCATTATCTCTCCCTGGATCCCATGGGATCTAACCTTCCAGACCAGCCTGCTATGAGGGACCTTGTCAAAGGCCTTGCTAAAGTCCATATAGACAACATCAAGTGCCCTACCCTCATTTAACCTCTCAGTTACCTCCCTGAGAGATGTTGTAAATTCAGTCAAAAGGAAAAGGAAGCATATGTAAGGTTTAGGAAGTTGAAATCAGGCTGGGGCCGTGGGGAAGCAGGAATCTTTGGTGAGTAGGATTAAAGAGAATCCTGAAGCATTTTTTAATATACATTAAAAACAAGAGGGTAGAACCACTCAAGGACAAAGGAGGGAATTTATGCCTAGAGCCAGGGGAAGTGGGCGAGGTATTAAACGGGTACTTTGCTTTGGTATTCACCAAGGAGAAGGGTGTGGAGGACAGTGAGGTCAGGGCAGAGTACACTGATACTCT
This sequence comes from Pristis pectinata, assembly GCF_009764475.1. Lineage (NCBI taxonomy): Eukaryota > Metazoa > Chordata > Chondrichthyes > Rhinopristiformes > Pristidae > Pristis > Pristis pectinata. The sequence goes on from NC_067432.1 coordinate 1,262,088, forward strand.
GGGGCGGGTTGATATCAGGAAGTAGGTGGTGTTGGGTCCAGGTTACTGAGAGAGACAAGAGGAGATTGCTGGGGACATTGCTGGAGATCTTTGTATCCTCTTTAGCCACAGGTGAGGTCCCAGAGGACCAGAGAATAGGAAGAGCAGTAGACTATGGTAGAAGTGAGAGGCTTACATAAGTGGCAGGGAATTGTTGGAGAAGATCCTTAGGGGTAGGATCTACTCACATCTGGGAAAGCATGGACACAGGGATAGTCCACATGGCTTTGTGCAGGGGAGGTCATGTCTGACAACCTTGACTGAGTTTTGTGAGGAGGTGACAAAGGTGATTGATGACGGGAGGGCAGTGGATGTTAGTAAAGCATTTGACCTTCCCTCGTGGTGGGCTGATCCAGAAGGATAAGGCACATGGGATCCACGGTAGACTGGATTCAAAACCAGCTTGGCCACAGAGACGGAGGGGAGTGGTGGAGGGGTGTTTCTCTGGCTGGACCAGTGGTGTTGCGCAGGGATCAGTGCTGGGACCTCTGTCTGTGATGTAGATAAATGATTTGGATGAAAATATAGGTGGGCTGATTAGTAAGTTTGCAGATGTCCCAAAAACTGGTGGAGTTGTGGACAGTGAGGAAGATTGTCTAAGGATTCAACAGGATAGAGATCAGTTGGAAATGTGGGCAGAGAAATGGCAGATGGAGTTTAATCCCACCAATTGTGAGGTGTTGCATTTTGGAGGAAAGTATACAATAAATGGCAGGACCCTTAGGACCAGTGATGTACAGAGGGATCATGGGGTGCAAGTCCATAGCTGCCTGACAGTGGCAACACAACTAGATCGGGTGGTGAAGACAGCGTACGACATGCTTGCCTTCATCGGTTGGGGTGTTGAGTATGAAAGATGGGAAATAATGTCGCAGCTGTATAAAACTTTTGTCAGGCCACATTTAGAGATAATAAGTCCAGTTCTGGTCCCCCATTACAGAAAGGATGTGGAGGCTTTGGAGAGGGTGCAGAAGAGGTTCACCAGGATGTTGCCTGGATTAGAGAGTATTAGCTATAAGGAGAGGTTGGACAAACTTGGGTTGTTTTCTCTGAAGTGACGGAGGCTGAGGGGAGACCTGATAGAAGTTTATAAAATTATGAGAGGCATGGATAGGGTAGACAGCCGCTATCTTTTTCCCAGGGTTGAAATGTCTAATACTAGAGGGCGTGCATTTATGGTGAGAGGGGGTAAGTTCAAAGGAGATGGGTGGGCAAGTTTTTTATACAAAGAGTGGTGGGTGCCTGGAATGCACAGAGCATTGTCAGGGGTGGTGGTGGAGACGGATACGATAGAGGCATTTAAGAGGCTCTTAGACAAGAACATGAATATCCAGGGAATGGAGGGATGTCAACCACGTGCAGGCAGAAGGGATTAGTGTAATTAGGCATCATCAGCTTAATTAGTTCGGCACAACACTGTGGGCCGAAGGGCCTGTTCCTGTGCTGTACTGTTCTATGTTCTGTGTTGTATGTTCTATCATAAAACAATTAAGCGGTTTTCTGAAAGGGAGATGGTGTTTGACAAATTTGCTCGGTTCTTTGAGTATGGAGCTAAGAGCATGGAAACAGTGCTGAATGTCTGGAGTGCTTGGGTTGGGGTTAATTTATAGGAACCCAGTAAACGAGGAGGAGCAGATTGTTCACCCGTTCACACCGGCTCCACTGTTCAATGTGACCGTCTACCTGAATACTGCATTGCCTGCTTTCCCACACATGTTGGTGCCTCAGTCAGGCTCCTGCTATACACCTTGTGCCTTCCACATCTCCATGTCCACAATTCCACAGGGACGCCTGCATCTCGGTGGGGAAATTTCTCTCTGGCTCAGTCATAACTCTCCTACCCTCCCCACATCCCACCAGTGTAAATATCTGTACATTTCAGTGAGGTTCCCTCCCACTCTCCGCCCGTCCAGTGAATCCAAACCCACTGAACTGAATCTCCCCTCATTCAGTAGGGCTGAGCACACAGTGGTCAGTCTGCCCAACATTTGCTGCTCTCTCTCCATGGCAAGAACATCTTTTCTTCGGTGAGGATACCAAAATGGCTCACGTTACTCCAAATATGGACTCCCCAAGGACCTGTGTAAATGTAACAACACCTGTGTGTTCCTGTATTCTTGCAAGAAGGTCAACATACCATTGCTTGTGTCAGTCTTAACAAAGCTGCCCAAGTCTTCTGTTACATCAATAATTCCCAATTTAACAGCATTTGAATCAAACATCTCCTCTATATTTTCTACCCAAATGGATATCCAATCACTCAATCTGGTTAAGCCGCTCCTCAAGCCCCTGTGTCCTCCTGCCCAGTGCAGAGTCAGCTAAAGAGTCATAGAAGATCGGATTATTATTTGAATGGTGAAAGGTTGCAGCATGCTGTTGTGCAGAGGGTTGCTTTGCAGGTGCAACAGGTTATCAAAAAGGCAAATGGAATGTTGACCTTCATTGCCAGAGGGATTGAATTTAAGAGCAGGGAGATTATGCTGCAACTGTACAGGGTACTGGTGAGGCCGCACCTGGAGTACTGCGTGTAGTTCTGGTCTCCTTACTTGAGGAAAGATATACCGGCTTTGGAGGTGGTGCAGAGGAGGTTCACCAGGTTGATTCCTGAGATGAGGGGGTTAGCCTATGAGGAGAGATTGAGTCACCTGGGACTATACTTGCTGGAATTCAGAAGAATGAGAGGGGATCTTATAGAAACATATATGAAAGACAGAGAAATGATAAGAGGCAGGAAGGTTGTTTCCACTGGTAGGTGAGACTAGAACCAGGGGGCATAGCCTCAAGATTCTGGGGAATAGATTTAGGACGGAGATGAGGAGAAACTGCTTTTCCCAGAGAGTAGTGAATCTGTGGAATTCTCTGCCCAGGGAAGCAGTGGAGGCTACATCATTAAATATATTTAAGACACAGTTTGATAGATTTTTGCATAGTAGGGGAATTAAGGGTTATGGGGAAAAGGCAGGTAGGTGGGTCTGAGTCCACGGCCAGATCAGCCATGATCTTACTGAATGGTGGAGCAGGCTCAACGGGCCGGATGGCCGAATCCTACTCCTATTTCTTATTTTTTTATTGGGAAACTTCAGCATATTACATTTGGTTCCCTCATCCAAATGTAGCTGGGTTCCGTACACTGAGGGACCCTGTTACCCACTGACTGGGGAACCCCCTTACTCACTGACTGGGGACCCCATTACTCACTAACTGGGGGACCCCATTGACTGGGGAACCCCATTACTCACCGACTGGGGGACCCCATTGACTGAGGGACCCCATTACTCACGGACTCGGGACCTGAGGACAAGATCATCTGCTCTCATATTGTTTTTTGATTGTTGAGCAATTTTCTACCCATATCGTGCACTTTAACTTTTGCGCAATAACCTGTTATCTAGAAATGTTATTGGAGACTTCCTGAAATTGCAAGTACACTATATGCTTCACAATTTGCAATTTCAAAATCCTCCACCGAGTCTATCAAACAAAGCTTCCGCTTCAGAAACCTCGTCTCACTCATTGGTACGTTACAATTGTCTTGTTGTTTACAGCAGCCTCTCTGATACGATGGCTACTGATGTTAGACTAGTGACCTGTACATTCCTGCCTTCTCCCTCTCCTGCTTAAATCATGGGGTTACATTCACCACTGTCCAACCTGCAGAAACTCAGAGTCACAGGAGTCATACACCCAGAAACAGGCCACCGTCCCTGCTAACCATCAACCACCCAGTTACATTGATCCGAATTGTTTAATTGAATTTTCAGTGCCATTTCATTCTCCCCACATTCTCCAACTCCCCCCAGATTCTACCCCTCACCCAACACTAGGGGAAATTTATGGTGGTTAATTGAGCTCACAACCGGTACATCTTCGGGATGTGGGGGGAAACCCAGGCGGTCACGGGGAACACGTGCAAACTCCACACAGACAGCAGCCGAGGCCAGGATTGAACCGGGTCTCTGGAGCTGTGAGGCAGCTGCTCCACTCACTGTGTCAGTCTCTCGCCTGTTCCGGGACCTATCGAACTCTGGCAAATGACAGCCGGTGCGCCCCCGATTGCCACAGCGACCTCCATCGGTTGTCTAGGGTGCAAATGACCCTGGCATTAACTTCTCCTTTAATTCTCCACCTTCACCAGATTCCTGGCTCTTCCACTTTTCTGGAGGCTTCTGCACACTTGCCTGTGAAGGTAGAACCAAAGTACTTGTTGAATTGCTCTGCGACTTCCCTGGTCCCCATAATGGCTTCACCCATTTCTGACAGTAGGGGACTTCACTAATCTCTCTTGTACACGGTTGTAGAAGCTTCTATCTTCCAGGCAAGTTTACCCCCATCCTCTCTCTTAACCATGCTCTTGATCATCTGCGGACTTCCAAACTGCTGCCAACCGTTAGGCTTGCCTCTTTTCTGCCAACGTTTTGTGCTTCCTGTTCCCGTTCCTGCACTCATTCCAGAACCATTGGCCTGGCGTATCCATGGTCATGCCTTTCATCGCTTCCCCAATCTACCATTAGTTTCTGAAGTTCTAGAAGGTATCTAGATGAATACTTGAATCGCCAAGACATAGGAGTCTACAGACCAAGTGCTGGTAAATGGAATAGGTGTAGGTGGGAACTTGATGGTTAGCATGGACTTGTTGGGCCGAAGGGCCTGTTTCTGTGTAGGATGAATCTGATCCAGAAGATTAAGACACATGGGGTCCACAGTGACTTGGTAGATTGGATTCAGAATTGGCTGGGCCATAGAAGGCAGAGGGGAGTGGTAGGGGGGTGTTATTCTGACTGGAGCTCTGTGACCAGTGGTGCTCGGCAGGGATCAGTGCTGAGACCTCTGTTGTTTGTGAAATATATAAATGATTTGGACAAAAATGTGGGTGGACTGATTAGTAAGTTTGCAGATGATGCAAAAATTGGGAGAGGACACAAGAGACTGCAGATGCTGGGTTTCCTCCCGGTGCTCTGGTTTCCTTCCACATTCTGAAGATGTAGGGGTTAGGAAGTTGTGGGCGTGCTATGTTGGCACCGGAAGCGTGGCGACACTTGCGGGCTGCCCCCAGAACACTCTACGCAAACATGCATTTCATTGTGTCTTTCGATGTATATGTGACTAATAAAGATATCTTATCTTACCTGGAGCAAAAGCAAGCTGCTGGGGGAACGCAGGGGGTCAGGCAACATCTGTGGAGGGAAAGGGGTTGTTGATGTTCTGTGTCAAGACCTTGCATCAGGACTGACAGAGCAGAGAGTTTGAATCCTCTGACACATTCTTCACCATCTACAACTCTGCCAAAAATTGGTAGGGTTGTGGTTACTGAGGAAGATTGTCAAAGGATTCAGCAGGATGTGGACCAGTTGGAAATGTGGGCAGAGAAATGGCAGATGGAGTTTAATCTGGACAAGTGTGAGGTGTTGCACTTTGGGAGGTCAAATGAAAGGAGAAAGTATACAGTAAGTGGCAGGATCCTTAGGAGCATTGATGTACAGAGGGATCTTGGGGTGCAAGTCCATAGCTCCCTGAAAGTGGTAACACAAGTAGATGGGGTGGTAAAGGTGGTGTACAGCATGCTTTCCTTCATAGGTCGGGGTGTTGAGTACAAAAGTCGGAAAGTTGTGTTGCTGCTGTGTAAAACTTTGGTTAGGTTGCACTTGGAGTATTGAGTTCTGGTTGCCCTGTTACAGGAAGGATGTGGAGGCTTTGGAGAGGGCGCAGAAGAGGTTCACCAGGATGCCGCCTGGATTAGAGAGTATTAGTTATAGGGAGAGGTTGGATAAACTTGGGTTGTTTTCTCTAAGTTTGAGGGGAGACTTGATAGAGGTTCATAAAATTATGAGAGGGTGGATAGAGCAGAGAGTCAACTGAGTCTTTCTGCCAAGGTGGAAATGTTGAGTACTAGAGGACAGAGCTTTAAGTTGGGGGGGGGGGGATGTTTAAAGGAGATTTACGAGATAGAGACTGGTGGGTGCCTGGAACGTGCTCAGGGGAAGTGGTGGGTGGAAGCAGGTACGATAGAAACGTTTAAGAGGAATTTAGACAGGTGCACGAAGAGGGAGGGGATGGGGGCATACAGATCATCGTGGGCTGTTCCAGAGCTGCACTGTTGTAGGTTCGATGTTGTCCTATGAATTAAAACTGGAAACAGTCAGTGGGTCAGGCAGCGTGTGTGAGGAGAGAAACGAGAGTCAGCGTTTAAGGTTGAAGACCCTTGACCAGAATTGGGAAAGAATGAAAGTGAGTTAATTTAAAGATCAGAGTGGGTAGAACAAGGACTATACCTCCGGTAGAGTATTGTATGCCTCCCTTCAAAGATTATTATGATCATCTACAACGTCATCACCATCCTACTTGGAAAGAATGTTGTCATGCTCGACAGTAGAGATATCACCATCATCGTCCTTCAGGGGATGTCACCAACTTCCCCAGCGAGCAGCACCCCCAGCTAACAGCACCCACAGTGAACACCATCCCCAGTGAACACCATCCCCAGGGAACAGCACCCCCAGTGAACAGCACCCACAGTGAACACCATCCCCAGTGAACACCATCCCCAGGGAACACCACCCCCAGTGAACACCATCCCCAGTGAACAGCACCCCCAGTGAACACCATCCCCAGTGAACACCATCCCCAGGGAACACCATCCCCAGTGAAGAGCACCCCCAGCTAACAGCACCCACAGTGAACACCATCCCCAGTGAACAGCACCCCCAGTGAACAGCACCTCCAGTGAACAGCACCCCCAGGGAACACCACCCCCAGTGAACACCATCCCCAGTGAACACCATCCCCAGGGAACACCATCCCCAGGGAACACCACCCCCAGTGAACACCATCCCCAGCTAACACCATCCCCAGCTAACACCATCCCCAGCTAACACCACCCGCAGTGAAAACCATCCCCAGGGAACTCCATCCCCAGTAAGCACCACCCCTAGTGAACAGCACCCCCAGTGAACAGCACCCCCAGTGAACACCATCCCCAGTGAACACCACCCCCAGTGAACAGCACCCCCAGTGAACACCATCCCCAGTGAACACCATCCCCAGTGAACACCATCCCCAGCTAACACCATCCCCAGTGAACAGCACCCCCCGTGAAAACCATACCCAGGGAACTCCATCCCCAGTGAGCACCACCCCTAGTGAACAGCACCCCCAGTGAACACCATCCCCAGTGAACAGCACCCCCAGTGAACACCATCCCCAGTGAACACCATCCCCAGTGAACAGCACCCCCAGTGAACACCATCCCCAGTGAACACCATCCCCAGTGAACACCACCCCCAGTGAACAGCACCCCCAGTGAACAGCACCCCCAGTGAACACCATCCCCAATGAACACCACCCCCAGTGAACACCACCCCCAGTGAATACCATTGCCAGTGAACACCCTCCCCAGTGATCTCAGTGTCCACTGGGGATGGGGCAGAGATAGAGAGGAAGAGAGAGAAGGAAGGAAATGTGGAAAGGAGAAGAGGTAGAAGGACGGAAGGTGCAACATTTACTCAAACCGTCCTGCTGCCTGTGGTCAGATCTATCAGCGGGGCTGTTTCTGGGTCAGTGCAGTAATGTCACATCACAATTACAGCAGATCTGGATCAACCTCTCCACAGCAGAGCTCAGGTTGGAGATGACATTCCCCACATTTCCAAGAGATTGACAAAGATGACCATATTTCTGGGAGGTGGCAGATACTCCCCGCTTTCCTGACATTTTCTGCTTCGGCTGCTTTCAACAAGTTTGCGTCAGTTATCCATTACAATAAACATTTAGAAATAAATATTTACATTCAAAACATGTTTCTGGTCTATGGAGGAATGGGAGTGGGAATGAGGTGGGAGAAGGAGCCTAGTGTGGCTGTAAGGGCCTGAACCAGACAGGGTAATCACCGAGTCTTCAAGCAGCAAGGTTGCCTTGCTTCCCCAACCTCCAGGGCAGGCCGTATTGTGAGGTCTTTTCCCACTTACACAATCAACGTATGTTTACTTTCTGATCTCTGTCGAACCCGCCCAACTCCCTGTACCACTCCTCACTGGTCAAAACACACTCTGCTTTTCTAGTCTTCCTACCATAGTGCACGTTTTGTTCCTCTGCCATCTTCTTGCTCACTAACCTACATGGTACACACACTTTGCCTTCTAGTTTAAATGTATTACATCATGTATCAAGGTCAGGGAGTGTCCGTGCTGCCCATTGAACACCCACCTACACCAATCCCACTTCCCAGCTTTGGATCTGTAGCCATCCACCCTGCTGATTCAAGTGCTAGTCCAGGTATTTCTGCAGTGCCTCCACCACACCTCCCCACCCCCCTCGGCACGGCGTTCCTGATCACAGTCACACATTAGCTTTTCTATTTTGATTTTAAAAAGAGTTACATAATTCATCTCTGTTCCAGTGGAGATGAACGCAGCACTTTAATCCCGCCCAAACAATGTGAAATCTCTACCATGAGACTGAGAATTCTTCTATTGCTCCATTTGAAAAGATTCATAGATCCCTGAGGTCATATAGCTCAAAACACAAATCCCTGATGAGCATCATGCCCAACCTGTCTTAATCCGTTTTGATTCTTCACACATTCCGATTCCAGTACTCAGTACATACCAGAGCAGATTTACAGTGGGCAATTAATTTACCACCCAGTCAAAGAGAGACTGGGATTAATCTCCTCAGAACAGAAAGGCAGGGAACAGGTTTGGCGGAGGTGTGTGGGTACAACGGGGAAGATTACTAGAACCAGTAGCGGAAGGGGCATTGGCTAAAGAACACAACTTAAACCAAACAAGAAGTGCAAAAATCTGATCCATGCAAAGCACCAGAAAGCTGTGCCTGAGGAAAAGCAAGAGAGGTTGCAGAGAGGGAGAGGGGTGGAGAGAACCAAGAACGTCAACGTCAAAGTCAAGCTTATTGTCAGATGCACAAGTCCATGTGTGCACAGGTGCAATGAAAAACTTGCAGCAGCATCACAGGCACAGAGCATCAGATAAGCAGCATTCACAAGAAAAACATAAATTAAACATAAATTATACACAATTTTTGCAAGAACGAACACAATTAGAACAAAAAAAACAAAGTCCATTTCAGTTCAAAGTGATCAGAGTGGTCCCAATGTTGCTAAACTGCAGTGTCAGGGTTTTGCAGGTTGGTTCAAGAACAGAATGGTTGAAGAGAAGTCGCTGTTCCTGAACCTGGTGGTGTGGGGACTTCAGGCTTCTGTACCTCCTGCCCGATGGGTGCTGCGAGAAGATGGCACGGCCCGGATGGTGGGGATCTTTGATGGATGTTGCCTTCTTGATGCAGCGCCTCCTGTAGATACGACCGACGGTGGGGAGGGATGTGCCCGTGTGTGAAAGGGTGGCATCCAAAGGGTAAATCTGTCTAATGGTGTAAAGAGGAGCAGATGGCTGAGGGTGGTGGAGGGATCAACAGTGCTCGAGCCATGAGGTGCTGAAACGGCAGTCACTGGCCAGCCATGGCTGCAGAGAGGCAGCAGGTCAGGGACAAAGTCCGAGCTCACGGTGATGACCCTTCACTGGACCCAGCCGGGCTGAAGGATGGTTCTGAAATCGGTGGATGTGCCATCGTATGCTGAGAGCGGTAACCTGTACATTGGAAGAGTGGAGGATATCAAGGACAGAGTGGGGGTGGGATGGAGAATTAGAGTGACAGGTGACTGGAAGCCCAGGGTCACCTCTGCCAAGTGAACACAGGTGTGAAGGAGACATTGCCCAGGGTACAGACCACAATGCAGGCTCCCAGTGTGACTGAAGGGGATTAACAAGATGCAGGCAGAAGGACGGGGGGGGGGGGGTTAATGGGGTTCTCACACAACCCAACACCAGCCCATGGAAGTGGAGGTTGAGATCAATTAGATTGCTCTTTGAAAGCTGGCAGGGGTTTGATAGGCTGAATGGCCTCCTCTAGTAGTTGTCAATGATGGGGGGGGGGGGGGGGTTGACCAGTGAACGTGTGCAGCTGGGGGGTGGGTTTATAAACAAGCAGAGCATTCCTGTGCCAGTGACACTGGGTAAAGAGTCGGAGGGAGAGGGGTTATCGGGGGAGAGCCACAGACCCGGGTTTGATCCTCTGGTGCTGTCTATGTGGAGTTTGCATGCTCTCCCCGTGACCATGTGGGGTTCCCCCCACACAAAAAGCAGGGCAGCTCGTTACAGCGGTACAGATGTTGGTGAGATCACCTAGAGCGTTGTGTGTAGATCTGGTCCCCTGGGTGCAGGGAGGATGTGCTGGAGCTGAGGAGGGTGCAGGACACGGGATGGGCTTGGGCTTTAACCTCTGGGCGGTAGGAGGCTGAGGTTTATTAAATCATGAGGGGCGGAGATAAGGTGTATGGTCTTTTCGCCAGGGTAGGGGAGTCTAAAACTGGAGCGGAGAGGGGAGAGATTTAAAAAGGACTCGAGGGGCAAGTGTTTCACCCAGAGCGGGTGGGTGAGGGAAACAGTGACAAGTGTTAACGATATTTGGACAGGGATGGGGAAGGTTTAGAGGGGCGTGGGACTGGCTCAGGTAGGCAGCCGGGTCAGCATGGAGGAGTTGGGCCGAAGGGCCTGTTTCCCTTCCATCTCTCTCTCTATGGTTGGACGGGGCAGGGGGTTCCCGTCCCGCCCTGTCGGTGTGGCAGAAGGAACAGCCAGCCGGAGCTCTCTGTTAACCGGGACCGGTGATGGGGGGGGGGGGGGGGGGTCCTGTCCCCGGCCGGAGCTCAGCGGGACCCGGATCCCGGGGGATGGAGTCCGGATCCCGGGGGATAGAGTCCGGATCCCGGGGTGGGAGGGCGGATCCCGGGGGATGGACTCCGGATCCCGGGGGATAGAGTCCGGATCCCGGGGGATGGACTCCGGATCCCGGGGTGGGAGGGCGGATCCCGGGGGATGGACTCCGGATCCCGGGGGCGGGGCGGTTTGCGAAGCTGCGCGCCCGGGACCGCGTGGGGAACGCCCGGGCGCGGCGCTGCGGTTCCAGATGCGGCGGGGCTCGGCCCCCTGCTGTTAAATGCCGCAGCCCGGAGCGGCCCGGGACGCAGTGCGGGCGGGCAGCCGGGCGCGGGGACATGGCCAAAGGCTTCTTCATCAGCCGCACGCTGGCAGTGGGGGGGGGCGTCCTGGCGGTGGGGGCGGTCGCCACCATCATCGCTCTCGCCGTTGTCTACGCGCAGGAGAAGGCTAGCAACGCGGTGACGGACGGGCCGAGCGGTCCGGTGACGAACGGGCCGGTGACGGACGGGCCGAGCGGTCCGGTGACGGACGGGCCGAGCGGTCCGGTGACGGACGGGCCGAGCGGTCCGGTGACGGACGGGCCGAGCGGCCCCACCACCGCCCCGCCGCCCCTCCTGCCCTGGCAGCGCCTCCGGCTGCCGCTCGCCCTCCGCCCGATCCACTACCAGCTGAGCCTGTGGCCGCGGCTGGAGCCCGACGCCCAGGGCGACTACCACTTCTCCGGCAACTCCTCCGTGCTGTTCCACTGCCACAACCGCACCGACCTGATCCTCATCCACTGCGACCGGCTGCAGTTCAACAGCCTGTCCGGCCGGCTGGCCCGGGTGTGGGGCCCGGGCGGCCGGGAGCTCCACATCAGCAAGAGCTGGGTGCAGAACGACACCCAGTACCTGGTGGTCCGCCTCGCCGACCCGCTCAAGCCCGGCCAGAACTACTCCATGTACACCGAGTTCCGCGGGCGGCTGGACGACGACCTCCGCGGCTTCTACCGGAGTCAGTACGTGGACGAGAATGGACAGACCAGGTCAGCCCCCGGGCTGGTGCGGGGCGGGGGGGGGGGGAAGGGGGGAGCCGGAGCCGAGCCCCCTCCCCGACTCCAGCCGGGGCAGAGGGAGACCCGCGGGACTCTCTCCCGTTCTCGGAGAGCTGGAGACCGGCGGGTCCGGGGGGGGGGGGGGTGGAGAAAAATAAGAAAGTATGGCTGAAGCACGAGAGTGGGACTGCTCTGAGAGCCAGCAGCGCACAGTGGGCTGAATGGCCTTGTGTGGTGTGAGGAGAGATGAGCCAAGAGGGGGAGGGGGCGGTGCTGCCCCAGGGGTGACCCTCTGGCCTCCACCCTCAGGAACAGGACCCTCATCTCGGTAGTGGAGAGGGATGAGCTGAGCGGAACCGGTGATGTTTCACCAACCGAGTGATCCAGGAGTCGGGGCGAGATGTGGAGATCAGCGGGGCAGGAGAACGTTGGAAAAACTTCTAAACACAAATGGTGGAGAGTTGTGTAAAGAGCAACTGGAGTGGCTGCGGGGGTTCCTCCTGAGGATTGTGACTCTCTGGAATTCTTGATCCCAGCCAGTGTGGCGGGAGAGTCCAGGGGTAGTGGGTAGAGACCAGGAGGTGGTGTGTCTGAGATTGGGTCAGCCAGTGTCTCACTGAAATGTCTCTCCTGCTGCGGTTGTTGTGCCCAATCAGTAGTTAATGGACGGATTCGGGCCGTGGGGTTTGGGGTATGGGGTTTGGGGTAGGTAGAGTTTGGTCACAGAACAGTGTGATTTCACTTGATCTTCCCATGGTCTAATGACCTGCTGAGTTTTAAGGATGGCATTCGTAAGAAATGGCAAAATAAGTGGGTAAAGTGAGCTTAGGGTTAGGGTTTATTCTGGATTTATTTATTTGCATTGATAAAACTGTTCACAAGAATAAAAGCTGCCGTTTTACTTCGACAGAAGTGTCTGATGTGCAGATATGATATCACAAGGGCTTCCCTGTCCTGCCATTTGATGCTGAACATTGATGGTCATGAAGTGGAGTTGTGTGTTGCTGCTTGGTTTCTGGTGCATGATCAGCTTTACATTTGAACAAATCTGTGGCCGAAGTTTATGTGGTTCTTGGGTTGAGCAACGTTTGCTTAACAGGCCTGTCCATTAGTAATAAATGTCAGATTTTAGTCTCTGATACTCACCACCTATCACTCAGCCTGTGAGCGACCCTTGTGTTTTTTCTGTTTACATTCTACTTGAATGGGAGATCCTGAAAGTGACATTATCTTAATGTTATAACTTTTCTAAAAGTCTCCATGGGTATAGAATCCCCGGGTTGATGAGGGGCAAAATTACTTTTAAATCACACTTGTAATTGTTTGTAAAGATTTTTAATGAGGTGAATGAGTGAGTGACAGGTTGTGTTCGTCATGTTCTCTGCCAGTAAGGTTGACAGGGAGTAATTAACACATCAAGGCAGTGACAGAGTAATCTGAGTAGGAACCACTTGCCTGAACAGTCTGGAGCATGTTTAACTCCATACCATACAAAGGTGGAGAACTTGCGTCAGCAGAGAGTCAGATAACGAACTCACACTGACAGTCAACTTGGCCACAGCTTTTGGATTCGTGCATTTATATGCATGTGTGTTCCACTGAAGTATCAGTCCAAGCTGTGCATCATTAACTGTGAGCAGTGTTTGTTCCATTGACATTCTGCACCAAATGCTCTATGAAATATTTAACAATAACAGCACTACTTGCTTTTATAAGGCATCTTTTACAGTAAATTATCCAAAGGAATTTCAGTCTCAAAGTTTGATACCAAGCCACAAGGAAAGGGCAGGGGGAGCTTTAGGGTCTTGGCAGCTTTAGTGGAGTGGTTAAGCTCGGATGTGCAAGTGATCAGAAGGGAAGAGCTGAGTGATCATTGGTTGGTGGAGGTTATAGATGGAAGAGACAAGATTTGAAAACAAAGTGGGGATTTTGATGTTGGGATATTACTGAAGGGGGGAATGAAGTGAGGGTGAATGATGGGGGTTAGATCAAGGAATGTTTTGGACGACAAATTTTTGGAGTGTGGCAGCTGGGAATTATCCATCTTTTGTAGGAAAAAAAAACATTAAATGTTTTAAACGGTGAGGTCTGGAAATGGCAGCAGGTCCCTCTGAACACTTGTGCACAAACAGTAAAAGCTAACTCAGTAACTCAGTCACAGCAAGCAGTTGGGAAGGAAACAATACATTACTACTAATTTTGATTTTGGCAAGGGTGCACAGTTTTGTGTTGAGAAATTTGTCTTCTGTTAAGATATTTATTAGTCACATGAAACACAGTGAAATGCATCTTTTGCGTCGAGTGTTCTGTGGGCAGCCCGCTAGTGTCGCCACGCTTCTGGCACCAACATAGCATGCCCACAACTTCCAAAATTGAATTCATGTTGGTCATGGTTTGTACTCCCAGCGATTGTCCTGATGGATTTAAGGGGTGTGGGGAGCTGGGAGGAGAGTCCCAGTGTGACACACAAGTAGGGGAGGATGGGTGGTGGGGGAGGGACTGGCTGATAGGTCTGTCACCTCCTGGCCCATGCAAACCAAGAAGGATAGTACTGCTGGGAATTACCGACCACAGCCCTCCTCTCCCCCCACCCCCCTCTCCCTTGCCAGGACCTCCCCTCTCAGCCTCTGTTCTCCCACACAACAGCACCATGGCGGCACCTCCACCACTATGTAGTTCACACCACCTTCTCGGGGACATGTGGGGAGCAGGGATAAATGTAATTCAGCCCAAACCAAGCAAGAAGACATTGGAAGAACCAGTTAAATGAGTTGAAATTACCAAGGTGATAATGGAGGACGTGAGTAGGTGACTAATAGACTGAAGTGTGTTCAGGAAAACTTCACGGATCAGTAGTGCACTTCTGGCCAACTAGGACCATTGCTGGACTTGGCTCTGGGAAATAAGCCAGGCCCAGGTGGGGAAGCATCAGGGAACTAGGGATTGAAATATCATAAGGTTTAGAAGAACCATGACACAGAACGAAGACTGCTCTAAGATAAAAATATCTTAATGGAGAAGATCCAATTTCAATGGAATGTAAGCCAATCTGGCTGAGGCAAATTGGAATGAAAGTGTGACAAACTTTGTGAAAGTGTTGGGAAACCTTTAAGGTGGAGATGGTTCAGCTGTAGTAAATCTGCCATCTTTGTGCAGCAGGCAAAGGGCAGTGTTCATTGTTCACCACTGTTGCATTTGGGATCATGGTGGGGAACCATCTTGTAGAACAACTGAAGTACATCTGGTGAATACGTCGGGTAAAGACTCCTAGGATTTAGACCCAGCAAAGATGAAGTAACTGATCCACTTCCAAGTCAGGGTGGTGTCTGATTTGTGTGTGTGTGAACTTTTCAGTACATCAGTATGTGGTGTGTGTGTGTGTGAGACGGGGGGGTGGGGGTGGACGGGGAGACGGGGGGGGTGGGGGTGGACGGGGAGACCGGGGGGTGGGGCGGGAGGGGGAGACGGGGGGGTGGAGGGGGACGGGGGGGTCGAGGTGGACGGGGGGAGGGGGGACGGGGGGAGGGGGATGGTGGACGGGGAGACGGGGGGAGGGGGATGGTGGATGGGGGTGGGGGTGGACGGGGAGACGGGGGGGACGGGGATGGTGGACGGGGAGACGGGGGGAGGGGGATGGTGGACGGGGGTGGGGGTGGACGGGGAGACGGGGGAGGGGGATGGTGGACGGGGGTGGGGGTGGACGGGGGGGAGGGGGATGGTGGACGGGGGTGGGGGTGGACGGGGGGGAGGGGGATGGTGGACGGGGGTGGGGGTGGACGGGGGGGAGGGGGATGGTGGACGGGGGTGGGGGTGGACGGGGGGGAGGGGGATGGTGGACGGGGGTGGGGGGAGACGGGGGGGAGGGGGATTGTGGACGGGGAGACGGGGGGGAGGGGGATTGTGGACGGGGGTGGGGGGAGACGGGGGGGAGGGGGATTGTGGACGGGGAGACGGGGGGGAGGGGGATTGTGGACGGGGGTGGGGGTGGGGGTGGACGGGGAGATGGGGGAAGGGGACGGGGGTGGGGGTTGACGGGGGAGGGGGACGGATGGGGAGGTGATGGGGATGGGGGTGGGGACGGGGGGCGGGTGGGGGAGGGGGACGGGGTGGGGGTGGACGGGGAGGGGGATGGGGAGGCGGGGGGAGAAGGGGGGGTGATGGGGACAGGGAGACGGGGGTGGGGGAGATTGGGGGAGAGAGGGGGGAGGGAGATGGGGAGACAATAGATAGGGAGGGAGACAATAGATGGGGAGAGAGATGGGGGGAGAGAGAGAGAGAGAGATGGGGGGGAGAGACACTGTCAAAGGAATTAGATGCCAGTGTTAATATTGTAAGTGAGGTGCAGGTAGCAATTTACGTGATGTAGTCACAATGGTGTGATGAATCTTGGAGTCATCCAGGCTCCTCATAGCAAGAGTGGGGATGGAATAAAGGTGATAGGAGTGTTGGAATCTCTAATGAGAGGTGTTGAAAGTGAAGCAAATCTCCTGATGGCAAGAAATAATCTGCCAGAGGAGCTCATCTCCGTCCCCTACGTGGCTCCATGTGCCTATCATCCCTTCCTTAGCTGGTTCCACTGTCACCCACCAGCCTCTGCCTCACTCTCCCCTCTCATTTCTATATACCGGCCCCTTCCCCCTCCAATCTCAGCCTGAAACGTCGACTGTCCCTCTGCCTCCACAGATGCTGCTCGAGCCACTGAGTTCCTCCAGCAGTTGGTTTGTTTCAGACTTTGGTACCTGCAGTCGCTTGTCTCTCCCTCTTCTGACTGTTCCTGGGCTTGTTTCCAAGTTACGAGGTTGGAAATTGCATTCAGAGATATAGCTGTAGTATAGAGATGAAGAAGGTATTGTCTGTACTAGCAGTACTTAACAAGCAGAACAAGATAAAGGTATCAGGGCAAATATTACACCCTCATTCTTCAAAGCATAACATCTGCCTTACCGTCTGAAGGGCAAGATTGGGAAGAGCTGAACATGTTACAGGAAGCAGGTCTCGTGGAATCGACTGAGTTTTCTGATCAGGCTGATTAGATTGTCGGTGTAGTCAGCAGAGATGACACCATTCGTGCTGCTAGGACAATGCAGCAGAGGTAGACTGATGGCCCTTAGGAGGAGGACAGGTCTTTACAACTCTTGACATCTCAGATGCTTCTCATCAAGCTGAGCAAGCCAAGACTTCAAAGGAGCACTGAAAGATTAATACACTCCTTGGATACTTCCAGTACAGCAGACTTTGGGACGGGATCAGCCATACATTGGAATCAAGCCCAGGAACAGTCAGAAAAGGAACACAACAACAACTTAAATCTCAGTTGGACAGGTACATGGATAGGAAAGGTTTTGATGGATGTGGGTCAAACGCAGGCAAATGGGACTGGCTTGGATGGGGCATCTTGGTCGGCATGGACCAATTGGGCCAAAGGGCCTGTTTCCGTGCTGTATGACTACGACTTGGCGTGTGTCATGGGTTGACTCATTCTTACCTTGGGGGAGACAGGAGGAGCAGAAGGAGAATCGAGAGGTGCAATCGTGTGATTCCCAAAGCAAAAACACAATCGGTGTGTCTTTGCTGCATCTGAACTAGCCTATTTGCTATAAACTAGATGCAGAAAGGTCACCCAGCTGAGGTGATGGTTGCCTGTAATCTGACCAACTTGTCAGATGTCAGTCTGCTGAACACACGTCACCCATTGTGGATGTTTGCTGTATCTGTAAGACCTGTAATTGGACTGCTACACAAGCTGCAAAATTATAAAATAATGTGAGCGTGGATGGAAGACCATCATCCAAGTCCTGGCTGCTGAGTTTAGACTTCATTCCAATGAAGGATCCAACTCAGTCACGACTGCAGTACTGTGCTGATCACCCGGTGGTGTGTGCTGTTTGGTCACAGTCTGGATGTCGGATGTGCGCAATGAGGTGTCCCACTAAAGCAAAGCAACGACGCTCACCAGATCAAGAAGGCTCAGCTGTCACGGCGGACTTCCCGTGATCACAACAGTGGAGCTTATCACGGTCCACAAGCCTGTGTAGTTTTGGTGAATCTGGTGGGTTACCTAGGATGACCTTGGACAGATTGTCAATATTGCATTCTAGGATACAAGAACAGAGTGTGGTCAGAACTAAGGTGATGCTACCGGCTCTGTGTGAGGCAGCTGTGTCATTGTTCAAGTTCTGTCACTACCCAGTAACTTGCTTTTGGGACCAGATGTGACCCCCCTCTGGTAGGTGTACAACCATGTGCAGCT
The DNA here is from genome assembly GCF_009764475.1 of Pristis pectinata. Lineage (NCBI taxonomy): Eukaryota > Metazoa > Chordata > Chondrichthyes > Rhinopristiformes > Pristidae > Pristis > Pristis pectinata. The sequence continues at coordinate 1,280,140 of NC_067432.1, forward strand.
GGACCAGAAGGTGAAATCATGTTGCTACCTTATTATGGAAGTCTATGAGCTGAGTGCCCCAAACGGGGTTTCTCCAGTGATCTGTTGTTGTTCCACAGAGGGGAAAAGCAGTTATTCTGAAGAATACCAGGTGTGCTACGTAACACCGCAGGAGTAGGTAGCAGGGAGACCCCACCACTTGGAAGACACTGCGAAGAATGTCAGCAATCTCAAGGGCACCACGAGCTCTGCTCAATCTTGGGCCCTGACTGAAGGAACCCTGGGTGCAAGAGAATATTGCACACCCACTTGTGGTAAAGTGACCATGACTATAGTAGATGCAAGCTGAGTGATTTGGTCTACAATTGCTGGTGATAGACAACGAAAACAACTTCTGCTGAAGTTCTCAGAAGGACAGAAGCATATATGACCAGGTCTGTATCACATAGTCTCAAATGGTTAGGCAGAGGGAGCAGTTCAGACTAAAAGCTAGGCTGAACAAGATGACAAGTTGAATTTTAAGTCAGAAGTTCCATGTTTTTTATTTTGCTGCTGACGTGCATCCCTGGACGGGCATCTGCAGAGTTATAGGTGACAGGAGCCTCAGAACAAATTCCGTTTTTTGAGGCGGAACTGCAACATGACTTTGTGTTCTAGCTAAATAAGGTGGAAGGGACATTGCAACACCAGAGCTTGCAATCACCATTTCACAACAGAAGACCTTGTTCAGGAGACAACATTTCTTTACTGTCAACAGGAAGTAGTGAAGGGGGACAGGGATTGAAGGGAGGAGATGGCCTAGAGTCATACAGGCCGTTCGCCCACCATGTCCATGCTGACCAGTGGGCTCCATCTGTACTAATCCCACCACCCAGCACTTGGCCCACAACCTTCTCATTAGACACTCCTCAATGCTGTCAGTGCCTCTGCTTCCACTACCCTGTCCAACAGTGTGTTCCAGGTACTCACCTCTCTCTGGGGGAAGATCCCCTCTATATCCTCTCCCTTCCCCTGGATATTATCCACCTCTGAAAAGGGGGGAAGGTTCCTGCAGTGTTGTGTGTCTGCTGATCCACAACACTGCACAGACACCCAGTTTTAGTCTGATATCACAGGTTGGGGAAATGCTGGAAACCACTGTTAAGGCAGAGGTAGAGGGGTATTTGGGAAACAACAAAGGAGGGACCAGAGTTGACATGGATTTGTGCAAGGGAAGTCATGTCTGACAAACCTATTAACAGCTTGTTGAGGTTGTAACTGTCTGAATAGTGTAGGGAACCAATGGGTGGGATGTATTTGGAGTTTCAGAGGTTTCCAAAAAGGTGCGACACAAGGTTATTCAATGAAGTACATGGATTTGGCAGCGATGTATCGATGAACAGACAGAAAACAGTGGGAATAAACAGCTGATTTTAGGGTGGGTGACTGCGGCCAGTGGGTTTCACAGGGATCAGTTCTGGATCCCAGCTCTTCACAATTTATGTCAGTGATTTGGTGAGAGCACTGAGTGTAATGTATCCAAATGAGCTGCAGGTACAAGGCTGGGTGGGGGTGTGGGCTGCATGTGGGTGAGGTGAATGCGCAGGGTGGAGGGGGGGAATGGAACGTACAGTGACAGGTGGTTCTGGTATTATTCTGTATTATGTTAATGTCTTTTTTTTTTGTACTATCTCAATGTACCTGTGTTTGAAATTATCTGTCAGGATGGCATGCAAAACAAAGCTTCTCGCTGTATCTTGGCACATGTGACAATAGTAAACCATTTAGCTTGTGGTTCACATTTCTGTTGGTGAAGCACTGCCTCAGAACCTGCGGGTGTCCCAAGGAGGGAAAAGCTGGGGACAGGCATCAAGGCACTTGGATTTTGCAGAATGAAGCTCGTTCCCGGCTCCGGATCCTGTCTGGGACTTTGCCCTTCAGGAATCAACTGGCTGGTGATATTGAACCACTTGTTCTGATTGATATCCCACCCAGAGTAGATCCACTGCAGCAGCAGGAACAGATAAAAGTGTATTGTTAAACACTGGAAGACTGAAAGGTGTTGGTGTTCAGAGAGCCCTGGGTACACTCTGAATGTTAACATTGTAGAGCAAGAATCAGCAAGGCCTTTATCCCAAGGGGAACTGAGTACAAAAGTGAAGATATTTTGAAAGGTCATAGTGGGAGTGCCCCTGGAAGTGTCCACAGGCCTGGTCCTCCTGTGGAAGGAAGGATGTGCTTGTGATCGAGGGAACACTGTGAAGATGTACCAGCCTGATTCCTGGGCTTGGGTGAGATGAAGCAGATTGGGTCAATTGTTTAGAAGAACGAGGTGATCCCATTGAAAAATATAAAGTTGTTACTGGGCTTCACAAGGTGGATGAGGGATGATGCGTCCCCTGCCTGGGGTGTCTAGAACCAGGGGCTACTGTCACTGAATATGTGCCATCCAGGATGAGAAGGGAGTTCTTCAGCCAGAGGACAGCAAGTCTGTTCACCCCAGGGCTGTGTGGGATCAGTCCCTGGGTATGTGTATAGCCGTTTGGATCTGGAGTTGGGTGATATGGGGTTAGTGCAGGGAAGTGGTGCTCTCAGAGGCCATCCAGGGAGTTACTGACCACTGTACCAGGCACTTTGGCCCCAGTGTTTACTTCTGCTTCTGTTTCTCACAGTCTACCCAGTGTAACTCGATCTTCATGCCGGAGAACACGACCCGAGGGTTCTCACCCTGGAGACAGGACCTTGCTCCCTCAAGGAGTTGTGGTGGTCACGTCCCAGTGCTGTCATGGACAGGTCTGCCTCTGGTAGATGGTGAGAACAGGGTGGGATAGGTTTACCCTGGTGCTGGGCACTCACTACCCGCCGCAGACCCAGTCCGGCAGCTCTGTCCTTCAGGACTCGGGCAGCTCAGTCGGTGGTGGGGTTACTGACCCACCCCTGGTGATGGACATTGAATTCTCCACCCAGAGGATATTCTGTGTCCTTCTTTCCAGTGCTGTTCAACATGGAGGAGCACTGCTTCATCAGCTGAGGGAGGATAGTGGCTGGTGACTCTTGCCCATCATTGACCTGATGCCTTGATGCTTCCCGGGGCCTGGAGTGGATGTTGGGGCCCCCAGGTCACTGCCTGCTCAGTGTGTACCTGTTCCACTCACTCTGGTGGGACCCACACCCAGGGACTGGCTAGAGGGCTGATTCTGTGAACCCAAACACGTGAGACCTTGCCCGGTCTCTGGGACGATTCCCACCACTTAGACCAGGTAAGTGTGGCGGGAGGCAGTTGGTCCTGTGCTTCAGGTGGAGGATGGATGTTTGGTGGGGTGAGTTGAGGAGGGGGGATGGGCGGCTGTGTGAGGGGCCTGGTGACACGGGGCAGACACTGCGGCGAGTGAGGGGCAGGGCGACGTTGGACGTGACTGATGGGCCTCCTGTTGGTTCGCAGGATCATCGCCACCACCCAGATGCAGCCGACGGACGCGAGAAAGGCCTTTCCCTGCTTCGATGAGCCTGCGATGAAGGCCACGTTCACCATCAGCCTGACCCATGGGCCTGGCTACACTGCCCTATCCAACATGCCGGTGTCCGGTAAACATTTCCGGGGGGATGAGGGGTCGGGCAGGGCGGTGGGAGGGGCTTTTGGCAGGGGGAGGGGTGGGGTGAGGGTGACCCAAACTCAACGTTTCAGGAACAGCTTCTTCCCCTCTGCCATCAAATTTCTGTTTTGTAGTGTTGAAATGTGTTTAAACAGCTGTTCCTCTTTCTCTGCAGACAATAAAACCCTGACTGTTGGTAATGTCATTTGGTACAATGTTACCTTTCAACCAACTCGCAAGATGTCCACGTACCTCCTGGCTTTTATTGTTTGTGATTTTGGATATGTGGAGCAACATTCAGAAGGAACCTTGGTAAGAGATCAGGATTTAGTTTCCTGTGAATAGAATTTCTGCTGCTTCTCTGGGGCTGAGGATTGGTTTCACCAGATGTAGTGAGTCGACAGCCCTCTATGTCTCTGCAATTCAAGTGTTGGTCTAGAGGCTTCCTAAATGTTATGAGATCCCTGCCTCCACCTCCTTCTCCAGCAGTGCATTCCAGATTGCAACCATCCTCTGGACAAAAAAGTTCTTCCTCAGATTCTCTCTAAACCTCTTCCCCCTCGCCCTAAACCTTTTTCTCTCTGGCTTTGGATGCCTCTGCTAATTTCTGACCAAGTACCCTATCTATGACCTTCATAATTTTGTACACCTTTATCAGGTACCTCCTCAGCTTCCTCTGCTCAGGGAAAACAATCCCAGCCTCTCCCTGTTTTTCCTCATAATTCAGATACTCCATCCCAGGTAATATTCTGGTGATTCTCCTCTGCACGGTCTCCAGTGCCACCATGCCCTTCCTATAGTGTGGGATCACAACCACATGCAGTGCTCCAAGTGCGCCCTAACCAATGCTTTGTAAAATTGTATCGTCACCCCCCTTTCTGTTGTATTCTTCAACGTAGTGAATGAAGTATCTCACATGCCTTCCTCACCACCTTATCCACCTCTGCTGCCACCTTGAGGGATCCTTGTACACCAACGTTCCTCTTTTCCTTTCTACTCACTAGAGCCCTACTCTTACTGGACCTCCCAAATGCATCATTTCACACTCATCAGGATTAAGTTCCATCTGCTCATGGTCTGCCCATCTTCCCAACTGATCAGTGTCATCCTGTAGCCCACAACTGTGCTCCTCACTATCAACCCCAATGTTTGTGTCATCTGTAAACTTATCAATCATAACTTTTACACTCATGATTTGGATAGGAAGTTATCTCTCAAACAGCAAGGATTCCATCCCCTATCTCTCTGATATGCCACTGGTCACAGGCTTCCAATCACACAACATTCAGCCCTCCACCATCCCTCTCTGCCTCCTACTGCAGGTCAACTTTGGATCCAACTTCCCTGGATCCCATTGGATCAGCCTTCCATGTGGGTGCTTGTCAAAGGTTTGGCTGAAGTCCGTGTGGACGACATCAACTGCACGGCCCTCATTTGGTACATCATCAGAAACCGTAGTCTGGTTAGTCAGACTGGTTGTCCCACCAACAAATCCGTGCTATTTATCCCTGATTGATCCCTGCCTTTCCAAGTGTTGATTAATCCCATCCCTACAATTTTTTCCAATAATTTCCTTACCATTAACATTGTACTCATTGGCCTGACTTCCAGTCACCTGGCATCTCACAAGTGGACAACAATGATTTGTACATCTCCATCAGGGCCCCGACAATCTCCTTCAATAGTTGCCTGGGATGCATCTCAAGCCCTGGGGGTTCACCTGCCTTGGTGAATTCAGTTGAGAAGTGTTCACTTTAAAACTCAACCCATGTTCTCTTGCTCTGCACACAGTAGGACCCATTAAGGACCAGAGAGACAATCTCTTTCCCTGGTTTCCTCCTTGCTCTCAATCTCAGTAAGAGGATAAGATGCGAAAGGATAGGGTCTATCAAGTGCAGCAGTGGGAAAGTGTGTATGGATCCGGAAGAAATAGCGGAGGTACTTAATGAATACTTTACGTCAGTATTCACCATGGAAAAGGATCTGGGGGATTGTAGTGGGGACTTGCAGTGGCCTGAAAAGCTTGAGCATGTAGATATTAGGAAAGAGGAGGTGCTGAAACTTTTGAAAAGCATCAAGTTAGGTAAGTCGCCAGGACCGGATGAGATGTACCCCAGCTTGCTGTGGGAGGCGAGGGAGGAGATTGTGGAGCCTCTGACAATGATCTTTGCGTCGTCGATGGAGACGGGAGAGGTTCTGGAAAATTGGAGGGTTGCGGATGTTGTTCCCCTATTCAAGAAAGGGAGTAGAGATAGCCCAGGAAATTATAGACCGGTGAGTCTTACCTCAGTGGTTGGTAAGCTGATGGAGAAGATCCTGAGAGGCAGGATTTATGAACATCTGGAGAGGTATAATATGATTAGGAATAGTCAGCATGGCTTTGTCAAGGGCAGGTCCTGCCTTACGAGTCTGATTGAATTTTTTGAGGATGTGACTAAGCACATCGATGAAGGGAGAGCAGTAGATGTAGTGTATATGGATTTCAGCAAGGCATTTGATAAGGTACCCCATGCAAGGCTTATGGAGAAGGTGAGGAGACATGGGGTCCAAGGGGACATTGCAGTGTGGATCCAGAACTGGCTGGTCCACAGAAGGCAAAGAGTGGTTGTTGAAGGGTCGTATTCTGAGTGGAGGTCGGAGACCAGTGGTGTACCTCAGGGATCTGAACTGGGACCCTTACTCTTTCTAATTTTTATAAACGACCTGGATGTGGAAGTGAAGGGGTGGGTTAGTAAGTTTGCGGATGACACAAAGGTTGGGGGTGTTGTGGATAGTTTGGAGGGCTGTCAGAGGTTACAGCGGGACATAGATAGGACGCAGAATTGGACTGAGAAGTGGCAGATGCAGTTCAACCCAGATAAGTGTGAAGTGGTTCATTTTAGTAGGTCAAATATGTTGGCAGAATATAGTATTAATGGTAGGACTCTTGGCAGTGTGGAGGATCAGAGGGATCTTGGGGTGTGAGTCCATAGGACACTCAAAGCGGCTGCGCAGGTTGACTCTGTGGTTAAGAGGGCACGTGGTGTATTGTCCTTCATCAGTCGGGAATTGAATTTAGGAGCTGAGAGGTATTGTTGCAGCTATATAGGACCCTGGTCAGACCCCACTTGGAGTACTGTGCTCAGTTCTGGTTGCCTCACTACAGGAAAGATGTGGAAGCCATAGAGAGGGTGCAAAGGAGATTTACAAGGATGCTGCCTGGAATGCGGAGCATGCCTTATGAAAGCAAGTTGAGGGAACTCAGCCTTTTCTCCTTGGAGGGACAGAGGATGAGGGGGGACCTGATAGAGGTATATAAGATGATGAGAGGTATTGATCGGGTAGATAGTCAGAGGCTTTTCCCCAGGGCTGAATTGGTGGCCACAAGAGGACACAGGTTTAAGGTGCTGGGGAGTAGGTATAGAGGTGATGTCAGGGGTAAGTTTTTTACTCAGAGAGTGGTGAGTGCGTGGAATGTGCTGCCGGAAACGGTGGTGGAGGTGGAGACTGTTGAATAGGTACATGGAGCTGAGTAAAATAGAGGGCTATGGGCAAGCCTAGTAATTTCTAGGGTAGGGACATGTTCGGCACAGCTTTGTGGGCTGAAGGGCCTGAATTGTGCTGTAGGTTTTCTATGTTCTATGTAATCCGAAGTCATTGAGTTAATCAGAAAAGGCGTTGATGGATTTCTGATGAAAAACACAATGATGCTGGCGGAACTCAGCAGGACAGGCAGCATCCATGGAGAAAAGCAGACGGTCAATGTTTCGGGTCAGGACCCTTCTTCAGGACTGAAGATAGGAAAAGGGGAAGCCCAACATATAGGAAGGAAAAACAGAGCAGTGATAGGTGGACAAAAGAGGGGAGGTGGGGTGGGCACAGGGTGGTGATAGGTAGATGCAGGTAAGAGATGGTGATAGGCAGGTGCGGGGGAGGAGGGGAGAGCAAATCCACCGGGGGATGGGTCAAAGGTAAGGAGAGAAAAAAGGCGTAGAAAAAAGAGAGGCTAGGAAAGGGAAGAAGGGGGTGGGGATTACCAAAAGTGGGAGAATTCAACGTTCGTGCCGTCAGGCTGCGAGGTTCCAAGACGGAAAACGAGGTGCTGTTCCTCCAGTCTGTGTTTGGAATTCTGGCAGTGGAGGAGGCCGAGGACTGACATATCAGTGATAGTGTGGGAGGGGCAGTCGAAGTGACCGGCAGTTGAAATGCACTCTGTATACACTCCTCACAACAACATTGCGATTTGTGGCTCACTTTTCCTACTCTGTATTCTGCTCATTAATCATAAATCACCTCAATCTCATGGACTTCAGTTTTGTTTCATAGCCTTTTGCCTGATACCTGTTGAAGGCCATGCTGTTCAAATACACTGAGCTGGAGAGGGTGCCGATGACGCCCACCACGCAGCCTGGATTGGAGCATTTCAGTTATAAGGAGTGAATGGGTGGGCTAGGTTTGTTTTCCCTGGGGTGGAGAAGGCTGAGGGGAGACCTGATGGAGGGGGCTAGATAGCAAGAACCCTTCCCTATGGTGGGAGTGTCTAAAACAAGAATGGCATGGGTGTAGGGGGGGGGGGGGCGGAAGGTTTAGCAGGGATCTGAGGGAGAAGTTTTTCCCCACTGGCCATGCTTGGAATCTGGAACACATTGTCTCCACCTCTCATCTAGACGAGCACCTGAATTGCCAAGTATAGCGGTGTAGACGTGGGACTGTTGTAGAGAAGTACATTGGTCAGCATGGACAGGTGGGCCGAAGGGCCTGTCCTACTCTGACTCTGTCTATTGCTTTCCTCATCCTTTCTGCTTGTTACAACCTTGAGGAATCGCAATGTATTTGTCAAACGTGATTTCTCTTTCATCTGTCCATGTTGACTGACAATTCCATGAATATTTTCTGTGTCTTGTTTCCACTTCTTTAATATTTTCCTTCCTACTGGTGTCGTGCTAAATGGATTCTAATTCCCTGTTTTCTCTTTCCCTCCTTTCTTAACTAGTGAGGTTACATTTGCCACCTTCCCACCTCTGGGAACTGTTCTGGTCTCTGTAGAGTTTCGGAAGCTGACAGCCAGTTCCACCAATACTTCACTCTCACTTCCTTCAAAACCTTGGCATACAGGTCAGCCGTGTGGGGGATTTCTCGTCTTTCAACCTCATTCCTTTCGCCACTGTGCCTTTTTGTAAACTAATGATTTGCTCTTCAGTTTTTATCTGGTGGTTCTTTGTTTCTTTAGTGAACACAGGAACAGGATACTTGTTTAATTTCTCTGCTGTCACATCTCATTGATTCTGGGTTCGCTCTCCATCACAAGACAATAATGAATGGGAGCAGGATTGGGCCACACCACCCCCTGGCCTTCTGCCATTCAACACCATGGCCGGTCTTCTATTCCTGCACCATCCCTTGTCCCCTGATTCCTTTAATATCCATGTACCTTTGAACACAATCCATTCAGCGTTCTCCTTACTTCATTCCTGGGTTATCTGCCCCTTAACCTGAGCCCATGAGCCCTAATTCCAGCTTCCTCCATCACGGGAAATGTTGGCTCTGATGATCCCTCTGAGAACACAGCAATACAACAACAGGCCCTTCAGCCCACAGTGTCTGAGGCCAACTTACACTGATCCCATCTGCCTGCACAGGAGCCACATCCATCCATTTGCCTGCCTGTTCACGGGCCTGTCTAAACCCCTCTATCGTATCTGCCTCCACCACCTCCCCGGCAGCACATTCCAGGCACCCACCACTCTGTATTTAAAAAAAAAATTACCCTACACATCTCCTTTAAACTTCCCCCTCTCATCTTAAATGCATGTCGTCTAGTATTTGACATTTCTACCCTGGGACAGTCTCTGACCGTCTACCCCATCTATGCTTTTCATAATTTTATAAACCTCTAACATGTCTCCCCTCAGCCTCTGATGCTCCAGAGAAAACAACACAAGTTTGTCCAACCTCTCCTTTTAACTAATACCCTCTAATCCAGGCAGCATCCTGGCAAACCCTCTGCTGTACCCTCTCCAAAGCCTTCACATCCTTCCTGTAATGCAGCAACTAGAACTGCACACACTACTCCAAGTACGGCCTAACCAAAGTTTTACACAGCTGCAACACAACTTCCTCACTCTTGCACTCAGCACCCCTTGAGATCAATGAGATCACCTTTTGTTCTTCGGAAGCTGAGTGAACAGAGGCTGGGTCTACTCACTCTCTCCTGAAATGGCAAACCCACTGTCCCTGGAACCAGTCTGGTGATCTTCCCTCTTTACCAAGTATATCGAGCAACCGTTCACACTGAGTTGGGGTTCAGTCCTGATTGAATCGCTGTTCACTCACTGCTTTGAATTTTCTGCCAGCTTTATTGCAGTTGCTTCTTGTAGGACACTTTGTATGAAACAAATTACTTGACTCATTAAAATATTCTTAAACAGTTTGGTATGTCTTTAGATCCGCATTTGGGCTCGAAAGCCAGCAATAGCTCAAGGACAGGGAGATTATGCCCTCAATGTCACTGGACCAATCCTTAACTTCTTCGAAACCTACTACAACGTTTCCTACCCGCTTCCGAAATCAGGTATAATTTGTACATCTGTGAATTTTTGTATATGTTATTGTGCAATGTTTTATGTTAATATGTTTATGACAATGAACGTCTGAGCTGAAAGAACTGTTAGTTAATGATAGTACTGTACAAAAAGAAGTTCTGAGGCGTTTTTGATTGAAGATTTCAGATGAAGGAGGAAGGGGAGAAACCAAAGGGCAGGGCTGTGAAAGGGTGAGCGTCTAGGAGCTCAAGTGACAGGTGAAACAGTGATTCACTGCTTTCAGTTTAAGTCATTGCTCACAGTGTGGTCTCTTCTGCGTGAGAGAGGTGAATGCGGACTGGGTGTGTGCTCACGCAATGCCTCCATGCAGCAGGCTGCTGCTCTGAGTTCCGGGTTGCTTCACACCTAATTCCCCAACCTAGTTCTCACTTGAACTCTCCACCTTTTGGCCTCTTTCACTGTTGTAAAGAAGCTCAGAGCTCACTGGAGGAACAGTGTCTCTTTCATTCTCAAAGACCAACTGCAGTTTCACATAATCCACGGATGCTGCCTGGCCCACTGAGTTCCTCCTGCATCACTGTGTTTTTCATCTAGTTCCAGCATCTGCAGTCTTTTGTGTCTCTTTCTTTACTTATTCCTTTTCTGCCCATGTCCCCCTTCGACACCCATCGTTTGAAGCCCCTTGCTGATTACCCAATCACAGAATATCTCTCAAAAGCAATAAAATGCACATAATGAAAATCTGAAATAAACCTGGAGAACATGGTGAACATCTTCCATCCATCTGGTCTGTTCTGTCCTGTCCTGTCCTGTAGGCTTCTATGAGAACACCTCTCATTCTTAGCTCTGACCCAATCTGTCCTCGTACATCAGTCCTGCCACCTTAGGAATTGGTCCGGTAAACCTTCAGAGCATTCTCTGCACATCAAGACCATCCTTCCTCAGACAAGGAGACCAGAACCACGGTTTCAATTTTGCCCTCCGCAGGGCATCAAACCATTGCTTCAGCTTGGATTTAACATCCTCGATGGAAATTCCACACCATGGATCGATTCTTGCTCCTAGGTACTTTTCAATCTCTCCAGGTGGGATATAAGTGATCTTGTCAGCTCCGAACTGCCATGGCTCTTTCAAGTTGTATACGTGGGTTTTTCGCCCACTCAAGAAGTGAAAACCTTTCGTTTTCCTCACATTGACCTCCAATCCAGTCGCATCACAGAACTTGCTCAATATGTTGATATTTCTGAGCATGCCATTGTATGACTCACTGAGTATGGCAATGTCGTCGGCAAAGGCTAACGCTGTACATCTCGATCTGCCCCCAGGAGTAACCATTTCGACCCGTCTGCCCCGCTGTTCAAGGGGTACTAATGAGAGGGTCCATGGCGATATTAAAAAGGATCGGTGAAAGGGGATCCCCCTGTTTCACTCCTCTTTTAATCTTGATCTTATTGGTCTTTTTCGCACCGATCTCAACCACTGAGGTGGGCTCTCACTAAGGCCCAGTTGCAGCAAGACATCCCTGCTCCCGTGCTCACATCCCCTTGTGACGAAGCCTGATGTACCACTGCCTTGCTCCCTGCTTGCTGCATCTGAACCTTTGCATCAGTCACCGGTGAACAAGGGCACCCAGGTCTGATGCACCTCCCCGTTTCCCAAACTCTCACCATTCAGATAATAATGTCTTTCAGTTTTTGGAACTGCACACCTTCCACATTAAGCTTCATCTGTGCTGCATTTGCCCAGTCCGTTATTACATCTTTTGTACCAGATTCTAGCCCATTCCCCACAGCTGACGTTGGGCTGCCTTTCTCTTTTTAAACAGCGGGGTTCCATTCTCCTGCTCCAATCTGTAGAAACTGCTTCAAAGTTTAAGACTCTTGGAATGCACCCGGTTTTTTAGATTTCCACTAACTGCAGCGTTCTGTGTCTCACAACAAGTTGTTTCCTTGCTCCTCTGTCCTCGTCCATCTCCTATTTCCATCTCCTCTGGGTGTGTTACCTGTGGTGAACCAGCCCTCTCCCTCAGCAGCCACCACCACCACTTGTCCTTCAGTCCCTGGTCTCTGTCCTATCAAACACATTCCCTTTTGTTCTTTCCTCCTCTGCAATTTAAGAGAAAACGAGCCTTTTCCCTGTTCTAATGAAAGGTCATCAACCTGACACGTTGACTGTTTCTCTCTCCATAGATGCTGTCTGACCTGATGACTGTTTCCAACCTTTAAAGATTTTGATTCCAGACTTTGTCTAACTTTCACCCATCCTCCCTTTCTTGTTTAAACCTTTTTATAATGTTTTCTAGTTGTTGTTAATTCCTCTCCGTGTCAAGGTGTGGCTGGGACGCCCGACGCAACTCCTCGGGAGGGCACTGGCCTCCACTTGACGCAGCCAGGTTTGTTGCTGGAGAGAGTACCCAGAGTAGGGAGGGTTTTAGGCTGTGGGCGTGCTGCCTCCATCACCTGAAACGGCCAGCGAGGAGCTTCAGTGACAAATTCACAAACTCATCTGCCAAGCCTGGGATAAAGGGGATGTACCAAGCGACATCAGATGCAGTTATTGTGACCTTCAAGAAAGGAGACTAATTGTGGTAACTTCAGGACCCCACTACAGGGGAAGTCATCACCAGTCCTTCTCCCCCAAAGAGCTGCTCCCCGATTACTATGAATTCTGTCCATGGAGGATTGACTGTGTACCGCCTCAGGGGAGACGCAGGGAGCAACAACAACTACTGGATGTTCCATTTCATTATCACCTCTGACTATGAACCCGAGAGCGGCTGTGGGGCAACCTGCTCGGTGTATCTAACCTGAAAGCTGTCTGCATGCTCCGCCTGCTCTATGCAAGCTGTGGTCTTAACCACAGGGTCCACAGCAGATTCAGTCTGAGTGCAGACTGATGTCCTCAACCCAGTACATCAGTGATCTACCTCCCTCTAACAGGTAGCTGCTTCAGTGTAGCTGACCCATGGATCAGTGGAAACTGTTTAGTCTCCACTCCACAACCAAGTTCATCCCACCTCAGTGACTGAGCCATGTTCACAGCATTCGTAAGCAGAGAGGCAAATCAATGCACATGTAGTGACTCCGCGGGGATGTGGACTTGCTGGGTGAGTGGGCAGGAATGTGACAATGCAGCAAAATGTGTGGTCATGCTCATTAGTGCAGGAAGCAGAACTTCTTGGAAATGGTGAGAGATTGGTTCATCTTTATGTTTAAGGGGATTAAGGATTTTTGTAAGAAGTCCCTGCAGGCCAAAGTACAGGCACAGCATGTGATGAGTAAGTGGTACATTCACCTTTATTACAAAAAGATTTGATGATAGGGTAAAGGAGTCTGTCCACTGCCACTGGAGGGTTTTATTGCCCTCCTTGCCTAAGTGAATCCTTTTGCTATTGAAGGAGTGTGGTGAAGGTTCACCAGACTGGCCCCAGGGGTAGTGGGTTTGCTGTTTGAGGAGAGATTGAGTTGACTGGGACTGTCCTCTCCAGTTTAGGAGAGTTATAGGAGATCTCATTGAAATTTACAAAGTTCTACAGGGCTCTTATAAACGTTAAGTACCCTGGAATATTGGCACACTGGCAGGGAGGATGTTCCCCCGACTGAGGGGCTCTGATGCGTGGGTCACATCTCAGGGTAAGGGGCAGCCCATGTAGGACTGGGAGGAGGAAGGTGGTGAGTTTTTGGAATTATCTGTCCTGTAGGACTGTGGAGTCTCTCAGTCATTGACTTCATTCAGAACAGAGCTCAACAGACAGGTCAACAAGAGGATTGAAGAATACGGGAACTGTGCAGGAAAATGGTGCTGAGGCCAACTCCACTCCTACTTCTGGAGTTATGTCTTTAAATGGAACCACATGGGTACAATCTGCTGCCATTATGGAGATTTGGTTGTAAGATGGCCAGCACTGAGAATTAAATGTTCTGGGGCACGTTTATAAGAGATTGGCAAAATGGAAGAAAATTGGGAGTGGCCCTGAAGAACCTTGTCAGGAACTTGATGTAGAATAAGTTTGTGTGCAGCTAAGGAAGAGCAAGGGGTGGGAAGTGTTGGTGGGAGTAGTGTACGGGCACCAAACTGTAGAGGCGAGGTAGGGTGGGCTAGCGATCTAGATATGAGAGCTGCATGTAACGAGGGTAATACAGTAACTGAGGTAGGGGTGGGCACTGTCACCTCCAAACCAGCAGTAACCATGGGGAAGAGACTTCACAGAGTGGGGAAGAGATGATTGTCTCCGTCAGGATATCGAAGGACCAACAAAGGAATGGAGTTTTGGATTTCATTGTGTGAGATGGGAAAGGGTTAACTGAAGATTAGGGAACGGTGATAATATGAAAATTGAAAGAGATTTAGTTCAATCTGAAACCAGGGTTTTAAATTTAAGCAAAGCAAATTCCAAATATGAGGCATGAGCTGGCTGTGGTAGACTAGGAACCTGCACTAAATGAGATCATGGTAAGCAAGTAATGGCTAATATTTACAGAATTAACACAGATGTAACACAGGTACAACTTGTAGAGGTGCTACTTCATAGTTCAAGTGACCTGGTTCAATCCTGACCTCTGGTCCTGACTGTGTGGAGTTTGCAGGTTCTCCCTGGGACTGCATGGGTTTCCTTTGGGTGCTCCGGTTTCCTCCCACATTCCAACAATGGCTGCCGTAACTTGTGTAGGTGTTGTGAGTTCAATGTAGAACATGATAAACACACCAGACAATGACTGCTGAATAACTATATATTATTAATTAGGATTAGTTTCAAACAACTCAAAGGCTCACAAACAATTTCAAGACTCATGACTTGGATCCAGATGTTACCCTCTGAACTTGGCCGACTTTGATGTGGTGAACTCTTCTCTAAGTCTCTGACTCAGGGTCGCCTTCTGTGATCGTTGGTCTCTGGAGTCACTGCTGTCGGTTATCCTGTGAGGCATTTGTGACCATTCCTCTGTATGGCCTAGTTCCTTACTCCCAAATGTGTGGCTACAAATCAACTCCTCTTCCATATAGAACAATTACAGCACAATTCAGGCCCTTCGGCCCACAAAGCTGTGCTGAACATGTCCCTACCCTAGAAATTACTAGGCTTACCCACAGCCCTCTATTTTGCTCAGCTCCATGTACTGATCTAACAGTCTCTTGAAAGACCCTATCGTATCAGCCTCCACCGCTGTTTCTGGCAGCCCATTCCCCGCACTCACCACTCTGAGTAAAAAAAAAACTTACTCCTTGTTTCTTTAACTTGCACTTCCTCCACTCCAAAATCACTGTGCCCACCAGCACAGTGATGATCAGGGTGTCTGCACCGCCGCAGTTCCCCAGACTGCCAGCTACACCGTATCACAGGGTGGTTGCTTGTACCAGAGCTGTGTCAGCACAACTCCACCCTCTCACATTGATGCTAACCAGATGTCCACCAGTTGACGGCACCACCGTTTGTGGTGGGATTGTGGGGAGGATGGGTCGGGGGAATATCAGCAGGGGAGGGGTTCTCTGAGAGCTGGCTGAGATACAATTGGATAAACGGCATCCTGTCATAAGGAAACATGGGAGTAATAAGTGGCAAAGATTGTCCTGCTGTGGGCATCAAGAGAAGTTAAAGTTGGAATTAGTTTGAAGGAAGATTCCCAAATATGGCAGGAGACCTGAGGATTGGGACATGTCAGAATTCGGCAAATGTTGACTGAGGAAGTGGGGCAGAGAACGAGAGCAGCTTGTGAGGAACTAAAGCAGCATCACAACTGCCACATCTGTAAACAGGAAGTGATTAACTATATTTAATGCGGGTCCCTTAAGGGGGAGGTATATTGAGGAGTAAGACAGTGGCAGAGAAATTAAACAAATGAAGTCAGTGTCTGACTTGGAAGAAAACACAAGAACATTGTGAAGAGCTAGAGGTCGAGAGTAAGTGAGGAACTAAAAGAAATAAGCAATGGTTTAAAACTAGTACCGGGAGAATTGATGGGACTGAGGTTTTAAATCCCCAGGATCTGATGAGCTGAATCTGGGGCTGTTGAAGGAGGTGGCAGTGGATGCAGTCTTCCAAAAATCCATGGATTCTACAACAGATCCCATAGATCAGGGGCACATGTAATCCACAAGTTAAGAAGAGTGAGAGAGAAATGAGGGAACTACAGATCAGACTGAAATGTCGAAACCATTCGAGCCTGCTGCCTCGGTGAATATCATCATGGCTCAAAACCACTCTCCCCATACCACACGATGCCCCTTTGTACTGAGGAATATATCTTTGTCCTTCCTAACTATAGGGCTTCTGGTAGAGAATTCCACAGCATCACCTTTTAGTTCCTAAATCTCTTCCCTGTAACCTGGGGCTCGACCCCTGTGGCTGGACAGCCCCCAGGAGGAATGTTCTTCCCGCACTCGGTCACTGTCACAGGTTTGTGACTTTCAATTAGATTCCCTCTCATTCTTCTAAAGTCTGGTGAAGGCAAACCTGGTCAACCTGCCTGTTTAAGTGCATAGACCCTTTGCTAGACTTGGTCTTTGACCTGAAAAGTTAATCCCATTTCTCCACAGATGCTGCCTGACCCACTGAGTGTTTGCAGCATTTTCTGTTTTGTTTCAAATTTTCAGCATCTGCATTATTTATGATATGACTTTACAGTATAATTGTAGCAAGGTCCTTGTGCTGAAGTTCTGTTGAATTCAAGGACAACATACCACTTACCACCATTACTGCTTGTTGCTCCTAGGTATTGAAGTGTCTTCATAGATCAATGCTTCCCAATCTAACAGCATTTAAATCATTCACTGTTTTTCTGTTCTTTCTAACAAAGTGGATGACTTCATGTTAGTTTACATGTATTTGATCACTTGCTCAACTTGTCTAAATCTCCTTGGAGCCTCTCTGCATTCCCTGAGTACAGGAGGGGTGCTGAGCCTGTGACTGGACAAGAGTTGGGAAATGGGATTAGGTTAACGTTCATTTATGGCTGTTGCACACAACAGGGGTCATGGTTTCCTTCTGTGACATCTCTGATTTACTGATTCAATGAATGAATTCTGTACACATTCAAGAAAGTGGCCAGACATTCATGAAAGGTCTCATGAGAATGTTAAATATTAAACACAAATGTCACTGATGATATCACCACCGGTGTGGTGTGCACCTGGGCACATACAGACATTAACTTGTGCCAGCAGTTTTGGGGGCATGGTGCATGTTAAGGTGAAAGGGTGAATGTTTGCACTTGCCTGAATGATTTTTTTGGGAGGGGAGGAGTGTATCTCTCCTTGGTCCTGATTGCATGCACATTCCTGGTGTGTAAAGAGAGCAGAGTGAACAAGGGGAGGGCATTGGGGACACGGGACGGGAATCCTTGGGTCGACCTTGTTGCTGGTGACACTTGTCAGCTGCACCCAGACAGCTCAGCTCAGGAGATTGGTCTGGATTTTGGACATTTCATTCCCATCTGCTGAGCAAAGTGGAAATGTCAAACTGTGGGATGTGAGTGCTGTATCCAAGGGCCATGGCTCAGCAGCTCTGCTGGGCCACACCACAGTTTCACATTTGCTGTCATTTGATTAGTTCTTGCCTTAGAACTGATTGGATGGTTATTGAAACTAAGTCTGGATTAGTGGATTACTGTACAGTAAATATCAATAAGCATCAGGTAATGGGCATGTACGAGACAGGAACAGGCCCTTCGGCCCACGATGATGTGCCGAATAATTAAGTTGACACCTAATCCCTCTGCCTGCACACGGTCTACATCCCTCCATCTCTGCATGTTCATGTCTGTCTAACAGCCTCTTAAACCCCTCTATCGTATCTGCCTCCACCCCCACCCTGGCAGCACATTCCAGGCACCCACGACTCTGTAAAAACAAAACTTGCCCTGCACATCTCCTTTGAACTTGCCCCCTCTCACTGTAAATGTATGCCCTCTTGTATTTGAGATTTTGATTGGGGGGGAGGGGGAGACACTGGCTGTCTACTCTTTCCGTGCCTCTCATAATCTTATGAACCTCTATCAGGTCTCTGCTACTCCAGAGAAAACAACCAAGGGTTGTCCAACCTCTCCTTATAGCTCATGCCCTTTAATCCAGGCAGCATCCTGGTGAACCTCTTCTGCACCCTCTCCAAAGCCCCCACACCCTTCCTGCAATGAGTCGACCAGAATTCAATGTGATACTCCAGATGTGGCCTCACCAGAGTTTTATAAAGCTGCAACATAACTTCGGGTATCAATAACTGATCAGTGAACCTCTGATCAGTTTCACACTAAGGTTTGCTGTTCAATGTTTGATCTTTCTAACAGACCAGATTGCACTCCCTGACTTCAACGCGGGTGCGATGGAGAACTGGGGGCTGATCACGTACCGTGAGACGGCACTTCTGTACGACCGAAACCTGTCTTCCAATGGCAACAAGGAACGAGTGGTCAAGGTCATCGCACATGAATTGGCTCATCAGGTACAAATATGTCAAACCGGTTCCAGAACGGTGGCTGAAGTGAACCTCTGCTTTGCCCATACACACTTTTCACAGACCTGCCTGCGTTAGTGTTTTGTACATGGCCACCAAGGCTGAGTCTAGGACAATCTGAGTAATGATGCTGAGAAAGTGTCAGTGTCCCGGAATGGTGCCGGGGGGGGGGGGGGGATGGGGGGGGATGGGTAGCTGCCGTGTCCCAGGACGGTGCCGACAAGTGGACTGTATCAGAAGCAGAGTGAGGCCCTTTGGCCCCTTGTTCCTGCTCTCCCATTCAGTAAGATTGCAGCTGATTTATCTCAGCACCAGTTTCCCGCACTGACCCCGTACAGGATCCAGATAAATGTTTTTGACCCAAAACATCAACCATCCCTCTGCCTCCACAGGTGCTGCTCGACCCTCGGAGTCCCTCCAGATTTCAGCGTCTGCAGTTCCACTAACCCTAACCCCTTGGTTCCCTTCATATATAAGTCTATCAACCTCTGCCTTGGACATACTCCTGGACTGAGTCTCCACAAGCTCCTGGGTAGAGAGTTCCAAAGGTCACTGTCCTGAGTTGCCGACCTCTTGACACTGTGACCTCTGCTCCAGAACCCCACCCAGGGGAAAGGGTTTTCCTGCTATCGTGTCAAGCTCCTTAACAAATTTGAATATTTCAAGAGATTTCTTTATTCTGATCTCAGGAGAGTAGGGATTCAGCCCCTGTATCACCGTGTGATCTGTCTGAACTTCTGCACTCCCTCCCTCGTATGTACATCTGTCCCTGGGTAGGGAGACCAGAGGGGTGACCATGTTCCACTGGGGGCAGCACTGAGGGAGTGCAGCTCTCTGAGATTCTGAAAGAGCTCTGCCCTGCTGGAGGGGGCAGGACTGTGGAGGGGCTGTGTGCTCTCTCTACACATCTGTGGAGCTGGATTTCTTTGACCTGGTTCTCCATTTGCCTGTAGCTGTGTACAAAATCTCCCACAGCATTGTGTTAAAATGGGAGGGAGTTCTTGCCATTGCCATTGACTAGGACAACGTACCCTGAGGCTGCTGACAGTAGTGATGACGGAGGGTTGCAGATTAACCCTGCAGTGACTTTGAGTCACGGGATGGTGGAACTGGTCTTCCTTCAGGACAGCAAGCAGACACAGTGAGGGACCCTGCTGCAAGAATCCCCAGGACAATCTCTCAGTAGAATTGCTTTAAAATCAAAGTACATTGAGTGTTATACTCGTTAACAGAGGTGATTGAATAAAATAAATTGTACTGTTCACTTCATTGTTTTGGGTGTCAATGTGCTTCCGTCGTCAGACGTGTACAATGGGAGCACATCTTTGCTGACACAACCAACAAATACCTTTGGACAAAGTAATTTCACGTGGACAGACTAAGACCTTCTGAAGCAGAAAACTGTAGCTCTAGGCACTCAAAGTATATTTTTATCAAGTACTGAGGGATAGCCCTCTGGGTGCAGTGATTGATTGGCAGGACCATGTCTGATGTGCTGTTAAGGTACCAGTCCAGACCCTTTGCTCTCTGTTACCTGTGGTGCTCGATATCTTCCTGAAGGTGTCTGATGCTGGCTTGATGGAGGCTGAACACAGTTGCATTGCTTCATTGTTTGAGGTGCAGCAGGGTAGTGTAGCAGTTAGCGTAACACTATTACAGCACCAGCGATTGGGGTTCAATTCCCGCTGCCGTCTGTAAGGAGTTTGTAATTGAGTGGCGCAGGCTCGTTGGGCCAGAAGGGCTTGTTACCGTGCTGTATAAATAAAGTGTAGGAGAATGTCCCCTGTCAGTTTCCAGATCATTGAAGTGTCTTCCTGCAGTGTGCAGTTAGCTGATCTCATCACAGACCGCGGGTCTGTTTGATTACTGCCTGCAATTACAGAGGATTAGTTTGAAGATTGGCTGCTACCCAACACTCCTGATTAAATTTTCTTCACAATCCCCAGTTGGAACTTTAATGGAAATGTTATGTGAAATTGTGAGATTTAGCAATAACTCATTCTTTCAGCTTGTCCCCGGAACACACAAATCAAACTGGGTCCCAGTTTAAGTGCAGTTACATTATTTGTCCTTGTACACCAAGCTGAACATCAAACTCAAATTCTACAGCGGGTACAACACACAAGGAGCTGGAGGAACTCAGCGGGTCAGGCAGCACCTATGGAAGGAAATTAACAGTTGATGTTTCGAATGGGGACCCAAACATTGACTGTTCACTTCCCTCCATAGGTGCTGCCTGACCCGCTGAGTTCCTCCAGTGTTGTGTGTTGCTCCAGATTTCCAGCATCTGCAGTCCCTTGTGCCTGCAATATAGGAACAGTGTGTAACCAAAAAATGATGCTGAGGCAATGAATAGTCAACCAACTGCTTGGTCAAAGGCACAGCTTGGAAGGAGGAGATGGAGCAGATGTACACACTCCTGAATAAAAGCTCTGCTTCTGAATGAAACCAGATTAACTCCTGAAGTAGCAGCAGATGAACGTCAGGAGTAGGAACAGGTCACTCGGCCTCTCAAACCTCTCCTGTCTTTTAATAAGGACCTGGCTGATCTAGTTGTAACCTCAGCTCTGTGTTCCCATTGACCCTCAGTAACATTATCGAGTAACTATCTACCATTGCCTTAAAAGGATGCAAAGCCTCTGAATCCACTGTCCATTGAGGAAGAGAGTTCCAAAGACTCCCTCCTTGAGGAGGAAACCATTTGCCTCCTCTGTCCCTCAGTGACCTGCAGTTCTGGCTTCCACCCACCATCTTGTACGTTTCTTTCCAGTTTATGCACACGAACTAATCCAGAACTTGTGGGCTAATTCTTACTCGCTAATTTAAATCTTTGTTTCAGTGGTTCGGAAACCTTGTAACTCTGAGATGGTGGAACGACCTGTGGCTGAACGAAGGTTTTGCCTCTTACGTTGAATACCTGGGAGCTGACCATGCAGAGCCCTCCTGGAACTTGGTAAATTGAGTTTGGTCAGTGTGATGTAGGGAGCAACCGGGGAGGGTGGGGGGCGGCGGGGTTATGTGGGCTCACGTTGCACATTCCTGCTCTATTTCCTTGAATTCTTGTGAAAGGGTTGAGGGAGCCCCGTTATATTGGGACAGTGTTGTTATGTTGAGCCTGAGAGAGAGTTTGAAATCTCCAAATCCTCACTCACCAGTGCCATTGGTGATGATTTCCCTCTGGTTACCGTTTGTTGAGCCGAACACACATTCTTTTCTAAGCTTATGTTCAGTGATTTACAGTTCAGGGTGAAATGGTAGTGGCTGACATGTGGTTGTCTGACAAATGATTGACACTCTGATTGAAGCTGACTGATGCACAGTGCTAGTGTTAACTGCTGTGGTACTGACAGGCTCGGTAAGTGGTATTGTGTGTATGGTTCTCCCTCTGGGGGGGGGGAAGCCTTTGTTACAGTGGATGAGAATTGTTCAGTACAAGGGCTTCAAGCATTTGAACAGGTCAGAACAGAGACTGATTTCCCCCGTGAGTCTTTCACTGAATGGGCCTTTAGTGTGAGGGCGTGGGGGTGAGTGTGTGGTGAGGGGGTTTGTTGGGGTGAGTGGATGGGGTGAGGGGGTGGGAGTGGGGGTGAGAGTGTGCCTTCCAAGGATGAGGAGGGACGATTGGGCTGAGAACCCCCAGCGGACCCCACAGTCTGACAGTGACCGTCCCAGTGCACCATCTGTGGACAGGGTCACAGGTGAAGCCAGAGTCCAGAGACCTGAGCAGTGGGTGAACTGCCACCCCCCCCCCCTCCCCCCCGTGGACCCCACTGATGGAGATTGAACGTGTCGCGGGGGAAGGGTGCGGGGGATCCGTGGCTCAGTGGAAGGCGTTTGCGAGGTCGGAGGGTGGTGTCATTCGTCAGTACCGGGGGTGCTCACTTCACCTCTTCCCATCATGGTCTGTAACCAAGAGGTGAGGAGAAAAGCTGTGGGTTACAGAAGGATTTCAAGAGACCAGTTCGGGAGACACAAAAATAGCGAATAGAATCAAAGTTAGAAGGCACAGATCACAGTCGTACAGCACAGGACAGGCCATTCGGTCCACTCTGTCCCTGCTGACCAGTGGGCATCTATTATATTGTTCCGAGCACTTTGTCCATAGCCATTAATGCCTGAAAGACCCAAGTGTTTGTCCGGACACTCCTTAAACGCTGTCAGTGACTCTGCTTCCACCATTGTCCCCAGCAGTTGATTCCAGGGACTCTCTGCGCTCTGGGTGAGAAAGGTCCCCCTCAGATCCCCTCTGAATCTCTTCCCCCTTACCCTGAGTCTGTGTCCCGCTGATGGGAAACGTTTCCCACAGTCAACCCTATCTATACCCCTCATCGTGTTATAACCTCCTCCGTTCCAGGGAAACAGGCCAGCTTCTCCATTCCTTCCTCGGATGTGAAACACTCCATTCCAGACCACATCCCGCACCCTCCCCAGCACTATGGCAGCCTTCCTGTAGCCTGGTGACCAGAACTGCACCCGGTGCCCCCACTGAGATCTGACAGTGTTTTATAAAGTTGGAGCATGACCTCCCTGCTCGTGTATTCAGTGCCCTGACTAATGAAGGCCAGTAGACAATATGCCTTCCTGACGACACTATTGACCTATGCCACCACCTTCAAGGATCTTTAGACTTGTACATCAAGGTCCCTCTGTTCCTCAAATAATCCAAGACTCCACCATCCATGGTGTATGTCCTGACCCCAAAATGTATCACTTCACATTGATCAGGATTAAACTCCATCTGCCACTTCTCAGCCCATTTCACCAACACACTGATCTCACCCTGTAGCCTGTTGGAAATCTGAAATAAAAGCATACAAGGAAGGTCCCAATAGGTTGAAAATAGCAAATGTAGCTCCTTTATTCAAAAAGGGAGGGAAACCGAACAAAGGAAAGTGCAGGGCACTTGGGATGGGCAGTAAGTGAGTGGAGACCTTTAGATGACCGACCCCAACAGTAACTGCCTTCAACATGCAACTGTCTTCTGTCTCTAACAGAAAATGTTAATCGTCTTGAATGACGTTTACCGTGTGTTTGCTGTTGATGCTCTGGCATCGTCTCACCCACTCTCGTCTAAAGAGGAAGAGATTAACACACCTGCACAAATCAATGAGCTATTTGATGCTATTTCGTACAGCAAGGTGGGTTTCCCGATGAATAATTCTTGTAGCTTCAGTGTAATTCTGTCTGTGATGTTCTGACAAAGGACTGGTTGGAATTTTTTGCAGGGAGGATCAGTTCTGCGCATGTTGTCCGACTTCCTCACAGAGGAGATCTTTGTGACGGGACTGAACGTGAGTATCGAGTTGCCTTTAATTTGATGATTCATTTGAAATCTTTTTAGTTGCTGCCGTTCCCTGAATTAGTCTGCTTTTTCTTTTCCTATAGAGCTACCTTACGAAATTTTCATATGACAACACCGTGTACACCAATCTCTTTGACCATCTGCAGCAGGTCTGTATCTTAAGTGATAGAAAATAAAATGTGACTCACTACAAACATCCAGGTATGAGCGTCCAATGCCCGTGACAACGGCTCCTCTTCATCTCTCTGCCCTCGCCAGACCCACTCATGGTTATCACGTATTCAATGCGCGCACCTCACACGGGCCCTATCAGTTCTCTTCAGACTAGTTCCTCTTAACTGACTGTTTCAAGGTGTTTTTCTAACGTCTGCCAGTGACTGGCTGCCCAGGGTGTGTTCTCAGGGTAAACATTGGGGTAGAAATTCACCCGACTAAAAACTCTCCATGTCAGAGTA
Organism: Pristis pectinata; assembly: GCF_009764475.1. NCBI lineage: Eukaryota > Metazoa > Chordata > Chondrichthyes > Rhinopristiformes > Pristidae > Pristis > Pristis pectinata. The sequence continues at coordinate 1,304,415 of NC_067432.1, forward strand.
CAGGCAGGGACCACTGGCAGAGGGGATGTGTGGTGAGGGGGGTGGGGCAGTCGTGTGAGGGGAGAGCGTGGGGTGAGTTGGTGGTGGGGTGAGGGTTGAGGTCAGATGTTTGTTGATAATTACAGTGTTCAATTCACAAGATCACAAGACAAGGGAGCAGAAGCAGGCCATTCGGCCCATCGAGTCTGCTCCAAGGAAAGGGAAATAGAAATGAGAAATGGGGAAAGAAGAAGAAAAAAACTATTCTAATCCCAATTACCGGCCTTATCCCCATATCCCTTGATATCCTGACTATTTAGATATCTATCTATCTCCTCCTTGAACGCCCCCACTGCTGTACGTGGCAAGGAGTTCCACAAATTCACCACCCTCTGGCTAAAGAAATTTTTCCTCATCTCTGTTTTGAAACTGTACCCTTTAATTCTAAGATTGTGCCCTCTGGTCCTGGACTCACCCACCAAGGGAAACAGCCTAGCCACATTTACTCTGTCCTTTCCTATCAATATTTTAAATGTCGCTATGAGGTCCCCTCTCATTCTTCTGTACTCCAGTGAGCACAGTCCAAGAGCCGACAAACGCTCCTCATACGTAAGCCCTTTCATTCCTGGAATCATCCTCGTAAATCTCCTCTGAACCCTCTCCAACGTCAGCACATCCTTCCTAAGATGTGGGGCCCAAAACGGCGCACAATATTCCAAATGAGGCCTCACTAGTGCCCCGTAGAGCCTCATCAACACTTCCTTACTTTTATACACTATACCTCTCGAAATGAATGCCAACAGAGCATTCGCTTTCTTTACCACCGATCCAACCTGGTGGTTAACCTTTAAGGTATCCTGCACGAGTACCCCCAAGTCCCTTTGTACTTCCGTGCTTTGGATTTTCTCTCCTCCTAGATAATAATCTGCCCGCTTATTTCTGCTTCCAAAGTGTACAACTGCACATTTCCCTACATTGAATCTCATCTGCCATTTCCTTGCCCATTCTCCTAAACTGTCTAGGTCCCTCTGCAACCTTCCTATCTCTTCAATACTCCCTACTCCTCCCCCTATCTTGGTGTCATCCGCAAACTTAGCCACGAAACCATTTATTCCATCATCCAAATCGTTAATGTACAAGGTAAAAAGGAGCGGTCCCAACACCGACCCCTGCGGCACACCACTAGTAACCGGTAACCAACCAGAACGAGATCCTTTTATTTCCACTCTTTGCTTCCTGCCAACCAGCCAATGCTCCACCCATTCTGTTATCCTACCTGTAATTCCATGACCTCTCATCTTATTAATCAGTCTCTTGTGAGGCACCTTATCAAAGGCTTTTTGAAAGTCTAAAGACACAACGTCTACCGCCTCTCCCTTATCCACCTTACCTGTGATTTCTTCAAAAAAACTCCAATAGGTTGGTCAGGCAGGATCTTCCCTTCACAAAACCATGTTGGCTAGGACCTATCCTGCCCTGCGCCTCTAGGTATTCCGTAACCCCGTCTTTGAGGATGGATTCCAATAACTTTCCCACCACTGACGTCAGACTAATAGGTCTGTAATTTCCTTTACGCTGCCTCCCACCTTTCTTATACAACGGAACTACATTTACGACCCTCCAGTCCTCCAGAACCACGCTGGAATCTATCGATTTCTGGAAAATTATCGCCAATGCCTCCGCTATCTCTAAAGCTGCACAAAGTAAGCTGATATTGTGCGGTGAGATGGGATTAATTTGTGAGTGCCCAGTGAAGGCACGGCTGGGCAGCAGCGGGTCACACAACCGACATTTACGTTCAGTCAGAGGTGGAGAAAAATCCGCGACTCGCGTTTTAAATTTAAACTTGTGCATCGATGAGGATATGGGAGCAGAGCTGCTAAAGTGAACCGGTTAAGGGATGGGTGAATCAGGAATGCACAGAATGGATGTGATACATGGAGAGAGCCAGGTTCCAAGGGTAAAGCCCACCCTCTGTGTAACTAAAGCAGTTGGAGAGAAAACACAGACGGGTGTTGGCTCTGAAGGTTAGACGGAGCATAAAAAACTGCAAGGAAAAACTAACGGGTTAATTAGAAAAAGAAAGTTGGAGTAGAAGGTAAATAAGCCAGAAATATAAACTCAGATGGTAAGAGTCTCTTGAAAAGGAAGAGTTAACAAGGTGAATGTTGGTCCCATGGAAAATGAGTCTAGAGAATTAATGGGGAAAACGGAGATGGAAGATGAATTAAATGGGTGTCTTGCATCAGTCCCACTGTCGAGGATACAAGGAAGAGCTCAGAAATGGTGGTGAATTGGAAGGGAGGGAGGAACTCTGGAAAGTGGCCGTCACCAGAGCAGTGGGAGTGAACAGGCTGTTGGAGTGTGGACTGAGTCTGAAAAGGAGTCACTGCTGAGGTGGCTGATGCATGGGTTTCAGTTTTCCCAATTTCTTGGATTCTGGGAAGGTTGGATTAGGTTAGAAAATAACAAACAATAACTTCTTTGTTCAAAAAGCAGGAAATTACAGTTGGCTTAACATGTTGTCGGGAAAATGTTAGATGCTGTTAGCAAATACTTCATAGTAGGGCACTTAGGGAAGTTCAAGGTAATCAGGCAACATTAATCTGGTTTTGTTAAAATCACATTTGACCGATTTATTGGGGATCTTTGAAGACTTTGGACAGCAATGTAACAGATTTGCTGCTGCTGAGAGTGCAAGATTCCTGGGATTCCCTCTGTACTTAGACTACGAGGGCCACTGATATCAGACCACTTGTTCACCTCCCTGTAACTCTGTGACTTTCTCTTCCAGGCTATAAAGGGAAAGGTCGCCCTGCCAGCTTCGGTGAATGATATCATGAGTCGGTGGACACTGCAAATGGGGTTCCCAGTGGTTACCATAGATACAGAAAAAGGACACATCAGTCAGAAACATTTCCTCCTTGATCCAAATTCAAACGTGACTCGTCCGTCAGAGTTTCAGTAAGTCTGTTAAGTAGGAGAGAGTGATTTAATCTTTGATAAGTTTAGATATGCATTGTAGAATTCTTTGTATATAAAGCATTCTGTCCGTATTGGTCCTGATCCACTAAAGTTCCCCAGGGTTTAGAATAGTCCCAGGTGGACATGAAAACAACAAATACAATTGGACTGTTCGAGATGGGAGGGAGAGCAACTACAGGCAACTCGTTTGAATCAGTTGTGTTGTCAGCTAAATGCTGGAATCTGCCGTGAGGTAACAGAACACTGAGAAAGGTGGAGGACTATTAGGCAGAGTCAAATGGGTTTTATAAAAAGGAAGTTCTGTTTAATAAAATTATCTGAATTTCTTGAGGCCATAACTGGCAGAGTAGATAAGGAAGTATATCTGGATTTTTGGCAGATACCACAGCAGATCGAGAGCTTGTGTGCAGAGTGTAGTACGTCAGCAGTCAGGGAGGGTTGGGTGGAGGACAAGGAGATGGGAATAACTGGGGCATTTTCAGCTTGTCCAACTAGTTGGTGGGGTGCGCAAGGTTCAGTCCCAGGCTCTCAGATATCCACACTTGATGTTCTGGACTTGGATGGAACTAATTGTGAAGCATCCAGAGTTACCCACTGCACAAGCTGGATGTGGAAGTGAACCATGAGAGAGAAGCAGAGGGTAGTGGGGTAAGTGAGAGCACAAGAAGACGGTGTGATGGGAGAGGAATCGAACAGAGTGTGCTTCAAATGGAAACAACTCCTGAATATTGGCCAAAGGAAATAAAAACAAAAATGAAAATCTGAAATAAAAACAGAAAATGTTTGAAACACTCAGTAGACCGGGCAGCAGCTGTGGGATGAGGTGATGTTTCAAGTCAAAGGTCCTCTTTTTTTGGACTGGGAAAGAGAGAAAAGTTTTAAGTCACAGACGTGGGCTAGGAACGGATAGCACGTGTGGAAGGCCTGATGAGATGAGGTCAGCTCAAATGGGCTAATGGAAGCAGTTACTATGGCAGGGGGGAGCCCTGGTTTGGGAAGGTTTAATTAGAGCAATAGGTGCTGATCTTCCCAGTGACACAGATCTTGAAAAGTGTCCAGTCAGGGTGGTGGGGCGAGGATATGGACCAGACTCTTGGCCTCATCCTGCACATCCAAACTACCAGTGCAAGACTTCTGTGGTGCTGAGGGAGTGGGTCAGTGATGTTGGGGGGGATGTGGGGTTGTGGTGGCCACCATGTGGTTCCATCCACTGGCATCCAGCCAGATTTTGAGTTGAAGCGGGATATTGTACGGTGGGCTTTCCATGGCAGACGGGGGCTCCACAGATCAGGAAGGAGGACGATACTTCAGACATATTTATGATAGGTGAAAGTAATTTCTTTACTTGGAGGGTTGTGAATCCGAGACAGCTGCATTGGCTGAGAATATCTTCAAGGCAGAGATTGGCTGAGCGAGTTTAGGAATCTGGGGAATTGTCTTGTGTGTTCTCTTAAGACTTCCTAAAAGTAGTGACACCAGTCGACAGGGTGGTGAAGAGAGCCCTTAGTACACTTGCCTTCATAGGCCAAGGCACTGAGTGTAGGCATTGGGATGTCAGTGGTTAGCCTGCACTTGGAGTATTGTGCAGGTTTCTTGTTGCCACAGGAAGGATGTGGTAGCGAAGGAAAGTGTGCGGAAGGGATCTGCCTGGAGGGAGCACCTTACAAGGAGAGGTGGGACACACTGGGTTTGTTCCCACTGAAATGGGGGTGTCATTATAGAGGCTTATAAAATGATGAGGTGCATGGATAGGGTGCATAGTCAGTCTGTTTCGCAGGGCAGTCTAGAACTAGAGGATACAGGTTTCAGGTGAGGGGGACAAATGTAAAGGGGAGCTGAGGGGTAGGTTTTGCACCCAGAGTATACGGAGTGAGCTGCCAGGGGAATTGGTGGCAGTGGATACAATTACAACGTTTCAAAGGGCATTTGGACAGGCACTCAATAGGAAAGGTGCGGAGGGACATGGGTCAAGTGTGGGCGTGGGATTAATGTAGTTAGGCATCGTGGCTGACGTGGACGAGCTGGGCTGAAGGGCCTGTTTCTGTGTGGTACAATTCTGTGCCCATTGGGCTCCCTTGTGTGTTCTGCAAGCTCTCTCAATGCCCTGTTGCCCTGTCCCGAGGGATAATGTTCCTTTCCCACCGTGAATCTGCGTGGATGCCCTGTGGACCATGGACCTTCCCCCAGTGAATGCAGGTGAAACACAGCAACGTGGTGTTCACATTCCCCCCCAACATCACAAACCCACTCCCTCTGCACCTGGGACATTCTGCACAGATAGTTTGGACATCACGGTTGGGAGCGAGCAAGGGGACACCCTGTCCTGACCAGTGTGTCTGGTCAACATCACTAAAACTAGTTGGTAATATTCCAAATTACCACTGGATGGAGTTCTACAGCTGTCATGGTGGGGAACTCGAATTATTGGATTAGGCACAACCTCTGGCTGCTTACTGATGGAAACCGAAGCACAGAGAACCTCCCACAATGGGCACAGTGGTGCTAGGGCCCCATCTCCTCGAGTGCTGGTGTGGAGTGTCTCCGGTCAGTGACATACGTTCCTTCCTCTTGTCTTCCAGTTACGTTTGGTTTGTGCCGATTAGGTGGATGAGGAGAAATGCGCAGCAGCAGTTAACCTGGTTACTGAAAAAGGAAGGTATGAACTCGGCAAACCGAGACTTGCCTCTGGGGGAGAGGGTGCTGGTGGGTGTAAGTGGGGGAGATGTCAGTGCTTCCCACACCATGTCCACACTGGTTACTGCAGTTACTCCCCTCCCTCATTCACTCGAGCCCCCACCACCAACACTCTGTGTATATGGGCTGCCTTGATGTACATCAGGTTACAGTCTGCACCTGGGGCAGAGCTCCCCCCCCCCCCCCCCCCCCCCACCTACTGCCAGTGGGGCGCTCCCTCGCACCCCACCCTCCCCCCGCCAGTGGGGCGCTCCCTCACGACTGGCCTTGCAACAATTTGCTGCCCCTTCCCTGGGGTGACCCCCCGGGACAGCGTGCCCCTCCCTCTCGACGGAAGCATGGAATGGAGGGGCTGTTCTGTCTGCCGACAGTTCCTGGCTCTGTCTAGGACAGCCGACTTCACCCGATACCCGTCCCTGAACGTCCGTGCTGCTGGGATCAGTTCTTCCATCGCATCTGAGTCACAGCACGGAAACAGGCCCTTCGGCCCAACCGGTCCATGCCAACCAAGATGCCCATCTAAGCCAGTCCAATTTCCCTGTGTTTGGCCCCTGTCCCTCTAAACCTTTCCTATCCATGTACCTGTCCAAATGTCCTTTAAATATTGTTAATGTACCTGCCTCACCCACTTCCTCTGGAGCTCGTTCCACATACTGACCACCCTGTGGGTGAAAAAGTTGCCCCTTGGGTTCCTACTAAATCTCTCCCCTCTCACCCTAAACCTGTGCCCTCTGATTCCCCAACCCTGGGCAGCAGATGGTGTGTGTTCACCCTGTCTACGCCCCTCATGGTTTGGTTTTTTTGATCACCACCTTTGATATGTGAATGAGCAGAGAGAGATGCCAATATCCACTCCCTGACTACTTGATTCAGAGGCCAAACCACCCACCACACATCTGAACCAGGACATGAGGGGTGAGGGTGGGGGGCTCGATTCTGGCGTGAGTTGGTGGGGGTGGGGGGGAAAGAGTGATTCTGAGCCTGGGACCTTCCCTCGACAATTGCCCTCGGTGGAACTGATGTCCACGTGATGCCATTTTGTCAAACAAAGAGGTTAAGGAATGGGATTTTCCCAGGACACGTCTAATCAATCACAAAATGCTGGAAAAACTCAGGTGTTCAAGCAGCACCTGCGGCAGCAGAAAAAGTTCAGGTTGAGGGCTGTTCAGTGTCAACCTTCCATCAGTTTTTTCTCTTGTCCCAATGTAGATGCTAATGCAAATATGAAATACTCTGGAGATGACTGGGTCTTGGCTAACATTGATGTTGTTGGATATTACCGAGTGAACTACGACGAGAGGAATTGGAACAACCTTGTCAAACAACTGGAAACCAACCACTCAGTGAGTGCAGACCTCATTATCCATCTATTGTGTTGGTTAAGGAGCTGGCAGTACAGTTCCTGTTTAGTAATGGGATCAACATGTAACCTCTTCAGCAGAAAATCAACCCATAGTGATGTGACTCCAGGAATATTTAACTAATTCCTTACCATTTCCTCTGTCTGAGACACCAGGAGAATCTGAATGCAAGAAGGTGCTCTATTAGGCCAGTGTAGGGAAGTCCCATTTAATAAAATGACTCATTAAGTGCAGGAGCAGCTCGGCGGGGGGTCTGGGGGGCAGGCTTGGGGCAGGGGGGGATCTGGGGGCGGGCTTGGGGCAAGGGGTTTCATCCTGCATGGGACGTGTGTTCACAGATCAGTTTGCAGGGTTACCTTCTGCATCACTGCCGACCACAGCCCCAGTCTCGGTCTGTGTCGGGGGGTCTTGGTCTGTGCCGGGGGGTGGGGGGAGGTGGGTGGTTGGTCTGTGCCGGGGGAGCCGGGACAGAAACTTTCCTCCCACTGCCTGCCTCCGCAGCCTCGGGGTGATGATCCCTGACTTCAGGGAGATGACCACTGACCCCTGACTGTGGGGAGGTCACCAGTGACCATTGACCTCAGAGGTGACCTCTGAGTCAATGATCCCCGTGGCAGGGAACTGCAGTGTAGGATGTGGTGTGACTTTGTGACTTCCAGCCCTTACCACAGGGATCTGGGTGGGGTGGGGTGTGGAGGGGGGAACAGGCAAGGAGGTGACATTCAGAATTCCTGCCTGCAGACCAGCCTGCTGTCAGTCCCCAGTCCCAGACCCCCTTCAGTAACACTGCTATGTTCCCTCTGTTTGCTGTAAGACAACTCAGAACGTTACAACCCAAGTTTACAGAGCAAGCCATGCCAAGTGACCTCATCACCCTCTACATGGCCTTGGTGAATGTTTACCTTTAGCACATGCTTCTAACAGTGTCGAACTGGAGCTTGCAGCTCTCCATTCTGACAGGCTGAGTTTCACACGAACCTTGTGTAAGGTTAGCACCCGGACTGTTCCGAGCACCTTGACAATGAGCGTCCGACTCTGCCCCAGACACAGCAGCTTCTCCATGAGGTTCCCGATCTGCTGCAGGGTTCACTGTCCCAGAGCTGGCACTGGCCTCTGCCCTCTGCTGCCTGGTGAACTCTGGGATGGTGAACCTGCCACCTCTGAACCCCTCAGGTGTGTGGGGCATCAGTGTCCGAGGCAGTGCCTGCAGGAACTGCTGTGTCCATGAGTACAGCCCTGTGTTCCCAGCACACCTTGTGCACAGGAAGGACAATGTGGGGATTGGAGGATGAACCTGGAGCACGTTGGCTGAAGGGGCGACGGAGGCAGGTGTTTCCACAGTATTTAAGAAGCATTTAGATGGTGTAAAAGGCCAAGTGTTGAAAAATAGGGTTAGCACAGACAGGTGTTTGAGGGCTAGGAAGGACCTGTACTACTTTTCTCAATGGCTCTGTTCCTCTGTGGTGAGTGTGCAGTGGGTCTGGGTCCTGATTGACGGAGATGGTTGGTGGCTGTGGTGGGTACGTCAGGCACTGTCCAAGGCCATTGGCACACAGTTGGCGACAGCATGTGAAGGTGCTCTCGCTGACCTTGATCAAGCGGGTATGGGGTTGAGTTCACCACATGGGACACCTGGCACTGATCTCCAGCTGTCTCTCCTCCCTGGGCCTTTGAACTGACCAAGGATACGGGATACCACTCGTATCCTCTGCCAAGGGCTCTGGAGCAGCCTCACAAACTCTTGGAGCTTGCTGTGCCCCAGCCTGCGTCTCCTTCACCACGTTCTGCAGAAGTGGGTGCTGCCTTTAACTCGCTAGCGTACACTGGACTGCTGGTGCTTGATACTGACCTTGACTCTCTCGTAGTGGTTCAGAACTCTGTGGTTTAAAGTTTTACATGGAGGTCATTACACCCCTCTGTAACGTTCCTGCACTAATCTGAAGTTGTAGGTGAAAACGGTAAATTGTTTTCCATAGCCGTTCATTGCACAGGTAACTCGCTCCTTTCATCGGTGTTGGGTAGCTGTGGGCAACCGTTCCATGTAGCTCCCTGCATTTCCTCATCTGTGGACACTGCCAGCAGCCAGCACAGTGTCAACGCCTCTGCCTCTGTACTGAAGGATCGAACCACCCCAATTGTAACTCAGGATGTAGCCTCTGAGTGGGGAGTCGGTGCAGCTTTCAAAAGAAGTGTGGTTTTTTTTCTTTTATAGGTTTTACCGATCATAAACAGAGCCCAGATAATTGCCGACTCCTTCAACCTCGCCAGGTAAGTGGGTTACAGGTTAATTATCTGAAATCCAAACATAGGAAATACAATTAAATAGACAAAGTAATAAAGCCAAATATTGCTGATCCAGTAACGAGGCGAGGGACCTTTTGTGGAATAAGTGCTGATTGTGCAGACAGTATGGGGTGGTACCGTCTGTGCTGTGTGAAGCCAGAGCTGGACACTTCGGGCTTGGGCTGCTCAGTAGCAAATAACAATCCTGCCCTGAAGGTGCCAGCCAATGCCTGGTCTGGCCATCTGTGCCTAATACCCAGACTGCCTGCCACCACCGAGGCACCCACCATTAACTGTCAGGGGCTCCTTATTGACAGAATTTAACTGGACCAACCATGTAACAATTGTGACCACAAGAGTAAGTGAGAGGCTTGGCCACCATCCAGGACAAAGCAGGTTGCTTGATTGACACCCATCCATCACTATAAATAATTACCCCTCCACCCACAGAACACAGTTTGGCATGTACCAACCGGACGGGCTGATGCAGAGCAAATAATGTTCATGAAAAGTTCTAGGCAATGACCACCTGCAACCAGAGCTGTTTAATGGCACCATCCAAAGCCATGGCCTCCCCTTCCATGAAGGATGGGGATCACATGTACACAGGAACATGACCACCTGCAGGTTCATTTCACCTACTCTCTTGTATGTTCCTCATCGTCACTGAAATCCTGTAGCCCCCCCTCCCTGGCGGCGCTGCACGGGAGCCCCTTCACCAGAAGGGCTGCGGTGGTTCCAGCACACAGGCCAGTCAGTGCTGCTGGTGATCGTGTGGGTGAATGAGCTGCTAGTACAGTGATGATTGTTCTGAAGAACACTGGAGCTGCTCTTCATGAGAAAGCACCAAGATAATCTGCAGCTGTGGTTCAAGTGAAAGCAATGCAGTGTCCAGGATGACCTGAAGATCCCTCGATAATGCATCTTCTCGGGAACACCGAGGATAATCATCATCTTCTGTTAATCATTTTAGTGAGAAACTGTTCCAGGAGAAGCTCTCTGTGAGGTCACCCCTGCCAAACCCGCACACCCCTGAACCCTGCGCCACAGTTCCAGGTGTCAGCTCCCTGTCAGTCCACTGTCTCAGTGCCCAGCTTCAGTTCCTGACCTTCCAGCTCATTCACATCTGCTGCTTCCCCTTGTCCTCTCGCTCCGTACAGTCAGTCTGATACTTAAATCCTTAAACTTCTTGACGCACCTTTAAGGCCATTCCTAAATACAGCTCTTTGACCAAACCGTTGATCATCCCTCTAGCCCCAGCTTTCTTTGCCTCCTGTCTGCCTTTCTGAAGATCCTGCAAAACATCTTGGATGTTTTTGTGTATGAAAGGTGCTATATAAATTCCGTGACGTGTCAGGCCTTCCCACAGTCCCAGTGAAGGATCAGGTAGCTATTAGATCAGAAGCTGGATGCAGTTGGAGTCGATGTCGGAGACAGCACCCTCTTCGTGTACTGCAGGAGGGATTGGCAGAGTAGACGCTGGTTGTGTTTAGAAGTCATTTGCTTCCAAACCCATTGGGTAATGTTTTCTGTCCATTCCAGGGCTCAGTACCGCCACACCACAGCAGCACTGGACACAACCAAGTACCTGCATAATGAGCGGGAATACATTCCATGGCAGGCAGCCCTCGACAACCTGGCTTACATTCGGGTCATGTTTGACCGCAGTGAGGTGTTTGGAAATATGAAGGTAAGGAATACTGAAAGGAAGGTTTGTGCGGTGAGTTCCAGCAATGACACCCAGCAAGTCCAACATGGGGATGCTCTAACGTCACCTGGCTCTCGCTGAGCTTTTCCAGGGGGTTTGTCCCTCCCTTTCCCCACCCTTGCTCAAGGAATTCACCCGACCCTCGTCTGTGGGTTTTCCCCCCAACAGGCCCTCCCCTGAGGATATCCCCCACCCCCATCCTTCACTTAGAACAGTACCACACAGGAACAGGCCCTTTGGCCCACCATGTCTCTGCTGACCACAATGCCAACTTAAACTGAATTTCTTCTGCCTGCACTTGATCCAAATCCCTCCATTCCATGCATATTTGTGTGTCTGACAGCCTCTTCAACACCACTATCATATCTGCTTCCACCACCACTCCTGGCAGCCTGTTCCAGGTACCCACCAGAACCAGGTTTATTATCACTGACCTATGTCGTGAAGTGTGTCGTTTTGTGGCAGCAGTGCAGGGCACGACATAAAAATTACTGTGAGTTACAAAAATAAATAGTGCAAAAGAGGAATAACAGGTAGTGTTCCTGAGTTCATGGACCGTTCAGAAATCTGATGGTGGAGGGGAAGAAGCTGTTCTTGAATTGCTGAGTGTAGGGGGGAGCGGGGGTGGGGGGAAACTTGCCTCGCACGTCTCCTTTAAACTTTCCCCCTCTCACCTTAAATACATGTCCTTTGGTGTTTGACACTTCTACCCTGGGGGAAAGACTCTGTCTGTCCACCCTGTCTGTGTCTCTCATAGGATTATATCAGGTCTCCCCTCAGCTTCTGATGTTTCAGGGAAAACAACCCAAGTTCATCCAACCTCTCCTTGTAGTTCATCCCCTCTGATCCAGGCAGCATCCTGGGGAACCTCTCCACATCCTTCCCATAATGGGGCGACCAGAACTGCACACAATACTCCAAGTGCGGCCTAACCAAAGTTTTGTACAGCTGCAGCAAGACTCCCTGACTCTCGTACTCAATGCCCTGACCGATGAAGGCAAGCAGTCGTATCCCTTCTTCGCTGCCCTACCTACTCCCGTGGCCATTTTAAGGGAGGTCTAGTTGCTCTCCTGAACAGCCAGCTGCTGGAAGCCGGGTGGGAGACAACGATCACTATACGTGACTACTTAATGTGTCTGAGGATTAACATCTTCCTCATCATTGGGAAGTCGAATCAGAGGGACACTGGAATGACCCTGAGGATGTTCATCACACCTTCCCTGTTTAGGAAGCCACTGAGTGGGGCTTTGCCTCATTAACGGTGAACAGGAGCTCTGTGGTTATGAATGTGATGGAGATTGGCTCCATCTGTGGAAGGAGCTGCTGTTCAAAGACCAGGTGGGTGTTGTGACTAACACTTTGCTTTTTCATTCTACGTAGAAATACATGTTGCAGCAGGTGTCCCCATTGTATGACCACTTCAAATCCGTTACTGTAAACTGGACCAAACCTTCTGAAGGTCACATGGATCAGTGAGTATCTACTCTGCATGCAGTTCTGATGATTTGAGGAGAGAGATACTTGCTCTGGAGGCCGTGCAGATTCTGGGTATAAAAGGATGATATCCTGAGGAAAAGATATCTCAATTGGACCTGTAGTTTCAGAGTGATGTTGGTCTCTAAGGATGAGGAGTGATCTTATTGAAAGGTATAGGTGTAGAAATTGCTCTCTGCAACTTACTTGAGCACCCTGATGGTGTTTAAGAGTTGTGTACAGTGCAGGAACTTTATCTGTGAGGCTGCTAGAGTCGTGCAGCACAGAAACAGGCCCTTCAGCCCCCTGAGTCTGTGCCGACCATCAGACACCCACTTGCACTAATCCCCCATCAATCATAATTCTACCCCTAACCTACGCACAACTTAGTGGTGGGGTTTCCCCCGGGTGCTGTGGTCTTCTCCCACAGCCCAAATAGTTCAAGTTGGTGGGTTAATCGGCTGCTGTAAATTGCCCCCAGTGTGTGGGTGGGGGGGGGCAGAATCTGGAGGGAGTTGATGGGGATGTGGGGAGAATAAAATGGGATTAAAGAGAATTGGGGCTGTTGTAGAATTCAACAAAGAATTACCACAAAATTGATTTTAATAAAAGGGACAATGTTCAAGGGGGTCCTTCTGCACAAGTCACTGGAAGTTACCTTGCAAATGCAACCAGCAGTTAGGAGAGCAAAGTCTACACTGGTCTTTACTTGTGGATGTGAGTACAAGGGTGAAGAAGTGGGACCAGCGGGGTGGGCACCGTGGTCGGCATGGACTGCTTGGGCTGAAGGGCCTGTATCTGTGTTGTATTGCTCAGACTCCCAAGCCTTGTTAGAATTGTACAGTGCCCTGGTGAGACCAAATCGGGAGTATCTGGTACAATACTGATCGCTTTACCTAAAACAGTATTTACTTGGTGTTGAGTGCAGCAAAAGTTCAGCAGACTGGTTCCTGGGTCAGCAAGCCTAACGTTGGAGGCTAAGGCTGTTCCCTATGGTTTAATAGAATGACCTTTTTGATATCCTAAAAGTTAACCTCCAGGTTGAGTCGGTGGTGAAGAAGGTGAATGCAATATTGGCATTCATTGCTAGAGGAATAGAATATACGAGCAGGGAGGTGATGTTGAGGCTCTATAAGGCATTGGTAAGACCTCACTTGGAGTACTGTGTGCAGTTTTGGGCTCCTTATGTAAGAAAGGATGTGCTGACGTTGGAGAGGATTCAGAGAAGATTCACTAGAATGATTCCAGGAATGAGAGGGTTAACGCATGAGGAACGTTTGACGGCTCTTGGGCTGTACTCCTTGTTTTGAACTCCAGTGAGGGGGGACCTCATAGAAACATTTTGGATGTTAAAAGGCCTGGACAGAGTAGATGTGGCAAAGTTGTCTCCCATGGTAGGGGAGTCTAGTACAAGAGGGCACGACTTCAGGATTGAAGGGCGCCCATTCAGAACAGATGTGGAGAAATTTCTTTAGCCAGAGAGCGGTGAATCTGTGGAATTTGTTGCCACGGGTGGCTGTGGAGGCAAAGTCATTGGGTGTATTTAAGGCAGAGATTGATAGGTATCTGAGTAGCCAGGGCATCAAAGGTTATGGTGAGAAGGCGGGGGAGTGGGGCTAAATAGGAGAATGGATCAGCTCGTGATAGAATGGAGGAGCAAACTCGATGGGCCGAATGGCCGACTTCTGCTCCTTTGTCTTGTGGTCTTATGGAGATGTACAAAATTCTTAGAGAACAGGAGGGCAGGTTATCCCCAGGCTACTGAGTCCAGGACAAGGGTCACAGTCCCAGAAAAAGGGCTAGACCATTCAGGTGAGACGAGGGTGGGGAACAGGAGACTGACAGAACGCAGACCCAGCGCCTTTAGTCTCCAGTGATGTCAGGCCTCTTGTACCAGGAATTAGCCTGATGATCCTTTCCTAAAGCATGTTGCTTCTTAAAGTAAGCGGACTGAAACTGTGCAGTGATGCATCGGTGGTCTCACCGATACCCGGAACCATTATAACTCTATCGCCCCTGCAGTAAACACTGACGTGCCACTTTCCTAACTCTCGCTGCAGCTGCCCACTAACATTTAGTGGTTCGTGCACTAGATCAGGTAAATCTCTGCCCTTCTCTCATCTGCAAACATTGTCTGTTTGGACAACAGTCGGCTTTTTGATTTCCCCTTATCAAAGTGCATGACCTTGCCTTTCCCATGTTAAACTCCATTTGTCAAGCATTTGCCCACTCACCCACCCTGTGGCCGAGTCAAGCACCCTGATCACGATGAGCATTTCCACTGGGATCCACACCGCGTCTGCCACGGTTTGGTTTATGGTATCTGCCATTTCCTTATTTCCTGCTATTAATTCCCTTCGAGGGGCCCTACACTCGCTCTCACTTCCCTCTTGCATTTTATACGACTGTAGAAGCTCTGACAGACGGTTTTGATTATCAGAGCAAACTGGCAAGTAAAATCAGCTTCCTCCCTCGTTTCTAGTCTTTTGCTGCTGATCCCTGAATAATTCCCAGTCCTCTGGTCTCCTGCCAGCCCCCTGTCACTTTGTAAGCTCTAACTTTCAGTTTAACGTTATCCTTGACCTCTTCTGTTAACAATGGATGGTTCATCTTTCTCCTGGGATCCCTTTGTAATTGGAATAAATCACTGCTGAGTCTCGTGAACTAGCTGCCATTGATGTATACTTGGCCCTGTCCACTCCAGACAGCTGCACCTTCATACCTTTGTAATTGCCTTTGTTTAAACTGAAGTCACTGGTTTTGGACCCAGGGTGTTCACCCTCAAACTGCACCTGAAATTCTACCGTAGGGATCCTTAATCATAAGGTCTCTTTTATGAATCCTTCCTCATCACACGTAACCAAACCGAAACCAGCCTGTTCCTGAGTAACTCCCGAGATACTGTTCTAACAATGATCCCCATCACTTCCACGGTACCCTTGCCAGTTTAGTTTGTCCAATCACAAAGCAGATTTGCAGTCTCCTTTATACATGCTTCTTGTACTTTGTCATATCAAGAGGCCACACATTGGGAGTCTGCATCTGCTCCCAACACATCCTCTCTCCTCGGTATCTGCACCACCCCCATTCTACATGATTCACTGCTCGGCACTGCTCTGAATCATTGCATGACTGACAAAATCCACCCCTTCTTGTCTATATTTTTTTTTTGGAATATTGAATAATCTGGAATATGGGGTTTGCAGTCCCGACCACCCTGTGGTTGCTGTTGGACCAGCCCCTAGCTGTCAGTTCCTCTGGCTCCATCTGTCTGTATTTGCCCTTCCTGATTTTCACCCTCCCCTGCACCACCCCGTCCGCTGCTCTGGCCGTCGCCCTCCCCTGCACCACCCCGTCCGCTGCTCTGGCCGTCGCCCTCCCCTGCACCACCCCGTCCGCTGCTCTGGCCGTCGCCCTCCCCTGCACCACCCCGTCCGCTGCTCTGGCCGTCGCCCTCCCCTGCACCACCCCGTCCGCTGCTCTGGCCGTCGCCCTCCCCTGCACCACCCCGTCCGCTGCTCTGGCCGTCGCCCTCCCCTGCACCACCCCGTCCGCTGCTCTGGCCGTCGCCCCTCATTTATAAAACTTCCCATCACCAGAACCCTTCCCTGCCTCAAATTAATTTCAGGTCCTGCCACACTCACCAGTTCCACCGGGGGGCTCTGGGTATTGGGAGTGGCTAACACCAATGGGAAAGTTGTAGAGGGATACTGTCTGATGCAGACAAATGGGATTGGTGCAGGTGGGCCTGGTGGTCAGCGCAGAAGAGGGGTGCCGGAGGGCCTGGTACTAGGCTGTAGCAGCACAGGTCTCCTGCAGATCCCACCAGAGGGCTGCAGGAAGCACAGTGAAGCATTGTCGGTGAGCGTCTGTGGCAAGTTCTGGTGGCAGTGGTTAGTGTCAGAGGGGAGGGGAATGGTCTCCTTGTGCCTGAGATGGTGCTGCTTCTTGTGAAAGTTCCCTACCATGGCGGAGGCCTCCCTGACGATGAACTGGGAGACTGTTTTGCAATCCTTTGAAGCTTCATTCAGAGTGGGTTAAATTTTAAAGCTGGTGGTGTAGGAGAGAGTGGGGAGTGTGGACAGGGTAGCTGTGTGTGTGTATATACAAGTGGACAGTTTTTGTGCCGCTAACCTTGTGAAATCAGGATATTGGTGTGTTGAGCAGTGTAGCCGTGAGGTTGTCCTTCACCCTCTTTCTGCGCTGCCTCATCTCCCAGACCATCCTCCTCACACGGAGTTCATTGACCTGAACGTCAATGTTGTCGGAAAGTTGTGGTGTTCTCCCTCTGTCCCAGGTCAGGCTCTGTGGGTGTTGCTGCCATCTGGTGGTCATGGCGACTGTGCCTGTGAGGTCCCTCCTTGTGCCAGTGCTGAAGTGTTGGCAGTCCTGCTGAGCAGACACGGTTCTGTTGGGAACTGCCTGTCACATTGGTAAAGCTGCTTTCTGGATGTTAACCACCTAACTGAGCTTTCAAACTTGTTTGTGACCAACCTGTGCATGGGGGTGGAGTTGGCACTTGATCTAAATACCAAGCAATCCAAGTTCTAGGCGTTGCTTCTTCAATAAATCTGGTGAAATTGTTCAAGATCTAAATAAAAGGAACAGCAGTGTGATTCTTTTGAATTACAGCTGACGGCTTCCAGTCTCCTGTGTTAAAGGCAGGAGGGTGACTGTGGAAACTGTAGAAACTTGACTCATGGGGAAAGCTTCCTCCCCCAGTATGCCTGAGTGGCAGCCTTTGCTCTGAGTGCTCTTGCCTACATTTAGTCATCCAGCATGGAAACAGGCCCTTTGGCCCAACTGGCCCATGCCAGCCAAGATTCCCATCTAAGCCAGTCCCATTTGCCTGCGTTTGGCCTATATCCCTCTAAACCTTTCCTTTTGTCTTTAATGCGAAGGGAATAGCAAATTGGAATTCCACTGCGTGGCATCTTGTCAGTTCTGTAAAGACTGTAGGTCACTTAATGTTTCTCTGTCTGAAGTCCCTCCCCAGTGGAAGTGAACACCCTCTTGCTCTCCTCAGGTACAATGAGATCAATGCCATGAGCGTTGCCTGTAGTTACGGGCATCAGGACTGTCTGAACAAGGCACAGGAACTGTACAGGGACTGGATGAAGAATCCCAGCGTTAACAAGTAAGTGTTGTAGATGACAAGGAAATGTCTGTGGAGACCACTGAAATGTAATCGTGGGATTATGAGTTTTACCGGATGGGATGTACCCCAGGCTGCTGTGGGAGGCGAGGGAGGAGATTGTGGAGCCTCTGATGATGATATTTGCATCATCGATGGAGACGGGTGAGGTCCCAGTAGACTGGAGGGTTGGGGATGTTGTTCCCTTATTCAAGAAAGGGAGTGGAGATAGCCCAGGGAAATTATAGACCGGTGAGTCTCGTCTCAGTGGTTGGTAAGCTGATGGAGAAGATCCTGAGAGGCAGGATTTATGAACATTTGGAGAGGTATAATATGATTAGGAATAGTCAGCATAGCTTTGTCAAGGGCAGGTCCTGCCTTACAAGCCTGATTGAATTTTTTGAGGATGTGACTAAGCACATCGATGAAGGGAGAGTAGTAGATGTAGTGTATATGGATTTCAGCAAGGCATTTGATAAGGTACCCCATGTGAAGCTTATGGAGAAGGTGAGGAGACATGGGATCCAAGGGGACATTGCAGTGTGGATCCAGAACTGGCTGGCCCACAGAAGACAAAGAGTGGTTGTTGAGGGGTCGTATTCTGAGTGGATGTCGGTGACCAGTGGTGTACCTCAGGGATCGTGTACCTCAGGGATCTGCACTGGGACCCTTACTCTTTGTAATTTTTATAAATGACCTGGATGAGGAAGTGGAGGGGTGGGTTAGTAAGTTTGCGGATGACAAGAAGGTTGGGGGTGTTGTGGATAGTTTGGAGGGCTGTCAGAGGTTACAGAGGGACATAGATAGGATGCAAAGTTGGGCTGAGAAGTGGCAGATGCAGTTCAACCCAGATAAGTGTGAAGTGGTTCATTTTGGTAGGTCATTTATGATGGCAGAATATAGTCTTAATGGTAGGACTCTTGGCAGTGTGGAGGATCAGAGGGATCTAGGGGTCCGAGTCTAGGACGCTCAAAGCGGCTGCGCAGGTTGACTCTGTGGTTAAGAAGGCATATGGTGTATTGTCCTTCATCAATCGGGGAATTGAATTTAGGAGCCGAGAGGTATTGTTGCAGCTATATAGGTCCCTGGTCAGACCCCACTTGGAGTACTGTGCTCAGTTCTGGTCACCTCACTACAGGAAGGATGTGGAAGCCATAGAAAGGGTGCAGAGGAGATTTACAAGGATGCTGCCTGGAATGCGGAGCATGCCTTATGAAAGCAGGTTGAGGGAACTCGGCCTTTTCTCCTTGGAGCGACGGAGGATGAGGGGTGACCTGATAGAGGTGTATAAGATGATGAGGGGCATTGATCGGGTGGATAGTCAGAGGCTTTTCCCCAGGGCTGAAATGGTGGCCACAAGAGGACATAGGTTTAAGGTGCTGGGGAGTAGGTATAGAGGAGATGTCAGGGGTAAGTTTTTTACTCAGAGTGGTGAGTGCTTGGAACGGGCTGCCGGAAACAGTGGTGGAGGCGGATATGATAGGGTTAAGAGACTGTTAGATAGGTACATGGAGCTGAGTAAAATAGAGGGCTATGGGTAAGCCTAGTAATTTCTAGGGTAGGGACATGTTCGGCACAGCTTTGTGGGCCGAAGGGCTTGAATTGTGCTGTAATTGTTCTATGTTCTACATGGAACATAGAACAGTACAGCAGAGGAACAGGCCATTCGGCCCACCATGCCTTGCTGTACTGTTGATGATGCCAGTTTAAACCCCTCCGTTACCTGCTTGTTCATGTGTCTGTCTAAATGCCTGTTAAACATTGCTATTGTAATTTACGTTCCATTTTATTTGGAAAAGAAACTGATAATAAGTAGGCCTGGCATCGCTGCATATTGGTTGTTTTAGTGTTACGATGGCATTTTGGATCCCCCTCCCAGCACTTTTTCCGCAAGTTGCGTCACGAGCAAGGATTATAATCGGGACATTCCCGCCGCAGCAGTCAGATTTCCCACCTGTTGTTCCACACCATCACTGGGTTCGGCACAACATTCCCATTCCTGCAGCTGCCAGAGGAGGGATCTTTGCAAGGGAAGTCCCACAATACAGGTGACACTTCCAGTCACAGGGAAGCAGTGTTCCTGAATTGAATGGATACTACAGGGGTGGGAAGATCCCAGGGGTTTGCCCTGGGTCAGCTGGTGAAGAACCGTTCCCGCAGGAGGCAGGTTGTTGGCCACAGAGGTTCTCCAGGGCTGCAGCCAATGGTCCAGGCGAGGGATCATTGGGGAGATGTCCGAGGATCTATGTGCAGGCCGTGAATGCCTGGGCCGAAAGATGTAGGAGCAGAATCAGGCCGTTCAGCCCTTCATCTGCTCAATTGTGGCTGGCTTTTTGTTTTCTCAACCCCATTGTCCCGCCTTCACCCCGTAACCCCCTGACCAGAAGCCGACAATGCTGACTGATGCCTGTTCAGTGGAATGACCTGTTGCCATGGAGTTGGCTGACCTGTCCAGTGCAGCAGCAAGTGGTAAACGGAGAAGGGGCAGAGTCATCCTGAGCTGGGAGTGATCCTCGCCCTAACCTCCTCCGTAAAACAATCCAGCCGCCTGTGTCACATCTCAGATTAAGTGTTGGCCCTCTGGGTGGTGTACATCAGGGAGATAGGATTAGTAAAACCTATTATTTTTCTGGGAGTAAATGTTATTTTTGAAACCAGTGAGGTTGAAAACCTCAGTGCAGATTAACTTTGCATGTTGTGCTATCAGAGAGTTACACAGCAGGGAAACAGGCCCTTCAGCCCAACTGGTCCATGCCGACCAAGATTCCCATCTAAGTTGGTCCCATTTGCCTGCATTTGGCCCATATCCCTAAATGTTGTTAATGTACCTGCCTCAACTACTTCCTCTGGAAGCTCGTTCCACATACAGACCACCCTCTGGGTGAAAAAGTTGCCCCTCAGGTTCCGATTAAATCTCTCCCCTCTCACCTTAAACCCGTGCCCTCTAGTTCTTGATTCCCCAACCCTGGGAAAAAGACTGAGTGCATTCACCCTGTCTATGCCCCTCATGATTTTACAAACCTCTATAAGGTCACCCTCATCCTCCTACACTCCAATGAATAAAGTCCCAACCTGCTCAACCTCTCTCCATAACTCGGGCCCTCGAGTCCCAGCAACATCCTTGTAAATCTCCTCTGCACCCTTTCTGGCTTAATGGCATCTTTCCTATAGCAAGGCAACCACAACTGAACACAATATTCCAAATCCTTGACTTAATTTGTGGGATTTCACACTGGAACAAAACGCCAGGGAGGAGAAAAATCCCAATTGGAACAGAGGTCACAATTTTCTGGATGAAATTTTAAGACTCCAAAGTGTAGAACAGTACAGGCCCTTCGGCCCACAATGTTGTGCTGACCTATATAAACCTACTCCACAATCAATCTAACCCTTCCCTCCTACACAGGCCATAACCCTCCATTGTTCTTACATCCACATGCCCATCTAAACAATGCTGTGAAAATGAAAGTCTGGTTAGTGAGGAGGAAGGGGATTTTGCTGCCACCTCCGTTTGCTGTGGTGCAGTCAGTACCCTGACACACTCCTCTTTGGACAAGGGTTTGGTAGTTGCTGTTTCTGCTCTGTCAGATTTGCCCTGGTGGTGTCAACAGCAGTTCATTGGCCCAAAACTGTTATCAGCAGGATCTCTAACCACATTCCCAGGGTGGAAATGTCAAATACTAGAGGGCATATCTTTAAAGTGAGGGGGGGGGAAGTTTAAAGGGGATGTGAGGGGCAGGTGTTTTACACAGAGTGGTGGTGGGTGTCTGGAGCATGCTGCCAGGGGCGGTGGTGGATAGAAACATTTTCAGAGGCATTTATATGGGGGCACAAACAGCAGGGAGTGGAGGGATACAGACCATGTGTGGACAGGTGGGATTAGTTTAAATTGGCATCACGGTCAGCACAGACATCTGGGCTGAAAGGCCTGTTCCAGTGCTGGACTGTTCTGTGTTCTACTTGTCTGTGGCTCTTTGTAATGCTGAAGGCTGGAAAGTGCCCATCGTGATAAACATGATTCACAGCCTCTCACTGCTCTCCCCATACTTGCTGCTCAGTCTGAATACTGCTGACTGCTCACGTAATGCTCCTGAAACCTGGTGGCAGAACAGGAGGGAGGCAGACAATCTGTGGGTTAAATCACAGCAGGAAACTTTGCCATCCTAATAGAACCATTTGGAAGATGCACAGTGATGTTTTAATGTTGGGGGAAAAGGAGCAGAGGACCTTAGTCCCCAGAAGTGGGTGAAAAAGTTGCTCTTCTCCACAGTCCAGTGATGTTTACGGAGTTGTGTGAGTGACTTTCTTATCCCACAAAAATATCATTTACTCTCTTCTCTACTGCTTCACAATATTATTTTCGATGCACAGTATCCCACTGAATCTGAAGACGACAGTTTACTGCAATGCAATAGCGTCCGGCGGGGAGAAGCAGTGGGACTTTGCTTGGAAAATGTTCCAGAATGCCACGATAGCCACGGAAGCAGACAAGTTAGGAGTAGCTCTGGCCTGCACTAAAGAACCATGGCTACTGAACAGGTAAGGAGAGCGGATGGCCAGACACTGCTGTTCGCAGGGGGAGTCCTGTGGACATTCCCTCACTGCAGGGAGGGGCAGTCAGGGAAACACCCCAGAACTGTTGCAGTTCTCTCTGGAGAACCTGCATGCAGCTCGATCTGGCAGTGCCCAGACTGCCACAGCTGGCTCTACATGTGGCACTCCATTTGGAACACCAGCCTTTGGAAATCCTGGAATTGTCACTGATTGTGGAACTATCTCCGAGCGATCACAACGACCAGTTCCCCAGTAACCTGTCCTCTGCTTCACTTCATCAGCTCCTCTTGGATTCACTGGCAATTTACAGCGGCCAGTTCACCTCCTGAGCAGCGGGTCTGTGGGATGTGGGAGGAAGTGGAGTACCCGGGGGTGATCTCACCCAGTCACAGGCAGAGCGTGCAAACTCCACACAGACAGCAGCTGAGGCTGGGATTGAACACTGGAGCTGTGAGGCAGAGGCACTGCCTGGTGTACAACGTACCTCCCAGGGAGGATCCTGGGCTGTGACTCACCAGCTCCAGCACCACCCCCCCCCCCCCCCCCCCCCCCCCAATTCTGCTCCCTGTCAGTAATGTCCCAGTGACCCGGCGGCAGTCAGTGACCGGAGGGGAGGGTCAAGGTCCTGTCCTTCTACCTCAACCCCCACCCCACCCCTAACCCTGATGTCGGGCAGGGTGGAGGGGTGGCGGGTGAACCTTCTCTTCCCCCCCCCTCCCCCCGCCCCCTCCGTGTCAGGCGGGGGGGGGGGGGGTGGAGGGCAGAGGGGATGACCCTCTTGCTCCAGTGTTGGGTAGGGGGAACCTTTTCCCCCTGGTGTCAGGTGGGGGGTGGGGTAGTGAACCTCCCCCACCCCGGTCGGGCAGGGGGGAGGGGGAACCTTTCACCCCTGGTGTTGGGTGGGATCCCCCCCCCCCCCCAGTACTGGGGGATCTCTCGTACCTGGTGCCAGTGGTCCCTCTTACCCCTGTGCCCCAGTTGTCAGGGAGGGGGAGTTCTCTCCATGTGTGGTGACCTCAGGAATTTATGTATCTCACCTGTTCTCTGCTGCGACCCAGGTACCTGATGTACTCCCTGGATCCCAGTAAAGTCCGGAAGCAGGATGCCACCTCCACCATTTCTGCCATTGCCCGTAATGTGGTTGGTCAGTCTTTGACCTGGGACTTCATCAGAGCAAAGTGGTCGACCATCTTCGAGCAGTGAGTACTGCAACATTACGAATAATCCACGGCTTAGCTACATCCGGCATGGAATTTGGAATTGTATCTCCAGGAGGTACCTGGGGTTTGCATGACTGCAATCTCTGAGGATCCAAGGATTAACGGCTCACCTTCCTTTTGTTTAGGTACGGTGGAGGCTCCTTCTCATTCTCACGGCTGATCGCCAGCGTCACAGAACGATTCTCAACAGAGTTTGAGCTCAAACAGGTTGGTGCTCACCTTCAACCTCGTATTGTTCCAGTCTGGTTATCTCTCTCCCCAGGTCTGTGTGGATACAGAAGGGTGGACCGTTCAGCCCACATTCCTACTGAACAGTACACCAAGATCACAGCCGATCGTTTACCTCAGTGCCATCCTCCTGCACTATCTCCAGTCCCCCTCTTCCCCACCCCCACCCCCTCCACAGATCTAAACAGAAAATGCTGAAAACGCTCAGCAAGTCAGGCGGTGTCCATGGGGAGAGAAACAGTCAGTGTTTCCAATCAAGGACCCTTCATTAGAACTGAAAAGTTTGCTTTAAGTTGCAGAAAGGGAGGGGAATGTTGATAGGGTGCAGACCATCAAGTCAAGGTGACAGCAACTGTGAGCATCAGTGGAACAAAGAAACAAATTGAAACAGAACGACAGGTCCACATCTGAGGAGAGAGATGGAGAGCATGGTGACCTGAAACTGAAATTCAACAGTGTCCTGTGGGTTGTACGAGCACAAACAGAAGATGAGGTTGTGCATGCAGCCTTGAGCTCAGCATATGGCAGCCCTCGGGTCATTGCTGCAGTTTTACAATTCTGCTGAGTCCCTCTGATTTCATCACCTTCCCATTTCTGGTGGAGGGTCATTGGCCTGAAATGTCAGTGCTGTTTCTCTCCCCATGCATGCTACCTGACCTGCTGGGTGCTTCTGGAATTTTGTGTTTTGGATTTCCAGCATCTACATGTTTTTTTGCACTGTATAATTGCAGTAGGATACCTTTAATCCCATAGTGAAATCCTCAGACAATAAAGACCAATTAACCGTGAGCCTTCCTATCTGCCTGTTAGCATCCCAGTGATTTGTGTACAAGGCACAGTAGTTACCATAACACTATTACAGTGCCAGCGACCTGGGTTCAATTCCGGCCGCTGTCTGTAAGGAGTTTGTACGTTCTCCCTGTGTCTGTGTGGGTTTCCTCCCACATTCCAAAGGCGTACGGGTGAGGAAGTTGTGGGCATGCTATGTTGGTGCCGGAAGTGTGGGAACACTTGTGGGCTGTCCCCAGAACACTCGACACAAAAGATGCATTTCACTGTGTGTTTTGATGTACATGTGACTGATAAAGAAACTTGTCTTATTTAAACATCACCATTTCCCAATCTCTCAGCATTGTTTAAAAAAAATACTCACAATACTCACTCTTTTTCAATGAGATTAGATAACCTCACATTCCCTGTACGGTAATCTACCTGCCATATTGCTGCCCATGTTTAGAGTTGTACAGTAAGGAAACAGGCCTTTCAGCCCAACCAACCGTGCTGACCACGTCCCTTGAAGCCTCTTTCCCTCATCATCACTTGTTCCCATTTACTTCTGTGCTGTCAGCACACACGGAAATTGGAGGGTGTCAACCCAAAACGTCGACTGTCTGTTTCCCTCCACAGATGCTGCCTGACCCGCTGAGTCCCTCCAGTGTGTTGTGTGTTGCTGCTGGAAATGTTACACTTGGTCCCTGAGGCCAACTGAATGCTGCCAACTGTGCAGATCTGGTGTAAACACCAACCCTGTGCTCTCACTGGTCACAGCCTGACAACCCTCCATTTATTCCTCTGTTTCATCTGTTAATAATTCTCAGTCAACACTGGTACATGACCCCCAATCCCATGTGCCCTCCCTTTTGCTTCAGTCTCCTGTAAGGACCTTTTCAAACATCACCTACAAATCTAAACACACCACATGTGCTGGTTTCCCCTCATCAACTCTACTGGATACTCTCAAAAAATTCCAATAGGTTAGTCAAACATGATTCCTCTTTCATAAATCAGTGTCGACTGTTAAATCAGATTATTATTTTCTGTGTCTTGTTCTCACTCCTTTATGATAAACTCTGGCACTTCCCCAACTACTGGCCAAGAGGTCGGTAGTTTCCTGTAATTTGCTCCCCTCTACCCTGCAGAAGCTACTCCAGAACCTGATAACCAGAGCAGCCACTATTCAGCAGATGAGGCCTGGGTTCGATCAGCCGTGGTCACAGTGAATGATGGAGCAGGCGTGAGGGGCCGAGTGGCCTCCTCCTGCTCCTGTTCTCGACCCAGAGTGTCCACTCGGGCCAGACACTGACCTGTTTCAGTAACTCCCTGTTGCCCACACTTGGTCTGTTGTCCTGTTGAGACTTTCATTGCACCTTAAAGTTTCCCAGTGTTGTTCAAAATGGGGAAGAACAAAGTAGCAGATGTACCTCTCATTGTCAATGTTTTGCAATGTTTCTCAAGTTGGCCAGCAATGCTAATTATCAGAGATTAAAGTTTCCTCAGGTGGTAATGCTGTTGGTGTTAAGAATGTGCACAGTTAAACATTGTGCTGTGTTGGTTTAATCGGCAGCTTGAACAGTTCAAGAAGGATAACGAGCACATTGGATTTGGGTCTGGAACTCGTGCCATTGAGCAAGCTCTGGAGAAGACAAAGGCCAACATCAAGTGGGTGAAGGCAAACAGGGATTCTGTTAATGACTGGTTTGCCAGTGCTTTGACTCCAACTCCTTAACTGAAAGGCCATCAGCAAACGTAAATAAGAAATCCCTTTGATGTACAGAACTGAGGTTGACAAGCATTGGAAAGATCATTCTCCAGAGGAGAATATCCTGTATTTAAAATAACAGGAAACTCTGGAGTTGGGTAATTTCAAGCCATGTTTGAGTAATGATCCATGAAATAGTGAACTTGAACCATAACAACCATTCAAGTGATGTGCCCGTGTCACCCAGACGCCACAAAACTACTGTGCCAAGGCCTTGGTTAATTCAGCTTTGTGGAATTAATTCTTGGTGAATGAATTATGCCTTAATTATTAATCCAAACTATTGTCCTGTATTGAGAGTAATTACATTTGTCACATGTTTGTTATCTTCAGGAAGGGTGCAATGACTGTGCTTTCAATAATATTTCTATATAGTTTTTGAATATGTTAAATAGTTTACTCAATTAATACCACATGATTAATGAAAGAGAAAATACCTCAGGTAATTCCTGTTACCAGGAGTATTCTAGGAGGAAAATGGTGCAAAGCCTCTGACCGTGAAATAATCTAGTCTTTTGCAGTATCCACCACTTCAGCACAGTGTGTAAATCACATCTTCCCAAGTAACGTTCTCAGGAAACATTCAGGTCATTTATTCCTGAAAATCTGCAACATAAGGATTGACTTCATCCTGTGTGCCAGTCTAACAGAACAGCAGTACCCCTGTGCCAACCTGTTGACCATCCAACACGGTGGGCACTCAGAAGGAAATGAAAGCCATTGTCGATCTCTGCAGCAACACTGAGTACCTGTGGGAAAAGTCACACAAGATTGGAATCTGCACCAATGTCATAGATGTTGTACCTTTTCTCAATAAAAGCTACCATTCAAAATTCCTCAATCATTAATGGCTTCATGAAATGTTATTTACTCCCACTGCCTGATGGTAGGACTTCAGTGACCCAGTTGTCTTTCATTGTATTCCTTCACACCTCTCTGACTTCTGTTGCTGACTCTTTGGGCTCCCTTGGGACAGGGGAATGTAGGCTCGGGGAACACCATTTCGTCTTCAGGCTCAGCACTGAACTCCACAACTTCCAGCTGGTGTCAGAGCAGAGAATGCTGGGGTGCTCAGTGGCTGAGGGTTGGATCAGGGTCTGATGCCCTTCCATGGAGGTGCACCATTGACCTGGGCCAGCAGCCTTTCCCTCTCCGTCAGGGGCAGTGCAATGGGGCAGTTGGGATAGTCACTGTCCCAAGTGCCAGAGTCCAATCCAGTCCTGACCTTGGGCGATGTCGCTACAGAGCCTGCATGTACCATGTCACCGCAGACATCTCCTCTGGGTGAAAAACAATCTGCTGGAGGAACTCTGAGTCAAGCAGCATCCGTGGGGGGAGAGAGGAACTGTCGAGGTTTCGGGTCAAAACCCTGCATCAGGACTGTGTACTTGGGTTTCCTCTTGCAACTTGGGTGGGATGGTGGGTGAATCAGCCACTGTAACTTGTGTGTGGGTGAGGGTTAGAACCTGGGAAAATTGATGGGAGTGTTGGGAGAATAAAATGGGATTAGTGTGAGTGAGAGGTTGACATTGGCATAGACTGCAAGGGCCTGTTTCTGTGCTGCAAGACGATAGCTCAAACACTGCCCGGCCTGCCGAGAATTTCCAGCACTTTGTTTCCAGCACTTTGTTTCCAGCATCTGCAGTGTTTTTGCTCCCCAGCTCCTGACCTGCAGCTCAGTTCTCCGTCCACAGATGTTGCCCAACCTCTGGACTTTCCCTGCAATCCCCTTTATTCCAAGTTCTCAGCAACTGCTGAGGTCTGTGTTTTGTAGAGGCAACAACCTTCTCTCCCTCCCACTCTCTCTCTACTTGCACCTTCTTCAGACAGATTGCTGCTATTAATAAAGCCTCCTGTATCATCCATTCTCACTTTCTTTCCACCTAATCAAATGTTCCCTTTGATCTTTCGGTTCCCTTCTAATGCTAATGAAAGTTAATTGAAGTGAAACACTTTCTCTCCACAGATGCTGCCTGACCTGCTGAGTATTTCTGGCATTTTCCACTTTGGAGAAAAGCTTTTTTGAGGGGGTATTTTTCCATCCGTGGTGTGGGCAGCTGTTTGTTCCATAGTGATCCAGCAGGCTGGAGAGAGCTATTGAGAAATCCCACTTCCCAGCTAGTGGTCTGTAGCACAGTTACACTCTCCCAACTACTGCGTAAATGCGATTTAAGGTTTCTGCCTCCACCACCATTTACGTGGGGAGTAGCAGCCCTAACTACTTGGGGTTGAAAAAAAGTTACGTAAGGTTTAGGAAGCTAAAATCAAACAGCCTGTGAGGACCAGGAAAGAACTCAAGGGAATTAGAAGAGCCAGGAGGGGCCATGGAAAGTCCTTGGACTGAAGAGAATCCCAGGGCATTCTATACATGCATCAAGAGCAAGGAGGTAACTAGGGAGAGGGTAGGACCATTCAAGGATAAAGGAGTGTACATGTACTTCGAGGTGGAGGATGTGGGAGAGGTCCTAAATGAATACCTACCAAGGAGGATGTGGAGGATGGGGAGATCAGTGTGGAGTGTGCTAGAATGCTTTGGCATTTTGAGATTAAGGAAGAGGTATAGTGTTGGGTCTCTTGAAGAACATTAAAGTGGATAACTCCCCAGGGCCTGATGGGATATACCCCAGGTTACTGAGAGCAGCAAGAGATGAGATTGCTGGGGCCTTGACCAAGATCTTCGTGTCCTCTGTAGTCCTGAAGAAGAGGAGAGTAGCTAATGTTGTTTTGTTATTTCAAAAGGGAAATACGGATAATCCTGGAAACTATAAACTGGTGAGTCTCGCGTCAGTGGTGGGGAAGCTATTGGAGAGTATTCTTAGGGATAGGATTTATGAGCGCTTGCAGTCATGGCTTTGTGCGGGTGAACTTGTGTCTTATTAAGTTGATTGAGTGTTTTAAGGAGGTGACGAAGGTGATTGAGGGTGGAGCTGTGGATGTTGTCTACATGGATTTCTGTAATGTTTAACAAGGTCCCTCATGAGAGGCTCATCCAGAAGATTAAGATGCATGGGATCCACAGTGACTTGGCTGTTTGGATTCAGAATAGGCTTGTCCATAGGGTCGTGGTCAATGGGACTTATTCTGGTTTGAGGTCTGTGACTAGATGTGTTCTTAGGGATCCCTACTGGGACCCCTGCTGTTTGTGACATTATATAACATACGGATTAAAACGTGGATTGGTGGGTTAGTAAATTTACAAACGATACAAAGTTTGGTGACGTTGTGGACAGTGTAGAAGATTGCCAAAGGATACAGCGAGATTATAGGTCAGTTGCAGATACGGGTGGAAAATGGCAGATGGAGTTTAATCTGGGCAAGTGTGATATTTTGCATTTTTGGAGATTGAATGTGAAAGGACTATACACAGTTAAGGGCAGGACCCTTAACAGTGTTGATGTACAGAGGGATCTTGAGTTCCAGTCCATAGCTCCCAGGTTGATAGGTTGGTAAAGAAGGCACGTGGCATGCTTGCCTTTACTAGTCAAGGAATTGTTCAAGAGTCAGGAAGTTATGTTGCAGCTTTATAAAACTCCAGTTAAGTTGCATCTGGAGTATTGCATTCAATTCTGGGCACCCCCTTTATTGGAAGGATGTGGAGGCTTTGGAGAGGGTGCAGAAGAGGTTCACCAGGACGCTGCCTGGATTAGAGGGCATGAGCTATAAGGAGAGTTTGAACAAACTTGGGTTGTTTTCTCCGGAGCAGCGGAGGCTGAGGGGAGACCTGATAGAACACAGAACAATACAGCACAGTACTGTACATCCCTTCTGCCCACATGTGGTCTATACTTATTACTGGTTTATTATCGCCACATGTACCAAAGTAGTGGAAAAACTTGTCTTGTATACTATCCATACAGATCAGTTCATTACACAGTGCATTGAGTGTTACAGAGAAAGTGCAGTCCAGGCAGACAATAAGGTGCCAGGTCATAACAAGGTAGATTGTGAGGTCAAGAGTCCATCTTATCGTACTAGGGAACCATTCAATAGTCTTGTAACAGAGCAATAGAAGCTGTCCTTCAGCCTGGTGGTACGGGCTTTCGGGCTCTTGTATCTTCTGCCTGATGGGAGGGGAGAGAAGAGGGAATGTCTGTGGTGGGTGGGGTCTTTGATTATGTCGGCTGCTTTACTGAGGCAGCGAGAAGTGTAGACAGTCTGTGGAGGGGATGCTGGTGTCCGTGATGTGCTGGGCTGTGTCCACAACTCTCTGCAGTTTCTTGCAGTCCTGGGCAGAGCAGTTGCCGTCCCAAGCCGTGATAGATCCAGATAGGATGCTTTCTATGGTTCATCGGTAGAAGTTGGTGAGAGTCAAAGGAGACAAACCAAATTTCTTTATCGTCCTGAGGAAGCAGAGGTGCTGGTGAGCTTCCTTGGCCATGGCATCTACATCGCTGGACCAGGACAGGCTGTTGGTGATGTTCACTCCCAGGAACTTGAAGCTCTCAACCCTTTTGACCTCAGCACCC
This sequence comes from Pristis pectinata, assembly GCF_009764475.1. Classification (NCBI taxonomy): domain Eukaryota; kingdom Metazoa; phylum Chordata; class Chondrichthyes; order Rhinopristiformes; family Pristidae; genus Pristis; species Pristis pectinata. The sequence goes on from NC_067432.1 coordinate 1,335,039, forward strand.
CACCCCGCAACCCCACCACCACCCCCCCCCCCCCCCCCGGGTACTGTGGGACACCGGCAGGTATAATGTCCTCCCGACGCATCTGCCCTTCACCGCTGACCTTGACCCCGACCTTGATCTTGACCCAACAGGATCAGGTCTCTCTCAGCCGTCGGGCTGACGTTGTAACCCTGCCTGGTCCCTTCCCCTCCCCTCCCCTCCCCCCTACCCCCATCCCCCCTCCCCTCATCCCCCCTCCCCTCCCCTACCCCCATCCCCCTCCCCCCATCCCCCCTCCCCCCTCCCCCCATCCCCTCATCCCCTCATCCCCTCATCCCCCCCTCCCCTCATCCCCCCATCCCCCCCTCCCCTCATCCCCCCCTCCTCCCATCCCCCCCTCCTCCCATCCCCCCCTCCTCCCCTCCCCTCCCATCCCCTCCCCTCCCCCTCCCCCTCCCCCTCCCCTCCCCTCATCCTCCCCTCCCCTCCCCTCACCCTCCCCTCCCCTCCCCTCATCCTCCCCTCCCCTCCCCTCCCCTCATCCTCCCCTCCCCTCATCCTCCCCTCCCCTCCCCTCCCCTCCCCTCATCCTCCCCTGCCGGACCGACCCGCCGGGCGGAACCTTTATTCCCCCACCCCCCCGGGGACGGGGACCGGGTCGGACCGGAAGTCGTGTGCCGGCTGTGGGATGGCGGGGCTGCGGAGGTCGGGCCGGGCCTGGGCCGCAGCCTCGGCCTTTCCCCGCCTCACACGGGCAGCGAGGCGCTGGCTGAGCGGGGCCGACGGCCGGCGGGTCCGGGCAGCGCCGCCCTGGAGAATTCTCTTCTTCGGAACCGACGCGTTTGCGCAACGGACGCTGCAGGAGGTGCACGGGCGCAGGTACCGGGGTCGGGGGTCGGGGGGGAGTGGGTGGGGAGGGAGGGGGTCTGAGGGGGGTGGGGTGGGGTAGTGAGGGAGGGAGGGAGGGGGAGGGAGTGTGGGTGGGGAGGGGGTCTGAGGGGGGTGGGGGGAGGGGGAGGGAGTGTGGGTACGGAGGGGGTCTGAGGGGGGTGGGGTGGGGTGGAGTGGGGGGAGTGGGGGGAGGGGGAGGGAGTGTGGGTGGGGAGGGGGTCTGAGGGGGGTGGAGTGGGGGGAGGGGGAGGGAGGGGGTGGGGTGGAGTGGGGGGGAGGGAGGGGGAGGGAGTGGGGGGAGGGGGAGGGAGTGTGGGTGGGGAGGGGGAGGGAGGGGAGTGGGGGGAGGGAGGGGAGTGGGGGGAGGGGGTGGGAGTGTGGGTGGGGAGGGGCTCTGAGGGGGGTGGGGTGGAGTGGGGGGGAGGGGGAGGGAGGGGAGGGAGTGTGGGTGGGGAGGGGGTCTGAGGGGGGTGGGGGGAGGGGGAGGGAGGGGGGAGGGGGAGGGGGTGGGGGGGGTCTGAGGGGGGTGGGGTGTCCCAAGCCCAGGAGTTGATAAGGGTCAGAGGGGGCATAGGGAATAAAGAATAAATGACCCCTCTGACCCCGGCCCTGGGTCAGGGAGGGGTCACGCCGTGTCACGGTCCTTTGGCGACATGGGTACGTGTGCCTGGGACGGTGAAGGTGCTGAGTGAACCTCAGGTTCTGCCCCACCTCCCCCGCTCCTCTCCACTTGGAGCCCGGCTCTGGTGGGGATTCAGGTAGCACCTGGTCAGCCCCCTGTTCCTCAGACCATCCTCAGGGAGTGCTGATGTGTACGTGGAGCTATCTGTCCTCACCTCGACCGTTGCTGCTTTCTACAGCGATAAGGGTGAACAGCAACACAGTTGATCACTTTTTACCTCTAGATCCTTAGATGATGGGAATCTGCTCATAGAACGGCTGGAGGTTGTTACTTTGCCAAGCACTAACTGTGGTGAGCTCCCTGTGCGAAGGTACGCTAAGATGAATCAAATTTCAGTTCACGACTGGCCTTGCCTCACGGAGTGTCATCACTTTGATGTTGGAATTATCGTATCGTTTGGCGCTCTGCTCAGTGATGTCGTCATTCAGCAGTTCCCATAGTGAGTAGTTCCCTTCTCCTATCGCATATCCTGACAACTGTTCTCTGTGTGGACTGGAGACTGACTAATGTTGCGTTACAGGAGCGAAAGGAGTTTGAGGCTGATCGATTGGACTCTATTAAATTTGAGTTTCTGTTCCTGTCCTTTGTTCTCTCGGTAAACATTAGAGCATAAGACCATTCAGCCCATCACACCATTCAGTAAGAATACAGCTGATCCTTTAGCATCACTTTACTGCACTAACTCCTTATCTCTTGATTCCCTTAATATCCAGTAATTTGATGATGTTTGTCACGGATATATTCAGCACTGAGCCTCCCCAGCCCACACCTCCCCAGTCTCACTGTCCTCAGTGAAGAAACAACTTCTCATCTCTGCCCTGACCGCTGACTCCTTTTTTTGAGATCTCTGGTTCCTGACACTACAACATGTTACATCCTCTATCAAGCCTCGTAAGAATTTTGTATGTTTCAATGAAATCACATCTCACTCTTCTAAACTGAAGGGCAGATAGGCCCAGTCTGCTTGATCTCTCCTCACAGGATAAATCCCCAATTCAGTCTGATGAATGGATGTTGCCTTCCCTTTACTGCAAGTCTGTGCTTCTCTGGGTAGGGAGACCAGGCCTGTGCACGATAAACCATGTGAAGACTCGCCAGATCCCAAGCTATTGCAGTAAGCATTGTTAGTCTTGTACTCCGATCCTCTTGCAATAAAGATCGACGTAGCATTTCCTTTCCTAATTGTTTGCTGGACATCCACATTAACTTCGTAATTCATAGACTTTGACTCCCATTTCCCTCTGAACAACATCTTTTTACCTTCACTATTTATAAATAGTCCACTTTAAAATTTCGTCTGCAGAGTGGATGACCTCACATTTTCCACGTTATATTCCGTCTGGCTGTGTCCTCAGCCATTCGCATAGCCTGTCTACATCTACATGGACACCAATCATTTGTTAGACCTTGGAGGTCTGGGATGTGGAGGCTCAGTTGCTGAATATATTCATGACAAAGATCAATAGATTATTGGTGTCAGTTATCGCATCCAGTGCGGCCTCCTCTACGTCGGTGAGACCCGACGCAGATTGGGTGACCGCTTCGTCGAGCACCTTCACTCCGTCTGCCGCAACAGCCGGGACCTCCCAGTGGCCACCCACTTCAATTCTAGTTCCCATTCCAATACTGACATGTCTGTCCACAGCCCCCTCTACTGCCACGTTGAGCCCAGATACAAGTTGAAGGATACAAGTTGGGAGTCTCCAACCTGACGGCCTCAAAATCGATTTCTGTAACTTCTGGTAACCCCTCCCCTCCCCTCCCTTCTCCCCCTCCCCTCCCCTCTCCCCCTCCCCTCCCCTCTCCCCCTCCCCTCCCCTCCCCTCCCCTCTCCCCCTCCCCTCCCCTCCCTCCCCTTCCCCCCTCCCCTCCCCTCCCCTCCCCTCCTTTCTCCCCCCTCCCCTCCCCTCCTTTCTCCCCCCTCCCCTCCCCTCCTTTCTCCCCCCTCCCCTCCCTTCTCCCCCCTCCCCTCCTTTCTCCCCCCTCCCCTCCCCTCCTTTCTCCCCCCTCCCCTCCCCTCCTTTCTCCCCCCTCCCCTCCCCTCCTTTCTCCCCCCCTCCCCTCCCCCTCCTTTCTCCCCCCTCCCCCTCCCCTCCTTTCTCCCCCCTCCCCTCCCCTCCTTTCTCTCCCCCTCCCCTCCCTCCTTTCTCCCCCCTCCCCTCCCCTCCTGTCTCCCCCCTCCCCTCCCCTCCTTTCTCCCCCCTCCCCTCCCCTCCTTTCTCCCCCCTCCCCTCCCCTCCTTTCTCCCCCCTCCCCTCCCCTCCTTTCTCCCCCCTCCCCTCCCTCCCCTTTCTCCCCCCTCCCCTCCCCTCCTTCTCCCCTCCCCTCCCCTCCTCCCCCCCCCCCTTTCCCCCTCCCCTCCTCCCCCCCCCCCCCCCCCCCCTTCCCCCCCCCCCCCTCCCCCCCCCCCCCCCCCCCCCCCCCCCCCCCCCCCCCCCCCCCCCCCCCCCCCCCCCCCCCCCCCCCACTCCTCAGGCTTACTGGTCAATAGTTCTCTTTCCTCATTTTTTAAATAGTGGGTTCACTCTTGTGGTCTTTTGGTCTTTGGGAACTGTTCTAGAATCCAGCATTTTGGAAAATGACAATCTGCACATTCACTCTAGAACTGCCACTTCCAAAGCCTTGGAATGTAGGTCATCGGGTCCTGGGTATTTACTGGCTTTCAGTCCCAGTTAAAGGAAGTATTGGAGAAATTACCATTTCCTTTCAGTTCCTCACTCAACCTAGAACCCCTTGGCCTATTAAGCTCTATAAGAATTTTGTAACTTTCAATAAAATCTCCTCTCATTCTTCTAGTCTACTCAATCTTTTCATCCTGTCATCCCTGAAATAGGTGAATTGTGGTTGGAACTTGCAACCTAAAGGGCTAATAGAGGCACAACTTGTCACCTCATTTAAAACTGAGCTGGATTCACAGTTGAAGTTCCATAGCTTGCAGGGCTGTAGACCAGGAGGTGAGATAGTAATTTATTGCAATATTCTATTTTCTATAAAGAGACATAAAAGCACATTAAAGAAGTTTGTATACAGAGATTAGCCAAAGTCTCCTAGCCTTTTACAAGGGAAATTGTAATGAAAACTAAAGAAATGGGAGGGGCATTAAATGGCAAGGTACTTGGCAGTGTGGAGGAGCAGAGGGATCTGGGGGTTCATATTCACAGTTCACTGAAAGTTGCCTCACAGGTGGAAAGAGCAGTTAAGAAGGCCTATGGGATGTTAGCTTTCATAAGTCGTGGGATTGAGTGTAAGAGCCGCAAAGTGATGATGCAGCTTTACAAAACTCTAGTTAGACCACACTTTGAGTACTGTGTTCAGTTTTGGTCGCTGCATTATAGGAAGGATGTGAAGGCGTTGGAGAGGGTGCAGAGGAGATTTACCAGGATGCTGCCTGGATTAGAGCGTATGGAATATGAGGAGAGGCTTAAGGTGCTAGGGCTTTATTCACTGGAAAGGAGGAGGATGAGAGGAGAAATGATAGAGGTATATAAAATATTGAGAGAAATAGATAGAGTAGACAGTCAGCGCCTCCTTCCCAGGGCACCAATGCTCAAGACGAGAGGGCATGGCTTTAAGGTTATGGGTGGGAGGTTCAGGGGAGATGTCAGGGGGAGGTTTTTTACCCAGAGAGTGGTTGGTGCATGAAATGCACTGCCTGGGGTGGTGGTGGAGGCAGATACATTGGACAGGTTCAAAAGTTTGTTGGATAGGCACATGGAGGAATGTGAGATAGAGGGATATGCGGGAGGAAGGGGTTAGATAGTGTGAGGGTGGTTTGATGGACGGCACAACATGGTGGGCCGAAGGGCCTGTTTTGTGCTGTATGGTTCTATGGTTTTGGTTATAATCTGTATCTGTTGTCACTGGTTGAAGGCATGAAAAATATTCTGGAAAGTGTGTCTTCATGGATTTTAGTAAGGCATTTGACAAGGTTCCACATGGTAGGCTTCTTCAGAAGGTCAGAGGGCATGGGATCCAGGGAAGCTTGGCCGTGTGGATTCAGAATTGGCTTGCCTGTAGAAAGCAGAGGGTTGTGGTGGAGGGAGTGCATTCAGATTGGAGGGCTGTGACTAGCAGTGTCCCACAAGGATCAGTTCTGGGACCTCTGCTTTTCGTGATTTTTATTAATGACTTGGATGAGGGGGTAGAAGGGTGGGTTGGCAAGTTTGCAGACGACACAAAGGTTGGTGGTGTTGTGGATAGTGTGGAAGATTGTTGAAGATTGCAGAGGGACATTGATAGGATGCAGAGCTGGGCTGAGAAGTGGCAGATGGAGTTCAATCCGGAGAAGTGTGAGGTGGTATACTTTGGAAGGACAAACTACGAGGCAGAGTACAAAGTTAATGGCAGGATTCTGGGTAGTGTGGAGGAGCAGAGGGATCTGGGGGTTCATATCCACAGATCCCTGAAAGTTGCCTCACAGGTGGATAGGGTAGTTAAGAAAGCTTATGGGATATTAGCTTTCATAAGTTGTGGGATCGAGTTTTAAGAGCCATGAGGTGATGATGCAGCTTTACAAAACTCTGGTTAGGCCACACTTAGAGTACTGTGTCCAGTTCTGGTCGCCTCATTATAGGAAGGATGTGGAGGCGTTGGAAAGGGTGCAGAGGAGATTTACCAGGATGCTGCCTGGATTAGAGAGTATGGATTATGAGGAGAGACTAAGGGAGCTAGGGCTTTACTCTTTGGAGAGGAGGAGGATGAGAGGAGACATGATAGAGGTGTACAAAATATTAAGAAGAATAGATAGAGTGGACAGCCAGCGCCTCTTTCCCAGGGCACCAAATCTCAATACAAGAGAGCATGGCTTTAAAGTAATGGGTGGGAAGTTCACGGGAGATATTAGAGGAAGGTTTTTTACCCAGAGAGTGGTTGGGGCATGGAATACTCTGCCTGGGGCGGTGGTGGAGGCAGGTTCATTGGTCAAATTCAACAGATTGCTAGATAAGCATATGGAGGAATTTAGAATAGAGGGATATGTGGGAGGAAGGGGTTAGATAGTCTTAGGCGAGGTTTAAAGGTCGGCACAACATTGTATGCTGATTCTATGTAGGAAGCCAAAGTGAGAATGAGGAACCCAAAGCAATTAATATTACCAGAGTAATAGTGCCAGAGAAATGAGTGGGTGCAATCAGATGAGTGCCTTGGATCTGATGGCCTTTGTCCCAGGGTATGAAGGTACTGGGGGGGGTGGGGGGGATGTGGATCGATTGACATTAGAATTCCCATATATTTTGGGATGATTCACGCAGATTGGAACCTTACCTTTGGGAGAGAGAAAATAGGGAGTTCAAGGCCAGTTATCTGACATCTATTACAATGCTAATTTGTAATATTAGGTACGTGATAATAGGGTTCCACTTTGTAAATCATTGTATGATTGAACCAAGTCAACAGAAATTTAAGAAAGCTGTATAATTATTTTCTGATACTATAACTAACAGGGTAGAAAATAGGGCTGGATGTGATTTATTTTGGTTTGAATATCAACTAATGGGCTGGAACCAATGTAGGAATAAAGGTTGGCAGTCTGTGACAAGTGAGCTGCTATAATGGTCAGTGTTTGGGTCTAAGCTGTCTGCAATCTATAGTAAAGACTGAGTGTAAGGTACCCAAATCTGGATAGTGAAGGACGAGGGAAGTCACAGGACACATGGCTGGTGATATTGGGAAATGGAGCCCTTCTAAAATGGAGAACAGCCAAGAGAAAAGACCTTCATTGCAAAGGGGTTGGAGTTTAAGAGGAAGAAAGTCTTGCAGCAATAATGTAATAGTGAGATCCCGGTTGGAATACTGTGTGCAGTTTTGACCTTCCTGCCTAAGGAGGTGACACTTGCCTCAGCTGGAGGGCAGCAAAGGTTCACTGGATTGATTCCAGGTATGAGGAGAGACTGAGTAACCAGTTCTGTACTTCCTGGAAGAATGAGTGGTAATGTCAATGAAAGGGGAAATTCTTCACTGTCTGACAGCTTTCTCTGATTCTAAAATTAGCAGTCTCAAAATAAGGGGCTGGCCACTTACTATTCAGGAAACTTTTTTTCACTTTGTAATTCTATACCCAGAAAACTATGGCTGATATCACTGGGGACAGATTGATAGATCTTCAGTTTCTAAGGGAAATGAGGGATATGAGGTAAAAGCAGAAAACGCGGGAGGCACGCGGCAGTTCCAGGAGCAGCTACGCAGGGGGACGAAGGGTTACTGTTTCAGGTTGATGATCTTTCATCAAAGGGGATGTGGGGATCAGAAAGGAATATGGTGGAAGATCAGTGATCTTGTGCTGATGGATGCTGTGAACCACTCTCCCTATATCTCGTTGTTGACCATCTCTCCCTCTCGTGCCTCCCTTTCTTTCCTTCCTTTACGGCTCACTCAATCCTCGGGAGAGTTAGAACATACGAAATAATTAGTCCAGATTCAGTGCCCTTCTGCAGCTTTATCGCTTGCTGACTACAGTGTCAGTTAATTTCGATATCTAATCTCTGTCTTGTCCCTAGTGGAATACTGAATCTCCATCCCAGTCTCCTTCCAAGGTGGAGAGGTCCTGCTCCAATTTTTCACACCCTGATCCATGGTGATCAGGTGACTGGTGTAACCATCATGCAGATTCGACCCAAAAGGTAGGTTGACTTTTCTGCACTCTTTCCCATCTTTCCTATAACAGGGTGACCAAAACCGTGCACAGTGCTCCAAGTGCGGCCTCACCAACAACTTGTACAACTGCGGCATGATGTCCCAACTCCTAACCCCAACCCCGACCGGTGAAGGCCAGCATGCTAAACAGCTTTTTCACCACCGTCTACCTGTGACAGGTACTACCCGGTACTCATTAAATGCCGTGAGAGTCTCAGACAGTGCGTTCCAGAAGAAAGTAAAAGGATTTGGCCACTCAGCCCTTTGAGCCTATTATTCAGTAAGATCAATTCTGACCCCCATATCAAAATTGATTGCTCTGTAGAATAAACTGAAAAATGAGCACCTGCAGTCCTTTCCAGAGAATTCGAAAATATATAACACTCTGAGTGAAGAGGTTTGCTTCAATGTATAGTTAACTTTATGTCTTTGTACTGTACTGCTGCAAATTGGCAAATTTCACGTCATCCAAGTCAGTGATGATAAATCTGATTCTGAAATAGCAGTCCAATTATTCTGGGGTGATTCATCCTGATTCTAGACTCTTTGAGTAGAGGAACAAACCCCTGAGTGACCCCCTGTCAGTCCCTCAGGAACTTGCGTTTCAATGAGAATGACAATGAAAATAGGCCAGTTGATCATAATCTGTCCTCATAAGGCAGCTGCCTCAACCCAGGGATCAGTACAAGAAACTTAGGATGTTTTCACCTCCAAGACACCTAAATCCTCCTCTGGGTAAGAAGACCATAGAACCATAGAACAATACAGCACAATACAGGTCCTTCGGCCCACCAGGCGTGATCTCACCAAACTGCCCTGTGCGTTCCTGGCATGACTTCCTTTTGAACCCTGAGCTCCTGTCATTTACCTTCCTGATTACTTGCTGCGCCTTGTGAGTCAGCGTCCGAGTTCCTTTCCGCACCAACATTTACTGTTGTGTCACAAAAAAAGTTATTCCTACCCCGGTGGTATTGGGATTGGTTTATTATTGTCACTTGTACTGAGGTGCAGTGAAAAACTTGTCCTGCACACCGATCGCACAGGGCAATTCATTACACAGCGCAGTTACCTTGGGTTAGTACAGAGTGCATTGACGTAGTACAGGTAAAAACAATAACAGTGCAGAGTAAAGTGTCACAGCTACAGAGAAAGTGCAGTGCAATAAGGTGCAAGGTCACAACAAGGTAGATCGTGAGGTCATAGTCCACCTCATCGTATAAGGGAATCGTTCAATAGTCTTATCACAGTGGGGTAGAAGCTGTCCTTGTCTGGTGGTATGTGCCCTCAGGCTCCTGTATCTTCTACCCGATGGGAGAGGAGAGAAGAGAGAATGTCCCGGGTGGGTGGGGTCTTTGATTATGCTGGCTGCTACACCAAGTCAGCGAGAGGTAAAGACAGAGTCCAAGGAGGGGAGGTTGGTGTCTGTGACGCGCTGGGCTGTGTCCACAACTCTCTGCGGTTTCTTGCGGTCCTGGGCAGAGCAGTTGCCATACCAAGCTGAATTCAAGGTGAATACCCTTGCATTACCTACAGACCCACCTTCTTGCTCACTTAGTTAACCTGTGTTGTTTTTCAGACTTCCCCAACGTCACACTGAGTCCTTAATATAACAGAGCTTATCCCTGTGACACCTTAATGTCAGTCTGCCATCCTGACAAAGACCCAACTATTCCTCTGTCCATTTTGTAGCCTTCAACCGTTTCCACGACAATCCACAAAACAACATCGACTCCTCCCAGTTATGTGATTCTCTCCAGGTCCTCTTGCCTCAGTCTAGTAATGGAGTCCCCACATTTTGCTGACAGCAAGTGTCAGGCTAACATATTTAGTTCCTTCACTTCTTCTTTTAAATATCAGCTTTACATTAACTACCTTCTGACCTGCTTGGACTGATGTAGAATCTTGGATTCATTAAATCATGGAATTTTCGCAAGAGGCCATTTGACCCAGTAGATCTATCGGCACCGTGTAGAACAGACTTGTCCCCAGCTCTTCCTCTGTGTTTCTGCAAACTCTCTCTCTTGTCTGCCTATCTGATTCCCACTGGAATTTCAGGTTATCACTAATGGATTTATTGTCTCTGCAGCCACCTTTTTGTAATCTCCAGGATTCAGACCATCATATCCAAGTGATTTATTGACTTTAACCCAGCGAAAGTGGAAACCAGAGTTAGTGGATCAAACTGGGAATGTCAGGACATTCACAAACATTTCAGCTGACAGTCTTGACAGCTTTATACACGTGGATCTCGGCTGAGATGGTTATTAAAGCATTTCTGTGAGCTGGAATTTTATAGACATTCACACCTGGGACGTTACTGCCAGGAACCTCTGGGCTAATGTATTTTAAATATTCACCTTAGTTAAAATAACAAAGAAGAATTTTATTTGTGCCTCTCATGTTTGAGGATTCGGTGCACAGCAACAGATGGGAAAAGCCTCCTCAGCTCAGTGAGGTAGTTTATTAACTAGGTGAAAGCGTTATTGAGGAGAACACTTGTAGGTCTGAGGTTTCTTCAAATCTTAGCTGTCGGCAGTTGCTTTCAAACAAATAAGCAGTCTTTAATTGTCTTTCTTTTCCCAAATAATTTTATTTCCACAAGTTTCCAATAGTTTCCTGAATTTGTCTGATCACATTGTTCCTGATCGACTTGGCATTCAGCAGAGAGCTATTGTGATGGAAATTTTTAGTTGACCACAGAAACACGTGGGTGACTGTTGGATGTTTGTTATTTGTAGGTTTGACATTGGCCCCATTCTAATGCAGCAGGAGTGTCCTGTTCCTCCAAGATGTACGTCTGATGAACTAGGAGCGATACTGGCAGAAAAAGGTGCTGAAATGGTAAAATTTTCCTACTTACGCTAGCTGTGGTTTTCAAGGTTCTGTGTGTGGGGATTTATTGTCCATCCCTAACTGCCTTCAAACAGATGATGATGGGGAAGATGTGAACTGCTGTGGTCCATCTTGGAGAATGTACTCCACCAATGCTACTGGCTCAGAATTCCTGGATTCTGACCCAGTGACCATGTAAAAGCAGTAATTTAAAATGCTCAGAAAAATAGAAGGGGCAGAAAGTTGTTTTACTGTCGATTAGAGAAGACAGCACTAGAGAGAGAGGATGTCCTTTAGGGATGAAAGCTTGAATCCGTTTGGTTGGAATTAAGAAGCAAGAAGAGCACTGTCACTCCACTGTTCTCCCTTGTGGGAATGTACCCAGCATATGTCTGAAACATCTCTTTAAACATCTCTTTAACCATCTCCTGTTGTTAGCTTACAGTTTCCCTGCTAAAGTTTGGTTCTACTTTCACCTGGCAGATTCCTTGCTCCTCCCAGAGAAGGTAGCCCTCCTGCAAGAAGATCCATCTGAGAATGCCCCTGGCCATTTCACTACCCGTCTAAACGTCCTGTATGATGATCATTGTTCCCCAAGTGACAGGTGACACATGATACAACTGAACTCACTTCATCTCCAGAACCAGGACCACAAATTCTCCTTCCTCCATGTGCCAAAATACATTGATTAAGGAAGTTCTCCCTCCCTCACTTTGCCCATTTGGTGCCCTCTAGACCTCCCAGAACTCTTGGATGACAAGGCTAGGACTCTTCCTTGGAGCGTAAGAGATTGAGAGGTGATCTTATAGAGGTATATAAAATCATGAGGGGTATAGATAGGGTGAATACACACAGTCTGTTTCCTAGGGTTGGGGAATGGAGAACTAGCAGTCATAGCTTTAAGGTGAGAGGGGAGAGATTTAATAGGAACCTAAGGGGTAACTTTTTTTTACACAAAAGTGTAAAAAGTGGTATGTATGTGGAATGAGCTGCCAGAGGAAGTAGTTGAGGCAGATACAATAACATCTTTTAAAAGGCACTTGGACCGGTATTGGATAGGAAAGGTTTAGAGAGATATAGGGCAAATGGGCCTAGTTTAGACAGGATTCTTGGACCTGTTGGGCCAAAGCGCCTGTTTCCGTGCTGTATGACTCAGTGACAAAGAGAATATACTGAAACGTGAAAGAGAATGCTGGATGAATAATTCAAGAAAGTGCCAGGCTGAGGGATGAGGTTAAAAGGAAAATAAGGCTGCCAAAGAGGGAGTGAAGTAAGAGTAGTATACGTGGGTGTTTGAACATCAGAACATAAGAAATAGGAGCAGGATTCGGCCATCTGGCCCGTCGAGCCTGCTTCGCCATTCTATGAGATCATGGCTGATCTGGCCGTGGACTCAGATCCACCTACCTGCCTTTTCCCCTTAGTTCCCCGACTATGCAAAAAATCTGTGTCTTAAATATATTTAATGAGGTGGCCTCTACTGCTTCCATGGGCAGAGAATTCACAGATTCATTACCCTCTGAGAAAAGCAGTTTCTCCTCATCTCTGTCCTAAATCTATTCCCCCGAACCTTGAGGCTATGTCCCCTGGTTCTAGTCTCACCTGCCAGTGGAAACAACCTTCCTGCCTCTTATCATATCTCTGCCTTTCATATATTTTTTCCCTTTACTGTTCCTAATCTCTACCAAGGTGGACTGAACATTCTGCTCCCTAGATCTTACATCGTCTCTCACTATCATCCTGATCTCATTCTGATTTAAGAGCGCTACCCCACCTTCCTGCCTATCCTTCCATATTACCTCATACCCTTGGATATTTAATTCCCAATCATCTCCGCCCTGCAACCACGTTTCTGTAATGTCCACTACATCATACCCCTTTGTACTGATTTGTTGCCTTGGAGTTGGTGGTGACGAGAAGGATTTTGACCTGCTGCAGCTCATCTGGTGAAGATGTTCCCAACAGGCCCATGGGAGGGGGAATTCCTGAGTTATGCCACAAAAACAGTGACAGAGTGGTGATTCTAGTGCTTCAGAGTAACAAAGGGAAGGAGGCAAGAATGGATGGGACTACTAATTAAGGAAGGTATTGTATGAGAGAGGATGTTGGCTTTTATTGTAAGAGGATTTGAGTTCCGAGCTAAAACGTGGTCATGGAATTGCACAAGGCCCTGGTGAACAGTCATCTGGAATATTGTGCACTGAGGTCTTATAGAATTCTGAGGCTTCAGAGAGTTGTCCAGAATCTGCTGCCTTTGAGGGCAGTAGAAATGGAATTAATCCAAAGGAAATTGGATCGACATGAGAGAATAATTTCCATGAGGAAAGAGCTGCCGTGTGCCATTACTTTGCCCTCTTAACTTCCTAAATTTTCCTTCACCTAAACCCACCCTCTTCCATCCCAACTCCCGATGATTTAGTGTGAAGCCCCAGCTGCAAGTCTTGTGATTGGATTTGCCAGGATACTGTTGGCAGGGAAAGACTGCAGAAAGCTGCTGCACTGAGGGATTTGGAGATGAGCTGCAGAAATCAATCAGGAAGGCTTATGGAATGTTGGCCCTCATTTTAAGGGCAGGGCAGCAGTGAGACCACATCTAGAGCACTGTGAATAGTTTTGTGTGCAAGGAAGGGTGTTGTTTTATTGGAGGCAGTTTTGGGAAGGTTTACTCGGACAATCTTGGATATGGAGGGATTGTCCTACAAGGGAAGGTTAAACAGGCTGGCATTCTACTCAATGGAGTTTAGAAGAACAAAAGGCAATCTTATTGAAACACACAAGATTCTTAGGAGGCCTAGAGAGGTTAAATCTAAGCAGATGTTCCCTCTGACGGGATAGCCCAGGAGCAGAGAGAATGGTCTCAGAATGAGGGGACACCCATTTAATGGTCTCAGAATGAGGGGGCACCCATTTAAGATTGAGATGAGGAAGATTTTCTTCAGGAGGATTGTGAGTCTTTGGAACTCCTTGCCACAGACAACTGTGGTCCTGGGGTGTGTTTGAGGTTGTGAAAGATATATTTCTAATCAGTGAGGGAATCGAGGGTAATGGGGAAAGGGCAGGAAGGTGGGTGAGGAATCTCGGATCAGCCATGCTCCTGTTGAATGGCAGAACAGGCTGGAGGGGCTGAATGGCCTCCTATTCCTGCTGCTTGTGACTTAAAGTCAGATTGAACCAGCCTGTGTCCATATCTGAACCTTCTGATTTATCTGTTTCAGCTGCTGTCGGTGTTGAGGAATCTGCCGGAATATGTTGAGAATCAATGGGAGCAAAGCAAGGAGGGTGTCACATTTGGTGAGTACCAGGGAATTCTCAGCATTGACACAGAACCCACACACACCTTGAGGCATTACATCTATCTCGTTCATTCTCTGACACAGACAAAAGGTTTTGCATCTAACAGTTTGATTGTGCTAGAGTTGATATTCTCAAACAATTCATCTCAGACATTTGTAGCTGGAATGACTGGTATCTCAGGTGGGGAGGTGGGTGTCTGTGCAGAAGGATTTCATTAACAAACCCTGTAATGCTTGTACTTGCAGCTCCTAAAATCACTGTTGCTGACAGTTGGGTGAATTGGGAGGAACAAACAGTGGAGGAGCTTGATCGGTTAAACCGGGCGATAGGATCCAGGGTGAGTACTGAAGCTCTGCCTAGACATTTACTTTTACTTATTCATTGGATGTGGTTTTCACATCAAGGCTGGGATTAATTGCCCATCCCTGAAGCAATGACGCTAAGCTCCCTCCACGAGCTACATCGGTCGTGTTATAGAGTTATACAGCATGGAAACAGGTCCTTCAGCCCATCTTGCCCATGACGACTGTGTTGCCCAGTGAGCTGACTGCGTTGTCCAGCAGTCATTCTGGGGTAGGTACTCGGTGCCCTTGAGGAGGGAACTCTAGGATGGAGTGGTCCCTAGCCGCTGATGGTGTGTGTTTCACCACGTGATGGCCCTGTACTCAGTTCACTGAGCCAAGGGGGATCGGCAGAAATCGAGAGCCCATTCACTTCACTTGCTGCCTGTGTCACAGAGTGGGTGAGGGAAGGGAAATGGGACATAACAATGGGGAGAGAAATGGCACCGCTGGTGAATGAAGATGGTGTTGTGACCATGTGGCAGAACACAGGAGTAAACGACATTAACTCTGAATGTTTCCGCAGCTGCCATTGCGGACGCTGTGGATGGGCAGGACCGTGAAGCTGTTGGATTTAGTGGATGTAGAAGAAATCCCTGACCTCCCGGGTAGGTTGTTTCAGATCTCACGTTAAAGAGTAGGTTTGGAGAGCCTGCTGCGGGTGATGAACTGCTCCCTTCTTCTCCTGCTCACTGCTGAAGCTCCACTGTCCTGTAACCTATCAACACTGCTGAAGCTCCACCATCCTGTAACCCATCAACACTTTGGTGATGAAGGAAGGAGATCTATTTCTTCATGCTAAAGGATCCAGAGGTATGGGCAGGAGGTGAGAACAGGGTTGTGATCATCAGAGTGTTGAGTTAGGGGATTGGCCGTGATTGTGTTGAACAGTGGAGCAGGGACTGAGGGACGAATGGCCTCTTCCTGTGGTTTTCTATGTTGCTATTGTGTGCAGTTCCAGGTCTGTGGCAAAGGAAGACTGGTGGAGATGGGCCGAAGGTCCTGTTCTCTGTGATGTATGACTGTATACTTACCATAGAGGGAGTGTAACAAGGGTTCACCTGATTGAATCCTGGGCTGGTGGACAGTGACGTGAGGAGGGATTGGACAGGCTGGAGCTGTGCTCCGTCACGTTTAAACGAATGAGAGGACATCTCACTGAAGGGAAAAGTCTGGGCTTGACAGGCTGGAACACGGGGTGTGTTTCCCCGGTGGTGGGGGGTCTAGAACTGGGGGGAGGTGGGCGGTTGATGTCTCAGGGTATGGGATAAGTGTTTAGGAATGAGATGAGGAGAAACTTGTGGAATTCTGTACAACAGAAGGCTGTGGAGGCCAAATAGATTGAAGAAGGAGATGGATAGATGTCTTGACACAAAAGGCCTCAAGGGGTGTGGGGAGGGAGTGGGAATGTTGACTGAGGGGATTGGCCCTGCTTGTGTTGGATGGTGGAGCAGGCTGGAAGGCCAGGTTGGTCCACTGCTCCTGTTCTTGTCTCTAATATTGTTGTAGATCATTGGAGGTAGAATTAACTAAGACACAGGACCACGTAATACTGCGAGGGCAGGAGCGTCTTCGACAAAAGGCGAGTAACAACAGAAGGCTGGAGAAAGGCAAAAATTGGGGGAGATCCAGAGCCCCAGGAGGTGACAATGCAGGCAAGAGGATGTACAAAAACAGGGTGCTTTCAAAAAGCTTACAAGTTTATCATAATTAACAGAAATTTTAAAAAATTATTTTGGCAAAAGACTGCAGATAGGTACAATGTGGAGCCCTAAAAATGAAAAAAAAAGAAATGTGAGACATTTCTGAATACATACAAAACATCCAGAGGAAGCTGATCTTGGATTGGGAATGGGGTTATGCCTGAATTAACATTGGCAAATTAATTATGAGGATTACAATGGCACTAAATAGTAACAAACGTCTGAACTAAATTCTTGTTCTTCTAGGAATGTAAAGAAAGGTAGACAAGGACATTACAGGAGCTCTGGACATAATCATTCAAACTCCCTTGGTTCCAAAACCATTCCTTTTAAGTTGAACAATTCCACATGTTCTTTTGATGTTTAAGAGGAAAGCAGGAACTATAGAGAAGCTATTCCAAACATAAGTTGTTGCGAAGTTATTGCAGTCTGTAAACTAAGAATACCTTGTACATTTTCAGTGACTGGATAAAGGTCATTACGGATTGGTAAAAGGTAGGTCATGCCTGAGGAACTTGACAAAATGATTTCACAGGGTGACTAACGTCATTGATAGGGAAATGTTGATGCTGCTGTTTATATACATTTCCAGAAGGCATTTGATAAAATCCTTTTTGTGGCTGTTTGATAAAGTTAAGATTCATGGAATTCTTCTCCATTCAGTGAAAGAGATGTAATGGGCCGGATCTTGCTAGCAGGAGTCGTTTGCCTGCAGTACCCATCTGTGTGCATCTGGAGCCAGGACAAACTTGATCCAGATGTGCTTCTGCTTCTCACTGGTGAAAGGTCCTGAGCTCCAGCTGCAGAAGGAAAAATCCCTGCGGGCAAAAGCCTTTTAAATGTTTCTGTGTTCAGGAATGTTTATTTGGAAATGGTTTATTTTCTTTTTAACTCAAATCAGCTGAAAACACTTAACACTTTTACTTTTAAAAAAACACACATAATTTAACAACAAGCTGACATCCCTGTTGTCAGCTGTGCTGGTAGCTTTTTAAGAAAGTCCTGCTTTGTCTGAATTGAAATCAGAAGTGCCATTGTTGATTTTGAAATGAAACTGCTGGAGATTATAGCTAGTCAGGAAGCATTAGTGAGGAAAGAAACCGAGGTAACGTTTCTGGAGCTGCAGTCCTGCATCTGCTGTATTGAATTGGAACATGTGTTGCCTCAATTACTCTGGGCGCCTGGATTGCTGATGGAGTAACCAGCCCTCTGAGCTGGCCTGCTGGCTGACTGGAATATTTGCAGCCATTATATTTTTATTCACTATTTACTTCCTTTTTTTAACCAGTGTTCTTTATTTGGATGAAGTTGCTGGTTGCAATTTATTTTTAATAAATCACTGCAACTTATTTGTGAATTCTGAAGATGTAGAAATTTCTTATATTTTGACTTGCTGTAAGTGACGTGAACAATTTCACAGCAACCCTAAGAAACCTTTCAGAATTGCATTTCTTGAGTTTTTAATGTCTGTTTCTGTAGCTGCCACACAGGAACAGTTAATCCCAGGGACTGCCCACTTCCATAAGGAATCAAACGTGCTCCTGGTGCGCTGCAAGGTAACATTTTGACATCACATTCTGCTTGTGTTTTAGTGCATCTGAAGGGTTCTGAGTTTTCTTCCTGTCTGTTGTACGGTTCACGGACTCCGAAGTGAGTTGCCTATCCCCGTCTAATTCCATTCTGTGGGTCATTCTATGTTTGCTCAACCAACTGCACTCTGAGCTCCTCTGCAACCACAAGAGGGGATTTGTAATTCATTGACGAACCTCCCAGGGTGAGGGAGGGGGCTGGGGTGCGAGGGGGGTGAGCTCATGGACCCAGGAATGTGAGGGCAATGGTCAGAGGGTTAAACAGCCATCACACTACAGAGAATGGACATTGTTTACAGCCTGAACAGTCCTTTGGAAGGTGCCACAGACAGTCACTGTGAAAGGTCTGCGCAGTTCTATAAGAATGTTCAGAAAATGCAAGCAAGTTGATTGCTAACCCCAGGATGGACGTATTGATTGAGCAGAGGATGAACAAGTTCAGCAGGAGATTAGGGTCAATCCTGCAGTGTAACCTTCTCACTGCTTAACTAAGCTGCTGCTGTACCTTGAGAATTTGGCATACTTTGCTAAGGCCCAGGGTCCCAGAGGCCTAATAAATTGGAAGCAACAAGCCAGTGGCCATCTGGTAGTGGTGAGGTAAGACATAATAGGTCCACTCCAAGACTTTAGTCATAGAGATACACAGCACGAAACAGGCCCTTCAGCCCAACTCATCCATGCCAGCCAAGGTGCCTTCCCGAGTTAGTCCCTATCCATGAACCTGTCCCAAGTGTCTTTTAATCCTTGTAATGGTACCTGGCTCCATCACCTGCTCTGGCAGCTCGTTCCACACACCCACCACCCTCTGCGTGAACAACTTGTCCATCAGCTCCCCTTTAAATCTTTCCAATGGCATCTATGGCAGGTAGAAGAGCTGGCTGTTACTATGGTAACAAGAGCTAATGAGGCCTTGTTTATGATAGGAAATGCCTAAGTGATGGATTTTGGGAAGTCAAATAGGTGTAGGACATGTGCAATAAATGGGGCACAGAGAGAACTAGGAGGCCACACAGCTGGATAGGGTGGTGAGGAAGGCATATGGCATGTTTGCCTTCATACAGTTACAGCCATAGAACAATGCAGCACGGATACAGGCCCTTCGGCCCAACCAGTCCATGCCGACCACGGTGCAAACCCAGCTAGTTTCGATTTCTGCATTCAGTCCATATCCCTCCAAGCCCCGCCCCTCCATGTACCTGTCCAAGTGCTTCTTAATTGACACTGTTGTACCTGCCTCACCCACTTCCTCTGGCAGCTCGTTCCATGTACTCACCACCCTCTGCATGAAAAAGTTGCCCTCAGGTCCCTTTTACATCTTTAAATAGGTTGGGGCATTGAGTATAAGGGTGGGTAGGTTATGTTGGTTAGACCACACTTGGAGTACTGTGTGCAGTTCTGGTCACCCCACTACAGGGAGGATGTGACTGCGCTGGAGAGGGTGCAGAGGAGGTTCACCAGGGTGTTGTCTCGATTGGAGGACTTTAGTTATGGGGAGAGGTCGGACAGTCTGGGCTTGTTTTCCCTGGAGCGAAGGAGGCTGAGGGGTGACCTGACAGAGGTGTGTGAGAAAGATTATGAGATATGGTAGATAGCCAAAATTTTTTTCCCACAGTAGAGGTATCAAAAACCAAGCGGGCAAGGGTTTAAGGTGGGAGAAAGAAGGGGATCTGAGGGGTAAGTTTCTTTTCCTCACAGAGTGGTTGATATCCAGAACTCTCTGCCAGAGGAAGTGGTGGAATCAGATACAATTACTATGGTTAAGAGACATTTAGACACTTGAATAGGCAAAGCACAGAAGGCTACGGACCTAATGCGGGCAAAGAGGATG
This sequence comes from Pristis pectinata, assembly GCF_009764475.1. NCBI lineage: Eukaryota > Metazoa > Chordata > Chondrichthyes > Rhinopristiformes > Pristidae > Pristis > Pristis pectinata. The sequence continues at coordinate 1,354,808 of NC_067432.1, forward strand.
TGTAGGTGAACAGAAAAGTCAGCATGGATGTGGTGGGCTGAAGGGCCTGTGTGTGGTGTACAGCTCTGTGATGAGATCTGGTCATCAGACCCATGTGGAGAGAGGTCCTTGTACGAACTGTCAGAAGCAGTCAGTGCCACGCTGCTCGTTGATTGGCTCAGTGCCAGTAACTAGGATGCTACACAATTGGAAAATGGGGCTGCCAGTGTAACAACCAGTGGTCAGCTGCAATGGGTGGGACCTGGACTGGATTGCCTCAGTGACGAGAACAGGAGGGAGATTGGTCTTGGACACAGCATCAAATTCCTTGCTGAACCTGGAGCACGAAAGCCCGGGACCAGCACTTGGAGAGGAGGAGGGAGCTGGTACCATATCCAGGATAACGGCTGGTACAGTCTGCAGGTTGTGAGTGCTTACACTTTGTTCTTCCAGTTTGAATAAAGCTAAGTCTGCTTTCCATCTTTTGTCAGTGGTGTGTTTATAACTGAACTCCGCACAACAGGTGGGGAACAAAGAGAACTCTGCCAGAGTTTGAGAGGGTACTTTCTGTGGTGGTAAAATATAGCAAAACATTCTAATTATGTGTAATTTAAAAAAGAAAGTGTGTTGTAATGTGATCTGAACAGAATGGTGTGTTTGACGATGGAGAAACTAGTTGAATGCTGAGTAACAATGGAGCAGAATATAGAGTACCATCAGTGTCGCCGATTGCAAGAAGACCGGTTCTGGTGGAACGTTCGGACATCAGAATGGGACGGTATTACCTGAAACCAAACTAAAGGAAGGGTGGAAGTAAACTAGCTAAACTGATAGTTGGTTATGAAGTAGGTTGATGAGGGAGATGTGCGATTGAGATGATGTATGTAGATTTCAAAAATTGTTTAATAAGGTGGTATGTGATCATGTCATCGAGATTGAAGGCTGTGGAATAAAAGGAGCTGTCATGGCATGGATGGAAAGTTATGTGATCAAGGGAAAACTGAGGAAAGGGGGGAAGTGAGAGTCAGGTCCCTGGGGGCCAGTAGTGGAGCCACGGTGGAAATGATGGCGTGGGAGGAGAGATGAGTGTGCAGCAAGGTAAACTGGAGGCAGGATTCTGAAAGAGGCAGAAGTATATGTGTGTGGTTCATTGAATGTGACAAGACAGGCTGAGAAAGTGGCCAAAGAAACATCCTGGGCTTTATAAATTGGAGCTTGGAGTTCAAGAGGAGGCTGCACTTCGTCAGAAATTTGAAGGCTTTGATGCAGAAGAGATCTGCCAAACTGATCGCAGAGCTGGGGGACTTCTGTGGAAAGACTGGTGAAGCCAGGTTTGTTCATCTTGGAACAGTGGAATTGGTTTATTATTGTCACATGTACCGAGATAATAAACCAATTCCAATTACACTGTTCCAAGGAGAACAGTGGAGGCTGGGGGGACATCTCATAGGGATATTTAGTATCATGAAGGGTCCAGACCATTCAGTGGAAGAGATGAGAAGCAGGTACATAGGGTGAAGTTGGAAACAATCTGCTGGAGGAACTCAGTGGGTCGAGCAGCATCTAAGGAAAGGAATTATCGACATTGGGTCTTTGTGCTCCAGATTCCAGCATCCACAATCTCTTGTGTCTACATAGTGTGAAGTTAATTGACAAAAGAACCAAAAGTGACAGGAGGAACCTACCCAGGGAGTGGCTGTGGCATGGAGTGCACGGACAGGGAAGGAGTGTTCACAAGTGATCTGGATAAACGTTGAAAGGGAAGAAGTTGTTGGACAATGGGAGGAAGGTGGGGAGAGGGGGGACTCATTGGAATGCCCTTGCATAGAACCAGTACAGATTCTGTGCGATGACTGGGTTCCCGTGCTGTAATAATTCTATGACATTGGCTTTTGAAACAGTCTGTAGTTTTCAGGTCACTGTTATTGAAATTAGCTTTTCGTCCAGATTACTTAAGATAATTTCTAACCCCCAGCAACTGTGATGGGGTTTTATCCTCTGTCAGTGGACCAATAGTTCAGGCCACTGATTACCAACCTATTAACATGATAACTGTGCCTGCACTCTAAGCAAGGGAGGCGTGTTGCTATTAGTGTAATGCATGGAGCGTTCTGAGTGTGCTGAAGATAAACCTGGATGTTGTTGATCCTTTAACAGAATGAAGCCATTAACTTCTGGGATTTCAGATTTGGAAGTTGTGTCATGGATTGAAGCCTCAGTATTACCAACAGCTGTTTTTTCAAATTATTATTTCTGGTGCAATAATGATGATATTGAATATGATTTAAAATACTCATTTGATTTTGTCCTCCTGTACCTAAGAGGGGAAAAAAAATGCCAAGTTGATTAACTCCACAGCTTGTGCACAGGAGCTAATGATTCACGTGTTTCTCCCCAGAACGGCTGGACTGGCTTCAAACAAGTGGTGTTGAAGAAGTTGCTTACGGCTGCAGATTTTTACAATGGATACCTCCATCCATACTTTCAAGGAAATGCAATTCATCAAAATGTAGCCAGATTTCAGACACACACACCTAAAGCAAAGATCAAAAAAATGCCAAAATGAACTGGATTGTGACAATGATAAAGATGTAAGTGTAATTAAAGTTCAATGATTTTTTACATCATTGAGTCCTGCAGTGAGTGTGCAGATGTCGGGGCGGGGGGGGGGGGCGGGGGCGTGGGTGGGGTGTAAATCCTGGCGGTGGCCAAGGGCAGTGGAATGGAGGGCTGGTGGGAAATCAGTGTTGTAGAGAAGGTAACTCTCCAGTCCTGTGAGTTGTTCAGTGAGGTAGGGCCTTGGTTTACATCCCAAGGTTTTGACAGAGGTGGCTGTGGAGATAGTGAGTGCCTTCTTGCAAAATTCCACAGGTTGTAGAATGATTCTCACAGATCGGAAGGTAACAAAAAAAATCATCTCAGGAGAGACAAAAAGGAAAATAGGTGTATGGCAGATGTTACCTGATAACAGAACTGGGAAAATGCTAGATCTATTATTAAGGAAGTAGTGAAGGATACATAGAAAATAATACCTGGCTTAGACAGAGTCACTTTAGGTCTAGGAAATGGAAATCAATCTTGACAAATCCCTTTTTTAGGTTGTAATCAGGAGACTAGATGAGGGGAAATCTGTGTTGTACTTGAACTTTCAAATGGCACAAAAGATACTAAATAAAATTAGAGTCTGTGTTTGGGGAACATACAGCGTGGCTGCATAGTCGGTTAACAGAAAACAGGAAGAAAGGGGTGGGTTTTGGACTGGCCGGCCGCGACTTGTTTGCAGCAAGGATCAGCGCTGGGGCTCCAGCTGTTCACAATCTGTGTGAGGGATTTGAATGAGGGGACTGAGTGTAAAACATCCACGTTTGCTGATGATATAAATCGTGGTGGCAACAAGAATTGTCAGGAGGATGCAGAGAGAGGTTAGAAACATGATTAATTGAAAGACAGCAAGAATATAATGTGGAAACGTGAAGTCTTTCACGTTTGTGAAAATATAGAAAAGCAGGGTTGTTTTAGATGAGAGATTGAAAGGGAACCAGCTCTCCATGACCATGCATCACTGAACGACAGTGTGTAGTTAGAAGAGTAGGGTGTACCTTGTCTTCTGTTCTAACAGTGCCTGAGTGAAATTATAAAGCCCTCTGTGAGACCACGCCTGGAATATTATGTAATGGTCTGGTAAAGAACTTAATGAAAAATATATCCGTGATAGACCACGTGCCACAGGATCCACCAGTTTAACTCCTGGGAGGTGGGGAATCGCCCCTTGAGGGGAGTTTGAGCAAACTGGGCCATTACTGCCTTGAGTTTAGAAAAAAGAGAAGTGATTTCATACCAAATTGTCTCAGACTTGACAGAGTTGGTGTTTCCCTGGGTGAGGTGTTGGACCCAGTCTCGGATATAGAGCAGATGTTCAGGACCCGGAGAAGGAATGTATTCATCCTGGTGTTGTTCATCTATGGAATTCTCTACCCAAGAGGGCTGTGCAGACTGAGTATATTCTAGACAGACTGATTTTTATTTTGGATATTTAGGGAATTACAGAATACAGGGTTAGTACAGGAAGGCTCATTCAGAAAGTCAGGAGGCATGGAATTCAGGGAAACTTGGCTGTGTGGATTCGGAATTGGCTCGCCCATAGAAGGCAGAGGGTGCTGAAGGTTGGTGACCAGTGGTGTTCTACAGGGACCTGTTCTGGGACTCCTGCTCTTTGTAATTTTTATAAATGACTTTGCTGAAGAAGTGGGTGGGTTAGTAAGTTTGCAGATGACATGAAGGTTGGCGGTATTGTGGATTGTCGTTGGTTGTTGTAGGTTACAACAGGATATAGACAGCATGCGGAGCTAGGCGGAGAAGTGGCAGATGGAGTTCAATCCGGACAAGTGTGAAGTGATGTACTTTGGAAGATCAAACTTGAAGATGGAGTACATGGTTAATGGCAGGATTCTTAGCAGTGTGGAGGAACAGAGGGATCTTGGGGTCCAAGTCCATAGATCCCTCAAAGTTGCCACGCAAGTTGATAGGGTGGTTAAGAAGGCGTATGGAGTGTTGGCCTTCATTAGTCGGATTGAGTTCAAGAGCCGCGAGGTAATGTTGCAGCTCTGCAAAACTCTGGTTAGACCACACTTGGAGTATTGTGTTCAGTACTGGTCATCTCATTACAGGAAGGATGTGGAAGCTTTAGAGAGGGTGCAGGGAAGATTTATCAGGATGCTGCCTGGATTGGAGAGCATGTCTTATGGGGATAGGTTGAGCGAGCTTGGGCTTTACTCTTTGGAGTGACACGGGATAAAAGGTGACTTAATAGAGGTGCATAAGCTTATGAGAGGCATAGATAGAGTGGACAGCCAGCACCTTTTCCCCAAGGTGGCAATGGCCAATACCAGAGGACATCAGTTTGTCAGAGGTAGGTTTTTTGCCGCACTGCCATGGGTGGTGAGAGAGGCTGATACAATAGGGGCACTTAAAAAACTCTTAGATAGGCACATGGAGGGTTATGGTCTGTGTAGGAGGGGAGGGTTAGATCGCTTGTGGAGTAGGTTTATGTAGGTCAGCACAACATCGAGGGCCAAAGGGCCTGTACTGTTCTCTGTTTTTAATAGTAAAATTTTGGGAGGAAAAGAGACTGAGGAACTTAAAATAGTCTTCATCACTAGTGAAAGGTTACTAGGTAAATTAATGGAACAAAGGGGCTGACCAGTCCCATGGTCTTTCACAGACGGGACTGTGGAGTTGGTAGGTGTATGGGTTGTGATCTTCCAAAGTTCCCTTGATTCTGAAATGGCCCCAGCAGATCAGAAAACTGCAATTCCAACACTTCTATTCAAGAAAGGAAGGTGACATGAAACAAGATACTGAAGGTTAATGAGCTTGACATTTGTCAGTGGGAAAACGTTGGAATTAATTGTGGGAAGTAGTAGCAAGATATTTAGAAAATTGTGGTACAATCAGGCAGAGTAAACACTGTTTTATCAAAGGACTATGCTGTTTGATGAAGTTATCTTGAGGATGTAACATGCAGGTGGATAAAAAGAAACTAGCTGATTTAGATTTCCAGAAGAATTTGGTGAAGGTTTATTGACCTGAAATGTTACTTTGAGTGTTTCCGGTACTTTGTTTTTTAGATTTGCAGCATCTGCAGATATTTTCACTTTCTTAAATTGCCATCTTGGTCTGGAAAAATCCCATGCAGCACAGAACAGTTTGTGATCTTACTGTGGCCTCTCCTACACCTTGTCATTATCCTCCTGACTTCCAGATGGTGAAGGAGTGTGGGATCTGTTTGCAGGGGAGTAGACTGCCAATGAAGCTGCCTATGTGACAAGGTATACTGCGCAGGCTGATTACTGACTGATCACACCCCCACACCACTGATGATAAAGAGTGAACATTGGAACCACAGTCAGAGGAGTAGACTTGCCAGCTGACCCATACTCTGAGGGATGTTTGTACATGATAACCTATCCCTGACTTGGCTGAGTTAAGTGATTTGAAACTAGAATAATGAACAGTGATGGTGTTTCTGGAAGCTGCAACACCCAACCTGTGTAAAGTTTAGTTGGGCAAGGATTCCAGTCTGTCTTGTTGTAAATGGCAAAGGACAAAGTTTGGTAAGTTTGTTCCTAGCTCAATGGAAAGTGTTTCTCCTTACAGCATCAAGCTGCACATGAATTCAAATGTCTTCCTTTAGTTTATTTTTGCTGGAAGGAAAACTATCCCCAACTCATCTAACCCCTCCAGCACTGTAGTCCTGCAGCGTTAAGGATTATCGCCAGTGCAATCATATTTAGCAGAAGAACAATGTAGATGTAAAACTTGAGCTATTTATTTTACAAACATCTGGTATTCCATAATACTAACTACAAGCAGAATAATTATATCAAAGGTTGAAGTAAGTTCAAGCTGGCACATCAAGGGAAAGGTATTTACTGCCAGTTTAAATCCCAGTTTACTCAAACACATTGTATATGGTGTAAACTGGAAAGCACTGTTTTGAAACACTACCAGAAATAAATAGAATGGAGAACTGATATCACAGTTCAGAATTCGGAACATTTCCTCCCTATGGAAGACTTGACCTTGTTACAAGTTTTTGAAACTACATAGTTTGGAGCAAAGCACTGGTTTAATCCACATTCACTGAACAACAGGTTCTCCTGCCTTCACTCTTGGTGCCTGTCTCGGTTGTCTCGATTTATTAAACAGGCGAAGGCCCCACAGTTTAACTCCCTGTCCCCGACCTCTCTTCCCTCTTCCCATCCTTTGATTATACACAGGTGGCTGTCCTGGGAAGGTCTGCAGGCTCTGGAAGATGTTCTGCTGACTCACTGGCTTGTCCTCACAGTTAAAGGTCAGTGCAATACCCACATTAGACTTCATGACTCTGGAGACACTGTCTGAGCTTCCATCAAAACATCTCCCCAGTGCTATTTCCTTGGCTGTGGCTGGATCCTGGTCAGTTACTGTGTAGATGCCATAATTGTGGCCCAGAGGATCGAGTGGAGCCAGCATGGTGAACTCACTGGTGTCATTGTTAACAGCTAGAGGCAGATGGTTGACCAAATATTCCCGTAACATATTGTTCACACTTTCCATGTGGCAGTGACCTTGTGGGATGACCTTCACTAGTGTACGGTCAACACGCTCTTGGTCATAGAGTGTGCCACTGCATTTGAACTCCAGACAGACAGCAGATACACCAGGCTGGTTCACATCACGAGTGCTCCGGACATCACGGAGGCCGTACAACTGCCCCACTGTCCGAGGGTGAGTTCCTCCCAGGTTTCGAGACCTCACGGTGATTTCTTGTGTTCCAATGAGCTTCAGCTTGATGTAACAAGCTCGGAACTCCAGTGGCCGTGGCCACCATGCGAGATAGTCTTCTGTCCAACTCATTGGGTCGTCGTCATTGAAGGCTACAGTGTTGTAGTCATATCTGTCACCCTCCACTCTGTAAAAGCGGAAATGGCCAGCACTAAAGGGAGCCTCTTCACACTCTCTCAGTTTCTCGTAGGGGTAAACGGGACCGTTCACCTCCTCTGCTGAGTTGGGGTTGGGCTTGGCCACATTGATACTGAAAGCTGTCCGCTTGGCCCTGGGGTCCTGGTGGTCTGACCGCCGGTACTGCAGCTTCTGCAGGTAGGGCTGCTGTACACCAATGTTGGAATTCAGAGTGTGGGAGGAAGCCACAGCCTCGAGCTCCTCTCCCCCGAGAGTTGCCATCACATAGGCAGAGTACGCGTGGGGCTGCCGCTCATCGCAGAAAGCCGGCACACAGGCACCATTGGAACCAGTGATCACACTGTCAAAACGGCCCCAGGCCCGCGGATTGGCGCTAAATCCTGGCGCTGGTTCCAGGTTAATGAGCGATACAACTACTCCCTCTAACTGATCTCCAGACATAAAGCGATCACCTCGGAAGGATCGGACTTTCACATAGCACCTCCTGCTTTCTGGCACATCCAGGTTAAAGAGCCTCCTCTCCCGAATCTCCATGTTACCCACCAGGAAAGTTCGCTCTTCACGTTTACCTCGACGGCTTGGAGCAAAAGTGAAGTCCCCTTCTTCTTCCCAGAAGCCAGTTCTGGGATTGAGTGACCACAGCTTCATCTGTTCCAGGTGTGCTGGCATATTGACTTGGGCTGTGTCCAAAAATACCCTCACCTGCCCTGCACTGAGACTGTTCACTGCTGCCTCGTCTGTGAAATCCAGAGAAAACATGCCATAGGTTCTCAAGGGTAGAATGTCCCCTTCTTCACTAACAAAGTTGAGGTCACTTTGTGCTGCTGAGGCTAATGAGATATCTCTGGGATCCAGGAAGGTGATGCTGGCTTTCACCAGCCCCCTGTATGGTTCCCCGTTCTGTCTGTAGAAGGAGTTGGCTGGGATCTCCAGCTCAGCCACTGGGTTTTGGTTTTCTTTTGCACCCAGGCTGATGGTGTTGCTGACGGAACAATCCAATGTCATTGCTGGTCTCTTCCTTACAAGCCTGATCTCGTGAAACACAGCACCTCCTTTCCTGTTAAAGGGCAGTACCTTTGTGGTATTCACAAACTTCTGATGGCGGTCCACAAAGATGAGGACCAGCCGATCGGTGTTGGCTGGGACCACCAGCGAGAAGGTGCCTTTGTACCCAGTTATGCTGATTTTCTTCCCCCCCATGAAGATCTGTCCAAATCGCATGGGTTCCCCGTTATCAGCAGCCACTGCACGGCCACGGACAGTTGCTTTGGTGTCAGTGCACCTCTGGCATCCACATCTGGTCACCACCCTGACGGGGAGTGTGTACCTGGAGCAGGAAATGGTCCTGTCCTCTAACTTCACCGCTCCACAGCAATACCTTGTTGCATCTTTGCACACCCCCTCTGGTTCCTCGCCCCCAGCGCACGCTGTTGCAGGACATCTCCCCACATCGTAGTGAAAGGACTGACTCTGGTTCTGGTAACAGTCAGAAGGGAGTCGAATTAAGTAGCCCTGAGGGGTCGGGTTACATGAAGGAGCAGTCAGTGCTGTGAAAACAAGAACCCACAGACACGTTCAGTGTCACACAACAGGAGCATCTGCAGCTCTACTGGAAGTGGCAGCGTGCCCTTACAAAGGCAGAAGTCACCAGAACTACACAGCAGGCCCTATCCCACCGCTGGAGGGAGGAATGGGTGACCCTGCAGCTGGCAGACTAGAGTTTTCCATCTGAGGACTAGCACTGGTTTTCCATGGTATAATTTGGAATGCCGCCACTGTGTCAGGAGATGGAGCAGAGTTCTTGAACAACTTCTCAAATCAGAACACAGTGAGCTGGAGAAGGGACGGTGCTGGTCCTCATTGGGGAGCATCTTGGAAGCAGTGATCATAACTTGGGGTGAGACATGAGTGAACCGAGGAGGACTGGGCGCAGATACTTGAAGGTAAACAACATCAGAGCAGTTAGAGGCTTCAGGGAGGGAGGGATGGTGAGGGTTGGAACCTCATGGAAACATCACCAACCACAGGCTCACCAGCCTGACTGGGAAATGTATCATCCTTCCCGGCCACTGGCTCTCAAACAGCCATGTGGGAGCACTATCACCGAGAGGACTGCAATGGGTCAAGATGGTCACTCACCACCACTGGGGAGCTAGTGATGGGAGTAACTGCTGGCTCACCAGCAAATCTCACTTCCTTAGAAATGAAGAAATAATGTCCCTACTGAAACATGTTGGTTCCTCCTTGATGCTGAGGAACATTGGGCAGGATAAAGCAAATCAGGCAAGTATGTGACCTCCCCAGAGTTTAACACTTCAAAAAACCCCCAGGGGACTACAGAAGGTGCAGGAATGAAATTAGGAAAGCTGGCCTGGGAAATCAAGGGAAACCCTAGTATGCTCTAAAAATATTGGTTTGAAAGGAAAATTGGTAATGACAGCCTAGGAATGGAAAGGGGTAATGTCAGTCAAACCTCAACTGCTCAAGTGAAGACTGGATTGTACTGAGACAGCTGGTGTCCCTCAATGGAACCTGGGTCAAGCCAGGAAAACCCTGTGCAATTTCCTGGGAGAAATGTACATGCCAGGAAACTCCATGGAACTGTCCCATTTGAATCCACACAGGCAATCCAGCTGGGGTAATCCACACGGGAGCACCGCACTGTGGAAGGGGCAGACCCAAGGGAGGGCCGCACTGTGGGAGGGGCAGACCCAAGGGGCAAGACCCTATCACGGGGCAGTGCTGAAAGGGAGACATCCTGTCGGGGAAGGATCATGGATCACTGCCACGGTTACTGAGGACCAGCACTACGGTGAGCGAGGTTGATAGCAGACCAGGCCTCGTGGATGGAAAATATTCCTTGGAATTATTTCCGAGTTCTTCCACACATTCTGGGGTCAATATTTATCGCTCAGTAAATCCCTCTGAGCTGTGTCCCACTGCCCCTTTCGACATCAGTGTAGGTGGTGTGACATGTAGGCTGGTTTACCCTGATGTAGTGAAGGGTGGGGGATGGGAGGAAATATGGTTGAGAAATTCTCTAAGCAACAGTTAGCTGTAAATGAGTTGCATTCTCAGACCTGTCACGGTGAGTGTGGCTGGCTGGGATTTAATGGAGCCCATGGAGTTGCTGGCACGACACATGTACTGCCCAGCATGTTGAGGTTGTAGCTGGTGTAACGCAAGCACACTGCCAGATCCCGCTGTTGTCACATCCAGCAACGAACCATTGTGATACCTACAGTGGGAAACAATGTGCTGTGTAAATGGTACTGAACAGAGGCAAACATGTGATGTGCCAGGTTACAGGGGCTATCCTGCACAGAAACACTCCAAGCTAGTGATTATGCTCCACCTGAGCCCCTCCAATCACTCCTCACCCTAATCTGCAAGTCTCACGTGTTTATTCTCTCCTCCCTCACGTACATCCACTCTCCCCTGAAGTGTACCAATCTGATTCACTTCAACCTGTGGTCAGCCAGGCAGCTGCGAGGGTCAGGTCTCGACTCAGCGCAAAGTTGAGTCATCTTCTGCACTTGGCCAATAACTTGTGGGCCTGTCACAGGATGTCCTGGATACCCCATCACCGACACCGCTCTCGCAATGTGTTCCTCAGGAAACAAAAAGCTGGAGGAACTCAGCAGGTCAGGCAGCATCTGCTGAGGGAAATGAACAGTCCATGTTTGAGGGCGAGACCCTTCATCAGGACTGGTGAGTGGTAGGTGGATCCAGGTGAGGGGGGGAGAAGAGAGCTGGACGAATGTGACAGTCACATGACTGCCCACTGAACCCAGTATCCAATTACCGATCTCAGCCAACAACAACCTTTCCCTCAGTGTCAGCTGGTCATTGACTTCGGGAATTGGGTGGAATACATGCCCATCTGCAGCAATGGTGTTGAGGTGGAGATGGTCGACAGCTTCAAATTCCTAGGTGTAAATATCATCAACAATTTGTCCTGTTCCAACCACGTGGACACTATGGTCAGGAAAGCTCACCAGCACATCTACTTACAACAAGCCCAGAAGATAGAGGGGAACAGGTGAGTGTTGTTTACTTGGATTTCCAGAAGGCATTTGATAACAGAACACTACAGCACAGTACAGGCCCTTCGGCCCACAATGTTGTGCTGACATTTTATCCTGCTCTAAGATCTATCTAACCCTTCCCTCCCACATAGCCCCCTATTTTTCTATCATTTGTGCACCTATCTAAGAGTCTCTTAAATGTCCCTAATGTATTTGCCCCCACAACCTCTGCTGGCAGTGTGTTCCATGCACCCACTGCTCTAAAAAAAACTTAACCCTAACATCCCCCAATCACCTTGAAATTATGTCCCCTTGTGTTAGCCATTGTTGCCCTGGTAAAAAGTCTGACTGTCCACTCAATCTATGCCTCTGATCATCTTGTACACCTCTATCAGGTCACCTCTCATCCTCCTCTCCAAAGGAAAAAGCCCCAGCTCACTCAACCTATCCTCATAAGACATGCTCTCCAATCCAGGCAACATCCTGGTAAATCTCTGCACCCTCTAAAGCTTCCACATCCTTTCTATAAAGAGGTGACCAGAACTGAACACAATACTCCAAGTGTGCTCTGACCAGAGTTCTATGGAGCTGCAACATCACCTCGCAGCTCTTGAACTCAATACCCCAACTAATGCAGGCCAACACTCCATACACCTTCCTAACAACAATATCAACCTGCATGGCAACCTTGAGGGATCTATGGACATGGACCCCAAGATCCCTCTGTTCCTCCACAGTGCTAAGAGTCCTGCCATTAACCTTGTATTCACCTTCAAATTCAATCTCCCAAAGTGTATCACTTCACACTTGTCCAAGTTGAACTCCATCTGCCACTTCTCAGCCCAGCTCTGCATTCTATCAATATCCTGTTGTAACCTACAGCACCCTTCTACACTATCCACAACACCACCAACCTTTGTATTATCAGCAAACTTACTAACCCACCCTTCCACATCCTCATCCAAGTCATTTAGAAAAATCAAAGAGCAGGGGTCCCAGAACAGATCCCTGTTGAACACCACTGGTCACCGACCTCCAGGCAGAATACGCTCCATCTACCACCACCCTGTCTTCTATGGGTGAGCCAATTCTGAATCCACACAGCCAAGTTTTCCTGGATCCCATGCCTCCTGACTTTCTGAATAAGCCTTCCATGAGGAACCTTATCAAAAGCCTTACTGAAATCCATGTACACCACACCCACTGCTCTACCTTCAATGTGCTTTGTCACATCCTCAAAGAATTCAGTCAGGCTCATGAGGCATGACCTGCCCTCAAAGCTATGCTGGCTGTCCCTAATCAGCCTCTGCTTCTCCAAATGCTCATAAATCCTGTCTCTAAGAATCTTCTCCAGTAATTTGCCCACCACTGAAGACTCACTGGTCTGTAATTCCCAGGGTTATCCCTACTCCCTTTCTTAAACAAAGGAAAGAAAATTTGCCACCCTCCAATCATCTGGCACTAGTCCTGTGGCCAGTGAGGATGCAAAGATCATCGCCAAAGGCACAGCAATCTCTTCCCTTGCTTCCTATAATAACCCTGGATATATCCCGTCCGGCCCCAGCAACTTATCTATCCTAATGTTTTTCCAATAGTTCCAGCACATCTTTCCTCACATCGACATGCCCGAGCACATCAGCCTGTTGTACACCATCCTCACAAACGTCAAGGTTATTTGCTGCTATTGACGGGTCTGTAGAATACTCCCAATAGAGTGATTGCTCCCCTTCTGTTTCTGACGTCCACCCACAGACTCAGTGGACAATCCCTCCAGGACGTCCTCCCTTTCTGCAGCTGTGACACTGTCCCTGGTCTGCAAAGCCACTGCCCCACCTCTGTTACCTCCGTCCCTGTCCCTTGTGAAACATGTAAACCCCGGAATATCCAACAGCCACTCCTGACCCTCGCAACAGCCACTCCTGACCCTCGCAACAGCCAAGTCTCTGTAATGGCCACCACGTCATAGTTCCATGTACTTACCCACACTCTAAGTTCATCAGCCTTGTTCCCGATACCTCTGCATTAAGGTAGATACTTCAGCCCATCCACCTGACTGCAATTTTGTCCTTTCAACTGCCTATCCTTCCTCAGTCTTTCTACACTCTGCATCTACTTGTACATTAAATGAGCCAAGCTCTGACCCATCACTCAGGTTCCCATCCCCCTGCCAAAATAGTTTAAACCCTCCCCAACAGCTCCAGCAAACCTGCCTGCAAGAATATTGGTTTCACCCTCCAGTTCAGGTGTAACCCGTCCCTTTTGTACAGGTCATACCTTCCCCAGAAGGGATATCAATGATCCACAAATCTGAAACCCTGCCCCCTGCACCACCTCCTTGCTATGCATTCATCTGCCAAATCAACCTATTTTTACCCTCACTGGCATGTGGCACAGACAGCAATCCAGAGATTACTACCCCTGAGGTCCTGCTTTTCAGTTTCCTACCTAGCTCCCTATATTCCTTCTTCAGAGCCTCATCTTTTTTCCTACCTATGTCATTGGTACCAATATGTACCACGACCTCTGACTGTTCACCCAACCCCCTTCAGAATGCTGTGGGCCCAATCTGAGACATCCCTGACCCTGGCACCCAGCAGGCAACATACCATCCGGGAGTCTTCAACATCCACAGAATCTCCTGTCTGCCCCCCTTACTATGGAATCCCCTATCACTACCACCCTCCTCTTCTGCCCCTTCCCTTCTGCACCACACAATCTGGCTCAGTGCCAGAGACCTGGTCACTGCAGCTTTCCCCTGGTAGGTCATCCCCCCCAACGGTATCCAAAGTGATATACCTGCTATTGAGGGGAACAGCCATGGGGTGCTCTGCACTAACTGCCTATTCTCCGTCCTTCTCCTGACAGTCACCCAGCTACCTGCCTCCTGCAGCCTCGGAGTGACTGCCTCCCTGTAGCTCTTGTCTATGTACTCAGTATCCCGTAGGAGCTGAGGGTCATTCAGCTGCAGCTCCAGTTCCCTAACACAGTCTGTACAGAGCTGCAGCTGGATGCACCTCGTGCAGATGTAGTTATCAGGGAGATTGGATGTCTCCCAGAACTCCCACATCTCACAAGCTGAACACACCACTGACCCTGGAGCCAGTTTCACTGCTCTGCACTGAAGGGAACACCACAGTAAAGAAAGAAACTTACCTTCACCTCTTCTCACCAAAGCCTCTCAGCTCCCCACTCTAACACTGACCACTCCACTGCTACCTGCCTTCCCTTTATTTGCTGCTGTTAATCAGCCAATCAGCAGGTAACAATTTGCAAATGTGCCTCGTTTAGACTTTTGCAAGGTGAAACTCACCAGCTCAGGCACAGAGACTCATCTCTTTCTAAAGGTCCCGCTCCAACTCCCGACTCTGCAAGGTGAAACTCACAAGCCACATAAGGTGCTGCATAAAAGACTTATCCACAAGATAAGGATGCATGGAGTTGGGGTAATGTATTAACATGGATAGAGGATTGATTGACCAATAGAAGGCAGAGAGTTGGGATAAATGGGTGTTTCTCTGGTTGGCAATCAGTGGTGAGCGGAGTGCCTCAGGGGTCGGTGCTGGGCCCACAACTGTTCATGATATACATTAATGATTTGGAGGAGGGGACCGAGTGTAGCGTATCTAAGTTTGCTGATGACACTAAATTGAGTGGAAAAGCAAATTGTGCAGAGGATGCGGAGAGTCTGCAGAGAGATATAGGTAGGTTAAGTGAGTGGGCAAGGGTCTGGCAGATGGAGTACAGTGTTGGTAAATGTGAGGTCATCCACTTTAGAAGGAAAATAGAAGATCAGATGATTATTTAAATGGTGAAAGGTTGCAGCATGCTGTTGTGCAGGGAGACTTGGGAGTGCCTGTGTGCATGAATCGCAAAAGGTTGGTTTGCAGGTGCAACAGGTTATCAAGGCAGCAAATGGAATGTTGGCCTTCATTGCTGGAGGGATTGAATTTAAGAGCAGGGAGGTTGTGCTGCAACTGTACAGGGTACTGGTGAGGCCGCACCTGGAGTACTGCGTGCAGTTCTGTTCTCCTTACTTGAGGAAAGATATACTGGCTTTGGAGGCAGTGCAGAGGAGGTTCACAAGGTTGATTCCGGAGATGAGGGGGTTAGCCTATGAAGAGAGATTGAGTCACCTGGGACTATACTCACTGGAATTCAGAAGAATGAGAGGGGATCTTATAGAAACATATAAAATTATGAAAGGGATAGATAAGATAGAGGCAGGAAGGTTGTTTCCACTGGGAGGTGAGACTAGAACCAGGGGACATAGCCTCAAGATTCGGGGGACTAGATTTAGGACGGCGATGAGGAGAAACTGCTTTTCCCAGAGAGTAGTGAATTTGTGGAATTCACTGCCCAGGGAAGCAGTAGAGGCTACATCATTAAATATATTTAAGACACAGTTAGATTTTTGCATTGTAGGGGAATTAAGGGTTCTGGGAAAAGGCAGGTAGGTGGATCTGAGTCCACAGCAGATCAGCCATGATCTTATTGAATGGCGGAGCAGGCTCGATGGGCGGACGGCCTCCTCCTGCTCCTATTTCTTATGTTCTTACTTCCTCAGAAGGCTAAGGAAATTCGGCATGACCTCGATGACTCTTACCAATTTTTATAAATGCTCCATAGAAAGCATCCTATCAGGATGTATCACAGCTTGGTACGGTAACTGCTCTGCCCAAGACCACAAGAAACTGCAGAGAGTTGTGGACACAGCCCAGCACATCACACAAACCAGCCTCCCCTCCACTGAGTCTACATTTCTTGCTGCCTCAGGAAAGCAGCCAACATAATAAAAGACCTCTCCCACCCCAGACATTCTCTTTTCTCCTCTCCTGTTGGGCAGAAGATACAAAAGCTTGAGAACACGCACCACCAGGCTCAAGGGCAGCTTCTATCCCACTGTTGTCAGACTCCAATGGACCTCTCATATGCTTAAAGATGAACTCTCGATCTCCCAATCTATCTCATTGTAAACCTTGCACCTTATTGTCTACCTGCACTGAACTTTCTCTGTAACTTTAACACTATATTCTGCATTCTGTTTTTACTACCTCGATGTTGTTATGTACAGCATGATCTGTCTGGACAGCATGCAAACAAAAGCTTTTCACTGGATCTCAGTACATGTGACAATAATCAACTAATACGACTGATTTCAGCTGCTGACAACTAATCCCAGACCCTAATCCACCCAACTATCTACCCAATGCCCCATCCACCAATCCCTACCTCCTGACTACTGAACACAGCCTCCAACTACCAGTCTGACTGCCCCACACAGACTGACCCCAGCCCTCGATTACCAAAACCACTGAGTACCAACAACGCAGCTCCCGACAACCGATTCCACCCCAATACAGATCCCAATGTTCCCAACTACCGATCCTATCCTAATACAAATCCCAACGTTCCCGACTACCGATCCTATCCTAATACAGATCCCAATGTTCCTGACTACCGATCCCATCCCAATGTTCCCAACTACCGATCCCATCCCAATATTGACACCAAAGCTCCTAACAACTAACTCTCCCCTCTGACTACTGATGGTACAACACCACCGACCCTAATGCTCCCCGAGTACTGCTCCCATCTTCCACCACTGATCCCAACCCACTCCACGACTATTGACCCTGGTCCCACTGGAGACTGCCGACCATGAGTACCAGCCCCAACACCTCATGGGGACTGATCCCAGCCCCCAAGTGTTAATCCCACCACCCGGCCACCAGCTCCAGCCCTCAACAACCCACCTCTCCTCCCTGACCATCAGTCCCACCACCGACCCCAGCTGCTGATGATCCAACCCTTGACTACTGATCTATTCCACTGACCATTGATCCCTTCCCCAGAGGTTCCAGGGATCAAGAGGAACAGAGACATCAAGGGAAAGGAGCACAAACGGAATGGAAGGGTTGTTACCAGGAGTACTTGTTAGCAGGTGGATCACACACAACCTGGCAGCAAAAGGTGACACCTTGTCCCTCACGCCTGACCTTGCTCTGGGGCTGTGTCCTGATGAAAGGCTTCTCTGCAGAAAGATGTAACAAAACCGTGATTTCAGGTAATTGGGAACCCTCTGATGGTATGTTGGTTGTAACAGCTGGTTTCTGGTTATATCAGTTGGTTACTGGTTGTACTAGCTGTTATTTGTTGCATCATTTGGACTGGTTATATCAGGTATCACAGTTGGTCAACAGCTACACAAGTTTGTTGGTGTTGAATGTTACACACCCCCTCCTTCTGCCCTCCTCCCCCTCGCTGATCCTCCCCTCGCTGCCCATCCCTCCCCATCTCCTCTCCACCACCGTTCTCTGTAATGGTGAGGATGTGTAATTGCTCCCGGTGTGGCATAGGGAGGGGCAGGTCCACATCCTTCTCTGTGACACGCCCACTCCTGCTGCATGGTCTCCGTAGTTACACAGTTCTCCCTGTAACACACCCACCTAAAGTACACAACATCACTCTTCCACACTGCTCGCTATGAACACACCACTATTCTGCACTCCCACTGTTACGCACACTTCACTATTACAGCACCAGTGCATGTGCTGCACCCCTCCTGTACACACCTTGCTCTGAGGAATATGGAACAGTCAACTGTGTAGAATAAAGGTGGATAATGATGAATGATGTATAGTGAAAGGTGTCTGATAAAGTCCGATGTGTAACAGTGAGGTTGTGTAATAGTGGAGTGTCTAAAATAGGGAGGGCTGTGTAATTGGGAGTGTAACGGTGAAGAGTGGACTGTGTGTTTTGATGATGTGTACAAAAGTGGTGTATAACATTGAGGGGCGTGACGTACTCAGGGATGTGCAATAATGACCAGTGTAACAGTAGATGGTGTATCGTTATGTTGAAGTGAGGGGTGTGTAATGTGACTGGTGTAATAGTGAGGAGTGTGTAAGTGTGAAGGTTGTGTGTCAGTGATGTTTCTACAGTAGTGAAGGGTGTGTAACACAACAGGAAATGTGCAAACCAGTGGCCTATGTAACAGTGAATGGTGTGTAATTACATGCCTCCTGTGAGCTGTGTAACACAGAGTGCAGTGTATTTCCTTACCAGATCTCCTGAGCTTTATGTCAATGTTGGAGACTTTGCTGGTGCTTTTGCTCAGTGTGACAACAGCAATTCCATAACGGGGTTTTCTAATCTCCACAGCAGTGTTTCCATCGGGACAGAGGCCAGGAATCCTGAACTTGCCGTTGTCATCACAGACTGCCAGTGGTGTGTCGGACCTTCCCCGCAGGTGGACAGTTGCCTTGGAGGCTGGAGCACCGTCCTGGAGACGCACTGAACCATACAGCAGGTAGTCTTCACATATACACTGGGTGCAGGCTGCATCCACACGGCCCATGGTGCAACTTAGCTCACAATCTGCAACACACCATGCAGGGTCAATCAGAATTGATTCAATTAAAGGACCAAAACATTTCCTTTCCCTATTCCAGACTCAATCCCATTCCATCCACTCCCAGACTGGAATGGAAGTCTTTTTGCCTACAACTTCCTTCCTACCAGCCTTCACATTCAGGGGCCCAAGCTCCTCAATTCCCATACCTCCAGCACCAGGCACAATTCCCATACCTCCAGCACCAGGCACAATTCCCATACCTCCAGCACCAGACACAATTCCCATACCTCCAGCACCAGGCACAATTCCCATACCTCCAGCACCAGACACAATTCCCATACCTCCAGCACCAGACACAATTCCCATACCTCCAGCACCAGGCACAATTCCCATACCTCCAGCACCAGACACAATTCCCATACCTCCAGCACCAGGCACAATTCCCATACCTCCAGCACCAGGCACAATTCCCAATGCCCCCCCCCCTCCTTCAACATGCCCAAGGGCAGCAATTTTGGGCCCCGAATCTAAGGAAGGATGTGCTGGCCCTGGAGAGGGTCCAGAGGAGGTTCACAAGAATGGCCCCAGGAATGAAAGGTTTGTCATACGAGGAGAGTTTGATGTCTCTGGGCCTGAACTCAATGGAGTTCAGAAGGATGAGGTGGGGATCTCAGTGAAACCTACCAGATACTGAGAGGCCTGGATAGAGTGGATGTGGAGAGGATGTTTCCATCAGTGGGAGAGTCTAGGATCCGAGGGCACAGCCTCAGAATAGGGCGTCCCTTTAAAAGTGAGATGAGGAGGAATTTCTTCAGATAGGCGGTGAATCTGTGAAATTTGTTGCCACAGAGGCTGCGGAACCAAGTCATTGGGTGTGTTTAAAGCAGATTCATAGGTTCTTGATTGGTAAAAGGGTTAAGGCTTCGGCGAGAAGGGGGGAGAATGAGGTTGAAAAAATCAGCTATGATTGTTGGCAGAGCAGACTCAATGGGCCGAATGGCCTAATTGTGCTCCTGTATCTTGTGGTCTTATGGCGTGTTCCCACTGGAATGTTCCGGTTCATTCTTCCCTCTCCAGCACATCCCCTTTCCCCCCACTGTCCTGGGACCCGGGCATTCATCCTGTGCAGCAGGTTTTCTTCAGTCAGTAACATGCTGCACTTGGTGTACACAGTGTGCTCTCCCCGAAGATTGGGCAACTGCTTCACAGAACGTCTGTCGTCAGTCTGCCGCTGTGCCCCTGAGCTCTCTCTCACCGATCGGTTCTCCACTCACTCCCACCCTGACCACTCTGACCTCCTCCACACCTCCCATTAGGTAACGCACCATCTCCTGAATGGACAACACAGCATTCTGCACCCAGCTCCGAGCTCAACAATTCCATACAATCATACTGCAGCATTTGTATTCCAGGTCTCCAGCGATCTCTCCACACTGCTCGGGCCAAAGACTTACACCTGCTTCAGGCTGCCGTGATCCTGAGTGGTGGGACGTGTGTTCGCGGGATTAGCCGCTCTACTGATCATTTATCTCGTTACCTTTATATTGCAATATTAGAGTATGTTTCTTTCTTTAACTTGTCCCATTGCACTTCCTGTGCCCCGACTCACAGCTGATATTTTCCCTGCACCTCGTGAATCATCCCTGCCTTCCCTTCCCCCTCTCTCTGCACCTTAAACCCTGCGGATCTCTGATGAAAGGTGTTTGATCTGAAACTTGAACTTTGTTTCTCGTTCCGCAGAAGCTGTTTAATTTGCTGTGTCCCTTGCATTTACTCTTATTTTGCAATCCAAGGGATTCAGTGACAGAACATTCAGTCTTTATCGAGGATGGGGGTGAAACAAGTCAGTGACTAACACATTGCATTAGAGACCAGTGAGACCTTCATCTCCCTGTCCAATGCTGGGTGTTGTGTAGTGGAATGGAGCCTCTCTGGTTACTGCTCAGGGATATTCAGTTGGGGTGACTACAAGAATCAGGACTGGCCATTGTGGGGGAAATGAGGAGAGGGTCATCGCTCTGGAAAGGACTGGAGTCCGTGTGGAGCACAGAGCTGGATATTGCTGCAGCGGAGGAGTATGGAGGAGGGCACATTTGTAACTCTGGTCTGAGTTGGCACTTTAGATCTTCACCAGAATATTGTTCTGGACTACAGGAAGACGTAAGATGCTCTGGACAGGGAACGTTCCACCCAAAGCTTCCTTGTCGCATTTCAACCAACGGATTTCAAAACTGACAATAAGCATGTGCACAAGGATACGTTTCGTATAGTTCAACGTATAGTTTGGGCAGTTTTCGTGAATCCTTCAGTAAATAGGGAATGACTTGTGTGTCTGGGAAATTCAACCAATTGAACAAAATTCTGGAATACCATAAAACATAACATCTACAACAGTGTTAATTGCAATTTTATTTGACGATGATGTTCCATTGGGAAACAGGCGTTAGTTTGCACAATAAAGAATAAATCAGATATTACCAGCAGTCTGCCGCTGTCCACTGCTCTTCACTGGAACGTTGAGCAGCCTCGGGGAAGTTGAGGGAGTCACTGTGAGCAGAACACAACAAAACCATGAGGCGAGGCCGAGAGAGTCAGCAACGGGCAATGGTGGCAGGTCCGAGGGAGAGGGTGAACAGCGGCCAATGAGGCTGCACAGAGCTGTCTGACCAATGATGATGGGCAGAGGTCAGGACCAATGTGGTTGGGCAGAGGTTGAGTGGGCGATGACCATTGGGCAGATGGCGACCAATGAGGGTCCACAGGGGCTGTTGGCAACAACGATGATGGAAAGGGGTGCAGTGACCAACATCGGCGGCAGAGAACCAATGGGACAACGGGAAGAGCTGACAGCAGTTGGCACTGGAGGGACCGTTGGTAATGGCGAGAGTTTGGAGTGAAACGGATCCCAGCAGACAACAGGTGCCGAGCTGTGATCCACTTTCCCTCTTCTCACTTCTTGCAAGAGTGGCTGAATGCGGGACATCCTAAGGTGGGACGTCCTACCTGTGGAGTCCGTTACACCAACTCACTCCTGAGAGGTGAAGGTCTCAACTTCCTGAGAAATCCAGGGAAGCCACTGAAACAACAGCAGTTGACAACAGTGTTTTATTCTGTGCCTCTGCCGTTCCTTTCAATCCACCTGCAGTCTGTCGTGGGCCGGTTCTCGCCCAGACACTAATCCAGGGTTGACTGTAACTGTTGAATTACTTCTCGTTGGGAATTCCACAAAAAACAACCACAGGCAAAGGTCCTGATACAAGGACGTGAGCATGTGATCCCGGCTGGAGCTGAGAGAGGGTCGCACTGTGGGAGGGGCGGTACTGAGGGAGGGTCTCTGTGGGGGGACGGTGCTGAGGGAGGGTCACACTGTGGGAGGGGCGGTACTGAGGGAGGGTCTCGGTGGGGGGACGGTGCTGAGGGAGGGTCACACTGTGGGAGGGGCGGTACTGAGGGAGGGTCTCTGTGGGGGGACGGTGCTGAGGGAGGGTCGCACTGTGGGAGGGGCGGTACTGAGGGAGGGTCGCACTGTGGGAGGGGCGGTACTGAGGGAGGGTCACACTGTGGGAGGGGCGGTACTGAGGGAGGGTCACACTGTGGGAGGGGCGGTACTGAGGGAGGGTCACACTGTGGGAGGGGCGGTACTGAGGAAGGGTCACACTGTGGGGGGGGGGCGGTACTGAGGGAGGGTCGCACTGTGGGAGGGACGGTACTGAGGGAGGGTCGCACTGTGGGAGGGGCGGTACTGAGGGAGGTTCGCACTGTGGGAGGGGCGGTACTGAGGGAGGTTCGCACTGTGGGGGGGGGGCGGTACTGAGGGAGGGTGGCACTGTGGGAGGGGCGGTACTGAGGGAGGGTCTCTGTGGGGGGACGGTGCTGAGGGAGGGTCGCACTGTGGGAGGGGCGGTACTGAGGGAGGGTCTCTGTGGGGGGACGGTGCTGAGGGAGGGTCACACTGTGGGAGGGGCGGTACTGAGGGAGGGTCTCTGTGGGGGGACGGTACTGAGGGAGGGTCGCACTGTGGGAGGGGCGGTACTGAGGGAGGGTCGCACTGTGGGAGGGGCGGTACTGAGGGAGGGTCACACTGTGGGAGGGGCGGTACTGAGGGAGGGTCGCACTGTGGGAGGGGCGGTACTGAGGAAGGGTCACACTGTGGGGGGGGCGGTACTGAGGGAGGGTGGCACTGTGGGAGGGACGGTACTGAGGGAGGGTCGCACTGTGGGAGGGGCGGTACTGAGGGAGGTTCGCACTGTGGGAGGGGCGGTACTGAGGGAGGGTCGCACTGTGGGAGGGGCGGTACTGAGGGAGGGTCGCACTGTGGGGGGGGCGGTACTCAGGGAGGGTCGCACTGTGGGGGGGCGGTACTGAGGGAGGGTGGCACTGTGGGAGGGGCGGTACTGAGGGAGGGTCGCACTGTGGGAGGGGCGGTACTGAGGGAGGGTTGCACTGTGGGGGGCGGTACTGAGGGAGGGTCGCACTGTGGGGGGCGGTACTGAGGGAGGGTCGCACTGTGGGGGGGCGGTACTGAGGGAGGGTCGCACTGTGGGAGGGGCGAGGGAGTCTGCCCGGTTTCTACCGGGATCTGATGCGGGTGTGGGGCGCGGTGTCGCGCGGTGAGCGCGCGGCCGCTCCCCCTCTGGTCGTGGCGGGTGCCGGGGGGGTCCCGGCTGCGCCGGCGTCGGCCCCACCGGAGTGGCTGGTCGGGCCCAGGGCCCGGCATCTCTCGCAGGAGGTGGCGCGACACAACCTGAGCCGCCTGGCGGACACGCCGACGGTGCCGTTCCGCGAGGCGCCGAGGCGGTCCTTGTACGGGCTGCTCCTGCACACCTTTCACTTCCTCACCCTGGTCTGCCGGCCGGACACGCCGTGGCGGTCCGTCTTGCCGGCGGGCAGCGAGGGCGGTCCCCGGTGGGGGTCTCTCTACGCGGGAGTCCTCCCGCTGTACATCGGGGACCTGGGGTGGAGGGTGTTGCACCGGGCCGTGCCGTGCAACCGATTCTTGAGCCGGTTCACCGACACCCCGGCGGCCTGTCACTTCTGCGGCCGGGAGGAGACGGTGTACCACGCGTACGCGGAGTGCGAGAGGTTGCAGCCCCTCTTCGAGTACCTGCGGGGGCTGCTGCTGAAGTTCTGGTTGCACTTCAGCCCGGCGCTGTTGGTCTACGGGCACCCGGTGCGGCGCGGGGAGGGGCGCGCGGCGGATCTCCTGGTGGGTCTCCTGCTGGGCCTGGCCAAGCTGGCCATCCACGGGACACGTCGGCGGGCGGCCGAGGGTCCCGGCAGGTCGGCCTGCCTGCCTGTCTTCCGCGCTTACGTGCGCGCACGGGTGCGTCTAGAGAGGGAGCACGCGGTTTCCGCGGGCACCCTAGCCGAGTTCCGCGCTCGGTGGGCCCCTCAGGGGATCGCGTGTGTCGTGGACGGTACGGACGCGATTCTTATTTGAAGTGTCGCGTTGACGGGTGTAGCGTCGTGTGTGTTTCGGTAGTATTAGTTTGCATTCTCTACCGTAGTATGTCGTTGCATAGTTTCTTCTTTTCTGTATTAGATGTCGTGTATTGAAACTGGTTGTCTTTTGTAGTGCTTTTAGTGAATAAACGTTTATTAGTAAAAAAAAGGGGCAAGGGGGTGTACTGAGGGAGGGTCACACTGTGGGAGGGACAGTACTGAGGGAGGGTCACACTGTGGGAGGGGCGGTACTGAGGGAGGGTCGCACTGTGGGAGGGGCAGTACTGAGGGAGGGTCACACTGTGGGAGGGGCAGTACTGAGGGAGGGTCACACTGTGGGAGGCACGGTACTGAGGGAGGGTCACACTGTAGGAGGCACGGTACTGAGGGAGGGTCACACTGTGGGAGGGACGGTACTGAGGGAGGGTCACACTGTGGGAGGGGCGGTACTGAGGGAGGGTCACACTGTGGGAGGGACGGTACTGAGGGAGGGTCACACTGTGGGAGGGGCAGTACTGAGGGAATGTCGCACTGTGGGGGGCGGTGGTGAGGGAGGGTCTCACTGTGGGGGGCGGTGGTGAGGGAGGGTCGCACTGTGGGAGGGGCGAGGGGGTGTACTGAGGGAGCGCTGCACTCTGCTGGGTATTTTGTTGGCTACTTTGGTTGATGCTGTGTTCGGGGAAGTCGCAGTAGAAATCCATTATGTCCCTTTAGCAAACCCACATTGGTGGGGGTGGGGGTGGAGGTGGGGGTGGGGTTGGGGGTGAGCTTCACCTTCTCACTTGCATTTGGAAGCCTGACCACTGACCAGAACTATAATGTGAATCCTTCCTCTTTTGTCCAAGGGAATATTGTTGCATTTACTGTGTGACAACCGTCTAACTGCGTGGGAAGCGAGTGATGCAGGGGAGGGGATTAACCTCAGATTAGTTGTTTCATGAAGGAAGAGGTGGCTGGAACCTGGTGATCAGCTTCATAAACCTTTGATCATCTCAGTCCTGGGGGTAACCTCTCATTGTTGTCTCCCCACAGTAAATCCTTGGAGCGTTCCAGCTGTGTGTAGTTACCTGCGCAGGGTGGTCCTGTACACATCCGCCCTTCCTGCAGAGGACCGGGGCAGTCCTCAGGCTGTGCTGCGGAGCAGCTCCGTCTCCGTGACTGCACTCCGGTCTGCTCACAGCCCCCGCTGCAGGGTCCCCACTCTGACCACGAGGACCAGGAACCCACGGCCACGGTCGAACCGGGTCCTGCAGAAACAAACCTGGCTGGTTCTGTGCTGAATTGTCCCAAAACATTGGGTAACATTTCACCCCATTTATCATTTATTTTTATAAAGTTAAGGAGAGAAATGAAAAAAAGAGGCTAGCAAAGGGAAGCAGAGAAGAAGCGGGATGGGGGGGGGGGGGTGGTGGGGATTACTTAAAGTGGGAGAATTCAATGTTCATGCCATTAGGCTGCAAGGTTCCAAGACGGAGAATGAGGTGCTGTCCCTCCTTACCTGTGACCCGTCCCCCGGTGGATCTGCTCTCCCCTCCTCCCCCACACCTACCTATCACCATCTCTTACCTGCATCTACCTATCACCACCCTGCGCCCACCCCGCCTCCCCTCTTTTGTCCACCTATCACTGCTCTGCCTTTCCCTCCTATATATTGGGCTTCCCCTTTTCCTATCTTCGGTCCTGAAGAAAGATCCTGACCCAAAACGTTGACCGCCTGCTTTTCTCCACAGATGCTGCCTGGCCTGCTGAGTTCCTCCAGCATCAGAGTGTTTTTCATGTGGATTTCACATCTGCAGCCCTTGGCTTCTCCAGCAGTAAATGAGGTGCTTGGTGCAGGGTATCCCATGGCAGGAGAACTCGGCCCTGTTTACAGTGCCCTGACCTACATGTACCCACCGTGGGTCCAGCCCCTGACATTACATCACGCAGCAGGGGTTGTGGGTGGCCACATGTCCGGGCATCGGTGACGCTGTGGACATTGTGGAGACCACGTCGAGTGAGCTAGTAACACTGCAAGCAATGGCTGGCAGTAAGCAGGGGGATGAGCGGCCACTGAACGCAGGAGTTCCTTGTGGCCGTTCTCCTCTCAGACAGGACAGCACGCCGCTGGGGAGTGGCCTCCCGGGGCAGGCAGCAACAGCCCAGGTTGTGGCACCACCACTGGCTCCGCAGGGCAGGAGGCAGGGGAGAGGACTGGGAGTCCAGTGATGTGTTGCCTCCCTGGGACCAGGGTCAGGAATGTCTCGGAGTGGCTGCAGGACATTCAGGGTGAGGGTGAACCCTGTACTGGAATTAACATCTCCCTATTACTGTTCTGCAGAGGGGAAGGCTGGGCCCTTGGAGAGCGCAGAGGGGCAGGGTGAGCTGCCTGATCAGACCCCTGAGAGAAGCTGCGAACTGTCCCAGGGGAAAAAGCTGATTTGAAATTCAGAATAAAAGATTGGCCTTGAGTTGGAAGGGAGAAAACAGAAACCTCGGATATCTCCACGGCCTGCCCCTCCCCCTCCCCCTCCCCCTGTCCGCCGGTGCCGTCTGACCGTCCCTCCCCCTGTCCGCCGGTGCCGTCTGACCGTCCCTCTCCCTCTCTGCCGGTGTCACAACACTAAGATGGGAAGAGCGGAGACAGATCCTTAGACTGACCCCTGCTGTGAATTCCACCACTGCCCTCCTGCATCGAATCTCTCCAGTCCCACCAGAATCTTGTAGGTTGCTCCCTTTCTGGGAAGAACATAAAGTTTTTCCTGTATTGTGGAAGGAGCATCTATTGTTCACATTCGGAGTGGTTACTGAGGGATTCCCCTCTTGGATGAAGAAGCAGAATGTTTGGTTTCCCAAACACTCCGGTTCCTCTTCACCGCCCGGGTGGAAAACCAAACGTTTCAGCTTTCTGTCCACACGGTCTGGTTCTGTCACCGTCCGTCTTCACGGACCACCCAGAGAGGGGGTGGGGGAGAGGCAGTGGGGGTGGGGGGTGGCGGTGAGGCATTAGGAGAAAGCCTGATGGGAGAGACCAGGCCTTACATGGGACTGAGGGAACCTTTGAGCATTCTGGGGGACTGAGAAAAGATGAAAGGGGCCATTGTAGGAAGGCAGGTAGCGTGGTGGGAACCGTAGTGGTTCCTTTCTCGCTTCCAAGAAAATTTCAATGTAAAGACATTAGCACGAACAAAACATACTGCCTGTATATCAGTAATGCTGGAAGCTTGTCTGAATCTGGCGATGACAACTTCAGCACTGCTTGTGGATCAGGAGGCAGAAATGTTCCCCATTCCCAAGGCTCACCCTCAGGGCTCAGCTCCTCCCTTCGGATTAGAGAGGGATTGATCCCTCTTGATTCCAGACCTGACCAACTTCCTGCCAGCCTGCTCCACCTGCCCTGGGCAGCAGATCTGTTCGGTCCTAAAGGCACTGTGGCCAAAGCATTTCTCCATCATTTGGGGAAATCCCACCCTCCACTTCTCCCCCAAACCTCCCTCCCCTTCAAAAACCAGCGTTAGCTTCTCCTGGCAACACCCTGGCCCTTAACTCCGTTCTCCTTCAGGCGCTGCCTGGGTGGATGTCGGTGTTCCAGATCTCCAGCCGTTTGCTTTCCATTTGATCTCAGTGAAAACGCTCGTTTATTTCCACCGGGATCTGCCTCACAGATTTACTGTCCATGCCCCTCTCCTGACACATTTACTCTCCATGTCCGACCACAACTTGACTTCCCAAAGAGCATCACCTCACTTGTCTGGATTAAATTCCCTCTGCAGCTGCCTCACTTGATCCAGGTCCCACTAACGATGAACGTAACTGCAGTGATGTCAGTGGGGCCGCTGAGCGAGTTGTGAACTTACCTCTGGGACACCGGAACCTCACGGCGTAATTCGAGCAGTGTTTCCCCGAAGGTTGCTCTGTGTTGAAACACCAGAACCCGTGCTGGGGGCTGAGGTGAAACGTCTCCCCCGTTAGTGTGGCCGGTATACCTTGCGTCGTGCGAGCTTCAACGCCGACCGGTGACGCGCAGAGTTTGTTTGGGTAGTGTCTCTGGATGGCATCAAGTCGCTCGAGGTCTCCACTCCCACCGGGATGGTCGATATTAAACCAAGGTGTCCACTGCCAATGCCCTGAGGGCAGAAATGTGATTGGTTCATCAAAGATCTGACAGAATTCACGGAATTAGCAAATCTCCCTGCCAGGATATTGGTTCCCCTCTTCTACAGGTCACCTCTGCCCCAGAAAAGATCCCAATAATCCAAGAACCTGAATCCTTTTCCCCTGCACCAGCTCCTCAACCACACATTCATTTGGCCTGTCCTTCTACTCCTGGCCTCGCTGGCACGTGGCTCTGGGAGTAATCCGGAGATCACTGCCCTCGAGGTCCGGCTTCTTAACTTCTTTCCAGACTCCCTGAACACATTCTGCAGGACCTCTTCCCTTTTCCAGCCTAAGTGGTTTGTACCAACATGTACAACTAGCTCCGGCTGTTCATCCTCCCCCTTGGGAATGTTCTGCAGCCTCATCAACATATTCTGCAATATCATGGACAATGAGGGATCGGGAACAAGTGCTGGTCCTGACAGCGGCAACCACCTCCCAGAGGTGGCTGATAAAATGACTTATTTCAAAGCCAACTCGAAATTCTAATTGATACCTCTGCGTTGAAGGAATTATTTATTATTTGAAACAGATGTCAGATTTCCGAGGAAACTTGGAATGAAATTTTCAAGTTGGTTAATACTTCATCATTATGTGCCCGTCATCCTCTCCTTCAATTTAAAGTGGTCCATAGAGCTCACTTGTCTAAAGATAAACTATCCCATTTTTATTCTGATATATCTCCTTACTGTGATAAATGCAATAACGGAGAGGCTTCCTTAATTCACATGTTTTGGACTTGTCAGCGTCTTAAAAATATTGGACAGAGGTCTTTCATACTTTTTCTGTACTTTTTAAAAATAAATTTTAAAATTAATCCTTTGACTGCATTATTTGGGATTGTTGGAGAAAAAGATATAATTTTGAAGGCTTCTGATTTACATATTCTGGCTTTTATTTCTCTTATAGCCAGGAGAACAGTATTGCTTAAATGGAAGGAAGCTACTCAGCCTAAGCATGTTCAATGGTTATGGGATGTTATGTCATACTTGAATCTGGAGAAGATTCATTGTTCCGTTTTTGAACCTAACCTAGACTTTTAAACCCTGTGGGGACCCTTTTGGAATTATTTTCAAAATCTCTGATTTGGGGACTAAAATGCAGATATTGGCTGACACAGTTACGTTTTTTAAGGTTTTTCCTTGCTGTTTCTTCTATCTAACAGCTTTGGGTTTTGGTAGTGGGGGGAGATTTTTTTTTGTAATAAAATATTTCAATTTTTTCTTTCCTTATTACCTAACTACTATATGTGATTATTGATTTAGAGTATTGTAATCCTAAGTATGCCTTAATATAATGTATTCAGTAGTATTTTTACTTTCTTTTTTGATGCATGTACTCTGTATTTTTTTCATGGATTCAATAAAAATATTGTAAAGGAAGAAAGAAACAACACAACAAAACACAACAAACAACACTGAAGGAATATGGAGACAAAGTTATCGGAGGGATTTTTCAAAGGACTGATCATTGCTCAGGTGGGTGAACCATCATACTGTTCACAAGGGGAGATTATTAAAAAAAGACACGTTATGAAGACCAAAACGATAGGATTTAGTGGTCTCTGACAGTCAATGATCAGCACCACATTTACTGCTGGGAAATAAATGATGTTGTTACCTCTTTTAATTATCATTTAATAATTTAAACAAGAAAGTAAAGCAAACTTCACAACTGAAGCAACCAGTTTCCAACCAGATACCCAAGTGACTAGTCAGCAGAAAGGCTGTTTATTTAAAATTGTGTGACCTCACGATTAGTCTGAAACTTAGATCTGTTTCACAATGAGTGCTTCTATCTTAAAATCTACAAAAAGAGAGAGAAACTGGGTGGTGAGGATATTTTTTTCTGCATCAAGAACAACATTGCAACATAAGATTCACTGCTTTATTCTGCCAGCCTAATAGTTCCTGATTTTTGTAGATAAGACATTTGTTGGTTTCCAGTTGGTTTTAAAATAAATCATTTCTACAACTTAAACCATCGCAGGTCCCAGGTTTTGAGAAAAGTTGTGGGAGAACTGATCCCAGCTGATCCCAGCTGATCCCAGCTGGGGTCCGTGTGGGATTCTGTTATGAAGTTGTTTTTATGTTGTTTTTCTTTAAATGGGCCAAAATGGTCAGAAGTGTTGATAATATTGAAGGCCAGAAACCATTTCCCTGAACTATATAAACTGTGAAAACGACATCCAATCTTCTTGCCTCCTTCAGTTAAGTAGTTGCACAGATGCCGTTCACAATGCCAGGTTCCACCAAGTACTTCAAGTCCAGAAAGGCAAAACATCTTTCACAAGCAACTCTAAAATGCTTATCTCAGCAAAACAAAACCTGCAATCAATAAATGCCTCTAGACTTTAAGAAATAAATGTTCTGGATGTTTCACGTTGAACACATCTGTGAAATAAATCCACTACAACCCACTCACAGACACACTCAGAACACACAATCCCCAAATACAAGTTAACTTCCCAGAACTGAAGGTTCCCAGAGGAAGTACCAACAATCTGTCTGGAATAGTATTTAAAAGGATGGTTTGTCTGAATGTTTAGTTGCTCAAGGGTTTGCAAGAGCTACCTAAGACCTGTCATCGTTCCTGATAAATTACACACCACATTACTAATTGATAAAACAGATTTCTTGTTCAGCTTCACTGAAGATTTCTGCTGTTAGGAGATAAAATTTCTAAAGCTTTGGTCTGTCAGATTTCTCAAGGGGGATTGAAATCTTTTTAGTAAATCTGGGAAGAATTTCTGTAGCCCTCTGGAAATTAATATCATCCCAGACAAATGAACAAAAGCACAAGGCTTGAAGTGAGCGACAGATGAAGGAATAGATAACAGCTTCCTATTCCTTCATCTGTCGCTCACCAGTTGCTTCCATGTCCTTTGCCGAGCCTCACCACCTCACCCAGTAAAGTCCTCTCACTTGGTGCCACCCCACCTGCCCATTGTTTATGCTCAGTGCAGTGAAACAGTGACCAAAGCTACATCACCTGCCACACAGGTAAACAATCTATGTGCTCCCCTTCCCCTGCTGTTAGCTGCAATCTGTGCCCTCTCCTACCCCTTACCCTAAACCTACGGCCTCAAGCTTTAGACATGCATGGGTTCAACACTCAGAGCTTGAACTGGGATGTGGTCGGGATGTACTAACGTGTGCGAGGCTAGAATCAACACACTCAACAGAGCCAGGAACTAACCATGCACCATAACACTGTCAGAAATAAAGCAGGAAGGGCCTAGTCAGTCCCTCTTCCCTGCTCTACCTCAGCACCACTTCCCTGCACTAACCCATCTCCCTCGATTCCCTTAGTATCAAGATCCTATCGATCTCGGCCTTGGATGCAGTCAGTGACTGACCCTTCACAGCGTCTGGATTCCAGAGATCCATCACCTCTGGGTGAAGGGATTTCTTCCCATTCCTGCCTTTATTCTCAATCCCATTTCTCCCAATCACTTACTCAAAGATTCCAATTCCCAGTTCCTTGTTATCCAGCCACTCCTGGAGCCTGTCGTCACATATGACATTTGCCCATTTCAATGAATTTAGCTCTCATCCTGGACAGCACAGACCCAGTCTCCTCAGTCCTTCCTCATACAACAGACCCAGCACCCCTGGAATCTCTCTGCCCAACCTCACCGCTCCTGTTACAAGTAAGCAGACCATGGGTGTGATCAGGGCTCTAGATAACTGGGACAAGACCTCTCCCCTTGCAACTAAATCTTCTTGGACTAAAGGCCAACATAACCTTTTGTGTTCCTAATCACTTGCTGTATCTGCATGTTAATTTTCACAGCTTCAGATAACGGGATACCGAGGTCCCACTAAACACCAATTCCTTTCAGTCTCTTACCATTTAAAGCAATACTGAAGCAAGTGACATCACATTTTTGCACATTATTTTCCACTGCCATATCTTCACCCACGCACTTAGATGGCCCAAAGCCTCACTGCATCCTCCTGGCTGCCCACACCACGGACTAATGTTGTATCATCAGCAAACTTGGGTACACTACACCTGCTCCCCATTCCAGCTCAGTGATGTAGATTGTGAGCAGACAGAGCACACCATCCTATCGGTCCCAGCTTCCAAAACTCTGTTTTCTCAATCCTCAGCCCACACCAGGTAACACCACCCAGTAATGTGCATCTAATGCTGTTTAATAATATCTCAAGTCGCACTTTATCCAAGATCTTCAAAGAGTCCAAATATACCATATCAACTGGGTCACCCTTATCGACCCTGCTAGTTGCAACATCAATAAATCCCAACAGAACCATCACACATGAATGCATATTCATCAGTCTATGCAGACTCAGCACAATCTGAGCATCATTTTCTTAGTGCTCTGTTACTCTTCCAGAATAATAGTTCCAACAAGTTCTCTGGTGCTGACATCAGACTAACCCGTCTATACTTCCCAGTTGTCTCTCTCTCGCTGTCCTTTCTTCTTCAATATTTTTATTAATTCCACAAAGAAAATACAGAGTACATGAATCAAAAAGGAGATAAACTGCTACTGAATACATGGTGTTAAATCATACTTGAAATCACAATGCCCTATATTAGTAATCAAAAATGATAATTAATTAATAACGAATAGATTGGAATAATTTTATTATAAAAAAATCTAAACCCACTACCAAGATCAGTCCTTTCTTAGATGGCTGACTTACATTTACCACCTTCCAATCTGTTCTGGAATCTGTGGATTTGGGGAGCTGACAACCAGTGCATCCACCATCTCCATGTTTGGTCCTCTTTTGCCAAATTCTGAAATGTTCTCAGTCCTCAAGTTTTCCATCCTGATGCCAGGATTAAGTTCCGCACTGTGGCTACTGCGTGCCAGTGGTGGAGGGGGTGAAGCTTTAGGCCGGTGGACGGGGTGCCAGTCAAGTGGTTGCATTGTTTGTGGAAGGTGAATTCTTGCACCAAATGGAACGGGATTAATTAGCACTTTGATGCGAAGTGATCTATCTGGGGAGGAGTGGTTCTGATGTGATGGAATTACACATTCAATTAGAGGGCAAAGTTCTAAGTCTAAAACATACACTTAAATAAAGGCAATTTAACTATGAGAGGCAAGTGAAATAAAGTGGATTGGGAAATTAAATCAAAAGGTATGACAGTAAACAGTGGTGAACATCAAAGGAATGTTTCTTAATGGAATATATATTCATTGAGAATTGAGAAATAAAGACCACAGGAATTGAGATCCATCCATGGCTAACTTAGACTTTAAGGATGGTTTTAAGTTGAAAGAAAGGGTTTATAAAGTTGCAAAGAAATGTAGTGGTTTGAGGATTGTGAGAATTTTAGAAACTGGCAAAACTGGTGTGGAGGCTCCAATGCGCAGGATCGCAAGAGGCTGCAGAGGGTTGTAGACTCAGCCAGCTCCATCACGGGCACAACCCTCCCCAACATTGAGGACATCTATAAGAGGGGGCACCTCAAGAAGGTGGCATCCATGACTAAGGACCCTCACCACCTGGGACATGCCCTCTTCATGTTACTACCATCAGGGAGGAAGTACAGGAGACTGAAGACCCACACTCAATGATTCAGGAACAGCTTCTTCCCCTCTGCCGTCAGATTTCTGAACGATCCTTGAACACTACCTCATTATTCCTTTTTCTTCCCCCTGCACTATTTTATTTATTTATTCATTCATTCATTTATTTATTTATTTTAATTTATAGTAATTTCATATCTTTGCACTGTACTGCTGCCACAACACAACAAATTTCATGACCTGCAATTCAGTGATAATAAACCCAATCCCGACTCAACTTTTACAAGTTCCTTAAAAGGAGAGTAACACGAATAAAGATTAACCGTGTGAAAGTTGAGATGAGGGAGTGGACGTGGGGAACAGGAAACAAACACTTGGTATCTGTTTTCACAAGAGATCACCTTGAAAGGTGTAACAGTAGTCAGTAAATAAAAGGCAAAAGAGCGTCACAAAAGTTCGGGATAAACAATGTGACAAAGGGCAGATGAAACTTCTGGACCTGATGCCTGGACCCAGCTTCTGAAAGAGATAACTGCAGAAATAGTGGATCCATTGGTTGTGATCTTCCAAAATTCCCTGGATCCTGAAAGATCTCAATCAATTGGAAAACTGCAGATGTAACTGAAGGGAGGAGAGGATAAAGCAGGGAAAAGGCAGGACAGACCACCTCGTCACACGTCGAGGAGATGCCAGAGCTCTTTCTCCCCGTGTCTACGTGGGTTTCCTCCGGGTGCTCCGGTTTCCTCCCACATTCCAAAGGCGTACGGGTTGGGAAGTTGTGGGCGTGCTATGTTGGCACTGGAAGCGTGGCGACACTTGCAGGCTGCCCCCAGAACACTCTACGCAAAAGGCGTATTTTACTGTGTGTTTCAATGTACATGTGACTAATAAAGAAATCTTATCTTACAACAGAAAGTTCCAAGTGTGGTTAGACAGAGTTAACATAGTTTTACAAAAGGGAGCAGGTGTTTAACAACTATACTGGTTCTTTCAGGGTGTAAGACAGAGGGTTGATTAAGTGGAGCCATGGATCTGCACAGATCTCCAAGGCACAGAGCAGATGCCACATTAGAGGACGTGGGCCTTGGCAATCAGCATGGACGAGGATTAGTGAACCAACAGAGGGTCTTGTAAAGTCAGCAAGCTCCATGGGTTATGTCAGAGATCAGTGCTGGGACCTCAATTTCTCACAGACTGTTTTAAGAACTTAGATGACCTTATAGAGATGTATAAAATAATGAGGGGCTTAGATAGGGTTTTTTAAAATTAAAATAACTACCTTTTACGTAAATTCTGGGTCAAATGGACAGGAAGAGTGTCAATGGTGCAATTTTTTAATCCTGGGAGTGGGTGCCTTAGTCTTGAACTCTCGAGTCTTTGCCACTTGATGAGATCTTGACTGATCTGATCTCTCAGAGGAGATTTACAAGAATGTTGCCGGGACTCGAGGGACTTAGTTATGGAGACAGGTTGAGAAGGTTGGGACTTTTTCCATTGGAGTGGAGAATAAGGGTTGATCTTATAGAGGTGCATAATATTATGAGGGGCAGAGATAGGGTGAATGCACACAGCCTGTTTCCCAGGGTTGGGAATCAAGAACTGGAGGCCATAGGCTTAAGGTGAGGGGGGAGAGATTTAATAGGAATCTTTGGGGCAACTTCACCCAGAGTGGTCAGTACATGGAACGAGCTGCCAGAGGAAGTGGGTGAGGCAGGTACATTAACAACATTTAAGATTCTTGGACAGGTACATGGATAGGAGAGGTTCAGAGGGATGGCGACCAAACGCGGTCTAATGGGACCAGCTTAGACGGGAATCTTGGTCAGCATAGACCAGTTGGGCCAAAGGGCCTGCTTCTGTGCTGTGTGGCTTTATGAAAGGGAATCAAAAACTAGAGGCACAGGTTTAAGATGAGAGGGAGAAGATTTAAAAGGGACCTGAGGGGCAACTTTTTCACACAGAGGGTGGTGGGAACATGGAACGAGCTGCCAGAAGAAGTGGTAGAGGCCGGTACAATTACAGTGTTTAAAAGACACTTGGACAGGTACATGGATAGGAAAGGGTTAAAGGGATATGGGCCAAATGCGGGCAAATGGGACGGGCTCAGGAAGGCACTGTGGTCAGCATGGATGGGTTGGGCCGAAGGGCCTGGATCTGTGCTGTGTGACTCTATGAAGGGTTCAAGTTTATTTCCGAGTTTGTTGGATAGTGAGAAAGCAAGTTGTGAGGACACGAAGGAGGCCCACCGTGAGCACCCTGGGCAGTTTTGGTCACTATATATGGAAGGAAACTCTGGACTGCGAAGTGAAGCAACAAACGTTCCTTAGGTTGGTTCGTTGGAGAGCAAGTTCACTTGCGGGGTATCTAGAACTGGGGCATCGTTTCAGGTTGACAACTGCTTACTTACGGCAGAGAGGAAGAGAATTTCCTCACCCAGAGGGCAGTGGATCTTTGGAAGCATCTACCCCAGGGACCAGTGGATCCTGAGTCACTGAGTGCAGTCAGGACTGAGACAGTGAAAGGTTTGGAGAACAGGGTTCATGGCTTTGGGCAGGAGAGTGACAGCGAATGGAGTAACTGTGATCCTGTTGAGTGGCTGGGGACCCGCGACCAACTCCTTCTCCTGATTTTCATGTTCTTGAAATCCTAAAGATACTAGGATCTTAAGATTCTAAACTTAACATGCTTAAATGTGAGGTAGGTCTTCACATAACAGATCATTGTCGAATTCAGTCCAAGGACTTCAGAACAGCATAAAATAGAACTACATTTTCTTCAAACCCAAAGAGCAGAAGAGGACCAGTTCGATACCCACCTTGTGATGAACCACAGACCATCCCAAACAGCAGGAGGGTCACAGCCCAGTTTACGTCCATCTCTTTACCTCTGTTCCAACAACTGGGATGTGGTTTGTCGACTGTGGGTCTTCAGGCATCAACACCTGATCTCACTTAATGTCATTGGGAGCAGATCCCTAAATATCAAACACAAATCTGAGAAACTGACAATGGAAACAAGAAATAATCCGCAAGTCAGAACTAACTGCGGAGGGAAAGAGGGAGAGAGGGAGAAGGAGGGAGAGAGAGAGAGAGAGAAGGTGAGAGGGAAGGTGGGAGAGAGAGAGGGAAGGTGGGGGAGAGAGAGGGGGAAGGTGGGAGAGAGAGAGGGGGAAGGTGGGGGAGAGAGAGGGGGAAGGTGGGGACAGAGAGGGACAGACATGTGGGGGTGGGAGGGATCTGTGGTGAAGGCAGTGCATTGAGTGGGAAGCTGTCCTCAGCACAAGTGCAGCGTTGGGGAAATGAACGAGGAGATGGGAAGACGGTCAGAGTAGCTGGGAGTAGGGTAGGTTGGTGCAGGGAATGTGGTCAGGGAACGTATGCGGACTGGGCGGGAGATCCAGACACTGACAATGGATGAATCCAAACCATCCCTGGTTAAGGCCAGCCCTTTGAATTTTATTCATTACAGGACAGAGAGGGGGCCAATTATCCCACCATGTCCATACCTGGCAAACAAGGTTCTACCTGCAGGTTTAATGGTTCAGTGCCTGAGGGAGAAGTGGTTCCACTTTTTCTTGTACTTTGTTATGACCAGGGAGGAGGCCATTCGGCCGATCAAGTCTCTGCCAGCTCTCAGAGTGATCCCATCAATCCCATTCCCTCGTGACCCTTCTCTCTCACATACCTACCAATTCCCCCCTGCTTATGCTGCCACCGACTACCGGGGGCAATTCACCCAGCCGCATGCCTCTGGGATGTGGGAGGAAACCGCAGTCACAGGGAGAAGGTCCCACACGGACAGCGCCGGAGACGTGGTGGAATCCTGGTCTCTGGAGCACTTCCCACACTGGACGGCCAGGCAGTGCGAGGCCGGTGCTGGTGGGGTTAAGCGAAGCCACAGACGGGT
This sequence comes from Pristis pectinata, assembly GCF_009764475.1. Classification (NCBI taxonomy): domain Eukaryota; kingdom Metazoa; phylum Chordata; class Chondrichthyes; order Rhinopristiformes; family Pristidae; genus Pristis; species Pristis pectinata. The sequence continues at coordinate 1,392,630 of NC_067432.1, forward strand.
CATGCCTTCTACATTAAAACCTTTGGGAGTTCCGGCGTGTCCCTGTGGACTGGGAAATGTTGGTGATCCGAAGGCCTGGGGGGGGGGGGGGGGAGGGAGGTGTTGGGGGGGGGTGTGAGGCCCTGGGGGAGGGAGGTGATGGGGGGGAGGTGTTGGAGGGGGGTGAGGCCCTGGGGGAGGGAAGTGTTGGGGGGGAGGTGTTGGGTGGGGGGGGGGGGTGAGGCCCTGGGGGAGGGAGGTGTTGGGGGGGGAGGTGTTGGGGGGGAGGCCCTGGGGGAGGGAGGTGATGGGGGGGAGGTGTTGGGGGGGTGAGGCCCTGGGGGAGGGAAGTGTTGGGGGGGAGGTGTTGGGGGGTGAGGCCCTGGGGGAGGGAGGTGTTGGGGGGGAGGTGTTGGGGGGGGTGAGGCCCTGGGGGAGGGAGGTGTTGGGGGAGGGAGGTGTTGGGAGGGGGAGGTGTTGGGGGGGTGAGGCCCTGGGGGAGGGAGGTGTTGGGGGGGAGGTGTTGGGGGGGTGAGGCCCTGGGGGAGGGAGGTGTTGGGGGGGGAGGTGTTGGGGGGGGGGGAGGTTGTGGTAGGGCGAGGGGTCTACGGCCGCAGGGCGGAGGGGATGGGCTCGAGGTCGGTGAATCAGTGGTGGACTCGGGATTTAGTGCGACCCAACTCCTCGCCTCATCTCCCCCTTCCAGCAGCCCCCCTCACCCTCGCCTCTCCTACCCGTGACCTTTGCTCCCGATTTGGGTCGTCGGTGGATTTTGATCAGGACCAACAGCTGGAAGCCAGCGTCCTGTTGGTGGAGCGGGCGCAGCGGACACCTCCGCCCTCCCCCGTCCATGTGGAACCGTGACCCAGATCCACCTTCCACCGTTCGCAGCCTCTGTCCCAGCCTGTGGCCGGTTACCCGTGTCCCGTCACCTCCTCCCTCAGCTTCACCAGGAGATGGGACAGAATTAAACCCAGCAGCGTGCCTGCCGTGCCCTCCCTCTTGGTCCCTCCCCACCCCATCCTCTCCCACCGGAGCCCAGCGCCACCGGTCGGAACACCACACGGACCTCAGTGACCCAGTTACACCGACCCCACTATCCCGGACAATTACCCCGCCAACCACAGCGGCGGGGTCGGGACCGAACCCGGCTCCCTGGATCTGGGCGGCGGCGTTTCGTCTGATCCCCGGCGGGGAGCTCGGGTCCACGGCCGCGGTGAGGGAACCGTCGCCTCCCCCTGGATCAGTCATTCCTCAAACTTCAGAGAAACATCATCACCGACTGTGCCCCGGGCCCCGACCCCGTCTCCACTACCGAACCGCTCACTCACCTCGTCTCCGCCACCGAAGTCCGACAACAGCAGCCCCGGAGGTGAAGCCGCCGCTGATGTGAGGGACTGCGGCCAGACTGCTCCGGGAGCCGTTGGCTCGCTGTTATATATGGTAAACCTGGCGCGGGGCAGCTCTTTGATCAGACACTGAGTCCCTGCCAACAGCTGTGGGAGGCAGCAACATCAGTGGCAGGTAGCAGACACAGACAGGCCCACTGACCGACCCCCTGACCGACTGACCGACCTACTGTGACCCACAGACCGACCCAGTGACCCACTGACCGACCCCCTGACCGAACCCCTGACCCACTGACTGACCCCCAACCCACTGACCAGCCCCCTGACCAACCCACAGACCCACTTACTGACCCCCAACCCACTGACTGAACGCCTGACTGACTGACCGACCTACTGACTGACCCACAGACCCACTGACTGACACCCTGACCGAACCCCTGACCCACTGACCGACCCACAGACCCACTTACTGACCCCCAACCCGCTGACCGAACCCCTGACCGACCTACTGACTGACCGACAGACCCACTGACCGACCCACTGACTGACTGACCAACCTACTCTGACCCACAGACCCACTGACCGACCCCCTGACCGACTGAGCGACCTACTGACTGACCCCCTGACCGAACCCCTGACCAACCCCTCAACCCACTGACTGGCCCCCGACTGACCCACAGACCCACTTACTGACCCCCAGACCCACTTACTGACCCCCAACCCACTGACCGACCCACTGACAACTCCCCAACCCACTGACCAACTCACTGACCCACCTCCGACCCCCCCCAACCCACTGACCGACTCACTGACCCACTGACCGATCCCCCGGCTCCCCAACCCACTGACCGGCTCCCCACACAGATGACAAATAGCAACGGGTCCAGCACCGACCCCTGGGGCACACCACTAGTCACGGGATTCCGGTCTGAGAAACAACTCTCCACCATCACCCTCTGCTTCCTGCCATCCAGCCAATGTTGTATCCAGTTCACCAGCTCTCCCTGGATCCCATGCGATCCAACCTTCTAGAGCAGCCTGCCATACAGAACCTTATCAAAAGCCTTACTGAAACCCATATATACCACATCCACTACTCTCCCCTTGTCAACCTTCCTCGTCACTTCATCAATAAAACTCAATCAAATTTGTAAGACAGGATCTCCCACACACAAAGCCATGCTGGCTCCCCTGATCAACCCCCGCCTTTCCAAATGTAAGTATACCTTATCCCTCAGAATACTTTTCAGCATCTAACCAATCACGGACGTTAAGCTAACATTAGTTACCAGGTACATCCTTACAGCCCTTCTTAAATAAAGGCACAACATTTGCTGTCCTCAGGTCCTCCAGCACCTCGCCAGAGGATAGCGAGGTTGCAAATATTTCAAGCGAGGGCTCCCAAAATTTCTTCTCCAGCTTTCCACAGTGTTGTTGGATATATCTCGTCCAGACCTGGAGATTTGTCTACCTTCATACATCTTAACACAAGCTACACCTCTTCTACTGCAGTATGGACAGCTCCCAAAACATCCCCACTAACTTTGCCAGGTTCCCAAGTCTTCACATCTTTCTCCACGGTAAAAACAGAGGAGAAATAATGGTGGAGAACCCTGCCCATCTCCAGCGGCTCCACACATAGGTTTCCCTCTTGGACTTTGAGGGGCCCTATTTTCTCCCTAGTCACTCTTTTTCCCTTAAAAAATCTCTTGGGATTCTCCTTAATTTTCTCTGACAAAACCATCTCATGCCCCCTCTGGGCCCTCCTAATTTCCTTCTTGAGTGTCATCGGGCACCCTCACACCTCCAGTGATTCACTTGGTCCCAGCTGCCTGGAACTGACCCAAGCCGCCTCCTTCTTCTTGAGCAGTGAAGTTGTGGATAGTGAGGAAGGTTGTCAAAGGTTGGAAATGGGGGCAGAGAAATGGCAGATGGAGTTTAATCCAGACAAGTGTGAGGTGTTGCACTTTGGGAGGTCAAATGGAAGGAGAAAGTATTCAGTAAATGGCAGGACCCTTAGGAGCATTGATGTACAGCGGGATCTTGGGGTGCAAGTCCATAGTTCCCTGAAAGTGGCAACATAAGTAGATAGAGTGGTGACGAAGGTGTGCAGCATGCTTGCCTTCATCGGTCGGGATGTAGAGTATAGAAGTCAGGAAGACGTGTTACAGCTGTATAAAACTTTGGTTAGGCCACATTTGGAGCACTGTGTGATGTTCTGGTTGCCCCATTATAGGAAGGACATGGAGGCTTTGGAGAAGGTGCAGAAGAGGTTTACCAGGATGTTGCCTGGATCAGGGGGTATGAGCTATAGGAAGAGGTTGGACAAACTTGGATTATTTTCTCTGGAGTGTTGGAGGCTGAGGGGAGACCTGGTAGAAGTTTATAAAACTAAGAGGCATAGATAGACAGAGTCTTTTTCCCAGGGTAGAAATGTCAAATACTAAAGGGCATAACTTCAAGGTGTGAGGGTGAAGTTTAAAGGAGATGTTCAAGTCAAGTTGTTTTTTAATACACAGACTGGTAGGTGCTGGAGACGGTCATGATCAGGCAGGGGATGGAGGGACATGGATCACGTGCAGGCAGACGGGATAAGTTTAAATTGGCATCATGGTCAGCAGAGACTTCGTGGGCCGGAGGGTCTTTCCCTATGACGTACTGTTCTATTTCTATGTATATCGAGGAGGTGAATCCTGAGATGGCAAACTCTGGGGTAATTTCTATTCTGCCAAGATGAAGCATGACACAATTTATCTCAGGTAAATATTTTCAGAGTAGGGAAACTATAAGTAATCCATCCCAGGATAATAAATCCCAGGGTAATTTATCCTTTGGCAATTTATTCCAGGTTAATGGATCCCAGAATAATGAATTGTAGGGGAATGTAGCCCAGGGTAATGAACCCCAGGTTACTGGATCCAGGGTCATGAAACCCAGGAAAACACATTCCCAGGGCAATTTATTGGAAGGTAATTCTTCACAGGTTATTCAATCCCAGTTTTTTGAATCTTGGCATATTTAGAGCAATTTCTTTAAGGCAACTTATCCCAAGGTATACAATGACACAAAAAATTCTGCAGATGCTGGAATCTGGAGCAATACACAAAAAGTGCTGGAGGAACTCAGCAGGTCAGGCAGCATCTGTGGAGGGAAATAAACAGTTGATGTTTCAGGCTGTTTATCATCAGGACTGGAAAGGAAGAGGGTAGAAGCCAGAATAAGATGGTGGGGGGAGGGGGAGGAGCACATGCAGGCAGGGGACAGGTGAGTTCAGGTGAGAGAGGGAAGGCAGGTAGGTGGAGGGGAGGGGGGGTAATAAGCTGAAGGGTGATGTGTAGAAGAGGCAAAGGGCTGAAGAAGGAGAAACCGGGTGGGAGAGGGCAGAGGACCCTGGAATAAAGGATGGGGGAGGGAGGGGAGGAGATGGGCAGGTCATCAAGGTGGGGGAAGGGAGCCACAGGAATAAGGGAAGACAAAGGAGTGGGGGGGGGGGGAGAAAAAGAAGGGGAGGGGTTACCGGAAGTTCGAGAAATCAATGTTGATGCCATCAGGTTGGAGACTCCCAAGGTGGAATATGAGGTGTTGCTCGTCCAACCTGTGTCTGGCCTCACCGTGGCAGTAGAGGAGGCCGTGGACAGACATGTCAGTATGGGAGTGGGATGTGGGATTGAAGTGGGTGGCCACCAGGAGATCCCGGCTGTTGCGGCGGACGGAGCGAAGGTGCTCGATGAAGCGGTCACCCAATCTGCTGTACAGGAGACTGCACCAGGAGCATCGGATGCAATAAATGACTCTCTTGGACTCACAGGTGAAGCACTGCCTTACCTGGAAGGATTGTCTGGGGCTCTGAATGGTGGTGAGGGAGCAGGTGTAGGGACAGGTGTAGCACTTGGTGCGGTTGCAGACATAAGTGCCAGGGGGTTATCGGTGGGGAGGGACGAGTGGACAAGGGAGTTGCGGAGAGAGGGATCCCTGCAGAAAGCAGAGAGAGGGGGTGAGGGCCAGATGTGCCTGGTGGTAGGATCCCGTTGGAGGTGACAGAAGTTGCGAAGAATGATGTGTTGGATGCAGAGGCTCATGGGGTGGTGGGTGAGGACAAGGGGAACCCTGTCCCTGTTATGTCAGCGGGAAGGGGGGGGGGGGTGAGGGCAGATGTGTGGGAAGTGGAGGAGATGCGGGTGAGGGCAGCATTGATGGTGATAGAAGGGTAACCCTGGTTTCTGAAAAATGAGATGTCCTGGAGCGGAGAGCCTCATCATGGGAACAGATGCGGCGGGAGCGAGGAACTGGGAGAAGGGGATAGTGTCCTGGCAAGTGACTGGGTGGGAGAAGGTATAGTCAAGGTAACTGTGCGAGTCAGTGGGTTTGTAGAAGATGTCTGTGGATAATCTGTCTCTGGAGATGGAGACAGAGATCCAGAAAGGGGAGAGAGGTGTCAGAGACGGACCGAGTGAATCTGAGGGCAGGGTGGAAGTTGGAGGCGAGGTTGATGAAATTGACGAGCTCAGCACGGGGGTACAATCCCCAGACAACAAACCTTTGGATAATTTATCCCTTGGTAATTTGTCCTAGGGTAATGGATCCGAGGATAATGAATCCTGGTTTAATTTATTGCAGGGTAATATATCCTGGAGAAGTATTTGCCAAAGTAAAGATTCTCCCCAAGGACAGTGTAATCCTAAGTATTTTTTCCCCAGGGTAAAGTATTCCAAGGTAATTTATTCAAAAGTGGGTTATCTCCAAAATAGTATCTTGCAGGTGAATGAATCCCAGGGCAATTATTTACAGGATCATGAAATGCAGAGTAAAGTGAGTTAAATTTTCCCAGGGCAATTTATCCAAAGAGAAATTACCCCAGGATAAATCTCAGGATAATTTATGCCAGGGTTTGTGGATCCCAAGGTGGTGAACCACAGGGTAAAGATCCCAAGTTATTCTCCCAATGCCGGCAGTGCCAAGATAAACAACCCCAGAGTCGGTCCAACACAATATAGTGGTCCCTGGGGTAGACTATTGCTGACAGTGAATCTCTGGTAACTTATCACACCAGATTTATCCTGTGTCATTTATACAAAGGTAACGTATTCAGGGGTGACTTTCCTAGAAATACCCAACTGTTATTATTCACCAATCAGCTGCATCCTTTCTGGACCCGGGCGCCACCTCCAGCCCTGTGAACGGGGTAAATTCGATTTCTAGTCTTCGTACTGCTGCTCTCTCCCAGGTCCTCCTCGCTCACGGCTGCCTCAGACGTGAGGTAATAGTGTGAAGTTCACACCATCAAGTTGCCATGACATTTCTCCCCATCTTCATTCCCTTTGAACTATGCTTGCGGGCCAGTATCTCAGCTTGTCACACGGACCTCCTCATCCTGGGGAACGCACACAAGTAACACGGTTATTTTGCACCCAGCAGTGGATACGTTCAAACCAGCCAGAAGGCGAGGACTTTTTATTCAGTCATGAAACACAAGCTGGAAAAGGCAACATTTAGAACCCCTTCCCCAGTGTGACGCGAGTAACCACTCCAGCTACCGCCCTAGACCTTACTGCTCAGTCAGTCAGAGCCCCAGCGAATAGCGCTGTGGATACGGAGGCTGGTCGATCATCAGCCTTAATCTCCAGGCTCTAGGTTTCCAGCATCAGAGAGGTCACTGAGCTCAATGATGTGGGAGAAGGCTCTTCCTCTACTTTCTCAGTGAGGAGGACGGGGGGATGTGAGCGTGCCACTGCCAGAACAGAGAGTTCTCCGTGAACTGTACAAGTGATCATCGACCATACACCCCGAATCTGACCCGAGTCCGTGTTAAATGAGTCCCCTTTGTCACCTGTCATTATTGGACCACACAACCACAGTTTCCACAAGGAAAATCTGCAGATGGTAGTAGACCAAAACAAAAACAAAGTATTAGAAATACTCAACAGGCCGGGCAGCATCCATGCAGCAAGAAACAATGTGTTTTAGGTCAATTATTTAAATCATTGACCGAAAACAATAACTTTGTTTTTCTCTTCACAGATGCTGCCTGACGCACTATTCACAGCTTCTGTGGATTCTGCGATGTGTAAACATTCCAGCCACTTCTTTACAATGAAAACCGCGACCTAACCAGGGCCGAGAAAACAGCATCAGTCTTCTGTTGTCTGCACCGGCTGGGAGCCAACAGCGGAGTACTGCAAGCAAATCCAGACACTGAGTCATCATTGACTAACGCCCACCAAGTCTTCTCACGAACAATTGATGAAGTTAGCAGCCAGGATTTATAAGCACCAACCTCAGATAAAAGGTTACCTAAAAAAGGCACAAAGGGCTCATAATTGTGGATCTGCCGCAGCTGTTATACTTTCATCTATGGAGCCAGAGTTTCCAAAGGATAGGTTGTGGCTGTGATGGATCCCTAACCACTTCCATCAATGCACTACTTCAATCCACCGTGAAAACCCACGTAGGAAGCAGACTGTGCACTTCAAAGCCGATGTCACATGTTTCTCATTATAAATCAGGTCTGCTCAGAGTAACTTCTCACATGGATGTACAACGGCAAGTGCTTCCAACACATTACTGATTTTATTCTTCCTTCCAGTCAAACAGCTCTCTAGGCTCAGCAAGGATTTCGGGGAAATTGATCCCCCTGGACTATTACGTTCCGATTACTGCCTCAACACTGAGCCACTCAAAGCTGTCGCGTTCTCTCAGCGCCAGCACGGGGAAGGAAGAGCCACAAAGCTCATGGTGCCGTTTTTTTTTACTGCATTTAGCTTCTCAGTACTTTGATGACTACTTTGTGTTCAGTTAAATGCAGCATCTTAAAGTGAGGGGAGTATTTACCGTGGAGAAGCTCATGGATGTTGGGAATTCAGGGACCAGAACCGTGATGTCCCGAAACGTATCAATGTTACAAAAGAGGTCTAGAGGCACACAAAGGTAGATAAATCCCCAGAGCCTGACCAGGTATATCCATCAACATTGTGGGAAGGCAGGGAAGACATTGCAAAGGCCCTGGCAGAGATATTGTGTCATCGTCAGCCACAGGTGAGGTACTGGAAGATTAGAGGGTGGCGAGTGTTGTGCCTTTATTTACGAAGGGCTGCAAGGACAAGCCGGGGAACTACTGGCCGGTGAGCCTAACATCAGTGGTGGGAAAGTTACTGGAGGGGATTCTGAGGGACAGGATCTACCTGCATTTGGAAAGGTGAGGACTGATCTACACGGCTTTGTGGGTGGAAAATCGTGTCTCATGAATTTGACTGAGTTTTTTTGAGGTGACGGAGAGGATCGATGAGGGCAGGGTGATAGACGTTGTCTACATGGACTTTAGCAAGGCCTTTGACAAGGTCCCATGTGGTAGGCTGGTCCAGTAGGTTAGATCACATGGGATCCAGGGTGAGTCAGCCAACTGGATACAAAATCGGCTTTGCGGTAGTTGCCAGACGGTGGTAGTTGGGGGTAGTTGGGGCCTGTGACCAGTGGTGTGCCACAGGGAACAGTGCTGGGTCCACTGTTATTTGTCACCTATAGTAACAGTTAGGATGAAGATGTAGGGGGCATGATTAGTAAATTTGTGGATGACACCAAAACTGGTGGTGTGGCGGACAGTGAAGAAGGTTGTCCGAGGTTACAGTAGGGTCTGGATCAACTGGGAAAGTGGGTAAAGGAACGGCTGGTGGAATTTAACTCATTTTGGGAAGTTATACCAGGGCAGGACTTACAGAGTAAATGGCAGAACCCTGGGGAGTCACAGAGCAATACAGCATCAATACAGGCCCTTCGGCCCAACTCGTCCATGCCAACCATGGTGCCCACCCAGCTAGTCCCAATTTCCTGCATTCGGCCCCTATCCCTCTAAACCCTGCCCCTCCATGTACCTGTCCAAGTGCTTCTTAAATGACACTGTTGTACCTGCCTCACCCACTTCCTCTGGCAGCTTGTTCCATATACTCACCACCCTCTGCGTGAAAAAGTTGCCCCTCGGGTCCTTTTTAAACCTTTCCCCTCTCACCCTAAATCTATGCCCCCCCCCCCAGTTTTGGACTTCCCTACCCTAAGGAAAAGACTGCTACCATCCACCTTATCTGCTGTATGCCTCTCATGATTTTATAAACTTCTGTAAGATCACCCCTCATTCTCCTATGTTCCAAGGAATAAAGAACTAGCATGGCCAACCTCTCCCTATAACTCGGGCCCTCTAGTCCTGGCAACATCCTCGTAAATCTTTTCTGCACTCTTCCAGTTTAACCACATCTTTCCTATAACAGGGTGACCAAAACTGTGCATGGTACTCCAAGTGCAGCCTCACCAATAACTTATGCAACTGCAACATAGTGTCCCAACTCCTGACAGATGAAGGCTGGTGTGCTAAATGCCTTTTTCACCACCCTGTCTACCTGTGACGCTGCTTTCAACGAACTATGCACTTGTACTCCTAGGTCCCTCTGTTCCATTACACTCCCTAGTGACTGAGTTTTTTTGAGGTGACGGAGAGGATCGATGAGGGCAGGGTGATAGCATAAGCCCTATGCTGGTTTGATTTTCCAAAATGGATCACCTCACATTTATCTGCATTGAAATCCATTTGCCACTCCTCAGCCCACTTCCCGAACTGATCAAGATCTCCTGTAATCTGTGATAACCTTCTTCACTATCAACATTACCTCCTAATTTTGTGTCATTCACAAACTTACTGATCAAGCCTTGTGCATTCGCATCCAAATCATTTATATCAATAATGAATAACAAGGGTCCCAACATGGACCATGTGTTGTAGAACAGAGAGTCCTAGGGGTACAAGTCCACAGTTTCCTGAAAATGGCAAAACTGGTAGACAGGGTGGTGAAGGTGTTTTGCATGCTCGCCTTCATCGGTCGAAGTACTGAGTATAAGAGTTGGGACGTCATGTTACAGCTGTACAGGACGTTGGTGAGACCTCACCTGGGGCATTGTGTGCAGTTCTGGTCGTCCAGCTATAGGAAGGATGTGACTAAGCTAGATAGGGTGCAGAAAATATTCACAAGGATGTTGCCGGGACTGGAGGGGCCAGACAGGCTGGGACTGTCTGCCCTGGAGCGAAGGAGGGTGAGGGGTGACCTTAGAGAGGTTTATAAAATCATGAGGGATATAGATAAAGTGGTCACAGCCTTTTTCCCTGGGTAGGGGAGTCTAAAAGTAGAGGGCATAGGTTTAAGGTGAGAAGGTAAAAGGACGTGAGGGGCAAGTTTTCCACACCGAGGGTGGTGGGTGTGTGGAACGAGCTGCCAGAGGAAGTGGTAGAGGTGGGTACAGTTACAACATTTAAAAAGACTTTTGGAGAGGTCCATGGATAGGAAAGGTTTAGAGGGACGTGGGCCAAACGTGGGCAAATGGGACTGGCTCAGAGAGGCACCTTGGTCAGCATGAATGAGTTGGGCTGAAGGGCCTGTTTCCATGCTGTATGATTCTGGCTGGAAAAGTGAACTTCAAGCAGGATCATTTAATCGTCAAACTTTGAGACTGTTAACATGTATGAGAAACAATCTGTGGTATTTAAAGCAATCTGACACATGAAGCCAAAGGTGATAAGTGATGAAATGGTTAACACCTTCCAGCTACCAGTAGTGACTGCACTGCCCGTCTAACTACGTTTGACATGATAGTCAACAGAACAACTCAGAAAAGCCACAACAACTTTATATTTCACAGTGAACTGCTGTGCAGTAAGAGTGGAAGTAGAAAACGTTGACTCATTGAATCCATTAGAGACTTACAATATGTGTTAACCATTTGCAGAATCTCCCCAAGGCCGTGGTGATGAGCATTCAGTTTTGAACACAAGTTCTGCAAGGCTGCCCATTAGTGTTCACATAGAGAAAGGAGAGTACACCAGACCTGGGCTCCCGGTCTCTATCGTAATCTCGACAAACAATTTCATGTTTTATTTTCTCAAAGGGCCAACTGTGAACTGTAACATCAAACCTCTCTTTGATGGGATGTGGGCATTGCAGATGGTGTCATCGTTGGTTACCCGTCCCTAACTGGCACTTATCTAAGGGGTGGTTAGGTTGACCACGTTGGTGGGTCTGGACTCAGCCACAGATTTACTTCCCCAAAGGTGAGATTTATGCCAATATGGTCATCTCTAGGTTACTGATACGAGTTTTATTTTCTAAATTCCTTCTTTATTTAATTACGCTAAACACCATTAATCCAGCTGGACAAGCCAGTTCCCAATGGGATTCCATTAATGCTCCAACATACAAGTGTTACACAGAAGAATTTCCCAGTGAACGCTGCAAGTCTAAAGGGAGAGCAGGATACAAGGCCCTGGTAAGTTTAAAGGGACCATGGGGAACAGAACGAGGTGAGTTTAGTGTGGAAACAGACCCTGGTGACTGAATGGTTAAATCAATATAGAAGCAGCACAAAGTACAGTAGCTTCATTAGGCCTTGAAGACGGGCCAGATTATTTTCTCACCAAGACTTTACAAGATTCTTTACACTTTGCTGCACAGGTTACTGAGAAAGCTGTGTGGTGGGAGTGTAGAGGGGGGAGTTCAAAGGCTGAAGCAGGACTAGGTGGTTTGTGTTTGGGAGACTGAGGATGGCAGTTTCCAAAGGTGAGAGGAGAGCTCCTTGTTGAGTTTGTCCTGACTGACACAACGGTCAGTAATGCTACAAGTTCAAACTTCGACTTTCATTTTCAAGAGCCGACAGCAAGCTATTAAAGATGAAAGCTTCCTGAACCTTTCGAGTCAATCACTCAGGCTCAGCAACTACTTCTGTGAAAGGATTTACTGGCAATTCTCATAAAGTTAATTCACAAACTACAGGGAAGAAAGAGCTCACCAGAATGATGGAAGTTCTCCTGGCTGCAGTGTTGTGGCAGCTGTGAGTGAAATGTTGGGATGTGGGAGGGAAATCCCTGTACACATCTCTGGTCCGACGCCCATCCTGCAATTTATGCATCGTTCAGCATTTCCCAATGTCTGCATCCTGCAGTTATGGCTGGCAAATTATTTGTTCAAAGGAACACTCATGCTTTGGTCCAATGCCTGTACTCTGTGCCTGTGCAGGTCAGCTGGGACTGCTGATCCCCACAGTGCCAGCTCCACTTTGGGTCCAGAGGCACCTTTAACCTGAGTCACAGCAACACTAGCAGGGGTTACAGAGAGGGGACTGTGGAAACTTCTCCCTCCTGCCCAACGCCTTGAGAAGACTGTTCAAGCAGGCCCCTCATTTCAGCCTCTCTCGTCCCACCAAACATGTCGTTCCTACCCTGACTCCAACACTTTTCCAGCAGTCCAATCCCTTCCCATCGTCTCCATGACATTCCGCCACTTTCCGATTCCCTGGTCCCAACCAGTTCATCTTCACCAAGGACACACAATCCATCTCAACCTCCATCCCACATCAGGAGGCTCTGAGGGCCTTTGGTTCTTTCTTGGACAGAGGTCCAACCAGTCCTTCCCCAACTGCCACCGAACCTGTCCTTGCATCGAACAACTTCTTCAACTCCTCTCCAGAGGGGAGGTGTGGCTGTGGTCCAGGATACACTGTGGGAGATTGGAACAGTCTGTGGTTCTTCCTCAGACCTGCACCCACAACTCCTTCTGCCGCACATCCAGCACTGCATCGGTGCTGCTTCCTGCACTCATGCAGAACTGGACCGTCATCACTTTTGCAGCCAATTCTCAACCTGCTCTCACCTCCACAGGATCCACCTCTGACCCTTCCCTTCCCCTTCAGATCTTTAGGTCTCCATCTTGGGACAGGCTAGCCATCAACACCCGTTACAGACCCACAGACTCCTACAGCCACCAGTATCACACTCCCTCCCCCCGCCTCCTGCAGAGACTCCATTCCATTCCCTCAGTTCCTCTGTTCCAGTTGCATTAGTTCCAATGATGAAACACTCCACACAAGTACCTTCTCCAGGTGTCTTCCATCTTCCTGAACTGCACCTTCCCCTCTTCGGTAATGACTGCACCTCATCTATTATCTGCACCTCTGCTCTCACTCCTCCTCCTGGGCAGAGCAAGAACAGAGCCCCCCTGGTCTTCATCTCCCATCCTGCCAGTCTCCGCACTCAATGGATCACCATTTGCATTTTCCGCCAAAGGTTCCACAACCACCCTTCCCTCTCCTTTCAGGATTTTGAAAGGCTTCCCTTTGCGACTCTCTGGACCATTTTTCGGTTCCTGCTACTCGATCCCCACTGTACAGCACTGTCCTTTGTAACTGCAGCAAGTGCAACACCTCTGCTTTCATCTCTTCCCTTCCACCATCCAGGGACCCAAACGGTCTTCCCAGTTTCCCAACAATTCGCTTGCACTTCTTCCAGTCTAATGTACTGCATCCAAGGTGCAACACCTCACACTTGTCCGGATTAAACTCCATCTGCCGTTTCTCTGCCCACATTTCCAACTGGTCCACATCCTGCCGTGTCCTTTGACAACCTTCCTCACATCCACAGCTCCACCGATCTTTGTGTCATCTGCAGACTTACCCATCGGCCCACCTGCATTTCTGTCCAAATCATTGACATATCTCATAGACCACAGGGGTCCCAGCACCGATCCCTGTGGAACACCACTGCACAGACCTCCAGTCAGAGAAGCACCCCCCCATCACTACCCTCTGTCTTCTATGGCCCGGCTAATCTTTCTGTGCCAATTTGAAGGTGGTGATATCAAGGAAATTTGTCTTTTACTTTGTTGTGACACTAAGTTCGATGGAAGGTGGTAATTATTAAGGATGTCACTGAATTCCTCCAGCTCTTTCGCTAAATGTGTCCACAATCCCCATACGTCATCCAGGAATCTGTAAGCACACATTGAACATCTGGGACTCTGGAACACTGTGTCCTCTCGTGTGCCATGGGTCTACTGGCACTGGCCAGAGCAAACTTCTTGTCTAAGGCCGTGCCTTCAATCTGCGGATAAAATTCATTGTTGAATTCAAAATCATTCTTTGTTAGACCCGGGTCAAATAGTTTGAGCAAGGCCTTGTCTGGTTCCAGGTATTCTTCCAGGTCTTTTTAAGGGCTTGTTTGCCCCTCTTAGCCTCTGTGTTGGTGTCGATTGTAAAATGTACGGCACGAGTGGGTCTGTGAGGGAGGTGACTCCCTGGGTGAGGTGGGGCCTGTCGCTGATGTAGCTGGCCTGTCTATGTGCCAGTGGGTGTACCCTTCCATCCTGTGCACCCTGACTCAGCCTGACGCGATGTGTCCCTGGGGTGCTTCCCTAGGTCTGCCCCCATGTCTGGCTGACGGTGTGTTTTGGGGAGTGTGCAGAACTTCCTGGCTGATGGCTGTTGCCTGCTCCAATGTTCCAATTACAGAGTCACAGAGCAATACAGCATGGGTAAGAACATCAGAAATAGGAGCAGGAGGAGGCCATCCGGCCCGTCGAGCCTGCTCCGCCATTCAATAAGATCATGGCTGATCTGGCCGTGGACTCAGATCCACCTACCTGCCTTTTCCCAATGACCTTTAATTCCCCGACTATGCAAAAATTTACCTAACTGTGTCTTAACTATATTTAATGAGGTAGCCTCCACTGCTTCCCTGGGCAGATAATTCCACAGATTCACTAGTCTGGGAGAAGCAGTTTCTCCTCATCTCCATCCTAAATCTATTCCCCCGAATCTTGAGGCTATGTCCCCGACCAGTGGAAACAACCTTCCTGCCTCTATCTTATCTATCCCTTTCATAATTCTGTATGTTTCTATATGACCCCCTCTCATTCTTCTGAATTCCAGCGAGTATAGTCCCAGGCGACTCAATCTCTCCTCATAGGGTAACCCCCTCATCTCCGGAATCAACCTGGTGAACCTCCTCTGCACCACCTACACAGGCCCTTTGGCCCAACCAGTCCACGCCGACCACGGTGCCCACCCACCTCATCCCAATTTCCTGTGTTCAGCCCATATCCCTCCAAGCCCTGCCCCTCCATGTACCTGTCCAAGTGCTTCTTAAATGACACTGTTGTACCTGCCTCACCCACTTCCTCTGGCAGCTCATTCCATACACTCACCACCCTCTGTGTGAAAAAGTTGCCCCTCAGGTCCCTTTTAAATCTTTCCCCTCTCACCCTAAACCCATGCCCCTGAGTTTTGGACTCCCCTACCCTGGGGAAAAGACTGTTACCGTCCACCTTATCTTTGCCTATCATAATTTTAAACACATCTATAATTCTCTTACATCCCAAGGAATAAAGAGCCAGCCTGTCCAACCTCTCCCTATAACTCAGGCCCTCAGGTCCTGGCAACATCCTCGTAAATCTTTTCTGCAGTCTTTCCAGTTTAACCACGTCTTTCCTATAACAGGGTGACCAAAACTGTACATAGTGCTCCAAGTGCGGCCTCACCAATGACTGCAGCATAATGTCCCAGCTCCTACACTCATTGCCCTGACTGATGAAGGCCGGCATGTTAAACGCTTTCACACCCTGTCTACCTGTGACACCGCTTTCAATGAACTGTGTCTCACTAATGCAACTGGACCTTATGAGTTGTGGCAAAATGCCCTCAGTTTCCCTTTGTGTCTCTTTACAGACGGTTTGTGTCAGTTTAGTGCCTTTTCCCATCCATGATGACAAAACCACTGTCCTTGATCTGCTGGCTTAATGATGATGTCTGTGATGATTTTTAACTGCTGGAGGGCATCCCCTTCTCTCCTGGTGGGATTTGACTCATTCTTTCATGTGGGCATTGTTTCAATGACTAATTCTGTTTCTTCATCGTAGTTTAAGGCCTTTGTAGGCACTTCCTCATCTTGAGATGCCCATTCTGTGGGCGGGTGAGACTTCAGAGTAGATTCTGGATCACTGAGGTAAGGTACTGGTTTAGTTTTTCCATAAATCCCAGCTCAGTCCATCTGGATCTGTTCTTGATGAAACTTTACAGCTGACATAAAGATGAGGCCTTTGTTTAGGGTCCTTTCAGTGGTTTCAGCTGCAGCTCTGCCTCACCAGGCCTGAGGTCGAAGGACTGTATCCACCTGCTGTGTTCTCTGTCCAGTGGATGTAGTCCAGACTAACCCTGAAGGATTCAGCAACCACTGTTGGTGTACGTTGGGGTTTTTATCTGTTTGTTTAGTTCCCTGAGGGTTTCTCGTTCTGCATCTGGAAGCACTCGGCTGGAATTGATTTCAGCTGCCCAGATGTTTTACATTTGGGAATTTAACTTGAGCCATTTTTACTAATGCTCGTGGTGGTTTAGTGGCAGGCAGTGAACTCTGTCGGCAGTGATTTATGCTAATTGAATTTTTTTCCATTTCTAGACAGTTGCACGGGGTGAACGTGCATCCTGGGAGGCTCTCAATTTAGAGTCATAGAGTTACAGAGTCATTGAGTCACACAGCACAGAAACAGGCCCTTCAGCCCAACCCGTCCATGCCAAACAAGTTGTCTACTTGAGCTCATCCCACTTAACCGCATTTGGGCCAATATCCCTCTAAACCTTTCCTATCCATGTACCTGTCCAAATGTCTTTTAAATGTTGTTAATGTACCTGCTTCAACCACTTCCTCTGGCAGCTCGTTCCACGTACAGACCACCCCCTGGGTGAAAAAGTCACCCCTCAGGTCCCCCTCTCACCGTAAACCTATAAACCTCCCCACCCTGGGGAAAGGACTGTGACCAGTTACCCTATCTATGCCCCTCGTGAGTCTTTAAACCTCTGTAAGGTCACCCCTGACTCTCCTTCACTCCAGGGAGAACAGTCCCAGCGTATCCAGCCTCTCCTCCAGTCCCGGTAACATCCTGGTGAATGTTCCCTGCACCCTCTCCAGCTGAATGACATCCTTCCCGTATCCGGACAACCAGAACTGCACACAGTGCTCCAAGTGCAGCCTCACCAACGTCTTGTCCAGCTGTAACAATGACGTCCCATCTCTTGTACTCGGTGCCCTGACTGATGAAGGCAAGTGTGCTAAACGCCTTCTTCACCACCCTGTCTACCTGTGTCGCCACTTTCAGGGAGCTATGTACCTATACCCCTAGGTCTCTCTGTTCTACAACACTCCCCGGGGCCCTGTCATTTACTGTGTAAGTTCTGCCCAGGTTTAACATACCTCACACTTGTCCAAGTTTATTCCATTTGCCATTCTCTGGCCCACTTCCCAAGTTGGTCTGGAGCCCCTTGTAAACTTAGATTATCCTCTTCACTGTCCACTACACCACCAATGGTGTTGTCCACAAACTTATCATGTTAACATTGGCACTGAAATCATTAATATAAATGACAAACGACAGTGGACCCAGCACCGATCCCTGCGGCACACCACTGGTCACAGGCCTGCAGTCTGCAAAACAACCCACCTACCACCAAACCAATTTTGTATCCAATTGGCTATCTCACCCAGGATTCCAAGTGATCTAACGTTCCAGACCAACCTACCACACGGAACCTTGTCAAAAGCCTTGCTAAAGTTCTACTGCCCTGCCCCATCGATCCTCTTGGCCACCTCTTCAAAAAACTCATTCAAATCCATGAGACAAGATTTCCCACACACAAAGCCATGCTGACCATCTCTAATCAGTCCCTGCCTTTCCAAGCGCAGGTAGCTCCTGTCCCTCCAAATCCCCTCCAGTAACTTTCCCACCACTGATGTTGGGCTCACCAGCATGCAGCCTTTCATAAACAAAGGTACGTCATTTGCCACCCTTCCAGTACTTTACCTGTGGCTAAGAGAGACACAAAAATCTCTACCAGGGCCTCAGCAATTTCTTCCCTACCTTCCCACAATGTCCGAGGATTCACTCGGTCAGGACCCAGGGATTTATCCACCTTTATGCACTATAAAACCTTCTTTGCAATGTGGATATGTTCCAAGACGTCCATATTATTCATATCCCTTAATTCCCCAGCTTCCATGATCGTCTCCATGGTAAATACAGATGAGGAATATTTATTTAAGACCTCACCCACCTCCCATGGCTCCACACACAGATGCTCCTTCAGGGATCTCTTCTCTCCTGCTACCCTTCTGTTCCTAATATACTTGTGGAATCTTTTGGGATTCTCCTTTATCTGCCAGAGCTTTCTCAAGCCCTCTTTCTACCCTCCTGATTTCCCTCAAGTGGAACTCCTAAATCTTTTATGCACCTCAAAGGATTCACTTGCCCTTCACTCTACCAGGAACATGCTGGCCCTGAACTCTCCCTATCTCACTTCTAAAAGCCTCCCACTTGTCAGACATCCCTTTACCTGCAAACAGCCTCTCCCACCAACCTTTACAAGTCCCTATCCAATGCCATCAAAATGTGTCTTGCCCCAGTTAGGACCCGAGGAATTTGTGTGTTTGAATTGGGACCTTTCTTAATCTGGGACAGGTTAGATCACCAGTTGTTACAGTTGGGTTTCTCGGCCTCCAATCACTTTCTTTGTCCAGTGTTGGGGCTCCTCATTACCTTTGCATTGTCGGAGTCGCTCTGTGATCCTGTCTCAGCTGTTGGGGGACGGGGTCCCCATCGTCCCTGCCTTCGTCCGGTATTGGCACCTCATCCTGCCTTGAGGACTGGGGAGAGGAACTGCCGACAGGTGTGGAGTGGGAATCCGAGAGCTCGGCTCTGCTGAAGGGTTAGTGGGGGAGCACTTTGGGATGAGTGACCTTAATTCTATTAGTTTTAAAATAGTTATGGGAAAAGATAGGACTGGTCCATAGATTAAGGTCCTAAACTGGGGTAAGGCAAATTTGGAACGAGCTGCCAGAGGAAGTGGTAGAGGTGGGTACAGTTACAACGTGTAAAAGACAGCTCGACAGGTACGTAACTGGGAAAGGTTTGGAGGGACATTGGCCACACATGGGAAGGGGAACTACCTCAGGTAGGCACCTTGGTCGGCATGGAGGAGTTGAACCAAGGGTTCCATGCCGTACAACTCCCTGACTCTATGACCAGCCAGTGGTTGGGATGACCGACATGTATGGGTTTAGGGGATCAGTTAGCAGACAGCAGGACACTTGTCCCTCTCATCACTTGGGATTATCAGCCACGTCCTCTCCCCCTTGCCGGATTCCACTGCCTTTATCCCACACTGGAGAACATGCTAAACATCCTGTTTGATAGAAGCAGGGGGACATGCTTAAAATCTGGGAGGCTTGGCCTGTTTTGGCATAAGTTATGTTCAGATTCATAGCTCAAGAGTATTTATCTGAACTATTCTGTGTGGGGGGTTTGCTCTGGGCATCTGTGCTGTTCTTTAATCTTCATGGGGCAAGGCACACACTCACTGCTGGGACGATCTCATTGTCTAACTGCCCGCACTATTTCTTTCACAGGGTTAAATGTTAAATTTACTTGTTTTTACCCGAAGCACATTTGGCTCAGTCACAGGCTGAGATTTCACAGCTTGCGTTACACCACTGCCATCCCAAGGACATCTCACTCACTACACCTTTCCGCTTGATTTTTTAAAGAAGTTTTGATGTAAAGGAAGCCTTACACTGTACTCCCCAGGATCTCTCTCCCGTGCTCCCTGTAAACTCACCTGGTTCTGTTTCTCACGCTCCCTTTAATCAAAGGGTTCTTTATAAAATGTATTATTCCTTTGTGCAACATCTGAAGGAAAAAGTGAATGAAAAAATATGTGGTGGAGCATGAATAGAATGACATCCACTTGTCCGGTACCTCGTCCCAAGAGGGCCGAGTTAAAGGAGCTTGACATATTCACTCTTTTCTCCAAGGTTGCTGCTATATTAGAATAAAGCTAATTTAATCTGATATACTCATGACATGTGGTCAGATGTTATAATCCAACTGTGTCGCCAGATATCATCCAGCTGTCTGTGATCACACACTGGGAGCCGGTGGTACCTACAAAAGACCATGCCATCCCAACCTGCACTTGTATGTTGACAGTGGCCGGAGCAAAGCTCTTGTCCACGGCCATAACTTTAATTTGCAGATAGAATTCATCCTTGAATTCAAAGTCATTTTTGTTAATTCCAGCTGTAGTAGCTGAACTATGGTCTCATCTGATCTGTCTTGCTGTGAGTATTTTCCAGGACCTTTTTCACCAATTGTAAGCCTCTCCCTGTCGCTATATCTGTGCAGAGGTTTTGGAGATCCATGTAAAGAGTATGGCATTAGCAGGTATGGTCAGAGCACTCACTACCTGTGTGAATTGGTATCCAATGTGGATGTCTCATTGCAGTGAGAACAGAGTCAGTGTATCTGCTGTGTTGTCGGATTCCCGGCCACAGTCTGACATCATAGACCTCCCTGTCCTGTCCATGTGACACAGTACTTGTCCTTCCGTCGAACTTTCTTACTCCTGTAGTTCCTTGCTCAGGTATTCCAGTTGTCATAGAGTCATACAGCACGGAAACAGGCCCTTCGGCCCATCACGTCTGAGATGACCGTCAAGTATACACCTAGACCCATCCCGTTTACCAGCGCTCGGTTTGTTGCCCACTATGCCTTAAAAATCCAAGTGCTCATCCATAAGCTGTTTAACGGTGGTGATCGTACCTGTCTCCACGTGTCAGTGAACAGAGATCGGTGGGGAAACTCCAGGCCTCCAGTGTGCCAGCTCACTCTTCAGCTGTCTGAGGAAGTGTATGGTTCAAGATCAAGATCAGGCACAAAGCTCCCGCTCCACTGGCAGGCAGTGATCCCTGCCCTCCTGAGGCTCTGAATGATGGACCACCCACTGCAGGTATCTTGTAGCATCAGAGATATCAGAATATCCTCTTCAAATCCTCCAAACCCATTGGCAGGACAATCAACCCATGTTAATGTTCTCTCCCAGGACAACATTCCCAGCATTCCCAACATCCCCAGCTTCCCCAATATTCCCAGCATCAACATCCCCAGCGTCCCCAACATCCCCACATCAAGTCCCTAGGTACACTCAGACAGCTGCGCATTGTTCACATACCCAATGGAAGACCCTGGACACAGACCCTGGATTCTCCCTGTCACGGGGTGATCAGCAGGCAGAGGAATGTGCCCAAAGCTTCCTTGAAGAAGTTCAACAAACCCACTGACCGTTGGCAATCCCTGCAGCCAAAGTGCAGAATCACTGGGAACCTGCATGTATAGGCGGGGCGGGGAGCGCACATGAGCTCAGTGTAAACGGCAGATGGGGCAGGGTGGGGGTCTTGTGTAGTGGCTGCGTGGGGTGTCCGTCCCTACACCAACAGCCTTGTGGTGCAGCGAACAGATCCGCTGCCTCAACGCCGGAGACCCGGGTTTGACCCCGACCTCCAGATGCCGTGTGTGTGGAGTTTGCACGTTCTCCCTGTGCCCGCGTGGGTTTCCCGGGTGCTCCAGTTTCCTCCCGCATCCCAGCGACGTTCGGTGGGTTGACTGTCCGCTGTACGTCGTCCCTCCGTGTGCGGGCGACGGGTAGAATCTGGGGGGAATTGATGAGGATGTGGGAAGAAGGTAGGATCAGTCTAACAGGGTGATTGATGGCCAGCACCGTCTCGGTGGGCCGAAGGGCCTGTTTCCGTGCTGTCTCTCTCTGTGACAGAAGATGGAGCATTTGCTTCGACCCACTCAGTCAAGTCCCTCAACGCTGGGGCAGCGGGGAGTGTGATGTGTTCACCAAGCTGCCGGTCTCCAGCTCCAGCCCTACACCGGCCCAGGACACCAGCGCACCGACAGGGAAGGACGGGACTCCCCCACTCCAACACCTATCACCAAGGATGGAACCCCCCCCCCCACCCCATCCCCCCCAGCCTCCACTCACCTCGCCCCGCGCAATGCGACCATCAGTCCCTGGCCAGAGCACCGGCCTCACCGCGGGGAGTCTGCTCTCTGTCCGAGGAGCTGAGACCCGAATCCGTAGAAGCTCCGCAACAAAACGCGGCGGAGAAACAGCGGACCGTGTAACCTCCGGGGAGGACATCCCGCCGGCCGGTAATGCTTCTGCCCGGGTCTGTAATGCACCCCCTCGTCTTCCCAAGTCACTTTATCACAAAAAGAATATATTAAAAAAAAACAAAAGAAATAAGACCAGCAGTAGGTAATTCAGACCCTGGAGAGCGTTCAGTAATTCGACAAGTTTATGGCTGATCCAAGGTACATTTCGCTGCTCTGTCCATTGGTTCCTTTAGTGCCTGGACTTCCAAAGGTCTACCTATTCCAACTTTGAATGAACCCAAGGACTGAACCTCCACAGGCCATCCCGGCGGGGAATTCCAAAAAATCTCCAGTCTCTGAGTGAAGACATTTTCCTCCTCTGCGTCCTAAACGCCTTATCCTGAAACCAAGACCTCTGTCCCAGATTCCTCGGCCAAGTGAAGCACCCTCCATCATCTCCACTGTCCAGCCCGAGGAAATCACATCCAATTCTTCTAAACCCTGAAACATACAGTTCTGGTCCACTAAATCTCATCTCACACGCAGACCAGACATTCCTCCAGCCAGCCTGGTGAATTGACACTGCATCGCCTCTACTGCTAGTATGGCCTTTTTGTAGGCAAGGTCCTTCATGGTAGGCTGATTGGAAGATTAAATCATCCGGGATTCAAGTGACTTGGTAGGTTGGATTCAAAACTGACTTGGCCTTAGAAGGTAGTGGGGGGTGGGGGTGGGGGGTTCTATGGCTGGACGTCTGTGACCAGTGGTGTTCCACAGGGATCAGTGCTGGGACCTCTGTTGTTTGTGATGTAGATAAATGATTTGGATGAAAACATAGGCAGGCTAATTAGTAAGATTGCAGATGTCCCAAAAAATTAGTGTTGTGGACAGTGAGGAAGATTGTCAAAGGATTCAGCAGGATATAGATCAGTCAGAGACATGGGCAGAGAAATGGCAGATGGAGTTTGATCTGGACAAGTGTGAGGTGTTGCACTTTGGGAGGTCAAATGTAAGAAGAAAGTATCCAGTAAATGGCAGGACCCTAAGGAGCAGTGATGTACAGAAGGATCTTGGGGTGCAAGTCCATAGCTCCCTGAAAGTGGCAACACAAGGAGATGGGGTGGTGAAGGTGGTGTACGGCATGCTCGCTTTCATCCGTTGGGGTGTTGAGTATAGAAGTTGAGAAGTCACGTTGCAGTTGTATAAAACGTTGGTTAGGCCACATTTGTGTGCAATTCTGGTTACCACACTATAGGACGGATGTGGAGGCTTTAGAGAGGGCAGAGAAGAGGTTCACCAGGATGTTGCCTGGATTTGAGAGTATTTGCTGTAAGGTGAGGTTGGACAGATTTCCTCTGGAGCATCGAGGCTGAGGGGTGACCTGATAGAAGGATATAAAATTATGAGAGGTATAGATAGGGTAGATAGTCTTTCCCAGAGCGGAAATGTCAAGTACTAGAGGGCATAGTGTTACGGACTCAGTGAAAGTCTCTTTAAGATAGAGAGTGTGTGTGTGTGTATGTGTGTGTGGGGCGTGCTTACGTCAATAGAAGATAAAGGACGTAATGACGTTGTTGAAGAAGTCAGAAGAAGAAGGAGAGAGAGAGAGAGAGAGAGAAGGGAGAGAGACACCAGCCTGCTTGTTTTCTCTATTGATGGATGAGAAACAATAACTGTGTTTGCCATAGAAATCCATGTATGGAGGTTGGAAGTAATCCGGTGGAGTTCACTTTGTTGCTGACCTGTAGAAGGAAACAGGTATTTGTGTGGACGACCACGGTTCGGATGCTTTTCGGGGTGAGGAAGTCACTACCGAGTAAACACTGAGGTGTCGTTTGGGTTCCATCGTGGAACATTTGGATTTCGTATTTACTCTCCCTATGTTTCTCTACGTCTATGTCTTATCTTCAGACAACGGTGGTTGTTGAAGAAGCCCTTGCTCATGTTTCACCTTATGGCTTGCGGAACTGAACTTTAAGAACCATTCCGGAACTGGGAGTGTTGGACTTTGTCTCTCACACACACACACACACACACACACACACACAGACACACACACACACACACGAAGAGTTTAGTTTTGGGGTTAACGTTCAAGGTTTAACATTTTTTGAATTCTAACATACTAACATTTTTACTTTTATTTTACGTATTATCATAAGTAGTAATTAATAAAATAGTTTTTAACACTAAATCATGCACAGTGTGTTTCTTTTGTTGCTGGTTCGTGACAATAGCTTTAAGGAGAGTGGGGGGAAGTTTAAAGGAGATTTGCCGGGTAGATTTTATTTTGTTTTACACACAGGGAGTAGTGGGTGTCTGGAACATGCTGGGGGGAGATGTGGAAACAGATATGCTGACAAGGGTTAAGAGGAGTTTCGACAGGCACATGAACATGCAGGGCATAGAGGGACACGGACCACGTGCAGGCAGATGGGATTGGTTTACACTGGCATCATGATCGGTACAGACCTGGTGGGCCGAAGGGCCTGTTCCTGTGCTGTACTGTTCTATGTTCTATCTGTACACAATACGCAAGGTACGTTCTCACCAAGGCCTCGTAGAATTGTAGAAATGTACCTTTACCCCTGTACTCAAATCCTCCAGCAGTTAAGGTCAATATACCCCGTGTTTTCCCAATTGCCTGATGCACCTCCATCCTGGTACATCCCGGGCCCTTTGAACATCAACCTTTCCCAAAGGTGGACATCCTCACATTTCCCTGCATTGTACGGTGTTCTCCGGTTGTTACTCGCTCACTCAGCCTGCTTATCTTCCCCTGACATCCTCGGCTGTAAAGCTGCTGCACAGTCAGACCGAGCTTCATTCAGCAGTGAACTATCCACAGTCGCCACTTGACAGGAATCGCTCACTCCAACTCTTTGTGTTGTATGTTAACCAACTCTTCAATCCACGGAAGTACATCACTCCCCAACTCTCTGCGGACCAACCTCCTGCCCGTGAGCTCAGTCAACAGCCCCCCGTCCCCTGGACCACCTCCCCCTCCATCTATTCTACCAAAACAGACCAACGGGCTCCCCTTTCAAAAACCCACGCGGATTCCGCTCTATCATTTTCCAAGTTGACGTGTTTAATTTGTACTACGCTCCGCAGAAATTGTCGCCACACCGAGCCTGGGGTTTGGTGGCTGGAATATCCCGTGTCGGCCTGAGCTGGTGGCGAGAGGAGGTGCCACCGTGCAACAGCAGCCCGGCCCGGGACGGGAGCAGCGAGTGGGGAGGGGCGGGATAGTCGGCGATGAGCTGGGATTCTTCATTTGCTTCATGGAATATTTAATGCTTCTGATTAGATTGTTCGATTATTCAGAGAGTAAATTATTTCAGTTTCTATAGAAACGGGTCCCTGGGTTTTTCATTGTGGAGAAATGGGTCAACACTGTGGAGACCGGGAGCGCGGTTAACGTCGGTCAGTTGGTTCTGTCACACCCGGGGGTGTCTCCCGTCACCGGCGACAGGGATCAGGTCAGAGCGAGCGCGCTGGCAGATCTGATTACAGATCCCGGCTTAAACCCGCCGCCTTCACCAACTCTTTAATCAGTTTAGAACGAGAAGCCCAAGGTTGGGAGATCCGGAGGCAGCGTCCCTGGAAATGTGCCCGTGACCCAGGCCGGGAGATCCGCTGTTTCAACCGCGGGGAGACAGAGCGGCCGGGCCAACCTTGATGGGCGAAGTTTAAATCTCCAGCGTTGGACATCGAGCCGTGA
This sequence comes from Pristis pectinata, assembly GCF_009764475.1. Classification (NCBI taxonomy): domain Eukaryota; kingdom Metazoa; phylum Chordata; class Chondrichthyes; order Rhinopristiformes; family Pristidae; genus Pristis; species Pristis pectinata. The sequence continues at coordinate 1,418,465 of NC_067432.1, forward strand.
GTGGCGGAGACGGGATGTACCCGAGCCGCAGGAGAAGACTGAGCTGGAGCCGGATTCTCTTCCTGCTCTCGGCGCTGATCATTTGCTCTCTACTCCGGTTCCCCATCGGAAGCTGGCCGGATTCAGCACCTCGGAGACCGGGCGCCGGAGGGAACCCCTCCCCTTACAGCAGGAGACTACTGCAGGTCACATCATCTGGCAGCGCCCACACCGGACTCCCCGGCACCAGGAACTCCCACACCGGACCCCCCGGGACCAGGAACCCCCGCACCGGACCCCCCGGGACCAGGAACCCCCGCACCGGACCCCCCGGGACCAGGAACCCCCGCACCGGACCCCCCGGGACCAGGAATCCCCGCACCGGACCCCCCGGGACCAGGAACCCCCGCACCGGACCCCCCGGGACCAGGAACAACCACACCTGGTTCCCCGGGTTCACTTTACCTTTAACCAGAGTCCCGGGGAACTGGTCCCCTTCAACCACGGCTCCGTCCAACCAGACCGGCGCCCCCGGGAGAAGCAGCGGAACGGAGAAGCCCCGTCTGAGAGGATGTATCCTAGTGGGCAATGAGATCGTGCCGGCTCCCACGACCGCAGCGCCGGTGCCGGACAGCAGCGGGGAGCCGGACCGGGATCATGAGCCGGACGGGGAGCGGGACCAGGAGCCCCCGCTCGGCCACACCAAGGGCGAGTACCCGGAGGATTTGTTCAGCGTGGAGGAGCGGCGCCGGGGCTGGGTGATGCTTCACGTGGTGGGCATGATGTACATGTTCATCGCTCTGGCCCTGGTGTGCGACGAGTTCTTCGTGCCGTCGCTGGGGGCGATCATCGAGCGGCTGAAGATCTCGGACGACGTGGCGGGGGCCACCTTCATGGCGGCGGGGGGCTCGGCCCCCGAGCTCTTCACCTCGCTCATCGGGGTCTTCATCTCCCACAGCAACGTCGGCATCGGGACCATCGTGGGCTCGGCCGTCTTCAACATCCTCTTCGTGATCGGCATGTGTGCCATCTTCTCCCGGGAGATCCTCCACCTGACCTGGTGGCCGCTCTTCCGCGACGTCTCCTTCTACATCCTCGACCTGCTGATGTTGATCGTGTTCTTCCTGGACAACGTGATCCGCTGGTGGGAGAGCCTCTGCCTCCTCGGGGGGTACCTGGCTTACGTCAGCTTCATGAAGTACAACGGCAAGGTCGAGCAGTGGTTCAAGCGCCTGATCACCAACAACAGCAACGTGGTGAAGGCGATGTCCATACTCCAAGGCAGCAAGGTGAGAGAGAGCCGGGCCCGACCGCCCCGCCCGCTGCCCGGCGCCGGCCCGACCACAGCGCTCTGGATGGAGCGCAGCAGCTAATCGCCAGTGAGAGGGTCTGTCCGTGTGTGACAGTGAGCGTGTGTATGTGACAGTGTCCGTGTGTGACAGTGTCCGTGTGTATGTGACAGTGTCCGTGTGTGACAGTGTCCGTGTGTATGTGACAGTGTCCGTGTGTGACAGTGTCCGTGTGTGACAGTGAGCGTGTGTATGTGACAGTGTCCGTGTGTGACAGTGTCCGTGTGTATGTGACAGTGTCCGTGTGTGACAGTGTCCGTGTGTGTGTGACAGTGTCCGTGTGTGACAGTGTCCGTGTGTATGTGACAGTGTCCGTGTGTGACAGTGTCCGTGTGTGACAGTGTCCGTGTGTATGTGACAGTGTCCGTGTGTGACAGTGTCCGTGTGTGACAGTGAGCGTGTGTATGTGACAGTGTCCGTGTGTGACAGTGTCCGTGTGTGACAGTGTCCGTGTGTGACAGTGTCCGTGTGTATGTGACAGTGTCCGTGTGTGACAGTGTCCGTGTGTATGTGACAGTGTCCGTGTGTGACAGTGTCCGTGTGTGACAGTGTCCGTGTGTGACAGTGAGCGTGTGTATGTGACAGTGTCCGTGTGTGACAGTGTCCGTGTGTATGTGACAGTGTCCGTGTGTGACAGTGTCCGTGTGTATGTGACAGTGTCCGTGTGTGACAGTGTCCGTGTGTGACAGTGAGCGTGTGTGACAGTGAGCGTGTGTGACAGTGTCCGTGTGTATGTGACAGTGTCCGTGTGTGAGTGTCCGTGTGTGACAGTGAGCGTGTGTGACAGTGTCCGTGTGTATGTGACAGTGTCCGTGTGTATGTGACAGTGTCCGTGTGTGTGTCCGTCCGTGTGTGTCAGTGTCAGTGTGTGAGTGTAGGTGTTCCTGTGAGTGTTAGTGTGAGTTTATCAGTGTGAGGGTGGTGAGTGTCAGTGTGAGAGTGTTAGTGTGTGAGAGTGTGAGAGTGTGTCTGTGTGAGTGGCAGTGCCAGAGCATGCAACTGAACATTAGAAACACAGCAGGTCAGGCAATATCTGTGGAGAAAGAAACAGCATTTCAACTTGAACCAGTTCTGGGAAAGTGAGGAAGGTAGGAGGGAGGACACCAGAGAGGGCAGGTGAGGCGAGGCAGGTGAGCTGAGAGTGGATGAGGAGACACCAGAGAGGGCGGGTGAGGCGAGGCAGGTGAGCTGAGAGTGGATGAGGAGACACCAGAGAGGGCAGGTGAGGTGAGGCAGGTGAGCTGAGAGTGGATGAGGAGACACCAGAGAGGGCAGGTGCTCAAGCAAAAAGCACTCAGCTGGAGGAACTCAGTGGGTCGGGCAGCATCCGTGTGGGAAATGGACAGGTCGACGTTTCGGGTTGAGATCCTTCATCAGGACTCGGGGAGGGGGGGGGTGGGAGGATGACTAGGATGAAAGGAATGTCTCGGATGAGTTGAGACAGGATTACAGAGGTGATTCCACTGAATAACTTCACGGGGAACGGGCCGATTTCGATACAAAAAGAAAAATGAGAAAGTGTTCTATTTGACAGCGAGTCCTGAAGGCTGTGATGTCTCCAGACAGACCATGAGGTGATGTTCCCCAGGCCTACAAGGGCCCTGTCAGAATGGTGCAGAAGGCTGCAGGCAGAGAGGTCAGAGTGGGAGGGGGGATTAAAGTGGCAGACAACAGGGTCACCCCTGTGGCCTGAACACAGGTCCTCCACAAACTGGTCACCCAGTCTGTGTTTGGTTTCCCCGACGTAGAGGAGCCCACAGTGCAACCACTGAATGCAGTGCACTGGACTGGCAGTGCAACAGAATCACTGCTTCACCTGGAGGGAGAGTCTGGGTCCCTGGATGGTGGGAGGGGAAGGGGTGAAAGTGTTGCACCTCCGATTGTCCCATGGGCCAGTGCCATACGATGGGGAGTAGACGGGGACGGAAGAGTCGACCAGGGAATCACAAAGGGAGTGATCCCTTGGAAATGCTGAGGGGGAGGGGACACTGACACAGAGTACGTGTCTGGTGGTGGAACCTGGTTGGAACTGATGGAAACTGAAGGATGATCCATCAAGTGTGGAGGCTGGTAGGATGGAAGGAGAGGACCGGGGGACTCTGTTCTTGCTCTGCCTGGGAGGAGGGGTTGGAGAGTGTAGGTGCAGGATATGGATGAGGGCTCAACGGCAGTAGAGGATAAGCCACGGTTCAGGAAAAGACAAGACAACTTAGAGGCAGTTGTGAGTAAAGTCTTATCAGAGCAGAAATGATGCTGGAGGAACTGAGAAAATGGAATGGAGTATTCGAGGAGGCGGGGGGGGGGGGAAGTACAGTTGAGGTAGGAGTGGGAGTCTGAGGGCTTGCAGTGAGTGTTGGGTGCAAACTATTCCTGGAGATGGAGACTGAGAAATGCAGAAAGGGAAGGAGAGCCGGAGACGGACCCTGTGGACATGAGAGCAGGGTGGAAATTGGCAGCTTAAGTGATGACTGTTGACTTCTGCATGAGTGCAGGAAGCAGCACCAATGCAGTTGTTGCTGTACTACAATAAGAATTGCGGGAGGGGACCAGGGTAGAGCTGAAACAAGGACTATTGGATCGGTACATGGAGCTGAGAAAAATAGAGGGCTATGGGTAAGCCTAGTAATTTCTAGGGTAGAGATATGTTTGGCACAGCTTTGTGGGCCGAAGGGCCTGAATTGTGCTGTAGTTTTTGTATGTTTCTATCCCACACAAAGACAGGTGTAGCTTGGGCCAGTACAGGTTCACGTTGCTTCACCTTTGATCTGGAGAGTGTGAGTGGAGTTGTTCAATGTGAGACAAGTTCAGCCTGGGGAATGAGTGTGTTGGTGCAGGGGAACTGGTTGGACCTCTATTCAGGAAGTGAAGGGCTCTCAGACTCTTCTGATGTGGGTTGGAGGTGACTGGACATCCATGGTGAAGGTGAGCTGGTTGACAAAGTGGCAGCCGCCATCAGAAGTCTCACAGATGCCCTACACACCACCACCACAGCAGTAACCCTGAGCTTCCAGTTCCCTGTCACTTTCCTGTACTGTTCCAATGAGACCCAAGCTTGAGGAACAGCACCTCATTGTCCATCCGGGCACACGACAGCCCTTGGGACTTAATGATGAATTCAGATAGTTCAGATAACTATCTTGTTTGTATCAGGACTGGCCAGGTCTGCTGCAAGGTCACCATCTGTAATATTAACTCAGTTTTTCTCTCTCCATAGACATTGCCCAACCTGCCAGGCATATCCAGTATTCTCCTGTAAATGAAAATCACAAAACCCTGACTGGAAACAAACACAGGGAATGCTGGAAACACTCAGCAGGTCAGGCAGTGTCTGCAGAAGGAACAACAGAATTAGTGTTTCAGGTCAGAACTGGGAAAGTGAGGACACAAGGTCTCTCTCTTTCCCAGTTCGATTGAAGGGTCTCCAACCTGAAACATTAACTCGCTGTCTTTCTCCACAGATGCTGCCTGACCTGCTGTGTTTTTCCAGCATTTATTTCATACAGCTAAGATAGAACATAGAAACATAGAACATAGAAAAACTACAGCACAATTCAGGCCCTTCGGCCCACAAAGCTGTGTTATCAACCTACAAATCTGCTCAATGACCTCCCTCATTCAGCCACATGTCTGTTGTTCTTGCTGTAAAGGTTTGGGCCACGTGTTGATAAGCAGCTATGATCCCTGTCCCCTCAATTGCTTCAACACTTTGTCTCCTAAGGTGTGGAGTTATATATTATTGTGCTGGAGAGATGACTGCCCCACCAGGTGGGTTTGGTAATCTCCCCCTCTAACTCAGTCTCTAAGTTAACACATTCACTAGACTCCAGAAATGGACCTTTATCTCAATACACTTGAAAATAGTCTCTAAACAGCATCCACACCTCAGTGCAAACAGCAAGTCGGCACTGAATTCTGGTGGGTTTGGATTATTTTACAACTTCCAATGCACACTGTTCACTCAGAGCTGTCAGTGATCAGTCTACGGACAGGCTCAGTGGTCCATGGTCCCTTTGTTACCTTTTCTTTAAAATGGTTCTTTTGTCATGTTAATGACAGGAGGTGCAGACAGGGATGTGTGTGGTGTGTGTTTGCTCTCCTTCCTTGAATAACCTCTAGCAGCAGTTTGTCTCACAGGGACTGTTTATAATTCACTCTGATTAATCCTGTTTTACCTTGACCCATCTTAAACTAATTGCTGTGGAGCTTTGCAGGAGCTTGTGAAAGGGGGGCGCTGAAGTGTTATGGATCTACACAAAGTCAAGCTGAAGTGTTCCATTCACCAAACTAGTTTTGTGTAAAGTATCACCTCCTGTTGACTTCAGAACTAAAACTTTACACTGTCTTGGGACCACTCAAACAGCTTGAAAATGTCAACATGTTTAATGCCCTGTAGAGATGTGCAGGAAACTTCTCCAACTAAGGACCACAAAGAAAGAGCCCACTGGATGTTGTCTCCAGGATACAGCCTGGTTCTGGGGAAAATGACAAACTGTTGGAGGAGCAGCAGGTTGAGCAGCATCTGTGGAGACAGAGGGATGGTCGAGACCCTGCATCAAGACTAGGAGTGTAGAGGGAAGGTGGCCAGTATATAGAAGTGAGAGGGAGGGGTGAGGCAGAGGCTGGTAGGTAAGAGGTGGAACAAGATAAGGAAGGAATGAGGGGCAGATAGAACCAGGTGGGAAAGGAGGAGGGGATAGGAAATGTGAAGCGAGAGAACAGAAACGCAGGTAGATGGCGGTATTGGGCAGATGAAACCACGTGGGGGAGGTTAATGAACCTTGGTTACAAGGAGGGAGGGATGGAAAAGACGAGACACCCTGGGTGGACTGTGGGAGTTGGAAAGGAACACAGAGGGAAAAACTGGAACATTCAATATTCATACCATTGGATTGAGGGCTACCCAAGCAGAATATGAGGTTTGTTCTTCTAGTTTGTGTTTGGTCTCACTCTGGCAGTGGAGAAGACCAAGGACAGACAGGTCAGTGTGGGACTGGGAAGGGGAGTTGAAGTGTCACGCAGCCAGAAGCTCAAGATGGTCATTGCGGACAGACGCAGGTACTCAACAAAATAGTCGCCTAATTTACTCTTGGACTTGCCGATGGGAGGCCACATCAGGGTCACAGAATGCAATAGACCAAGTTGGAGAAGGTGCATGTGAATCTCTGCCCCACCTGGAAGGGCTGTTCAGGTCCCTGGATGGTGGTGAGGGAGGTGGTGTTGGGACAGGTGTTGCAGCTTCTACATTTGATGGAGAGGGGTGGTTAGAAAGGGATGAGTGGACTAGGGAGTCATGGAGAGAGTGATCCCTGCAGGAAGCAGAAGTGGGGATGGAGGAGGAGAAGATGTGGCTAGTAGTGGGATCCCATTGGAACTGGTCAATATGCTGGAAGTGGCAGTGGGATGAAAGGTGAGGACCAGATAACTTTATCTATGTTCTGTCTGGTGAGATGGGGGGTGGGGGGTTGAGAGAAGATGTGTGGGAGGGCTTCATCAAACACGGCAGAGGGGAAGGCACACTTCCTGAAGGAGGATATTTCAGATGTCCTGGAGTGGAAAACCTCTTCTTGATAACGGATGCACGGGGACAGAGAGACTGAGAAAGGAATGGAGTCCTTATAGGAGACAAGGGTGGGAGGAGGTGGAGTCGAGGTAGTGTGAGAATCTGTAAGTTTATAGTAAATATTGGTGATAGTTTGTCTCCTGAGATGGAGACAGAGAGATCTGGAAAAATGTCAGAGATGGTCTGGGTGAACTTGAGGGTGGGGTGGAAGTTGGTGGCAAAGATGGTAAGATTGACAGATTCTGCACGGGCGCAGGAGGTAGCAGCGATACAGCTGTTGATGGGTTGGGGGGTAGACCAAAGACTGTTCCATGTGGCCAATAAAAAGACAGGTCCAGCTGAGGCAGTGAGAGTGCCCACGGCTTCACCATTGACCTGAAAGAGAAGTTATTGAGGGTGAGAGCAAGTTCTACCAAGCAGATGAGAGTGTTGGTGGAGTGTTAGTGCAGTCACTTGTGTCTCCCTGACATGGAATCAGTGCCCGTGATCCCCTCCCACACTCACTGGGACAACTCATTAACTCCCTGCACCCTCCATTCACACAGGGAAGTCTGAATGACTGCATTATGGGCGGAGTTATGAGGAGGCCCCGCCCCCAGACACTGAAGGCCTTTGATAGGAGGCAAAGGTGGGGATGGGAGGGATGGAACTTTGCTTATTTTCAAAACTGCTTTGAAAATACAATTCAATACTTAAAAAGATTAAGAATGATCTTTTCAGTAACAATCTAAAGTTAAATAAAACACATAAAACACCTGAAATTAATTAAAACATTAAACATTAAAATATAAAGATAATTTGCCTTTCCCTCTCTGTTACTCGGCTGAGCTGACTCCCCTTCTGTCTGGTTGCCTCACTACAGGAAGGATGTGGAAGCTTTAGAGAGGGTGCAGAGGAGATTTACCAGGATGCTGCCTGGATTGGAGAGCATGTCTTATGAGGATAGGTTGAGTGAGCTAGGGCTTTTCTCTTTGGAGAGAAGGAGGATGAGAGGTGACTTGATAGAGGTGTACAAGATGATCAGAGGCATAGATTGAGTGGACAGTCAGAGACTTTTTCCCAGGGCAACAATGGCTAACACGAGGGGACATTATTTTAAGGTGATTGGAGGAAGGTATAAAGAGGATGTCAGGAGTAAGTTTTTTTTTACACAGAGAGTGGGGGGTGCGTGGAACGCACTGCCAGCAGAGGTTGTGGGGGCAGATACATTAGGGACATTTAAGAGACTCTTAGATAGCCACATGAATGATAGAAAAGTGGAGGGCTATGTGGGAAGGAAGGTTTAGATAGATCTTAGAGCAGGATAAAATGTCGGCACAACATCGTGGGCCGAAGGGCCTGTACTGTACTGTACTGTAATGTTCCATGTTTCTCTGGAGCACTGTGGCAGGGTTTGCTGCAGGAGAGATCCTGTACAGATTGGAAAGGGAGGGAGTTAATCCGGAAAGACTGAAAAGTATCATGTTTCCAGGCAGCGTTTGGAACCTTTCCCCAACTGCTCTAGTTTGGTCTCCTGCTTTAAGAGTGTCCTTCAAACCTTGTTCTTTGACCAAGCCTATGAGCGCCAGTCCTGATATTCCTGCGTTTATTTGTTAAAACTCTGAGTTGGGATGTTCCACTGCCTTAGGGTGTGTTAATGTGAGTCAGCAATACTGAAAGAATGGTCACAAGCATTCAGTTCTTTAATTTCACTTGTTTGTGAAGATTTGGAAAGAATCACTAGGGGAGGAACTGTAGAACTGAGAAATGCTGATCTAATCTGTCACAAGGCAGCATTTTCCATTCAAAGCTTTCTTGAAGCCAGTACTGTAAAACACTCGAATGGTGAATAATTTCCCATTTCTCTTTCCTTACATGAAGAAGAGCAATGATGCTGAGCTCACTGATGAAGAACTGACCGATAATAACAGGCTCAAGGTAAAAACCTAGCAAGACTCGGGTGGCTTTAGAAGGTTCACAGGGAGAACTATGGTTTCATGGAGTGAGTCATCACTCTACAATCCAATCAAGGTCAAGATTCCTGATCTATGAGATGAAAAAGGAAATAGATTCTCAGTCTGAATCCACCTGGTTACTATTCCAGAGAAGGGTTAACAGCATTAGAATCTCAATGTCCTCAGCTCTAGGGTTTAGGACACAGTATCACAACCTCCACCAGTGTTTGTTGGGTAGAGGATTTCCACTGCAGAGGGAAGCAGAGAGAATGTAGACGTTGCCTCTGAGAGTCACCCAGACAGATGACAGGACTGCATTCAGCACCTTTAGCCTGTTTCACCATTCACTAAGGTGACCTCACCTTTGCATCTCCATCTACCAGAGGCACTCTCACCACTTCACTCACCATATCAACCCGTCTTAAAAATATTCAAAGACTCTGCTTCCACCACCCCCTGAGGAAGAGAGTTCCAAAACTCCACATCATCACCATCTTAAACGGGTGACCCCTTACCCTTAAATGGTGACCCCTACATCCAGGTTCCCCCACCAGAAAAAACATTCTCTCCATGTCAAAACCCCTCAGGATCCTGTGTTTTGACGAAGTCTCTGCTCACCCCTCTGAAGTCCAACAAATACAAGACTAGTTTGTCCAACCTTGTGAAGACAACAACCTGCCCATTCCAGGTATCTTGTAGTAAATCTTCTCTGAACAGCTTCCCGTGCATTACCGTCCTTCCTTAGATAAGGAAACCAATGCTGTACGTTGTGTCCTAGACCAGCCTCGGCAATGTCCCATGTAACCGAAGCACGGCCTCCCTACACTTGTATTCAATTTCTCTTCCCCCTGCTGCTTTCCCAATTACTTGCTGTAGCTACATACCAGCCTTTTGCAAATCATGCACCAGGAACCCTAGATACCCTCTGCACCGCAGACTTCTACAACCTTTCATCAGTTGGGTAATATGTTCCTTTTTTATTATTCTTACCAAAATAGACAGTTTCACATTTCCCTACATTATACACGATTTGTCAGCTCTTTGCCCACTCACTTAATCCATATCCATCACTTTGTAGCCTTCTATCTTCTTACAATTCACCTCCCCACTTCCTGACACCAGTATATTATACACTATACCTGCAATGCTGAAACACTGAGGTCCCAGCACGGATCCCTCGGGCATACCAATCAGGATAAGGCACGTTTGCATTACCCTCTGATTCCTCTTCAGCAACCAATCTCTATCCATGCCGATATGGCTCCTCCATCATCATGAGCTTTCATTTTTGACCCTAACCTTTGATGCATCCACTGGGTCCCCTTATACACAGCACAGGTTACTGCTCAAAGAGCTCCAATAAGTTGGTCAAACTCCTTAAGCCACCGCCCAATTACCTTGAATTTTCCCTACTTTAACATATTCAACAACAGACATTTTCTGAATGTCAGATGTTGAGTTAAACAGGCTGTCCTGTCCCACTTTGTCTCCTTCTCTATGAATAAAGGAGTTGCACTTTCCATGTTCCAAGCCAGTGGAGCCTTCCCTGAAACTAGGGAATTTTGCAAAATTGCAAAAAAAAGCACATTAACCATCTCACCAACCACTTTTTTCAGACCCTAGGATGAAGTCCATCCAGACCTGAAGACTAGTCAGCTCTCAGCTCCAACAAGTTGCTCAGTCCCACTGGCCTGGTGATTGTAATTTTCTGCGATTCCTTCCCCTTTGTTCCCCAATTTAGAGCCATTTCTGGGATCTGTTCTTGTATCCCCTGAAGTGGAGACTGATCCAAGATACCCGGTTCATTCACTGTTGATTTCCATTACTAATTCTCCAGAGTCACTTTCTATAGGAGCAATGCTCACTTTGTTAACTCTTTCTTAAAAATACAGAATAAATAGAACTCCTCACCAATTCTTCTCCTAAATAAATATCTGTGCTCCAATTCTGCCCTGCTGAGCATTCCTGATTTTTATCTTTTCCACTGCCTTGGTTGTCGAGGCCCCAAAATGTGGAATTTCCTCCCTGATCCTCTGCTTCTATTTCCCTTTAAAGGCACCAAAGTAAGACTTACCTCGAGACAAGCGTTTGGGCTCAGAATCTGTTTGCGAAGCAGATTGTGGCATCTTACCACATGAATGTTACGCAGCAGGGCATTCACTGGTTCCAGTAGGAACTCCCACACTTCCATCCTGCATGAAGAAGCAAATAGAAGAGTGAGAGGGGACTTGATTGAAAGAAATGTTCCCGGGGGGGCTTGACTGACTGAGTGGGAGAGGAGGTTTCCTCCTGTGGGAGAATCCAGAGGTTGTCCATTTAAAATCAAGATGAGAACATTTTCTCTCTCAGAGAGTCTTTGGAACTCTCTTCCCCAAGGGATGCTGGAAGCAGAGTCTTCGAATATTTTTAAGGTGGGGTGGGGCAGGACAGCCAAGTGGATGAGAGGAGACCAGGGGCAGGTGGGAATACAGAATTGAAGTTACAGTCTGATCAGCGGTGGTCTCACTCCTTCTCCTCATTTGTATTTTTGTCTATATTTGATTCAATTACTGTTGAAAGTTCTTGTTCAATCCTTGATATAAATCATATCAAATAAGTTGGTGTATTTTCTTGTTTAATGTTTAGCCCAAAGCAGTTCTAACACGAGGAGGCAGCACACCCTCTCTACACAACAGCACACTGAGAAACACCATATTCCAGCTGATGATCAACACACTGGATCCCTTAACTGAAGGTAAATGGCCCGAATTGGGGACCTCAGCACTGGGTCATTCAAGCTCAACAGGATATGCTCCCTTCACTGAAAAGTGGGACTTTTTGTTTGTAATTGTTAATAAGCACTGGGATGTAATGATTAACAGTTCATGGTAGGCTGAACTTCCTGACAGAAAATTAAGGCAAAAAATGTTTTGGCTTAACGGCAAAATTAATTCAATGATAATCCAAAACAATTTACTGTCTGTTCCACAAATAGTGGAGTGTCATGTGGTCAGGCAGGCTGGTGCTGTGAAGGCGTCACACTACACTGGGCAAAGGCTCCACCTTCGCAAGTTTGAATGGAGTTTCAGTGGAGGTGTAACACATCTTTATCAAATTGAAAAGATTTTAATATCTTTCCTCATTTACCCCAGTCTCGATCTTTCCCATTCCTCAAACCCTGACGGGCTCTGGCAGGTCTTCTTCCCATGGAAGAATCTGGAACTAGGGGGTAAGATTTAAAGAACCAGGGGCAGCCCATTTACAACAGAGATGGGGTGGTTTTTTTTCTCTTGGAAAACTGAGAGTCTTTGGAACTCTCTCCCTCAAAGGGAGGTGGAAGCTGAATAATTTCAAGGCAGGAAGTTGACAGATTCTTGATAAGCAAGGGGGTAAAAGGTTTACTGGGGGAGGTGGAAATGTGGAATTGAGATCACAGGCAAATCAACTGTGTTCTTATTATATGGTAGGACAGGCTTGAGGGACTGAGTGCCCTCCTCCTGCTCCTATGTTTGCGTGTTCTAGAGGATGGACAATAAGTCTGACCCCTGTTAGTGTCTCTCGAAGTCCAGCCAGCAGTTGTTACATGGAAGAGTTGACCCTCCATCTTGCTGACTCCTTCCCACGTCACTGAACAACCTAATAACCAGCTTCAAATTCTCAATAAAATTTGCCCTTTTAGCTCAGCCAAGGGACAGTCTCCTTTCTCACTGTCAGTCTGTTTCTGACTCCTAAGCTGGAGGATTACCAACTCTGCTTTTCAAAAATAGATAAGCTGAGATTGGAGGCTAAGCAGATAAGGTGAGTGCTGCAGCTGCTGCCCTGTCCCCTGAGGCAATGCCCAGCTCCTTCCCATTCCATTGGTACATGGGCCTCAAGCGGAGGCACCCATGTGATCGTCGCCTTCGGGGTGAGGCTGCTTCCCGGCATCCTCAGTAAAGGTCTTTCCCTCTCTCCCTCAATGTTCAGAGTTGCCAGTTCCGACGCTGGAGGTTTCACCAAATTACCTCCAGGCTTCAACTGTGACACACCCAAGCCCTGCCTCTTGGTTGTCCATCATCTTTCTGACAGCCAAATAGATGATCGAATAAGTCTTGGCCGTCTCTTGAATAGTGCAATACATCCTTGGCACCGCTGCTCAGAGAGAGTGGCACTCTGAATCCCAGGAGAGCCAACTGCTCAGACAGAGTCCGTGATGTGAGCTCCACACAAGCTGTGCCCTTGATTCCAAAGTGTTCTGTTTCATCAAGGAAGCATCTTCCATAAAAGGCAACATTAAAGAGGGATCTGCTTCCTCATTTCACTTCCAATGTTTGATGCATTGATGATAGGTGATGTTATGATAACTGCTATAATATGAAGGCAGTTGTCAGCACTGGCCAGAGAAGTGTAAATTATTAAAGTATTGATTTATGCAACACTGCAGTTAGTATTTCAACACAGAATCTTCATCCTCAAGTGTCCACCGACACACTGGCCAGACAGTACGTTCCATGCCTTTTCCCTTCTCTGGAAGCACCTTGCCTTGTCCTGAGTGAGGAACTGGTTCACAGCCTGCACCTTCCTTCCAAATCCCCCTCTCAGAGCTCATACCCGAGGCTTGAACTCCTTTTGGGACTAAACTAATGGCCAGGATCAAAGTTTCTTTTCATAATTCAGAAAAAACTCAAATGCACTTTCTCCAGGATACAGCCAGACTTGTCCCTTTACTTAACATAAAATCCATCAGCCCCCGTGGTCACAGACATGGGATCCTTATCAAACCTCTGCTCCTGTCTTCAGTATTGTTTTCTAAGCTCACAAAGTGACAGCTCAGTGAAAGGCTGAAAGGAATTGACTTTGTTGAGTGGAATTTGCTAATTATTGAGTGTTTGCCTCTCTGCAAACCCCGTGTTTGACCTTCCTGGTAACCTGGTGTTCAACAGGCACCAGTCCCTGCTACTGGATGTGTGTCAGATGAAAGTTCTTGGGTTTTAATCCGATTTATTGAGAGCCGAAGGAAAGCTGGATCACAGCGGGAGCCAATTAGCTTAACACCCAGCGATGAGACAGTGCCCCACCCATTCCATTGGCACAGCAAGGCTGGAGCTCCAAGGGCTGGATCCACACAGTCACGCAATGGTTCTGGCACGGGGATGCCTATTCAACTGTCAAGTTGGTACTGGGTATGTCTGAGACTAGTCCCACACCCTGCCCACTCCCATGGCTCTGCAAATCATTTCCTTTCAAACACTTACACAACTTCTTTCTGAAGGCCATAACTGAACCTGCCCCACCACTGCCCCAGCCTCACATCTCCACTAGCTGTACAAATGTGTCACTTTTGGTTACTTTGCCAATTACCTTTATTCTCTCTGCCCAGTTCTCAGCTCCTCCACCAATGGGAACAGTTTCTCTTGACCCTCTCTGCCCACAGCCTCATGAATTTCAATCCCTCTCTCTGACCCCCTGGTATTCAGCTCTGTTCCTCAGCTCCTCCAGTCTATCCACAGAACTAAACTCTTCCATCCCTCAAATCATTGTGTGAATCTCCTTGGTGTCCACTGAGGATGGTCGATCTTGAGCCCAATCCAGTGGTTTAAAAGGTTTTGTGTGTCCTTGTTGCTCTGTTCTTCTTACAAATCCCAGAATCCACGTTTGACATGCCCAAACATTCTCAGTGAGTCAGCACACAGGCCCCACATCACTGTTGTTGACCCTTTAGGACTGAGCCCTCTAGTCTACATCGTCCCTCGTCGTTCTTCCCACCACATTGTAAGACTTGGCATCTCAGCATTATGTCTGTCATCTCAATTTAAAAAGGGTGAAGAATGTTTTTTAAAAAAAACATTTTCTAAAAGGGTGAAGAATTCTCTATCCAAGTAGTAGGTCAGTCACTGAGTATATTCAAGGCAGAGGTGGACCGATATTTGTATATTAGATGTGTTGAGGGACAGGTCGGTGCAGGTAACAGATCAGCCATCTTCTCAATGAGTGGTGGAGCAGGTACGAAGGGCCGAATGGCCTCCTCCCACTTCTGGCTCATGTACTGAAAACCTCAGGAGAGAAGTTGGTGAACCTGATCTCACCAAGGTTCATGGGAGTGGAATGCTCCTCAGTCTCTCTGAACACATCCCTCGCCCTCTCTTGACACTGATTTGGGTGCAGTTTTGTTCTGTAGAGTCACCAGGAACTGATCAGACCAAATGTACATCTGCTTCAAGGCAATGGAGGGAGCTATTCCTCCCACAGCTCCAAACTCCAAACTCCTGCCCAAGAAGCTGATGGAAGATTCCCAGTCAATGGGGTTTGAAAACTGCCTGGGCCAGCTGTCCAGCGAGACGTCCCACACCATGTCCACTGTCCCAAGGTGTCACACACCATGTCCACTGTCCAGAGACGTCCCACATGGTGTCCACTATCCAGTGAAATATCCCACACGGTGTCCACTGTCCAGAACATGGAACATTACAGCACGGTACAGGCCCTTCAGCCCATAATGTTGTGCTGACATTTTATCTGGCTCTAAGATCTATCTAACCCTTCCCTCCCACATAGCCCTCCATTTCTCTATCATTCATGTGTCTATCTAAGAGTCCCTTAAATGTCCCTAATGTATCTGCCCTCATAATCTCTGCTGGCAGTGCATTCCATGCACCCACCACTCTCTGTGTAAAAAAACTTACCCCTGACATCCCCCTTATACCTTCCTCCAATCACCTTAAAATTATGCCCCTTCATGTTAGCCATTGTCGCCCTGGGAAAAAGTTTCTGTCTGTCCACTCGATCTATGCCTCTTATCATCTTGTACACGTCTATCAAGTCACCTCTCATCCTCCTTCTCTCCAAAGAGAAAAGCCCGAGCTCACTCAACCTATCCTCATAAGACATGGTCTCCAATCCAGGCAGCATCCTGATAAATCTCCTCTGCACCCTCTAAAGCTTCCACATCCTTCCTATGATGAGGTGACCAGAACTGAACACAATACTCCTAGTGTGGTCTAACCAGAATTCTATAGAGCTGCAACATTACCTCGTGGCTCTTGAATTCAATACCCTGATTAATGAAGGCGAACACTCCATACACCTTCTTAACAACCCTATCGACCTGCGTGGCAACCTTGAGGGATCTATGGACGTGGACCCCAAGATCCCTCTGTTCCTCCACAGTGCTAAGAGTCCTGCCATTAACTTTGTATTTTGCCTTCAAATTCGATCTCCCGAAGTGTATCACTTCACACTTTTCTGGGTTGAACTCCATCTGCCACTTCTCAGCCCAGCTCTGCATTCTATCAATATCCTGTTGTAATCTACAGCAACCTTCTACACTATCCATAACACTTTTGTATCATCAGCAAACTACTAACCCACCCTTCTACATCTTTATCCAAGTCATTTATAAAAATCACAAAGAGCAGGGGTCCCAGAACAGATCCCTGCAGAACACCACTGGTCACCAACCTCCAGGCAGAATACGCTCCATCTACCACCACCCTCTGTCTTCTACGAATGAACCGATCCTGAATTCACACAGCCAAGCTACTCTGGATTCCATGCCTCCTGACTTTCTGAATGAGCCTTCCATAAGGAACCTTATCAAACACCTTACTAAAAATCCATCTACACCACATCCACTGCTCTACCTTCAATGTGCTTTGTCACATCCTCAAAGAATTCAATCAGGCTCGTGAGGCACGACCTGCCCCTCACGAAGCCATGCTGACTGTCCCTAATCAGCCTCTGCTTCTCCAAATACCCATAAATCCTGTCTCTTAGAATCTTCTCCAGTAATTTGCCCACCACTGAAGTAAGACTCACTAGTCTGTAATTCCCAGGGTTATCCCTACTCCCTTTCTTGAACAAAGGATCAACATTTGCCACCCTCCAATCATCTGGCACTACTCTTGTGGCCAGTGAGGATGCAAAGATCATTGCCAAAGGCGCAGCAATCTCTTCCCTAGCTTCCCGTAATAACCTTGGATATACCCCGCCCGGCACCAGTGACCTATCTATACTAAATGTTTTTTTTTGAAAGTTCCAGCACATCCTCTTTCCTCACATCGACATGCCCCAGCGTATCAGCCTGTCGTACACCATCCTCACTGGTGAACACTGAAGCAAAGTATTCATTAAGGACCTCCCCTGCCTCTTCCGAACTCCAGGCACGTTTCCTCTTTTATCCCTGATCGGCCCTACCCTCACTCTCGTCATCCTCCTGTTCTTCACATACATGTAGAGATGTCCTGCACAACGTCCACTGTCCAGAGACGTCCTGCACAATGTCCCTGTCCTGGAGGGGGTGATCCCGGGGTGGATGGGCCACTCACCAGGTTGGATGCAGTTGCTGTTGTTGGATCTCTAGCAGGTTCATGGATAAAGCTGGAGGCAGAGCGTGATCACAACCTCATGAACCATCTGATCTCCAGCTGCTGCAGACGTTCACAAGGAAGTTTGCTTGTTGATGCTTTTGCTGTCCATTCTCTCGCAGCAACAGATCCTCTCCTCTGCTGCCCCTAACGTTGCTCATTTTGTTCTGTAGAGATTATCACAGACCGGAGTGTAAAGGCTTCTGTGTCCCGGGAGGAGAGGGGTAAGTGTGGAAACCTCAGAACAATGGTGGACATCAACCCCTCCCCCATCAATCACCCCATCACCTCTGCCCCATCAAATATTGTCATCACACCCTCCCCATCAAAGTCCCACCCCCAGCCTCAACCCTTCATCACACACCCACACCACCTCACCCCCACACTCAGCCCCCTCCTGCACTGAATGATTTGCCCACCCACGTTCCTACATTTCCTGTGTAACCGCTACAGATGCAACACTTGTCTTTTCACCTCCTCCCTTCCCAACATCCATGGATTCAAACCATCTTCCCAGGTAAGGCAGTGATCCCCTTGCACTTCCAGACGACTGTACTGCATTCCGCGTTCACAGTGTGGTCTGCTCTACACCTGAGAAAGCAAACACAGATCGAGTGGCTGCTTTGTGGAGAACCTGCACTCAGTCCACAGGGGTGATCCTGAACCTCCTGTTAGCTGCCTCTTTCACCCCCCCATTCCACGCTCTGTCTGTTACAGCAAGGGCCATCGTAAGTTCAAGGAACAAACCTTGCCTTCTGTCTGGGCACGTTAAGCCTGCAGGACTCAACAGTAAATTCTGCAGCTTCAGTTATGGGGAGAGTCTGTGGCTTGTCATTGTGAATACATGGTTGTACCATGTGCCAGAGCAATGTTTGGGCAGTTACTGCCATTGGCTGTTGACTAGATGTACAGATTGTTTAATATTTAAAAGTGAGCTTTGTGTGAGAACACTCTGAAAATCCTGGGGAAGGTGGGATTGTGCTTTGGCCTGTAAGGACAGGTGGTCAGCAAGCGTTCAGTCTGTTGTTAGGTCATTGATTGTGTCAGTTTAAACTCTTCAACTGTAGATTGCTGTTGAAATGATGAGTATGGTCAGGAGGATTATATTTTAGTTTTGTATTTTCATCTAAAGAGAAAACGAAGCCCCTCCCCTTCCTTCTCATAGGCTTATCCAACTTGGTCAGATCTCAGTCTGCATCACTGCCCCATCTCTCTGACTGAACCATAGGATGAAGCAGCATTGAGAGGCCACGTCCCATCATTTGTCTTGTCATATGCCCTTAAATGGCCTTTCACCGTCTTTAGTCCAAGCTTACTCGGGCTTGTTCCCTCAACTTGCCTTCTAAAAACCCTTCAGTGCCTCCGTTGTTAAGGTTCTCAGTGGCAACCAAGCACAATCAGTTCCACTTTCACTTTGTCCACACAATTTGGGCTCTTGATTGTATGAACGTCAGGTCATGCCAGGAACCGGAAGGTTCCACGGGGTGGTCTTTCAATGTTAGTCGAGTCACGCACAGTGCTTTCAGAACCTTCTCCATCTATAACGTCTCTTTTGTTTGCAGTGAAGTTTAAGCAGAAGGCTGAAGTAATGAACAGTATGGCCAAGGGCAAGGGAAGCACAAAAGCTGAACAAGAAACCAGAAAGAAAGGTGAGACCCAGAGATGAACAGATGCCAATGACTGGGTAACAGGTTTGGAAAGGAAGGGGTGGTGTCACCATTGGGGGTCCAAGCAGGCTCTCCTTCCTTGTCCGAAACTGCGTTTTAGTCTTGAAACAAATGGAACTGCCACATTACAGATATCCCGAGGAAGTAGGCAGGTGTCACTGACTCTACGTTGGGATCATACACCCTCTCCACCTGCCCGTCTGAACCAACAGTTTGCATCCTCCTGGGAAAATATCAATGGTCCAGTCACCAGGCTCAGAGCGAAGGAAGACCCGAGTTCAGCTCCCCACTGGTGTTACTGCCTGGCTCCATGCACAGGCATTGGGTGTCTGGGGCCAGAGTGTCAGATGTGGCTACAAGCTGAGTAAATATTCAGCCACAGATACACGGGAACGTTCCTTTGGCAGTGGCAGGGGATGACAGGAGATGGTGGTGGGGATCATTAGAATTCGAGCCAGACCATTTGGAGTGAAACTAGGAAGTGTTTTCTCATTTCACTCGAGCTGATTTGACACACTGAAGATTGATATCGATGGGATTTTCTCATAAATGGAATTAAGTTCAGATCAGCCATGATTTCATTGAATGAGGAGCATCTCAAGGTTCACACAGCCTCTGCCTGATGTCGCCTTGTCTCTCTGGTCACGTTGTCCTCTTCCAATCAGCTGGACTGTCCCGGTCACAAACGAGGTGAGCAGCACAACCACGATGGATGGTGGATTACTTTCATCTTGGGCTCTCCCACACTGCATTCCCCTTCCTGGCTAAAGTCCAGCCACCCTTCCGGATGCAGTACCTGGAACCAGCCCATTGGGTCACTCACTTGTGTTCGTGTAGACCCAGCAACCTCTTGTGGAATGGGCTGGAAGGCGTGTTTGAATAATTGAAAGATTATAACACAGAGGCTGCTCAGCCCATTGTACTGTGTTGGTCAAGAGCCATGCAACCTAACCTCACCTTCCAGCACTGGGTCCAAGGTACTGTAGGTCGCAGCTCTTCAAGTTCACACCCAAGTACAGTTCAAATGTGATGAGGATTTCTGTCTTTACCATCCTTTCATACAGTGAGTTCTGGACCCACTAACCTCTGGGTGAAAACACTCCCTTCACCACCCCTCAGTGATTCTACCAGTGCCTTTAAATCCACACCCCTTGGGTTTTGACCCCTCTGCTTGTCGTTTGTTGAGTGGAAGCTTATTTAATTTTTAAGGAACTGCGGTCATCAAAACCTGTCAGGTCTTGGAGGTTACATTCATACTTGAACCCACTGAAAGTTTACTCTTGTAACTTACCAAAGTCTAGAGCTATCGTACCTCTTCCTGCACGGCAGTTGTGGAAGGAATGCATCAACTCAAGCAGTGGCTGCACTGGTGCTGGGCCTAGCTGAGCTGAGTCACACTTTCTGCACTGGGATAGGATCGTGTCAGATTTCATTAGTCTCTCCCTCAGTGCTCCTCCAGCTTCTGGTGTTTCTGCAGCTTGTCTGGTGACAAGTGCAACATTGGGGAGATTAAATAGAAAAGCTGCAAACTGAGCCAGAACTGTCTGATAATTGTTTACGACCAGTTCCCAGCCTCCACCTAGTAACTGGTAACTGAATGCGCAGGACACAAAACTCCAAAGCATTGTGACAGAGGCCAAGGGAGTGCAAACAATAGGCAACTGACATCAATGGAAATGCCACCATGATTGTTTGGCAGAGTTTTGAGGCAAGAAGGTATATTATTCAAATTTTCCTCAGTGGACATGAGCCTCAGTGGTTCCCTGGTCAGGTACAGCACAAGTTATGTCCTCTGCTTTGTTCCAACAAACGTCACCATCACAGCCACTCCAGAGGACTCCACTGCCACCTGTGAAACCAATATCCTCCAACAACAGTCTCCGGCAGATTGCCAATTAACATCAGATTAATATGTTTGGATTGTATATACACACAAAGTGCAGGCTTATAGAAGATGTAGAAGGTTTCAACAAGGACATTACAGGGGGCATGAAATGACTCTGGTAGGTGGGCAGGATGTACACAGGATTGATGAACACAGGAGCCTCTGGTGTACATATCCAAGGATCCCTGGAAGGCAGCAGGTAAAAAAGGTGGTTAAGAAGGCCTTCATTAGCTGGGCAAAGAATGTAAGACCAGGGAATGTATGGTACAACTATATAAAACACTGGTTAGGCTACAGTTGAAGTACTTGGAGGGGTTCTGGTTGCTATACGACAGGAAGGATGTGATTGTACTGGAGAGGTGGCAGAGGAGCTTCACCACGATGTGGCCTGAGATGGAACATTTAAACTATGAGGAGAGACTGGACAGGCTTGGAGCAGAAGGTGGCTGAGGATGGACCTGACTGAGCTGTACAGAGTTATAGGGGGCATAGACTTTCCCCGGCAGAAATTTCTGTGACCAAAGAACATGGGTTTAGGGTAAGGGGTAGAGATTTTGAGGGAACTTCAGGAAGATATTCCCCCGCCCAGAGGGTGATTGGAATATGGAACGCACTGCCTGAGGGATGGTGGAGGCAGAGACACAGCATGTAACGTATATTAGATGAAGACTGGAGTCACCATAGCATAGAAAGCAATAGGCAAAGTGCTGGGGAATGGGATTACTATAGATAGGCACTTGATGGTCAGCACAGACAATGTGGGCCAAACAGTTTGTATCCTTGCTGTGTCACTCTATCACACACACACACACACACACACACACACACACACACACACACACACACACACACACACAGAGGAGGCTGTGCGCTCAACCTACATGCCTTGCTCCATTTCCCCGTATACTGGACTAGCAAAGATCAATCAGATTTAAGTTATTGGGTGGGCACCAGCAGCATTTGTGGGAGAGAGTTCCACCCTTCCATTGCTCTCCGCCCGTTTCCTAACTTTCTCCAAGGGGGCAGGTTCTGGTTTAAATTCCCTTTGTCCTAGACCCTCAGCAGATGGAATGATTTCTCTGTATCCTATCCATTCCTTGCAAAGTCCTAAAGACCTCAGCAAAAGGCACCCCTTCCCCACCTTAACTTACCATCCTCCTTCCTTGAACGAGGCCAGTTTGATCTTCCTCCATTTCTTTATAATCTAACCCCCAGAGTGCTGGCAATTTTCCGCAACATCTGCTCATGGTGCTCCACATGTAGTCTCTGGCAAAATTTTACACTCTGTCCCCCCAGGTGTAAAGAATAACTCTGTCTGATTATTTGTACTCGAGGCTTCAGTGATCAGTAACACAGACCCTTTCACTATCTGTAATGATGCTCAGAACAATCCATATTTGGCCTGAATTGATGACCTTGGACTGACCTACTTGAAATCTATTTGCCATGGTTTTACCCTTGTATCTATCATAGCCTCACAATCTCATGATACTTATCTGTGTCCTCTGTAAGCTTTGATCTATGGATCTCAATGGCATTATCAGCTTACAAATGCAGTGAATTACTGTGGGTCACCACAGGTGTCTTCTAGTGCCCGTTATCCCTCCTCTGAAACAGGGAAATACTTTCCCTCAGATTGCAAGGGTTTCAATTTTAGCTAATATTCTCACATTGAACCTTCTCAGATGCCTTCTGGAAATCCATATGAACGATATCCATAGACAATCCCCTCGGATAACAGTTTAATAACTTTCTTATTCAATTTCAATTGGGTGTGTTTAATCTGACCTACACTTTCTAAATCCCTCTCATCATCTGAAACTTCTGACAATGGCAGATTCCAACAGCACATCCCACAGCAGATATTAGACAGACATGCCTGTCATCTTAGGGTTTGTGTCTCTTGCCTTCCTTAAATAATGCAGCTGCATATACTATTTTCTAAAGTAAAGGGATAAATCTTGAACTGAGGAAGATTTGGGAGATTATGGTGAAAGGGTCTGCAATCTGCTTTCCTATATTTTATATAAAACCTCTTGGGTTGGAAACCATCCAATCCTGGGGTATTAATTTTAGTGATTTTTTTATTATACAGCTTTCTTGCTAAAATTAATGTTGGTGATTTCACAGCACCGTAATAAGTAGAAGCCGGATTAGGCACTTCGCCTCATGCACCTGCTCTGCCACTTTCCTGCATGAACCCGATACCCCTTGATTCCCCAAGTATCCAAACGTTTGTTGATCCCTGTCTCCAATATACTCAGTGGCTGAAACTTCACAGTCCTCTTGGGTAGAGGATTCCAATGATGTGCTACCCTTGATGTGAGGAAATTACTTCTTATCTCAGTCCTGAATGGCCAGTCCCTACATTGAAACAGTGACCCCTGGGTCCAGGCACCCAGCCAGGGGAAATATCAACTCCTTACCTACCCAGTTAAGCCCTGTAAGAACTTTATAAGTTTCAGTGAGAACACCTCTCATTCTTCTAAACTTCAGAAAGTACTGGCCACTCTGCTTAATCTCTCCTCACATGACAAACTTGCCTTCCACCTGAAGGACCGCCACTCCACTCCCTCCATCAAAGTATTACCAAGCCTGAACACAATTTTGCAGCTGCAGTCTTACCAGCGCCCTATATCATTGCAGTCTCTACCCTTGTACTCAAATCCTCTTGCAATAAAGACCAGCACACTGTTTGGCCTCTTAATTGCCTTCTATACCTGCAGGTTAACTTGCAGTGATTGGTCCACAAGGGCACCAACACTTTTCTATCTCTCACTATTTAATAAGTGCTCCATTTTTCTACCAAAATGAACAACCTCACATTTTATTCCACCTGCCATGTTCTCACCCATGACCTTTTGTTTCCCAAATCTCAATTTCCTGTCTGTTAATCAATTCTAAAACAGGTCTGCATATCACCGCTGATCCCAGGTACTTTATAACTTCTCGTTGGCGTTTTGTAGAAGGCTTCCTAAAAGTCCACATTCGCAGGCTCCCCCTTACCTATTCTGCTAGTGACATTCTCCAAAAATTCTAACTAATTTATTTACTATGATTTCCCTTAAATAAATGTTGACTGCACCAATCCAACTCTCCTGATACCAATGCTTTAACAAGATTTGATCATTTTTCCTCTTACTGATGACAGACTAATTGATCTATAACTCAGTTCTCTCTATCCTTCCTTTTCTAACAGCAGGATTCCATTTGCTACATTCCAGGACAATTATTAATTTGCTTGTAATATTAATTTCCTTGGAATACCTGTCTCAACTTTGAAAACTGACACAAAGTAATTATTCAATATCCATCATTTTCTTACTTTCATTTGCAATAGTTTAGTTTTTAATGAGACACAGTATCCTTGCCTCTCCAGCTTTTAATATAATTGTAGAGACTTTTTATATTCATTTTGGAATCACTTTCAAGTATCATTTCATGTCCTCAGTTTTGCTGCCCTTTTGATCACTTTTTTCTGACTCAGAATCAGAAGATGTTCTGCTGTCCTTTATAAAGTCCAGACATCTACAACTCTTTGTACTTATGTCTGTACCTTCCTTTGTAACTGAAACTCTTCACTGCCGAACATAGAACAGAACAGGAATAGGTCCGTTGTCCCATGATGTCCATGCCGACCATGATGCCAAATTAAACTAATCCCATCTGCCTGCACGTGATCTATATCCCTCCATTCCCTGCATGTCGTGTGCCTGTATAGTTTTTCTGAGTTTTAAAATTTCAGAGGGATGCCATCTACTCCTGAGGCTTTGTCATTTTTTTAGTTGGCACTTGGCAGTCTTGACCTTGACGGCAAAGTCGACCCAAACAAACTGCTGTGCGATGGAGTCAAGGGTGCTCACGTCATGGGACGAGGTCTCCAGAGTGCTTCTTCCAGTGGGAGATTGGCTGCCTCTCTGTCCTGGACTTGGGCCTTAGTCAGGTGGGGCCTTGGGTTTGCACCACAGGTAGCTTTCACAGGGCTGAAGAACCTACCCGTCACAGGTGTCAGTGTGTTGTTGTGCTCCTGGTAGGAGTTGTTCATGGCGAATAGCACCATTGTCCTGAAGGTGGAGCTGAAGTCCAATTTTCACCCATTGTTTCACCTGATAACAGGTTGACCCATTCACTGTTGTCAGCCTCTGTCTCATCTCATTAATGCAATTTACCAAAGTCCAGAAACTTAATTGGAGACACAAGAGACGGCACCTGCTGGAACCTGGAGCACAAAAGAAACTGCTGGAGAAACTCAGTGGGTCAAGAACATCTGCATCAGAGTCTTGACCCGAAACATCCACCATCCCTTTGTTTTCACAGATGCTGCTTGACCAACTGTTTGTTTTTTGTTATAAAATCTTAATTACTCTGTTGTTCCTCTTTTTCAAATCTATGATAATGCAGCCACACAGCACAGACACGAGGCTGTTCAGCCGTGTCCGTGTCAACCATCAAGCACCAATCTCCACCAAACCCATTTACCAACACTTGGTCTGCACCCTTCTGTGCCATAGCATTTTAATCACTCATCTAGATACTTCTTAAATATTGTGAGTCTCTGCTTCCAGACTCCCTCTAAATCTCCCAATCATTACTGAAACCTGCTCTGTCTGTTTATACACACCTCTGCAATGGGGAAAAGTTCATCACCATTTACCCTATCTACTGTACGTCTCAAGCAGGTCCCTTCTCAGTCTCCTCCGCTCCAGGAACTTCAAACCCAGCTTCTCCTCGTTGCTGAAACACTTCGTCTCAGGTAAAGTCCTGGTGAATCGCCTCTGCACCCTCCAGTGTAATCCCATCCTTCCTACAGTGTGTGTAACTGTGGCCAAACAGACGTTTATATAGTTGTACCATAACCTCCCTTCTTATTGTCTATGCTCTGCCTAATGAAGGAAAGTGTCCCATATGCTTTCTTAATCACCTTGTCCTGCCTTCTTCAGGGATCCTTGAAGGACCCATTGTTCCTCAGTACTCCTAGGGTCCCGCCATTCACTGCGAATATTCTTGGCCTACTGGTTCTCCCAAAATACATCACCTCACATTTTCAGCATTAAATTTTATCAGCCATTTCTCTGTCCATCTTACCAACTGATCAATATTTCTTTATATAGTTGGAGTGCCCTCCTCACCATCAACACCACCATGATCTTTCTCTCATCTGCTAACTTACTAAGCACACCTCCTACATTCACACCCAGCACATTAGTGTATATAACAGCAATGGTCTCAGCACTGATCCACTGGACACAGGCTTCCAATCACAAGAAATAATCTTCAGCTATTACCCTCTGACAACTATCGCCAAGCCAATTTCCTAGCCAATTTGCCAAACTGCTCTATGTTTTGGACCAGTCTCCCATGCAGGACATTACTGAATTCCATGTAAACATCAACTGCTCCACCCTCACTGAGAAACGTAAGTCACTCCTTGAAAAATCCAATCAAATTGCTAAGGCAGCATCTCCCCTTAATAAAGCCACGCTGACTATCTTTAATCCCTGCCTCTCCAAGTGCAGATAATGCTGTCCCTCAGAACTTCCTTACCACTGATGTTGGGCTCACTGGCCTGTAATTACCTGGCTTACCTTCTTGAAAAAAGGGTATACACTTGCTGTCTTCCAATCATCAGGCACCTCACGTGGCCAGGAATCTGGAAAAAAAGGGACCCAGCAATCTTCTGCCTTGTCTCCCACTGCAGCCTCGATACATCTCATCAGGTTCTGAGGAGTTATCCATCATTAGACCCTTTAAGACATTTAATTATCTCCTTTTTTAATGATAACGTTAGAGAATTCCACCATCCCTCTCCCTGAATTCTCCAACTATGATGTTCTTCTCCATAATGGCTGCAGATGACATTTAAGACCTCACCTATGCCCTTCTATTCCATGCAGATTGCCACCTTGGTCCTTCATGGACCCTACTCTTTCCTTGGTTATATTCTTGTACTTAATATACTTACAAAATGCTTTGGATGTTTCTTAATCTTGCTGTCAGTGCTATCTTGTGCTACCTCTTCACTCTCTGAAATATTTTAAGCAGCCCATTACATATCGTCCACCTCTGTTGGACCGCTCCTGCTTTTATTTTTCTAAATCTGCCATAAGCTACCTTTTTGCTTTATCACAGTTAGCTAATGATCAAATAATCCAACAGTGAGGAAATATTTATACTTACTCATTCCTATATCCTGATGAAGGGTCTCGACCCAAACGTTGACTGTTTATTTCCCTCCATAGATGCTGCCTGACCAGCTGAGTTCCTCCAGCACTTTTAGTGCAGTCAATCTGATTGGCAATGGACTGGAGCCACATTTGGCCCAGTGCAAGGAAGGATATTAGGAGGACTCCCTCAGTTGGTGAACCAGTTTCATGTCACTTTCACTGAAACCAACTCTTTATCTTTAGTTTTATTAAATTTAATTTCTGCAAGAACTGAGCCAGAATAAAACTCTGCCACTGAAGTAAGATCATATTTCATAACATGCAGAGGGACATGGCCTTGAAGATTCCTGTACTTTCTGTTACAGATGGAGAGACAGAGGAGAAGCCAGATCTCCCAAACACCGTGAATGTTCAAGTGACCCCCCCAACTGACCCACCAGCCACGTCACCACCCGGAGATAAGGATGATGCCAATCCCAGCCAGGACTCAGTAGGTCACCCCAAAGGATCCACTAGGCTACTTGTTCATTCTGCCTGTTTGGTTCAATAGCTAGAAGGCAGCATGCAGTGGGGGGGTGGTAGTGTGGGGCATCGTGTAGGCAGTGTACTGGGACAGGTCAGCATTAGTGTGGGCACCAGTTCTCAGTCTGGCACCAGAACTCTTTCCATAAACGCTTTCCTTGAGCTCACTTTGATCACTTTTACTATTTTTAAAGGGGACTGTGTAAAGCTGGGCAGGGATTCTATGGGGAGAGACCAGATGGAAAAAATGCTGGGATGATTTAATTGAGTGAGAAACAGTTTTTTCTGGATGCTGTCAAGTGGAAGCCTGGGGTATATTGACAATTCACTTGAAATAACACTTGTCTGGCATGGGACCAAGTCATAGATGTTTATTGAAGAAATAACAGAGCGTTGATGTAGGTGACGTTTATAAGGACTTGCAGAAACATTTTGATAAAATGCCACTTAATAACAAAATTAAATCTGGAGAGACTGAAGGAGCTCTGGTTGTGTGGATCCAAATTGTGCCATAGAGATAGAAAGCAGAAATGTGAAATGGTGAAATGTTGTATCCCAGAATGACAGGAAGATAGTGCGTCATTTCCCAGAGTGGCTGTCTGAACCACTGCCCTCTATCGCATACACTAATAACCTGGAGTCTGGTACGGTGGTCATAATTTCAAATTGTGCAGAGAAGCTGTAAAGAGTGATGCTCGTGGAAACTTGGGGAGGAGACAAGACAGGTTGATGGCAGATGGTCTCTCATGCAGAGAAGTGCATGAGTCACTTAGCAGTTGTGTCCTTGTGTGCAGCTTTATCTTACTGTTTCCGAATGAACTGGTTTGTCATTATCCAGGACATTATTTAAGCTTTGTACAGTAAATTCAGCTCCTGGCTCTGGAGAATTATGAACCTGCAGTACATATCTACACTACACTTACCTTTCTTTGTTTTTCTGATGTTAAACCGCCGCTTGACTCACAACGTTCTCAATGTGCAGCGAGATGCTTTGAATGAACCTCTATTTCTGATGCTCAGTCATTTGCTGTTAGAAAGTAGAAGACGAAAAGGGTGAAGGGGATGGAGGAGATGGAGGTGATGGAGGTTCCGATGGCGACGACAGTGATGATGATTCTGTCGACGAGGAGGAGGAGGATGAGGACGAGGACGAGGACGAGGAATCCAACGATGAAGAACCTTTAAGTCTTGAATGGCCAGAAACACGCCGGAAACAAGTCACATACCTGTGTCTTCTCCCCATTGTGTTTCCACTCTGGCTAACGGTGCCGGATGTCAGAAACCCAGTAAGTGAGACCGTATTATGAAACAATTAGTGATTAGCAATGAGCATGTAACAAGCTTGAAATCAGATTAAGTGATGTGATAAATATCATAAAACATAACAGAGACAGTGAAATTAACATAATTGTTCATACAATTCAAACATTCCAGGGTTTAGAAGTTTCAGTCATGATAGAGAGGGATGTAACAGAGGAGGGGGAGTTGCATACTGATTAGGGAGAATGTCACAGTATTACCCAGAGGACATACTGGAGGAATCATCCAGCGAGGCCATAGGGGTAGAGCTCAGGAATAAGAAAGGTGTAATCACTATGATGGGGTTATACTATCAGTCTCCCAATAGCCAGCGAGGACATAGAGGAACAGATATGCAAGCAGACGATGGAAAGATGTAAAAAGAGGGTTGTTGTCGTGGATGACTTCCCCAATATTGAGTGGACTCCCTTACTGCCAGGGGCTTAGATGGGGTTGAATTTGTTATGTGCATCCAGAAGGGTATCTTGAAATAATATAGAACATAGAACAGTCCAGCACAGGAACAGGCCCTTCGGCCCACAATGTTGTGCTGAACCAATTACATTGGTAATAAAATGCCCAACTAAACTAATCCCTTCTGCTGACACAATGTCCATATCCTGCCCTTTCCCTCACATTCATGTGCCTAAGAGCTTCTTGAACATTCCTATTGTATTTGCCTCCACCACCACCCCAGGCAGCACATTCCAGGCACCCACCACTCTCTGTGTAAAATTGCCCCGCACATCTCCTTTGAACTTACCCCGATCACCTTAAATACATGCCATCTGGTATTAGACATTTCAATCCTGGGGAAAAGCTACTGGCTGTCTACTCTATCTATGCCTCTTATAATCTTATAAACCTCTATCAGATCACCCCTCAGCCTCTGCCGTTCCAGAGAGAACAACTCAAGTTTGTCCAACCTCTCCTCAAAGCACATGCCTCTAATCTAGGCAGCATCCTGGTAAACCTCTTCTGCACCTTCTCCAAAGCCTCCACATCCTTCCTGTAATGGGGCGACCAGAACTGAACGCACTATTCCAGATGCAGCCTAACTAAAGTTTTATAAAGCTGCAGCAGAACTTCCTGACTCTTGAACTCAGTGCCTCGACTAATGAAGGCAAACATGCCATGTGCCTTCTTTACCACCCCATCAACCTGTGTAGCCACTTCCAGGGAGCTATGAACTTGGACCCCAAGATCCCTCTGCTCATTAACACTGTTAAGGGTCCTGTCATTAACAGTGTGCTGTCCCTTTACATTTGATCTCCCAAGGTGCAACACTTCACATCTGGCCGGGTTGAACTCCATCTGCCATTTCTCCGCCCATATCTGCAACTGGTTACATCCCGCTGTATCCTTTCCCGGTCTTCTACACCATCCACAACACCACCAATCTTTGTATCATCTGCAGACACTAACCCACCCATCTACATTTTCATCCAGGTCATATATATACACAACAAACAGTTCATATACATCACAGAGGACTGTTGATAGTTCAACCAGAGAAGGGGTCATACTGGACCTTTCACTGGGGAATGAGCCTGGCCAGATGATTGGAGTTCCAGTGGGAATGGTGATCATAATTCCACAAGTTTTAAGATAGTTATGGATAAGCATAAGACTGGTCCATGGGTGAAGTCCTTAATTGAGGGAACACTAATTACAACAGTATTAGGCAGGAACTGGGGAAGGTAGATTGGGAGCGACCCCACATCTGACGTGTAGGAGTCTTTTAAAGGCAGCTGGTCAAAACTCAGGACCAGCATGTTCCTGTGAGGGAAAAAAGATAAGGATGGCAAGGCTCAGGAACCTTGGATGATAAGAGGTATTGTAAATTCAGTCAAAAAGAAAAAGGAAGCATACACAAGGTTTAGGAAGCCGAAATCAGACAAAGCCCTTGAGGAATATACAGGAAGCAGAAAAAAGACAAGGAATTAGGAGGGTTAAAAGGGGCCATGAAATGTCCTTGGCAAGTAGGATTAGGGAGAATCCAAAGGCATTTTATACATATATTAGAAGCAAGAGGGAAACTAGGGAAATGGTAGGTCCACTCAAGGACAAATATAATTTATGCATGGAACCAGAGGAAGTGGACAAGGTGCTCAGTGAGTACTTCACATTGGTATTCGCCAAGTAGGACATGGATGATTGTGTTAATATTCTAGGGCAAATCAAATTTAAGATGGAGCCGTTGGGTGTCTTTAAAAACATTATGGTGATAGGTCCCAGGGCCTGATGGAATCTATCCCAGGATACTGAGGGAGGCAAGGAATGAGAATGCTGGGGTCTTGACAGAGATCTTTGTATCCTCTTTAACCATGGGCGAGGTCCCAGACGACTGGAGAATAGCCAATATTGTTCCTTTGTTTAAGGGGAACAAGGACAAACCAGAAAGTTATAGGCTGGTGAGCCTTACATCGGTGGTAGGGAAATTATGGAGAAGATTCTTAGGGACAAGATTTACTCACATCTGGAAAAGCATGGACTTACATGGCTTTGTGCAGAGGAGGTCCAGTCTCACAAATTTGATTGAATTTTTTTTTGATGAGGTGTCAAAGATTGATGAGGGTAGAGCAGTGGAGATTGTATATATGTGCTTCAGTGAAGTATTTGACAAGATCCCTCCTGGTAGCTGGTCCAGAAGATTAAGTCACATGGGATCCACAATGACTTGGTAGGGTGATACAAAAGTGGCTTGTTACCCTTGACAACAGAGGGTAGAATGGAGGGGTGCCTTTCTGAATGGAGGCCTACGACCAGTGGTCTTCTACAAGAATCATTTCTAGGACCTCTTGTTTGGAATGTATGTATGAACAGGTGGTGGGCTGATTAGTAAGTTTGCAGACAATATGAAAATTGACAGAGTTGTGGATAGGGAAGGAGGTTGTTAAAGGATACAGCAGGATAGACCTTAGTTGGAAATTTGGGCAGAGAAATGGCAGATGAAGTTTAATCTGGAGAAATGTAAGATGATGCTTTTTGGGAGGTCAAATGCAAGAAGGAAGTATATAGTAAATGCAGGAGACTTAGGCACATTGATATACAGAGGAATCTTGGGGTGCAAGTCCATAACTCCCTGAAAGCGGTAACACAAGTAGATAGGGTGTTAAAGAAGGTGTACGGCATGCTTGTCTTCATCGTTTGGGGCACTGAGTATAAAAGTTGGGAAGTAATGTTGCAGCTGTATAAAACTTGGTTAGGCCACATTTGGAGTATTGTGTGCAGTTCTGGTCACCGCACTATAGGAAGGATGAGGAGCTTTGAAGAGGGTGCAGAAGACAGTCACCAGGTTGTTGCCTGGATTAGAGTATAAGGAGAGTTAGACAACCATGGATTGCTCTCCCTGGAGTGTTGCAGGCTGAAGGGACAACATGATACAAGTATGTAAAATTATAAGAGGCATAGACAGGGTAGACGGAGTCTTTTTTCCAGGGCGGAAATGTCAAATACTAGAGGACATAGGTTTAAGGTGAGAGGGGGAAAGTTTAAGGGAGATCTGCGTGGCAAGTTTTTTTATTTACAGAGAGGTAGGTGCCTGGGATGTACTGCCAGGGGAAGTGGTGGAAGCATACACGATAGCAACATTGAAGAGGCATTTAGACAGACACATCCACAGGCAGGGAATGTATATACACATCTGTGGGTTACAGCTCTACAAGTGCTGATCCAGATACTTTGTGAATATGGCAAGGGTTTCTACCTTTCAGCCAACAAGTTCCAGACTCTCACTTTTTTTTTGAATGAGTAAATTTTGCTTAATTCCTCTTGAACGTTTGCACCTTAAATCTATGGCCCCCAGTTATCAACCCCTCCGATAAAAGGAATAGGCCCTTCCAATTCACCCTATCTAGGTCTCTAATAACTTTATTTACACTTACAATTACACTTCCCCATTGTTTCTCCAGTACGAAGAAAACCAACCCCAGCCTTGACTAGTCTCTCCTCATAATTATAATTCCATGGGTACATCCTTGTAAATCTCCCCTCCTAGAACACCCTCCCCGGAGTGTGGTGGCTGAACTGTATGCGGTACCCCAGCTGCAGCCGATGCAATGTTTTTAGCAGTTCCGTCATTATTTTCCTGATCTTATACACAATGCCTTGGGCAATAAAAGTTGCTATCCTGAATGTTTTCTTAACCATCTGAGCTCCCTCAGGGAACTGTGGACATGGACAGCAAGATCCCTCTGTGCCTCTACCCTTCTAAGTATGGTAACAATCATGTGAATTCCTTTGCTTTGTTTGCCCTCCTTGGGTTATACTTGCTTAAGATTGTAAAAGAGAAAATATTGGTGATGTGTCATTTTCTTCTTCAACAGGCTTCAAAGAAGTACTTCATTGGTACTTTTTTTGGCTCAATTTTGTGGATAGGCGCGTTTTCATACTTGATGGTGTGGTGGGCCCACCAGGTAGGTGCAGAGCTCCTGAAAAGCTTCTAGACCCCACATGGGTTCAATCCATGGTTGTGTGGACTACATTAATATCAAACCAATGAGGCACAGCTTTAAAAGTATAACCAAGAAGGAGAAATCCTACACGATGAGGTGTTATCCTTCAGAAGGAATTCCAATAAACTACAGCTCAAGATGTGTCACTCTCCACCAGTGGATTACTGAGCACTTCAACATGATAAAATTGATTCAACACCATGAATAGAAACACAGTTTGCATTAACACACATAGATTTTAAAAACAGTGATCTCACTGTTGGAATTCAACACTGCTGCAATTTAACTTGAAGTAGCATCAAAACAATTACACTTTGTTAAGGTACTTGTGTTTAAATCTTCTCATTAGATCATGAATCTGGGAAAGCGTTTGTTTCAATATTACAAATAGAATGATACAAGTAATTTGATTAGTTTTTCAATCTGCTGGGTGAAAGGGAGGCAGTTTCCACCATTGGCAGAACTTGCTTTAAATGGTTTGAGTTGAGTAAATGGGAAGGACTTTAATACTTCATAAACTTTTCTGCCTTTCCTTGATGTTAAGTGCAGAGGGTCCCTGGGACAGAGTTCAGGTGATGGTGCTGAGCCTCCTTGGGACACAATCCTGGAAGGTACAGACCATCCCTGGGGTGCAGTTTCCCCTAAGATGCTGGATATGCTTGATGAGCATCTGTAGCAGGCTAGCACCGTGTTCAAGTGGCCATTTCAGTGGTGGGACGCCAGACATTTTGATATAGAAATCACACTTTCTGACTCACTTCCTGCTGTCAGTAAATATCATTGTGTTGGTACATCTTCCAATGGGAAGCAATGGGAATCTTAGTTGCTATTTTCCAACATTCCTAGTGGCCTGAGGTCATGTCCAACCTCTGTTCACACAGGGCCCAGCTGGGTGAAACTGTTCTTCAGATCAATGATCTAATGGAGTCAAACACTGCAAACACTCAGTTCAGGCAGCATCTGGTTGATAATATTTCATCAGTTCTGGTAAGCTCTTTGTTCTAAAACAGTCTGTTGGAGCACTGGGATCACAGTCATTTCCTTTATCACCCAGGTTGGTGAAACAATTGGGATTTCTGAAGAGATAATGGGTTTAACCATCCTTGCGGCAGGCACCTCAATCCCTGACCTCATCACTAGTGTAATAGTCGCTCGGAAAGGCCTTGGGGACATGGCAGTGTCCAGCTCAGTGGGAAGCAACATCTTTGACATCACAGTTGGGTAAGTATTACTCTCCAGCCTTGGTGGAGCTGAAGATCAGCAGGATAGTGTTTCCTTTTACACTGCGCTTCATGGTTCCTGCAGACCATCCATAGAAATTCAGACCCACATCTCGATTGCTTAACCTTTCAATTTTTCCTTCTAACTTTAGAGTAGTTCACCTTCCTGACAGATTATGGGCTCCAATGAACAAAGACAAATAGGCAGGTCCACTAGTCGTGTGCTGAGAAAGAGATGCACTTTTGAAGGTTCTGTATATTCAATGAGAAGGTTTCAGTTTATGATCTCACCTCCTTCCTCAGGCTCCATGCACAGTCTGCCTCTTTCATTACTAATGGGCCCCACTTTTTTCCCTGGTTGCCCTTTTGCCTTTAAGATAATAAAAAAATGATTTGGGATTTCCCCCAACCTTCAATATCCCCTGACATCCAGGATTCCCTGGACTTGTCCTTGCCTTTCATCCTTATGGGAATATGGTGGCCCTGAATTACACCATCCCTTTAGCCACACATGCATCTGACCTATCCTCACTGGCATGTGGTGCCAATGACAGGTTAAAGAATCTGGTGTTGCTCAAGTAAACAGAGCTGCAGAATAGGGAATTCTCAGAGAACTGGTGGTTACAGAGAGAAAGGGGAGGTGGGAGCATTGAGGCAATTGAACAAGAGGATGAGAATTGTAAATTCTAATCACTTTGCCTCCTGTGCCATACTCAGCCTGCATCTTCAACACCCCAAGGACCAGTAAACATTTTCTAGCTTGTGCAATTAGATCAGTGGTCTGATGAACCTGGTCTGCCTTGAACTCAGCCAAGTGTTTTGTCTCTCCTCACCTCTTGGACACTTCACTCCACGTCTCCAACCTTGCTCACTGGGCACTAGCCAATTACTGCCGCAGCATGTGTACTGAGTTACTGCTTTGTTTCTTTTCTCTGTTACAGGCTTCCAGTTCCCTGGTTGTTGTATACGGTCTTTAACTATTTACAGCCAGTTCCAGTCAGCAGTAATGGCCTGTTCTGTGCCATTGTACTTCTCTTCCTGATGCTGCTCTTCGTGATCATTTCCATTGGTCTCTCCAAGTGGAAGATGAACAAAATCTTGGGCTTCACCATGTTTTGCCTCTACTTCACATTTCTAATCTTCAGTGTAATGCTAGAGGACAGGATTATTGTGTGCCCAGTGTCCATATAGGTTCTGACAGTCTATCCTTGACCTGGCAGAGGAGAATACTGAGGACTGGGTCTGCTGCAACTTTAACTGGCTGTGCAAGATGCAGATGGCAAGTTAATGGAGACATTCAAAAGTATCCACCTCATCCATACCCAACAATTTACATTTTGCTATTGACTTTAATAAACTTAAAGCAGAATTGAGGGAGGCTTGCTGTAAACATGGAAATTATTGGTGACAACTACAGACACTAGGAGAAAGGTAACACGCTTATCAAGCCCCGTTGTCTTGTAACAGGTGTTGCAGAGCAGATGAACAGTTTCCAAACTGGATGTGATTAATGGTATTGAAAACTTCATAATGACATAACCTCAATGTACATTCCCACACTTTGATTTTTATATACCAGCAATAAGGCACAAAATCCACACCAAACCCAGACTAGACAGGCTCTGTGAATTCTGCTGAACTAAATTGAAAACCATTTTGAAAAAAATATTGTAAAAACATTATGGAAAATATTGAAAAAACTTCAGCCAATGCAATCCTGAAAAAGCCACAAGTGGACAACGCATTATACAACAGTTTTCAGAGCTTTTTAGTTAATGCAAATCAATTTTTTAGTTAAACAAATCAGCATTATTTTAGAAAGTGGAAACTTAAAGACAACAAAGGAGAGGTGATGGACCGAGCAGTAACCATGAAGTATGCTATCCAATAGCCTCACCTTTGAATAGTTATAATGACAGGATCGAGGTAAACCCATTGGTTCCATACTGGCCACATAGACAGCATCTTCACACCCAGCAGTTTCAACCTTTCACCGCACTATCTGCATCATAAAGAATTGTCACTGTTTAGCAATAAAACAACATAATGGAAGCAAATAACATTTTGCCAGGCAACTAACTTGATAATTGATGTTAAAATTTCTGTTCGGTTATTATTACTTCAGAGACATGTCCTCGAGTCTAATTTGAGATTTTTACTTATTAAGCAAGAATGGTGGGGTGTAGAAGATGGATTACAGTAAGTGGAGATGGATGTTGCAATGACAACAGACTGTTTGGAGGTGAAGGAAGAGATTTTTCCAATCTCCTACATTGATGAAAGAAAAATAGTTTCTGATACCAGGTGCCAAAGGCTCATCCTGATGGAAGTCACTTTTGCTATCAGACCCTCCAAATTGGATCTCAAATTATACAATTTTCTCCAGAAAGTTTCATCAAGCAAATTAGAGCAATAAATGAGAGAAAACAAACAATCTGCTGGAGGAACTCAGAAGGTCAAGCAGCATCTGTGGGAGGAAAGCAATTGTTTTCGGTTGGGGAAGGTTTCGAAAATTCCTTTCCTCCCTGCAGATGCTGCTCAACCTGCTGAGTTCCTCCAGCAGATTATTTGTTGCTCCAGTTTCCAGCATCTGCAGTCTCTTGTGATTCCAGAGTAATAAATATTTATTGTACAGAGATGATCTCATTTTACGAGGAGTCACCAGTCCTGTTGAACAATTTATAAACTATTTTCATATAGAAAATTAAAGATGGGTTAAAATTCTCATTCCCGACTGAGTCTCATTGTGATTTGAATAAACTGGACATTATCATGGATCTTTATTACTGTGGAATGCTTCAAATATCATATTGCTCTCTATTTCACAATAAACCTTTCTGACTAGAACATAGGAACAGGAATTCAGTCAGGATGACCGACTGTACCTCAGCTCTACGTACCTTTCATTGTTTCAGCATCCTTTGATGCTGTAAGCAGCCACACAGGCCCCCCGGGGAATTCCACACTTCCACTTCCTCGCAATTTGTCACTTCACTGCTATATGGCTTTGTTCTAATTTTAATTAGATTTGTCCATTTGAGGAAATAGCTTCTTTTTACCGAATTCTTTCATCTGATATGATCTCAATGGAGATGCGATCAATGAGAAAGCTATTTGCTGCAATGGATGTGTTGACCCTGGCAATCTGAGCAAGAACCAGTTAACCCAATTATGTGGGTATTTAATGAGAGATACTGATCTTCCCATAGATCCCAGAAAGAGGGGAGAAAACTTCCTTCAATTTTCTCCATGCTATTAACAGCATAAAGGTAACAGGAAGATATCCAATGCTCTCTGTAGATACAGAAATTGTAGAAGTTTTCAGAAATGTAACATGCTAATATTCTCTAGACTAAGGTCTTTGTAGCCCTTCAGTTTGGTGAGGGGAGCGGGTTGGAGGGTGGGGATGATGTAGGGGCTATAATAGAAATGTATGTTGACTTGACAGACTGGATCAGAGGGCAAAGCTCAGTTGAAGTTACAGTTCTTCATTATGTTGGGAGAGACAAGAGGGATGATGGAATGCAAGATTCCTGAAGCAGGCACTTTGAGTTACTGAGCGCAGGAAACAAGCTAACCCAGGAAAAGAAAGAGGATAAACTTAAACTATTTTGTTTTAAAAGAAATCAATGTGCATTAGAGAAAGAAAAAATACAACACAGTGACCCAACCACTTAATCTGTTTCACGAAACAGATGCAGAAACTGGATCTAAAATGTGTGTGTGTGTATGTGTAACAAATTAAGCTCAGTATACATCTCATTCTAAGATCAAACCTGTTTTCAGTCGCATTTAAAATGTTGCACACTCCACATTGTAGATAGATGGGTGGACTGAAGGAGATGAGAGAAGGAATCAAACATTTAACCTATGAAGATTTATTATACTAGCAGTAACTTATTTGTGGCAATATCAGTTAATAAACATATTCTAAAATAGGTGGTGATGGTGAGCTTGATGCAAAGTACCACTTTGTGATTACTCAGTGAACAACACGACAGTTGCTGTACAAATAAACAGTGATCGCTGACAAATAGACAAAATAGTCACAGCAGGGAGGGCTGAACTGGAAGACAGTACACACACAGAATGTCAAGAGTACTCAGTGATCAGGCATCATCTGTGGAGAAAGTTAATGCTTCAGGTTGATACCACTTCATCAGTACCAGAAACACCAGCCAGTAGTGCCAGTTCTACAACACCGTGAGGCAAATTCTTCACCGTCCATGGAAATTGCCCTAACCTGCCGATTATCTCCAGCAGTCAGTTTTTATTTCAGATTTCCAGCATATGCAGGTTTTTGCTTTTTAACATGCAATGACCTCCAGTAATATTGCATGTTGAAGAGATACGTCTCAGTGAAGCCATTCTAGTGTGGACCAGAACACACACACACAAATTTGACTTTACAATGGGAGCTGATTAGTTCTGTTATAAAATACCACATTCACACTTGTACCAGAAGTATCCCACATAAACTTGTCACACTATAACTAACTATATTGTCCAGTGTTGGCACTACAACAACTTAACTTTGGGAGAAGTGTAATTACAGCATGACATGTACATTATTTGTTTTAAATATAACGGCAGGGTTAATAGCATGTGGGCACAAATAAAAGATATTTGATGTACAGATAAAGTTCAGAAAGCTCCATATTCTCAAGATACAGATTTTCATTTCTACACCTCTTGTTTTGTCACATTTAAGAGGGCAGAAAGTACTTACAATCCTCCAGAACACTAGTTAGCAGTGAGCAATCTTTGGGAAGAGAAACAGCGTTAAAGTTTCAGGTTGATCTGAAATGTTAGCTCTGCCTCTCTTCCCACAGATGCGGTCTAAGTTTCATTGTCTGGTTTTATTTTAGGTTTCCAGCATTGCAGCTTTGATTTTCTGAGCAATCTTTGCTTGTACCATTGATTAATTCTCTTATTTCTTGTTCTGCCCCCTTCCAGTCCATTACCACCACATCCAAATCATCACTCAACACCTTGATAACCCCTGACAGCTCCACACACTGCTACTGCAATGCCCTTCCAGCAGGGCTCGAGGGCTCAGGTGGCAAAAATAGAACTGAGGACATCAGCGTCTTGTAAACAGCTTCAAATCCAACGCACCCTGCAATTATTGACCTCTGTGGTCTGTGTAGACTAAAGGGATTAAATCAAAAAATGATTTTAATTTCCAGCTGCAGAAAGGACTACTTGTTCATCTGCAATTATTTTAACAAAACATCAGCATAGCAAAGATGGGTAAAAGAATCTAAATGAAGAATGTCCTTCATGGATTGATCAACATTCTATTGATTAAAAAAATCATACCCTCAATTTTAGACTAAGTGGGTAGTTTGTGTGTTAAAAAAAAGATTTAACAATATCTGAAAAGAAGCAATGCCCGGAGGCACACAGGCATAAAGAGCCGCTGAGATTTAATGTCAATGAAATATAGAAAATATTAATCAGATTCTTCACCTGACATCAATGAGAATCTCAGTATGATCTGACAACATCAGTGCATGTTTCATAACATAATTACGCTAGCTAGTATAGTAAAATTTACTTTCATACTGTTAATCACCTTGCACTGCTTTCCAGTCAGTACTGATACCCAACCTAGATTACTAGTTTTATTACCAATGCTACCATTAAATCTTCTACTCATAACAAAACCTCTTGCTAATTCCCCAAGACATGCAGGTGTTCATTCTTGGAACAGAATCCCCAAGGAGAGCATGAAAAAAGCATAGTTATTCAAATAAAATTTAGATGAATTTTATGAAAATACTGTGAATCCAGCATTGGAACACCCAGGGCCTGACATGTTATTGCAGAGTGGAGAGGAACAGGGACTTTGTATCTGTGGTTCACAAAGACCTCTCCCCTTGCATCTTCCTCACCTCATCTGGCTCTGTTGGACATTCACCAATGTAAAAACATACAAGTGAGCAGGAGAAGGCTACTGGGCCAGAGTCTGCTCTGCCATTCAATAAGATCATGCCTGGTCTGATTGCTGCAATTACCCAACTCCGTTACTGTCGAACTGTACAACTACCAGGACAGTTGGTGGTGGACTGGATGGACTTTCTTCATCTTGCAATTCAAACACGCATCTGTCGAGTATGACAAATACAACACATATTTAATGCATTTATAAAGGTTCAACAATAGTTTATATAAGTGACCTTGTATCTATTAAGATCCATTTTACCAAATGCACTGACTATAGTTGCTTCTGGCACTGCCTGGATTTAATGCTCATTCCACCGGAGGGGCCTTGGTCAGTGCTAGCTTTGAGCCAAAATTAATATCAAATGCAGTAGGAGCAGATGACAGACAAACAGGAAAACTTGTCCATCTCTGGGAGCAGTGATGCCCTTTAAAGGTAAATCATGCACAGTAACAGCTGGTGAATGGTGGGAGAGGCAGTTTGTACATGCTTGGCTGTTGGTTTGTATAGTTTGTATTAACAATAAGACTCAGCTAAGGTAGCTTGGCTGTGTTCTGTCACTTTATTTTTCAAAGGGGCAGGTTTAGAAGACTTTTTATATGGAAGTTGTCTTCTTACAGAAACTACAGGGTTGTATTGTGGCCTTTGGCCTCCAGAACTGAACTAGGACATATAAAACTGTATTGTTTAATAAAGCACTGTAATTAGACAAGAACATTGCAGCATAAAAATATTCTATTAGACATCACTGTTTAGTGGATTTTCATATTCACAAATCCAATAAGTAATTTCAAAAAGTGTTATTTAATAAGCTAATAAATACAGTAACTTTCCCATAGAAAACTGACTTTCAACATAAAAAGGTTGCATGTTAGCTTTGATCTCAATCAAAGTCCCAACAAATATTGTTTAAACAGACAGCATGCCGCTCTGACCCTTCAGTAATAGTTTAAACAGACAGCATGTTGCTCTGACCCTTCAGTAATACAGCTGCAAGTCCTTCTCGTGCCATTGCCTCTTCCTTTCTTTTCTAGATAGGAATTCAGAAGGCCTAATGTGATTTTTCTCAGATGGCTAGGTACCACAAAAACTGCAAAGCAAATTCTAAAAGGAACATATTGCACCACATTGTATCATATATTATATATCAAGCATACTTTAAAGCTACATCATAAGTGTATATAAAGATTGATAGCATCAAAAGATCTTGTTATTTAAATATACAAATACTGAAAAGTACTTTGTTTTAATGTGAAAGACATGTCACTTTTACTCAAAGTGCCTCTGCTACACATTTCTCTTTTATGAACATTTTTACAATTCAGACCAAAAGAACTCCTAAAAAACATATGGGTAATAGACGATGAGATGCAATGGTAGCCAGGGCTATTATGTACATGGTAGTAGCTTACTTTAGAGAGCTGAGCCCTCTAGCATCAATGCAATCTTTTTTATTAACCTGACCAATAGTACTATAATACAAAGCTATTTGAAGTACCTTTAATTATATTTACAAAGCTTTCCATTTGACCTTATTCTCTGTACAATTCCAGTCTTAAAATTACAAAGAATTCATCATAATTTAACAATGTTAAACTTAGAGACTCCTAGAACTGAACTTCCACTGCACAATGGGCAGTGCGGTGGATGCAGATGGACTGATGGGAGCTGCATTGAGGGTAATATTAACAGGATTCCTAGAGGTAGGGTTCACCAAAGATCCTGCGACACTCCATGACACCAGAGCTGGGAGGCCGGTCACAATTATGGGTCAGCTTCACCTGGTTGGGAGTTAGCATATCATACGCCATCTTATACTCACGGTCAAATGCATCTGTTAAAATACAGAACATAGATATAGAAACATAGAACATTTACTCTTTAAGAAAGTTGAAGTAAAAACAAAACAAAAGTATTTAAATCAAACACTGCTTCTTAAATCTTATTGTGGTTGAGATGCATGTTATATATCCTACAGTTCATTGCCAACTATATGAAGCTTTAATGTTTTAAAGAACAGAGCAGATTTAGTAATCCATCTTGAGGTTTACCTTTCTGGTGTATAATTGGAATGCAAGGCTTTATCTTTGAGTTAAGCCTTTGTTTTTAACTGAAGCAGTAAGCTACATT
Organism: Pristis pectinata; assembly: GCF_009764475.1. NCBI lineage: Eukaryota > Metazoa > Chordata > Chondrichthyes > Rhinopristiformes > Pristidae > Pristis > Pristis pectinata. The sequence goes on from NC_067432.1 coordinate 1,460,899, forward strand.
GGCCAATTTCCTCCCCCACACTCCCTTCAGCATTCAAGGGGAGACCACACGACTCAGTGACAACACTCATCCCCTCACCAGTATTCAGGAGGGCAGAGGAAGGCAGAGGAGAGGACAAGGAACGGGAAAGGATAGATCAACTGGTGCATTGTTCCATAGAAAGACATTATGCTTGGGCAGTTTTAATCAAGTACCCCAGTGTGATGTGCTCCAATTGTACAGAAGATGGGTTTGCAAAAATTTATTTTCTAAATCAATGGATTTTTGTCTGTGCTGGTCAGAAGATCAGCATACCTCCATAAAACTGAAAGGAATTGCAGAATTATAGGTAATTTAGCCATGCCTTTACATCCTCAGTCATTTTATTCTCTGGGTTAGAGCTGTTAATCAGAAATTGATGCCAACAATCTGCTAGATTCCTCTCACTGTACTTACGACTAAGTATTTGACCTTGGTTATTTAATTTACTAGTGAATGAAATTGATGTGCTTTCACTGACAGACATTGATAGCCCTTTTGAAGTATTGACATATATTGGTTAATCCAGTTTAATTAAGTCAGAACAGATTATTTTATTATATAAAGTTTAACAGATTAGAATCAATGGAGTTTACAGGGCGGGTGCCGATAACCTTTCTGTGGTCTGCATGGGGCACTGGATTTTTCTGGTTCTAAATGGTCAGTTAGGAAAAAACATTACCTATATCGATGTTGTCCTTCCCAAGAGCCACAAGTGACAGGAACAGAATTTCTCTGTATAGACTCCTTCAGAGAAGAAATGAAAACAAATTAAAGATGGGAAAAAAATATCCTGCACTTTCTTGTTAAATATTTCTTATTTTTTTGAATCAACTCTAACTTTCTTTGTATGTTATCTCTGGTTAGCTGGTCTTCATAATACTCAGGGTAGATAATGCAATGACATCACACCTGACAAGATGATGTTCCAGAAGGACAAGTGCAGATGGTGATTAAGACCAAGTGTCCCTCACACCCACTTGTTTCCCAGGGCATTACTCAGCATCTGGACAAGTTAGAACCAATTTACATGTCAAGAAAGTCAAGGCTTGAAATGGAATTAACTGCAGAGGGGAACTTGAAAGGTGGAACAAGGTATACTTTGTGTTTGATATATAAAAGGAGAATTGAGAAACAGCTACTACATGCTTAAAACGGCCACTACTTACTTACCTTTGTCTTTTAAGATTTGGCTGTGTGCTCAGCACATCCAGAATCTTGCTCATTGGTTTATAGATGTTGTTCATCTGAATGCTTTTTACAATGCTATCTAGAAAATCCTTGTTAAATACGTGGCCTTCATCCCGCACAGTGTGAACAAGTGGATGTTTCTTAGCTGTTAGTTGGGAAAAAAAAATTTATTAATTCTAGATATATTCTAGTTATTTCACAAAGAAAATGACAATATATAATTTCTTCAAAAGCTTTTATCTTTTTTAATAATCTACTTTGTTCTAATAGTAAAACATCATCACTAACCTTATCGATTGAAGGATCCCTGTCAGAAAAACCACTAACTTGAGACTCTCTTGAACTATAGCAATTCTACCAAACTTTATTTTAGTTTTATAAACAGGGAGAGAGGAGACCTTTCTTGCCTGTAAAAGAAATTGCACTCCAAAAAAGAAGAGAACCTACTCCTGGGCCAGGCTTCCAAAATAGTTTTGAAGTGGTCTGTAAAATTTGCAGCAGCTGTGGTTGGTAAAATTTGGTAAGGCATTTTGTCCAGGATTCGCTTTTGGGAATGTCATTTACATCGCAGCCTGCAGGGAAACGAATGCTCTCTCACAGCTGTGACGAAAACTCAGAAAGAAACAAAAGTTCTGAGGAATTTATTAAGAGGTTAGATTTCTGGGCTTGTGCCTGTGTGATCTGTCTTTATCCTCCACCTCCTCCTTCCTCACCAGCACATTTCTCAAGCTGGATCAGTGTGTGTCAACGCCAGGACTGGTGTAACTGCAACTGATGAATGTGAGTAGAGAAACAAAGGACTGCAGATGCTGGAATCTCGATGAAAAACACGATGATGCTGGAGGAACTCAGCGGGCCAGGCAGCATCCGTGGAGAAAAGCAGACGGTCAACGTTTCGGGTCAGGACCCTTCTTCAGGACTGAAGATAGGAAAAGGGGAAGCCCAATATATAGGAGGGAAAAGCAGAGCAGTGATAGGTGGACAAAAGAGGGGAGGCAGGGTGGGCACAGGGTGGTGATAGGTAGATGCAGGTAAGAGATAGTGATAGGCAGGTGCGGGGGAGGAGGGGAGAGCAGATCCACTGGGGGATGGGTCAAAGGTAAGGAGAGAGAGGAAAAGGAGGGGTAGAAAAAAAAGAGAGGTAGGCTAGGGAAGGGAAGCATGGTGGGGGGGTGTGGGGGAAATCACCTGAAGTGGGAGAATTCAATGTTCATGGCATTAAGCTGCAAGGTTCAAAGATGGAAAATGAGGAGCTGTTCCTCCAGTTTGCGCTTGGAATTCTCCTGGCAGTGGATGAGGCCGAGGACTGACGTATCTGTGATAGTGTGGGAGGGGGAGTTGAAATGACCGGCAACGGGGAGATGCAGATCGCGGTTATGGACAGTCTGTGTTTGGTCTCACCAACGTAGGCCTCCTAGGTGACCGTTTTGCAGAACACCTGCACTCTGTCCATAACCGCGATCTGCATCTCCCCATTGCCGGTCACTTTAACTCCCCCTCCCACTCCATCACAGATACGTCAGTCCTCGGCCTCCTCCACTGCCAGGAGAACTCCAAGCGCAAACTGGAGGAACAGCACCTTATTTTCCGTCTTGGAACCTTGCAGCCTAACGGCACGAACAGTGAATTCTCCCACTTTAGGTAATCTCTCCTCTCCCCCCACCCTCAACATGCTTCTTCTTTTCTTCCCTTTCATAGCACCTTTTTTTCCCCTCTCTCCTTACCTGTGACCCATCTCCCGGTGGATCTGCTCTCCCCTCCTCCCCCGCACCATCTAAGAGGGGAGAGCAGATCCACCGGGGGATGGATGCCTATCACCATCTCTTACCTGCAACTACCTATCACCACCTTGTGCCCACCCCACCTCCCCTCTTTTGTCCACCTATCACTGCTCTGCTTTTCCCTCCTATATATTGGGCTTCCCCTTTTCCTATCTTCAGTCCTGAAGGAGGGTCCTGATCTGAAGTGTTGACCGTCTGCTTTTCTCCACGGATGCTGCCTGGCCTCATTGTGCTTCATCATGATGAATGTGAGTAATCATTTTTCAAAAATCTGTTTCAATCTCTCTACATCTTTGCTTAATATCTGTTTACATTTCTCATCCCCCCCACTACCAGTGTAAAATAATTGGCTGGTTGCTCAAACTTGGATTCTCTTTCCATTCCTCTTAATGTTCTTCTCCCACAACGCTGCATGCTGCTATTGTGTTATCAGTCACTTGGCATGGCTCGGCTACTGGAGTAATGACCCCATGACTGTTAGTCCCGTATGTAATAAACAAGAAAGGGCAGCCAAAGCCAAGGAAGGAGAATGTTGGGAGTGGGAAGGGGGGTTAGGAAAGAGGAACAAGTGCCCATATAACACTGTGATACAAGGCCTCTTCAACCAGTGCAACACTGGCATTGATTTTAATGTTTGCTTGTGCCAACATGATTAACAATGATCAAAATTCCATTTTACAGTCCTTACACAGAATGGTGAGCACACTATCCAAGCTATTGGAGGCACCAACTGGTATGACAGCAAGAGTTGGATAACTTCACAACATGCAAGCAAAACAACTACTGTAAGGTTTGGAACCTTCACACTGCACGTATTTCAAAATCTATGCAGTTTAAAAAGCAATGGGTAGAAAAGGAATTGGAAACAGAGCAAACAGCTCCCTGGCTTTGTGAAATAAGTAAACATTACAATTCAAGTTTAAAATGAAAATAATTACTGACAAGAATTATTTTCAACATAAATGGAGCTCCCATTTAAAAGGCAATCAAGTGATGACAATAGATCAAGAATAAATTTGACACTCACTCTCAAATAAAAGAGTGTAATTAAGACCTGTGAAGACACAGAAAATAGTGTTAGTCACAGTCAGAATAGACTTCACAACACAACTGTGCTTAAAGAACTGCTGGTTAAAATTCTAACTTGCCCTCCTCTTTAAATGCTTTGAATAACCCAGCACCAAGTATTACCTCTCATTTGTAGGGTTCGCGGTTCCTATCTCAGCTGCCTGCCTAATGCATGTCCCAGGTGAAGTGTTCCTCTTGTTAATGAACTGGAATGGATTTTTAGATGAGGAAAGAAAATACTTTTCCATTTCAACTGAACTTATTGCCTGAAATTCTGAGCTTGCTGAGAAACATTTGCTGCTCAGGTCTCCTGCCAAGAATTACAGAACATTTATGACACAGGAAGAAGCCGCTGGGCCCTCTTTGTCTGTGCTCAGCCTTGAGCCTGAAGCCACCCTCCTGCACTGTGTGCGTGGCCCTGCAGGTCACGGATCTTTATGTCCACATCAAGTACCAGTTAAACCCAAGGAAGGGTTCTGCCTCACCACTCTCAGACAGAGAGTTTGGACCTTGCCATCTTCTGGGTGATTTTTCTTCCCCCCACCCCACCCCATCTCCCATCTCTTTCCAAGCCTTCTACCAATTACTTTAAATCTACATCCTGTGCTGTTAATCCCTTTAAGGGAAATAGTTCCTTCCTACTTACTTTACCTAGACCTCTCATTATATACAGTGCCTGATGCCCAATTCCTTCAGCTCTTAGGGATGCAGAACAGGTCATTAGTGTCCTCATTGCTGCAAAACTGTGAGGGCAACAAAATCAAAGCTAAGGCACTAAACTTAAAGAAAATGATCATTTTATCTAAAACTAAATAATAGCCTGTTAATAAAATGATTAAAATCTTATGAACAAAATGCTGCAGGAGTTTGGTGATGTAATTTGGTTGTGCTAGAGGTGGCAAAAATATAGCAAGGACTTAAAATTCAGCACCCTACATTTTTCAGTACTCATGCTCAAAAGTTGAATACAAGCACATTTCTGCATTCAGACTGTAATCTAGCACTGGGTGAAGCAGCGGCTAATGGTGAGATTCAGCTAGAAATAACCCCAAGTAGAACTGCAAGGTTAATAATTAAGCTCATGGCAGAGTATGCACATTAACTATGCTGTGATATAAAGAGATCAATAACTACTTAGATTAAATCTGAAGGTATTTCACAGAAAGTTGGTCAGTCTAAAGTTGGAAACCAGACACTAAAAGGGAAAAAATGTTTGTACTGGAGGCTAGAATTCTTGAAGTGCAAAGGGTTGTAGGAGTTAGGCCAGCAATAGAGACAAATGTAGGTCAGTGAGCACATGGGTGCTGGTGAAGGGGGCAGACCGAGATCACACGAGGGCAGCAAAATGTTGACGGAGGATGGAAGAGAGGTTGCCCAGGAGTTCATTGGGATCTTCCAGACTGAAGTGAATCTCTTAAAATAAAAATTATAAAAATGGGACGGGTGACCATACTGACCAGTCAGTAGATACCACAGTAAATAAAAAATGCTTCAGTAATCAATTAATGTCAATGATACCGTTGATGTGCAGCTCTGTAATCAATTGAACACTGAGCTTATTCATTTTCTTTTGTATTTCCTTTTCCTGATGAAAATCAAGGCATAATTATGTTAAACATAAATTTTCACTCACTTTTAGCATTCCAGAGGATGTAGAAAGGCTGGCTGCGATCTTGATGCAACTTCAGGTTGTCCCACAGCATTTGAATTAGGACGTGTTTGCTGTCTTCTGACATCCAGCTTCGAGGGATCTGTGAAACAGTACCATTACTGTATGCCAGGGGTTTGAACACAGTCTTTGCAATAGTTCTCAACTCGGGAAAAACATTTTATCTATAATTAATTCTGCCAAATAAAACAGCAGTCTATGATTATGAGCTGGAACGTGGCAACAGAAAAGGGATGAGCAGAGCTGTACTTGGTGCAGTTCCACATGCACCTGCCTTGAACTCACCATAAGTTTAATAAATTGAATTTAGATAATGCCATTGCACAGCTGTCAGCCAGCATTAGGAAGCAGAAAGTGGCTGGTTGTTAGTCTGCATTTTTAATTAGTCTTGAACTGTTAATAACATTTAACAAAGCTCGAGTCTTTTGCACCATGGCCCACTAATATATTTGTCCAATTTACAGACATGATTCTTCCACACTTGGGTTACAACTAAAGAAAAATACTTAGCAGAAAGAAAGTGGAACTTAAGCTTATAAATTTACTATTGATAGTGGTAGAAGTGACAATTCATATTGAGTGCACTGTACAACATTTTAAAAATTCATTCATTGCATCTGGATGGCACTAGCAATACTAGTGACTCTCATTAGTTACCCTTGAGAACGTGGTGGTGACCAACTTTCCCGAACCACTTCTGTGCTCGTGGTTGAGATACTCCCGCAGTGTCATTGGGTAGGGAATTCCAGGACAGGTCCAAAAGCAGTAGAGGATCTGAGATACATTTCCAAGTCAGAATGCCACAGTGCCCCTGTACACTTGCTGCCATGTTCTTCTAGGTGGTAGTTGTTGGGTTGGGAGCAGGCTTGGCATGTTGCTGCAATGTATTTTGTGGATATTATATACTCTGGCCACGGGGAGCCAGTAGTACAGGGTGCTGGATGGACCACCAAACAAGCAAGTTCTTTTAATGATGTAAATGATGCAGTCTGCGAGGTAATGATGCAGCTCTACAAAACTCTGGTTAGACCACACTTAGAGTACAGTGTCCAGTTCTGGTCGCCTCATTATAGGAAGGATGTGGAAGCGTTGGAAAGGGTGCAGAGGAGATTTACCAGGATGCTGCCTGGTTTAGAGAGTATGCATTATGAGGAGAGACTAAAGGAGCTAGGGCTTTACTCTTTTGGAGAGAAGGAGGATGAGAGGAGACATGATAGAGGTATACAAAATATTAAGAGGAATAGATAGAGTGGACAGCCAGCGCCTCTTTCCCAGGGCACCAATGCTCAATACAAGAGGGCATGGCTTTAAAGTAATGGGTGGGAAGTTCAAGGGAGATATCAGAGGGAGGTTTTTTTTTTACCTAGAGAGTGGTTGGGGCATGAAATGTGCTGCCTGGGGTGGTGGTGGAGGCAGGTACATTGGTCGAATTCAAGAGATTGCTAGATAAGCATATGGAGGAATTTAAAATAGAGGGATATGTGGGAGGAAGGGGTTAGATAGTATTGGGCGAGGTTTAAAGGTCAGTGCAACATTGTGGGCTGAAGGGCCTGTATTGTGCTGTACTGTTCTATGATCCCGTTTGCTGTCAAACTTAAAATATTGCTTGAATTGCACTCATCCAGGGAAGTAGGGAGTACTCCATCACACTTACAGATAGTGGCAAAATTTAGGGAATCCAAATGCTCTGGCAGCCACAGTGTTTATGTGGTTAGTCCGGTTATGGTCCGGTCAATGATGACCCCAGAATATCACTAGCGACATGAGTTTTTACATGAAAATTTCAGAGGGAGATAAGTTAAATTCTTCCTTGTTTGAGACTATAATTGCCTATTACTTGGGTGGTGCTGGTTTTACTTGTCACAATGGCCTGGATGTTGCCTAGGTTTTGCTGTTTGCCATCATGGTCTGCTTCATTATCTGCTGAGGTACAGGTGAACTAACGGCAGTCAGGAACACCCCCACTTCTGACTTTGCTACAGTGCGTATTGGCAAGTGCAATTTTCCCTTTCACAGATAGCGGCAAGCCCCTAAATGAACTTAATGCAACACTGAGATTGCTTTTCCTACCATTGGCTTACCGTCACACCTTTATTGCAGTGTTCCGAAGTTAGTACAAGTCCAGGCAAGTTGGTGGGCAGATCAATCCGACGGAAGTACCACACCAAGTTCCAGAATACTATTGGATGGTGATCCACAAACGTTGCCATGGATATCACTTGATCACCTTCATTCTCAAGCAAACTTTCCAGCTCTTTCCACAACACTAAGGGGCTCAGGTATGGGACTGTTACGGGGTCAGGATGGGTTAACTGCCACTCCATGCCCAATGGATCCTTGAAAAATGAACAACAGTAGTGGTGAAATTTATTTCCTGCCAGTTTCTTCAAATTTTGCTTCAAGCTAAAAAAGATTCTGAAAATAAATCATTTGAAAATTAAAAGCAAACACAACTTATCTCCCTCTGTGCAGTTCTGGTCACCTAACTATAGGAAGGATATCAGTAAGATTGAAAGAGTGCAGAGGAGATTTACTAGAATGTTGCTGGGTCTTCAGGAGTTGAGTTACAGGGAAAGATTGAACAGGTTAGGACTTTATTCCTTGGAGCGTAGAAGAATGAGGGGAGATTTGATAGAGGTTTACAAAATGATGAGGGGTATAGACAGAGTAAATGCAAGTAGGCTCATTCCACCTAGATTAAGAGAGATAAGTACAAGGGGACATGGCTTTAGGGTGAAAGGGGAAAGTTTAGGGGGAACATTAGGGGGAACTTCTTCACTCAAAGAGTGGTGGGAGTGTGGAACGGGCTGCCATCTGATGTGGTAAATGCGGACTCACTCTTGAGTTTTAAGAATAAATTGGATAGATACATGGATGGGAGAGGCCTGAAGGGATATGGACTGGGTGCAGGTAAATGGGACTAGCGGAATACTGTTTTGGCACAGACTAGAATGGCCTGTTTTACTGTGTTGTAGTGTTCTATGGTTCTAAGAGACTCAGAAAATAATTCTGTTGGAAAAAGTAAGCATTCTGCATTAAGCATCACGAAATTTTGACTGATACCTTAAATGTGACTTTTCTGACTGGCTTTAAATTTACTGTGAGTCACAAATGTAGACTCCTTGGAATAAAAAGTACTCCCTGTAGATATTCCTTGCTTGTTATTGAACCTGCCCCATCTCTAACTCTGCCTGTAGGTGTAACTTGCACACAATTCCAAATGTAAAGGCAAAATGAAACTGGGTTGTTCTAATTAGCTTTTTAAGTCTCCAAAGACTTTTCAAAATGACATTGCATCTCCTTCATCACTCCACGTACCGCTGAATCATTCAGGTTAGTGGGCAGGCTGCCTGTTGGAACAGTGTGGATGTGTCGCCATGTTCCAGGCTCCTCAGTCACACAGCCACATCCACTGACGCTTCTCGCCATTGGCTGGCCCAAGGGGAAGGACTCACTGATCCCATGCCATCGATCTGAAGGAATCTGAATGCATCTTGCTGAAGGTGGCTGGACACTACTGACGAGGAGAAATAGACATTTATGGATAAATTGCCAATTTAAATTTTTATAATTAAATCCCAATGAACACATAATGCTGATAAAAACATAAGAGGGCTTGGGAATCAAGGTATCCAAGAGCTCTCTGAAAATTGACCAACCTTTGTTCCATGTGTGAATGAACTCATTCATCGCAGTGTGATGATTAGCTTAGGTAGGGAAAATACGCAAGAGGTGTACAACTGTGTGAGCTCTGATCAATCTGTACGTCTATTCCAATCTTTGCTATGATACTTAGAAACATGAAGTAAGGTTTGGTAGTTCAGAATAGGGCGAGTGACAGAAAAGAAACAAGGAATTTAGCATCATATGACCCCAAGGCATAGAAATTCACTCCAGCAGTCTGGACTGATAGAGCACATGGCTCCTGATAGAGGGGTCCTGATGCAAACTTCATCCTGAAGTTACCTCAAAGTGTATTGCAAGCAACAGAGTACTTTTCAAGTGTAGTCATTGTTGTAATACAGGAACAACTGTAATCATGTCTGCACAGCAAGCTCCCACTAACAATAAAAGAATGACCCAATAATCTGTTTCATGACAGGTCGAGGAAGTGGCTAAAAAAACCATACAAGATCCTGGGCTTTCTAAATACAGGCAATGAGCACAAGAGCAAGGAGTCGATGAAAGTTCATAAAACACTGGTCCGGCCATTGCAGAATCGTCTTCAGCTCTGTGTGCCACACTCGAGGAAAGATGGAAAAGTTTTAGAGAGGGCGCAGAAGACATTCAGCAAACTGATTCCAGGGATGAGGGACTTTAGTTACGAGGACAGACTGGAAAAGCAGAAACTGTTCTCTGCAGAACAGAGGAAGTTGCAAGGAGATTTAACGGAGGTACAGGCAGAGCAAATAGAGAGAAACTGTCCCTATTGGCGTAGGTGTCACGAACTAGGGAACATGGAATGAAGGTTATTGGCAAACAAATCAAAAATGCTGTAAGGACAGATCTTTAAGTGGTGCAGGTCTAGAACTACCCTCACAGAGTAACACCCGTCATAACTCATGGGGAGTTACCTTTATCTTGACACTGCTGTGATGCTTCAGTCAGTGGGCACTTCCTTGGTAGAGTTTGTTAACTGGCGAGTCACCCATGGAGATAAGTGCAGTCAAGTTTGCAATAAAAACAAAGTGCTGGAAACACTGAGCAGGTCAGGCAGTATCCGTGGAAAGAGAAACATAGTTAATTTTTCAGCTGAAGACCCTTCATCAGGGCATAGTTCTGATGAGGGTCTTTCACCTGAAATATTAACTGCTCCTCACTCTACAGATGCTGTGTTTCCAGCACTTTATGTTTTTATTTCAAATTTCCAGAACCTGCAGATTTTTTAAATTTTTGCTCACATTTTCCCAAGCAGAGATTATCAGTCGGGTACAGAAAGGCTGGCTACTTTTTCTCTCTGACATTAAGGCAAATCCTAGCACATCAGCTATGCTTCCTGTGTCACTAACTCACCCGAGCTCAGGGACTGATATCAATTTTGCTGCTTAGAATCAAGTGTCACACCATGTGCTGTATTATTTGATAAAATGGAGCTAACTGCAAAACCTGTAATTGATTTAAGGTGTTTAGGATGTGACAGATGCAAGCCACATCCTTCGACATGTCATAAGCGAAGTGGGATACTAAGAGTATGGAGGAGGATGTAAAGTGGCTTCAAGGGGATATGGACAAGCTGAGAAGGTGGTAGGAACACCACAAATACAATATAATGTAGGAGTCATCCACTATGGTCAAATTATCAGCAGAGGATCTGTAAAAGAGTGAGAGACTGGGTAGCATTAATATTCAGAGGGACCTAGGTGTGCTTGTACACAAGTTAAAGAAGGTCAACATGCAAGTGCAGCAAGCAATGAGGAGGGCAAATGATATGTCAGCTTTGATGACAAGACAACTTGAATACAGGAATAAGGAAGCCTTATTGCATTTGTATAGGACCACACGGTATGTGTACAGTTAGCGTCTTTACCCAAGAAAGGATGTACTTACCTTAGAGGTAGCACAGCACAGAGCCACTAGACTGGTGACTGGTTCTAAGGAGGGTTGGGGGGGGTGAGGGGATGGGGGAGGGTTGGGGGGGCGGGTAGGGAGCTGGTATATGAGGAGAGATTGAGCAGATTGGGACTGTAGAGAAGATTGAGAGGAGATCTCATCGAAACTTCCAAAATCCTTAAAAGGGCTTGGTAAGCTAAATGCAAGAAGGATGCATCCCTTGGCAGAGGAGTCTAGGACCAGGGGCAGTGTTTCAGAATTAGGGGTAGGCTGTTCAGGGCTGATATGACAAGTTGTTATGCTGCTGAAAGCGTGCTGATCCTTTGGAGTTCTCTACCTCAGAGGACTACAGGGACTCAGTCTTTGCACATTCAAAACATAGATCGATACATTTCTGGGATACATGGATAAGGGATCTTTATTAGTCACAAGTACATCGAAACACAAAGTAAAATACGTCTTTTGCGTAGAGTGTTCTGGGGGGCAGCCTGCAAGTGTCGCCACGCTTCCAGCACCAACATAGCATGCCCACAACTTCCTAACCCGTACTTCTTTGGAATGTGGGACGAAACTGGAGCACCCGGAGGAAACCCATGCAGACACAGGGAGAACGTACAAGCTCCTTACAGACAGTGGTGGGAATTGAACCTGGGTCGCTGGTGCTGTAATAGCATTACGCTCACTGCTACACTGGAACATGAGAGAAACAAAGGAGTGCAGATGCTAGAACCTAGATGAAAAACACAATGATGCTGGAGGAACTCAGCAGGCTAGGCAGCATCAGTGGGAAAAAGCAGGTAGTCAATGCTTTGGGTCAGGATTCTTCCTGACCTGAAACGTTGACCGCCTGCTTTTCTCCATGGATGCTGCCTGGCCTGCTGAGTTTCTCCAGCATCATAGTGTTTTTCACAACGGAAAATGATGCTGGAAATAAAAGATCAGCCATGATCTCGATGACTGGGGAAGTAGACTTCTAGGGCAATGGCCACTCCTGCTCTGATTTGTTATGCTCCTCAGGATGTGTCAATTCACCTAGACTGGAACTTTCAAAACTTCTCTTAGGAAATTCATTCAGCTTTCTCCTTGAAAGACATTGTTAGTTTGTAGGTGCCAGGTTTATTGGTTACGTTAAGGCTAGTCATGCAATTGCAATCATGAACAACCAAAAGGAAATCAGATTTCCTGCCTCACCATCCTAATCCTGCCAGTCTGGTCTCAGACTGGGAGACCCTTCATTGCTTTGCTTTTCAGTGATTTTCCTTGACTGAAATAATGAGAAAGTGTTTGCTTCTGTACAACTGAAAAGTGTAACAATTAGTGTAACGCTGTTACAGTGCCGGCAACCTGGGTTCAATTCCCGCCGCTGTCTGTATGTTCTCTCCATGACTGTGTGGGTTTCCTCCGGGTGCTCCGGTTTCCTCCCACATTCCAAAAGACGTACAGGTTAGGAGCTGTGGGCATGCTATGTTGGCGCCAGAAGCATGGTGATACTTGCGGGCTGCCCCCAGAACACTCTACACAAAGATTCATTTCACTGTTTTGATGTACATGTGACTAATAAAGAAATCCTATCTTATCTTAACATGTTTTAAGTATGGAGATATGAATGCACAGATCTATGACTTTCAACAAAACAGTACAACTGAGTTGCAGGTTTGATTCTCACCACGCCGATCTACAAGTTAGACCCAGGATGTGACCCTGACATTTACCACTGCATGTCTGGAACTTCCTGCACTGTAATTCTTGGAGAGTGAGGCTTGCTGGCATCGCTCACACCCAGATCAGGTGGGGAGACTGTAAAGTTCTTAATTCCTCGGCAAGATTGTATGGACTGTAAATTCTGTATACTTTCTGCAGATGCACTGGATTTCAGAAAATACCTAATAAATATTAAAAAAAAGACATTACAGTGTACTTTCTTCGATTGATTACATTCTAGAAAATAATCAGACATGAGTCAGTAAAATTACATGGGAAGAAAGTCTGAAATGAAAATGCTAACAGTGGGGCAGTTGGTTCAGAACGTCTCTTGACCAGTTAAGAGTTTCTACAATTCAGTTCAATTCACAGGCTTTCAGAAGAACAACAACGGACTCTGATGTACTCACGCAACACCCACACAATGATACCACACTACAAATCTTCACCCAAACTCAATAAAGCACAAAATCATACATGAACTGCAGAATTACCGCAAAAATGGACAAATGAATTTGTCAGTGATTCCTGGAAGAGTCCCAGACTAAATGTACCTGCACTAGGTTATGGACTCAACTTGTGCCTACAGACTTGCATTGGCTTTCAATAATTTGTGCTCAGTACGTGGAAAGCATTGGTGCAGTTGCACCTACTGCTCTTGTCTACTGGTTCTTTCCCAAGAAGTTATTGCTTGTTGTTAGTTGCTAAGTTACTTAGCAAACATCAATCAGTAATATGGGCCACACTATATAGGGCAGGTAGCTTTCTTTCCTTAAAGGGCATTAAGGAAATTCAAAGGGCAAAAGAAAGAAAGCCCTGTCCTGGTTCATCTCAATATTCTAACGGTGTGTATTTGCTATCAGAGTCTTAAATGAAGTTAAGTTTGTGGATCACTTTACTGGATTACTTACAGTGAATTATACAAATGATACACAGCACTTATGCCCTGCTTGTTCAAACGTTACCTTAACCAAACAAAACTTCCTGAATCAAACACGACTCCTTATGATCCAGGCTTGGCCCTTAAGCACCTTCACTGACAATCTGAATGGGACTGAAGGAGCCTTTGTTGAAGTTGGTGTCCTGAGTTATCCTACATCCCGGGAACAGGGAGTAGGGCAGTTGGTTCTTCGAATTTGGGATGGGAGAGTAAATAAACAGAAAGCATTCAAACCTTCCCAACAATGCACAGGAGAAATGAAAGAGTTTGAAGTGGTGCTGCTACACAGCTTCAATAATCCGGCTTCAATCCTGACCGCCAGTGCTGTCTGCGTGAGATCTGCACATTCTCCCTGTAGGTTTCCTCTGAGTGCTCCGGTTTCCTCCCACATCCAAAGACCTGCCAGCTGGCAAGTTATTTGGCCCCTCTAAATTACCCCCAGTGTTGTGGGAGGAGTCGTTAGGTACAAGAGAGAGACTAGGTTTCTGAGAGATAAGCAGGTGATGGGACTGATGGGAATGCTGAGAGAGTTGGCAGAGGTTAGACTGGCCAAATCCCTTCCCTCTATGTCTCAAGGAAATATGACATTTAGCTCTTTCACTTGCATTTTACATCAGGCGTCAGAAATAAACTACCTGCCCGGTCCTCGCAGATCTTTGATTTCAATCCCCAGGAAAGGAAGGAACAAGTTGCCACAGAACGGACATGTTGTGTTGAGGTTGGAGTCATCTGCTGTCCAGCCAGCCATTATTTCTTCATCATACACCAGTGAGTCACAAGTTCGACACCGGGAACAGCTGGAGATAAGAATCTGGGAAACAGGAACAAAAAGCACTTTTTAAAAAGAGCATTGGTTTATTGAATCAATCAAAAAACACTGATTCCATGGAATATGGTTCTGTAGAGAAATGTCAGAAGTACTGACCACCAAATACTCACAGCAATCATTCTTACACACTTGGCCCACCAATAGTTACATTTCTGTTACAGGAACAATGTGCTCCAGACAGGATCTTAAGTCAGAAGTATGTTCCATTAATCAAAAGAAACCTACTATTTCTCTTGGTTACCTGCCCTTCTGAATCCTGATTTTACATTACCATTCTTGTCCTCTATACTACAAGCACTGGCTCAGAAGCGAAATGTTGGACATGGCGTTCTAACAATACCACCCTTGGTATGAAGGAAAATCTGCCTTAAACAGAAGGAAGCTACCTCAGATCTGAAAGACATAAAATGATTAGGAGGAGTGCTCAGGCCCTAGGATCAGGACTTTTAGAGCCAGGTGCTCATGATTCCACAACATTCAGTTCCATTCATAACTTCTCAGCAAATGAGGCGTCCCGAGCCTGCGTGCAGCAAACCTGGATGATCTTCAGGCATGTATTATTCTTTCCACAAAAATGCTGGGCAATGGCCATTACCAAGAAGAAAGAGTCCAACCACCTACCCTTAACATTCAATGTCACTACCATGGTTGAATCCTCCACTGTTGATACCCTTGGTGGGGGGGGTCACCATTGACCAGAAACTCAACTGTACCAATCACCTGAATACTGTGGCTACAATGGCAGGTCAGAGACTGGGTATCCTGCAGCAAATGAACGTACGTGGAACAGATTAGGAGTGTGCTGGGAGAACTCTCTGCTTACCTAGAAGAGTGCAGCTGCAACAACTCCAAGCTTGACACCATCCAAGACAAAACAGCCAACTTAACGGGCACACCACTAACCACACTAAATATTCATTCCCTCTACCATGAACATATAGTGGCTACAGTGTGTACCATCTACAAAATGCACCACAGTTTCTCACCCAGGTTACCACAACTGCACCTCCCACACCTGCAGCATCTAACGCCAAGGAGGATGGAGAGCAGGTATAATGGGAACCCACCACCCGCAGGTACCCCTTCAATCATGCATTATGCAAACTTGGAAATATCCCTCCGATCCTTCATTGCCACCGGGGCTAAATCATTGAAATCGTCACGCAACAGCATTGTGGGAGCACCTTCACCCGGAATGCATGGTTCAAGAAGGCAGCTCACTACCACCTTCACAAGGGCAACTAGAGACAGGCAATAAAAGCTGGCCATGCCAGTGACACTGAGATCCTAAAATGAATGAAAAAACCCAGGATTCGCGTCCCATCTGAGCCTCTAGTGCTAAGGCTCTTTTCTCCATTCTCATCACGTTCTTCAATGCAGTCCACGCCTCCAAAACAGCCAACTGAGCTGTACTCACCCAGCATTCTCCATTATCGAATTCTCCAATACACCAGGTTTAAAACCCTTAAAACTTCTCTACACCCTTGGGCCATGCAACTGTGGAACTACTACAGCTTGATATGCTAGTCACATCAAGTCTCCACTCACTCCTGCTGACCCTCACTGTTCCAGAGCTTTCAGTCTCTTGGATCTTGCTCTTTGAACTCCCTTATGCTTTGATCCTGCTTTCTGTTTTTAAAAGGCTGCCCAAATTCACACTTTCAACTGTTCCTCATCAGCTCTTTGAAATCTTTGGCTATTGTGTTTTACTCTCTTGTAAAATACTTATGCCCTCTGGGACATGTTGCAGCATCAAAAGCACTGTGTGAACTTAAGCCACTCTTTTGCAAGCACAAGCTACATTTTTTGAACATAAGTGACAATAATTGAGACGACAGCATGATGAGCTCAGGTCACCTCCATGGCGTAGTTCTGGAAGATGCTGGTGCTGCTTGTATATCGAGAAGATCCAACATCTGATTTGTCTGGCAAAGGAAAGTTGGAACTTGCTGACTGAGCACTGCCTGAATACAAACCAAATCAGAGATGTCACAAGTAGCAGTTATTAAATTACTCATTTCACATCTTTTTATACTGAGATCCCAATTATCAACTTTAAAGGGAACAGTCATCTCATTTTCAAAAATGAATCCATTTTACAAATGATGATTGAAGGGCTTGTCAGCTCCCTATAGTCTCTCACCTTAACCCAGTACTTTAGAGAGACACAGGCCAGTGGCACAAGTTTACACTATCCCATTGAGCACATCAGTAGCTGGTACTCATTTCTGCACTCTTAAGTATTTTTTTTATATATAAAACTCAGTTTTGTTGCCAACCTCAATTGCCAGCCATACATGAAGTTGCTGAATGTATTAAACATGGAAAGAGTCAACTTTAGGAATAAGCCCCATTGATTTAATGACTAGCAGAATTTGCTACAATACACTGATAAACAATTAGCATTTAATGGCACAGCTGAAATGTTTCTCTGTGAGACTTGTACTTTGCACTGTGTACCCAGATTTTACTTGAAAACAGAAGATGCTGGAAATCTGAAATGAGAACAGAAAATGCTGGAAGGACTCAGCAGATCAGGCAGCATCTGAGGAAAAAGCAGAGTTTGCATTCTAGATTGAAGAGTCTGATCCCGAATGATCAGTCTTCAACAGAGGCTTTAGCTTTGTCCCCGTGTCTCCATCTGAATGAAGTTCAGATGAAGGGTATCGATCCAAAATGTCAACTGTCACTTTCCCTCCAAAATGCTGTCTGACCTGCTGAGTTCCTCCAGCAGCTCTTTTGTTTTACTCCAGGCTCCAGTACCTGCAGTCTCTTGCATCTCTAAGTGAAGTCACAACCCAACATGGCAATGAACTCTTTTTCTGCTGCCTCTGTGCTCATTTCTTTGGGCCAGAGTCTTCTCCCCAGGTTTTACTTACCAACTTGTAATTGCTGTCGAGGTGTCCCATCATGATTTCCAGAGCTGTCCACACTAGCCTGTCTCACACCCCCTCCTCTGGTCTCGCCTATAGGCATGCTCCCAGCTTGGGTGTAAGCTAATCTGTCTGAATCTTCATAAGTCTCTTCATCTAAGGATGATGCTTCAGGATCCTGCATTCCAGTCGAGGAGGCGCTGTTTCTCTCTGAATAATATCCCTTAAAGTAAAAGATAAAGCAAAGTTCAGTTTGTACGCATGGTAGAGATTATGCATTTCTGTGCAGAATACCTACCAGAAGTCACCACTGGAAATCTGAAACAAAACCAGAAATCTTGGAAATGCTCAGCAAGTCAGACAGTATTTGTGAAGCGAGAAATAAGAGTTAATGTTTCAGGCTGCAGACCCTTCATTAGAACTGGGACTTTTTCAGTTCTGATGGACGGTTTTCGAGTTGAAATGTTCACTGTTTCTCTCTTCACAGATGCCGCCTGGCTTGCTGATCTTTTCCCCCAACATTACTGAACTCCATGAAACACTATAATAGATTTTTTTATCTACTCATTTTATTTATTTATTACACAATTTTAATGATTGAAAACCACTTAAAAAGACCAACAATGCAACAACCAGGATATGGCCTGAGACATGAACGGCATCAGCAAAATCCCAGTGCACACCTCAGACCTATAAAGCGCAGATGGAAACCATATGGTCCACTGCATCTCAGCTGATTTTTAAAGAGCTCTGCAATTTATTCAAGGAAACACGAACAACTTGTTTTAAATGCCCCCACCATTTTAAAGTTTCCTACCTTGCCATTTTCCTTGATGGGTACAGCATATGTTGCCAACTTCGTGTACCACTTGCTTGCCTTTTCTGCCACTCCCTTCCCAGCTGAGAACATGCTGTGTTTTAGCACATCAAAGGTGGGTGGCAATAATGAGTCTAATTTAAAAGGAGGAGGAGACATGAGGGTCAAAGCTCTACCTGTCTCTCGAGCTCCTACTCTCCTGTTGCTACTTGGAGAATATGATGGTGAGGACCAAAGTCTGTCTCTTCGCTTGACATTTGCTTGTGGTTGAAATGTTCTGGAGCGTGAGAGTCCTGCTGACCTGGGTGAGCCAGATGGAAGGCTAGATCTCCTTGATCCTTTTACTACAGGCAGGACTTTGGTGTTAAATGATCCACTGCTCTCTTCCTCTGGCTTTGAGAAATCCATGCTAGGTGCGCGGCTAGACAAGGGGCTGTTCATGGAGTCCATGTACATCTCTATTTCTTCAGCCAAGTTTCGACGGGCTGAAGGAGTGGAGAGACATTTATCATAGTCTTCATCTTCGTCCTCCTCTTTCTCTTGATCAGTTTCTGCAACCAGAAGAGAAAGGGGGTCATAGCCTCTTTGAACTCCCTTTCTTTCTGCTAGTTTGACACCAGCTCCTGCACTTAGACTCCTCTGCAATTGCTTGGGTGGCTGCCTCTGGTTTTGATGCGGTTTTCCACGAGACTTCATGTTATCAAGTTCACTGTCCAGATCTTCCAAATCAAAGATGGCAGGAGAGTCTGTTTTATCCTCTATATTAGCTGATGCTTCATTCAATTCAAATGGAGTATCTTCATCACTCAATTCCTTCTCTTGGCTTAAGCTTGCCTGCTTGTGCACATGTCTGTGTTTGCTAATCTGTAATGAGTTTGGTCTTGTGGCCAATTGGAAAGCTGTTGATAGGATTTTGGCGTCAGCGCCCAGTTTTTCTGCCATTTTCCGGGGGTCATTGTCCATGCTTCCTCTGTGCACCATGAGCCCTGCATAAACATCACCACTAAGGCTGCGGTTCCTTCCTCCCCACACCATTTGTTCCTTTAGACCAGGCTCCACAGCACTTTTGTGCCTCTTGCGTAGGCTGTTGCTGTGCACCAGCCCAGGATCAGGATATGCGGCTTCACTGAAGGATGTGGTAAACAGTACCCCTGCTGCATTTTCTGTGAACAAATAGTAAACAGTTTCAATTCTGGTTAAATACAGCAATGTATTTCATTCTATTTCACATCTAATGTTTTTAAAAATAGAACTAGAAAATGCTGTAAATTCTCAGCAGGTCAGGCAGCAGCTGTGAAGAGAGAAAAATAGTTGAAGTTTTAGGTCCAACTGTCAGAGAGGTTCTGCTTCTCTATCTGCAGATTCTGTTTGATTTGCTGAGTACTTTTACTGAGTGTTTTATTTCAGATTTCTAGAACTTTGCTTTAGGAAGACAGTTTTTTGCTCCCTTACCTTGTCTATCACTGCTGAATGATGGTACAGCAGGTAGTGTGTTCCTAAGCTTCTGGTGTCACAGTAATCTCAGGCACTCACCCCTCTCTGCACTGACTGCTCTAGTGTTACCACAGGATGTGTGCCCTCTGAGAAACCACAATTAAAAACTGTATTGCTACCTCATCCACTGGAACAATGGACTGTTCACTCACACACACAAAAAAAACTTAGTGAGTGAGACCTGCAGCAGTTAATTAAAAATACGGCAACATTGGATATCAAAATTCCCAGCTGCAGGACATCACTTCAGGGATTCCTCTGGGCAGAATCACAGCCCTAATCATCTTCAGCTACCTCATCAATGATCTTTCCACCATAAAGTAAGAAGGTTTAAGAGACCGAGTTATAGGGAGAGGTTGGGCAGGCTAGAACTTTATTCAATGGAGCATAGGAGACTGAGGGGTAACTTTATAGAGGTGTATAAAATCATGAGGGGCATAGCTAGGGTAAATGCAAACCAAAAGCTAGCGGGCATAGGTTTAAGGTGAGAGGGGAAAGATTTAAAAGAAACCTTTGAGGCAACTTCTTCATTCAGAGGGTGGTGTGTATATGGAACAAGCTGCCAGAAGAAGTTGAGGTGCATACAATAACATTTAAAAAACATTTGGATAAGTACGTGGATAGCAAACATTTAGAGGAATATGGGCCAAATGCAGGAAAATGGGTCTACCTTAGGTGCGCAGCTTGGTTGGCATGGACCAGTTGGGCCAAAGGGCCTGTTTCTGTGCAGTATGACTATGTGGTATTTTTGCCAATGCGCAATTCCATTCACAATGTTTTTTTAAAGAAATGTTTATTCAATATTTTGTGATATGGCTAATGCTGACAAAACTAATATTTATTGCCTATCCCTGACTGTACTTGAGAAAGTGGTATTGAGCCACCATCCTGAACCCCTGCAATCCTTCTAATGAAGATACTCTCACAGCCTTTTCAACAGTACGCTCCAATATGCATTTTCCTTTTGCCGTAAGGGCATTAACTGAAGTTAATACTTTAATCAGTTCCATTGAATGTGCATGCTGTTGTACACAGGTAATCGAAGATGCTTCTCACAACCTGCATGACTACACATGCAGGAAGTGTTGTCAGTTCTAAGAGCACATGCTCCAGATTCCATACTTTGCAATCTGGTGCCCTGTCACAGCATCTGTGAGGCTGGTATCTATCCAGAAGGCATGTTTCAAGAAGTGGTCACTCCACAGCTTAAGCGGATGCCAGTGGCAGGGGTAAAGGATGGTCAGATAGTCAAAGCAGACCAGGCTAGTAGTGCAGCAGTGCATCTCATTTTAAATGACAATCAACCCTGGGCAATACAGCTAGAGTAAAGACCTCAGCACCAAGGATCATTCAGCCATACACGTACATCAGTAGAAGTGAGGGTGGGGGTGGGAAACAGAGAATGGTTAGGAAGTCTATTGTGATTAAAGATTCCATAGATAGTTGGGAAGACAAGTGTTTTTGTGGCCACAGACAACATTTCTAGGATACTGTGCTGCACCCCTGGTGCCAGAGTGAAGGATGGAACTGAGTGGCTGCAAAAAGTTGATACCAAGGGCATAGGCAGAAAG
Source organism: Pristis pectinata (assembly GCF_009764475.1). Classification (NCBI taxonomy): domain Eukaryota; kingdom Metazoa; phylum Chordata; class Chondrichthyes; order Rhinopristiformes; family Pristidae; genus Pristis; species Pristis pectinata. The sequence goes on from NC_067432.1 coordinate 1,482,401, forward strand.
GAGGTTTAATCCTGCAGACAAAATTTAGGAGCAAGGAAAGAGATTAAATAGATACTTGAGGAAGAAAAATCGGAGAGCTAATGGAAAAAGCTGGGGAATAGCAGTGACTGGATTTGTTGAACTGTAACAAATCTACAAATTCAATTTTAATCTTTTTTTTAGCACAGTTAACTGTTTACATTTATATATGCATAAGAGTTACTGAAAAGCTTGAAAGTTACAAGTACAGCTGAGAATGATAATCTTTAAATCGAACTCCTTGATATGAGAAGTGCCTGGATTACACACCATTGTTTTCCTCAGCAGTCTGGTTTGGCTGAGCTGTCTCTAAGTTGCAGTTCATCTTTACAATGCTGGACACAGATTTCAAGTTGCTTCTGCTTCCTTGAAATTCCAAATGGGGCAGACAATCTCCACTGCCCTTTGCACTGTCACTCTCAGATACTGCAAGCAATGCAAGAAAAAAAGAATCAGCAATTCATTATCAGGCAATTATCAAAAACAAAATAACATATTTCAACTGAAAGCACTGTATAATGATGTTACATCTTAAAACAAATTTCACTCCCCCTCCTCTCACTGTTCTGACCTCTGATACCACGATCACCACTGCCAACCCCACACTGCTTTCAGGCACCATTCCGCCCAGTTCAAAAACCACATTTTTCCAAGTCTAATGCACCAGAAATCAATAGCAGGTCACCACCACACGAGATCTCCTTCCGTTATCCATCATCCTAACCTGGAGAGAGATCACTGGTCCTTCATTATGACTGTGTCTACATGCTGGAGATCCCGCCAGAACAGCACTGTGGAGTACTTTCATCAGATATCGGCAGTTTGAGAAGGGAGCCTTAACAAGGTCAATTAAGGATGCGACTTCCTAGTGACACCCACATCCCCAAAAAAAACATATATAAACACCATTCTACCATTTGCCAAACCTTCTGCTTGCACAGACATTCAGTTTAAGTTGGTTTTTCACCAATTCTGTTCTTACCCAGTCCACAAATTTACCCTTCCTGCAGGATTAATGACAGCCATCAAAACAGCCTGCTGTTTACTTCTCTATCCTGGGGGAGTTAAGGTCAATGGAAGCAACCATTCTTTCTCTCAGGCTGGATTCCCAGCACAGCCCAGGGAATTTTGTACATTTTGGTTACATGTTCATTTTACCAAATAAGACCAGTGATCATGTGACCACATTCATTCATTCACAGCCAGGAGCAGAGTAAAAGTTCATATAGTCAGCTTCAATCAGCAAAGAAATTGAAAACCAGCTCCTACAATGAGCCCAAAATAGACTATCGAAGTCAAATGAGAACCTGGAGTGGTCCAAAAGCTGAAATCTGATCTAGTATTTTAGGTTTCACTTCTGAAGCCCTTCAGCTACAATTCCACAGATTAAGATGTCAAATAAATTCAGCCATTTGACTGTTGTATCACTCTCAAGAATTCAGGAACAACGCTGAACACTTTATTCAACTAACATGGCAATCTTTAGATCTTTAACTTGCTATTTGACTCTACTTTCTCAAGTCCCTCAATGCTCAGAAGTGAACTACAAACTTATTTTACAAACCAGTTGGTTAATTATTTCTGATCTACATTCGAGGAGAACTGAGGAATCAGTAACCATCCCAACCCCAGCTCCAGGTACTATTACTCGACACTTTCAAACACTAAGAAATTAACTCTGGACAATTTAAGCATGGCTGAGTGCATAAGCAGAAAGAAGTATCTCCACTGACGCATGATGCAATCAAATCTTCCTTCAAATCCAACCAATTTATGCCAGCCCAACCATGCACAGCGATTCTCTCTACAAAGGTGTAGAAACTACAAGAGCTGAGATGTACATGAGCTGGAGTCACTCTCTTTCTTGTCCTCCTTGTCCACTGGTTGACACACAGCAGATTGCTCCGATCCAAGGGCTGAAGGCACTTCCCCCCGTCTAACTTCTTCTTTCGATAATGAGTTGTATCCTAGATCTGATTGTCCACCTTAGACAGAACAACAATAATAAAACAACTTTTAATAATAATTAAATACATCTATAAAAAAAGTTATGACATCCTTTATAAGAGCCTCCAAAGTACTAGAATCCATTATATATAAAATGGAATAACAAAAGACTTGGAAAGCATTAATTGGATTGAGTGGGTTTATGAAAGAGAAATCATACTTACCTAATCTATGGGAGATATTGAGGATGAAGCTAGTAGAATAGGTAAGGGAGAACCAGTGGCTGTGGTGTATTTTGATGCAGGAGGCTTTTGATAATGGCAACGTAAGAGGTCAGTGAGCAAAATTAAAGCATGTGGGATAGGGAGCAATATATGGATGGAGGATAGATGACAGACAGGAAACAGACAATAGGAATAGATTGTTCTTTCTCCAGGTGGTGGGTAGTGACGAGCTGGGTACTGCAGGGATTGGTGCTTGGGCCCCAGCTGTTCACAGTCTATATACATCAATGATTTGGTTGGTGGAGACTGAAAGAGGTTTGGATGAGCTCAGTGTGTGGATGAGATTGTGGCCGACAGATATCAATGTGTAAAGTTGTGGAGTTATCCACTTTGGTGCACGCAACAGAAAAGTGGAGCATTTGTGAATGGATATTGGATATTCAAAGGGACCTACGTGTGCTTGTGAACTGAAGGCCAAAATGCAGGTGCAACAAGCCATTAGGAAGGCAAAAGGTATGGTAGCTTTTATATAAGAGGACTTGAATACAGGAATAAGGAAGTCTCTTTACCATTGTACCAGGCCTTGGTGAGACTGCATCTGGAGTACTGTGTACAGCTTTGGCCTCCTTACCCAAGGATGTACTGCCACAAAGCGAGTGCAGTGAAGATTCACTATTCAAGAAATGGCAGGGTTGCCGCATGAAGTGAGCTGCAGCAGACTGGGACTGTATTCTTGATAGATTTTTGAAGAATGAGGAGAGATCTCAATGAAACATACAGAACTGACAGGCTAGATGCAGGGTAGACATTCTCCCAGGGATGCAGTTTCAGAATAGGGACAGGTCATGTAGGACAACGATGAGGAGGAATTTCTTCACTTAGAGGACAATGAAACTTCAGAATTCTCCACTGAGGGCTGTGGGAGGTTTAGCCACCATGTTTATTTAAAACAAATATTGATAGATTTCTGGACATTAAGGAAATCAAGGGTTATGGGAATAGTATAAAAAAAATGACACAGGTAGATTATCAGCCATGATCATTGTAAATGGCAGAGCAGGCTTGAAAGGCCAAACGGACAACTCCTGCTCCTTTTTCTTATAGATAGGGGGAGGGGGAGAAATGACTATTACATGTAAATAATTGGCACTGTCAGAACTCCAAAGAATTACTTCATTCTTCAGATGATCAGTAACTACACTGAAAAATTGCAATGACACAAAACCAAAATACACATCCTTATTCACATGGTGAAAATGAGCCATACAAAGAGAAAGGAGTTGCAATGCATGGGTTAAACAAATTAAGTTTCAGGCTTATCTTGGCCAACAGCATAAACAAGCAGATGTAGGTTATTATTGGCAAATGTAGCCTTCAGACAGAAAGAAAGCCGATAATAGAGAGGATACATTAACTTGGACATTTTAAAATATTTACTCAGCAAATGTTGTTAGAATCAGTGGAGCATGAACCAAGATGAGTTACAGATATACTGAGTAAGATTCAAATGTTTGCACTGAATGTTTATTTGGAAGTTTGCTCTAACACACTTCCATTGCTTTCCTGCAGGAACATCCAAAGCAAATAATCTTAAGCGATTTCTGATTTTGAAGGAGAGAGACAAATGTACTCTTGCTTGACCAACCTTTAATTCTTTGAAGAGGTAATACAGAGCAGACAATAGAAATACAGTCGAAGTCATTTACCTAGATTTTCAAAAGATTTAGCTTAGGTAACCCAGCACAGATTTATGACAAAGGTTCACAAATGTAGAAGCAGAAGATGAGCAGCAGAATAGAGTGCAGAGACCGGGTGTATGGGGTAGTTATTCACAGTGAACGATGGGAGTGCGAGGATCAGAGCTGGGGCTACTGCTGCTCACACTACATTAACGATTTAGGCTTTGAAATTAAGAACACAATTTCTAAATGTGTGGATGATAGCGATTTCGGTGGTGGTGGGGATATCAGTGCTGAGGACGATTACAAAATAATTACACGAGTGCAGGAGTGAACTTCCAGAAAGGGAAAATGATCAAATGAGCGTCAACACAGATAAGTGCAAAGTGGTACAATCTGGTGGGATAAACAGGGATGTAACCTGTTACTTGAAAGGTGCACATCCAAGCGGGGCTGAGGAGTAAGGCGACCCAATCACAGGTTAACAAGGCAATAAAGAAAACAAATCAAGCATGAAGGTTTATTTCTAAAGGGACAGCTTTGAAAACTAGCGAGGTTATGCTAAACCCATATTAAATCTTGGTTAGAATACATGGGAGAGTATTGTGGACAGAACTGGTTGCCATATTATAAAAAGGACATAAGCAATTTTCAAGGATAATACCAATGCAAGAGTGTACATACCAACAAACTATGAACAGACTACATCTCTTTTCTCTCAACAAAATAATTAAGACTGGTGACCCAATAAAGGTCTTTAGATGAAATGTTTTGGAAAAGAATGTTCCCAATTGTGATGGTCACCAGGAAATCCAGTGGAGATTTCAGAAGAATGTTCTTTACCCAAAGTTGGGAGAACATGGAACTTGTTCCTGCAGGGGTTGTTGAGGAGAAGGATACAGATGCATTTAAGCGGAGGCTGAGGGAGAAGGAAAGGATGGTTATGCTGATAGTTCTCGATGAAGAGAGGCAGGATGAGGCTCCTGTGGAGCACAGAAAATACCAGCATGAGCTGGTTGTGCCGAGTGGCTTGTTCTTATGTCATATATCCAATGTAATGTAATTCTACGTACTTAAAAATGCCTCTCCATTGTTTTCTGTTTATTTTAATGGAAAGGTTTAAACAACAGAATCCACTGAACACATTAAAGGGACTGTGTGCATTTATCAGCAAATTTTATAGTTAATGACCATTAGCACAACGGCAGATGCAGAATAAATGGAACTGGAAGAGTGAGGTCCTGGAGGTGCACTGGATAAACGGCAGGCATACCAACTCCACTGTACGTAGACCCATGAGTCACACTAACCAACAACAATAAAGGGTTAGCATTAAATGAATGGAACATTCCATCCCCAACACCAGGAGGTGGAAGATGGAAAACAAGGCAATAAATCCAATACACAAGAGACTGCAGGTGCCAGAATCTGGAGCAAAAACCAAACTGTTGGAGACCTGTGAAGATGCATCAAACATGCACTGTGCATGCAAATTATTTACTCTCTTGCAAAAAAACGAGCTGCTGGAGGAGCTCAGCAGGTCAGGCAGAGGAAAATACATTTCCCTCCACAGATGCTGCCTGCAGCTCGTTTGTTGGCATGAGATCAAATCAGTTTGCATGTGCAGTGCACGTTTGGTGCCATCTTCACAAGTGTCTGGGAACACAGTGCCCTCTCAGGATCAGAAAGCAGTTCACTAACTTGAAGTGAATCCTGTCCTACACCATCAGGGAAGCAGGCTTTTACCACACTACTGCTGTACCTAGGGCCAATCAGAAAATACTCCAAAGCCTTAGAATGGGAAAAAAAACTTTACATTTGATGTTGACATAAGAGGCATAGATAGGGTAGATAGCCAGAGTGTTAGGGTTCAGGGTGAGAGGGATGAGGTTTAAAGGGGATCTGGTGTGTACATTTTTCATACCAAGAGTGATTGGTATCTGCAATGAGCTGCTAGAGGAGTTGGTGGAGGCAGGAACAGTAACAACATTTAAGGTGCATCTAGACAAGTACTCAAATGAACAAGGTACAGAGGAATATGGAGTTAATGCAGGCAAGTGGGATTAGTATAGAAAGGCACGATGGTCGGCATAAATATGGTGGGCCAAAGGGCCTATTTCTATGTGGTACAACTCTATGACTATTTGTCTTCCTATACACATCATATCTGGAAAAATGCTAAAGATCACAACAATCAAGAAAATTATAAAAGTCTGAGTAAGTCAGTCAAAACAGAAACAGAAAGGAGACAAAAAGTTAGACAATTACCTGAAAATACATGGACATCCTTCAGTTCTGAGGAAATCCAGAGAGAAAGACAAGGAACTCTTTCATACAAGGACTCCTGACTGCCATATCCATAGCTTGAGCTAGAGCCAAGCCTAGCTGTGTGCAGAGAGCAGTAATACAAGGGTATGCCAGATGGTGGAGGAAAATTAAGGGGAACATGGAAGGAATTAGATGGCATGATGAGCAGGAATCAAAAGCCATATAAGATGGATACAAGCAGACAATCACACACAGACCAGAGGGGACAGCAAAAAGCAATGAACAAAACAAAAGAGAAGTTGAGTCAACAGATATTGATGACACCATAAAATGTACCTGTACTAGATCTATCGTCAGTGGAATCTACTTTCATTTGCTCAGAGCTGAACTGGGGCTGCTCCACAGTATTATTTTCATTAGAGCTATCCATGCTGCCGTGGCTAACGGCATCCAGGTCACTGCCATCTGCTTAGAGAACAGACAGATTAGAACAAGTCACTGGGAACCTGCAATTTCATTTTCTTCCTTTCATCCTAGAGGCACCAAACTGGTCAGTGAACATGACTGATCCAGTGATTGCACTAATGGTGAGTATTAATATGCTATTTAACTGTGGGGGTGGCATCAAAGCAGAGTCTGATCCTTTCTCTATATACATCCACACAACACACAATTCCACATCAAGGGCCACAAGATTGGGATCAGACTAGAAATGGTGGGTCTTCTTCCCTCTCCTGGATCCCCAGAGCACTGATCCCCAGAGCATTGGCACTCAAGCTAACATCAGCCACAAGCCTGGCAATCAAACCTGTAATTGTCCTGACCCATGTTGTTCATTTAATCATTGTCTAAATTTGTTGAGCCATCAGGAAACCACAGAATCTGTTTAAAAATAGTCTCCTCAAAAAGGAGTTTTCTCAAAATTCCAAATTTGTGACTTACCTCAAATCCTATAAATCAATCTCGTGTCTGACTTTAATAATAATGGTAATATAACTGAGGGAAATAAGTGACTTGAAGCAATTACTGGGCTCAAGGGCTTAGAAAACTAGAACACAGATGGTTGGACTGATGTAATTGCTGAACCACCCTGAAGTATTAGCTCAGCTCACTCAACCCAGTAAATTTAATTATTGTTCTCCAGCTAAACTGGCAATCACTATTAGATAAAATATATACTTTTTAAATGAAATAATCCTTAAGTTAACCAAAAGTACTTGATTGTGGTTTGATTTGTAAGAGGGTTGAATCAAACATTCCTACTCCAAATGTTTAAGCTGACAAATAGTTTTGCATCGAAAAGTGAATCACTAACAGCTAAACACCCATCTTGCTGCTACCATAACATTACCATGGCTTCAGACATAAATGCACATGAACCTGGCAGTTTATATCAGGCGAGTGACCTGCGATAAAGAGATATAATTCTATTGCCAGGGATTCAGACTACATTGAGTACAACTCTTGAGCAGCACCAAACCCAGAAGACTGAACTAGATGAGATGCTGCTCTGCCACTGACCAGTGAGGTGCAGGAAGCAGCACAGATCCTTTGCTATTCCTGCATGACAGATGAGTAATCCCACTAAATGTGGACTGAAGACCAACTGGATGCATTGGAATAAACAGAAGCTGTCACAGTCTAAGATCTGTACCAATGGACTGTCCTGGGTTCAGGAAAACAGCTGACTACCTCTTCAAGGACAAGTAGGGATGAGTATTAAATGATGGCCTTGCCATTAGCACATTTCTCCCATTAATAAAGACAAACAGAAATTCAAAAAATTAGTGTACAATACTCTACACTAAAAGGCCAGTGCACCCGACAGTGTTAACTATTATATATTCTCTACACAGTGCCAATCATGTTACTGAACTAATCACCTACATATTTGGACAAATGATCCCAAGATATGGCTTCACTAGTTTAAGCCCAACATGATGCTGGGCCATTTAAAAATCAGTTAATTAATTTGTAATAAAAATCTATCAGCATTTGCACCCATGCATTTAACAGATTTTTCTCTTAAAAATACTTACCTCGTTCATTAATGTCCTTCAGGGGAAAAACCTATTGCCCTCACCAGTGTGGTCTGTACATGACTCAGATTCATACAAGTGTTGTTCACTTACTGTCCTGAGTGGTGTGGCCACTGAGCCAAGGGAAACAAGGATGGTCAATTAGTTCTGGCCTTACCTGGGACACCATACCCCTTCAACGCATTAGAAAATAAGTTCATCTATAAAGCCAATTTTCAATGGAAAAAGTGATCCCGTAACTAAATTTGCCAATATTTTTGACTATTTAAAGTTTCTTCTGGATACACTGTGGTAGCTGGACGATATGATGCTCTCCAAATTCCAGTGTTCACCTGTAGGTAACCTGCGTCTTACCTGACAGCACCTGCGTCTGTAGTGGGTTTGCTGGAGCCTTTTTCAAAACTCTGCGGAACTGAGCTGTTGCAAGTACAACATTCCTTAGCTTCATCCATAGAAAGTATCCACCTCTGTTGCTCGATGGCCAAGTACTCTCTAAAACTGCCTGCAAAAATTAAAATACGATCAACCCAATGCCAAACCAAAGATTAAGTACCTAGAAAGGATCATATATCCTGCTGTGGAGCCTAAACAAAGTAGCTTTAACATAATCTCCAGTGTTAAATTCGGATCTTAGAATGTGATTGCTTTATTAAGGAAAACAACACTTCTTCAGCAACAGGGGGCAAAGTCTAACTGTTGAAACTCCAATAATCTGGTATCCAATTGTTCAGAAATCCCAGGGTCTCAGCATCCAACTCACTCATTTTTATAAGCTGAAACAGACATGCTGAAGCTTGCAAGCTGAAATACACCAGGTTTGATTTCTTGCTCCCTTTAAACTCTCTGGGGCTGCTTCACATTCTCTTTAAACTCACTAGCTTCACTAAAAGAATTATTATACTGCTGTGTAATGTATAAAAAAGTGAAATAGAAGTGTAATAAAAATACTGGAAAAACTCAGCAAGTTATGCAGCATCTGCGGAAACAGTCAACGTTTCAAGTCTGCAACCCCACGTCAAATAAAAGTATGTTGGTCTATAAATAGCAGTAGCATCAACGTCCAAACAAAATCTGCTAGTCCCAAGGGTGGTAGATTATCAGAACTTCACTATACTAGGTAAGGTGACAGTTTAATGTCTTTAGCATGGGTCAGAAACCTGGTTCTCTATATTTTTAATAATGTGATTTTCAAGTTATTTGTGGACTTCAGACATTCAATGAGGAAGGGGTATTGTTCATTCAAATGACACCTGCAATGAAATCTACAAAGTGACAAGTAAAATATAACCAAGTGTGCATGTGAGCACCATATTTTTTGTTAATTAATACATAATAATTTTTATGCCACAAATCTTTGCAAAAGGTGCAGTAAAAAAAGAATGCCAAACCAGGAGATCAACTAAAAGCCTTGTTAAAGAATTTGGCTTTAAAAAGATCTTAAATAAGTTTAGGTAAATGGATAAATTTTATAAAGGAATTGTGCATCAAGACTGTTAATAATGAGGAGAGTGGGGAAGGGGGAGCACATACAAAAGACCAGAATTGTTCAAGAAAGGGATGAGTAAGGAGTTGTAGGACAGCAGCCAGTCCAATTAATTTTCATCAACCGCAACTTCTATGCAGAAGTTGGAGCAGGTTCACTTCAAAACTGTCTATATAACATATGGTCATTTACATGATTGTTTCATTTTACAGAGTAATGCTGGATGAATAACAGAATTTAAACTAAAGTGTCTGTTTGTCCTGATCCTGGTCCATCTTTCAATCACTTTCAACATTTCCTTCCCACCTCCTTCCTTGCCTCAGCATGACTGCAACAACTGACCTTTTACCTTCTCCTTTTCCAGCCTCCAGGGCTCCAAATATTTCTTCCAGGTGAATGTGACTTACTTGCACTTCTCTCAATCTGTAAACTATCTCCTGCTCACAATATGTTCTCCTCGCATCAGCGAGGCCAAATGCAGATTGTGCAGTCACTTTGAAGAACACCTTCATCAACTGGAAGTGGGACTCTGAAGATCCGATCACCTGTCACTTTGAATTCCCTGCCCCACTCCACTTTGACCTCTCTGACATTGGTGACCTACACCATTCCATTGGTGCTCAACTTGAACTTGAGCGCCACCACCTCATCGTTTGATTAGGCACCAAAGCCTTTGTTCAACAATTTCAAATCATAACCACCAACCACATTTCTTTTGAGACCGTTGTTCATGGTTCTTCTGTTGCCACCTATGACTCCACCAGACCCATCATGTGGTTCTTTACTTGCTCCATCCAAATTCATTAACATCATCACCCTGCATGGTCCAGCGTCTAGCCCCCACCCTTGTTGTAGACCATCCCGTGTGTTCTTTCCTCTTCCCTCCCTTTCAGCTCACTAACATTTTCCAAATCTGAGGAAAGGTCAGCAAGTTGAAACATCAGCTGCTTCTTCCTAGAAGCTGTTTGACCTGCTGAGTATTTTTGGCATTTTATGTCTTTATTTCAGATGTTAAGAAACTGAAGTATTTTACAGCACAGTATGGGCCCTTTAGCCCATGATTTTAAAGAATAGGCTCTTGAGGAAGGTGTTAATTACATACATTTAATACTTAGATGCACGTTTCAGACCAGAAATGACTGGGTACAGAGTGAGACAGATCAAGAATTCTACAATTTCAAATAACCAGAATTTCTTGCCTATGTTAGAATCCACCAGTTCTGATGCAAGATCATCCACCTGTAACATTAACCCAGCTTCTCTCTCTCCACATGTGCCACCTCATCTGCTGGATATTTCTGTGTGTTCTGCATTTCACAGTTCTGGTTCTGAGTGTTTTCCTCTCTACTATCCTCATTAATCTTTCTCTACGTGGACTCTTCCAGATAGATCTGCTGCAATTTACAAACATTCATTTCCTTCTCTTAGATGGTACTGAAAGTAAATGCGTCACCTGGACACCTTTGAACACCCCCCCCCCCCGACCCCCCCCCCACCACCTTCAGAGATCTCCTTTGTTCTCCCATCCCTTTCTCTCTCTGCAATATAACAAACATTTCTTTTTCTCAGTCTTCCAGTTCTATTGAAGTCATTGGCCTGAAATATTCTCTGTTTCTCTTCCCATTGATGTAGTCCAACCTTCTGTACATTTATTAGAATGACATTCACCAGGAAATAACGGCTTGCTAAATGACCCAGATGGGAATAATGGGATACAGTGCGAGACAGACTAGAAATGCAGGGTACTGACTCACCTAAATCCTGAAGTTCACCTTTGAATTGTGCTGAATTTGCTAATTTCAGTGTAGGATAGTTTGCTAACTCAGCTCTGTTTCCCTGGTCTCAGTATCGGGGAACATCAAGGCCACAATTTGTGTCTCTTTTTCCTCACTAATAGTCTCCTAAAACAGCTGTGTGTGAACAGACGAAACCAAGATGAGCTCTGATATCTCTCGGTCGAAAAGCTCATCAGTTCACTAGGGATACTTATTCTTGAGCAAGCCATTAATTGGGTAGGTATCAGTCCCAGCTCCCATAGCAACAAAACCCCAGTACAGCAGTACCTTTAGAGTATGAAGGAAAGATGCCAGGAAAGAAAAAACACTGGAGCAAAAGGCAGTGCTTTAGTAACTATTATTTAACTTCAGTTAGTACAGTACAGGGAGATGGTTGGATTGTTCTGACTAAAATTGGGAATAAATGCAATGGACTCAACAGCCTCCTTTCACAATATAGTTCAATTCAACTCATAATTGTTAAGAAAGCTTAAAGACACATGATTGATGGCAAACAATATTAATCGTTTATGTACCTTTTGAAATAAAAGATTGGTTGAGAACAAGTAGTTCGCCCGTGAACAAGCGGTAGGGAAATGAAATTTTCAGTCCTGGTCATTTTAAATTTTAACGAATCAGTTATACTTCCAAATCAGGTTATGCAACTTGTAAGTTTGTTAGGAATATTATTTTCAGACCATTTACACATCACTAATAGGTAAACTGATCCAATAAACTCATCTTTGCAAGTATGAAACCCAGAGATACTGGAGCTTCCTTCTCAAAATAAACCATTAAAGCCAGAAATTAAAGAATCAGCAATTAATATTGATTTATTGTGGATATTTCAGATTGTTTTGGATCTGTTATTTTATAATCAGATTCAGAAGAATCCAGACAGTTTCCAATGATCTCACTGAGACCATAAAGCAGACATGGCCTTTTTCCACTCAGGGAGGGAATATTCAGAATGATGTCACCTTTCGCCCACACCCACTACTCATCCTCTGTTCCCTCACACCACCTTCCTGTCCCACCCACCCTACCTCAGATGGATTGAAGCATGATAAGACGCAGCACTGGCAGTGGCTCAAAAGCCTCCCTGACTTATGAAATACAAGTCAAGTCAATAGCATTAAGGAAGAATATCAATAATATAATAAAAAAACAACACCAATAAGTCTCTGCAAACGTGCAATACAGCTCCTACCTTATTATAGTAACCATATGTAATAGCATTGGGGTGAACACCAGCTTTCTTCATCTCAAACAGGACTCTGACAGCGAGTACTGGCTGCCCATATTGGCCGCATAACTGCATCAGAACACGGTAACACACCTAGAGCAGGAAACACAGCTTCCATCACCAAGAGATCCTTTGCTGAATATGTTTAAGTAGCTACCTAGAATACCCATTTCTCCCAGTTACTCAGGAGTCAGATACACCTTGCAACACTAAATGGTCATGTCTGCATCACTTTAAGGTTGTGAAAGATTAATTTAATTACACCAACATCGGAGGGGCATCACAAATGAGTGAAACATGGCACTGTGTGTGGTTTCAATAGCAAGTTCCAGATCCACAAGATTGTCTAATTGTGCTTGCAAGTAGATAAATTAGAGAAATCTACTAGTGCAACCTTGCACTGTTTTATATGTCCCAAAGTATTTTATGGTGGGTAATTTATAAATGACACAGCTTTGTTTGATGCTGGTCTTCACTGAGAATGGTTCCATTATAGATCCATTGGTTAGTATCATGGTTTGCAAGTTCTCGTGGATCAAGAATTTCTGTGGGCAGGCAAATTTGAGGAGGTTCCATAGTCCCACTTGTTAGATGGAGTCAAAAGCTGTGGCGAGATTGGAAAAGGCCACGTACAGTGGCTGCTGCTTCTCCCTGCATTTTTCTTTGACTTGCTGCACAAAGCATATCAGGAGAACATTGAATTTTCCAATTTCAGGTAACCCTTACCTCCTGTGTTCCCCTCTCTTTCTCCTTCCGATCCACCTCTGGTCCTCTCATTTTTGGCTATTTCATACACCCCCTCCAGCCCCACCTTCACCCTCCCCTCCCACATCCTGTCTCCATCTGCCCTTTTTACCATTTGCTTCCACCTCTCACCCACCTGCCTCTTGTCTCCTAACCCCACCACTCCTCTCCCCAACCTTGCTTCATTTGCCCGTTATTCTTCACCATGTGTCGGTGCACCTACTGGCTCTGTCTCACCCCTCCCTTCTCACTTTGTGCTCGCGGTCCTGATGCAGGGTTTCGAGCACTGGCCACCCATTCACCCCTCTGCACCGATGGAAGTCTGCAGCTCCCACACTGGCCTCATTGGCCACCTCAAAACACAGAAAACTGTCATGGAAATAAGTCATCATTTGATCTTGTGGGATCGAAGAAGAAAAAGAATTTAATAAACTTATGGCCATGAAACAACAACTTTATCATTTCAGGGACTACTTTATAAAGAACAAAGTGACAGGGAATTTGAATCTTGGAAGTGCTGTAGTCACTACTGGGGCAAGTAACTGGGCTCTACACATATTTCAACATCCAAATGCAAGTAAATACAATTAATCTGATGAAAACATGGGATAATTTTGCTGTTGATTCAGCAGCCAAATCATTGTCTGCTGGTGAGAGTACTCCCTTTGAACTGAGAATTGAACAAATGCCAGAAACCCGTTCATGCACCACTCAGGGTCACAAAGCAAGAACCCATGATGAAAGACACAAAAAAGAAAATGCAGCAACAAGTTAGATGCCTTTTTATCATTTAAAGCAAAAACAGAGAAAATGTGCAGATGTAAAGGTAACACTAAAATTTAACTGGGACCACTTGACAAGAGAAAATAGCAAACAAGATTTGTTCTTTGTTAATTGTGTTTGGTGATATAACTTTTCTCCCTCTCAAAGAATGATGCACACAGCCAGCATCAGGCACATGAACATTACACACCTCATCCGGTGGCTCCAACTTCTTGACCTGCATCTTTCTCAGTACATCATAAGCAGTCCGAAGAGCCCTGACCTTTGAATGGCATACTTTCACATATCCAGGAAGGCAGATAAACCAGAGTCCATAGCAATGACGGAGGAGACACTTTGACCACATCTGAGGAATTGACGAATAACGTTTTGCCATTTTTTGAGCTGATTTTATCTCCTGAAATGCAACAAAATTACAAATAAGAAGTGTGGAATTAAATATACTGTATATCACATTACATACAGAATGTTGGGAATATCAATACTGCCTTTTTTAAGTTCCATCACTATCCTTGTACAGAGATGGCATGAAATGCAAAATCATCAGATTTCACACATGCATATTCTACTTGCACCACTTATTTAATAACACTACTTCAATATCCGTACATTCATATCACAACCACTCACACTTACTGTGACAGAAATAAACAGGCAGATTATTATCTAGAAGGAGAGAAAATTCAAAGTACAGAAGTACAAAGGGACTTGGGGGTACTCGTGCAGGATACCTTAAAGGTTAACCACCAGGTCGGATCGGTGGTAAAGAAAGCAAGTGCTATGTTGGCATTCATTTCGAGAGGTATACTGTATAAAAGTAAGGAAGTGTTGATGAGGCTCTACGGGGCACTAGTGAGGCCTCATTTGGAATACTGTGCACAGTTTGGGCCCCATATCTTGGGAAAGATGTGCTGATGTTGGAGAGGGTTCAGAGGAGATTTACGAGGATGATTCCCGGAATGAAAAGGCTTACGTATGATGAGCGTTTGTCGGCTCTTGGACTGTACTCACTGGAGTACAGAAGAATGAGAGGGGACCTCATAGAGACATCTAAAATGTTGAAAGGACTGGACAGAGTAGATGTGGTCAAGCTGTTTCCCTTGGTGGGTTAGTCCAGGACCAGAGGGCACAATCTTAGAATTAGAGGGTACAGGTTTAAAACAGAGATGAGGAGAAATTTCTTTAGCTAGAGGGTAGTGAATTTATGGAATTCCTTGCCACGTACAGCAGTGGAGGCCAGATCATTGGAGGTGTTTAAGGAAGAGATAGATAGATAGATATCTAAATAATCGGGGTATCAAGGGATATGGGAATAAGGCTGGAAATTGGGGTTAGAGTAGTGTCCCCCCCCCCCCCCCATTTCTCATTTCTTTTTCTTTTTCCCCTTTTCTTTGGAGCAGACTTGATGGGCCGAATGGCCTACTTCTGCTCCCTTGTTCTTGTGATCTTGTGACACAGGAATACTCAGAATACATGTATTAGTCATATACCTGCTTTGTTCTTCTGCCCATAGGTGCTGGACTATTGGGGCAACTATTTTTTGAAGTTAACCTGTTGGTTGGTGTCTTTAATAGACTCACGGGTCTGTCAAATAACTCTGGTGATAGCACAGGGAAGCCAATGTAACTGAAAGAACAGGAGCAGGTGGTGATTATCAGACATTAACATACAGTAACCTTAGGCAATAATGTACATGATTAATTGACATCTTTGATTAATGCACATTATGTAGAATGCAATTCTTATTGTTGGAATATATCTACCTTGTCACGATCTACCTTGTTGTGACCTTGCACCTTATTGCACTGCACTTTCTCTGTAGCTGTGACACTTTACCCTGTACTGTTATTGTTTTTACCTGTACTACATCAATGCACTCTGTACTAACTCAATGTAACTGCACTGTGTAATGAATTGACCTGTATGATCGGTATGCAAGACAAGTTTTTCACTGTACCTCAGTACAAGTGACAATAATAAACCGATACCAATATACCTAACCACGAGTAAAATCAGAGATAACAAGGAATAGCAAATTTGGAAAGAAAACAGTCATCGGTGAGGCCGCACTTGGAGTATTGTGTACTGTTTTGGTCACCCTGTTATAAGAAAGACATTGTCAAGCTGCAGAAGGTGCAGAAGAGATTTATGAGGATGCTGCCTGGACTAGAAGGCCTGAGTTATAGGGAGAGATTGGCCACACTGGATCTTTACTGCTTGGAGTGTAGGAGAATGAGGGGTGACCTCATAGAAGTTTATAAAATCATGAGGGGTATAGATAAGGTGGACGGTCATAGCCTTTTCCCCAGGGTTGGGGAGTCCAAAACTAGAGAGCACAGATACAAGAGGGGAGAGATTTAAAAGAGACCTGAGAGGTGTTACGGACTCAGTGAAAGTCCCTTTAAGATAGAGAGTGTGTGTGTATGTGTGTGTGGGGCGTGCTTACGTCAATAGAAGATAAAGGACGTAATGACTTTGTTGAAGAAGTCAGAAGAAGAAGAAGAAGAAGAAGAGAGAGAGAGAAGGGAGAGAGACACCAGCCTGCTTGTTTTTCTCTATCGATGGATGAGAAACAATAACTGTGTTTACCACTGAAATCCATGTATGGAAGTTGGAAGTAATCCGGTGGAGTTGCTTTTGTTGCTGGTTTGTGACAGAGGTAACTTCTTTACGCAGAGGACAGTGAGTACCTTGAATGAGCTGCCAGAGCAAGTAGTTGAGGTGGGTACAACTACAACCTTTAAAAGGCACTTGGATAGGTACATGGAGGGGAGGGGCTCGGAGGCTTATGGGCTGATCACGGGCAGCTAGGACTAGCAGGGATGATGCTGTGATTGGCATGGGCCAGCTGGGCTGGAGGGTCTCTTTCCATGTTCCACTACTCTTATGACTCTGTGACAGCTCATAGGGAAAACCCAAGTTTTGTTGGCATCTGCAAGAGGACAGCCAAGCCAGGAATGGATCACAAAAGGAAAACAGAAGGCGCTGGTGACCCTCAGCGGTGTGTCTGGGAGTAGTGGGGAGGACAATGGAGTACATGCTTGGTCAGAACACCAATGATTAATTGATGGTAGTGTAGTATTTAGTGTAACGCTATTACAGCCCAGTGACCTGGGTTGAATTCTCACCACTGTCAGTAAGAGCTTGTATGTTTTCCCCATGACTGTGTGGGTTTCCTCCGGGTGCTCCGGCTTCCTCCCACATTCCAAAAGACGTACAGGTTGGGAGCTGTGGGCAGGCTATGTTGGCGCCGGAAGAGTGGTGACACTTGTGGGTGGCTCCCAGAACATTCTCAGTAATGCAAAAAGACGCATTTCACTGTGTGTTTTGATGTACATGTGACTAATAAATAAATATCTAATAATTAATGCTGTTCTTGCCACAGATACTTCTGACCTGTTGAGCATTTCCAACATTTGTGTTTTTTATTTGTAGGGCATCCAGTAAGTTCAGAGAAAATGCCATTTGCTGTGCCACTTCCAGAGGCCTTATTTACATTCCTCAGACATGACAAGTTTAAGGACTTGTCTCTACCCCTAGATTGATCAATACAATAAATTTGGGTGAGCTATCTGGATGAGCTATCAGAGGATCCCCAAGTACCTTTGGAAGCACATTCAAGCAAAAAGGCAACTCCTTCAGAGGAATATAATTTCTATTTTGGAAACTTGAACAATAAATTCTCATCAGTAAGGATTCTGCTTCCAAAGTAAAACAAAAGCAGAACATCATGGGATGCATCTTATTTAAAAAAGTGATATAGCAGCAACTCAGTTAGTTCTCAGCATAAAAATAAACACTGACACTGCATAAAGATGTCATTGGTTGTGGGGTGATTTTAAGGCTGCAGCATAATCATGATTCTCTAAACTATATTACAAATATGCCAGTTTACAAAAAGCATCAGAACCTGGTAGTTAACTCATGACTTTCAAATTAGAACTTAGAATATCCTTAGTCAGCTGCAGTGGATTAAGTGTTCGGATTTCACTCTGTTGTAGGAATTTCATCACTATCCAATGTGTGCTGCTCATACAAGGATATTTGGAATTTAACTGTAACGGCACCAATTTTATACAATGTTGAAGTGTTTATAATTTTGTACAATTACCTGAAAGTGACACTGACATAAAAACTAGTGGTTGTGTACACTTTCCTTTTAAAAACAAGTGCAAGAAATAATTCATAAATTTGTCTTATTTTTTGAAATCTAAGAATTTTCCAATCTAATTGTGATTAACTTCCACACATATAAGAAATTGTATTTCAGTACATACCTGTACTGAAGAGGGTACTCTTCTTCATTAGGAAGGCTTGGAAGCTCAGGTGGTGTGATGAAAACTGTGTGTTCACTTTTGTGAGATTCATCCAATTCTATGAGGCGCAAGTCCTCTATGCGCTCTGCATCCAACTGGATTATTTGAAAAAGCAGAATATCAAAATTTGCATGATATAACTGAATCAGAAACATTTTCCCTGTGTATTTGTTTTATATATAGCCATACATTACCAATAGTAAATACTGCGGTGATAGAAATTGATGAGAGGGAGGAAAATGATACAGTATAAGCTGTAATGTTAGCACAATCATTACCTTGCCTAGTTTCTCCATTTCATAG
Source organism: Pristis pectinata (assembly GCF_009764475.1). Classification (NCBI taxonomy): domain Eukaryota; kingdom Metazoa; phylum Chordata; class Chondrichthyes; order Rhinopristiformes; family Pristidae; genus Pristis; species Pristis pectinata. The sequence goes on from NC_067432.1 coordinate 1,501,226, forward strand.
TCATAGAGATATAGCACGGAAACAGGCCCTTCAGCCCATCAAGGCTACATTACCTGTTAACCGCCCATTTACACTAATCCTACATTAATCCCATCTTGTATTCTCCCCACATTCTCTTCAGCTTCTCCCAGATTCTCTCACCCACACACAAGGGGCAATTTCCAGTGACCAACCTGTGCCTGTCTTTGGGACGTGGGAGGAAACTGGAGCACCCAGAGGAAACCCATGCAGACACGGGGAGAACGTGCAAACTCCACACCAACAGCACCCTGAGGTAAGGATTGAAACTGGGTTTCTAGTGCTGTGAGGCAGCAACTGTACTAGCTGTGATATTGTGCTGCCCTGTCGTGCAGTTTATGCAGCTAAGACTGGAGACCCGCTCTCACTTCTAGCTTATTTCAAGAAAAACAATATAGAGTGAGTGTGTGGAAGAGAAATATCAAACAATTGCATGTCATTAGCTCAGGAAGGAGTATAATACATCATTGCATTGAATTACAGCAAGGCACTTCAACCTATTCACTCCCCTGTTTTCTCTGGGAATTTGTCAGTAACATGTTCTGTTTTAATCCCAATTCTCTATCCTTTATCTATATCATTTAATATCTTTTTTTTAATCCATGTAACATTCAGGCTCCAGATCCTCATTCATTGTGTGAAGATATCTTACACCAGCTTGACACAAGCTCTCAGATAAGATCTGCTGTCCTAGCTTCCCCACAAGAAGGTAGACTCATAGAACAGAGAACAGTACAGAGCAGTACGGGCCCTTCGGCCCACGATGTTGCGCTGACCTATATACACCTACACCATGATCAATCTAACACCCCTCCTACACAGCCCATAACCCATTTTTCTTACATCCATGTGCCTATCTAAGAGCCTTTTAAATTTCACCTATTGTATCAGCCTCTACCACCACCCCCGGCAGTGCATTCCAGGCACCCACCACTCTCTGTATAAAAAACCTACCTCTGACATCTCCCCTAAAAGTACCCTGGAAAATCTCCTCTGCACCCTCTCTAAAGCTTCCACATCCTTCCTATAATAAGGCAACCAGAACTAAACATGATAAGTGTGGTCTAAGAGGCATTTTACAGAGGTGCAACATTACCTCACGGCTCTTGAACTTCATCCCCCGACTAATGAAGGCCAGACTCCTGTATCTATTGTCAATTTCCTTCATTATTTTGAAAGATTATATTTGATCAACACTCCTCCTGAGAATACAACCGAAATGCATCCATTCTCTTTTCACAGTTCAGTCCCTTCATCTAGATGTCATCCTGATGAACCGAAGCTGCACCTAACAAGACTTATGGAACTCTTAAGCAACAGGTAGATTGGAAGAATGTATTTGCATCTCTTCCATACAGTTCCCTTAATATTTTACTGTTATGTATTCAGCCAATGCTTCAGTATATTGTATCGATTTCACACATTGTCTATGTTCATAACTGCTCAGGACATAAGAATTGCACAAAAGCATCAAACACCATTATGTACCCTCTTGCAGTCAGTCTGCATAATTTACAGATTATACACTTTGCCAATGCATTAGGCGAGCAGTTATCTATACTGGCACGTGCATGAATGCATGTTTGGAAGAGTAACAATCCCTTTCAATGTGGCTGCCAATACTATTAATGGTGTCATAATTGAATCTAAACAAGAAGTCTTGCCATTTCAAACCCTCAGTTCAGAGAAAATCCCCTTTATGGACATGAACTATTTGTACCCAGATTGGCGTTGATACTTTACTTCATTAACTTGGAAATCTAAGGAAAAATACTGTGTTATGGTATTGGTATCTCTTTTGTTGTATGTGAACAGTGCCACTGACCCTCTCACTACACCTAGTCTACTGGAATGTGAATATCAAAAAAAATGGTGGATGCTGGTAATGGGAATTAAAACTGATAATGCTCAGTAGGTTAGACAGCATCTGTGGAAAAAAAGAGGGCCTGCTTCAGAATTGGGAAAGAGAGAAGTTGCAGAGTGGGTGAGGGAGGGATGGATAGGACAGGACAAAGGAAATATCTCTGACAGACTTAAAGGTAAGGCTTCTGTTTAATTTCCTGGAGATGAAGGCGACTCCATTTTAGAGAACAAACTTCTAATGTTTCGCCATCCCCTCTCCACTAGGTTTTGTGCACATCATGTCAGATTGGGCTCAATTTCCCATTTACACAACGGTCAACATTTAAAGCACATTGTGTATTAGGGTTTTACCCTATTGCCAAGAATTTTAAAGCACCTCCACTGCATTTTTTAGAAGACTACACTTGTATCAAAGCCGGCCAGATATCACTTGCCAGCACAAAACAAATGTGTAGTAATCTCCTCCAAAAGTACCTGACCTCCACTTGAAGCATCCTGTTCAATGACACATCTGAATACCATCTGTTCATTGCCTTGCTCACCACTTTCTCTGGGTCCCTATTGACATTGCACAGAGTCAAAATGCTCTTGCCCTCCGTAACTCTTCTAATTCCTCCCATTACTGTTTGCTTATTTTTTGAATATATTTTAAAAATGATATTGTACCCTTTCCTAATTCTTCAACATCTCAAGGGAGAGGATCTAATTTCATAGATGAAGAACCCTTCCAATTTAGTGAGTACATCTCCAATGAAATTACTTCCTTTGTAAAGTTGGGCTCAATAACTGAGGCTGGCCAATTCCCCCAATACCACCAGAACTCAAAATATTTCTCAGCAAAAATCAGCTGAATGACAGAAGGATGAGAAATTCAAATTTAATGACATAATTATCATGAGTCCCTAATTATGACATTTAGTACCTTATATTTAAAATACTACCACAAAAATAATTAATACAAAAAATATCAATTAACTTGCTCCAGTGAAACAACATATCTATGTTCCTGGGTAGAATTTTATTTATTCAGTTAAACAAAGTGCTTACGGTCTCCAACCAGATTGCAAACACTGTCAGAGATACCTTTAAGTAACAAAAGAAAATTAAGTATACCACAAATGGTAATTTTCCTCAATGCAACACAGCAGCAAAGGAGATTAGACACAAATACGCACAAAGACAATATCATAGGAGGCAGGCATTTGGTCCATCATATCTGTGTCAGCTATTTCAGTTATTTCCCCCTAGGTGCTTCTCTGCATCCTTGCAATTCTCTTCTCTTCAAAAATTATCAAGTTCTCTTACGACAGTTACACTATATCTCTTTCCAGCATTCTTTCATGGAGTATATTCATAGTCACAGAAACTTGCCGTGTAAAATGAATCCTCAATTCCTGCTGGTTCACTTGCAGATCACCTTGAACCTGTCACCTGGCTACCAATTCATCTACCATTGACAAGGGTCTTTGGCCTGAAATGTTTACTGTTTCTCTGTCCACAGATGTGCCTGACCTGCTGATTTCTCCAACATTTTGTTTCATCTGCCAGTGGAAACAGCTTCTTACTTCAGCATTCAACACCATCCCCTAAGTATTAAGCAACAAGCTTCAAAACCTGGGTCTCTGTCGGTCCCTCTGCAACTCGACTTCCTTATCAGGAGACCACAGTCCACGTGAATCAGTAATAACATCTCCTCCTTGCTGACGATCAACACATGCGCACCTCAAGGATAGGTGCTTAGCCTACTGCTCTGCTCTCTCTACACTCATGACTGTGTGGCTAAGCACAGCTCAAACACCATCTATAAATTTGCCGTTGACACCATTGTTGTTGGTACAATCTCAGATGGCGATGAGGAGGCATACAGGAGTGAGACAGATCAGCTGGTTGAGTGGTGTCGCAACAACAACCTTGCATCTACGTCAGCAAGACTGAGGAATTGATTGTGGACTTCAGGAAGGGGAAGTTGGAAGAACACACAGTAGTCCTCATTGAGGCGTCAGCTGTAGAGCAGCTTCAAGTTCCTGGGCATCAACATCTCAGAGGATCTTTCTTGGGCCCAAAACATTGATGCAATCATGAAGAAGGCATGCCAGTGGCTCTACTTTGTTAGGAGTTTGAGGAGATTTGGTATGTCACCAAAGACTCTTGCAAATTTCTACAGATGTACGGTGGAGAGCATTCTGATTGGTTGCATCACAGCCTGGTATGGAGGCTCCAATGCACAGGATTGCAAGAGTCTGCAGAGGGTCGTAGACTCAGCCAGCTCCATTATGGGCACAACCCTCCTCACCATCTAGGATATCTTCAAGAGGCAGTGCCTTAAGGAGGCAGCATCCATCACTAAGGTCCCACACCATCTGGGACATGCCCCCTTCTCATTACTACCATCGGGGAGCAGGTACAGGAGCCTGAAGACCCACAACACTCAGTGATTTAGAAACAGCTTCTTTCCCTCCGCCATCAGATTTCTGTACAGTCCATGAAATGAACACTACCTCGTTACTCCTTTTGTTGCACTATGTCTTTGCACTGTACTGCTGCCGCAAAACAACAAAATTCATGACGACAAGTCAGTGAGAATAAACCTCATTCTGAGTCATCAAAGCCTCTTATAACTGGTAGCCTCTGAAATCTTCCATAGTCTTCTCAGCTCAATTCCACCTCATGCTGCCTTTCAAAATTACAGGTTGTATTCTACTTAATCCAGGTTGCACTCTTTCCTTGGTCTTGAAATGCTTCCTAAAATGTGATGGCCAGATTATTTGTAATAAATCAGATGAAGCCTTAACGTTGACATAAACAGCCATTAAAATTAGCAAATGGGTTTGGAGGATTCAATGAAAAATTAACTCTAAAAGCTAACCCATAAATAAAAAAATATAAAAACAGTGGAGATTTGAGGAAACAGTGTTAGCACGTCAGTTGGTCTCTGGCAGGATCTTAAAATTTATAATTTAAATTATAATTTATAATTTACATTAGAATTTCTATTCATTAGAAATCATAGGAACCTGATCATATAAACAAAATATCATTTATTTAGGACTCATTTTTAAAATTTTTAAAAAAATTTTATTTACAGCATGGTAACAGGTCCTTCCGGCCCAACGAGTCCTCGCCACCCATTTTAAACCCAAATTAACCCACCCGTATGTCTTTTGGGATGTGGGAGGAAACCGGAGCACCCAGATGAAACCCACGCAGACACAGGAGAACGTACAAACTCCTTACAGACAGCGACGGGAATCGAACCCCGATCGCTGGCGCTGTAATAGCGTCGCGCTAACCGCTACGCTACCATGCCGCCCCTCCATGTCCTCTTAATATTCCAAAACCTTTAAAGCCAATTAATTGCTTCTAAAGTATAGTTGGTCATATTTTTGTAGTCATGTGATGTGTTATAAATATGGTTATCTTCTGGGGTTCATCTAAAATCAAATTTATTAATATAATTTTATCGGTTGAATCAATAAAACTATAATTCTACCACTGAAAATATGCCATATATTTTGCTTACAAAAGTGATGCTTTCGACCACAGACACTAAATCTGAATAACTCCCCCATGCCCTCCTACCACATTCTCATTTACTGGTTTCCACCCTCCCACTCCCCCCTTTTACTCTTCTGCTTTGTGTAGTGATACAATTTCTCCAGCAGCTTGTTCAAATGGCAATTCTTGTTGCATGAGTTAGTGTGTGGAACATCAGAAATCTGTTTGATTATCATTGACATACATTTCTAATACAAACCAGGGACAGTCTGAAGGAATTGACAGGTGCACATGGGGTAAAAGCTTGTTATCCACATATCAGACTTGACACATGCTGGTTGTGTGGCACAGTGGCACAACTAGTAGAGCTACTGCTTCACAGTGCCAGAGAACTGGGTTCAATCTGACCTCTTGTGCTGTCTGTGTGGCATTCCTGTGACCTTGTGGGTTTCCCGGGGTGCTCCAGTTTCCTCCCACATCCTAAAGACGCACTGTGTGGTAGGTTAATTGGGCACTGTAAATTCCCATAGTGTGAGGGTGAGTGGTAGAGTCTGAAGGAGTTGATGAGAATAAAAGAAATGGGATTAATGTAGGATTAGTGTAAATGGGTGTTTGACGGTCAGTGTGGGCTTGATGGGCAGAGGGGCCAGTTTCCGTACCGCATCTCTCTATGGCTCTATGGTCAGACCAGAAAGGACATTCTGTCAAACTGACAACACTGTAGTGGGACTTGGCAAAAGTGTTCAAGCCAGGCATGGTAGTGTAGGGCGGGCACGGACCACTCTACGCAAAAGGTGCATTTCACTGTGTGTTTCGATGTACGACTAATAAAGAAATCTTATAAACAGACAAGTAAATAAAGATTTGTTTGAATGATCAGCTATATTAAAGAAAAAGTTCCAATGAAATCAAGATAAACTAAGAGAAAGGTTAAAGCATTTCTAAAGAAAGACCCTACTGGGAAAATGATGCACATTGCTACGATTGGTTATTAATTGATAGCTGTATTTAGAAGGATGACGAATGATTCCTTAATGAATATAAAAGAATACAAGGTTCATAAACAGTGTTTCATGGACATGACCCAGAGCACCAGACTGCGGAATATTGCTCTACCCAAAGTTACTTCTAATTTACCAAGACATGCAGCTCACTTTGGGTGTAGGCAAACAAATTCAGGAATGCAGATAGCAGCACATCTGAAGTTGTAATCATAGTTGGCAGGAATTGAAAGATGTCACTTAGATTTTTTTCTCTGTAATAATACATTGCACTGTTAATACAAAGTGGATTTAAAGGGATAGTTTACAAGAAGCCAAGTTCAGTGCCCAGAAATCATCACAAAAACATGTAGAAGAACCTCTAGGTTGGGAGCTACAAGATCTGTAATACCATTATAATTTTGCTGCCCATACCTGAGCATCAAGAACATCAAGTAAAAAAAAATATTTCAAGAAGCTGCAGAAACATGTTTCATCAATCTAATGCTATTTATTTTTCCACCCACAAAAATGGTTCAATATTTCACAGAAATACTGCTCTTTAAGGAGCTGTAGCCCTCTCAAAAACAGAAGGATAGACTTGTATAATAGTTACGAGGTGTCCAAACAATATTCATCTCGTATGTCACAGGCAATTGAAGCTCACATTCCATTACGGTATTTCATACATGTGTTAAACATATGTTTCTGCTCAAGGCCAGCTGAAGAAATAAAAGCACAGATCAACAACTGGGTCCTCTCCCTAAATTCTTTCATACATACAAAGTTTCATAGACAAACAAATTTTACATTTATTGGGCTCATTCTACAGAGTAAACTTCAACTTTGAGGTCACTGATTTCTAATACAGTCCTCTGCTGACATTGAAAACAATTGAATCTTACCCTCACCCACTCCGAAGAAGCTTGGCTCCAACACAGTTAAATCTCACTAAAAGAACAAAAAACTTCCACTGACTGGTAGGCATAAAGCTCTTTTGTAAAACATATCAGTGTGTTAGAAAGTAAGGCACTATTCTTGGCATCAACATACAAGTAAATGTGCTTTCACAGTTAAAATGGATATAAAATACTTCAAAATAAATATGAATTGCTGAATTGTTAAAGTATCACAGAAGGTTTAGTTAGGCATTAGATGCACTGGCAATAACCCTCTACTTCCAGAGAATGGCAGGTGACCTAATTTCGCTGTTCAATTTAACCCAATGCAAAGAAACAAAGACCACCAAGAGAAAGAGAGTTCTTCTGTACACTGAATGGAGAGTCAGCAGCTTTTCAATCTAATTAGCATTTCACTAGGGTAAAGCAAATTCATTAGAAAAGTTTCCAGTTTGTCAGCTCGCAAACAATGAGTCTTTAGGCAGGTCTATGCCTGTGTGCTTGGTAATATAATGCGACAATCATTCGTACAGGAAAGTAAAGCCGGTGACAACAGTGAAAATAGAAAATGGGAGACTATTTTTGGGAGACTATTTTTGGAACCCTATTTTTTCTGCTGTGGAAAATTAACAACCATCAACATAACCATATACTTTAAAGATATGCATTTATGCAATTTCCATGATAGATCATTCAGAATGGAAAATGAGATTTTTATTTTATGTAAAGAAGAATTTTTAGATTATGACATCCCTTGAGTACCTTAGACTCTGTTCAAGAGGTGATTTACATCCAAAACCTGTAGAATCAGATGAAGCAGTGGGGAAAGTCCCCCAGCATCTACATCCTGGGGGTCATCTTTAGCTAGAAACTCAACTGAATATTCCACATAAAAACTATGGCTATAAGAGAAGCTCAGAGGCTGGGTATCCTGCAGCAAGCAACCTCTGGTGTTGTCTACGTGAAGTTTGCAAGTTCTTGTTATCATATTGGTTTTCCTGGGTACTCTGGTTTCTTCTCACATCGCAAATACATGCTGGTAGGTCAATTGTTACTGTAAATTATACTTAGAGTGCTGAGTGGTCAGAGAACAGGGGTATTGGTATATTATATTGTTACATGTACTGAGATACAGTGAAAGCTTTTGTTTGTATGCCATCCAGATCATTCCATACATAAGTACATCAAGGTAGTAAAAAGAAAACAGAATGCAGAATATAGTGTTGTAGTTACTGAGAAAGTGTAGTGCAGATAGACAAATAAAGTGCAAGGGTCACGACAAGGTAGATTGGGAGATTAAGAGCTCACATTTTAACACACGAGAGGTCCATTCAAGATTCTGATAACAGTGGGATAGAAGATGTCTGGGGTCGGGGGAGGAGGTTAATAGGCATGAGAGTGAAAATAGGTTACAATAAAATAATTAGGGAAATGTCATTACTCTGAGAGCCAGCATAGATTCCATGAGCCAAATAGCCTTTTGTGAGAAATATGAGAAATGTTAAAATCAATACAAAGCTTAAACAGATATCACTGTGGGTAATGGGTGAATGGAATTGCGCCGATCAAGAAATGGGCAGCAGGTTTTGGATGGTGCATTGATGAAGAGTAGAATGAAGAAGACTAGAACAAGATCAGAATGCTGGAAGAACTCAGTGGGTCAAGCAGCATCCGTGGAGGCAAAAAGTGTAATGTAGGGGTTGGGATAGAGAATGATGAGCAGATGGAGGGATGGGCTGGACTTCATTGCAAAGTCAAATATAAAGTTCTCAGGCATGGATGAGCTGATGAGTTTCAGCAAAGGCCAGAGCTGTACAGTGTTAGAGGTGGAAATAATGTGGATACGTGGCCTAAAACTCACTCAGGGGTAACTTGGACGACACTTCTCTTCCAACGCAGGAAACCAGTCAATCAGGCTGACAATTAAGAGACAGGAGCGAGGTTGAGGGGTGGTGCAGTAACGTTGCGTGATGTCAGCACATGTGGAACTTGTGTTTTCAGATGTTGCCAACAAGGGGCAGCATGTAGCTGAGAAATAGGAGAGGACCAAGGACAATGTTACTGCACTGTGTAATGAATTGACCTGTACGAATGGTATGTAAGACAAGTTTTTCACTGTACCTCGGTACAATTGACAATAATAAACCAATACCAATATTCTTGAGGGTACCAGAATTAACAGTGAACATGATCATCTGACTTCTTCCAGTTAGATAAGAATAGAACCAAGGGTGGTCCCAACCAGGTGGATGCCAGACACGTTGCTCGAAAAAAAGAACAAGGAAGGGTCGATGGCAGATTACCATCATCACAATTACATGATGGCTGCGGGGGGGGGGGGGGGGGGGTGTGGGGGGTGAAGTGGTGAGCAAGGAAAGGTGGTCATCTCCAAGAGATGTTATGCACCTTCAGCAGAAGCTCAAGGATGACAAGCAGGGTTCCAGAACATGGCCAACCATTCATCTTTCAGCTTTGGGAAAAGCACATAATGCAGTGGATAAATTCATGAAAAAAAGTGGAATTAAAAAGAAAGGATAATATATTAATTGCAAGATGAAAATTTAAAAGCAAAATACAGGAGGAAACAATGCATTAGTTGAGTATACCAAGTCTCTGGCAACATGGAGGAGTAATTGGCACAGCCTTCACATTCCCCTTCCAGCTTCTAGATTTTGGAAAGAATGAGGTCGATCTAGTTGCCAGAGTGAACCAAGCAAGATTATGTAGTTTGATGGGGATAGGCTGCAGCTCATAACTTTAACTTGTCCAATGCTTCATTTTTATGTGTTAACTGCACACCATCAACCGGTACAATTTACCTCATGAGTTTACATTTCAGCAATAGGTCTATATTCTTTAGATTTTCAACTTTTCCCCTTCTTTTCCTTGCCTTTTTTAAAAGGTTAAGTTCTTATATCTGCCGTGGGATATCCCCGAGTCGGTATCACACCTGGGCACCATCTGTCACATGATTAACAACAGAAACAGAAACACGTACAGAACCAGGTGCATGCAAATGTGCACACAGGTCCAAGAGGGCATGGCAAAGCAACCGAGAGCCTTCCAACCTCCAGCCATGAAGCTGATGGTAGCAGCTGTCTATAGCCCTACTGACACCAACTAAGTGCAGAGCAAACCTTTGAAGTATTTAAACCCTTAACCACCTGAGCCTTGAAAGGGCTTATTCTAATACTGATGCAACGTGAAACATCAAACTGGTTGTTTGCAGCACTGTGTTTCTGAATCAGAAATCAAAAGAAAATTAAGCCCAACACTTCGGCTCAGCCTTGGCTCAGTGGCAGGACTCTCATTTCTTGCTAGGAGAAAACATCCTCTTGGAACCCACCCTATCAATCCCCTTCAGAATCTCATGTATTTCGTTACGTTCACCTCTCATTGTACTCCAGTGAGTACAGGCCCAAACTGCTCAATCTTTCTTCATGTGTCAACCCCTTCTTTCCCAGGAATCAACAGCGACCCTTGTCTATACTGGCTACATTCCTCAATGACAGAGACTAGAATTGTATGTAGTAGTCCAAGTGTGATCTTATCATTGTCCTGCAAAGTCACATTAAAACATCCCTACTTTTATGTTTCATATCCCTTGCAATAAAGGCTGATTATCCTTCCTAATGATTTGTTCCACTCTGCAGACACACAGATTATATTACTATCAAATTAATTTCACTTTGGAAAGAAACTTAGCCAATGATTCCAACAGTGACAAACCATCTGTAAATAATAGTGCCAACTACAGATGTTTGCAGTACCCATCTTGTAAAGGTATCCTGAAGTCATGATGAAGGGCCAAGAATAGCACCTGAATTACACAGTATTTTTAATGAACCATTACGGCGTATCTGAATAAAATATAAACCTGACTGTAAAGAGCCTTATGCACAAAGGTAACGGACTTGCCTCATGGGATTTGTAACTTCAACTTCTAGTCTTAATGTTAACTTACTATTCTCACAACACAAACTGACATACCACGGTTTTATAATCACAGAACCTCCCCCCACCCCACTCAAACCCCACCATGAGCATCCTGCGGATGACCTTGACTGGAAATTAACAGTAAATACTGAGGCTTCAAAAGCAGGTCTAAGTCATTCTCTGCCAAACAGCTCTCCACCCTCCAGACCAAAGCCTTTGTACTATCATTAAAGCACAAGTCATGATCCATTTGTCTGGATGAATGTCCCCACAACAATCAAGCAGCACACCACCATCGAGGACAAAATGGCCCATTTAGTTGGCACCCCGCCCATCACCATAAACATTCACTCACTCTACTATCACTGCACAGAGGCTCTGTGTAACAGGTGGGAGGAGAAGAACACCCAACTATCCATCGACAGCCTGTCAGCCACAACCGAAGAGCCCAAGTTCTCACGATGGCTTCATTAAACGCCTCAAAAATGAAGGTCCTGAAGGACTGCTTAAGAATATGCGAGACTATGGCTGCAAAGCACACCATCTGCAAAATGGCTACTCTGCCTGCAGCTCCCAATACCAACCAAAGATAAAAAGCAGCAGGCACTTTGGAAGATGGGAACCTGTAGGTTCCCTGCCAAGTTGCACACAACCTTGATCAGGAAATACATCACTGTTCTTTGTCAATCTAGAATTCTCACTCTAGCAACAGTGTGCAAACACCGTCACTACATGATTCAAGAAGTTGCTCAGCACCTCCTTCTTGAGGACGGTTAAGGGTGAACAACAAATGGTGGCCATCCAGTAATGCCCACATTCCATAAACTGATAGAAACAAGTTGTAATCTAGAGGTCTGGACAAAAAAAACCAGATTAGTTTATATCTAGCCATGGCAGCTGGATAATTTCAATTCTGTTAATTCTGCAGGTTGAAAACAAAAAAAGCTTTTTTTTAATTAGTAATAGCACAAAGCACTAGATTTAGCAAAATACCATTTGGCTTATTAATAATGTATTCAACATAATGAGCAAATAAGCAAACATAGATCAAAACAATGGTAAAATCACTCAATTGAACTAAAAAATTACAACACAAAATTTTCAGTTTTTTCTAAAATCCCAATTTATGGTTATTTTCTTGATACTTAGATATTACTAGCTATGAGCGAAAGACATTTAAGGATTTTTGGAGATTATTTTTAATCTCATTAAATTCTAATCACTCAGGGATTTATAGATAAATAATTGTTAATTGTTTGATACCAGTGAGCTTCACGCAGGAACATGATTACGAGCGAGTGAATATTGCTAACTCAATTTTCTAAATGGATATTCATTATTTGATTCAATATTACAAAACTGATTCAAGTTCTTCAAATTAGACAACATTGTATAGTTACTTTAACACAGACCACTTAAAGTAGGGCACAGGAATCTGAAAGGGCTTCCAATTTCTGAATCTCTCACTCTAACTACAGTCAGTTTCCTCTCATTCAACCTGTATTATCATTGAGCAAACAAACACAGCTGGAAAACCCAGAGATTAACACGGAGCCTTTTTTAAGGAAAATACACAGTGACTTACTTTGTCCACACAATCATCAAAGAAAGCCAGACTTGCATCCTTGTCACTCACGAAGGAGCATTCCTCGATGAACCGAATAAACATCTGTGTTTTTGTCATCAGTGAGTAAAACCTTTGGTGGGAACGGTCTCTGCTTCTCAGAAAACCTACAATGATTAACATGAAGTCATTGATTTTTAAATTTATTTCTCTCAATTAAATTTGATTCCCGACATACAAATCAAAATCTTGAGTGGCCACGGTTAGAAGATACAACAACTATTTTGTTTAATACAGCTCTGGGCACTAACAAAACTGAATTGTAAAATGGAGATACAAATGAAAACAGAAAATGCTGGAAATATTCAGGAGATCAGGCAGCACCTGTGGGAAGTAAAAAAGAGTTTAACGGTTCCAGTCAAACAACAAAGTTTGGTCCCCATAACCTGTGTTCTAAATATTTCCTTGAAAAAAACACACAAGAACATAAGAAATAGGAGGAGTAGTAGGTCATGTGGCCCATTGAGCCTGCTCTGCCACTCAATGAGATTATGGCTGATCTGGCCATGGACTCAGCTCCATCTCCCTGCCTTTTCCCCATAACCTTTAATTCCCTATCAGGCAAAAATCTATGTGTGTCTTAAATATATCTAATGAGATGGCCTCTCCTGCTTCCTTGGGCAGAGAATTCCACAGGTTCATTACTCTCTGGGAAAAGCAGTTCCTCCTCATCTCCATCCTAAATCTACGCCCCCAAATCTTGAGGCTATGTTCCCTAGTTTGTCTCACCTATCAGTGGAAACAACTTTCCTGCCTCTATCTTATCGATCCCTTTCATAATTTTATATGATCCCCTCCCATTCTTCTGAATTCCAGCGAGTATAGTCCCAGGTGACTTAATCTCTCCTCATAGGCTAACCCCTTCTCCTCCAGAATCAACCTGGTGAACCTCCTCTGCACTGCCTCCAAAGCCAGTTTATCTATTCTCAAATAAGGAGACCAGAACTGCATGCAGTACTCCAGGTGCAGCCTCACCAGTACCCTGTACAGCTGCAGCATAACCTCCCTGCTCTTAAATTCAACTCAAAGCTAACTGCTACACAGGAATGAAGTATTCTTATTTCTACAGTATCATGCATTAGTTTTGTGGAATGTATGGGGTTTTAATACTAGATTCACTCATTAACAAATACATTTTATGAATTATAAATTAAAGGATTTCTATTTCACCACAAGAATCAAACTTTACCCAAGAACAAGGAGCTGGCCAATAGTTTTGAATTCAAATAATTTGCATGTGCAGTTAATAATTTTAAATACTTGATAACTGCAAAGTCAAAATCAGAGATTATTCTTGAATTATTTTCAACTATTCGTAACTACCTTGAAGATCAAACAGAGAGCTGGCATCTGTTGTTTTCTCAGAAGGGGCTTCTGTGATAGGTCGAAGGTATGTTCTGTAACCCTTCAGAATGGAAGCCATGAATCGAAGAAAAGCTTCTTGTATTTCCAGTTCTAACATCTGCATCTTTTTACCAGAGTTCAAATCATGATCATTCATTGTTAATTCCATTAAAGCTTCCTCTCTGGGTCTTTGATGCACTAAAAAGAAATAAATTTAGTTTTACATTTAAATGCTTAATGTAAAATACACATCCTCTAATTAACAGCAGTGGAAAATGGAGTAATTTTAATTGATTTTGAAGGTCTGACTTCAAAAAAAAGTAAACATATTTGGGAATTTTATTTTTTAATTTCCCCTCCCATCAAACGCCCTGGTGAATGATGAATACAAATCCACTGAGGCTTCACTGGGCTAATTTTCTCTCGTAAGCGTAGACAGTAAGGATTTGCACTTGCATTATTTGACTGAAATGCAAAATTGAAAGCTACTCAATCTTAACTTAAAGTGCTAAAAATTTAAAACAGCTTATGGAGAAAAAGGAAGGAAACAGAAAATGAAAAAGTTCAGAAGTTAGCAATAGTGCAATCATGATGGGAATGTTTGTGTTTTCACACTGGACATTAAAAGCAACATTATAAAAGAACATTAAAGCATGCAGGCTTTCCAGCGAGTCTCAGAGGCAGCTGATCATTGGTCTCCACAGTCCAGGAGTGCAAATAATTTTAGAGTCCCAACATCATTCCAGAAAGCTTCAGCAAAATGGATACACATTAAGAACTGCAACTGTGGCCTTGTGATCTGTGTCCTTCAAATTCCTTCAAACACTAAGCAATTTTGTTGAGAACTTTGTGTCCAATAAAATCTAGGTATTTTGCAATTTTTGATTTCTGTAAACAGAAAATTAATTTCAATGGTGCCTTAGCTGATTAACAAAGGGTAAGAATTAAATTCTAGGTTTCTCAGTGTTGCCCACATCCTGTGTGAATAAAAAAAAGGAACTACAGCTGTGATCAGGAAGGAACCCAGTTTAAAGTGCACCAGCAACTAATTTGATCAGATGGGGCATCTGACATCAACAAACTTGGGTAAGCACAAGGATGTTTTAACAAAAAAAAGGGAGCTGTAATCTATACAGATTGAATGAAATTATAACTATAGAGCCTTTTCCTAGAATTTACATATACTTTTTAAAATCTCAAAAAATTTCAATGTGCATTGCTGGATAATTTACTTTAGAGAGTATGCATTATGAGGAGAGACTAAGGGAGCTCGGGCTTTACTCTTTGGAGAGAAGGAGGATGAGAGGAGACATGATAGAGGTGTACAAAATATTGAGGGGAATAGATAGAGTGGACAGCCAGTGCCTCTTTCCCAGGGCACCAATACGAGAGGGTATGGCTTTAAAGTATTGGGTGGGAAGTTCAAGGGAGATGTCAGAGGGAGGTTTTTCACCCAGAGAGTGGTTGGGACATGGAATGTGCTGCCTGGGGTGGTGGTGGAGGCAGGTACGTTTGTCAAATTCAAGAGATTACTAGATAAGCATATAGAGGAATTTAAAATAGAGGGATATCTGGGAGGAAGGGGTTAGATAGTCTTAGGTGAGGTTTAAAGGTCAGTACAACATTGTGGGCTGAAGGGCCTGTATTGTGACATACTGTTCTATGTTCTATAATGGAAGCACTTAAGGGATATATATGCAGTGTGGTGAGGGGACCCAGGAGCCAGCACTATACCTCAGGAATATTCAGGATCAAAAGACTGTGGACAGAGTGTGCCTGGATGCAGCAAGATCCCTGGATGCAGCACAGACAGCTCTGTAGTCTCCACGGTTATCTGCAAGTCACTAGTTTTTAAAGGAATAAACAAACTTCAGCATTACAGAGTTCATAACACACTTACTCTCTGCTAGCTGTTCATAAATGTTGTTCAAAGAGTTGATCAAATTTCTACAGGCTTTCTTTGGAAGTACTTTCCACGTAAGGCTTTTCCTGTCATCAGTTCTGAAAGAACAATCTTTTAAATACACATCTTGGACACAAATACACAGCAAATAAATTTAGAAACTGCAATCTCAATATTGCTTTTAGTATCAGTAAACATAAATTGCACTGCAAGTACACTGTCTAACTGATAGCGAATTGAACAAAAGAAGATATTCTCCGAATTTTAATTAAACGTACACACTGATGGGCAACCTAGTAGGCAGGAGACGATGAACCATCAATTGGGACTGTGAATTAGTCACCATTAAAGCACTTGATTAATGGAATTGCGAAATAATGAATTGATGTTATCTGCCCATGTTAATGGAAGAAAAATCAGTTAAGACAAAAATAAAGTACAAATATTTTAAGAAATATGAGGGCTACAAGCACCCTTGAGCCTTCTCCTCAATTCAGTAAGACCAATGCTGACCTAACCTTCCTGTTCTCCATAATACCTCACTCCCCTATGGTCCAAAAATCTGTATCTCAGCCCAAGATGGCAAATTTTTGAACAACAGGGAGTCAAGGGACCCATGAAAGATTCTATTAAAAATACTACAATTATTCATTTTTGTTCTTCCATTAAAAGCTAAAAATAGGCACAAACACAATTAAAACATTTAAATTTAGGGGAGTTTCAGGGAAACTTTGAGGGAGAGTTTAGGGGAGATGTCAGAGGTAATTTTTTGTTTACACAGAGAGTGACGGGTGCCTGGAACACACTGCTGGGGGTGGTGATAGAGGCTGATACAATAGGGACATTTAAAAGACTCTTATATAGGCACAGGGAAGTAAGAAAATGGAGGGTTATGGGCTGTGTAGGAAGGAAGGGTTAGATTGATCAGGGAGTAGGTGTTTATATAGGTCAGCACAACATGGTGGGCCGAAGCCCATACTGTGCTGTACTGTTCTATGTTCTAAATTAACTTAAATCTAAAGCCTATTTACTTTCCCTTAGTAGCTGAGTTTTCACATTAACTTGAATGTGGACCAACAGGCAGGAGCTCATCAGTGTGTGTGGGACAGCCTGCAGCTCAGGCAGCAAGGTAGAACATGCCACCATCAGCTTTGGAACAAAGTGCTGAAAAATGGGGCTTCCGCAGAGAAACATTGGTAATTCTTTGCATTAACATCAGTTCCGCTCCAATAATTATTATTTAAAAGAAACAATGTATGTCTGTCACACTATAATTACACACGATTGCAAATAGAGGTGCTGCTGTAACACAAAGAAGAGGTAAAGTTAATGCATTAAAGTTACTTTGGCATTTCCATTCTAAATGTACACAGAGCAATTTATTATGGGGAAAAAAAGGACATATGCCTTTATTATAATAACTGATATGTGGGTTTCCAGGTCCAATTACCCAACCTATGCAAATGCTTCATTCTAGAACTAATTGCAACTCAATTTGCCTTGTCATAGAAAGTCATCTTACTCCCACTTAGAAGTCCTCTTCATTATGAAACTACTGTGAATCAACACGTGTGGACATTTCATTTAAGATAGTTCCATTTTGCATCTCAACTACCATCAAAAGCCACATTTTACAATGTAATTGTATATTATCAAAATCTTACTGAGAGATGGTGTTAGTGTCTAGGTCCACGCAGCTTACATCACTTGGAGGATCATACAGGTCAAAGTAGCGAGAGTCAACCCCTACGATGAAGGGGCAAGGGGCACTAAGGACATCAGCCAGAGCCAACGGGCATAGAGGAATGTATGGACATGGCCAATGGAATGGAAATATCATCTGTACATAAAGAATCACTGTAAAATCAACATACTTTCTGATATATGTATAAAAAACTGTATCAAAACACAATTAATGGCAAATCATTACCTAGGCATTACTGCTTAGAACATTCCCACAACTTGATTGAAAATACAGAAATCTTTAACAATATATACATTGCAAATGCTAGAAAATCAAAATAAGAATATAACATTCTGTAAATACTCAGCAGGTAAGACAACATTTATAGAACAAGAGCTAACATTTCAGATCAACAACCTTTCACTATGATGAAACACATCAATTAACACCCCTTATTCAAGAAAGGTAGTAGGGATAGTCCAGGGAATTACAGGCCGGTGAGCCTTACGTCTGTGGTGGGTAAGCTGTTAGAAAGGATTCTAAGAAATAGGATCTGTGAGCATTAAGAGAATCATGGACTGATTAGGGACAGCCAGCATGGCTTTGTGAAGGGAAGATCTTGCCTCACAAGCCTGATAGGGTTCTTGAGGAGATGACCAGGAAGATTGATGAGGGTAGTGCAGTGGATGTGGTGTACATGGATTTTAGTAAGGCGTTTGACAAGGTTCCATATGGTAGGCTTCTTCAGAAGGTCAGAGGCCAAGGGATCCAGGGAGGCTTGGCTGTGTGGATTCAGAATTGGCTTTCCTGTAGAAAGCAGAGGGTTGTGGTGGAGGGAGTGCATTCGGATTGGAGGGCTGTGACTAGTGGTGTCCCACAGGGATTGGTTCTGGGACCTCTACTTTTTGTGATATTTATTAACGACTTAGATGAGGGGGTGGAAGGCTGGGTTAGTAAGTTTGCAGATGACACAAAGATTGGTGGTGTTGTGGATAGTGTGGAGGGCTGTTGAAGCTTGCAGAGGGATATTGATAGGATGCAGAGCTGGGCTGACAAGTGGCAGATGGAGTTCAATCCAGAGGTCGTACACTTTGGAAGGACAAACACCAAGGCAGAGTACAAGGTGAATGGCAGGATTCTGGGCAGTGTGGAGGAGCAGAGGTATCTGGGGGTTCATATCCACAGATCGCTGAAAGTCACCTCACAGGTAGATAGGGTAGTTAAGAAAGCTTATGGGATGTTAGCTTTCGTAAATCGGGGGATCGTGTTTAAGAGCCGAGAAGTGATGATGCAGCTTTACAAAACTCTGGTTAGGCCACACTTAGAGTACTGTGTCCAGTTCTGGTTGCCTCATTATAGGAAGGATGTGGAGGCGTTGGAAAGGGTGCAGAGGAGATTTACCAGGATGCTGCCTGGATTAGAGAGTATAGATTATGAGGAGAGACTAAGGGAGCTAGGGCTATTCTCATTGGAGAGGAGGATGAGGGGAGACATGATAGAGGTATACAAGATATTAAGAGGAATACATAGAGTGGACAGCCAGCGCCTCTTTCTCAGGGCACCAATGCTCAAAGCAAGAGGATATGGCTTTAAGGTAATGGGTGGGAAGTTCAGGGAGATGTCAGAGGGAGGTTTTTCACCCAGAGAATGGTTGGTGCATGGAATGTACTGCCTGGGGTGGTGGTGGAGGAGGCTGATACATTGGACAAGTTCAAGAGATTGTTAGATAAGCATATGGAGGAATTTAAGATAGAGGGATATGTGGGAGGAAGGGGTTAGGTAGTCTTAGGTGTGGTTTGAAGGGTGGCACAACATGGTGGGCCGAAGGGCCTGTATTGTGCTGTATCGTTCTATGGTTAATTTCTGAGATGTATAAATCGTAAGCTTTTTGTTCCTCAAAGTACAGTTTTATTTTCAAACTTATGTATTTACCACAGAAAATAAATGCAAGTGAAAACTTAGAAAGTACAATCTAGCATTTCATTGTTAAAAGCTTTCCCAAAATATGCAGACTATTTTATCAGTCAAAAAGATCTATACATTTAAGAAAATGATTAAGGTAAATCACCATGTTGTATAAGGTTTTAAGAATTTCTCGTGAAATTAGGAGTTGTCATTTCCAGTTTTAAGGGTTATAGTTATAGTACTCTCTATTCTTTTAGCCTACATAACATAGATTGCACTTAATTCACTCTTTATCTCAAGGCAGTGATAAAAGACAGCTGCTGAAGCAGCAATTGTCTGGCCTTTGAGTTCAAACACAGTCCATAACTTTTTTCCCACATTGTGTTTGATCCCTCTAGCCTTTTATGACATCTCAGATACTATAATCTCAAGAAGAACTTGTAGTCTCCTAAGTACTCCATCAAAGAGATCATATAAAGCATATCTTCAATGCCACAAGCAAATTCAGGAAATGTTGCACTGCTAACTCAAATTATGCTGCAGAAGAACAAAAGTATGTCAACATCTTTAATGGATACAAATAGTCTGAATCCAAACCCAAAGATAAAGTGTTATATGCTAGTCATTAGCTTGAGAAATGTTTTTTTTAAACATTTTCTGATGAAGAACATGTACAAATAAATGCTCGATGTGGGCTGCTGTAGTTATTTCTATGGATCAATACCCTCTACCCTAGCAGCAAAATCAGCAAGATATGCAATTCCAGGTTTATATTATATATGACCTCATTACAGATGCCTTTATTTAACTGTTGCTACATACTTTAAACTTTGAATTTACAGAACAAAAGGGGGTGCCATTCAACCCATCACATTGGTGCTGGTTGGAGCAGAGTCGTGCAGCACAAAAACTGGCCCTTCAGCCCACCGGGTCCATGCCAACCTTTTTACCCATTTACACTAATCCCATCTGCCCACATTAGGTCAGTATTCTTCTATGTGTCTAAACGTCTCTTAAACATGGTGAATGTATCTGACTCCACCATTCTCTCTGACAGCAAGTTCTAGATATCAACCACTCAAATCCCCTTTTAGACTCCTTCCTCTCAGTTTAAACCTGAACTCTCCTGTTTTTGATGCTGCTACCATGGGAAAAAGATTCTATTTACCCTACCTATGCCTCTTCTAATTTTACACACCTCTATCAGGTCACCCCTCAGCCTCTCTTGCTTCAAGAAAAACAAACCCAGTCTATCTACCCAATCTCACTCTACAACTAAAAAGTCCTCTAATCCAGGCATTTTCCTGGTGAATCTCCTCTGCACTCCCTCCAGCTTGAAAAGGATCTTTCCAGCCCAATCCCACCGTCCAGCACTTGGTCTTAGCTCATTGCCTTCAATTAGTTCAACAAATCACATGAAACAATCGAAGATGACATTCACATAATGTTACAAGCAAACTCTGCATTATGGCTTTTTGGGTTACGGAAATTCTCCCTTACAGAATTCACAAATTACTATCCAAAAATTCGCCCACGGAACTTATGTGAATAAAAAGTAAATAAATCAACACAAAATTTGTTTTTCAACTCGCGTTTTTTGACACATGCCCAGATGACGTGGCTTCACATTACAGAAAGTCGCGATACGGCCTGTTTTCTAGGAACGCAATCCCATAACGCGGGAATTGTCTGTATTACCACATATGGTTCATGAAGCCATTATTAAATATGAAAACAGATGAGAGCCATGTGAAGAGGCGACTGCCAGGACCCAGTTCTTTTCCAGGTAGCGAGGGCTGTGACTTGGAGTGAGAAGCGGGACCCTCAGTGCGAGAAGTGGGAGCCATATAAAGAGGTGGGTGTTGGGACCCAGTCTTTTCCAGGTATTTCCAGACAATGTAAAAGGCACAGCTGCGAATTTTTAAGTGATAATTGATTGGGAAATTAGCCAATTGTCAACAACCAACAAAAAGAAGGTAGGGTCAAGTTGAGTGGCCAAGTGTTAGTGGGCAGCTGAGGCATGTTACTTTCTTTGTCTATTAGTGCCTAGCTAAAGTAGTGACCATGGATCCAGTGTCAGTGGTGTGTTCTTCCTTCCAGATATGGGAGATCTCAAGTCTCCCTGATAGCTACATCTGTGGGAGGTGCATCCAGCTGCAGCTCCATGCTATGTTGGTGCCAGAAGTGTGGTGACACTTGCAGGCTGCCTCCAGAATACTCCATGCAAAAAGATGCATTTCACTGTGTGTTTTGGGGTACATGCGACTAATAAAGATATCTTGTCCTATCCTTACAGACTGTATTAGGGAACTGGAGCTGCAACTGGATGACCTTTTCCTCATATGGAAGAATGAGGAGGTGATAGATAAAAGCTACAGGGCAGTAGCCACAACTAAGTTGCAGGAGGCAGGTAGCTGGGTGACTGTCGGGAGGGGAGAAAGGAATAGGCAAATAGTGCAGAGTACCTCTATGGCCGTTCCA
The DNA here is from genome assembly GCF_009764475.1 of Pristis pectinata. Lineage (NCBI taxonomy): Eukaryota > Metazoa > Chordata > Chondrichthyes > Rhinopristiformes > Pristidae > Pristis > Pristis pectinata. The sequence continues at coordinate 1,523,358 of NC_067432.1, forward strand.
CTCGTGGTTCAGAAGGGGAGAAGAGGAGAGAAATAGTGATAGGGGATTCTATAGTTAAGGATGCAGGCAGGAAATTCTCTGGATGTGAAAGAGACTCCCAGATGGTATGTTACCTCCTAAATGCCAGGGTCAGGGACATCTCAGATTGGGCCTATAGCATTCTAAAGGGGGAGGGTGAGCAGCCAGAAGTCGTGGTACACATTGATACCAAAGACACAGGTAGGAAAAAGGATGAGGTCCTGAAAAGTGAATATGGGGAACTAGGTAGGAAGCTGAAAAGCAGGACCTCAAGGGTAGTAATATCTGGATTGCTGCCTGTGCCACACACCAGTGAGGGTAAGAATAGGTTGATTTGGCAGATGAATGCGTGGCTGAGAAATTGATGCGGGGGCAGGGTTTCAGATTTGCGGATCATTGGGATCCCTTCTGGGGAAAATATGACCTGTACGAAAAGGGATGGGTTACACCTGAACTGGGGGAGGACCAATATCTTTGTGGGCAGGTTTGCTAGAGCTGTTGCGGAGGGTTTAAACTAGTTTGGCAGGGGAAAGGGAACCCGAGTGATAAGTCAGAGGATGGGGCAATTGGTGTACAGGTTGATGCAGCATGTAGAGAGACTGAGGAAGTATAGGCAGTTGCTAGGGCAAAATTGCAGTCAGTTGGATGGGTTGAAGTGTGACTACTTTAATGCACGAAGTATCAGGAACAAGGCTGATGAACTTGGAGCATGGGGCAGTCCATGGAACTATGCCATTGTGGCCATTACAGAGACTTGCTGTCACAAGGGCAGGAATGGCTGCTGGAGGGTCTGGGGTTTAGATGTTTCAAAAGAGACAGGGAGGGAGGTAAAAGATGTGGGGAAGTGGCATTGCTAATCAGGGATAGTATCACAGCTGCAGAAAGAGAAGACGTCCTGGAGGGATCATCTACTGAGTCAGTGTGGGTGGAGGTCAGAAACAGGAAGGGAACAATCACTCTATTGGAAGTATTCTATAGAACCACCCACCCCCCAATAGAGGCAGAGACACTGGAGTGGATCAGGAGGCAGACTTTGGAGAAGTGTAAAAATAACAGGGTTGTTGTCATGGGTGATTTCAACTTCCCTAACATTGATTGGCACCTCCTTAGTGCAAAAGGTCTGGATAGGGCGGAATTTGTTGGGTGAATCCAGGAAGGATTCCTAACACAATATGTAGACAGGTCGACTAGAGGAGAGGCCATTCTGGATCTGGTACTAGGCAATGAACCTGGTCAGGTGTCAGATCTCTTGGTGGGTGAGCATTTTGGAGACACACAACTCCCTGACCTTTACCCTTGCCTTGGAGAGGGATAGGAGCAGATGGTATGGGAAAGTATTTGATTGGGGGAGGGGCAATTATGATGCTATTAGGCAGGAACTTAGGAGTGTAAATTGGGAGCAGATGTACGGGGAGGTGGGGAGGAATGCACAATGGAAATGTGGAGGTTTAGAGATCACTTGAAGGGGGTTCTGGATAGGTTTGTCCCACTGAGACAGGAAAAGGATGGTATGGTGAAGGAACCATGGTTGACAAGAGATAAAACATAGAACAGATAGAAAAGGCCCTTTAGCCCACAATGTTGTGCTGACATAACTATTCCCTCCTGCCTACAGAATGCTCAAATCCCTCTATTTTCCTCTCATTCATGTGCCCATCCAAGCCCTTCTTGAAAGCCCCTAATTAGTTTGCCTCCGCCACCCTATCAGGCAATGCATTCCAAGCATCCACCACTCTCTCAGTAAAAAAAAATGTAACCCTCATGTCTGTTCTGAACTTACCCCCTTCTCACCTTAAATGCATGCCCTCCGGTACTGGATCGCTCAATAATGGGAAAAAGATATTGCTTGTCCACCCTATCTACGCCCCTCATGATTTTATAAACCTCCAACAGAGCATCCCTTAGCTTCCACCGCTCCAGAGAAAAGAGCCCAGGTTTGTCCAGCCTCTCCTGATAGAACATGCCCTCTAATCCAGGCAGCATCCTGGTAAAACTCCTCTGCACCCTCTCTAAAGCCTCGACATCCTTCCTATAATGATGTGACCAGAATTGCATGCAATACTCTAAATGCGGCCTAACCAGAGTTCTATCGAGATGCATCATAACTTCTTGACTCCTATACTCAATACCTCGATTAATAAATGCAAGCATTCCATAAGCCTTCTTAACCACCCTGTCTACCTATGTAGCCACTTTCAATGAGTCATGGACTTGCACCTCAAGATCTCTCTGCTCTTCAACACTGTTAAGGGTCTTGCCCTTAAGCGTGTACTGCCTCTTGACATTAATCCTACCAAGGTGCAACACCTCACATTTATCCGGGTTAAACTTCATCTGCCATTCCTCTGCCCACATCTGCACCTGATCTATATCATGCTGTATCCATTGCCAGTCTTCCACACTATTCACTACTCTGCCAATCTTGGTATCATCTGCAAGGTGTGGAATATCTAGTGAAGAGGAAGAAAGAAGCTTGGTTTAGGAAGCAAGCATCAGACAGGGCTCTAGAGAGTTACAAGGAAGCTAGCAAGGAGCTTAAGAAGGAATGTAGCTTGAAGAGGGCATGAGAAGGCCTTGGCGAGTAGCATTAAGGAAAAACCCAAGGCATCTTACTTGTATGTGAAGAATAGGAGGCTGACTAGAGTGAGGGTAGGACTGATTAGGGATTGAGGAGGAAATGTGCCTAGAGTCAGAGAAGGTGGGGGAGGTCCTTAATGAATACATTGTTATAGTTCACCTGTGAGAGAGACCTGACGTTTGTGAGGACAGCATAAAACAGGCTGATAAGCTAGAACATGTTGATGTTAAGGAGGAGGATGTGTTGGAACTTTTGAAAAACACTAGGATAGATAAGTCCCCAGGTCCAGACAGGATGTATCCCAGGATATTGCGGGAAGAGATTTCTGAGCCCTTGGCAATAATTTTTTCCATCCTCACTGGCCACAGGAGTAGTACCAGATGATTGGAGGGTGGCAAATGTTATTCCTTTGTTCAAGAAAGGGGGTAGGGATAACCCTGGGAATTATAGACCAGTGAGTCTTACTTGAGTGGTGGGCAAATTATTGGAAAAGATTCTTAGGGATAGGATTTGAGCACTTGGAGAAGCATAGTCTTATTAGGGATAGTCAGCATAGCTTTGTGAGGGGCAGGTCATGGCTTACGAACCTGATTGAATTCTTTGAGGATGTGACAAAACACATTGAGGGTAGAGCAGTGGATGTGGTGTATATGGACTTTAGTAAGGTGTTTGATAAGGTTCCCATGATAGGCTCATTCAGAAGGTTGGGAGGCATGGGATGCATGGAAACTTGGCTGTGTGGATTCAGAATTGGCTTGCCCATAGAAGGCAGAGGGTGGCTGTAGATGGAGTGTATTCTGCCTGGAAGTCAGTGACTAGTGGTGTTCTGCAGGGATCTGTTCTGGGACCCCTGCTCTGTGATTTTTATATATAAAATGACTTGGATGAGGAATTGGAAAGATCAGTTAGTAAGTATGCAGATGACACAAAGGTTGGTGGTGTTGTGGAGATTGTAGGTTACAACGGGACTTTGATAGGATGCAAAGCTGGGCTGAGAACATAAGTGGCAGATGGAGTTCAACCCGGAAAAGTGTGAAGTGATTCACTTTGGAAGGTTGAATTTGAAGGCAGAATACAGGGTTAATGGCAGGATTCTCAGCAGTGCGTTGGAGCAGAGGGATCTTGGGGTCCAAGTCCATAGATCCCTCAAAGTTGCCGTGCAAGTTGATAGGGTTGTTAAGGCGGCGTATGGCGTGTTGGCTTCATCAGTCGGGGGATTGCGTTCAAGAGCCGTGAGGTAATGTTGCAGCTCCATAAAACCCTGGTTAGACCACACTTAGAATATTGTGTTCAGTTCTGGTCATCTCACTATAGGAAGGATGTGGAAGCTTTAGAAAGGATGCAGAGGTCTACCAGGATGCTACCTGGTTTGGAGAGCATATCTTATGAGGACAGGCTAAGCTAGGGCTTTTCTCTTTGGAGAGAAGGAGGATTAGAGGTGTACAAGGTGATAAGAAGCATAGATCGAATGGACAGCCACAGACTTTTTCCCAGGGTGGAAATGGCTAACATGAGGGGGCATAATTTTAAGGTGATTGGAGGAAAGTACAGGTGGGATATCAGAGGTAAGTTTTTATTACACAGTGGTGGGTGCATGGAACGTGCTGCCAGGGGTGCTGGTGGAGGCAAATACATTAGGGACATTTAAGAGATGCTTGGATTGACACATGGATGATAGAGAAATGTATGTGGGAGGGAATGGTTAGATTGATTTTAGAGTAGCTTAAAAGATTGGCACAATATTGGTATTGGTTTATTATTGTCACTTGTACCAAGGTACAGTGAAGAACTTGCCTTATAAACCAATCTTACAGGTCAATTCATTACACAGTGCAGTTACATTGTTAGTACAGAGTGCATTGAGGTAGTACAGGTAAAAAAACAATAACAGTACAGAGTAAAGTGTCACAGCTGCAGAGAAAGTGCACTGCAAAAAGGTGCAAGGTCACAACAAGGTAGATCGTGAGGTCATAGGTCATAGGTCATAGTCCATCTCATTGTATAAGGGAACTGTTCAATAGTCTTATCACTGTGGGGTAGAAGCTGTCCTTAAGTCTGGTGGTACGTGCCCTTGGGCTCCTGTATCTTCTACCCGATGGAAGAGGAGAGAAAAGAGAATGTCCCGGGTGGGTGGGGTCTTTGATTATGCTGGCTGCTACACCAATACAACGAGAGGTAAAGACAGAGTCCAAGGAGGGGAGACTGGTGTCCGTAATGCGCTGGGCTGTGTCCACAACTCTCTGCAGTTTCTTGTGGTCTTGAGCAGAGCAGCAGGTGCCATACCAAGCCGTGATACATCCTGATAGGATGCTTTCTATGGTGCATTGGTAAAAGTTGGTGAGAGTCAAAGGGGACAAACCAAATCTCTTTAGCCTCCTGAGGAAGTAGAGGCGCTGGTGAGCTTTCTTGGCCATGGCATCCACGTGGTTTGTCCAGGACAGGCTGTTGGTAATGTTCACGCCCAGGAACTTGAAGCTCTCAACCCTCTTGACCTCAGCACCATTGATGTAGACAGATGCATGTACACTGCCCCCTTTCCTGATGTCAATGACCAGCTCTTTTGTTTTGTTGACATTGAGAGAAAGCTTGTTGTCATGACACCATTCCACTAAGCTCTTTATTTCCTTCCTGTACTCCGACTCATCGCTGTTTGAGATACGGCCTACAACGGTGGTATCATCTGCAAACTTGTAGATGGAGTTAGAGCAGAATCTGGCCACACAGTCATGAGTGTATAGGGAGTAGAGGGCTGAGGACACAGCCTTGAGGTGCACCAAAGTTGAGAATAATCGTGCCAGAGGTATTGCTGCCTATCCTCACTGATGCAGTCTGTTTGTTAGAAAGTCAAGGATCCAGTTACAGAGGGAGATGTTGATCATGGTCCGAAGGGCCTGTACTGTTTTATGTTTCATCTTACCCTAAGTGTCACTATGGTGCCTATAAAATAGCAGTTTGAAAAGCTGATCAATTTTAAATTTTTCCTCATTCTATTGGGTTTAAAAATAATATTTTTGTTCAACAACAATTTTTTGGCAATGCCGTCACAGACCAGATGGAAGGAAATACTGAACCTAATGATGTACAAGCTGAAATAACATCACAATAAAAGAAATCCAGGGGTGTTTAAATGATATTATTTCAACTGTATCCACACTAATTCCACTGTTCCATTGTCAGGCTCAGCAATTTCTCCCCATCAGTTTCCCAAAAGTTCTTGTTTCCATCAGTTTCTCAAATAAATCCAATGAAACAAAAAGAAAAAAATGATATTATGTTAGCAGAACATTTTATAAAAGGGCCTGGAATGTCAACATCATCTCTCAAAGGTTCTATTGTTTTACTGGATGGATCACAAAGTGCAATTAACAGCTTTTCAGTTTGTTGTTAGTGGCCTCAAGCTCTGCAAGTACCTTAGACCACCAAGCTTAATTACAAGGCTACCCCACAGATCAAAGAATAGATTAGGTGTTTGGGAAATTATATTCTAATACTTTCCAATTAAAATTGACTTCCTGTATACCAAACCCATTGCTTCACACAAAACCTTCCGGATGCCATCTCCCTGGCCCTACACTCAGCTCTGGAGCATCTGGACAGTAAAGACACCTACATTAGACTATTGTTTATTGACTACAGCTCTGCCTTCAATACTATAATCCCAAGCAAACTTGTCACCAAACTCCGAAACCTAGGACTCATCACCAGCCTCTGTTACTGGATCCTTGACTTTCTAACAAACCGCAATCAATGAGGGTAGGCAGCAATACCTCCAGCACGATTATTCTCAACACTGGTGCCCAACAAGGCTGTATCCTCAGCCCTCTACTCTACTCCCTATACACTCATGACTGTGTGGCCAGATTCTGCTCTAACTCCATCTACAGGTTTGCAGATACCACCCTGTTGCAGGCTGTATCTCAAACAGTGATGAGTCGGAGTGCAGGAAGGAGATAGAGAGCTTAGTGGAATGGTGTCATGACAACATTTCCCTCAATGTCAACAGAACAAAAGAGCTGGTCATTGACTTCAGGAAAGGGGGCGGTGTACATGCACCTGTCTACATCAATGGTGCTGAGGTCGAGAGGGTTGAGAGCTTCAAGTTCCTGGGAGTGAACATCACCAACAGCCTGTCCTGGTCAAATTATGTAGATGCCACGGCCAAGAAAGCTCACCAGCGCCTCTACTTCCTCAGGAGGCTAAAGAAATTTGGTTTGTCCCCTTTGACTCTCACCAACTTTTACCGATGCACCATAGAAAGCATCCTATCTGGATGTATCACGGCTTGGTACGGCAACTGCTCTGCCCTGGACCCGCAAGAAACTGTAGAGAGTTGTGGACACAGTCCAGCGCATCACGGACACCCTTGGACTCTGTCTTTAACCTCTCACTGTCTTGGTGTAGCAGCCAGCATAATCAAAGACCCCACCCACCCGGGTCATTCTCTCTTCTCTTCTCTTCCATCAGGTAGAAGATACAGGAGCCTGAGGGCATGTACCACCAGACTTAAGGACAGCTTCTATCCCACAGTGATAAGACTATTGAACGGTTCCCTTATACAATGAGATGGACTATGACCTCACGATCTACCTTGTGTGACCTTGCACCTTATTGCACTGCACTTTCTCTGTAGCTGTGACACTTTACTCTGTACTGTTAATGTTCTTACCTGTACTACATCAATGCACTCTGTACTAACTCAATATAACTGCACAGTGTAATGAATTGACCTGTATGATCGGTTTGCAAGACAAGTTTTTCCACTGTACCTTGGTAAAAGTGACAATAATAAACCAATACCAAGCAAGTGAAGTCGGGCAGAATATCTTCCATCAAAAAACACATTGCTGGAGGAACTCAGCGGGTCAGGCAGAATCTGTGGAGGGAAATAAACAGTCGACCCTTCATATGGACTGATAGATAGAGGGGAGATGGCCAATATAAAGACATGAGGGGAGGGGGTGGAGCAAGAACTGACATCCTCCTCACTTAGATCCATCTAACACTTCCCAGCTCTTGCTCCACATCTTCCCCTCACCACTTTGTGCTGGCTATCTCCGCTCTACCTTTTAGTCCAGATGAAAGGTCTCGACCCAAGATGTCGACGGTCCATTTCCCTTCATAGATGTTGCCTACCTGCTGACCTCCTCCAGCAGTGTGGTTTTTTGCTCCAGATCCCAGCATGTGCATTCTCTTGTGTCTCCAGAATATCTCCTGTTCCTTTTTTTAAGGAACATCACCAAACTCTGCCCCTTACAAGGGGTCCATGATCCACCATTCAATGGCTAATCAACCACACTCATGGAAATTTACTTCCATAATTTTCAATGAACTCGATGTGTACTGAATTCTTACAAACTGGAAAAGCCAGAAAATCCCATCTTCCCAGGTTTCCACTGTTTACAAAAGTAGGACAAATTCAAACTGGCTAATTACTACTCGCACAATTTGCTCTGATTCATCAGCAAAGTGACGTAATGGATCATTAACAGGGCTATCAGGCAGCTTTTCCTCACCTATAACCTGCTCATTGATGCCCCTTTTGGGTTTTGCCATGGTCGTTCAGCTTCAGACCTCATCACAGCCTTGGTCCAAACATGGACCAAACAACTGCGTTCCAGACAGGAGGTGAGAGTAACTGCCTTTAAAACTAAGACAGAGTTTAATCCAGTATGGCATGAAAGAGCAAAAGTGAAGTCTTTGGGCATAAAAAGGGAAAATACTCAAGTTCAGGTTTATTCTCATAGGCATACGTACCCAGGGTATAAATACCATGAAAATTAGCTTTTTGCCACAGCAGCACAGTACATTACAAACATAGAACAGTACAGGCCCTTTGCCCACAATGTTGTGCCGACCTATATAAACACCTACTCCCTGATCAGTCTCACCCTTCCCTCCTGCACAGCCCATAACCCTTCATTTTTCTTACTTCCCTGTGCCTGTCTGAGAGTCTTTAAAATATATCAGCCTCCACCACCATCCCCGGCGGTGCATTCCAGGCACCAACCACTCTGTGTAAACAAAAACCTACCTCTGACATCTCTCCTAAACTTTCCTCCTGGGGAAAAGGTGCTGGCTGTCCATGCTATCCATGCCCCTTATAATCTTATTCACCTCTATCAAGTCGCCTCTCATTCTCCGTCGTTCCAAAGAAGCCCTAGCTCGCTCGCCTTTCCTCACAAGACATGTCCTCTAATCCAGGCAGCATCCTGGTAAATCTCCTCTGCACCCTCCCTAAGCTTCCACATCCTTTCTATAATGAGGCGACCAGAACTGAACACAATACTCCAAGTGTGGTCTAACCAGAGTTCTATAGAGCTGCAACATTACCTCACGGCTCTTGAACTCAATACCCCGATTAATGACGGCCAGCACACCATATGCCTTCTTAACCACCCTATCAACTTGCACAGCAACTTTGAAGGATCCATGGACTTAGATCCCCAAGATCCCTCTGTTCCTCCACACTGCTCAGAATCCTGCCATTAACCTTGTACTCCGTCTCCAAGTTCGTTCTTCCAAAGTGAGTCACTTCACACTTTTCCAGATTGAATGCCATCTGCCACTTCTCCACCCAACTCTGCATCCTGTCTGTATCCCGTTGTAACCTGTAACAACCTTCTACACCTTCCTCAACCCGTCCAACCTTCGTGTCATCTGCAAACTTACTAACCTATCCCTCCACTTCCTCATCCAAGTCATTTATAAAACTCACAAAGAGCAGATACCCCCCAGAACAGATCCCCACAGAACACCACAATTCACCGACTTCCAGGCAGAATACTCTCCATCTACTACCACCCTCTGCCTTCTGTGGGCAAGCCAATTCCAAATCCATGCAGCCAAGTCTCCATGGATCCCATACCTCATGACTTTCTGGATGAGCCTACCATGGGGAACCTTGTCAAACACCTCACTAAAGTCCATATACACCACAGCCACTGCTCTACCTTCATCAATTTGTTTTGCCTCCTCCTCAAAAATCTCAATCAGGCTCATGAGGCACAACCTGCCCCTCACAAGACCATGCTGACTATTCTAATAAGCCTATGCTTCTCCAAATGATCTTCAGCAAATGAAACAATTCATGGCTGCTTTCAGCAAGACCTGGATAACGTTCATGCATGGGCTGATAAGGGCATTGAGCACCTCCACCAGGGGATTCTGACCACGCACCTCTGACATTCAATGACATTACCATCACTAAATCCCCCACCATCAACATCCTGGGAGTCACCAACATCTAGAACCTCAACTGGACAAGCACGTGGCTACAGGACCAGATCAGAGGCTTAGTATGCCATCAATGCCCTGTTTGGCTTTTGCCAGGATCACATTGCTCCAGAGTTCACCACAGACTTGGCCCAAACAGACAAAAGAAAAGAATTGCAAAGGTGTGGTGAGAACAACTGTAGTCGGTTGTCATCGTGATAGTATTTGCTGCAAGTGACTCACTTACTGACATCCCAAAGCCTTTTGCTGTTCACACTGTACAAGTCAGGAATATGACAGAATACCTTCCAGTTTCCTGGATGAGTGCAGCTTGAACAACTCTCAAGCCTGACAACATGCAGACAAAGTAGCCCACATAAATGGCACCCTTGCAACCACCCTCAGTGTTCAGCACACAGTGGCTGCCATGTACACAGCCTACAAAATGAAGTGCATATACTCATCTAGGCTGCTCCCACAGCACCTTCCAAAACTCATTACTCCTACCACCAGGAAGGACAAAGGGAACAGCTGAAGAATAATACCACTCCCTGCAGGCTTCCCTCCCATCCCAATTGGAAATACATCACCATTCCTTCAGTATATGTGCAATTGGTTTGCATTTGCAGTATCTTTTGTGTGGAAATGTCAAAACATAGGCTGCTAAAATCGTTTGCCTCAATATATAGTGCAAAAGACATTGACTATCCTGGCTGAGATCCCATCTGATGCCTCTCTAGATTTGGTTACAGAAATGTGGTCAGCAGAAGGTTCCAGATGTGCACTATCCTGGCTGAGATCCCATCTGATGTCTCTCTAGATTTGGTTACAGAAATGTGGTCAGCAGAAGGTTCCAGATGTGCACGTTAGGATGCAACTTAGTTAACTGATCAACCATGTTGCCAACAGGAATCCCTTGAGTGGCCTCTGCACATCTGGTGGCAACCAGCAAAGATCACAGTTCCAGATGTTAACACTGCTGCTGCTGTTATATGACTATGTTTAGATCAAGGAAGTACCCACCCACCTACCAGCCAGTGTGCCAGCCCACCCAGATCACCGTGGGGTATAACAGAATAGTCAAGCAGGCTAGGAACCAGAGGGCAGCCAGAACCCATGGAACAAAATGCTAACACAGCTCACAATAGGCTTAAAGAGAGGCAGTCCGGCAAAGTCAAATATTAAACATGAATTGATTTGATATTTTAATGACTGCAACAATAATCCATTGCCAACTCCAAACTGTAATCTACACCAAGATTTCCATCCCAATTTTAAAAATTACACTAAAACTGTAAATTCATCTAATTGTATAATTATAGAGTCAGGTGAATTAATCTTTACAGGCATTGTTATGGATAATTTTGGATAAATTGATACAGCCTCAGGCAAAATAAAACTAAAACCAGACAGATTAGGAACGGCAGTGGGCCTCCCAGCCCTTCAGGCCTGCTCTGCTACTTAATAATATCACTGCAGTTTTGATTATATCATCAACTCTGCATTTCCATCAACTCATTGTAACCTTTCACCCACTTACTTATCAAGAATCTATCTACACTCATCTTAAAGACATTCCAAGATTCTGATTCCACCAGCATCTGAAATCTCAACCCTCTAGGAGAAACAAAAAGCTCACCTCATCTGTTTTACATGGGTGTCCCCTTCTCTGAAGAGTTCTGGATCCTTTCACAGCAAGAAGCATCTTCTTCGCATCCAACCTGTCATGACCCCCCAGGATCTTTTGTGTTTCAATCAAGTTGTCCCTCATGCTTCTAAACTACAGTACACAAAAGCCTAACCTGTCCAACCTCTCCTCTTATGAAAATCCATCCATTCAAGATATTAGCCTAGTAAGCCTTTTCTGAACTGTTCCCAACACATTGACATCCTTCCTTAAATAGAGAGACTAATACTGCACACAGTACTGCAGATACTGGTCTCACCAGTGTCCTATATAAACAATCATAACTTCCCCATTCTGCATTAAACAATGACATTCTGTAATCTTTCTTAATTATTGGCTGCATAATCTTGGGTTTTTGTGAATCATGTACTCGGACATCCAGATCCCTCTGTACCTCACATCTCTAATTTTTCACCATCTAGATAATATTCATTTCTATTTTTCTTGCTGAAATGGACAATTTCACATTTATACTCCATTTTCTGGATCACTGCGCACTTGCTTAACCTAACTATATGCCTTTTACAGCCTCCTCAAGTCCTCTTCACAACTTACTTTCACACCCATCCTTGCATCAGCAGCAGAATTAGCAATCACACTTTGTACACCTTTATCCAAGTCATTTACATCAATTGTAAAACATTGAAACGCAACAACAATCCCTGTGGCACACCATTCATTACATCTTGACAACCAGAAAAAGAACCATTTATGTTCATTCTATTTCCTGGTAGCCGGCCAATCATGTATCCATATCAAAATATTATCTCCTATACCATGAACTTTCATTTTCTGCAATAACTTAATCAAATGCCTTCTATAAATCTAAGTATAGGTAAACTATGAATGGATAAAAATAAAACCACAGTTTCACAAATCTTTTAGAAAGAATTTAAACAATACTTACAGAAACAAGTGCTTCAGCCACACTGGTCAACACAGCTGGGCGAAGGGAGTGAATAAGAATCTTGTGTTCAGTCACTGCATACAGCAGCAGAGTTATTGCCTTCTCAGGGCCCAAGTTCTGCAGCAAAGTGGTGAAACTGCCACCGCTGAGAAAGGACAGACACTATCAGAATTCAGTGCAGTAAGATATTTATATTTTAATCTGGTGTGAAAGTAGCATCACTGTAGCCCTTAATTTATGCCCAGTTGGGTAGTCATGGCTGAATGGTTAAAGTGATAGATTAGAGATCCATTGGGGTTTGCCTGTGCAGGTTTGCAATCCTGCTGACTGTTCAAACAGCAGGGCTGCCCAGACTAACTGGTGTGTCATCGTGTGCTCCCAGAGTGAAAATGCCATTGGGGAAACTGTTAGGTGTGCTGCAGTTCAAAGCTTGTTATTCTTCTCATAGCGGGTGGTAAATTATCCACTATTTCACCCTACTACTGACAGTCCCTTTGTTTCGCCCATTGCTGCCCCCCACCTGTTTTACTTCAACTGCTTTCTCTCTTTCTCAGTTCTGATGAAGGGTATTCAACCTGAATTATTAACTGGTTTCTCTTTCCACACATGCTGCTTGTCCTTCAGCAGAGTCCTTCGGTTATTTCTGGTTTTGTTCCCTAATGCAGTGTTGCCCGAGTTATTTTAAATTACAGCCCAACAGATAAATGAAAATGTTTCATATCTAGTAGAGTCGAGAGGAGCTTGCTTGTTACTGTAAACAGTTAGAGCTGGGACGAGTACAAGTCCTTCACAATGGACAAGGAAAAGTGAAGAAACAACTTGGGATGTTTGCTTATAAAATCTCCTAACCTTGCTGAACTACTTAAAGACCTGATTCTGGAAATGAACTGCACATCTGTGATTCAATCAAACAGCAGCAAAGTGGTGGAACTGCCACCGCTGAGAAAGGACAGACACTATCAGAATTCAGTGAAGTAAGACATTTTTATTTTAATCTGATGTGAAAGTAGCATCACTGTAGCCGTTAATTGATGCCCAGTTGGGTAGTCATGGCTGAGTGGTTAAGGCAACGGATTAGAAATCCATTGGGGTTTTTTTAAACAAGGAGACAAGAAATATAAAGTTTGAATTGCTATTTTTTTGTTTCAAATGTTGATTTATTTCTTCTTCTGACTCATTTATTCTTATTTTTGCTCTGTGAATATATAGAGTTTTATTTAATTGGCAGAAATGTACAGCAATTATGGAGACATTTGCATTACGTAAAATCTGGTACATGCCATAGCGAGGTGTGAAGGCATTCATCTGGGAGATGTACATCATTTATGTGGCTGTTCCTCCTATTGAACAGAGGACCAGGTAAGTAAATACTATTATTAATGCTGAGGTCCAATAGGTGGTTTTCTCAGTATGAAGCAGTCTGTAATCAAGTGTTCACGGATTATCACATTGGTATACAAGGTGAAATCTACCTTCATAAAATTTATCCTGCTCTTCACAGGAGTTAATGGTAAAACATACAACAGAACCAGAGAAGTTGATAAAATCCCCACCATGACATTTTGTGAATTTGAATTCAGTAATTTAAACTAGTCATCGGTTATAGTCACAATTGAATTATTGTGCAAACTATTCACTAATATTGAAGGAAATCTGCCATTTTACTCCTCTAGCCTGAGACTCTGATCCTTGCCCACTCTTGCTGACTAGGGAATGGGAAATGGCACAATGGAGGAAATTTACTTCAAATGAAGTTTAAAATAATTAAACCAGGGCTGAACTACACTTACCTCAATGGTAGTGGTGAAGAAACGGGTTGGCAGAGCATTAAGTGGTCATGAGGCGATTGCTGTAACAGAAAAGATAAGGTTGAAATTCTGTAGACTTCCACAGCTGCAAACTCAGGTCCTGGCAAAATCTGTCTCTCTGTTCAAAGTTCATTTGGTTCTCCAATATTATTGCCAACTCCACATCTCTGACCACCAGATTCTTTTGCTTATTTCCTTCACCTTGAAATTCTTTTGAAATATCCAGATTTCAACAGGAATAAATTTTATGCCCTGGATTTTACCATTCACCAAGAACAGAAGAAAACAGCAACAAAGGAGCAGGAGGTGGCCACCTGGCTCCTTAAGCCTCCCCTGCCATTCAATTTGATCATGGCTCTTCCCCTGGGGTGTCAACTGCTTCTCTATGCTAAATCCCAAGAGCCCTTAATCTTCCAGTCTTTCAAAAAGTTATTTACTCTACACTTTAAATACTTCTAATGTACAAATTCTTTGGGGCAGAGAGTTCCAGGGATTCACCACCCTCTGAGAGAAGACATTTCCACATACCTTAGTTTTAAATGACTGGTTCCTTATCTTGAAACTGTCTGCGATTCTCCCATTAGTGAAAACATCTCCACAACTACCCTATTGTGCCCTCTTGCAATATTATTTGTTTCAATAAGATCAGCTAGCATTCTTCTAAACTCCAAAGAATACAAACCCACTGATTAGAATAGCTCATTGCATTCCAAAATGATTTCATATTAATTAAACTTGATCCTGAGTACTTGTAATGTATTTCTGATCAATGTGCCAAATTGTAACATTTTCCACCTTTAATCCAATCGATGGTTGACGTCACAGCAATACATTTGTGCTAAGAATGGTAATTAAACAGAGTGACACCCACCTGCACAAGAATCCTCGGTCTTTGAGGAGAAGGAAATGGAACTTTGTGCATGAAATGACAAATATGTCTGCAAAATACAAGTCAGGTTGGAAATTAATAACCAGGCCATTTTGATCTACTAAATGTTTATTTTGCAATTTCTAAACAAACAATGCTGCCTATATTGGATCCAATAAATTGGTTTATGTAGACTTATTTAAAACCTTGGAAAAAAAATTACACATTCACTTGACCTTTCCTAGCACATTAAATCAGATTTTCTTTTAACATTCAAATTAAGACTAAACAAAGCAGCTTTTCATTAAGACTGAGAGCTTTCCTCCTTCCCCAGCGCAAACACTCTCCTTACGCACGCTCCAAAATCTTACCCAAGAAATCATTCCTCAATCCTATTCGCACTAAACTTCCCTTCAAGGCCCCCATGTTAGCAGTCATGGGTTCTTTTGTCTATCCTCAGGCATTGTTCTCCACCCTTCAAATTTGCTGTAATCACCATCATTCCACCCCCCCCCCCCCCCAACCGCCCCCCAAAAAAAATTATTGACCCAACTGGTATTGAAAACCATCATTGGGTGTAGACCAGCCAGATGGAATGTGAAGTGCTGCTCCTCTGGCAGTGGAGAAGGCAGAAGCCAGACAGGGGAAGGGGAGTTGAAATGGCTTGCAACCAGGAGTTCAGGATGACCATTGCGAATAGAGATCAGGTGCTCTGAAAATCAGTTGCCTAGTCTGTGTTTGGTCTCACTGATGTAGAGCTGAGATGTAGATTCGGGAACACAGAATGCAGCACACGAAGTTGAAGGAATGTGAACCTTTGAGCACATGGAAGAGCTGTTTAACTTCCTGGATGGTGGTGAGGGAGCAGCTGTAATAACAAGTGTTGCACCTGCTGCAGCTGCAGTAGAAAGTGCCAGGGGTCGGAGAGGGGTGGGTGGGGAGAGATGAGCAGACCAGGGAGTCATGGAGGGAATGGTCCCTGTGCAAGGTGTCCTGAGGGGAGATCTTGCCTGACAAATCTGTTGGAATTCTGAGGAAGTAACAGATAGGATACACAAAGGAGAGTCAGTGGATGTTGCTTATTTGGATCTTCAGAAGGCCTTTGACAAGGTATTGCATGAGGTTGCTAAATAAAATAGAAGCCCATGGTATTACAGGAAAGGTACTAGCATGGATAGAAGATTGGCTGACTGGCAGAAGGCAAAGGCAAAGGCAAAGAGTAGGAATAAAAGGGGCCTTTTCTGGTTGGCTGCCGGTGAGAAGTGGTGTTTGTCAGGGGTCGGTGTTGGATCCGCTACTTTTCATGTTATATCTTAATGATCTGGATGACGAAATTGATGGCTTTGTGGTTGAGTTTGCGGATGATACAAAAATAGGTGGAAGAGCAGGTAGTGTTGAGGAAGCAGGGAGACTGCAGGAGGACTTGGACAGGTTGGGAGAATGGGCAAAGAAGTGGCAGATGGAATGCAGCGTAGGGAAGTGTACGGTCATGCACTTTGGTAGAAGGAATAAAGGCACAGACTATTTTCTAAACGGGGAATGAATTCAGAAATCGGAGGTGCAAAGGGACTTGGGAGTCCTAGTGCAGGATTCCCTAAAGGTTAACTTGCAGGTTGAATCAGTAGTAAGGAAGGCAAATGCAATGTTAGCATTCATTTCAAGAGGACTAGAATATAAAAATAAGGATGTAATGCTGAGGCTTTATATGGCATTGGTCAGACCACATTTGGAGTATTGTGAGCAGTTTTGGGCCCCATATGTAAGGAAAGGATATGTTGGCATTGGAGGTTTACAAGAATGATCCTGGGGATTAAAGGGTTAACATACGAGGGTGTTTGATGGCTCTGAGCCTGTACTCGCTGGAGTTTAGAAGGATGAATTCTAATCTCATTGAAACCTACCCAATATTGAAAGGCCTGGATAGAGTGGACATGGAGAGGATGTTTCCAGTAGTGAGAGAGTCTAGGACCAGAGGGCATAGCCTCAGAATAACAGGATGTCCCTTTAGAACTGAGATGAGGAGGAATTTCTTTAGCTAGGTGGTGAATCTGTGGAATTCATTGCCACAGACGGCTGTGGAGGCCAGTCATTGGATATATTTAAAGCGGAGGTTGATAGGTTCTTGATTAGTTAGGACATCATAGGTTACAGGGAGAAGGTAGGAAAGTGGGGTTGAGAGGGAAAAATACATCAGCCCTGGCTGAATGGCAGAGCAGACTCAATGGGCTGAATGGCCTAATTCTGCTCCTGTGTCTTACGAAAGCGGCAAATGGTATATTAACCTTTATGACAGGTCTACAGTGAATGCAATCTCACTGGCTCTTCACTTGGCTTTGGAACACCTAGACAACAGCAATACATTCGTCAGGCTGCTGTTTATTCATTACAGCTCAGTATTCAACACCATCATCCCCTCAGTACTAATCAACAAGCTTCAAAACCTGGGCCTCTGTACCTCCCTCTGCAGATCCTTGACTTCCTGATCAGGAGACCACAGTCAGTGCAGATTGGTAATAACATCTCCTCCTCACTGACAATTAACAAAGGCGCACCTCAAGGATGCATGCTTAGCCCACTGCTCTACCCTCTCTACACTCATGACTGTGTGGATAAGTGCAGCTCAAACACCATCTATAAATTTGCCGATGACACCACTGTTGTTGGTAGAATCTCAGATGGCGATGAGGAGGTATACGGGAGTGAGATAGATCGGCTGGTTGAGTGGTGTCACAACAACAACCTTGCATCTATATCAGCAAGACAGAGGAATTGATTGTGGACTTCAGGAAGGGGAAGTTGGGAGAACACACACTAGTCCTCATTGAGGGGTCAGTGGTGGAAAGGATGCAATCACGAACAAGGCACACCAGTGGCTCTACTTCATTAGGAGTTTGAGGAGATTTAGTATTTCACCAAAGACTCTTGCAAATTTCTCCATGTATGTTGGAGAGCACCCTGACTGGTTGCATCACAGCCTGGTATGGAGCAGTATGCTCTGCAGCCTGTGCAGGATTGAAAGAGGCTGCAGAGGGTTGTAGACTCAGCCAGCTCCATCACGGGCACAATCCTCCCTGCCACTGAGGATATCTTCAAGAGGTGGTGTCTCAAGAAGGCAGTATCCATCATTAAGGACCTTCACCATCTGGAACATACACTCATCTCATTACTACCATAAGGGAAGAGGTACAGGAGCCTGTAGACCCACACTCAAATATTTTTAGGAACAGCTTCTTCCCATCCACCATCAGATTTCTGAATGGTCCATGAACACTACCTCGTTATTCCTCTTTTGCACTATTTCATTTTTTGGGAACATAGTAATTTTTTATGTTTTGCACTCGACCCGGGTTCAATTCCGGCTGCTGTCTGTAAGGAGCTTGTACGTTTTCCCCGTGTCTGCGTGGGTTTCCTCTGGGTGCTCCGGTTTCCTCCCACATTCCAAAGACGTACAGGTTAGGAAGTTGTGGGTATGCTATGTTGGCGCCAGAAGCATGGCGACACTTGCGGGGCTGCCCCCAGAACACTATGCAAAAAGATGTATTTCACTGTGTGTTTCGATATACATGTGACTAATCTTATCTTAAAACAAACAAATTTCACAACATGTCAGTGATAATAAACCCTGATTTTGATTAGAGGATTTGAGTACAGGAGTAAGAAAGTCTTACTGCAATTGTATAGGGCCATGGTGAGATTTCACATGGAGTTTGTGTACGGTTTTGGCCTCGTTTGAGAAAGAATATAGTTGGCATACAGGGAGTACAGTGAAGATTCACTAGACTGGTTCCAGGGTTTGCTGTTTGAGGAGAGACTGAGCAGACAGAGACCCAATACTCTATAGTTTAGGAAAATGAGAGAAGATTTCATCGTAGCATGCAAAATTCTTAAAGGGTTTGACAGGCTAGACACAAGGAGATACTTCCCCTAGCTGAGGAGTCTAGATCCAAGGAGCACAGTTTCAGATTAAGACGTAGGTCCTTTTGGACTAAGATGAGGAAGCTGCGGGTGGTGAATCTTTGGAATACTCTACCCTGGACAGATGTGGAGACTCGGGCATCTGATCATTCAAAACACAGATTGAGAGATTTCTAGGCATTAAGGGATATGGGGATAGTGGTGGAAAACAGCACTGAGGTAGAAGATTGCCTGTGATGTTAATGAATAGCAGGGCAGGTTCAAAGAGCCAGATGGCTGACTCCTATTTCAATGTTCTCGTATGATTATATTTCAACACACCTCCAACACTGGAAGGAAAATATTTACTTGGAAGATACATTAATTGTTTAGAAACTTATTTCAATTTTTAGATAAATACCATAAATTCCTGTGTATAAGTGACAGTAACAGTTTGTTAACTTGTGACTACAATTCATTCATAATGTGAAATATTTAACCTCTCAAATTTTTGCAATAACTCAAGATCTTTCTTTAGAATGAAAACAAAAGGAAATGACAGCACACACTGCAGGGTTCCTGTTTACCAGAGTACGTAGACCCAGTTGCTGTTCTATAAACATTTTTGCCAACTGTATCCATTCCTCCTTTCCCGAAGGCACTGATCCTCACTTCCTTAAGGATTCTTCAGACCCCCTCAGATCCTTTATTGACTTTCAACAATGGAGTTTGACTAAGTGTTTCTCTGGCTATTTGGTCACTGGGGAACCACAATGCCTGGTCTTCAACCCAACATTTGAAGCATGCACTTTTATCAGGGCTTGCTGACTACTGAAAGTGTGGGAATCCTGTAAGGTTTTCCCCTCCAACCCAGTGACCTATTGTTACTGCCCAACTTAGCACTGAGCCGAGACTAGGTAATGTTTATTGACATTTCTAGTATAGTCAAGAAAAATTCACCTTTTATAGAAAACTTACTTTTCAATAGGTAGTGCATGAGGTCCAGAGATTGAATAGCGGTATAAAAATGTGAGAAATTTTCGAAAAGCTTCAAAGAACGGCCAGTGTGACAGAAGGCAAATACACTTGCTGGTGTGAACAGTTTTCGAGAGGATAGGTTTGCGGTCAGCTGCACTGACCAGCCCTAACTGCGATCGTTGCTTATCTGTCAAGTTCTCTTGAGGAAGAGGCTCATAGAATTGAATAGCTGCACCATAAACCTGGAGACAATGACATTTAAATCTTTTCACTGCAGAGCAACGCCAGTTGGTAATTACCAGTAAAGTACACTGTAGTAATGAATGCACAAGAAATCTAGTTAAACAATTGTAATCAGTCAGGGTGCAACCAACACAGCATCCTATAATTCACAAATCAGAATTCAGACGGTAAGACTTTACTTACATTTTATTTTTCTCTAATATTTACCTTCTGTAAAAATTCAAAGTGCAGAGTTTGTAAGTTTCTGACAGAGCCAAGTCTTCTACACAACTTTGGATTGGCTAACAGAGATTGGATAGAAATATTTAAAATTTTATTCCCTAATTGGGTCACCACCATCTTCTCAAGTGCAGTTAGGGATGGGCAACAAATGTTGGCCTTGATGGTAACACCCACACCTTAGAAAACAAAATAAATCATTTGTTGAGGCATGAATCCTACATCCTCAGCCAGCTCCATCACGGGCACAACCCTCCCCACCATCGAGGACATCTTCAAGGGGCAGTGCCTCAAGATGACGACATCCATCATTAACGACCCTCACCACCCGGGACATGCCCTCTTCTCGTTACTACCATCAGGGAGGAGGTACAGGAACCTGACCAACCTCAACGATTCAGGAACAGCTTCTTTCCCTCCGCCATCAGATTTCTAAATGATCCATGAACACTACCTCATTATTCCTTTTTTTTTGTGCACTATTTTCCCACGTCTGCATGTGTTTCCTCTGGGTGCTCCGGTTCCCTCCCACAATCCAAAGATGTATGGGTTAGGAAGTTGTGGGCATGCTATGTTGGCGCCGGAAGAGTGGCGACACTTGCGGGCTGCCCCCAGGACACTCTACACAAAAGATGCATTTCACTGTGTGTTTCGATGTACATGTGACTAATAAAGATGTCTTATTTTTACAATTTATAAATTTTTATGTCTTGCACAGTGCTGCTGCCACAAAACAATAAATTTCATGTCATAAGTCTGTGATAATAAACCTGATTCTGATATGCATCACAGGAGCAGAATCTCTTTCCTGAGTGATATTTTAACAAAAGTAGGGGTTGGTCATTTGCTCCCTACCAACTGCTCCAGCATTAAATAATATCATAGTTGGACTTTTACCTTCACACCCCTTTCCTGCACCAAGCCCATACACCTTGATTCCTCAATATCCAAAAATCTATTTACTTCTGCCTTGAATCCCAACAGCTTTCTTGAGACTCACTATCCTCTGAGTGAAGAAAGTTCTTTTTAATCTCAGTCCTCAATGGCCTTCTCTTTGAGTCTGCAAATTCTGGTTCAAGACACACGAGTAAGAAGAAACATCATCCACACCCACCCTGTTAAGCTTCAATTTTTTTAATGTTCCTATGAGATTCTTCTGTCTACTGTATCAATTTGAAATAACACAGAAAACCTTTACATACCTGCATCCTTATTACTAATCAACAATTTTGAAATGAAAATAAAAGGAATATTTAATATTTTTAAATAATTCTCATTATTTATAAAAACTGAAATTATTTGAATATTTAAAGGGTTTCTAAACATTACTTCTTGGCAACTATACAAAGCAAACAAACTATCAAGCAGAACCTAACATGAACATGATGCACTAATCACAGGCTTAATTTGAATGTACCTTTTCTGCAGAAGCTGCTGTAAGCACAAAGGTAGAGAAAACAGGGAGCGGATATTTGGTATTACAAGGCCAACATTCAATGGTTGCCCCCATCGGCAGGCAAAAGAGAGGTACTGATTCAGGTAAAGGAAAGGATTCATAATCTTCTTCTGGATACCTACATATCAAACCTGTAATAGAGACAAGACAAAGAGCCGAAAATTACTTTTTGGTCACCACACCATGACTTTGCTCAGGCTAGAACTTATAGCTCTCCTAATTTATCCTTCAGAGGACTGCATAGCCATGCGACAATCATTCAGAGGACCCTTTCACACAACCTGGCATTTCATTGAATGACTTGATTTTCAGTGAATTCATCGAGAAAAGCACTCCGTGAATTTTCAGGACTGGTGCTGTCATCTGAGCACTGCAAAGCTCATGGTTAACGCCCTTGGTCAATTAATTATGAAGCATTCCTGGCACCCGGCAAGCAAGAAGAATAATTTCCCCTAACTACTCAAATACTGACATACCAAAAATTAATCACTGATAAAAATATGAACATCTTTGGAAGCAAAAGCTGAAGGAGAAATAAGTAATTTCCACAGCTCTGTTCAAAGCCATATGCCAAATGGAGAGCATCATAAAGTCTACTCCAAGGGAATATATTGCAGAGTTATTTTACATGACTTAGTGGTGGTTAATAAGCAGTTAGATCTGTAAAATACAACTAATCCATCTAATATTCATGTCCTGAGAGCAAATTAACAACATCTCATTTCCAACTTATTGTTGTCTCATACTCTAATTACTAACTCAACTTCAAGTATATTAGAAATGTTCATACCAATGTTATCTGCTCTCTTTGATTCACCCCTATCCTAGTTATAACCACAAATGTTAATACCTTGATCTCACTATGGATTCGACACTTACCAGCTTTGTAAGCTATAGTGTTGGTTTTGGCCAAAGACTTCTTGTAGCACAAATATACTGCTGATCCCCACTAGAACAGAAAATTAAATAAATCACTTAATTGCGTAACATTCACCAAAACTGCCAAGGTCTACAATCAAAGATCCTGGTTTAAACCAGTACAGGTGACACAGCTTTTGGAGCCGTTACCTCACACTCCAGCAACCTGGGTTCCACCGTTACATCAGCTGTGTGTGTGTGTGTGTGTGTGTGTGTGTGTGTGTGTGTGTGTGTGTGTGTGTGTGTGTGTGTGTGTGTGTGTGTGTGTGTGTGTGTGTGTGTGTGTGTGTGTGTGTAGCTTGTTCTTCCCATGGCTGTGGGTTTCCTCCCACATCACAGGTTGGTAGATTGATTGGTCACTATTAATTGCATCTGGCATGTAGGTGAGTGGTATTATCTGGGGGAGTTGATGGGAATGTGAGGAGAATAGATTACAGAGGAAAAAGTAGTGGGAGAATGGAATTGCCCTGTTAGTTGGTGTAGATTTGATAGGATAAATTGCCTTCTTCTATGTTGCCCCACTCCCCTCCCACCAGCCCCCGCCTCTCCCTCACAGGCGTATGGAAATATGGAAACTAACATTATGAAGCAACAAATTTGTGTGTATTTTGAAAAAGATGCTTTAATTTCAAGTTGTCCCTTCTTCAGACTTCCCTTGAGGGTGCTGAAAAAACATCTCATTCACAAAAATGTTACTTATTAATTGGGAAAAACAGTAACCCTTTCAAAGAGGAGGCATTTCTTTGGAACAGTAGTGGGGTATACACAGTTCTTACAAGTCACACAGGAGAATACAAAGTCATCAAAAGTAACAAGATAATGATGATAAAGAGGCAAATACATGAATGGTCTCTCTTAGCTTGAAAGATATCTGGTACTCTAGTTTACCAAAGGGGATATCAACTTGCCCTAAGATTGCATGCAGGCAAGGTTTTCCAGTCATGTAAAACAGGTAGGCCTTAACCATTCAAAAATGTCCCATAATTTATCACCTTGAAGAAACAAAGCAAAATCAGTTATCAAATATAAATTGGATCACAGAGTATCCACAATTCTGTCACAGCATTTTTTTTGAATTGTTTCAAAAATTGATCAAAGACACGTGGAGTCTGCGATATTTCATTCACGGAATGGAAGAAAAACAAAAAACTAGTCATGACATTGAGTAAAGATAGAGTAATTTGGATCACTGCTCTGAAAGAGGCAGGTGGCACAGTGATGACTGCAGAATGCAATGTTATGGGCCAAAACACCACAAAAGTGTGGAGTCCATCGACTTTCATGATGGCCCACAAGACTTCAGCATTAGCTTAATAGGAAGGTTTTCAGATTCTGTGTTTGCTCTAATTTCAACACACACTGAAATGCTGCAAGCTGGCATGCTCTAAGGTGGGCAAAGAGATGCACTGAAGTTGGGTGAAGCCAGTGCAAGGACTCTCTGCAGAAGGACCATAGTTTGGGGTCCTCCTGCCATTGCAATCTGAGTTAAAACCCCATGAACTATTGATTTTAAAGTTGTAAGTAAATGATAACTGATAATACACTAATGTTGTAATGGGAATACATGCCTTGTATGAAAATAACAACTTTTGATTTTTTAATGAATAAAATTTACTTTGAAATAAAAAGTTACTCTGCAACATTTGCCACATCAGCTGTCACACAATTGCTTTTGAAAAAACATTTCATACAATTTTGCATCTGGATCCTTAAATTTTCATACAATAACATTTTTAACAGCTTTAACTGGTGGTAAAATTGGACCAATTGTCTGTCTGCTATCTTGCTAAATTGCTATAGGTGAACATCCTTGTAATCCCAGTTACAGTCTGAATGTGATTTGTAGGGGAGGGGAAGGAGAAAAACTAATCAGGAAACATTACACAACTCAGGAGAACAGATCCAAGAATCAAATACCTGGACCACACAGCTCTGACTGAAACAGTGAACACTTACAACGAAACTCCAAACTGTGAAGTGATATAACTGATAGTTACAGGCAACAACTGTGCTTTGCTCTTGCTTTCACTATGATTTTACTCAGTAGCCCAACTCTAAACTTCTAATTTATTAACTATATTTTTAACATTTTGCAAAACAGAAGTTGAAAAATGATTTCAACAAAATATGTCGAGGAATAGAATGCTAATTCTTAAACCTCAAGTACTTACCCAATGTGCTTCAAAACTGCTGTTCAATTATATAAAATGAGATGTATTGTTTTCCTCAAAATAAATCTTTACATATAATTTACATCAGAACATAAACACAAGCATTAATTTAAAACTGATGTCTTTATATTAATAGTTTTCCTGTGGGATGGCTGAAATAGATCACATCTTCCCTATAGTTCCCAACTCAGCTCCTGCTGACGTACTTGCTTATACCTCAGCCTAAAGCTACAAAGAAAATGTCAGCTGCCCTCTTCTGACACAGTCCAGGCTGAATAGCAATATCTATCCAGTTGGATATTTAACACAGTCTAAGTGAACATATAAACATTTTTATGTGCCTTATGCTTCATTGCAGTCCCACCAATAACACTCCAGGATTGGCTTAGCTTAGCTTATTCTTGCATCCAGACTGAATGTTTTTGGTTCCTGCTCCATTTAAGATTCTAAGTATGTGGCTAGGCTGATGCTACCTGATGGAGTACTGCACTGTTGAAAGTTCCATCTTCATGTGTTACTTACTCAAAGATCATTTTCTTACTCCAGTGATTGAGTTGCACAATTATCAAGAGCAAGAATCTTCCAAGTGCCCTATCACTCAAAAACTGGTAACTTAAACACTGTTTCGTCAAATGTTTTTTGATTTCAATGAAGCAAACAATACATTTCAAAGTAATGTTTTGTTTGTGAAGAGTTTTGACACATGACTGAGAATCTAACTTTCTCTGCTTCCTCCGGCAGTTCAATATGTGTTGACTTAATTTGATCAGATTTTCAAACAGCAGTGAATGGGGGTAACACAAGGGGAACGGTCTCTTGAGATTACCACATTCATTCTATTACTGTGGTGCAATAAAAAAAACTCCAAGTACTGTGGGCTACGGATGAATTCTTTTAAAAAGTTATGTTGGAGGCCATTTGGGGAATTCACTATTTACATGTGAAATTCTGATTAAAGAATAAACAACAATACACTTCTTTAAGGTTATTCAGAATTACTGCAAGGGGAAAAAATAACAATCAACTCTAAATTTCATTTGATATATGAAGAAACTCTCGGCTTCCACCCATATACATATATTTGTTCAGTTATTTGAGCTCAGTGTCAGATATAGATGTGGCTATAACACTGAGAGGAGGACTCATCTGTGCTATAATGGGTTTAGACTATACAGCAAATCCTGTCTTATGAGTTACCCAAAAGTATGTTGGTGACCTTACCACGCTGCTGTTTAAGTTTTTGTCCACCTTGCAGAAAGTGTGTGGTGGGGTCTCGCCTTTACTTGGAATAATTATACAAATATCAGTAACAGCCAGGGAATTCTGGGCGACGTTTTCCGGTGCTCTTCGATATGTTATGTAGATTCGCTGAGATGAGGTGCCACCACTGATGTTAGCAGGTCGCCCATAAGGTGTGGTTTGAATGATTTGGCATCCATGCTTCAGTCTCTCTTTCCATTCATACAAAACGCTAGAAAACAATACAAGTAGGGTAACTATTATTAAATGGGGCTATCCCACAATGAACAAATCAGAAACTGGCTGAGTTGTTCCTATCTGAATCAGACTTCAGAAAAAAGAACCTTGTAAATAAACTATAATGCTCTTAGACTGAAAATGAGTTGTTACATTAACATTTTCATAAAACAGGTAGATTAATCAATGCAATATATGGAAGAACTTTCCTTTGTAATCAGATGGGCAACTTTTGGAGCAGAAAGCTACAGATGCTGGAAATCCAAAACAAAAACAGAGAATCCTGGAAGTGCTCAGTAGGTCAAGTAGCATCAGTGGAGAGAGGAACAGAGTTAACTTTCAGTCAAAGACCATTTATCAGAACTGGAAAAGTAAAAGGACAAACATGCTTTAATTTGCACAGAGGAGGGTGTAGAGATAGGGTGCAGGTCAAAGTTGTCAAGGTAACAATTACTTTAAAAATGGCAGTTGGAAAAAAACTAATATAGAGTTGAACTAAAATACAACACATTGAAACTAAAGTACAGTTACATCTGTGAGATAAAAAGAAGCGGTGAACTGTTAAACTTGATAGTATGTGTTGTAAAAAAGCTTACTTGCAAGATGAGGTGCTGTTCCTTGAACTTACACTGGGCGTTGCTGGAGCAACATAAGAGGCAGAGATCAGGGTGCGAGTGTGATGGAGAATTTAAGTGACAGGGAAATGGATGCTCAGGGTCATCCTTGTGCATAGAAAGGTGTCCTGTAAAGTGCTTTTTGGTGTTACTTTTTTAAAAATAATTGTTCTAGATTAAGAATGCTCTCAAAGAAAAATTTACAAATTTAAACAAGCTATCTTTTAATATGCAATTCTGGCTTCCATAATTAGAATTTGAAGCTAATAACTTCTGTGCACTGAATGCTTGACAATGTTCTTGTAACTACATGTTACCAACTGGATAATAATTAAGAAGGTTGTACATATATAAAAGGAGTTAACAGTTATGACTGATCATAAGCAAAGTATTAAATCAAAATTGGACAAGAATTGAAATGTTCATCCCTCTCTTTGCAGTGTAACTAGAATCTGCTGGGCCCACAGAATTTTTTTTGGAGACATAAATTACAATATTTTTTGGAGTTTAAACTCACATCAGAATCATAGAGAAACATTGATGTCAATGATCCATTTATTCATTCAACTGTAATCAAATACTATCCACTCTATATAGTGTAACCCAAGCCCCCAACTGCAATAGTCATCTCAATATTACAGAAATATCCCTGGGCTTCACAGAGGCAGTATGGAAACTGCAAGATGGGAGGAGCTAGAGTAAGTGACTGATGTGTATGCCAGTGGGAGAGGAAGTTTTACACCAATTTTCTGGTTTAGAAGGAAGGGTTTATGGTACTCAAATTAAGGAGTGAGATTGGCTTGTCATAAAATTCAAGATACCATCATTCAGAATGCATTATTGGGTTCATTGATGCTTCTGATCTCCGTCTTCTCAACCAGTGATCACAGTAAGTGAATCATCCAGGTGCATCTTGTCACCGCAGAACCCATACTTTCAAAGAGCACAAAAGCAATTCATGGAAACACTAGTACTTCCAAATTTTGCCCTGACTTGAAAATACATCGAGATACCTTCATCTTTCTGAAAATTAGTATCTTGGCTTCCCTATCCATGACCATTAAGACATACTGCAATAGTTGAAGGACAAGACCAACCATTTGATTCTCAGAACTTTTATGGTGGGCAATACTGCTAATGTCACCATTGCTTATGTCAAACAATAAAGCCAGTGTATTACTGGTTAAAGCACAGCTCCCTCTGGCTCAAGCCATAAAATCTTCTTCACATCAGTTCCAATAATAGGAAACTTGAAATACACTAAAACAGACGGCAGTTGGTTATACTCTGTCCATCTATTAAGATTTGGAATATATAAATACTGTCTGAGCAGTTATACAACTCAATGGACACCTTCTAGGCAACTCACCTCTTGAAAGATGTTAGATGTAATCATTTGTCAGTTGCATTAGCTAATACCATGCATCTTTGATTTGTTAAATGCCTGTGCACCTACCACACACATTATTTCTTTTAATCTACGTAATCATGCAAGGGTACAACAGACTATTATTTTTAAAGAACAGAAAAGCTGGGGCTCACAGTGGGCTTGAGTCTGGAGAAGTGAACAGCATCTGGTAGTCAAATTGACAAGGACAGTGGCAAAGCAGGAGGTCTGACTTATTTTAAGACAATATTAAATCTTTCCAAAACAAATTATAAAATGTCTTTGACAAAATAAATGTAGATTGGTGCAATTGTTTTCTTTTAAATAAAAGCGGAAACTCAATTACATTATTCCTTTGAACAGGAAATCAATATTGACAGGATACATACATGGCTTCACATTTACAGTGAACCCCAAATCAACATTGCTAATTACAGCTTAAACTTAGTGCTATATTTAGTCACCAGCTCTGAGAATAATTTACAAATCTTTCGATTTGTTTTCAGCTAACTAGGTCCCACTTCCTGAAGGCAAAATAAAAGATGGCCATGCTGTAAAAATATGATCAGCCCCGAGGTCCAAACATCTCAAGATACTTAATGCAACTGCC
This sequence comes from Pristis pectinata, assembly GCF_009764475.1. Classification (NCBI taxonomy): domain Eukaryota; kingdom Metazoa; phylum Chordata; class Chondrichthyes; order Rhinopristiformes; family Pristidae; genus Pristis; species Pristis pectinata. Next base: position 1,552,402 of record NC_067432.1, read on the forward strand.
TCTTCAATAGATTGTGACCATCAAGTTACTGATCTGAAAGGAATATTTAATAAATAATCTTAGTGTACAAAGAATTGAAAATGTCATACATCATCACTGTTTTATTGAATTTAAGTCTGAGAACCAAAAGATTTTCCAATGGTAAGAGGGCCAAGAATATAGAGCAATGGTATCAATTCAAATTTGGGTGCAGAACAGCCCTGATCTGAATGAATGGCACACCAGACCCCAGGGACTGAACAACCTATTCCTAATGTTCACTATATTTTGATGTTGTGACAGAATATTGTGTACGTATTTTTGTAGTAGTTGAAGTTAACAGAGTACTCATGTTATTCTACGTGAACTATTACAGAGTATTTTAATAGAAAAACAGGCATTTGGCCCAATTCATCTCGGCTGGCTCCACTCACTCCATGAACAAATCCTTCCATTTGTTTCTCCAATTAGCTTAACTACTTTAATCAAGAATGTGCTTCTGTTACTTGCTTCAAATACTGCATGAGGTTGTGGTGTCGATTTCCACATGAAGGGTATGCACAACATTGAGATTAAATGAATGGACTAACATGCAGGTGCCTGGACTAATAACTGGGACACAAGTCTGAGAAATTTAAATTCAAGTACAGGCAACCCGTGTTACAGCTGTTCGGGTTCTGGAAACTCGCCCTTACAGAATTCACAAATCACTCCCCATAAATTTGAGAATCGGAATAATATTCACTCTTAAAGAATTTGTGGGAAAAAAACGTAAGTAAATAAAACTTATTTATTTCAACTTGTATTTCTTGGCTCTTGCACAGGGGATAACTTTCTTGGCTCTTGCACAGGGGATAACTGGGGGTGGGTGGGGGGGGGCACCTGTAATTAAATCTGGAATAAAAAGTATCAGTAATAAAAAACAAACTGCTGGAGGAACTAGTTGGTGGGGGCTGGGGGGAGAGCAGGGATATGGGAAAGAAAACAAAAATGGGAGAACCAGAGGTGGATCAAGAGACAGAGAGGGGAACACAAACCATGATCAATTGTTTTAAAAAAAACCTCACCACATTCTCCATACTGAGATTTCTCCTGAATCCCCAATTAGATTTATTAGAGACCATCCCCTATTTAAGCACCATAGTGATGTGAATTATTGGATAAGGTGCAAAAATTATTTACTAGAATGACAGTGGAACCGAGGTTTTAGCCGTCAGAAACAGATGACTGGGCTGAATGCAATACAATGCAACCAAAACCCTTGTCAGTTCACCTATGTAATTTTGAATATATTTAATCAACAGGATGGGCATGTGATAATTAAACATCTCTCCCCTGCAGCAGACCTACGTAAAATCTCCGCCTTTATGAAACTACTTATGGGTCGATGGATTCAGCAGAACATTAGCTAGCATGAAATGGAGGGACTCAGGGTCAGATGTCTTGATACAGGGAATACAAATGCATTCAGGTGCAATAGAACATATATGAGCTGAAATAGAAAACTTTATTGTGTATCCAATCTATGAGATAAGCTCTGCTTGATTACCAAGTGCTCAACACTGACAATAAATATAAAAAGCAATCCACACTCTGGTTCTTTAGCTTTCCAACCCCACAAACCTGTATGACAAGTAACGCACCTAAACTCCTACAATAACTGCCCAACCATGGAAATACAAGCCTGAAATTGGCCAAAGTCTATTCACTCTTGTAGCAGTTTTCAATGAGACACTTAATAAAAATAAGAGTGATACAAGGGAATTATGAAAAAAAAATCAACCAGGGATGTAATAAATATCATGTGAACTATTCTGCATCTTGGGGGCCTTGTGTGCATCCTGAAGCATGGGATGTAGCACAATTCAGTACACCTGTGAAATATCCATTTTAAACAAGCTATACCCAATACTGAAATGAATGTCAAGTACAGAGATGAAAGGCATTCACTACCCCATATATCACATAACCTGGACTGATGTTAATTTTTGAGTCACGTACCCCAGATCAGTCAGTGGTGGTTTATCTCTACCTCTTTTGTAGCACAATAAAATCTGAGGACCCATCAAACTTCCATTATTGAGATCAGCCGATAATCCACTTTGAGTAGTTTCCACGCACGTATACCCTTGGGGAACTTCCTCTCCCAGTGATTTCACAATGACAGCCACATCTGTAATTGGTGTTTTCGGTTTAGCTAATTTATGGCAGTTGTCATTAAACTGTATTTCCTCTTCAAGCGGCTTTGATGCACTAGTCATGCCTGCCACCACAAAATAGTCAGCAACACGTGGACCTTTGTCTTCCATCATGACTGATCACCTGAAATGCAAGAAGAACAGGAAGATTGTACAAACTGCAATGCTTCATAGCAGACATGCAAACACTGCCATTTTACACTACAGATAGTTAAACATATTTTTTAGCGAAAACATACTTGTGGCTTGCCTTCCAAATAAGCTTTCAAGAATCAAATCCAATCCAAGTACAAAAGAGAGTGGTTAGAGATAGAAGCGTGTTACATTTATCCCACAATAAAGGGCTCTGCCCACTAAATAATGGGGTGCCTGAAGGAATTATTTCCTTTGTACCCATAACACTTGGACAATGTAACATTGACAGCTTAAACTATTGTAAACAACATTTGTGGTGATCTTTTAAATTTTGTTTGGTTGATATTCCATTTACTTGGAAAAACCATCAACACGTCAGTCATACTCCATGTGATCTCACCAACAGTGTCGATGAACTATTGCAACTTAGTCCAAAGAAACAATATCACTTAAAGAACATCATTGCAGAATGTGAAGGGTCAGTAGTGCCTAGTTTAAAATTGAAATAAATTGCAAAATTTTAAATATAATCATGGAGATTAGACAATATCTAAAAGGTTTTAAGAAGTTAAAGATCATAGAAGGAAAAATAAAGTGCTGGTTGAGGAGCAACTGTTTTGAGGTCTTAGGAGAAGGTAACAGAAATAACACGTTTCGGAAAGCAGATTTGCAACTTTGAGGGGACAAAAATTACTCTGATCATAGTAACACTGACAGAAGACAGGAATCACTGAATACACAAAACTACTTTCAGCCAAATCGCACTGGCTGTGCCTTTGAGAGGAACTGTTGTCATCCAGCCACTCTAAGGCAAGCAGGTTCTGGGCACGTGGACTTCACCTAGGGTCCAGCGGCACAGCCCACGTGCTGGGATTCATCAGTACTACGCTGGGGAATCTGCCTCTGCTATCCCATGCCAGGCAAACCTTTCTCTGAATGGGGATTTCTGTCCTAGAGATTAGGAAGTAAATTGTTCAGCTGACTAATTTTTGTTATTATTTTAGTGTTTTAAGCATTTATTTTTTGTTTCAAAACATTTTAAATACACTTAAAGCAATCTTACTGGTCTTTACACGTCTCCTAAAATCAGTGTGACAGTTAGAAAGCCTCGATAACTTTGACAGAGGAAAGGCTCTGGGTGTGAGATCTCATCCACGTCATCCGAGGCCCAATTGTTGCTGATGCCTTATTATGCCTCTCATATAGGCAGGGTCAGCTCACCAAGCCCCGTGCATCCACATGAACACAAGAAAACAGTGGTAATAGACCACTCAGCCCCTCAAGCCTGTCCAACCATTCAATATGATCATGGTTGATCTGCCTCAGGCCCCATTCCTCTTCTGTGCCAATTTCAATAGCTTCAAATCTTTGCTCTTTCAAAAATTTAACTACTTCCTCTCCTCCAATCCTCTGGTCTATCACTAGCCTTTGCCACATTGTAAGCTCTAGTCTTTGATTTAATGTTTTGCTTGACCTCCTTTCTTAAAAGTGAATGGATAGTCTTTCCTCTGGGATCCCTCTTCCTAATAGGGATTACATTTCTCCTGAGTGTTGTGAACTATCTGTTTAAATATCTGCCACTGCTCTTCTAATGACCTATCCCTTAGCCTACTTACTTAATCCACTTCAGACAACTCTGCCTTCATACCAACACACACAAAATGCTGGAGGAACTCAGCAGGTCAGGCAGCATCTACGGAGGGAAATAAACAGTGCAATACTACTAATCACTACCAGTGGAGTACTACCACATGATCACTACTCCCAAGGTGATCCTTAAACACACCTTTTATTAATCCTACCTCATTTCACATAACCAAACCTAAAGTAGCCTGTTCCTAGTTAGGTTCAACATACTACTCCAAAAACAATTCCTGATGTACTCCACAAATTCGTCTTCCATCTCTGTAAAGTGCAGGCAGACAGAGACTGGGTGCTGGACTGAGTCCAGTTTGATTGGGTCATTTACTGCATGTTCCACGTTTAGTTACTTGGTTTATTTATAATCAGCATTGTGCAGGATGCAAAATGATTAGTGCACTTTTGAGAGAGCTCAATCCTGTAGTTAAAGCACAGAACTATTGCAACATTCTTATACCAGCAGCTCAGTAAGGTCATCATTTCTCCCAGTCTCATACCGAGATAGGCATTTCTCCCAACGGCACATGGGTGCACTGGAATGTACTGAGAACACAACAATTACAGAGTCACCAAGTTCACCAGGATGTACTTTTACATTACAGAGACTAAATTCAAGGTCAGAGACTTACAAAGCAGATAAATCACCTCAGGTTGAGGATTTTGTGCATGCATACCATTCAATGTTCCTTTCTGTTGCTGTTCAGCTGAATACACAAAACCACACAGTTAAAGTCATCATCTACCTTAGAAAAGCAAATGGCACAATGTTCAACTGAGGTGAAGGACACACTGCCCTTTCTCTACATTTAACAGGTGCAAAACAGTAGTACGTAATAGTGTCTATAACCGTCCCTTTATGTAACCCATCAATAAATGTTCCAGGAAATGGTTATATAGAAAGGTCACTTACATTTATTAGAGTCATATGGCTATATAGAACAGCCACAGGCCCTTCAGACCACCACGTCTGTGCCAACCAACAAGAATCTATTTATAATAATCCCATTTACCAGCACTTGGTCGGTTATGCTTTGGCAGGTCAAATGCTCAGCCAGGTATTTCTTAAATGTCACGTGAGTGCTTACTTCCATCTCCTTCTTAAACAGTGTGTTCCAGATTTCAAACATGCTGTGTTTAAAAAAAAGTCTTCCTCATATCCCCTCTAAACCTATTACTCCTCATCTTAAACCTATGCCCTCTGATCTTAGACATTTCCATTGGGAAAAAGTTGTTTACCATCTACCCTATCTATGCCTCTCATAATTGTGTACACCTCTCTCAGGTTCCCCTCTCAGCCTCCTCTGCACCAAGGAGAACAAATGCAGCCTATCCAGTCTCTCCTCATAACTGAAACATTCCATCCCAGGCAACATCCTGCTAAATCTCCTCTGCAACCTCTCCAGTGCAATCATGTCCTTCCTATAGTGTGGTGACCAGAAATGCATACAATATTCCAGTTGTGGCCTTATCATTGTTTTATAAAGTTGTACCAAGACTACCCTGCTCTTATGATTTGTATAAGTAGATGCCTTCTTTAGCCAAGACAGAATGTATCTCCTACATTCACATTGTCATTAATGCAGGAGTCCTAGTGCTGATCCCTATGGTACAGCCACAGGCTTCAAATCACAAAAATCAACTCTCCACCATCACCCTATCTCCTTTTGCCAAGCCAATTTTGGATCCAAATATGCCAACTTGCCTTGGTTCCTTCGGGCTCTAATCTTTAGACCAGCCTTTGATGTGGAACCTCAAGGGCCTTGACTGAAATTCATGCAAATCACATTTAGGTACTTCTTCAAAGAACACGGTTGAATTAGTTATACTGGACTTTCCATCAACATATCCATGATGACTGTCCTTGATCAATCCTTGTCTTTCCAAGTGTAGATTAAGCTTGTCCCTCAAAATTTTTTCCAATAATTTCCCCACTATTAATGTTAGATTCACTGGCCTGAATTACTTGGCTGCCCTTTTTAAACACGTCTTTCAGTCATCTGGCACCTTATCTCAAGACCCCAGCAATCTCCTCCACTGCCTCCCATAGCAGCCTGGGATACATCTGGGGATTTATTCACCTTTATTCCCACCGAGACATCTAATACCTTCTCCTTTTAATCTTAATGTGCTCTATAATTTTACTATCTCAATTCAAATCTCCAACTATTATGTCTTTCTCCTTAGTGAATACAAATGAAAAATATTCAATTAAAACCTTACCCACATCCCGTGGCTCCATGCACAGATTGCCCCTTTGGTCCCTAATCGGCCCCACTCTTATTGCTAGAGATAAAATCAATTAAACTGCTTTAATCTGAATCTGAATTTCTAGTCATTAACTATTCAAATTTACCTCAATTTAAAGAAGTTCAAAATAAAAAAAAGAGGGTGAATCAATCAAAATGAAAAATAGATTTCTTGCTGCATAATTAATGATCTGCTTGCAAAGCTGAATGGATAAGCAGATTTGAGGTGTAAGATTTCATGGTTATCAATTCTCCTGTTTTGCCTTAAAGAGGGAATTTCTTAAGTCCTTTAGGTTAGTACTTATCAAGTGGCTGGTAAGGTGGTCTGCTGTGAACCTGCCATTGTCTTCTACCAATTCTCTCCTCCCCAAATGAAATTCAATTCTGATGAGAAATAATTACCGAGCTGTCCCTCCTCTGATCGGTGTAAGGCTGCAATTAACCAGTGTCTCATTGGCTGTTTGATTTACCCAACTGCCAGCTCAGATAATGATCACTAAACCACCAGATTTCCAGCACAATTATACTTTCTTACAGATGTTGCCTGACCTGGAAAAGAACAGTTTTTATTTCAGATATCAGCATTTGAACATTTTGTTTCTCCCCACCACCCCTCACACTCACTCCCAAATGCTGTTCTGAATATTTATACTTTTTTTTGGTTTCTGATGGTTTTAAAGGTTCTCACACTGGAACAGAGAAAATGTTTATGTGATATTTGCTAGACCATCGAAAACTTTACTCTGTATTTAGACTATCATGGCCCCAACTTAATTAAGTTTAATGCTAACTAGTAACAAAACCTTTCAAATATTCCACTTCCCAGGCTGTTATCCCCAAGTTTAATTATGAAAGAGTACCCAAAGAAACGCATTAAAACAGATTTATCCACATATCACTAAATACAAAAAAATGATTTATCACAGGATAAAATTCTACTTCAAAATATCCTGCAAGGATGTTACAGCCAATCTAGTCAAAATATCCTTTACATGCTTTACATATGGTCTTGAGATATCCTTTTTTCCCCTGGATAATGCAGACAGTTACACAATAGAAATTCTAATTGTAACATGGTCATTACAGTGTCACAAAAATGGTAATAAAGACTGATGTAATTTCCTGTTCTGGCTAAAGGTCAATTATCAATGCTTGATCAATAAGAGATAAAGAGACAATTGGTAAATCATGAAGATGCACCAAAAGATACAAGACACAATTATAGAACGTTCAGTCATGCGGTGCAAGCACAACTTGACCGGAGCTGGAAGTAGCATGGTTGTGTCCTTTGTGGGAAGGTGGCTGACCATTTCTTCTTTTTATAGGTTTACATTAAAAATGTGAGAAAATCAAAATTATCTAGGCAAGGCATGCTGAATTTATTATTAGTTTTACAAGAGGTTAGCTGATGATGTCTGAATTAACCTTGATGAAATCAAGGAAATAAATAATTTTCAGGATGAAAAACACGATGATGCTGGAGGAACTCAGCGGGCCAGGCATCATCCGTGGAGAAAAGCAGGCGGTCAATGTTTCGCGTCAGGACCCTTCCTCAGGACTGAAGATAGGAAAAAGGGAAGCCCAATATATAGGAGGGAAAAGCAGAGCAGTGATAGGTGGACAAAAGAGGGGAGGCAGGGTGGGCACAAGGTGGTGATAGGTAGATGCAGGTAAGAGATAGTGGTAGGCAGGTGCAGGGGAGGAGGGGAGAGCAAATCCGCCAGGGGATGGGTCAAAGGTAAGGAGAAAAAGGGAAAAGGAGGAAAAAAGGGGGGGGGGGTAGAAAAAAGAGAGATAGGCTATGAAAGGGAAGAAAAGAAGAAGCATGTTGGGGGGTGGGGATTACTTAAAGTGGGAGAATTCAACGTTCGTGCCGTTAGGCTGCAAGGTTCCAAGACGGAAAATGAGGTACTGTTCCTCCAGTTTGCACTTGGAATTCTCCTGGCAGTGGAGGAGGCCGAGGACTGACATATCAGTGATAGTGTGGGAGGGGGAGTTGAAGTGACTGGCAACGGGGAGATGCAGATCGCGGTTATGGACAGAGTGTAGCTGTTCTGCGAAACAATCACCTAGTCTGTGTTTAGCCTGCATCTACCTATCACCACCTTGTGCCAACCCTGCCTCCCCTCATTTGTCCACCTATCACTGCTCTGCCTTTCCCTCCTATATATTGGGCTTCCCCTTTTCCTATCTTCAGTCCTGAAGAAGGGTCCTGACCCGAAACGTTGACCGCCTGCTTTTCTCCACGGATGCTGCCTGGCCTGCTGAGTTCCTCCAGCATCATCGTGTTTTTCATCTAGATTCCAACATCTGCAGTCCTTTTTCTCTAATAATTTTCAGGATTAGTATTTAGTCTTCAGTGCCCTAAACTAGTACACATCAAATATACGAGAAGACACAAGAAGTCTCATATCGCCAGACAAATTTCATAGCTTATCCAAAATCACTGAAGTGTTTAAAAACTCAATTTTCCTCCATGGCAGGTTAAAATGATCAAGCTGTCACTCTACCATTGCATTATCTAATCTAATAATACTACCTACCAAATTTGATATCAAATCATAAAAGTTCAGGTTACCACAGATTTGGTCAAAGGGGTACTTTAAGGAGAAAAAGAAGATCCAGTGACATTTGAGGGAGAGAATTCCAAAGTTTAGGCATTAGAAGTGCAATTAAAATCAGAACGTTTTCCAAATTGGAGGAACATAGATTGCGGAAGGTTGTAGTTAAAAGGAACTGTCAAACCCTTGAAGGGATTTTTTAAAAAATGAGTATTTTTAAACCAAAGTCATTGACAGACTAATTATAGTTCCATCAACAGGCATATCATTATACCCTTCACTAACACCAACTTTCCAATTCCCGTTACCCATAGTTAGAAGCTGTTTAGTTATTATAAGTTTTGCACTTACCTATAATCAATAAAAACAGAAATCTTCTCAATATTATCAAATCACAGAGCAAACCAAAGAACAGCAGTACTACTCTAATAAATTTTCAATAATGACTAAGACTCCCTAAGAACATAAGAAATAGGAGGAGGATTCAGCCATCTGGCCCATCAAGCCTGCTCCGCCATTCAATAAGATCCACCTACCTGCCTTTTCCCCAGAACCCTTAATTCCCCATATTATGCAAAAATCTAACTGTGTCTTAAATTTATTTAATGATGTAACCTCTATTGCTTCCCTGGGCAGTGAATTCCACAGATTTACTACTCTCTGGGAAAAGCAGTTTCTCATCTGTTACCTAAATCTATTTCCCAAAACCTTGAGGCTATGTCCCCTGGTTCTAGTCTCACCTACCAGTGGAAACAACTTTCCTGCCTCTATCTTATCTATCCCTTTTATAATTTTATATGTTTCTGTAAGATCCCCTCTCATTCTTCTGAATTCCAGTGAGCATAGTCCCAGGTGACTCAATCTCTCTTCATAGGCTAACCCCCTCATCTCCGGAATCAACCTTGTGAACCTCCTCTGCACTGCCTCCAAAGCCAGTATATCTTTCCTCAAGTAAGGAGAACAGAACTACACACAGTACTCCAGGTGCGGCCTCACCAGTACCCTGTACAGTTGCAGCATAACCTCCCTGCTCTTAAGTTCAATCCCTCTGGCAATGAAAGTCAACATTCCATTTGCCTTCTTGATAACCTCTTGCACCTGCAAACCAACCTTTTGCGATTCATGCACAAGCACTCCTAAGTCCCTCTGCACAACAGCATGCTGCAACCTTTCACCATTTAAATAATCATCTGATCTTCTATTTTTCCCTCCAAAGTGGATGACCTCACATTTACCAACATTGTACTCCATCTGCCAGACCCTTGCCCACTCACTTAACCTACCTATATCTCTCTGCAGACTCTCCGCATCTTCTGCGCAATTTGCTTTTCCACTCAATTTAGTGTCATCAGCAAACTTAAATATGCTACACTCGGTCCCCTCCTCCAAATCATTAATGTATATCATGAACAGTTGTGGGCCCAACACCAACCTCTGCGGCACTCAGTCTCCACTGATTGCCAACCAGAGAAACATCCATTTATCCCAACTCTCTGCCTTCTATTGGTTAATCAATCCTCTATCCATGTCAATACATTACCCCAACTCCATGTATCTTATGGATGTCTTTTTTGCTTTCTGGAAATCTACTTGAGTCAATGACTAAAACATTCCCCTTCTCAATTGTTCATTTTTTAAATTCTGCATAGGCCAGAGAGATACAGGCCATGCTTCAGGCTGAGGACTCACTGCTACACGGATTCTACTTAGACTTTACATTATTGCAACAACAAAAGTAATCTAGCCAGAGCATCAGGTTATCCTATACGTCTACCCATCCTTCACTGAAGGTTTCTCCATCTCTGGAATTTGCTGCCCCCAAGAGTAGTGGAGGCCAGATCATTAGATATATTTAAGATGTAGATAAATATCTGAAAGGTCAAGGAATTGAGGGCGATGGAGAACGAGCACAGAAGAGGAGCTAAAGGCAACACAGATGGCCATGATCATACTGAATGGCAGGCTGGCTTTCGGGCCTGGTGACCCCCTCCTGCTCCAATTTCTTTGGGTTTCTCTCTCAACATGTTGAATACTGGATGAGCTTGACCCACTACAGTGGAAATGACTTCAGCTGGAGTGGCCCAGGAATTCTATTCTCATGGGAAGGGTCAGAGGAATGGAACAGAATTAGCCAATACCGTGAGACGACACATTGGGAAGGCCAAAAAAAAAATCATTCAATGCATTCAGAATCTTGAGGAATATAGGTTATGATACTGCTAGATTCAAAAGGTCAACTCTGTCAATTCACTGTGTTGCTGTGGCTGGCATTCCCCATCATTAAGTTTCCACTGATTTCAATGAGGATTGTAGGTCAATGAAGGCTAAGAAGAAAGCAAGCTACTTCTTTAGACCATAACAAAATAATTCTCATGTTTTAACTACTTTCTGTATTGAATAACTTGCTTCAATTTTAATAGCTGTTAAATGTTTTTGACTCTCATCTGGCTGTCAAGAATTGCAGAAATCACAACAAAGAACAGAAAATGCTGCAAACACTCAGGAGGTCACCTGTGGAGAAACAATGTTTCAGCTGAAGGCCCTCATCAGATGGAATGTTTCCAGCATTTTCTGTTTTCATTTAGGATACATTTCATCTGGGTCTGGTGATTTATCCATCTTTAAAGATGATAAACCCTTAGCAGCCTCTTTGTTTATCCCATCTAATATTTCATACTTTCGTGACTTAACAACAACATCAGCATCATTTTCTTCTTTTGTGAAGGGAGTCACAAGATACTCATTAAAAATCTTTCCTACATCCTCCTTGAATATCCTCTTGCCCTCTTTGTACTTTGGATTTTCTTTGACTTTACTTCCCGATGTTTTCATACCCTCCCTTTGCTTCCCTAATTTTTCCTTTAATTACACTCTTCTAGGCTCTCCGGTGTATTAAATTCTGTGACTGACATTAACTTCACTTTTTTTGCTGTTCTCCCTCTGTACACCTTATCATCCAGGGGGCTCTCAGTGTAGCCACTCTTTTTCTTTGTCACTGTTCAGCCCATTGTCCAGGCCTGAGATCCATCATCCAGAGCTCCTGACTGCAAAAAATACCATACTGATCAGTTTCCAGGTGAAGCCCTGAAATCGCAAAACTCCCAAAACAAAGGGGGAAAGAAGTTAATTCACTTGAATTTTCTCTTGTAAAATGGTCTCTTCATTTACATTTTGAATACCAAAACACCCTTGCCTCCTTAAAATTTCCCTCAACTCCTCTTGCTGGAAGATCAAAATTAAATCCCAGTTTGCCAAACATTCTGCAATTGGAAGGATTCCTCTAAAGCAAGGCTGAAGGTTGGAGGTAAAGGAAAGGTAGTCACAAATATGCAAGCCTTTGGTTCTAGGTTCTGTTCTACGTTCTTGTTGGTTAATACTGGACAAGGTCAGATCATTTGGTATTGGTATATTATTATCACTTGTACCGAGATCCAGTGAAAAGCTTGTCTTACAAACCGATCATACAGGTCAATTCATTACACAATGCAGTTACATTGAGTCAGTACAGAGTGCATTGATGTAGCACAGGTAAAAACAATATGTCTGTTCTGTGTTCTGAGCCACCAGCTTAGGAAATTAATTTGTTATACTAAACACATACAGTAAAGTACTTCAAATATTTGTAAAACATACTGTTTTAAAAATCATAACTAATTTAATTAACATTCAAGTACTAAGTATTTTCTAATCAAATTATTTAATTTTTAGTACATGGAATTCAAAATACATTCACAAATGTCAGTTTGTATTTCTAGGAGCACCTTCTCAATTAAATCAGAAGACTGTGGATTCAAGTCTCCAACAATACATTAGCATGCAGTTTTGGCTGACAGCTCAGCACAGTAGATTGCAATGCTCAAGGTATTATTTTCCAGTTATTTTCAATTATTTAAAATGAAGCTCTCCACCTAGTTTAACTAAATACAAAAAGTCCCCTGCTACCACCCAATAAAGTTCTCCTCGTGCCCTGGCCAACATTTATTACCCTGGCCTCACAAGAATAGATTTTATTTCCAAGTACTTACTATCTCTGGTTACAGCAATAACTGCACTTTATTGGCTATAATGTAAGAACAAAGACATAGGATGAGGGTATCACCGAGCTGCTCCCACTATTTAGACACCTCATCCCAGTGTACTGAACCTTCTCTGAACTGCATCCAATATGTATACTTTCCCTTAAAATTTTAGGGTATTATATGACAATTGCTACACCAATGCAAGTTCCCTCCTTAGGAACAGAAAAGACTATGTTTCACATAATACATTTTGATATGCATTACTTAGTGTCTTGTGCCTAGAGTCACAATTTGAAAATGGGTATATATCTGCAAGGATACACTATTCTTTAAATAACATGCAGTGGTCTCAGTGCCTTGCTTAACTTAGTTTGAAGACTGCAACTATCAGTTTACTGCAACTACACTTTCTCCAGATTGATTCATTCAATTACATTTTATGCCTCCTGCTAATCATCTAACAAAATTTCTTATTTTATAAGAGATAACATGAATAGCCACAAAGTTTAGATAAGGTAAGAATGCTTAGAAAATGTAACCTACACCTCGGTAGACATTACATTGTTACTCTGCGTCCAATAGTTACATCATAGCTGCATGTATTAAGTCTCCATTGTGCACTTCGCAGTCTCTCCCACTAAGCCCTCCCCAGTACTTATTTCCCTAAATACATTGTTCTATACAACTTCCATCACTATGAATCTCTGGGTTGCGCTGCAACCATACCACCAAGCTCTCTGTAAACTGTAGGCTATGCCTTCTGGAAATAAAGACTGAGATTAAACCAGCTATCTCAGTCTCAAAGCAAACACCAAAACACTGAGTTTTGTTGGATTCAAGCAGTAAACAGGTTAACACTTCCAACAGGTTGTGTACAGGGTTTTGCTCTTTCACATAGACAAAATGAAACAGAACTGTATAATCCCATAGAAGGGTAAAGCTGTAAACCAATGATCAGCCTGCACAGAAGCTGGAGGGAACCACACGGAGAGGAATTATGTACAACTCTCACACCTAGTTTCAATCATGCTTTCAAATCATTTAATCATTTATCACCCAGGTTGGAATTCTGTGCTCGTGTTAATTAAGTATGTGATTAACACTCTCCACAAAATACAATCGTGACTGATCCAATCTTGGCCACAACACCAGTTCTCTGGATTTTCCTTCATAGTTCAAATTTCTGAATATGCTCAAGATGAATATTGACAATAATTCTGCCTCCACAGCTCTGTCAGGCAGTCACGATCTTCTGAGAGGAGAAATTCCTCTTCATCACTCTCAGGGTCGTGTACGTTTTGATCCACACCCCCTCCCCCCCCATTCCAATTCTTCTAAACTAGAGCAGATACAACCTTAGTCAACCTTGTAAGACAACCTGCCAGGGAACTGAAATATTTCACTATATTAAATAACAAGAAATATTGTCTGTGTGTTATTTAAATATCCTGATAATTTGCAGATTTTCTTAAACTGTAGATTTGAAAAATTATAGGAACAGGCAAGTTCCAATAATATGCTAAAAGGACCCGGCAATTCTGGTACATAGAAGCTCATTTTACATTTCTGAGTTGGTTCAGGATAGTGTAATACAATGTCTTCTGTGCTTGTTTTTGAGTCATCGAGTTGTACAACACAGTGTTGGCCCTTCAGCCCATTACATCCCTGCTGAACTTCTTTGGCCATCTACACTAATCCTATTTGCCTTTATAGCTCTGTATCCATTTATGTATCAATGTCTTCATGGGAGACAACAAGGTCTCCCAAAAATGGAGAACATCACGTCTAATACGAGTGAGGAGTCCAAAGAAATTACCACATTAAAAAAATTTGGTGTTGAAGAAATTAATGGGAATGAAGGGTGATGTGTCCCTCGAACCTGCTGACCTACGTCCTTGGGTTTTGAGGATGGCAGCTGTGGAGATAATGGATACACTGGTCGTCAGCTTCCAGAGTCTGAGCAATTTTGGAACAGCTCCCATGGTGGGAAAGTAGCAAATGTACACCTACTGTTTAAAAAATGTTGGGGGAGGGAAACAGGGAAAATGCTAGAATCGAGAACTAAGGAAGTAGTAACAGGCATTTGGATTGGCCAGAGTCAATATGGAGTTATAAACAGGAAGTCATGTTGACAAATCAGTCAGTGACTAAATTCCAAATAGAGATCAAAAGATTTTTAGACATTTAGGTTCTAGTGCTGAAAGTGGTACTGAGGTAAAAGATTGACACGATCTTATTGAATCATGCAGCAGAGGCAAGGGGCCGAATGATACACGCCTGCCTGTTTCCTTTTTCCTCTTGATTGACGGCAAGGTGTGGGGGTGGGGAGAAGTTTGGAAAGCAAGGAGGCAGCTTTGGGGAGGGTTATTCATGTGTGACAGTGTGCACATGTGTGCATGTGTGAGCATTAACATCCATTTATCAAAGTCTGGTGTGTCCAGTCATCTTGGTCTGCCTTTCCACTTGATCAGCACTTCACTCCAAGTCCACACAATAGCTGGTATCCAACTGCTACTCCACATTAAATGAAGTTACATACAAGTAACTTCCACTCTACAATATGAACTTTGAAACCTGGAAAGTCAGCTCTCTCCTAAAATGTCGTAAAGTATCAGGCCTGAATGTCACTCTGCTGTCAGAGCTTGGAGACTCAAGACACTTTGATGTTAACATTGCTGCCCTGAGTGAGACACTACAAACAAGATATGACCAGCTCAAAGAATAAATTGTTAGTACTCTATGTTCTTGAAGTGCAAATAGAAAAAAAGACATTCTTCATTTGGTTGGGTTTGCCATCTAATCCATTCTGACAGTCCCATCAAACTGGCCCCAAAGCAACAAAAACAAGAGAGACATTACACCAATGTTGATGGTGTGAGGATGTCATAAATGCCCATAACATCTGGACAGCCCAAAACTTCTCAACCTGAAAACACCACGACAGGGTTTGATGAGATTCACCAGGACCTGCAGCAGTTAATTAATTGCAAACACATTGTGTTCCTGGATTGAAAGTTCCACCACACCTCAAGGGAAAAGAAACAGCTCTACAGGCAACTGAATGCCGAGATCCAACAAAAAACACGTGGCCTAAAGAACAGCTGGTGGGTGAAGAGAGTACAGGAGGTCCAGAAACTTGTTAACAACCATGACATGCATGAATTCTTCAGTATTGTCAAGGCCATTTCTAGCCAATTGCTCAATGCCCCACCCCACTGAGAGCAAAGAACAGAGATGAACTTATCAAGACAGAGAGGCAGTCAGCACCCATCAGAAGGAACACATTGAAGAACTGCTCAACCAGAAAAATATTCTTCACACAGGTACTCTTGACTCCACTCAAGACACTTGCTGCCACCCTTGACTGAGAACAAGTCAAAAAGACCATATTCTGTCAACAAAACAAAAAGGTTGCAGGAACAGCCCACAGAAGTTCTGAAACCTGCCAGAGAGGAACCACGGTCACAAGTTCACAACCTCATCTACAAAAAGGTACAAAATGCCGGGGGACACCAGAGCTGCCTTGACTCCTCAGCTGATTGCTCCTGGAGGCTGAAGAATTGCTCTCAGAATGGCAATGTATTTGCCATATTTACTGCCAGCAGTAGAACAGGGAAGCTCTGGTTACTTTCTATGGAACTCCCTAAATACATCCCACAATCATGCACTCCAACCTCACCTCCTTCAAATGCACAGCTCTCTGCTCACTCCACACCAAACCCAACCTCGTTATCAAACCCACAGAAAAGGGCAGTGCTGTTGCAGTCTGGTGGACCTTGCAGAGCTAGACAGCAGCTCTTGGACACCTCCTCATACCTATCCCTGGACCGTGATGCCACCAACAATCATCAGACCACTGTCTCCCACACCATCACAGATCTCATCACTTCTGGAGATCTCCCCTCCACAGCCTCCAACCTGATAGTTTCCCAATCATGAACTGTCCCTTTCTATCTCCTACCCAAGATTCACAAACACAACTACCCCAGTACTCCTATTGTTTCTGCATGCCCTTGTCCTACTAAACTCATACCTCAATTCTATCTTACTCTCCCTTATCCAGTCCCTTCCCACCTACATCCAGGACACCTCACATGTTCTCCACCACTTTACCAACTTCCAATTCCCTGGCCCCCACCACCTCATCTTTACCATGGACATCCCGTCCCTACACACTTACATTCCCTATTAGGAAGGTCTTGGGGCTCTCCATTTCTTTCTAGAACATAGATCCAACTATCTTCCCTCGACTAACACTCTCGTCCACCTGTTGGAACTTTTTCTTACCCTGAATAACTTTTCTTTTGATACTTCAAACTTTCTACAAATCAAAGGTGAAGCCATGGGCACTTGCCTTTTTGTTGGCACCATGGAGCAGTCTTTGTTCCAAACCTACTCTGACACTACTCCCCAATTCTTTCTCCGCTACATCAACAACTGCATTGTGCTACCTCCTGTACCAGTATGGAACTCATTAATTTCATGAACTTCACTAACAACTTCCGCCCTGCCCTCAAATTCATTTGGACAATTTCTGACACCTCTCTCACTATTCCTGATCTCTCTGTCTCCATCTCAGGAGACAAATTATCCATTGACATTTATTGCAAACCCACTGACTCCCACAGCTACCTAGACTACACCTCCTCATACCCTGCCTCTTGCAAGTAAGCCATCCCTTTCTCTGTCTCTGCTGCATCTGTTCTCAAGAAGAGGCTTTTCACTCCAGGATATCCACGATGTCCTTTTTCAGGAAACATTGCTCCCCCCTCCACTGTGGTTGATGGAACACTCACCCACATTTCCTCCATTTCCCAAGCTTGCTTTCAGCCTGCCTTCCCCAGACAGAACAGGGACAGAATTCCCATGGTCCTTACCTTTCATCCAAACAACCTCCACATTCAGCACATCATTCTTCGACATTTCCAATAGCTACAACATAATCCCACCACCAGTCACATCTCCCGCAACCCACCTCCTTCTGTTTTCTGCAGGGACCACTCTCTCGTGACTCCCTGGTTTGCTCATCACTCCCACCCATCTGTCTCCCCCTCCCCAGAACTTTTTCCCTGAAACTATACGAGGTATAACACCTGTCCCTACACCTCCTCCCTCACCTCCATTCAGGGACCTAAACAGCCCTTTCAGGTGAGGCAGAGATTCATGTGCATCTCCTCCAACCTTGTCTATTGCATTTGATGCTCTCAACGTGACCTCCTCTACATCAGCAAGACCAAGCGCAGACGAGGTGACCGCTTTGCTGAGCTTCCTGCACTCTGTCCGCAATGGCCATCTGGACTTCCCAGTTGCAAGCCACTTTCCATTCCTACACCAGCCTGTCTGTCCTCAGCCTCCCTGATCCCTCTCTGTCCCTTTCTCTTTCCTTCTGATCTACCCAGAGCCGCTCACACACATCCTTCTTTCCAACCCACCCCAATCACCGAGTTTCTTTCCCTCCTCTCCCCATCATCCATACACTTCTCCCACTGGTTGCCCTATCCCTTTTCCCCATGATTTCCATCTGTCCACCATCCCTCTTATTTGGTTCAACTCTTCACCTTCATTTTTTTAAAACCAGATTCCATAATCTGCAGCCTTTTGTTATCTCCACATCACCTCACGGCCTCTGTCGCTACCTCCATCCTCTGCGCCACTCCAATGTTTTGATTTGTGAAGGCATCATGTCTACCAAATCAAAATTCAAAACAGAGACCAAAAAATTCATTTCTTACCCTGAAGGAGAATTTTGAATATCCTTTATTTAACACCTTTTGCTGCATTCATGATAAAATGACAAATATTTTGATGCAATTTCTATGGTGTAGCAGACTATCTTTTCAATAGAACATTACAGCACAGTACAGGCCCTTTGGCACATGATGTTGTGCTGACATTTTATCCTACTCCAAGATCTATCTAACCCTTCCCTCCCACATAGCCCTCCATTTTTCTATCATTCATGTGTCTATCTAAGAGTCTCTCAAATGTCCCCAATTTATCTCCCTCCACAACCTCTGCCAGCAGTGCATTCCACGCACCCACCACTCTGTGTAAAAAATAAACTCACCTCTGACATCCCCCTTATACCTTCCTCCAATCACCTTAAAATTACGTCCCCTCATGTTAGCCATTTTCACCCTGGGAAAAAGTCTCTGACTGTCCACTTGATCTATGCCTCTTATCATCTTGTACACCTCTATCAAGTCACCTCTCATCCTCCTTCTCTTCAAAGTGAAAAGCCCTGGCTCACTCAACCTATCCTCATAAGACATGCTCTCCAATCCAGGCAGCATCCTGGTAAATCTCCTCTGCGCCCTCTCTAGAGCTTCCACATACTTCCTATAATGAGGCAACCAGAACTGCACACTACTCCAAATGTGGTCTAACCAGAGTTTTATAGAACTGCAACATTACCTCGTGGCTCTTGAACTCAATACCCCGACTAATGAAGGCCAACACACCATAATCATTCTTAACAACTCTATCAACCTGCACGGCAACCTTGAGGGATAGATATGGACCCCAAGATCCCTTTGTTCCTCCATACTGCTAAGAGTCTTACCATTAACCTTGTATTCTGCTTTCAAATTTGATCTTCCAAAGTGCATCACTTCAAACTTTTCCAGGTTGAACTCCATCTGCCACTTCTCAGCCCTGCTCTGCATCCTATCAATGTCTTGTTGTAACCTACAGCAACCTCCTACACTATCCACAACACCACCAACCTTTATGTGATCTGCAAACTTACTAACCCACCCTTCCACACCCTCATCCGTCATTTATAAAAAAAACAAAGAGCAGGGGTCCCAGAACAGATCCCTGCAGAACAACACTGGTCACCAGCCTCCAGGCAGAATATGCTCCATTTACCAACACCCTCTGTCTTCTATGGGTGAGCCAATTCAGAATCCACGCAGCCAAGTTTCCCTGGATCCCATGCCTCCTGACTTTCTGAATGAGCCTTCCATGAGGGACCTTATCAAATGCCTTACTAAAATCCATGTACACCACATCCACTGCTCTATCTTCATCAATGTGCTTTGTCACATCCTCAAAGAATTCAATCAGGCTCGTGAGGCATGACCTGCCCCTCACAAAGCTATGCTGACTATCCCTAATCAGCCTCTGCTTCTCCAAATGCTCATAAATCCAGTCTCTACGAATCTTCTCCAGTAATTTGCCCACCACTGAAGTAAGACTCACTGGTCTGTAATTCCCAGGGTTATCCCTACTCCCTTTCTTGAACAAAGGAACAACATTTACCACCCTCCAATCATCTGACACTACTCCTGTGGCCAGTGAGGACGCAAAGATCATTGCCAAAGGTGCAGCAATCTCTTCCCTCGCTTCTCGTAATAACCTTGGATATACCCCGCCCGGCCCTGGTGACATCTATCTGAATGTGTTTTTTTTATATAAAAGTTCCAGCACACCCTCTTTCCTCATGTCAACATGCTCTTGCGTATCTGCCTGTTGTACGCCATCCTCACAAATATCACAGTCTCTCTCACTGGTGAATACTGAAGCAAAGTATTCATTAAGGACCTCCCCTGCCTCTTCCGACTCCAGGCACATGTTTCCTCTTATCCCTGATCAGTCCTACCCTCACTCTAGTCATCAGGCATGGTAGTGTAGCGGTTAGCGTAACGTTTTACAGCGGCAGCAACCCAGGTTCAAATCTGGCCACTGTCTGTAGGGAGTTTGAACGTTCTCCCAGTGTCTGTGTGGGTTTCCTCCAGGTGCTCTGATTTCCTCCCACATTCCAAAGACGTACGGGTTGGGAAGTTGTGGGTATGGTATGTTGGCACCAGAAGCGTGGCGACACTTGCGGGCTGCCCCCAGAACACTACGCAAAAAAGATGTATTTCACTGTGTGTTTCGATGTACATGTGACTAATAAAGAAACCTTATCCTATTCTTCACATACGTGTAGAATGCCTTGGGGTTTTCCTTAATCCTACTTGCCAAGGCCATCTCATGCTCCCTTCTCGCTCTCTTGACCATTCTTAAGCTCCCTCCTGGCTAACCTTGTAACTCTCCAGAGCCCTGTCTGATCCATGCTTTCTAAGCCTTAGGCAAGCTTCTTTCTTCCTCTTGACAAGATATTCTACGTCTCTTGTCAACCATGGTCTCCTCACTTTACCATCCTTACCCTGCCTCAATGGGACAAACCTATCCACAACCCCATGCAAGTACTCCCTAAACAACCTCCATATTTCCATTGTGCTCCCCCAGTTGAACACTTTCCCATATCGTCTGCTCTTATCCCTCTCCAAGGCTATGGAAAAGATCAAGGAGTTATGGTCACTGTCTCCAAAATGTTCTCCATCTGAGACATCTGAAACCTGATCAGGTTCATTGCCTAGTACCAGGTCCAGTACAGCCTCTCCTCTAGTTGGCCTGTCCACATACTGTGTCAGGAATCCTTCCTGGATACTCCTAACAAACTCTGCTCCATCTATCCCCTTTACAATATTGGGGAAGTTGAAATCACCCACGACAACAACGCTGTTATCTTTGCAGCTTCCAAGATCTGCCTCCCAATCTGCTCCTCAGTGTCTCTCCTGCTATGGGATGGGGGGGGGGGGGGGGGGGGGGGGGGAATGGTGTCTGTAGAATACTCCCAATAGAGTGATCGCTCCCTTCCTGTTTCTGACTTCCACCCACACTGACTCAGTAGACGATCCCTCCAGGACATCCTCCTTTTCTACAGCTGTGATACTGTCCCTGATCAGCAAAGCCATTCCCTACCTCTTTTACCTACATCTCTGTCCCTTTTGAAACATCTAAACCCCAGAATATCCAGCAGCCATTCCTGCCCTTGTGACAGCCAAGTCTCTATAATGGCCACAATGTCATAGTTCCATGTACTTACCCACGCTCTAAGTTCATCAGCCTTGTTCCTATTACTTCTCACATTAAAGTAGACATACTTCAGCACACCCAACTGACTGCAATTTTGCCCTTTCAACTGCCTATCCTTCCTCAGTCTTTCTACACGCTGCATCTACTTGTACACTTAATGCACTAACCTCTAACCTATCACTCTGGTTCCCATCCTCTTTACATCTACTCTTCAAAACTCCAAGTAATATCCAAGAGTCTTTTGGTCCATCAACATCAATCATAATTCTAAAAGAGAAACAAGCGATCCATACCTGGCTAAATTTGTTTTTAAAGCATTCTGGAACTTAAGAGGGAACTTGCTTCAAGCACTTCCTTCCCTTTTTCTTCATAGTTTAAGTTTAGACTTACATCTCCACAACTACACAGTAAAGAAACTATCCTAATTACTATAATATAAAAGCAGTTTGCTGCTTTTTATATATACATTTTATTTACAGCCATCAATGATAAATTAACTTGTATTCCTCTGTGCTATGTATATCGATAAAATGCTTACATTTGAAGAACTTTTATTAATTAAGTATCTAGTTAAAAATGTTAACAGCATGAGAACACCTGGGACTTGTGAGAATTTGAGTCACAAGGCCAAGGAGTATCTCAGGTGTGATTATGGGACTGTGCCAAGTTTGCCCAACTTGGCCAATACTGTAGTAGCAAAAATGGGCTTGGTATTTCTGGTTGGAAGGGTGAAAAATTCTGGCAAGGTTTGTTCTAACAGTCCAACAAACACTGGGATGGGCTGGGTTCCGATGCCTTAATAAATTAAATGAGAGAAAAAAAAGTGCAGACATCATCTGATTTCTTTCAACCCTTTGCCTGAAGCTTATACATTCTCAAATGCTTATTCCTGGTTGATTTCAAACCGAATTCAAAATGTTGCTTTATATATGCATTGCAGTCTTTCTCAAGTGAAAACATATCAGAACTAATTATTGCAGAATAAAGTGATGTTATCAGTTCTTAACTGAACTTTAAAGTAACTTTGCTTATGTTGTGATTAGCTGCCAAAGCACATCAGTTAATGATTTCATTCAAACTAAATATGGAAGAAAGCTACAAGACTATACATTAGATTAGAAGTAAAATTAAACTGTGTGTGGAATATACCAACAAAACATTTTGCTCTGTATTAGAAATTGACCAGAAACATTCAATGGATAATTCAATGTCTAGTGGAACATGCACATGATTCAAAAATGTCTGACAGCATGTTATTCTTGGAATTTTTGTTTTCAATCCATACGAATAGAAAAAGTATTTAAATGATTACACAAAATTTAGTGATTTATGGAAATCTACAACTTCTTTACTTATGGTGTCAATTTATATAGATTAACACAGAATTAATGCAGATTTATTGTGCAAAAGATGTTAACAGGACTGCCATACTTGCCATGACATTTCATATCATTAAACAAATACGGGCATTGTTAACAAGCTGGCATTTATTGCCCATTCTGAATTGCCCTTGAGAAGCTGGCAAGCCATCTTCTTCAACTGCAGTAGTCCTTCTGGTGAAGGTACTTTCACGGTGCTGCTTTTGGGCAGGGAATTCCAGGATTTAGATCCAGTGGCAATGAAGGACTGACAATATGTTTCCAAGACTCATTTCCAAGCTCCTGGTTGATGTGTAACTTGAAGAACCTGCAGGTGTTGTGTGTTTCCATGTTCCTGCTGCCCCCGTCCTTCGAGCTTGGGGCTCAATGTACTTGAGACGGGTAACTGCAGCTGGTGGTGGAAGGATTGAATGTTTAGTGGAGTTGGGATGACAACTAAGTCGGCTACTTTGTTCTGGATATTATTGAGCTTCTTAGTGTTTTTGGGAGTTACACTCATTCTAGCAAGGAGAGACTATTCCACCACAATCCTGATTTATTCCTTGTAGATGGTGGACAGTGTTTGGGACATCAGAATACCAAGCCTCTGACCTCTTGTAGCCAAAGTATTTATGTGGCTAGTCTGATCGAGTTTCTGGTCAATGGTATCCCCCTGGCAATGGAGGTGCCATTAAATGTCAAGGCTAATGTGCTTAGACTCTCTTTGCAGGAGAAGGGCATTGTCTGGCATTCTTGTCGCATGAATGTTTACTTGCCACTTAATCAGCCCATGCCTGACTATTGGCTAGGTCTTGTTGCATGCAGGCATGGACTACTTCATTTACTGTGGAGTTGTAAATGAAATTGTACAGTGCACAGTGAGCATCCATACTTCTAATGCTTTGGTGGATGGAAAGTCATTGATGAAACAAACAGTAGATGGCTGGGCCTAGGATACTGCCCTGAGAAACTCCTGCAGTGATGTCCTGGGACTGGGTTGATTGACTGTCAACAACCACAACCACCTTCCTTTGTGTGAGGTACAATTCCAACCACTGGAGGGTTTTCCCCTTTTATGGTGATGACTTCAGCTTTACCAGGGCTCCTTGATGCCACACTCAGTCCAATGCTGCTGTGATGTAAAGGGCAGTCATCAAGGGATACAGCACAGAAAGACCCTTCAGCCCACCAGGTCTGTGCTGACCAATTGCCTATTTATGTTTATATTACATCATTAGTATTTTTTTTAAAAATCCCCACATTCTCATCAACTCCCTCTGGATTCTACCACTCATCTACACATGATGGGCAATTTATAGTGGCAAATTAACCTACCAACCTGAATGTTGTTGGGATGTGTGAGGAAACCAGAGCATCCAAAGGAAACCCATGTGGTTACAGAGAAAATGTGCAAACCCCACACAGACTGAACCGAAAGTCAGGATTGAACCTAGGTCTCTGCCACTGCGAGCCAGTGGCTCTACCAGCTCTGCACCCTCTCATTTCACCTGGAATTCAGCTCTTTGGTCCATATTTGGACCAAGGCTTTGAAAAAGGTCTAGAGCAGATTGGTTCTGTCGAAACCCAAACAAGGCATCAGTGAGCAGGTTAGTGGTGAATAAAAACATATGATACTACTGTTGGTAACACCTTTATCCCTTTGATAATTCAGAGAAGACTGATTGGATGATCATTATCTGGATTTGTATTGCTTTTTGCGAACAGGATACACCCAAGCAATATTTTACATTGTCAAGCAGATGCTAGTGTTGGAATTGTAAATAGTTGCATCTCATTCCAACAAATTTATGTTGCTGATCTTCTAGAATTCCAGGGCAATAGATTTGAATCTTAAACGTCCAGTAATACAGCTCTTCCTCAATTATTAATTGTTGCAAATACATCGTTAATGGCCGTGTATCTGTAGTACATGATGTGGCAGCAGAATCGTGATCCCAACTGGATTAGTGCAGTCACATTGTTGACATCTGTTTCTGACTTTAAGAGTTCTGGATCTACAATACAATGAACTTGGAAGTGATTTTTTAAAAAATTGCTCCATCATATAATAAGATTCTAGAATACCGATGAAAATGGCTTCAACCACAACAGACTGAATGAAAGCTGACTTACTTCCAAGCTACATTCAAAGCAGAAAGATCTATTTATTTATACTGGTGTTTTCACGAATTCAGGATGTTGCAAAGTGCTTCACGATCATTTAAGTACTTTCAAAGTGTGGTGATGCTATGTCAGAAAACGTGGGAGCACAATTTTACTAAGAGAGTAATTAGGCCAAGTGGGAACAGGGGGAAAGATGGATAATGATCAACCAAAATAGACAGCAGACCAAAACCTACAAAAAAAATATGAACATAACCTTGCATACTAGGTATATACACAACCATAGCTGCATACAACAATACTGTCACTATCAGAAACCTGATCTTCTGAAGTCAAGCTGCTTGTTCATGCAGAATAACTTAATATATATCTGACATTAGATCTAAGATCACCAGACTAAGCTGCAGGGGTTATTTTCCAAAACAATGAAATTTACTACTTTCACTTTTCATGACTTCAGGAAAACTGGCAAATGTTTTTTTTAATGCAAACTGAAATCAGCCTTGTAATTTTAATTATCTCCAGAGAACAAACCCCACAAATTAACTGGAAATCACCATTGCCTTCTTAACTTCAACACATGCCTGGGTTGCTCCAGTGCACCACAATCACATGGTTACATTACATAGAACAGTATATCACAATACAGGCCCTTCAACCCACAATGTTGTGCTGACCTTTAAACCTCGCCTAGGACTATCTAACCCCTTCTTCCCACATATCCTTCTATTTTAAATTCCTCCATATTCTTATCTAGTAACCTCTTGAATTTGACCAATGTACCTGCCTTCACCACTGCCCCAGGCAGCGCATTCCATGCCCCAACCACTCTCTGGGTTAAAAACCTTCCTCTGATATCTCCCTTGAACTTCCCACCCATTACTTTAAAGCCATGCCCTCTTGTATTGAGAATTGGTGCCCTGGGAAAGAGGCGCTGGCTGTCCACTCTATCTATTCCTCTTAATATTTTGCACACCTCTATCATGTCTCCTCTCATCCTCCTGCTCTCCAAAGAGTAAAGCCCTAGCTCCCTTAGTCTCTCCTCATTATGCATACTTTCTAAACCAGGTAGCATCCTGGTAAATCTCCTCTGCACCCTTTCCAACACTTCCATATCCTTTCTATAATGAGGCGACAAGAACTGGACACAGTACTCTAAGTATGGTCGAACCAGAGTTTTGTAGGGCTACATTACAGAAGGTTTTTCTTATAAATTTTATAAATCCCAAAATCCAAAGCTGAGAATGGTTAATATACTTCTATACATTGAGCATACTTTAAACTTAAACTAGTGAATAACTTAGGAATGACACAAATAAGTTTTGTAATTCCATCCAAAGAATCTAGTGTTTACAAAAACTGAGCAGCATTAAACTGGTGCCTGATGTTATGTTATGTCCTTCAGAAATTTGGATCACATTGAAAAAAAATCTATCTTTTCCAAATCACCACCCAAAATGTTCAGTTGCCTTGTTACTTCCAGATGTTGATAACAAATTTGCTGTGTAATTCTTATTTGGGTAGCTAGGAACCTCGATTTCCAAGAACATAGGAACATATGTTCACCTACTGAATCACCATCAACAACTACTAACAACTTTCTAAAGGTGTCACAGTCAATGTTTGGTTTATACCACTTTCTTCTTCCAGTGCAGCCTACAGTTCCCAAAAACCCTTGAATGGCCCAGTGACATACAACCAAACTCAGAATTAATACACAACAAACTCAAAACAATTGCAGGGACAACAACAATTAATAATATTGACTTATAATTGGTGTTCAGCCAATTTCTTAAAATTGCCAATATTTAAAAATTTGCCAGATGCTTTTCTTTTGCAATCTAGAGCATGATTTAAAGAAAATCTATATTGTTGTTGGTACCAGGTGAGCATACAAAGTTCCCATTGCCCTTTACTGAGTGACGACTTGCACCCTTCCAGCTCCAACATTCCCTGTTCCCTGCTTATCAAAGACCTACTTCATTCAATCCTGGAGGCTTAATCTAACATTAACTTCAGACCTTTAACTCAGTAGAAAACTTATTTACTTATGTTTTGAATCTTAATACCTTTTTTGGTCTCCCTAGAATGATATTTAGACATTACTTTTGCTCTTAACTTTTAATTGTAAAATTATGTCAGAAATAATTTGTAGAGGAGTGAACAGCTATGGATTTGTTTAGGTAATAATAAAGTTCAATTTTATAATGTTATCACAGATGGATAAACAAACATTTTGCAATTCAAGACACATTGCTGTTGGGCCTACAACTTCTGCTTTTTTCCTCTCCATTATAGTTTAACCACAAACTACACTGAAAGAAAATTGTAGAAGGATATGACTAAATTAGCTTTTAGATCTACTTGTAATAATATATACCACATTTGAACAAAAGTTTGATTGAAACTAATGTCTTCCAATTTTTCCCCATGCTCTTAATAATTATCATTTCACACTCATTATGAATTTCTTAAGTTTTATAATCTGTATTAGACCTCTCTCTCACAACTCTAATAAATATCTAATTTTCTTTGTACAACTACTTCTCATCTCTATTTCCATTTGATAAGCATCCAATTTTCATTCAAAACTGAAGAAACTCTTCTAATCACTTGGGGGGTGGGGGGGGGGGTGGAGGTGGAAATCACAGCTTCCAGTTATTGCAGGACTGGTCACCATTCAATAGATGTTCATTCCTTGCATATGGAGTCAACATCTATTGAATGATCATCAATCCTGCAATAATTTCAAACTGTGATTTCCTTCAGACCATGATAATGACTGACTTGAAAAAAAACCTGCAAGAACACAATTGCTTTTGGGGTATCTGCAGTATACTTTTACCCACTTGCTTATCAAGTATCTATCCATCTCCTGCTTAAGAATGGCACAGCAATAAATTACCAAAATGTGCACAGGATGTTGTTTTTTTTTGTAAGACCAGGACATTGAAGAGGCAATTAGGCTACTAGCTATCCTAGACTGTGTATCATGCAATGAGAAGGGGTTAATTAATAATCATGTTGTGGAAGGTCCTTTATGGAAAAGAGACCACAACATGATAAGATTTTTCATTAAGATGGAAAGTGAAGTAGCTCATTCTGAAACGAATCCTAAATCTAAGCAAAGCAAACTCTAAAGCTACAAGGAGTGAGTAGGCTATGGAAGACTGGGAAGCTTCATCAAAAGGCAGGACAGTAGATAGGCAATAGCTAACATTTATGGAATAAATGCAGAAACTGCAATAGTTAGATATTATTTTCTGGTGAAAAACAAAAGGAAAGGTGATCCAATCATGGCTAACAATTGTTATGGATATTAAAGTCAAAGTCCAGTTTATTGTCATATGCACAAGTACATGTATGCATTGGTGCAATGAAAAACTTACTTGCAGCAGCATCACAGGCACATAGCATCAGATACACAACATTCCAAGAAAACATAAATTATACAAGAAGGAACACAACCAGAACAAAAAAAAGGCCATTGTAGTGCAAAGTGGTCGCAGTTGCTGTACTGAAGTGGTGACTGGGGTTGTGCAGGTTCATTCAAGAACCGAGTGGTTGAAAGGAAGTAGGTGTTCTTAAGCCTGGAGGTGTGGCACTTCAGGCTTCTGTACCTTAGAACCATAGAACACTACAGCACAGAACAACAGGACATTCAGCTCTTCTAGTCTGTGCTGAAACGTTATTCGGCTAGTCCCATTTACCTGCACCCAGTCCATAAACCTCCAGACCTCTCCCGTCCATATATCTATCCAATTCATTCTTAAAACTCAAGAGTGAACCTGCACTTACTACGTCAGATGGCAGCCCGTTCCACACTCCCACCACTCTTTGAGTGAAGAAGTTCCCCCTAATGTTCCCCCTAGACCTTTCCCCTTTCACCCTAAAGCCATGTCCTCTCGTACTTATCTCTCCTAATCTAGGTGGAAAGAGCCTACTCACATTAACTCTGTCTATACCCCTCATAATTTTGTAAACCTCGATCAAATCTCCCCTTATTAGATATTTGATATTAGATTCAAAGAGGAGTTGTGCAAAGCCGCTAGCAAACCTGAGGATTATCAGTGGGTTTGAATTCAGCAAAAATAAACCGAGAGATAGATAAGAGTCACAGAGAACAGAAACAGGCCCTTTGGCCCACCCTGTCCCTGCTGACCGTGAACCATCCATTTACACTAATCTTACATTAATCCATTTTATTCTCCACATATTCTCCTCCAGATTATCCCAATCACCCTCACACTGGGGGCAATTTGCAGCAGCCAATTAACCTTCCAACCCACATGGGATGTGGGAGGAAGCTGGAGCACCTGGAGGAAACCCACACGGTTACAGGGAAAGTGTGCAAACTTCACACAGCATCTGAGTCTGTCACTGTGAGATGGCAGCTCTACCAGCTGGACCACTACGCTGCCCATGAGATTCAGAGCAAAAACAGTACAAGAAACTTGCAACATAAAAACTGTAAAAGCTTCAACAAGGATGGAAGAAGATGAGTGAAGATAAATGTAGGTACTTACAGTCATAAATCGGAGAATTTGTAATGGGGAACAGAGAAATGGCAGAGTAATTAAACAAATATTTTGGTTCTGTTTTCATGAGAGAGAACACAAATAACTTCCTGGAAACACTAGGGAATTGGGGTCTAATAAGCAAGAAACAAAAAAAATTGATATTAGTGAATAAAATAGTGCTGAAGAAATTAATGGGACTGAAAGCCGATAATTCCACGGGCTTGATAATCTCTATCACAGAGAACAGGCAACGCCCTACAGTATGACCATTAAGGTAATAAAAATTTGCCCTTACAGGATTCACAAATCACCACCAAAAATTTTGAGATGCAGAATAAAATTCATTCTCATAGAATTTGTGAAAAAGCACAAAATTTCTTTTCAGCACTTTTCTTGATGCACGTGCAGATGACGCAGCTTCATTTTACATAAAATGTTACACACTCCATGATTTAGGAACAGCTTCTTCCCCGCCACCATCAGATTTCTGAATGGTCCATGAACCCATGAACACTACTTCATTATTCCTTTTTTTTTTGCCCTATTTATTTTGTAATTAATAGTAATTTTAATTCTTTGCACTGTTCTGTTGCCACAAAACAACAAATTTCACGACATACAAGTCAGTGATAACAAACTTGATTCTGATTGTGATACAGACTATTTTCCAGAAATGCAACCCCCATGACGTAGGGGTTGCCTGTACTGAGAGACAGCCATGGAAATAATGCATACATTGGTTGTCATCTTCTAAAATTCTACATTACTTTATGGAATGGTTCCTACAGATTGGATGGTAGCTCATGTAACATCAATATTTTGAAGTGCAAACAGAACTGTTGACCAGTAAGACAAACATAAGTAGTTGCGAAAATGCGAGAGTGTATTGTAATGTGTGACTAATAAATCTTTCTCAGAGTGGTAGGTGGTAATGTGGAATATTGCAGGAAGCGGTGTTTGGGCCTTGGCTGTTCATAATCTACTTCAATGATCTGGATGAGAGAACTGAATGTGTTTTTTTAAAAAAGGTGTTGTCAACAATACAAAACTGGGTGGGATTAAGAGTGTGAAGAGGATGCAAAGAAGTGTAAAGGTGATTTAAACATATTGAGTGAATGGGCAAATACATTTTAGATGCAGTATAATCTGGATAAACATTAAATTATCCACCTTGGTAGGAAAGACAGAAAACTATTGAAATGGTGAGAGATTGGAAAATGTTGGATGTACAAAGGGATCTGGGTGTCCTTGTACACAAGTCACCGATATCAAATATGCAGGTGCAGCAAGCAGTTAAGGCTTCAAAAGGCATGTTGGCCCTTATTCCATGAGGCTTTGAGTACAGGAGCAAGGATACTTAACACAGTCATACAGACCCTTGATCAGACCACACCATGAATATTGCTTGCAGCTTTGATCCCCTTGCCCAAGAAAAGGGGATACCTGTCTGAGGAAATGCAATGAAGGTTCACCAGATTGACTTCTGAGATGGTGGGATTTTTGTATGAGAACAGATTGAGTCAACTACATCTGTATTCACTGGAATTTGGGACAAGAGGAGATCTCATCGAGAAATAAAATTCTTACAGGGCTTTACTGGCTAGATGCAGGAAGGACGTTTCCCCTTGGCTAAGAGATCTGGAATCAGGGGTTAAACTCTGATACAGGGTATGATATCTGGGACTGAGATGAGGAGAAATTTCTTCACTCTGGTATTGGTGAACTTGTGGAATTCTCTGCCGCAGAAACAAAAAATAGAAATGCTGGAAGAATTCAGCCAGTCAGCATCTGTGGAAAGAGAAACCAGTTAACATTTTTATTTTCCTCTACTACAGAATGCTGTGGCAGCCAAATTGCTAAGTGTATTTAAGGAAGAGAAAGAGAGATTTCTGGACACAGAGGCATCACAGTGTACAGGGAGAGAGTAAAAATATGGTACTGGGAGGGAGGATCAGCCATACTTGTAAAGATTAGATTAGTTTATTGTCATATACACCAGGGTGCAATGAAGCTCACCGTGTAAACAGTATACAAGGTAATAACAAATGCAATCATAAATACAGCAACAATTGCAAAACAACAAAATGGTGCAAAGATAGTAGTGCAATCCGAAGTAGTGCAAAAAGAAATGCTGATGTGACAATAGGAATAATCAAGAGGTAGAGTTAAGAGTCCGAGAACGTGGCAGCACCACTGGGAAGGGGATGTGAAAGAACTGATTGGTTCAGGAACCAGATAACAGCAGGGAAGAAGCTGTTCTTAAGTCTGGTTGTCCAGGCTTTCAAGCTCCTGTATCTTCTCCCAGAAGGTAGAAGAGAGAAAAAGGAATAGCATCTTTAATGATACTACTGGCCTTCCTGAAGCAAGGCACTGCAAGGATGGAAGTGACAAGCCTGTGATGAAGCAGGCTCAACAGATTGAATGTCCTACTCTTACTTTTCTATTCTCTGTGTCTTACCCCAGGTACGATCTTGCCATTAACCATTATAAATGAAGCATAACATCCCTACTTTTGTATTCAGCTCCTCTGGCAATAAACAGTAATGTTCAGTTAGCTTGCCCAATTCCTTGTAGCAGCTACATACTAGCCTTTTACAAATCATGATTAGGACATCCAGATCCTACTGCATCCCAGAGCTCTGCAATCTCTCAACCTGTAGATTTAGATTTTTCCTGCCAAAATGAACAAATTAATATTTTCCCTCACATTATAGCCCATTTGCTTTATCTTCATCCACTTATCTTTTTGTGGCCTTGTCTCCTCTTTGCAACTTATTTTCCTGTCCCCCTTTGTGTCATCAGCAACATTAGCAATGATACCATCAGCGCCTTTATCCAAATCATCTGTAAAAATTAAAAGGTAGAGGTGCCAGCACCAATGCTATTACATCTTGCCAGCTAGAAAAAGACCTATTTATGCTGACTTTTTTCAGTAAAGATCACAGTGTGATCAGAGTAAATTAAATGAATTGTGCAAAAGAATTTGGTAGAAAAAAGATGTGAATTTATAAAGAAAATGTTGTTTGTGAGCTGGATCTTATTCTCTGGTTGATGAGCTGGTTGCTCAGTCATGCGATTCATATTTGACATTATATTGTCACAGTTAAGAAAGTCAAAGTGTAGATGCTGGAAATATGAAATAAAAGAAAATTCTGTCAACACTCAGGTCAAGCAGCATCTGTGAAAAAAGGAGCAGAGTTAACATTTTTGGTCAATTATCATTTGTTGGAACAGTGTCTTTGACCTCGTACATCAAAATTGTTTTTCTTCCCATAGATGCTGCCTGGCCTGCTCAGTGTTTTCAGCATTTTCAGTTTCTATTACAGCCAAGAATACTTTGAACTACAGTCTGAGGTTCGTCTTTCCAAACCTGGGTTGTCTGAAGTGAGCATTGATCCATAACACTGCAGTAAATAGACAACAATGATGAATTTAAAGACAGAGTCTTACTATCGTCGGTGGCCATCTATTGTACATTAAAAAGTTGAGTCCATTTATGATTCTAGAAGTACCACATCTTAAATGACTAATAGGTTCTATGTTGTGGCCATCTCCTGTGGTTAGATTGAAATGGATTTTTAAATGATTGTCAGCAAATATTGAAGGAAAGCATACATCACTGCTTGATTCCACTCCTATCCAACAGGAAATGTTGCAAGCCTTTGGCAAAGTAAGAAAAAAATTAGAAACACAAATGTACATCTCCAATAAGCTTTGTGATGAAACAGTTATGACTATACCCCTTCTTTCAGAAATATCCAGATGGGATAAGATAGCATGGTGGTTGTAATAATGGATAGACATCCAGAGCATTGAATTATGGATCAAGCAGCGTCCGAATCCCAACGTAGTACTTGAAGGATTTAAGTTAAAAAAAACAAGCATCATCAATGCAGTCCGTGAACCCAGCAGACTGCATTAGGAAGCCCACCTGGTTAATACTCTTCAGAGGCAAGTTTGTCATGAGCTTGGCATATATGTGAGCACAAACACAATAATGCAGTAGGTTTTTAAAGTGTACTCTGAAAGCTCCAGCAAACCACTCAGTTCATGGGAGCAATTAGAGATGGATACAAATCTGGCCTTGCCAGAACACCCTAATCAAAATGAAAAGGAATGAGTTCAAGAGTGAAATAAGAAAGAACATGCAGACAGTGAGTGTGAATGGTGTGCATCATGGCTGCCTCTCAACCTAAAGGATAATTCATCAACATTCAAATCCAGATTTTCTACCAGGGAGAATTTGATTTCCATAATTAATAAAAAAAAATGGGAATTTTAAAACCAGTTAGTTATTATGAATTAAAACTCACATGCTACTGTTCTACTGAGCTGAAGAAATGAATACCAACTCCTGAAACTCCTAGAGTTTGTCAATAATTCCTTTCATCTGATGGATATGTTAAGCTGCACACCCGTTTGATCAAACTCTAAGATAACACAATGAAAGCAAACTAATAATTTCAATATTTTTTAAAATTAAAATGTCCATAAAAAGCATTCCGCAGCGTGCACATGCTTGAAAAAGCTTTAAAAGTTGGTAAATTCAACAGGCAAGATTTTTAAACATTGGCTGGACTTCAGAACACAGATGAACAATTAACAGATGTCATTTTTAAGCGTGGACTAGCAAACTAGGGAACATGACTAGAAAAACCTTATGCTTAAAATACCATCCTTTCCCAATTAAAGTGCTATGTTCTTTCATGCTTCAATGTCAGGTTAGCATAGCCTTTGCGAGTTAGAAGGAGACGGCAAACACCTAACAGTATTCAATGTTTCATCATAGCTGTCTTCCAGTAACCACGAGGCAGTAACTGTCAATGTTCAGATAAGCAATGAATCATTTGTTTTGAAGGATGATGGTGGTCAAATTAGGTTCAGTCAGAAAACATTGGGAAATTTAACTTATGATTACTAATCACAACTAATGTCAATGGGTCTTCATATATTGTAGGAATAAAATTTTAAACCTCACCAGAGGTGATCCTGTGGAGGGAGAAGGAAAGCTTTATTAAAACTACCTAGGTGAAGAAAGGGCAACAGAATGGGGCACTAAGGCATCAAGATTAAGTTTGAAATATGCAAGATCCTGAAGAGTCCTGACAGGGTGGATGTGGAGAGGATGTTTCTTCTTTTGGCAAGATCTAGAGCTTGGAGTCACTATTTAAAAATAAGGCCGATATGAGTAGAAATGGTTTTTCTTCTCAGCAGATCGCAAGTTTTCAGCATGATCTCATTGAATAGCAGAGCATGCGAGGAGCCAAGTGACTTACTCTTGATGCTAGCAACAAACTAGCTGCCGGAGGAACTCAGTGTGTTGAGCAGCATCTGTGGGAGGAAAAGAAATGTCGATGTCTGGGGTCGAAACCGTGCATTAGGACTGTGCCCAATTAAAAGAGCAGGAAGGAAATGGTGCAAGATCTCACTCTCAATTACATGAATCATGATAGTGCTGACTTGTACCCGATTATGTCTGCGAACATTACTAGAATAAGACTGTTTGCAGATCTTTGCTCAAAGATCCAACCTCACCCATCAATTTGTATAATTCATCACTACTAGGCAGTTAGATATGATTACAATGAAATTCATCATGGTATGCAATATACACTTTCACTTTACATTTATTCTGGATAAACTTGCAGATAAACCTTCAAAAAACTTGGTGACAATCTGAAAGCAATGCCATCCATTCATTAATGCAAGGGCAACTGTTTTTGTTTTGAGATGACAAAATAGTTTACTTGGGTTAAGTTTAAATAGTAAGTGTAAGAGAACAGTCCATTTACTTCAATGAAGACCACAAAATAGCATAATAGTTCACTCCTATACTATACAATTACATGGCATGCATTGATGTCACAATAAACTTCAAGGGAAATGTACTCTACGATGGAAGTTCAGGGTAGACTTTAAAACAGTAAACATATCCAAAACCAGAGGGCTTAAGTATTTCAAAACATTTCCTGATCTGCTGTTATCTTGCACAATATGAAGACCTCACTTCCATTTTCGTAAATAGCAACCATCTTTCCACTTTCGTAAGGAGATTGAACAGATGACACAATCATTGGCAATTGGCAAGTAATATGAAATGGTAGTAATATGTACAATAGTAGATGTGCTCACTGAAATCATAGAATAGAGTGTCAATTCTTTAACCACTTTAATCTACTTTCCATCTCCTTACCATACCCTATTGTATTGTTCAATTTCAAATAGTGGATTCTTGATTAACCAGCAACCAATTTACTGGTTTACACATTAACAATGCCAGGTTCAAAGGCCCACATTCGACAAGCCTTCAGAGTACAGCAGTAATAGTAAATTAACTACCATAAGAAAACAGTAATAATGCATTAACTGCAATTGAAATGAAGTACAGTTAGAATGAATAAAAAAGCGATTAATGCTTTCAGAAAGGTTGCAGCTTATTGACACAGTGGCACTGTATCCTAGATTTTTAATGCGACAATGTGTTTTTGCATTACCCATGTCTGCACAATCCTCCATTACTCTGGATAACTAAGAATCAACTGTATATGTTCATAAATATGCTTTAGCCAACATCCGAACAGCCAGTTAAAATCGTTCCATGTCTAGAAACGGAAAACTCTTATTACCCATACTCATTATTCTAGTGATAACTTCAATCTACCATACTCCCTTTTTGCTCAATGTATTCAAATCTTTAACTTATCTTAAAATTTTTACTTAGTTACAATTCCAGAGACCCAGTGTCAGTATCGACCACTCTCCAACTAAGCACAGCACAGACAATCGTAGAATAAAACTTTTTCATTTCACATCCAAGTGCCAGCTTCAGAAAATTATCCGCAGATGCATTCCTCATAACCTGCCATATGTTGCCACAAGAAAATTTAATGTTGAAGGTCTTAAACACTCAGCAAAGACCACTCTTCTCGGATAATGCCTCAACTGAAGTTCCTCTGCACCTCCTTAGAACCTCAGTAGGGATACTGATTGTCCCAAGGCCTTGTTCTTTAGTTGACAAATTGCCCTTTTGACTCAAAAAACAACTGAGGAACTCAGAAGGTCAAACAGCATCTGTGGAAGCCAAGGATTGGTCGACCTTTTGGTCACAACCTGGCAGCACGACTGAAACTGTAGTGGGAAGATAACCAGTATAAAGAGGGGAGAGCAAGGGGTGAGACAGTGGCTGGTAGGTGATAGGTGGAACCAGGCAAGGTGGGGGATGATAGGCAGATGGAACCAGGTGGGGGAGGGGGGCAGTTTAGAGACCGAGGCTGGTGGATGATAGGTGGAAACAGATACGGAGAAACAAAGTGCAGATGGAGCCAGGTGGGAGGAGGGGAGGGGGTAGGTGTTAATGGAACCAGATATGGGAGGGATGATGGGCAGAAGGGACCAGATGGGGGAAGGGAATAAGAAGGGTAGGCTAGGTGAGAAGAAACCCATGTGGATGGGTGTGAGTGATGGACAGATGGAAATGGGAGAGATGAACAAAGGGATCAGTGCAGATCTGTAATCTCCTCCTTGCTGACTATCAACACAGGTGCACCTCAAGGACGCGTGCTTAGCCCACTGCTCTACTCACTCTAAACATGATTGTGTGGCTAAGCACAACTCAAATGCTATCTATAAATTCAATGACATCACTGTTGTTGGTAGAATCTCAGGTGGTGATGAGGAGGCGTACAGGAACGAGATAGATCGGCTGGTTGAGTGATGTCGTAACAAAAACCTCACACTCAATATCAGCAAGACCAAGGAACTGATGGTGGACTTCAGGAAGGGGAAGTCAGGAGAACACACAAGTCCTCATTCAACGATGGAAAGGGTGAGCAGCTTCAAGTTCTTGGGTGACAACATCCCATAGGATCAATCCTGGGCCCAACACATTGATGCAATCATGAAAGAGGTACACCAGCGGCTCTACTTCGTTAAGAGTTTGAGGAGATTTGGTATGTCACCAAAGGCTCTTACAAATTTCTATACATGTATGGTGGAGAGCATTGCAGCCTGGTATGGAGCCTCCAATGCACAGGATCGCAAGAGGCTGCAGAGGGTTATAGGCTCAGCCAGCTCCATCATGGGCACAACCCTCCCCACCATTGAGAACATCTTTAAGAGGTGGTGCCTCAAGAAGGCAGCATCCATCATTAAGGAGCCTCAACATCTGGGACATGCCCTCTTCTTGTTACTACCATCAGGAAGGAGGTACAGGAGCTTGAAGACCCACACTCAATGATTCAGGAACAGCTTCTTCTCCTCCACCATCAGATTTCTGAATGGTCCATGAACCCATGAACGCTACCTCATTATTTCTTTTTTAAGCACTATTTATTTTTGTAATTAATAGAATTTTATGTCTTTGCACAAAACAACAAATTTCACATCATATGGCAGTGAAAATAAATCTGACTCTGAGGGAGAGAGAACCTAAGTGGACCAGTAGGAGTGGGAAAGGAACACAGCGGGTGGGGGTTACCTGAAATTAGAAAATTCAATGTTCATACCACTGGGTGTTACACTACCTAAGTGGAATATAAGGTGTTGTTCTTTGGGTTTGCACTTGACCTCACCGTGCAGCGGAGAAGGTCGAGGACAGACAGGTCAGTGTGGGAATGGGAAGGGAAGTTGAAGTGACATGCAACTGGAAGTTCAAGATGGCCATTGTGGACAGATTGTAGGTGCTCCGCAAAATGGTTGAACGGTCCTTGCTTGGTTTTGCCGATGCAGAGGAGGCTTTTGCTTCCGTAGATGTTGCTTGGCCGACTGAGTTCCTTCAGCAATTGTTTTGTGCTCCAGATTCCAGCATCTCTTGTGCCTCTGGCCTTTTTGACTTATCAGTCAGGGCAGGTGGCAAGGCTGAAACAGATGCAGAATGGAGTCGAGGACAAGCGTGTCAAGGGCAGAGTCAAGATTGGGTTGTTTTTCCAAAGCGTTCCTTCCAGTGGACACTAACCATCACCCTTGCTCTTGATGAATGTGTGCCCAACCTTGGCTGTGAGCAGTGTGGGCCCTTGGGTGGCACTGATAGTACTGAAGAATACATACACATCATGGTTATTCATATGTCATGATTATTAGTGAGATACCAGATCTCCTGTGTTTTTCCAAACACCATCTGTTCATTAGGTCAGTCCCAACTAACAGGCACTGCAGAGTGTCCACAGGCCCTGATGTCCACCATAATTAAAACCTGTGAAAAAACACCAAAAAAAACACTAGGACTGGTTTGATGAGAATACCCAAGAGATTGGGGAGCAAATTAATTGTAAACCTGAGGTATTCTTGGATTGGAAACTCCACCACTGCTCAAGGGAAATATAACAGCTCTACAGGCACCTGAAGTCTAACAGAGAAACCCTAACCTAAAGAACAGGTAGTGGATTCGGCAACTTATTAACTCCATGACAAGGATGGACTCCTCAAAACCATCAAATCCATCTGTGGCCCAACTTATTAACTCCACGACAAGGATGGACTCCTCAAAACCATCAAATCCATCTGTGGCCCAAACACCCTAGGGCCCAACCCACTGACAGCCAAGAACAAAGGTGAACTGATTGAGACACTATCAGCCTCCACTGGAAACAGTTACAAAGACTCAACCGTGACTCTGTCCTTGACAATCCCACAGCAAGCTATCCAATCCAACCTTGTCATCCCCCCGACCAACAAGTTAACTGATAAACAAGGGCCTGGGAGCAGATGGTACGCCAGGTGAAATTCTATAACTTGCTATAGGGGAACCTCACTCACAAATTCACAACCTCATCTTCCATGTCTGGAAAATGCATGATATGCCAGAGCACTTCAGATGCCATAATTGTGAACACCTTCAAGAAAGGGGATATTGCAGGACCTACAAAAGTGTCCTCCTGCTGTCTGTCACAGGGAATGTTGTCACCAATGCTTGAAGATCTGCTCCCGAATTTCAGTGTGGATTATGGAAACTCAGAAGCTCAACAGACAGGATCTTCATTGTGTAATAACTCAGAAAGAAATGCAGAAAACAACATCAACCAACACACTTGGCCTTTATTGACCACATTAAAGCAAGTTGCAAGTTGGTCGGTTTATTATTGCCACATGTACTGAGGTACAGCGAAAAACTTTGTTCGACCAAGAGACATTGTGGAGCATCCTTTCTAGATTCAGCTACTCACAGGAATTCATCCCACCTTTATACATGGCAGTGGGAATTAACTAATGGGTCCAAAACAGACTTCAAGTGAGCTTTTTGCATCTGTTCAGGGTCCAGTGGCTTCTGGAAGATTCTCTTGAACTAAAAGTGAAAGGACATCAAAAGATAATTTGCAAATCTAGATTATGAATAATTGATAGCTCATATCTAGAGCAATGTACTGTCATTAGGGGAAAGATTCTTACAATAGATTCTCAATAATTTGTTGCTGTGTCCACCAGGCAGCATTTAATATAAATGCTTCCTTTTCAACAAAAACCTCATATGATGTTAGAATTTTTATTTCTCAGTATCCAGACTACAAGTCTCAGGAAGGAAATGTGCAGGTACAGATGATCACAGGCAAGAGAGTTTCCTTTGCAAACAAACATTGGGTGGAGGCCCGTGTGGTGGAAAAATGAGGCCGGTCAGTGCATTTGACAAAAGTCACTGTTATACTTCTCTATTATACATCTCCCAACAGAAAATACAAGATGCAGCACAGGAAGGGGATAGAGAGCCCAGTGGCATGCTGTGAAGACGAAAACCTTTCCCTTAATGTTAACATAACAAAAGAGCTGGTCATTGATTTCAGGAAGCGAGGCAAAGTACATGCCCCTATTTGTGCCAATGGTGCTGAGGTGGAGATGGTCATGGGATTCAAGTTCCTAGGTATAAATATCACCAATAGTTTGTTCTGGTCCAGCCACATAGATACTGTGACCAAGAAAGCACATCAGCATTTCTACTTCCTCAGAAGGCTAAGAAAATTCAGCATATTCCCGATGACCCTTACAAAAGGGCAACACGATAGTGCAGTGGTTAGTGTAACGCTATTACAGCGCCAGCGACCCAGGTTCAATTCTGACTGCTGTCTGTAAGGAGTTTGTACGTTCTCCCCTTGTCTGCGTGGGTTTACTCCTCCCACACTCCAAAAGACATACAGGTTAGGAGCTGTGGGCATGCTACGTTGGCACCGGAAGAGTGGTGAAACTTGTGGGCTACCCCCAGCACATTCTCAGTAATGCAAGATGATTCATTTCACTCTGTTTTGATGTACATGTGACTAATATCTAAAATATCTAAAAACTTTTACAGATGCACTATAGAAAGCATCCTATCCAGATACATCACAGCTCAGTATGGCAACAGTTCTGCCCAAGACCACAAGAAATTGCAGAGTTTTGAACACACCCAGTTTATCACAAAAACCAGTCTCAGCTCCATTGACTCTGTTTACACTTCACACTAACTCAGAAAAAGAGCCAACATAATCAAAGATCCCTCCCACCCCAGTCACTGTCTCTTCTCCCCCCTTCCACTGGGCAGAAGTTACAAAAGCTTGAAAACACATACCACCAGGCTCAAGAACAGCTTCTATCCCGCTATCATAAGACACTCGAATGGACCTCTTTTACGATAGAGATGAACTCTTAATCTACCTCATGGCGGCCTTTGTACCTGCACTACACTTTCTCTGTAACTGTAAAACTATATCCTGCTTTTTTTTGTACTACCTTGATGTACTTATGTTTGGAATTATCTGTCTAGATGGCATGCAAAGCAAAGCGTTTCACTGCATCTTGGTACATGTGGCAATAATACACCAAATTAATCACCAATGCTCATTGTATTATTGCCAATAATATGGCAGAGGCACCAGAGAGACTGCAAGAAGATTTACACATATGGCACAAGAAATGACGAAAGGAAAGAATTAAAATGTCAGGTCTCTTTTCCCTGGAATAGAAAATGCTGATGAACGACCCAAGAATGATCCTTAAGATTATGAAAGGTCTTGATGGAATAAA
This sequence comes from Pristis pectinata, assembly GCF_009764475.1. Taxonomy (NCBI): domain Eukaryota; kingdom Metazoa; phylum Chordata; class Chondrichthyes; order Rhinopristiformes; family Pristidae; genus Pristis; species Pristis pectinata. The sequence goes on from NC_067432.1 coordinate 1,594,036, forward strand.
TACAGTTCTTTTGTGCCCATTCTATCACTAGTGGAACAAGGCAAAACTAGAGGCCAAACAAGATCATCAGCAAGATATCAAATACCCAGGTGTGTGTGTGTGTGAAATTCACTACTCAGCGAGTTGTAGAGCATCCATGGAGTCGTAGAGCAATACAGCACAGATACAGGCCCTTCGGCCCATCTAGTCCATGCCGACCACAGTGCCCACCCAGCTAGTCCCAATTTCCTGCATTCGGCCCATATCCCTCCAAGCCCCCCACTCCATGTACCTATCCAAGTGCTTCTTAAATATTGTTGTACCTGCCTCACCCACTTCCTCTGGCAGCTCGTTCCATATACTCACCACCCCGTGTGAAAAAGTTGCCCCTCAGGGGTGTTTAGGGGAATAGTTTATCTGCATTTATATAGGAAGCTACGTAAAAGAGAAAGGAGGAAAGAGGATCTTGTTAGACATAAAAACTTGGGAGAAAGCTCAAGAGGAGCATTGATACCAGCATGGCCTGCTTCTGCATCGAATGTGGTTAACCGGAGAATCTGAAAAATTTAACAAAGGCAATCAATGAGAGCTCCGAGATATTCTCAAAGATTAAGATCAAACATCCTTAATTGGGACAATAGTTTAGTAACTGGAGTACAGTTGTGTAGGTGTGTTACAGGGTTGCTGATCCTGAGTTATAAATTATGAATGTAAAGAGCAAGGCACGGTAGTGTAGCGGTTAGCGTAACACTTTACAGCGCCAGCGACCCGGGTTCAAATCCGGCCACTGTAAGGAGTTTGTACGTTCTCCCTGTGACTGCGTGGGTTTCCTCCGGGTGCTCTGGTTTCCTCCCACTTTCCAAAAGACGTACGGGTTAGGAAGTTGTGGGCATGCTACGTTGGCACCGGAAGCATGGCGACACTTGCAGGCTGCCCCCAAAAAACTACTCAAAAAAGATGCATTCAACTGTGTGTTTCGATGTACATGTGACTAATAAAGATATCTTATTTATCTAAAGAATACAAACTCAAATGCTACTATACCCGTTTGAAAATTTGAACTCAGTTTTAAAAATCTGGAAACCAAAGTTAGAACAAAGATGTGTATTCTATTTGAGTCAGAGAATCATAAGGCACAGAAATAGGTTCTTTGGTACACCACGTCCATGCCAATCTCTACTAACTTCTTCTAGCAACTCTTGGTCCTTAGCATATCCTAATTTGGCAATTTAACTACTCGACCAGATGCTTCTTAAATATTGAGAGAGTACCTTCCTTCACATCTTCTCAAGCAGTCCATTTCAAATTGCAACTACTTTCAGTGAAAAAAATATTTTCCAAATCCCCTGTAAACCTATTACTCCTCACCTTAAACTTGCGTCTTCTGGTCTTAGACACCTCTGCCATGAAGAACAGTTTCTTACCATCTACCCTGCTTGTGCCTCATAATTTTGCATACTTCCAGCAGGTCCCCACTCAGCCTCATCTGCTCCAAGGAAAACAAACCCAACCTATCCGGTCTTTCTCCCTGGCAACATCCTGGTAAATCTCTTCTGCGCCTTCTTCACTGTACTCACATCCTCCTTATAGTGTGGCAACCAGAAATGCATACAATATTCCAGCTGTAGCCAAACCAATGTTTTATAAAGTTATACCAAAACCTCCCTGCTCTTATACTCTATGCACTAGCTAATGAAGGCAGCATCCCCATGGCTTCTTCACAATCATATCTACCCATGGTGCCACCCTCAGGGATCTTTGGACTTGTACACCAAGGTTCCTTTGTTCCCCAGTACATTCGAGGGCACTACCATTCATGGTATATGCTGTAGCCTTATTAGGGCACACCCCCACCTCACCCACCAAAATGCATCACCTCACACTTACCGGGATTAAATTCCATCTGTCACTGCCAGCTAATCAATAGCATTTTGTAGCCTGAGACAATCCTCCTCACCATCAATCACATCATTAATTTTCACGTTAGGTGCACAACCTTCATATCCAGATGATTAATATCTCAAAAACAGACAGTAATGGTCTGAGCACCAATCCCTATGGTACACCACTGGTTATAGGTTTCCAATTGTAAAAACAACCCTCCGCCACCTACTACTACCAATTTTAGATTCAATTTGTCAACTTGCCTTGGATCACATGGGCTCTAACCTTTTGGACCAGCCTTTATCAAGGCCCTACTGAAGTCCCATATAACAGCACATCAACTGCACTGCCCTCCCCTCATCAATATATTTAGTTATCTCTTCAAAAAAACTCAATTAGTCAGGCAGAATATCCCACAAACAAATCCGACTATCCCTGGTCAATCCCCTCCTTTCCATGTATAGATTAATCCCATCCATCAGTATGTTTTTCAATAATTTCCCTACCATTGATGTTACACTTATTGGCTATAATTACCTGGCTTATCACTATCCTTTGGTAAAGGTAGCGCATCTGCTGTCCTTCAGTCATCTACCTCACTTGTGGCCAGCAAAGATTTAAATATCTCTGTTAGGGCTCAGCAATCTCTCCCCTTGCCTCTCATAAGTCTGGAACACATCTCATCAGCTTCTAGGGATTTAACCACCTTTATGTCTATTTAGCCATCAAATAACTCCTCTTTTGTTTTAAATAAGTGCTCCAGAATTTCACCATCCCAACTGAAATCTCCAACCACAATGTCTTTCTCCTCAATGAATACAGAAGAAACATATTCATTTAAGTCCTTGCCCATATCCTCTGGCTCCATGCATTGATTGCTCTTTGTCCCTAGTGGGCCCCACTCTTTCCGTGGTTACTCTCTTGCTCTGATTCAGTCAGTTTCTAGACTATCCCTTTCCATAACTACACTAAACTTACCAAGTTATGGTCATTATCCCCAAAGTGCAAGACACTTCATCCGTTTGCTCAGCCTCATTTCCTACTATTTAACACCGTGCCATCCCTAGTAAAACACTATACAAGCACAAAACACTCTTCTGGATGCACTTTTAAAATTCCACCCCATCTAATCCTTTCACAGTATGGCAGTCTTAGTTAATATTGAGGAAGTTGAAATCCCCAACTACTACAACCCTGTGGAAACACAAGAGACTACAAATCTGGAATCTGGAGCATCACACAAAACACTGGAGGATCTCAGCAGGCCAAACAGCATCTGGGGAGGGAAATGGACAGTCCATTGTCAAATGTCCATTACCCTCCATAGATGCTGCTTGGCCCACTGAGTTCCTCCAGTATTTTGTGTGTTACTACAACCCTGTGATTTACATAGAACAGTACAGCACAGAACAGGCCCTTTGGCCCACAATATTGTGCCAACATAGGTAGTCCCTCCTACCTACAGAATACCCATATCCCTCTATTTTCCTCTCATTCATGTGCCCATCCAAGCCCCCCTTAAAAGCCCCCAAAGAATTTGCCTCCACCACCCTATCAGGCAACACATTCCAGGCATTCACCTCTGTCTGAGCAAAAAAAAATACCCCTTACGTCTGTTCTGAACCTACCCCTCTCACCTTAAATGCATGCCCTCTGGTATTGAATCACTCAATAATAGGAAAAAGATATCTTTTGTCCACCCTATCTATGCCCCTCGTAATTTTATACACTTCCAACAGATCACCCTTCAGCTTCCGCTGCTCCAAAAAAAAAGCCCAAGTTTGTCCAGCCTCTCCTGATAGCACATGCCCTCTAATCCAGGCAGCATCCTGGTAAAACTCCTCTGCACCCTCTCTAAAGCCTCAACATCCTTCCTATAGTGAGGCGACCAGAATTGCACACAATACTCTAAATGCGGCCTAACTAGAGTTCTATAGAGATGCATCATAGCTTCTTGACTCCTATACTCAATACCCTGATTAATAAATGCAAGCATTCCATAAGCCTTCTTAACCACCCTGTCCACCTGTGTAGCTACTTTCAATGAATCATGGACTGGCACCCCAAGGTCTCTCTGCTCTTCAACACCGTTAAGGGTCTTGCCCTTAAGAGTGTACTGCCTCTTGACATTAGTCCCACCAAGGTGCAACACCTCACATTTATCTGGGTTAAACTCCATCTGCCATTTCTCTGCCCACATCTGCAACTGATCTATATCACACTGTTTCCATCGCCAGTCTTCTACACTATTCACAACTCCAATCGTGGTATCGTCTGCAAACTTACTAACCCACCCATCAACATACTCACCCAGGTCATTTATGTACATCACAAACAGCAGAGGTCCCAGTACAGATCCCTGCGGAACACCACTACACATAGGCCTCCAGCCCGAATATGTCCCTTCAATCACCACAGCCAATGGGCAAGCCAGTTCTGGATCCACACAGCCAATTCTCCACTGACCACATGCATCCGAACTTTCTTGATTAACCTATTATGTGGGACCTAATTGTTTACAAATCTGCTCCTCTTTCTCCTGCTGACCATTGGGTGGCATGTAGTATAATCCCAGAAAAGTGACTGCCCATTGTTTATTTTTAAACTCTACCCATAAGGCCTCAATTGAAAAGCTTTCTAAGATGTCCTCCCTCATTACCACAGTGATGGACTCCTTGGTCAATAATGCAATGTCCCCTCCTCTTTTACATCCGACCAGTGGCTCTGACATCCACCATCATGAAGTGCTTTGAGAGGCTGGTCATGGCATGCATCAACTCCAGCCTCCCAAGCAATCTCAACCCACTGCAATTCCTCTATCACCGAAACAGATCTACAGCGGACACCATCTCCCTGGCCCTACACTCAGCTCTGGAGCATCTGGACAGTAAAGACACCTACGTTAGACTATTGTTTATTGACTACAGCTCTGCCTTCAATACTATAATCCCAAGCAAACTCATCACCAAACTCTGAGACCTAGGACTCAATACTTCCCACTGTAACTGGATCCATGACTTTCTGACCAACAGACTGTAATCAGTGAGGATAGGTAGCAATACCTCCGGCACGATTATTCTCAACACTGGTACCTCACAAGGCTGAGTTCTTAGCCCTCTACTCTACTCCCTATATACTCATTACTGTTTGGCCAGATTCTGCTCTAACTCCATCTACAAGTTTGTAGATGATACCACTGTTATAGGCCGTATCTCAAACAATGAGCTGGAGTACAGGAAGGAGATAGAGAGCTTAGTGGAATGGTGTCATGACAACAACCTTTCCCTCAATGTCAACAAAACAAAGGAGCTGGTCATTGACTTCAGGAAAGGGGGCGGTGTACATGCACCTGTCTACATCAATGGTGCTGAGGTCGAGAGGGTTGAATTCTTCAAGTTCCTGGGAGTGAACATCACCAACAGCCTGTCCTGGTCAAATCACGTAGATGCCACGGCCAAGAAAGCTCACCAGTGCCTCTACTTCCTCAGGAGGCTAAAGAAATTTGGTATGTCCCCTTCAACACTCGCCAACTTTTATCAATGCACCATAGAAAGCATCCTATCTGGATGTATCATGGCTTGGTATGGCAACTGCTCTGCCTAGGACCGCAAGAAACTGCAGAGAGTTGTGCACACAGCCCAGCGCGTCACGGACACCAGCCTCCCCTCCTTGGACTCTGTCTTTACCTCTTGCTGCCTTGGCGAAGCAGCCAGCATAATCAAAGACCCCATCCACCCGGGTCATTCTCTCTTCTCTCCTCTTCCATCAGGTAGAAGATACAGGAGCCTGAGGGCACATACCACCAGGTTTAAGGACAGCTTCTACCCCACTGTGATAAGACTATTGAACGGTTCCCTTATATGATAAGATGGACTCTGACCTCACGATCTACCTTGTTGTGACCTTGCACCTTATTGCACTGCACTTTCTCTGTAGCTGTGACACTTTACTCTGTACTGTTATTGTTTTTACCTGTACTACCTCAATGTACTCTGTACTAACTCAATGTAACTGCACTGTGTAATGAATTGACCTGTATGATCGGTATGCAAGACAAGTTTTTCACTGTACCTTGGTATGAGTGACAATAATAAACCAATACATCACCCCTGAAGTTTCTATTCCCTGGAATGCTGTGTTGCCAGCCCTAATCTTCTTTAAACCATCTTTCAGTGAATGCAATACTATCATATTCCCATAGGCTGATCAATGCTTCTAGTCCATCTGCCTTACCAGTCAAGCTCCTTGCATTAAAATAGATCCAATTTAGCTTTCCAATCCTCCCACATGCCTTCTAGTTACCTGCTGTACCTGCAGGTTAACTTTGTGGGACACCAGAAGCTCATGAAACTTCAGTGTTCATAAGTTTCAAATCATTTAAATAATATGGTTTTTCTCTTCTTCCTGTTTAGTGGATAACCCCAGATGATATTCAATCTGTCATCTTTCTGCTTCCTCGTTTAATCCCTCCACATCCCTTTGCAGTCTTTGTGCCCTCTTCACAATTTATGACCCAACATACCTTTGCATTGTCAACAAATTGGGATACAATACACTCAATTCCTTCATCAAAATCATAAATTGCTTAAGCCCCAACAATCCCGCAGCAACACCTATTTATACCTGGCCAACCCAAAAACCCTATTTTCTGCCAGCTAACCAATCCACTATCCATGCCAATAATACCACCCCCAATACAACAAGCCATTATATTGGGCAGTAAACCTTTTGCATGGCACTTCACTGTATGCCATTTGGAAACCTCCCCTTTATTCACCCTGCTAGTTACCAAACATTTTCAAAGAACTTGTCAAAAACAAATTCCCTGACAGAAGACTACGCTGACTTGGACAGTGATTTTCTAAGTGTGTTATGACTTCTTTAATAACAGCAGATGTTAGGCTAACTGAGCTAAAGCTCCTTCCTTTCTTAAATAGAGGTGTTACATTTACTGTTTTCCAATCTACCATCTCATTTGCCTTGCACTTCATGCATGATAATAGCCACTGAGTCATACAACATGGAAAGAGGCCCGTCAGTTCAACTTGCCCATGCCAACCAAGATGTCGCAATGGTGGACAAATGTGACCAGCTAAGCTAGTCGCATTTGCCCACGTATGACCCATATCCCTCTAGACCTTTCCTATCCACGTACTTGTCCAAATGTCTTTATAATGTAATGATTGTTTTAAGTTCCTTTCTTTTTTTTGCCTCTTAATTCAACTAGTTTTGATATCTTGCACTGTGAAAACCATAGTTAAGTACTCTGTGCTGAAAAGGATAGCTTTGGGAAGGAAAAGTTTATGTACTTGCACTTCTCATGTTTGCTCTTTGGCACTAGACTCCTGCTGGTCAAATCACACAGCCATGAAAACAGCACAGGTCATTGGCCTTAATAAATAAAGTGTGCCTTCCTGAAATGAAGTCCTGTTCACTACAAAATGTCCAATAATGGCACATGAAAAATGCTTTGTTTCTAATTGGGAATGTGAATTGCAGAAGAGACCCCCGAGCATGGGTATTCTACACCACGATCAACAGAGATCTACTTAAATTATTTTAGATCAGGAAAAATGCAATATTTCTAAGATGAAGGGTTAAAAGTTACAGGGTTAAGGCAGCATAAGATTGTAGCAAGTGGAGGTACTGTCTCAGACCTCCATTGACTGGTTCAATCCTGACCTCCGGTGCTGTATGTGTGGAGTGGCCATGTGGATTTCCTTCGTTCATCTCAAAAACGTGCTGGTTGGTAGGTTAATTGGTCACTGTATAATTGAGTGGTAGGAGAATTTGGGGTAGTTGATGCAAGAGGGAATAGGTCACTGGAAATGTGGGGGAATGGGAGTGATAGAATTGCTCCAGGAACTGACAGAGTCTCAATGGACCAATTGGCTGCCTCCTGTGCCATAAGGAAGTACGAAAATGTAAAGGAATGGCTTAATTGGTTTGTCCTAACAAGGCCAGAAAACACTGACTGGCCTCCTTCTGTGCATTTAACTTTGTGCCATTCAGGGTTATTCAAAAAACATCACAGGGAACTGCTGAGTAACTCTCCAACTAGCTATGACTTTGCAGTGAAGTTGTACTCTGTGCAGTGTCACATCCAAACAGCTTGAGACAATATCCATCTGGGATTAAACCAATGCTGTCAGTTTTGCAACAAGCATTAAGCTGCAACCATTTAATAGCAGAGCTACTGGCAACTAGCTATACAAACAGGGCAAGGCTGTTGATTCTGCAGACAACATACAACCCCATATGAGGTGATTTCTGAACCTTTGGGGACATCACAGCAACCAGATGCTTAATTATAATTTGTAACTTAAAAACAGTTTCACAATCGCAATTGCTTTTAATATTGACATACTCTTGTAGAAACTATCATATGACAGGAATAGGGAGATTTCCACAGCTCATGGAAGTTTAGTAGTAGTGCAGAATGTTTCTGAAAATGATAGAACTGTGCAGACGTACATCAGGTAAATCACCAACCACACCACCTAAAAACCAATCACAAGCCAGCATAGAACTGAACACCTGCTCATCTGGCTCTCCTCCAGTAATGCTGCATACATATGGGAACTAAAGCTAAATTAAGAACTCCGTTGGGATGCACTGCTATACAGGTATAGTATCTTAGGATCAACCCTGTTTACGAATAGAGAGGTGCATAACTGATCAACAACAGTAAACATAACTGAAAGTTCAATTCAATTCATTTCAGAACTTCAAGATTATGCTTCAGCCAGTTGAAAAAGTTGCATTTGTAGTTGTAACCATGTGGCTGCAAAGTTTATATAAAAAAAGTAATTTGTAAATGTTTAATTCTTCAACAAACTCCCCATATCATTCCTTTATTCCTGAAGTGACAAGGTCCCAGAATACAACACATCAGCAGCATTCAAATATCTTGCAAGTGCCCAATTATCTTAAGGACTCTACACAACTACAAAACTGTCATTATATATACATTCCAGGTTGTTCACACATCAGCACAGAAGCATTTTCCACCTGGAGATACTGTAGATTATGGAAAGTCCCCATAGACAAATGCATACAGAAATGACTGCACTAATTCTCGAGACCTGAAAATCACATTAACGTGACTCACATGTAATTCCCGCCTGTACACATAAAGCAAATGTTGCAGCTGAATAATTTACCACAATGTTTGGGGTCATCTCAGTCAATACATATTCTCATATCATCTCTACATTTGCTAATGAATGTTTCTGAAATCCCCTATACAAGACATACACTATGCAGTTTGGCAAGCAATTATTCAAATAAAACCTAAATTGCTTTGGTCTAACTGATGTCAAACATGAATTCTAATCATGGAAAACTAGCTGAATCCTAATAAAACTTAACGTAAGGATATATTCCACCAAGCAATGAGTAGACACACACACACACCACAAAACCACCCCTCGGAGAATCTTTTAATACTGTTTGTTCTCGAATTAGAAGCATGTCACATTTAAAAAGATTTCTCCTGGTCATAACCTCATTCAACAAGCATTTCATTTGCTACTATAGAGTTTCCACTCTGTTGACACCAGCTCAAGGTACGTTAAATAATAAACACTACAATCCATTATTTATCTAGCTCCTAGCCCAAGGATAGGATACTCTCCAAAAATCTTAACTCGGTATTGAATGCAATCTCCAAAGGGACCCTATTCTCTACCCACAACAAGCAGCAACATACTCCCTCACAACAAACAGAGACACCCACCTGCCTGCTTGCAACCCTACCCAATAGATAGCAAACACTCCCGAGCAGCAACCCAAGCCCCCAGCCCACACCAAACAGACAATGATCAACAGTCCTCTGGCAAACAGAGAACCACCACTTCGCACACCTTTACTACACCCACTGCCCTCAACAAACAAGGCAGATACCTTTCTCTCCGACCCCACTGACCTGCACACCAGGGCAAACGCTCCCTACCCTGACCATGCACAACAGGGTAAGGTCACTCTCCCCAAACACTGGGCTCATCTACCCTCCCAAAAATGTTCTTCCCTCTGCCCACAAAGAGACCAAACACAAGGTTCCCCACCAAACAGAGCAAACTGGGTATCCACAGTTCCTAGCACCTGCCCACTACGCCCCACTTCTACCATCTGTCAGTTCTCGGTAGGTGCCCACCCCCACCCATGGTAGGTGCCCGATACGTCCCACTATCGCCGACTGTCAGTTTCCCACAGGTGCTCACCCCTGCCCCTGGTGGGTGCCTGGTCCTGGTCCCCCCGCCAACCCCCCCAGTGGGCGCCTGGTCCTGGTCCCGGTTCCACCCCCACCCCTGGTTTGTGCGCGGTTCGCCCCACCCTGGTGGGTGCTCGGTCCCCCTGCCAACACCAGCAGGTGCTGGGTGTGCAACCCCACCCAGTGGGTGCCTGGTCCCAGTTCCCCCGCCCCCGGTGGGTGCCTGGTCCCGGTCCCCCGCCTCCGCCTCCCCCCCGCCGGCTGTCAGGTCCCGGTCCCTCCGCACCCCCCCCCCCCGGTTGTCAGGTCCCGGTCCCCCCCCCCCACGTGTGGCGCGGTTCGCCCCGTCCTGGCGGGTGCCCGGTCCCCGTAACCCCCTCCCCCCCCGGTGGGCGCCCGGCCCCGGTCCTCCCCCTCTCCCCGGTGGGCGCCCGGCCCCGGTTCCCCCCCCCCGGCCGGCTCTCAGGTCCCGGTTCCCCCCCCCCCTCCCCGGTGGGTGCCCGGTGCCCCCCCCCCTCCCCGGTGGGTGCCCGGTGCCCCCCCCCCTCCCCGGTGGGTGCCCGGTGCCCCCCCCTCCCCGGTGGGTGCCCGGTGCCCCCCCCCCCTCCCCGGTGGGTGCCCGGTGCCCCCCCCCTCCCCGGTGGGTGCCCGGTGCCCCCCCCCTCCCCGGTGGGTGCCCGGTGCCCCCCCCCTCCCCGGTGGGTGCCCGGTGCCCCCCCCCTCCCCGGTGGGTGCCCGGTGCCCCCCCCCCCCCCGGTGGGTGCCCGGTGCCCCCCCCCTCCCCGGTGGGTGCCCGGTGCCCCCCCCCCCCCCGCCAGCTGTCAGGTCCCGGGAACCGGCGGTTTGGGTTCTGGGGCCGGCCGCGCATGCGCGGTGCCGGCTGCGCTGTGACAGGAGCGGCGGCTGAGATCCCCCCGCCGGCGACCGGAGACCACTCACCGCTCCCGGGAAATCCCCGCGCCCTTCGCCAGACTGCGGCCAACTACACGAACGCCCTCAGCACGCAACCTTCATTCACAGTCATTAACGACCGCTGACGGTGATCCCGCGGGTGCCCTCTGCTCCTCGCCGGCAGCCATCTTGGTTGTGAAGGCAACGCGCGCGCCCGCGGTACCTGGCCCCGCCCCCTCCTTACCTTGCTGCTGCCGCGCGGTCCTAGTGCTAACCCGTCCGCAACCCTGCCCGCTCAGTGCCGCCAATATTGGAAGTTAGCGTGTTTGGGTCATTTGTTTATTTCCAACGTATTCCTGCGAATATCTTTTGCAACATAGAAGGATTGACATTGATTGCATACAATTAAAATAAATTTACTGCAGAGAAACAGTCTTCCCGTGTAGCACACTTATTTCACATTTCCATGTTTCCAAATGACCTATACACACTTCACGAATGTTCCCTAAGGTCAAGAGGGTTGAGAGCTTCAAGTTCCGAGAGTGAGCATCACCCATAGGCTGTCCTGGTTCAACGACATAGACGCGATAGCCAAGAAAGTTCACCAGCACCTTTAATTCCTCAGGAGGCTAAAGAAATTTGGCACGTCCCGTTTGATCCAATTTTTAATGGATGCACCATAGAAAGCATTGTATTCAGATGCATCACGGCTTGGTACGGCAACTGTTCTGCCCATGACTGCAAGAAACCACTGTACCTCAGTACATATGACAGTAATGAACCAATTTACCAATTTAGACCAACTGGTTTCAATGCTATTCCTACCTACCTTGTAGGCTGTATCCTGCCTTCGCAAACTTACTGTTCCCTCGACATCAGATAATGAGTAGCAATGGACAAAATATTATGCAGGCTGGTGCTTGTTTTCCAGAGTGACAACTATTACGACTTGAAGAGAATAGTCAGAACAAGTATAATCCCAAGAGATCACAAACATGATTCACAGTGGTGTGTTTGTGGAACACAATCTGAGTTCCACCTGTAACATTGTACAGCCTAGGTGAGCCTGTTTCAGATTTACTCTGAATGCAGCTGACTGTAGCACTGGAACACTACCGAAGAGGCAGGTTACTCTACAATTCCATGCTCCTGATCTCAGGAGTGCAAAGGGCGGCTGGGGAAACTGTGGGGATTGCTCCCCAGCCAGGCCAAGGTGGTCATACGGAGGTCCTACTTAGGCTGCCTCATGTGGATTTTAGTATCAATCTGGAGGTGGGGAGCATGAAGAATGCTGACGAGAAAATTGCCACAGAGAATCGTAGTACTATGAATCCTTCTATTCAGTATCTTGAGATTTGGAGAACTGCACATTACTTAAACTGCTGCAGTAAAGACAATCTTGGTATTTTCAGGACTTTGTCTTCTTCAATGTGATATAGTTGCCAACTCACCTTCACCACCTCTTCTTCAGTGTTCTGAAAGGGCAATTCTCTGCAACACCCTGCTCTCCACCTCAATCACCACCAACAGCCCTGATCATTCCAATACGAGAACCCTTTGAGTTTGCTCCATCATTCAGACCACAGCTGACCTTGCACCTCAACTCAGCTTTGTTCAATGAAGAGACCAAATGGAGACTGGCTGCCTGCTCTGTAGAACCCCTGCTGCAAGTCTGCCCTGAGCTGCCAATCTCATGTCACATTAATTCTTCAGCCTAGTTCTTTTCTGACTTTGACCTCTCACATTGGATGCCAGGGAACTACAAGCAGTGAATGGTGGAAAAGTTACTGGAGGAGATCCTGAGAGACAGGATCTACCTGCATTTGGAAAGGCAAGGACTGATTAGGGATGGTCAGCATGGCTTTGTGCGTGGGAAGTTCTGTTTCTTGAATTTGATTGAGTTGTTTGAAGAGGTGACCAAGAGAGTGACAAGAGCAGAGCAGCAGACGTTGTCTACATGGACTTTAGCAAAGCTTTTGAAAAGATCCTACATGGTAAGCAATCCGGAAGGTTAGAGCACATGGGATTCAGAGTGAGTTAACCAATAGAATACAAAATTGGTTTGGTAGAGGAGCCAGAGGTTGGTAGTTGAGGGTTCTCTTTCAGATTGGAGGCCTGTGACCAGTTTTGTGCTGCAGGGATCAGTGCTGGGTCCCCTGCTGTTTGTTGTAGTGATTAATGATTTGGATGAGAACGTAGGTGGTACGATTAATCAGTTTGCAGATGACACCGAAATTGGTGGTATGGTGGACAGTGAAGAAGGTTGTTTAAGGTTACAAGATCTAGATCAACTGGGAAAGTGAGCAAAGGAATGGCAGACTGAATTTAACTCGGACAAGTGTGAAGTGATACATTTTGGGAAATTAAACCAGGCAGTGCCCTGAGGAGTGCTGTAGCACAGAGAGATCCGGGGGATACAAATGCACGGTTCCCTGAAAATAGCGACACAGGTAGACAATACGGTAAAGAAGGCATATGGCAGGCCTGTCTTCATTGGATGGGGCACTGAGTGCAAGAGATGGGACATCATGTTATAGCTGAATAAGGCGCTGGTGACACCGTACCTGGAACACTGTGTGTAGTTCTGGTCACAATGCTATAGGAAGGATGTGATTAAGTTTGAGACGGTGCAGAAAAGATCCACAAAGATGTTATGAGAAGAGGCTGGACGGGCTGGGACTGTTTCCCTGGAGTGGAGGAGGCTGAGGGGGGACCTTGTGGAGGTTTATATAATCATGACGGGCATAGAAAAGGTGGGTAGTCCTGGTTCACGGTACGGGAGCTTGGAATTACAGGGCATTGGTCTAAGGTGAGAGGGGAAAGAGGGCCTGAGGGGCAAGTTTTTCTACACACAGCATGGTGGGCTAATGGAAGAAGTGGTAGTGCTGTGGACAATTACAACATTTAAAAGACATTTGGGCAGGTACATGGATTGAAAAGGTTTAGGTAGATAAAGGCTAAACACAGACAAATGGAACGAGCTCAGCAAGGCACCTTGGACAAGTTGGGCTAGAGCTGTGTGACTCTATGACTCTATTCTTTCAATAAAGTTCATTGTTAGCTCAACAAAGATCAGCTCATCTTCTGACCAGGCACGTTACAGTCTTCTGGACTCAACAATGGATTCACTGGCTTCTTCTCTATACCTCCTTCCTCTTCTTGTCCATTTCCACCAACTTTCACCTTCTATCATTTACCCTCTCTTTCCTCTCATCCTACCACATCCTACCCCTCTCCCTGCATTCTCTGCATCTTAAAACATGCTTTTCTCTCACTTTTCTTCCAGTTCCAATGAAGGGTTATTGAACCAGCACACCAGTTCCGGTTCATACCTCCAATGCTGCCTGACCAACTGACCATTTTGCATGCTTATTGCATGTTTGAGTCACAGGGACATGGTTTATGGCATAAACATCATAAAAGAAGTGTTTGGTACTTCTGTCTGGGAATGTTTGGCATCTTCAGCACCACACCTGTTGCTCACGTTATCTACAACAGAAAGACTGTGTTTCCTTATGCTGCTCCCCAGATGAGTTTGAGCAGTTTTAGGTGACTATGGGTAAAAAGAACACCTGGAGATGTGCTCTTCTCAGCACACAGTGTCTGCCACATTGTTTATAATACATGCTTCAGTCATGGCATCCAAACAGTTAAAAAAGGACGTATTTCTGTAGCACAGTTCACATCATCTCAAGGCACTTTAGTGCCAATGAACTACAGTCAATGGTGTAATGCACAAATCATAACAGCCAAAATGGACACAACAAGCTCCCACAAATAGTAATTTGATAACAATCAGATACATCAACAGAGGGAGAAATACTGCCTGGGAAACGGGGAAGCATACCTCTGCTGTTCTTCACAGTTATGCATCACCCTGAGCGGCCAGACTGGGCAACTCCTCTGTACTTCAGTTCCAAAGGTATGACCACCCTCAGTGCACTCCTTTGGAAAGAGTGTTGCTACATCAGTCCTGCATCAATCCAGGCATTCCATGGATCCCAGAGTAATGCCTTTCCCCAGTACTCGCCCACAGTGTGACCCTCCCTCAGTACCGCCCCTCCCACAGTGGGACACACCTCTCAGTACCACCCCTCCCAGTGCAGCACTCTCTCAGTACTGTCCCTCCCACAGCGTGTCATCTCCTCAGTATTCCCCCCTGACAGTACAGTCCTCCCTCAGTGCTGTTCCTCCCACAGTACAGACCTCCCCGTATTGCCCCCTCACACTTCAGCCTTCCCTCAGTATTGCCCCTCCGGCAGCCCCGTGCTCCCCGATGCAGCCCTCTGTCAGCACCGTTCCTCGAACAGCAGCAATCCTTCAGTAATAGACAGTGACAGCCGAGGTTACTGAGCTCAGGTCTCTGGCAATGGGATTGAAACTATAAACATCTGCCTCAGATGCAAGAGCACTGTGACAGATGGTATCACAGCCAGGCAAAAATTCTTGTACGATGTCTTGTCCCCTTGAACTGAATTTGCAGCGAACTTAAGATTTACTCAGAGATATCCGTGGAGCTTGTATAAGCACCACAGCACCCTCTACAGCCACTTAATCATCGAACCTAGGGAAGCCATGCAACCTATCAAGTCTTCGTCAGAGCAGTATTTCAGTGGAACAGAGGAAATGACAATGGCATGAGAGAGGAACTGGCCCAAATTGATTGGAAAAGTAAGCTAGTTGGAGGGACGGCAGAGCAGGTTTAGGCCCCTTATCTTGGAAGGACGTACTGATGTTGGAGAGGGTTCAGAAAAGATTTACGAGGATCATTCCCGGAATGAAAGGGCTTACGTATGATGATTGTTTGTCGGCTCTTGGACTGTACTCACTGGAGTACAGAAGAATGAGAGGGGACCTCTTCGAAACTTTTAGACTGTTGAAAGGACTGGACAGAGTAGATGTGGCCAAGCTGTTTCCCTTGGTGAGTGAGTCCAGGACTAGAGGGCATAATCTTAGAATTAGAGGGTACAGGTTTAAAACAGAAATGAGGAGAAATTTCTTTAGCCGGAGGGTGGTGAAATTATGGAATTCTTTGCCACATACAGCTGTGGAGGCCCAATCATTGGGGGTGCTTAAGGAGGAGATTGATAGGTATCTAATTAGTCAAGGTATCAAGGGATACGGGGATAAGGCCGGAAATTGGGGCTAGATGGGAATAGTTTTAGTGTAGCTCATGGAGTAGACTCGATGGGCCGAATGGCTTACTTCTGCTCCTTTGTCTTGTGATCTTGTGAATCCTGTCAGTCCCAATCCCTGGCTCTCTCACCGGTCAGTGTTTTTCTGTCCAATTCTTATCCACTTCCTCTTTGAAAGTAATTATTTAATCTGTTTCCATCTCCCCTCGGACACTGAATCCCCAATCACCATCCTCTGTTTTAGAAGTTTTCTCTGGTGTCCCTTTGATAAGGGTCGTCCATTCAAGTCAGAGATGAGAAGGGATGTCTGCCTGCAAGAGCTGGTGAACCTCTGGACTACAGAAAAGTGCTGTGGGGTCTGCTTTGGCTCAGAGTATGCTCGTGAACAAACTGATACTACTGAATATCGAAAGGTACAGGATGAATGCAAGGAAGTAGTGCTGAGGTAAATGATCAGCCATTATCTTACTGAATGTCTGAACAGAAGTGAGGGGCTGAATGGCCTACTCCTGATCCGCTTCTTATGGATCTTTTCCGTCACCCTGATTCAGTGCCACTCTGGTCCTACTGCCTAGAACAGTATCACTATTTTCGTTGTACCAACCCATCAGGTTGTGAACACCACAATTAAATCTCCCTTCATTCTCGACTTTAATCCTCACCAGGTAGCAGAAATCCCACATCTCTGGAACCATTCCAGTAAATTTTCCATCATCTCACATCCTTCCTGTAGTGTGGCAACTAGAATTGGACACAATACTCCAAATGCAGCCTTACCAGAGCATGAGAAAAGTTCTCCTTGCTTTTGTACTCTGTGTCTTTACATACACATCCCAGGAACCTATATGCTTTGGAATAAATTTGTCACCCTGCCTTGCCTTCTAATGTACTCCTAGGTTGCTCTGTTCCTGCGCCCCCTTGGAATTGCAGCCTTGGAATTATATTGCCTTTGTTTCCCCCCTACCCCAAAATCTATCAGTTCTCTGTTAATTTTACCTGCCCCTCCAGCAGCCAGTCTGTGGATGGTGTACTATACTTGTGTCCTGTACACTCAAACCCAAGTCATTAACAAATATCAAGACAAGCAGTGGTTTCAGTAACAATCCCTGGGTAACTCCACTCTTTACATTCCCTGAACCAGAAAAACTGTTCACCACAACGGTTTCCTGTCCAAAGCCGATTCTTATCCATGCTACCAACGAAACTTTTATTTCATGAGTTAAGTTTTGTTGTCAACCCAATTATGGAGCATTTAGTCAAACTCTATTTGTAGAAAAACTAACATTGATCAACTGTCTCTAGCTCATGAAAAATTCAATCGTTAGTTAAACATGATTTCAATAAGCCAAGCTGCTTCGATATTTTCATGCATAATTGTCCAAATAACTATTAATTTTGTCCCAGATGACTGCTTCTAGCTGTTTCCCCACCACTGAAGTTACCTCACTGGCCTCCTGTCGCTGCATTCAATCCTACTTACTTTTTGAAATAAGGGTACAACATTCAGAATATCCGATTCATTGGGACCATGCTCAATTTAAGTATCTTAGAAGTGTCACTGCCATTCCCATGATATTTTCCTCGGCTACCTAGGATGCATCCATCTGATCTGGTAACTTAGTCTTTATCAAATATGAATTCCAAAGCCTGGTACCCACGGAAACTGGGAAACAGCTGTAAAAATCAACTATATTATAAGAGATATAGATAAGGTCATCAGAATCTTTTTCCCATGGTAGGGGTATCAAAAACAAGAGGGCAGAGGTTTAAGGTGAGAGGAAGGAGTTTTAAAAGGGATCTGAATGAAAAGTTTTGTTTAAAACTCATTGAATTGGTTGATATCGGGAATGATCTGCCAGAGAAGGTGGTAAGAATTGGATACGATTTAAGAAGCTTTTAGACAGACACTTAAGGCATAGAAGGATACTATGGGCAAATGGGATTTGTGTAGAACATCGACAGTACAGCACAGTACGGGCCCTTTGGCCCACCATGTTGTGCCAACCTATACAAACCTACTCCCTGATCAGTCTCACCCTTCTGCACAGCCCATTTTTCTTGCTTCCACATGCCCATCGAAGTCTTTTAAATGTTCCTATTGTATCAGCCTCTTGCACCACCCCCGGCAGTGAGTTCCAGGCACCCACCACTCTCTGTGGAAAGAACCTACCTCTGACATCTCCCCTGAACATTCCTCCTCTGACCTTAAATGGATGTCCTCTGGTATTGGCCATTGCTGCCCTGGGGAAAAGGTGCTGGCTGTCTATCTATGCCCCTCGTCCTGTGTCGCTCTATCAAGTTGCCTCTCATCCTGTGTCGCTCCAAAGAGAAAAGCCCTAACTCGCTCAACCTTTCCTCATAAGACGTATTCTCTAATCCAGGCAGCATCCTGGTAAATCTCTGCACCCTCTCTAAAGCTTCCACATCCTTCCTATGATGAGGCGACCAAAACTGAACACAATACTCCAAGTGTGGTCTAACCAGAGTTCTATAGAGCTGCAACATTACCTCACGGCTCTTGAACTCAATCCCCCAATTAATGACGGTCAGCACACCATACACCTTCTTAACCACCCTATCGACGCGTGGCAATTTTGAGGGATCTATGGACTTGGCCCTCAAGATCCCCCTGTTCCTGCACACTGCTCAGAATCCTGCCATTAACCTTGTACTCCGCCTTCATGTTTGTTCTTCCAAAGTGCATCACTTCACACTTTTCCAGATTGAACTCCATCTGCCACTTCTCCACCCAACTCTGCATCCTGTCTGTATCCTGTCGTAACCTACGACAACCTTCTACACTATCCACAACCCGTCCAACCTTCGTGTCATCTGCAAACTTACTAACCTACCCTTCCACTTTCTTATCCAAGTCACTTATAAAAATCACAAAGAGTAGGGGTCTCAGAACAGATCCCTGCAGAACACCATTGGTCACCAACCTCCAGGCAGAATATGCTCCATCTGTGGGCAAGCCAATTCCAAATCCATGCAGTCTCCATGGATCCCATGCCTCATGACTTTCTGGATGAGCCTTCCATAGGGAACCTTGTCCAACACCTTACTAAAGTCCAGTTTTGTAAGTGGGCAAAAATGTTGTCATGGATGTGACAAGCCAAATGACCCATCTCTATGCTGTACAACTCTACGGATGAATGCTTAGAGAAGTGATTATTTGGACTATTTCATTCACAATCAAATCAAAGATAGAAAGCAAAGCAAAGAAAGATTGGATTAAGGAAGAGATAATGGAGATAGAAAGAGTGAGAATTATTTTTATTTAAATTATTTCAATTATTCAAATTCTCAATACACATTAAAGTCTGAATAAGTCTCAAGGTCCAAAAAGGTCATTTTCACGCTGGAGAGAGGGTTTTCAATCGACTTACTTTTGGTGAGTTTACTGCATGTTTCATTGGTAAGTCTCCTGTTTGGATGGTGAAGCAGCACAGCTTCTGGAGCACCCGGTGACCCGAGGGCAGTTATTGTCAAACTTAGTGAACGCGGCCAGTTTCACTTTAATTTCTACGCTGTTGATCATTATGAAAGGCTGTTAAATTCAGGGGCTTGAAATTCATTTTAAATTTTATTAAAGCTATTCATTCAACTCCAGCTATTGTCATCGAAAACCGCAGATATTATCCTTCAAAACAAATTGTTTTTCACTTCACCAATTCAGTGCCAGTAAACAAATGATTATTCTAAGGCGAAGCACAACGTGCAGGCACCGGATACGGTTCACCGGAGCGGGGAGCCGGGCGCTGGCGACGGTCCCCCTCGGGCCCGCAGTGACGGGGAGGGGCGGAAAGGATGAGGTAGGCGCCACGGAACGGCAGGCCTGCCTTTGCGTCCGTCCGTCCGTCGGCCGGGTGCGCCCACATCACAAGGTCAGTCTGACGGAGGCCGCGAGTAGCGGATGGGCCCGAAAGCCCCGGCGTCGGGTTCACGGCGCAAACCCAGGCCAGAATCTGGGCGTTATCAGCTCCTCCGCGCCGCCTCCTCCCGGGGGGGCGCTGTAGCCTCCCCCCCTTGGTCCCGCCTCCTCCGCGCCGCCTCCTCCTGGGGGGGCGCTGTAGCCTCCCCCTTGGTCCCGCCTCCTCCTGGAGGGGCGCTGTAGCCTCCCCCCCTTGGTCCCGCCTCCTCAGCGCCGCCTCCTCCTGGGGGGGCGCTGTAGCCTCCCCCCCCTTGGTCCCGCCTCCTCCTGGAGGGGCGCTGTAGCCTCCCCCCCTTGGTCCCGCCTCCTCAGCGCCGCCTCCTCCTGGGGGGGCGCTGTAGCCTCCCCCCCCTTGGTCCCGCCTCCTCCGCGCCGCCTCCTCCCGGGGGGGCGCTGTAGCCTCCCCCCCCCTTGGTCCCGCCTCCTCCGCGCCGCCTCCTCCCGGGGGGGCGCTGTAGCCTCCCCCCTTGGTCCCGCCTCCTCCGCGCCGCCTCCTCCTGGGGGGGGCGCTGTAGCCTCCCCCCTTGGTCCCGCCTCCTCCTGGAGGGGCGCTGTAGCCTCCCCCCCTTGGTCCCGCCTCCTCCGCGCCGCCTCCTCCCGGGGGGGCGCTGTAGCCTCCCCCCTTGGTCCCGCCTCCTCCGCGCCACCTCCTCCTGGGGGGGGGCGCTGTAGCCTCCCCCCCTTGGTCCCGCCTCCTCCGCGCCGCCTCCTCCCGGGGGGGCGCTGTAGCCTCCCCCCTTGGTCCCGCCTCCTCCGCGCCGCCTCCTCCTGGGGGGGGCGCTGTAGCCTCCCCCCCCTTGGTCCCGCCTCCTCCTGGAGGGGCGCTGTAGCCTTCCCCCCTTGGTCCCGCCTCCTCCGCGCCGCCTCCTCCTGGGGGGGGCGCTGTAGCCTCCCCCCTTGGTCCCGCCTCCTCCTGGAGGGGCGCTGTAGCCTCCCCCCTTGGTCCCGCCTCCTCCGCGCCGCCTCCTCCCGGGGGGGCGCTGTAGCCTTCCCCCCCCCTTGGTCCCGCCTCCTCCGCGCCGCCTCCTCCTGGGGGGGCGCTGTAGCCTCCCCCCCCTTGGTCCCGCCTCCTCCGCGCCGCCTCCTCCCGGGGGGGCGCTGTAGCCTCCCCCCTTGGTCCCGCCTCCTCCGCGCCACCTCCTCCTGGGGGGGGCGCTGTAGCCTCCCCCCCTTGGTCCCGCCTCCTCCGCGCCGCCTCCTCCCGGGGGGGCGCTGTAGCCTCCCCCCTTGGTCCCGCCTCCTCCGCGCCGCCTCCCCCCCCTTGGTCCCGCCTCCTCCTGGAGGGGCGCTGTAGCCTTCCCCCCTTGGTCCCGCCTCCTCCGCGCCGCCTCCTCCCGGGGGGGCGCTGTAGCCTCCCCCCCCTTGGTCCCGCCTCCTCCGCGCCGCCTCCTCCTGGAGGGGCGCTGTAGCCTCCCCCCTTGGTCCCGCCTCCTCCGCGCCGCCTCCTCCCGGGGGGGCGCTGTAGCCTCCCCCCCTTGGTCCCGCCTCCTCCGCGCCGCCTCCTCCTGGGGGGGGCGCTGTAGCCTCCCCCCTTGGTCCCGCCTCCTCCGCGCCGCCTCCTCCTGGGGGGGCGCTGTAGCCTCCCCCCTTGGTCCCGCCTCCTCCGCGCCACCTCCTCCCGAGGGGGCGCTGTAGCTTCGCCTGGCCCTGTTTCCTCCGCGCCGCCTCCTCCCTTGGTCCCGCCTCCTCCCCGGGGGGCGGGGCGGGGCGCTGCAGCCCGCCTTTACCCCAGCCGGAAGGGCCAATGATTGACAGCCGGGCCGCCCAATCCTACTGACGTCACCGCGACTGGTTCCCGCCTGGCGATGACGTAAGCATATTGCCCAAATTCAAACGCCGGCCTATTGAAGCCGCCATCCCCCAGCGGTGCCGGAGTTTGAGGAGATTCGGTAACCGGTCCCTCGGTGACCGCGAGAACACAAACCATCCGCGGGATTGCAGTCGGAGGTTTTTGTTGAACTTTACCCCCGGAAGGGGAAGTGCAGAGTCAGTGCTCCGCTGGACTGGCGCTCGGTCGCTGCCTCAAACTTTCCCTTTAATTTTCTTTATTTCTCGGCCGACGGGAATGGGGACGCGGGACGACGAGTACGATTACCTGTTCAAAGGTGGGTGCCCCCCCCCGGCCCGGCCTCCCCCCCCCCCCCCGGCCCCTCCTCCCCGGCGAGGCCGCGATAACCGGCTGCGGTGGGGCAGTTCCTGCGGCCCGGCCCGGCCTCACCCCCTTCCCCCGGCCCCTCCCCGCCGGTCCCCCCCCACCCCCCCCCCGGCCCCTCCCCGCCGGTCCCCCCCACCCCCCCCCGGCCCCTCCCCGCCGGTCCCCCCCACCCCCCCCCGGCCCCTCCCCGCCGGTCCCCCCCACCCCCCCCCGGCCCCTCCCCGCCGGTCCCCCCCACCCCCCCCCCGGCCCCTCCCCGCCGGTCCCCCCCACCCCCCCCCCCGGCCCCTCCCCGCCGGTCCCCCCGTCGGTCCCCCCCCTTCCCCCCTCCCCCCTCCCCGAGGCCGATCCTGTGCTCTCCCGACCCGCTGTCACCACTTCTCCCGGCGCGGCCGGCTGCCCCCTAGCCCTGCCCTGCCCTGCCCTGCCCTGCCCGCTCGGCGCTGGTCCCCCCCGTCCCCCCTCTTCTGGCTCCAGTCTCCCGGCGCCGTGTTGCTGATCCACCAGCTCTGGCTCTGGCTCTTGGCGCCGAGCTGCGGATTGTCCGGTAAACTGCGCCGAGTTTTCTTTATTTGCGGAGTGAACTTTGGGTTTTACTCCATTAACCATGGTCTCCAAGTATGAAGCAGCCTTCAAGTTGGCCCCTATGTTACCATAGTTGGTAGTTCAGACATTTGAACGTCTGGTTTTATAGAGGCCACTAACGTGTTCCACAAGGATGCAGACATGTAGATTATTAAACAAAATTAAGCACAAGGAAACTAGGAATAATATATTGCTGTGAAATAAGGGCGGGAAACAAAGCAGGAGGAGATGGGTTGTTTTTGGGTGGGGTGCCCGAGGAATTGGCGCTGAGACTCCAGTTGTTCACAATCCATGTCAATGATTTGGATAAAGAGACCAAGTGTAATATATCCATGTATGTCCTTGGAACAAAACTAGGCGGCACTGTGGGCTGCGAGGAGAACACAGGGAGGCCTTCGGGGAATCGAGGCAGGTTAAGGAAATGGGACAAGACATGTCAGATGGAATTTAAAAGTGAGATCCACCGCTGTGGTGGATAAAATAGAAAGTTTGTGTTCAGAGGGACCTTGATTGTACATGAATCACAAAAGGTTGGCATGTAGGTACAGCAAGTAGTTAAGGCAACATTGAGTTGCTTTTTTACAAGAAGATTTGAGTACAAGCATAGAGGTGTTTTGCTTTGGTTACAAGGGCCCTGGTGACACTGTATCTGGAACATTTTGTATGTCTGGTTTTCCTACCCACAGAATGATACAGCACAGGAATGGGGCCTTCAGCCCACCATGTCCATGACAATCTTTTTGACCATCTCCACTAATCCCATTTGCTGCACTAGGTCTGCATCCTCTGTGCCTTGCCTATTCTGCCCCTTAAACTTCATACTTGTATCTGATTCTACCACCACCTCTAGATATCAACTGCACTCTATATCTTAAAAAAAACCTCTTGTTTTTGATACCCCTACTGTGGGAAAAGATTATGACTTTGTACATCGCATAATCTTGTACCCCTATCAGGCCACCCCTCAGCCTCCTTCACTCCAGGGAAAACAAATCCAGCTGATTCAATTTCCCCCATAACTAAACTCCAATCTAGGCAACATCCTGATGAACCACCTCTGCACTCTCTGCAGTGCAATCACATCCTTTTGTGTGGAAACCAGAACTGCACAATACTCCAAGTGTGGCCTAATCAGAGTTTTGTAAAGCTTCAAGATAACATTCCAATACTTGTATTCTGTGAAGTCAAGCATCCGTATGCCTTCATCACCGTATCTACCTATATTGCCACTTTCAGGAAACTGTGGATTTGGACACCCTAAAAAAGATTTAATTAAAATTCTTTTGTCCTCATTTACTGTGTATGTCCTACTCCTATTTGACATTGTATATCTTTTTAAATATTAAGGGAATTAAAGGATATGGGGTTAGTGCAGGAAAGTAGTACTGAGGTAAAAGATCAGTGAACAACAGAACAGGGACTGAGTTGAATGGCCTACTCCTTCTTTCTTGTATATATCTGAAGCAAAATGTTTGCCTGTTGTCAGAAGGTTTAGTTTATCTGCTGTTGAGCAAGAGAAGATGTGTTGAACTAAGCAGTTTAATTATTTTTGCAAGTTACAGCTGCTTTACTGAAAACAGACTACCTGTTGCTTCAGTCTTTTCCTCACTGTTTCAAATACTTGATCCAACCATATGTTGAAGGTATATTTGTAATTGGAAAAACTTTGGTCAAGTTGATCTTAACTGGGTTTGTGATGGTGAGTAGCCTCAAGATATGGGAGTGAATGAGGTTGAGTTAAGGGTGCCTTGCTGACATTTGGAGTCCCTGTTGGCTGGTTACAAAGATAGCAAACATTCTTTGAGTGTTGAAAGCAATTACATGTTTACATTTGATTTGGTTAATCTCATAGCTCAATTAGTTTTAAAATCTGTCCACTTGAAAATCAGCTGTCTTTAGTAATCTTGTCATGGGCCTAGATTACATTATCATTTAGTGACCTTCACTGTTCCTTTTTATGCATTGGGGCACAACATTTGGTGATTGTATGATCTGACTTCAATTGATATGTTCTTTCTAAATACTTTTGCTTTACGATGCCTCTCAATTAAAGAGGGAAGTCGCTTGTCTTTTAGGAGCTTGTTGGGAAGAGCAGTGTTGTGAGCTGTTGGTATACAGAATGTGGAGGTCATGGCTAATCTAGATCCTGACTCTATTTACCTACCTGAGTTTTCCTTCATAACAGGCATCCACTGTCCACTCTGTCCTTACCTCTCCACCAGGACAGGGTGATGGTATGAGCTAGTGTAAAGAATTCTAACTGACAGTCTTTACGCTACATCCCTGTGTGCCCTCTGGAATTCGTACCTTTCCAACATCTGGATTTACCTGTGCATTTCACCTATGAAGCAGGCTTCTGTGATAAAGGCAGCTGCCAATGTAATGCTTCTCTGATGTAATGCTGGATTGCATACAGATGTTTGAGTCAACAAAAAATGTGATTCGCCCTTCCTCGCCATCTTGTCACTGAGCCAGTTGCTACAGCTTTTGCTTACGACACAATTGATCAGGTAATCCAGAATCCGTGGTGCAGAGCACTGCTGACAATGTGGTAATATAAATAGCCATTGGAGTTTTTGCTGGTGTTAGCTGGTTGGAATTTCCAATGAAATGTTCTCAATGTATCTGGCTGAACTCGAAGTGAATCTGTTTTATGTCCAAAATGGAAATGTGTTTAATTGGAAATAAAAGTTCCTGACTCTTTACGAATAAATGATGTCTAAACCTGATGCTATGTGTATAGCTATTGGGCAGTTCTTTACCTTGATAGCTTTCTTGTCTTTTAAAGTCAGTAGTCCATAATTGATGAATTAATGTTGGAATGGGGGCCTTAATGAGTATTTCAATTAATAGTTTTCACTTTTTTTCTTAAAGCAAGTTACTTGATTTATCGAGTTTTAGGAATGCCAAGTAGTCTCATTGGTTAATAAAGGTTTCAGCCCAGTGCCCAGAATCGCTCAGTGTTTTGGGTGCAGTTAAACCAGGGCTGTGGCAGAATTTCCATTCCTTGTCCTCTCAACACAAAGGTCAGCATTATGTTATCTCTTGAAATTTGTGACTGCAGCCTGTGTTCCGTGTCACCTGAACCAGTGAGCAAAACCTGCTGTCCTTGCCCATACTGGGGCTTTTATTGTGAGGACTTGAATGGCACTTCCCTGGCCTTTGTGACCCAGCCAGCAGCTTTGTTCAGTGCTTGACATTGGCCCATTCTGAGCTACACAAGTAACTTGCTAATGTTGGTCTGCCAGAGAAATTTAACAAAATTATCTTTTCCTGATTTAACTTGTCTTTGTTTCCTTGACCATTTTACCTTTCAAATAAGATGTGAAATGGACACAATCTTGAAAAAGAACAGGCAACATTTGGATATAAATATGAAACCATGGTTATAAAACCAGACAATTCTGGGTGTACTTTGCAGTTTAGGAAGCATCTGGGAGAGGGGTATTTCAGAGTCAATCTTTCATCAAAATAGATGTGGAAGGTCAACCTACCTAAAACGTTAACCACTTCTCTCCACAGGCTGCCCAATCCCAACATTTTCTGTTTTCTGTTCTCTCAGACATCCAGCATCTACAATATGATGTTTCTGTAATGTGTGTCATCATCAACAGCATTAAGTGGTGGAATATTTCCTTTGTCATACTTGTGGAATAGTATCAGGCAAGAGTAGATGTGCAGCTGAATGTAACGAGGGGTTTCAGCCTGCAACTCGAACAGCAGGAGCTCCCGTTTGGCCTTCAATTAAACGTCGGTCTTTAGCTCCCCAGGAGGTCACGTTTTCATAGAAATTTTCCTAATTCATTATTGTACAGGTTTGAAATGTATTTACAAATTAACTTCTAGATCATTGTTGCTCATGGCAGCTATCCATACACTCCATCTTCACGGTGTGAGGATTAAAGACTGTCTGGAAAAGCAATCGGAATATTGGCTTTTCAAGCTATCTCAGACTGTTCTGGCATACAGTTTAATGTATGTTCACCTCTTGACCTTCTGCTCCAGCTTTGATTATGCACTAGTCAGTTTTTCCAGAAACACCAAGCTTATCAGCAGCTGCGATGTTTCCTCCTCCACTTACAAGCCCAAACTCTCATCCTGATACCGGCTGCATGCTTTCAAAACCAGAAGCTTGCATCTGAAGTTTAAACACGAGTTGGCCTTGGGTTGCAACGAGACTGATAAAATCGCGCTCAGAGCAGCACTGCCTGCATCCAGCTGGGTGTAGGAAAGGAAAAGTTTGGGACTGTTGTAGACACAATTGTTGATCAAATTTTAGCTGAGTACAGCTCTCCTTCCCAAAACAGCTGGCCCCCAGCACGCTCACTCATTTTTACTGGCGATCCATGGTGATGCATTGAAAATACTGGTTTTGTCATTCACCAGCTGTCTGTCATTACTCAAAGCATTTTTCTGCAACAAGAAACATGCCCCTGATTAAAGCCATTTACCCTTGCACTTGTGTCACTATTGGGATGATGTGCCTTAATATTCTGTAATGTCTCAAAGAGCAACACCAACATTGCAGTATAGTAAGGAATGCTGCACTGTTGGAGGTACTGACAACCAATGCCCTGCCTGCGCTTGGGTGGATGTTAAGATGTGGTTGCACTGTTTTGACAGAGCTAGTTGTTCTTCATACATTCTGACCAATATTTGTCTCCTGATCAAACTTTCTTAAACAGAACTGAGTTACATTGTCCACAGCGAGTTGTCACAAACTGCTGTCTCTCCAACATTACCAATGATTACACTGCATTGGCTGCAAGCTGCTCAATGGCATGTGAAGGGCAAGGCTTTTTCTCTTTTCCTCCCAGTGCATCTTGAATCAAGAACTTTCTTCCATCTAGACAGGCCAAGATAATCCCTGGCACCTGCATAAATCCACGGTCGTTACTGGTGCTGCAGTCACTTGACACTTGTCCACAAACAAGGGCTCAGTACAGTTTCTGCCAACACAGAACCTGTTCGTTGTCAGAGCAAAGCCTCGCGTCGTATCCTTCCCCTCCTCCTGCACATTCTCACGAGTAACTGCCACTCTTTCGCCCAATCACAGTGCTAATTACCCATCCACTTTCCTCTGCTGTTGAAGGAGAAAATGCTGGAAATGTGAAACAAAAATAAAAAGCCAAAGCATTTGGCAAGTTGAGCAGCATCCACTGGGGAGAGACGTGGTTTCGGGTCAAGAAATGGGAAGACAGAAGGTGTGAATAGTTTAAGTTACAGAGAGGGATGTGGAGAATAGGAAATGTCTGGGGTGCAGACCAAACTTAAGGGAACAATTACTTCATAAACCAGCAGTTGGAGAGACAAATTGAAACTGAAATATCCAGTGACATCTGTGGAGAGGGAGGGAGGTGGTGGGTAGGAGCTGGCTATCTGAAATTGTTAACTTCAGTGAGTCACGAGGGCTTGTAGTGTGCCCAGAGGGAGACCAGGTTCTCCTTGAGCTTGCCCTGGGCATTGTTGGAACAGTGTTGGAGGGGAGTAGGATAGTGAACTTTAAACACGTGCAGCTGGAGCCTGGTTAACTGTGGTGGAGGTGGGGGGCATCAGTGGGGGGAAAAGGAAGACCTCTCAAAAGGCCTGACTTGAAACTGTAGTCAAAATGTTAAACCTGAGGCCCTTCCACTCCTTGGCTGGATGTAAAAGTTCTCTTCATTTCCTTGCCAATGTTTATCCCTGAACCAGCATTATAAAATGATCTGATCAATTATCATGTTGTTATTTGTAGGTTCTTGCTTTGCAAATTGGCAGCTGCATTTCCTACATTACAACAGAAATGTAGAGTGCTTTGAGGCTTCCTGAGGTGGTGAAAGGTTTGTAGAAAGTCTGAAGAAGCTTTACAATAGCTGAAGTTGTGCACAGAATAGAGTTAATGGCTTGTCATTTGTAGCTTGGTTATAACACTTGCCCCAAGTCAGGAAGTTGATTTGATCCACTCCAGAAGCCTGAGCAGACATCTATTCTGATGTGAACTTTGTGCTCTCTTTCAAATGAGACATGAAACTGAGAGTCTGTGTTCTCTTGGGTGTAACCACTGGAATGGGTTGCGGGAATCTAGAAAGATTCTTGGCCACTTTTTCCCTTAGCCGTCATCTACAGATTTATCTTGTTACTGTGTGATATCTTGCCACATGCAGATGTTACAACACCTCAGTTAAATTGCCAGTAAATTGCTTTGAGCAGTTCTGATGTTTTGAAAGGTGCTGGAAGTGTCTTTCTCTCCAGCTGGCTTTGGAATTCTGCTAACTGGATGCAAACCAGAAATCAGCAGTGTCCCGGGTCTCTGCTGATGGCTCATTGCAGTCTCGGGAGTTCAAGATCTCCGTCCTGCCCCAACTGAGTTGCTTAAAGAAATTTGGAGAATAGGATTTTGTGAAATGCTGGGACTCGCGGTCAACACTGATTGTTTAGGCATTATCTCATTGTGTATCATGAAATCTATTCAAGCCATGATGTTGTAGGAATAATTTGAGAACTGTTGTATTGGTCCTGTGATTTTTCAGCTATATTCAGTCAAACTTTGAAAAAGAATACAGTTAGCTTTTGTCTGTTCCACCGTTTCATGCTGCAAGGGTAAACATGACTTTGTCCAGCTGTCTCTGGTGTGGAGGTGGCTAATGGTGACAAATCACACACCATGCTGGGACAATATTGGCAATGTTTGAAAATGTACTTTAAAAAAATATAAAACCAAAACCAAAATCTGAAATGTAGTGTTGGAAATTCATGGTGGGCTTGTCAGGATCTGTGAAGGAGAGACACATGACGGCTGTCCTGCTGAGTCCTCTTGAAAGGGGCACCTAAAGTGTCACAACCTGCTTTTCGCAGATTGCTGTGCCTTTTCTTTATTTCATAGGCTATTGACTTCTCTTTCCCTTCGCCCTGGTTTGTACTGTGGGCTGGCACATTAAACCCTGCAGCAGCCTGGATTCTCCACCCATGCTACACAACCACTGACGAGTGAAGTTGCTGGCAGTAAATGTCTGTAACTCCGTGAGTCATTGTCTTAGCATCTCCGAAGTGGTTGGTATTTTGAATTGCTATTGTGTGTGTTGGGATGTTTGCTATGTTAAGGGCAATGTAGCAATCCAGTTCTCTCCACCCCCACACCCCCTTTCCCCACCCCCCCCCCCACCTCAGTTTTGTACAGATCAAATGAATGCTGGGATTGAGTTTAACCTCAAATTCTGAGCAATGGTGTTTTCGAACCTGCAGTTGGGGTCCAGGGGAATGGTATGAGTAAAGAAATTTGTTTAACATTGTGACCAGATACTGGCCAGTGTAACCTGCTGACCTCTGCCTTCTGCTTGTACAATAGCAGGTTTATAGTGATGAGGTCAGGAACTGCTGAGACATTAGTTTGCCTAGTGGTTTTCCTGTTCTGCTGACAGGTGCCCGGTGTTTAATGTGGTTCCCTACTTTGGAGGAGAAACTCATTCCCAGATTCCCATTGTTAATGAGATTCCCTGCTCCCGAGGAAATACTCACTGTTGGGTGCCTAAGTGGTGAAAATTGTGTTCATTCAGCAACCTTTTGTTATTTTCCAGGAAGGACTGAAGTGGAGGAACATGTGAGGTGGGCTTTGTGTACTGACTCCTAGTGCAGAATGGAATATACTTGTTAAATTAATGTAGTATAAACACTAAAACCTTTCATTGGTCACGGGTGTTGCTACCTTACTGAGTAAAAGCAGCAGAGTTGGCTTTGGGGGGTGGGGGTGAGTGTTGTCTTGGGGGGGAGGGAAAGCTCCCGTGGAGGTGGAGCTTTGTTGCTGTTGGGAAGAGTTTGTGGGTAGTAATGGCTGAAACCACCACTCCTGAACTGGATCTTTCAGGTATATTTGGAAATACTTGCGAGGGAATTACTAAAAATCTGTGTCTTGGGTCCAGGCGGTTCTCCGTGTATCTACACCTCTTGCAGTGTGACCAGGTTTTATGTGGGAATGGTTTGTGGTACCAGAAGTCTTTGGTTTCTGGATATTAAGGGAATCTGGATGGGGGATTGTACAGGAAAGTATTGCTGAGTTAAATGATCAGTCACGACCTTAGTGAATGACAGGAGGGGTGAGGCCTCCTGCAATTCCTTGTATTGATTTGCTGCCTTCTGGAGATTAGTGCTGTTTCCACCGCAAAACCTTGTCTCCCACAGAGGAGCAGGGGATCACTGACAGCACTAAGGACTGTTGCATGTCCCAGAGTTTGCCAGTTGTGCGGCATGAAGATGGTAGTTGCTGACAATTCCTAACATTAGCAGAATAAAGGCTGTTACCTGTGCACTTGCTGCTTTTATTAATAGTGGAATTTGAGAGTACATGAAGCAGTGAATTGTTTTCTTCTTTTCTTCTCCCTGCCTCTGGTTACGAGCGTTCTTGGATTAGTGCACTGTAATTGACAGCTTCCTTATTGTTTCACTGTTCTGCAGTTGTCCTGATTGGTGATTCGGGAGTGGGAAAAAGTAACCTCCTGTCACGCTTCACGCGCAATGAGTTTAACTTGGAAAGCAAGAGCACAATTGGAGTGGAATTCGCAACAAGAAGCATCCAGGTGGATGGGAAGACGATTAAAGCCCAAATCTGGGACACAGCTGGTCAGGAGAGATATCGAGCTATCACATCGGCGTAAGTTTGGCACTCACTGGATCAAGGGATTATCTTTATACAGAATCCCCTTCCCCTCCCTGCTTCCATATGCAGACGTGGGGGCTATGGGGTTTGATTTGGGCAAGTGTTGCAGGATGTCGGAATTTCCACAGTGTGGCCAGAGGTGAATGGGCGGAGTCATGGTGGGGGGAGAGAAGTGGGTGGGGAGGGGCGTTGGGTGCTAACAGTGTGGCTTCATTTGCATGTCAGATCACCCAGTTTGGTTTAGTGTTACATGTTTGAGTCTGTAACCCAACAGAAAATGAGGTCAATTTGGAGTATGCGGTAAACATGGATCCAAATAAGTCATTATCTTTGGTTTAGGTACAAACAAGCACTTTAGTTCAAACATCCAACATTTCGGTCTAACTTAATGAGGCTGAATGCTGCTTTATTAGTGTGAATGAACTAGTACTGAATTTTGTTTTGTGATTAGATATTACCGTGGAGCTGTTGGTGCGTTGTTGGTTTACGATATCGCTAAACACCTAACGTACGAGAATGTGGAGAGGTGGTTAAAGGAGCTGAGGGATCATGCGGACAACAATATAGTCATCATGTTGGTGGGGAACAAGAGTGATCTGCGTCACCTCCGAGCTGTGCCCACCGATGAGGCGAAGGCCTTTGCAGGTTGGTTCTGGGTCAGGCTTTGAGCCATTTCTGTTTAATAAGTGGTTCAGTCAGATGCCTGAAGGATGGGTTCCACCAACTCATTGTGGTGTTTGAACGAACATAGTTTTCTGGTTGGGAACTTGCTCTAGGGCTGGGCAAGGCATGTGAAGAGGGCTGGTCTCCTGTAGATTATAAATTTTCTTTTTTAAGGTATGATAACAAATCTTGATTTCCAACCAGACCCTCCCAGCACTGGACCTGCCTCACTCAGCTGTCTGTTAGTTGGGGAGTTCTTTGAAGTAACTTCATGGGTGGGATCTTTCTACCTATTCCTGGGCCAGTCTAGCATTTTCCAACCCTGGCTGTGCACACAGGGAGTTGGGGTCTTGGGCAGGAGGTACAGAGGGTGGGGGAGAGTAGAGCTGCAGGTTGAATATGCTCCTTGCCTGAAGCTGTAAATTTTGTCCTTGTTTTTGTGTAGTTTTATAGTTCAAACTAGATTGAATTTACTAAATGACAAAAGTAGCAATTTGGGAAGCAGCTAAGTGTGGTAGAGCTGTGGAGATCCTCTGCCCTGCTATAGCACCCCACTGATGGGAGGCTGTTGTTGTAATGTGAAGTTTACATAGGACTTTATAAATAGTACCCAAATTTATAATAATGGGAAAGGTTAATGCATTGTATCCAGGTACAAGTTTTAACATTCAATAGTTAAATGATTATTAAGTAGTTAATTCCTTGTAAATGAGATATCAAGCACGGGAGTACCTCCAATTCAGTGAAGGTCAGTGAATTGTCAGGGGTCATGGCTGCCTGTCACTGGGTGGGTAGGAATCCCTGTCACCAGGGAATGTGGGAAGGGCTCTCTACACCTCCTGTTGGCCATTGATGCGGAGCAGGGGATCTGCCCTCTGCTCAGTCCTGACCCTCAAACTGCAAATAAAATCCAGATCCATTTCTTGCTGAGGCTGATGTGAATGCTTTTTATTCCAGAGAAAAATGGATTGTCTTTTATAGAAACTTCAGCTTTGGACTCAACAAATGTAGAGACTGCTTTCCAAACCATTCTCACAGGTACGTGGCCTTGTTCTGGGCATCTCTTGGGACTAAAGTCAGATTGTCTGAAATACAGATCTGATGAGCAAGACCTTGTATTTAAATTTTGGAAATTGGGGGTAATTTTTCATAGCTAAACTAAGTCCCTCTTGTTGTAATGGTGGTAGTAGGGGATGCCTTGGCCACTTGTTTCTGAACTTCCAGTGTACATTTGCTGGGAGCAACTTCCTGTTTACAGCTGAACTTGAGGAAAGCAAGAAATCTCCAGTGTGTCAGTTTCTAGATGAGGAGGGATACTTGCAGGAGATATTTTGAAATCTCATCAAGTATTGTACACAACATTGAGGGTTGTTGATGTGAAGAGCTTCAGATAAGCAATGGCTGCTCCACCCTCCAACCCCAGAAATCCCACAAAGTAGATGAAGATCTTTCATAAGATCACAAGATATAGGAGCAGAATTAGGCCATTTGGACCATCGAGTCTGCCCTGCCATTCAAATCAGGGCTGACTTTTTTCTCTCTCAACCCCATTCTCCCACCTTCTCCCCGTGACACTTAATCTCACCAGTCAAGAACCCCTCAATCTCTGCTTTAAGTACACCCAATGACTTGGCCTCTGCAGCCCTCCGTGGCAACAAATTCCACAGATTCACCACCTTCTGGCCGAAGAAGTTCCTCCTCCTGTGGGTTCCAAAGGGACATCACTTTATTCTGAGGCTGTGCCCTCGGATCCCAGACTTTCCTGCTGTGCAATCTGTATGGGTGGAGCTAAGGGGCAGGAAATGGTGTTGTGTACAGATCCCCCAAACTGTGGGGGTGATGGGGATAGCACCAGGCGAGAAGTTAGAGGTGTGTGCAATAAAGATCCAGCTGTAACTGTGGGTGACTTTAATCTGCCCACACATTGGGCTCATCCAATTAGTAATAATGTGGAGGCACAATTCCTGGAGGGTGTATGGGGTGATTTTCAACACCAACATTGTTGAAGAACCAACCAGAGAACAGGCCATCCTAGAATGGGAATTGTGTGATGAAAACAGATTAAATAGCAGTCTTGATGTTGGAGGCCCTTGGGATGAGGTGACTGCAGTATGGTAGGATTCTTTGAGATGGAGAGTGACCTAGCTGATTGTGAGATTAAGGTCCTGAATATGAATAAGGTACAGTGTGCGAGGTGAGAGTTGGTTAGGTCAGGTGGGGAATGTGTGGTGTTGACAGTGGATCAAGAATGGCAAACATTTAAGGAGCGCATGGATGAACCTGTCTGCAACAAAGTAAAACGGGAAGAGTGGCTCAGCTGGGACTCAGAAAGAAAATTAGGGATGGTGTTGGATCCAGGGAGGTGATATATACATTCTCCAAGAATGTAGCAAACCTGACGTCTGGAAACTGCTGAGAACTGGACAAAGGGAAGGAGAATGAGTAAATGTGCAGAGCACCAAAACTGGCTGTAACAGTGTAGGGAGGGCTCTTGCTGCAGTTGTACAGGGTGTTGGTGAGAGCAAACCCTGACGCTGCAGCTTTCAGGAAGGATGCTCTTGCAATGGAGGGAGTTCAGCAAAGGTTCATTGGGCTGATTGCTTGTGTATGGAGAGAGATCGGGATGATTGGGCTTTTCTTCACTGCAGTTTGGAAGACAGAGGACCTCACTGAAGCTTAAAATCCTGATGGGACTGGACAGGGTGGATGTTCCCAATGGTGGGGACTCCAGAACTGGGGGGGGGTCACAGCTTAAGGATATGGGGTAAGCCATTTAGGATTGAGGAGGGAAAATTCTTCAAGTGATTGAATCTAGGAACTCTGTACCTCAGGAGCAATTGTTAAATTGCTAAATGATTGAATCTGGGAACTCTGTACCTCAGAATCAATTGTTAAATGTATTCAGGACAGGGATGGATGTAGTTCTTGCTAAAGAGCTCAAGGCGTATGGGGGGGGGTGGTGGTGGGGGAAGGTGAAAGAGAAGAGGAACAGCATACTGGATTTGATGAGCGGCTATGATCTTATTGAATGGCAGAGCTAAATGCCCTATTGCTTCTGCTTCTATTTTCTGTTTTCCAATCCACATGTCATGGATGCTTCCCATCTGCGTTCGCCAAGGAGGACAGACAACATTGTAGTTTGAGAATTCGGGGGAGATGGTGAAATTCTAGAACATGCTTTCATTGAAAAGGAGGTCAAAGCTGGATAACCCTAGGTTGCTGTAAGAGGCAAGCAAAAGATTGCTGGAGGTTTTTAAATCTTTGTTGGCCACAGCTGAGGTGTTAGGTAACTGGAGGACAGCTTGTGGTACCTTTACTCGGGCAGTAGGGATAATGACAGAGTAGTGAGCCTGACAGCTGTGTGAGGGGAAATTATTGGAAAAACATTAAGGTGGGATTAATCCACACCTGGGAATAATCAATATAGTCTACTCAAACTTCAGTAAGGCCTTTTAAGCTCCCTGATGTGAGACTTGTCCAAACAGTTAGAGCTTGGATGATCCAAGGCAAGTGGATAAATTGGATCCAAAAGTGAGGCAGAGGGTGAAGGTGGAGGGTTGTTTTCATGACTGGGAGCCTGTGGCAAGTGGTGTAACACAGGGATTGGTGCTAGGACCTTGCTGTTGTATACATTAATGATCTGGGTGTGAATGGAGGAATGATTACCAAGTTTGCAGATCATGATTGTGAGGAGGGTGGTTTGGGCCATTAGTAATTTGGGCAGAGCAACGGCAGATGGAATTTGTGCTTTAAATGGGAGCTGATGCAATTTGGGAGGACTAATGAGAGACAGGCATACACAATGGTCGGGCCCTAGGGAGTACTGAGGAACACAGGGACTTCAGTGTAAGAGCTCAAGCATCCCTGAAG
The DNA here is from genome assembly GCF_009764475.1 of Pristis pectinata. Taxonomy (NCBI): domain Eukaryota; kingdom Metazoa; phylum Chordata; class Chondrichthyes; order Rhinopristiformes; family Pristidae; genus Pristis; species Pristis pectinata. Next base: position 1,629,973 of record NC_067432.1, read on the forward strand.
GCAGCAGCTTGAGGAGGTAATGTGTTGAAGAAGGCATTTGGTGTATGTGTTAGCTGGGGCACAATATGAGCTGGGAAGTCAAGGTACAACTTTATAGAACCTTTGGTTATGCCACAGTTCTGGTCACCACACTGTAGGAAGGATGTGATGGCACTGGAGAGGCTACAGAGGAGAGTCAGCAGGATGTTCCCTTGGATGGAACACTTCAGCTACGAGGGGCAGGCTGGATGTGTTTCCCATGGATCTGAGAGAGGAGTACAAAAACTGATGCATGGATAGGGTAGATGGTAAAACTTTTTCCCATGGCAGAAATATCTAAACATCGAGGGCATAGGTTTAGAGGGGATCTGGAGAACTTTTCCACCCAGGGGAGGTTGTAATGTGGATTGCACTGCCTGAGGGGATGGTGGAGGTAGAGGCTTGTGATTCAAGTATCAACGAGCACTTAAATTGCCAACACAGACTATGGACTGGCATGAACATAGTGGGCCAAAGGGCCTGTTTCTGTGCTGTATGACTGACCTAGCTGAGCTCGGGTCAGTTAGTCAGTTTTGTGTGATAACTCTGTTCTCACTGTCAGGTTTGTTCCACAGCAGCTCTTCTAGAGTTGATCTAGAACAGCTTTTGTCGGTGTTTGACTGTGGGCTCCTCAGCCGGCTGCACTGCTACTTTCTCAGTGTAGTACCTTGGTGGCCACAGCAGCACTTCATGGCTTTAAGAGCTTGTCACATTTGCCCCACATTTTGCCTGTTACATCATCTTAGGCCCCTGTCACTTGAGGAGTATTGGTCTGTAATTGCTATAATGGTAGGTTGTTGGCACACAGGCCAGGTGAGTAAAACCTCATTCCTCCTGGCATAACAGGTCTCATCCTCTTGACCTGTGGTTCTAGTGTGGTTCACTGCTGCTTTCTTGTCCTTCAGTGAACAATGTAAAAGCCACAATAGAAGCTGGTAAATCAGGACAGGAAGAGAAAAATATACAAAGATTTTCTGTTTAAAGCCCACTTCCTTGAATTGAATTGTGGAAAACCCTTTCCTCACAGTAATTGTGACTGTAATGGTTTGTTCCAGTAGTTAGATTTGCTGATTTGGATCTTGTAACTTTCTTTTACTTTTTTTTGCATAAACAGAATTTATTAAGATTTTATTTTCAGTTGATAAGTTTTAACAAATCAGATTTTATCAGGACATGATTCAAACTGTCCTTCCTGGGAAAAATCCAACTTCTGACCAGTGAAAGGCAGATTAAATTGTGCCTGGCAGCTGCTTGCCAGAGACTAGTTTGAATTAATTTTAATATGAAGCAGTGGCCAAATTTCAGAGCTGAATTTGAGTATTACCTATGCACTGAGGACATAGTAACCTGCTGGGAATGAGATTTGGACTATAGCTTGTTCAATTCCATCATGATCTCTGCTTGGCATCAAAGTTGGTCAAAGGGAAGCATGGGGCAGATTATGAAAAAGGTCAGGTCTTCACTCCCTCTGTTCTTTTCACGTCCTGCACACCCTGACCCCAAAGCATGAAAAGAGGCAAAAGTTCCAGGGATTTGGCTTCCTGGAGTTTGTAGTTTGCTATGTCTTCCTCAGTTGCCATTGTTTCGGTGGAGGCTTCCTTTTTAAAAAGCTACTCCCTTCAAACTGGTTTTTAAATTTGAAGGATGTGATCAACTGCTGCTTTAGTGCACTGGGTTAGGAACCAGTTCTCCAAATCTTTACTTAAATCTTTGGAAACTGCTGCTGCTTAATGTATTGTTAGTTGTTATATTTGCATTTTAATTTCTTGTTTAAATGGACAATTGTTGGAGTGATCTCTGCTATTCTGAAGTGAGAATGAAAACCAGGGACAATGCCATCCTGTCACCAAAACCAATATATCTTTTGGTGAAATGGCCAGGTTGGCACAAAAATACTGAGTTAGCAGGATTAAAGTAATTTAGTCAAAGGATTGTAATAGTTTTATTTTTCCTCTAGAAATTTATCGTATTGTGTCTCAGAAGCAAATATCAGACAAGCGTGAAAATGACATGTCACCAAGTAATAATGTGGTCCCCATTCACATGCCTCCAACGACTGAGAACAAACCAAAGATGCAGTGCTGTCAAAATATCTGAACTAAATTCATTCACCATTCTCTGGGCCTTGGTATATTGTACCTGTGTACTGCTTGCTGTTCCTTTTGTAATTCAAAATGTGCTGATTAATGTGACAATGACCTTAAACTTGTCATGTGTCTTTATAAGCAAATTACTGCATTAAATTAATTTCAGCTATGGAGCATTTTTATATAATATTCACAAGTAGAGTAAAAATAACTCTATCATGTAAAGTGATGCTGTTTTAAGTGGTGTTGGCAAAAGGGCATATTGAATAACCACCCACAAGCCTTACTGTTGTAGGTGCTTTACAAGATGCACATGTTTAAGAATAGGAATGTTCATGAAGTGTTAATCACACAGACGGCATTTCTTTTCAACTCACTGATTTGACCCTCTTTCTTTCTGTCACATTTCTTGGTATTAGATGTAACTGATGTTTTGTAAATTACTCCTGTGTATTTTATGCATGTACTATGATTGTTTTTCCAAATAGTTTATAACAGTTTAAAATATATTCCATGCACTTAAGTCTTAATTAAAATGAAATATAGGGGAATTTGTTTTGTTTATTTCAAGGCAAACTGATGCTTCCTTTTACAGGACTTGGCTGTAGATGACACTCTCAGTATTGGAATCAAGCCCTCATTGGGTTTAAATTCTAAATACACTGATGCTGAATGTTTGCTGCATAGATGTACTTCACAAATAAAGTCCCCATATTGTCCCAACTCAGTTAATGGCACTGTGTGGAGACATCATTGTTGGGATCAATGCTGCCTGTCTCCTGAAGGACATAATTATCAAATAGGCCAGTATTACAGAGAACCTATACAATTGAAGTTGCTTTTGCCAAGTCCTGATCCCTCCCAGTACTGCAAATTTTTTAGGAGTTGATGGACAGATCACATGGTTATTAAATCATAGAAATTTATGGCAAAGGTGCATGCCATAAATTTGGGATTATTTGGGTTACTACCATTCCCCAGATCTTGGTCCTTAGCTGAGGGTTACAATTCAAGAGCTCAAGGTAGGTACATTTTAAATGCAGTGAGGGTTTCTGCCTTCATTTCATCTGGGCAGAGTGCCAGATCCCCCCCACATCTGAGTAACAAGTTTTCTCCTCAACTTTAATCCTACCAATTAGTTTAACTTTGTGTCCTGTTATTTTCCTTCCTGTTTACCTTGTCTATAGCTCTCCATAATTTGTTAATAATGCTTCAATTAGTTCTTGCTTCATTTTTTGCTCTAAAATAATCCCAATCTAGTTGTTTTTTCCTCTGTAGCAATCTCTGGTCCAGGCAATGTCATGCTCACACAGCACAGAAATGGGCCCTTTGGCCCAACATAACCCTACTGACTATCAAGTGCCTATCTACTGTATAGTGATCCTACTTATCAGCATTTAGTCCATAGTTTTCTATGCCTTGGTGATTTAAATGCTTGTACTGAAACACTTGGGCAGAAGAAAATTCTTCCTCCAATCCCCTGTCAATCTCTTGCCCTTCACCCTAAGCCTATGCCTTTTTCTGTTAGGCTATCTAGTAGATTAGTTTTAGACTGCTATCTATCACCCTCATAATTTTGTACATCTCTTATAGTCACAGAATTATACAGCACAGAAGCAGGCCTTTTGGCCCATCTCATCCCTTCTCACCAAGTTGCCTAGCTCAGATAGTCCCCATTTGCTTGTGTTTGGCCTCTATACCAGGAACCTGTCCAAATGTCTTTAAGCATTGTGATTGTACCTGCCTCTGGCAGCTCGTTCTATGTATGCATCGCCATCCCCATCTATGGGGGGGGGGGGGGGGGGAGGAGCCATTTCTTGACATTTTTTTTCCCATGTCACCTTAAATCTATGGCTTCATATTTTAGACTCCCCTGCACTTTGGGGGGAGGGGGAGGGGTGGGGGGTGTGCAGAGGGACCATCATGATTTAATATACCTCTATGTCACCCCTCAGTGTCCTATGCTCCAGGACAGAAAAGCCCCAGCCTATCCAGTCTCTCCTTGTAACTCAAGAAGTCTAGTCCTGGTAACGTCCTCATGAATCTTTTTCGCACCCTTTCTCATTTAACAACATCCTTGTGGGTGATCAGAACTGCAGACAATACTCCAAGTGTGATCTCATCAATGTCTAGTACAGCAGTAACATGACATCTCAAGTCTTGTACTCAGTGCCCTAGCTGATGAAGGCAAGTGTGCCATATGCTGCCTTCACCACCCTGTCTATGTGTATCACTGCTTTCAGGGATCTATGTGCTTCAACCCCTAGATCTCTGGTCTACAACACTCTCGGGCCCTGCCATTTACTGTGCAAGCCCTACCCTGGTTTAACTACCCAAATGCAACACTGAGTTAAATTCCATCTACCATTCCTTGCACTCTTTCCCAGTTGAGCGAGATCCTGCTGCAATCTTAGATAACCATCTTTGTTGTCCACTATACCATCAATTTTGCTGTCATCTGCAAACTTACTGACCATGCCAATTACATTCTCATCCAAATGGTTCCTATAGATGATGCACCCAGCACTGATCTCTGCAGCACACTGCTGGTCACAGGCTTCCAATCTTGGAAAAACAACCCTCCACTTCCACCATCTGAATCCTATTATCAAGCCAATTTTATATCCAGCTGACTAGCCTACAGGTGATCCCCATATTTAGTGGAAATTGTGGACAATGCAACAACTATCAGAAGGCTGCCTGAATAGAATTGACCGTCCTCACTCACCCATACAATAAACAGTGTAAACAAAACTATGGAAGCATTGAAATTAAATATGGTATCACTACTCTCCAAACCTTGATGCCCTTCACATTGATCACTGTCCCAAAGAATAAAGTAATTACAAATTAAAAGGCATAAAATATAATTCTGGTGAAAGTAACATTTATTTTTAATGTAACAACAGCAAATGTATGACAAAGTGGTTCTTAAAAAATGGAGAATTGCCTGTAATTGTGGTGCCATCCATACTGTTCATGGAGCCAGTGCCACTGACCTGTATATGGATGTTTTCACTAAAGGGAAATAATGTGAAGCATTCAGTCAAAAGTTAAAAGCTATCTCAAAGAGTAGTATGTTTAAAGCTGTTCAAATTTATAGATGATCTTTTCACACTTCTATACATAGGGCATATAACCTACTAAAAAAAGTTGCAGGATGCTCCTCAATTTTAAATGGTAAAAGAACAGGATTGTTAATTCTTGAACATCAAATTACTGGCAGGATCTGCCAGAACAAAAGCTTCCTCAAGATGCACAACAGTGATCTGAAGAGACCGGAAACCTCACATGGAACTTTCACCGACTGCTTCTTAAACAAATATTAACTGCTTTCTTACACAACTAAACCCTACTCCTTTTACACTGCTAAACCCTACTTCTTTCTTGTTCTTATGATTTAATTTTGTTCAACATCTGGCATTGCTGCCAGCTATCCATTAAACATAAGCTACTTTAACCCCATGATCACTGCTCCTTTTCTAATTCAGAAATTGTATGCTACTATAAAATATTGAACAGGAAACTGTAAGGGTCTGGTGACTGCCCCAGCTGTACACCACCTCCTTTCTACAGTGATCCTGCATCCATCCCACTCCTGGACAATAACTGCATAATTTCTCCTGACCACTAATGAAATTAATATTCATCAACTAATCAATTACCCATTTGTGCAGGTAACAATTCCTTGGTCTCGACAACCATTTATTTGATGATGAGTGATTACCTCTATTTAATCCTGTGACTTTGGTTTCCCCCCACCAACTTTATTCCAGGACTTCAGAGGAATTAATTGACAGCAACAATTGTTTTGATTTTGTCCTAGTTTTTTTTCCCATCATTTTGTGGTGAAAAATCTGATCACAAACTTAAAACATTAAGTTACTCTCAACTCAAAAACTAGGGTCTTATGTAAAGTTTTAAGACCCTAAGTTTGTTTCCACTTGACAATGAAACTAATCCGAAACACTATCGCAGTGGTGAAAAAAAAGTTAACATGGAAGTTGCTGCTCACTTTTAGATTAATGAAGCTGGTGAATGACATTTAATTATCTTGTAACAACAGAATTCCTCTCAGTGCTGTAATAATCATTGTAGCTCAGTCTAAAGTTTTATTAATTCCATCTGCCAATTTCCCCACTAGTGGCTTTCCGTCACTTGTATTCAGCTAAATTTCCCATTATTCCTGGTTTTCCCTTGCCTTATCTGGTCATGGCTACAACTAACCAATTTTCTGTTTTGAAACTTTTTCAGTTTTTTTCTCTTGTTAAGTTAATTTACCTGTTTCTTGCACCCAGCTATCAAAACTGCCTCTAATGTGACGGTAAGGGGAAGAATATTTCACGTGGCAGATAATGTAAAAAAATCAATTGTGTCACATACTCTAGCACTACCAAACCCAGGCCAACATTTATTGGGAATGTTTTAGTTTCAGTAAACCCCATACAATAAACAGTGTAAACAAAACTGTGGAAGCACTGAAATTAAAAATGGTATCACTACTCTCCAAACCTTGGTACTGCTGTATTGGTTTGCAGTTCAATTACAGAAATGCAAAGCCAGACAATAGCAAAATAATCACTAACTTATAAAAACACAAACCATGCATGTATACTCTGAATATTTTAGATGAGCAATCTGTTTCAAGGACCCATGAACTGTTACCATCTTGTAATATTGTAACCATACAATCAGATAGCATGAAATCTGTTTTTCCTCATTGATTGAAAACATTCCTTTTTTTTATTAGTTATGGACCTCCAACTGAAGAATCTCAATCATACTCCATGTTAACGTGATTCAACCTGAATAATATACTATTAATGTCAGTGTCAATCTGAAGATCTTTTTAAATATAAAATGATCGCATTTTATTGTTCTAAGCAAAGTTCCTTCCCAAAGAATTTTGATGGTGCAGCAGCTTCTGTGTTGGTACCACAGCTGTCTCAATCTCTTCAATATCTACAAAGACTGAGTTGATGTTATGACTACTTTACAAAACACTCAATTTACTCTCATTACTGTTTAATTGTACCTCTTCCTTCACCTTGTTCTCCTCACTCACTCTCACACACACACAAACAATCTGTGCACCAAGAAACATCCTTGGCAAAGAGGCTGGTCAGCTTCCTGGCAGTGGCACTGAAACCACCCAGGATGGGAAACAGAATGGTGGCTTTGGACAAAGCATCTCACCTGTCTCTGAGACTCTGTTCTTGCTGCCCCAGATGTGTGATTGGAAACACAATTTATTGTGGAGCTTGTAACTGTTCCTATACACTGTTGCCAGTGAATTTTGTGACCTCCATTGCAATTCTTCCAGAGATTATTCATTAGTGTCAAAACCAATTTTATATTCCTTATGTTTATTAAGAGCAGATGCCTTTAGTACTGTGATAAGATTGGCACCACACCTCCTCGGGACTTCCTTTGTGTGTGATGTTTGTTTCAGCACAATATCTATTCTGTTCCTCGGTTAAGTTATCAGACAGTGTGATCTCAGTACAGGTCACAGACAAACCTGACAGGCAAATTCATCCTCGTGGGACAGCCAAACATGAATGTTAGTAAGGTCTGAAATTTAAATTTAACTCTCCTGAATTTTCAGACCTCAAAGACTCCAAGACACTACTTCTCCCTTACAATGAAATCCAGTTCAAGATCAATTCATGACACTTTGAACATGTAAAATACAGGAGGAACCATCTCATTCATTTCTTCTTAAGTATCTTAATAAATGATTTGACCTTGCACACATTTCATGCAGTCCTTTAGGGAACACCCTACCAAAACTACACATTACATGGGTTTAAAGTAGAGAACCATAGTGGTCACTTAAGCTGTGGCCACCCAATACTAATCCTCTTAAACGATGGCATTAATTCAATATCATTAGAATTATCTGACAATAAAACCTTTAAAAAAATTTAAAGTCAAAGCAATGTTTGCCAAATTTTGTTCTTAACTTCCACCAATAATGAAATTGTACTTCCAATGTTGCACTTAGTTGCTGTCGATTTTAATCATTTCCCTGACACCAGTGTTAGTTTAACCCTGTACCAGCTGATACTTCAGGAAAAAAAGTCAATTTCTGGGTCTGGACTTAAGCTTTCTCATTTGATTAAATTAAATATCCTTCCTTAAATACATGCAGAAAGTCCCACGAGGCTGACAGTGCCAGTAGGCAATGTCCATGTTAAGTTCATGATCAGTTTATTTTCAAGTCATCTTAGAATTTCAGCATATTTTAGGGCAAAAGGATTGTCTTTGCCACCACTTCTCGCAAGCAACAGACTCTAATGTTATGTGAGCTGAGTCATTCTTTGACTGGCTGGTGTTGTTTGTCCCCAGAGATGTGTACTGGGCTGTGCCTCACTGGGAGCAAGTCATAGTGACTTGGGATGTGGCTGTTCTTCGGGAGGTCATATGGGTTCTGGCTGCAGCTTGGGGTAAATGCCTGGCCGCCTTGGACCACACTTACAGTTGGCTCTAGAGAGGGGAAACAAAAAAAGCTTGTTACATACTGACTCTTTTGGTTTTGTTAACTCTAAACTATGAGAAACTGGTCAACAAGAATAACAATCATGACTTCTCTGTACCCAGACCCATGCTATTAACTAGCAATTCATTACGAGCAATTGCACAGATCAGAGAGAGGCTGCCTGTCCTCTTCAACTTAAGACCCCAACATATCTCCACTTACATCACTTGATCATTCAAATAGATTGGTTTTAAGAATCTGTCCTTGACTAAACTTCCACAGATTCTTAGACAGGCAAATATTCAAACTGACTTTTTGCTCGCCCAGCTTATTAAGGTGCTGACTCAACAGCCACCTCAAACCAGGAGAAGTAGGAAGGAGGCCATGCATCCCTATAGCCTGAGATTCTTGCTCAGCTCTCCGGGCTGACTGCTGCAATGAGTGCAAAAGGTCAGAGCCACTGCTGCATCCTTGTCACCCTGATGATCAATCATGTGCATTCGACATTCCCCCACACTGGGGTAAAAATTGGGCATCAGAATAGATTCAGAGAGCCAAGAAGTGAATGAGACCCTGCTTCACTTTCGTGATATTTTTACATGAGAAAGTCACTGGAGAATGATCAGGAAAGTTGATCCAAGGGTGTGTTCAGCACCAGGTTTTATCTCTGTTGGTATCATGGCATGGGTACTGAACTCAACCAGGGATGAGACAATCAAGGAACTAATCTGGGTCAAGACTTCAAAACAAAATCCCGATCTGTAAAAATTCACATGAAGCAGGAGTGCAGAGACTGAGGGCAGGGTCTGCTGGATGGTGAGGTAAATGAGTGAGGGTGTTGGCATTGGAATGAAGGCAGTGGAAATAAACATGGGAAATAAAGTCTGATTGTTATTTAACCATTTCTTAGAATTATGGCGTGCTGTGCAGTATAAATTCAACATCTGAAGTATTTTTATAAAAATATTGGGAGATTCCTGATAAGCACTTGCCAACTTCGTAGATGTTTCTGTTTTTGGAGGTGTCACTCTCCGTGTAGGGAGGGTCTCTGTGGACAGGGGACTTCATCTCTACGTAGCTGCTTTCAGAATGTTTGCAGGTCAGCACTGGTGGGTCTTTAATGGTAGCATAAGGGTTCTCACTGCTATTTAGTGAACACGTGCTGGAACTGCAGACTGAACCCTTCACATAATCTGTAAAAAGAACAAAAAAGTAAATTAGGGATCCCATTTTCCTTTGAGAAAGCAAAAACCTCTACAAAACTAGAAAGCTACGAAACTTCAGGACACCTTCAGTACATTAGAACACAGAACAGTACAGCACAGGCCCTTCAGCCCATAATGCTGTGCCGACCTATATAAACCTCATCCACATTCTAGCTATCCCCCTCTCTACCTCTCATCCCATAAGCCTCTATTTTTCTTTCATCCATGTGGCTACCTAGGAGTCTCTTAAATGACCCTATGGTATCAGCCCCTACCACCCCACACCCCCAGCAGTGCATTCCAAGCACCCACCACTCTTTGTGTAAAAAACCTACCTCTGGCATCCTCCCTGAACTTTCCTCCACACACCTTAAATGGGTGACCTCTAGTATTGGCCATTACTGCCCTGGGAAAAAGATGCTGGCTGTCCACTCTGTCTATGTCTCTCATAATCTCTATCAAATCTACTCTCATCCTCCATCTCTCCAAGAAGAAAAGCCGTAACTTGCTCAGCCTTTCCTCATAAGACATGTTGTCCAATCAAGGCAGCATTCTTGTAAATCTCTGCACCCTCTCCAAAGCTTCCACATCCTTCCTATAATGTGGCGACCAGAAATGAACACAATATTCCAGATGTGGTCTAACCAGGGTCTTATAGAGCTGCAACATTACCTCTCTGCTCTTGAAATCAATCCACCAGCTAATGAAGGCCAGTACACCATACACCTTTTTAACCACCCTATCAACTTGCGCAGCAACTTTGACGGATCTATGTACTAGAACCATAAGATCCCAATGTTCCTCCACACTGCTCAGAATCCTGTCATTAACCATGTACTCTGCCCTCAAGTTCGATCTTCCAAAGTGTATCACTTCACACTTTTTCAGATTGAACTCCATCTGCCACTTCTCTGCCCAGCTCTGCATCCTGTCTATATCCTGTTGCAACCTACAACAACCTTCTGCACTGTCTACTACACCAGCAACCTTGTGCAGTGTAATCATCTTCATTTATTAATTCAGCAAGAACCCTTAATCTGGAACATGTGACTTGACTTCTAGTCCAGAGTACACAAAACATTTCTGATGTGATTCAGTTTCAAGTGTAACTATCATACTCTGTGCAATAACACTGCATGCCTCTCTAGTACTCTCAACAGTGGCCCACTGCTCACTTTAACATTGTAATCTACCCTATCTCCCTTTCTCACACTGTTTCACATAATTCTCCCCAAACAATCATAGTTCAATTCTCACTTCCTGACTAACTAGGGCAGTACTAAAACATAAGAAACAGGAGCAGGAGTTGACCATCCGGCTCTATAAGTCTGCTCTGCCATCCATCAAGATGACGGCTCATCTTCTACCTCAGCACCATATACCAGCACTGTCCTCATCTCCCTTGATTCCTTTGATACCCAGAAATCTGTCGGTCTCTGTTTAAATGACCCCAGTAACTGAGCCTCCACAGCATCTGGGGTGAAGAACTCCCTCATAAAGAAATGTCTCCTTTTCTCAGTCCTGAACCCTTCCTCTGACAGGGACCCTGATTCTAGACTCCTTAGCCAGGGAAACATTCACCCTGCATCCTGCCATTTTCAATGCACCTGAGACCAAACCATCTCAGTGCAGTTTCAACACTGACATCCACCCAAAAATTAGAAAATCACCCAGATTTGTTCAAAGATAGCAGGACAAATCAAATTCAGCTAATTAACTGCCAAATCATCAGTGAAGTGATGGATGGTGTCATCAACAGAGTGAGCAAGAGCCACTTAATAATAACTTGCTAACTAATGGGTGGTTTGGGTTTCTCTATAATAACTTGGCTCCAGGCTCCATTATAACCTTGGCTGAAACACAGGAACACCAACACCCACAGGTTCCCCTCATGTTACTCACTATCCTGATTCCTTCAACAGCACTGTGAGAGCACCTTCACCAGTGGACACTTGGGACATTTTACTATGTTAAAGGCACTTCTTATATGCAAGTTGTTGTACAGGGTCTGCCAATGGCATGATTGAAGCTACCAGCTGGACTTCCACTCCCAGCCTGCTGTGTGTTTGTGGGGGTGGGGTGTGGGGACTGCACTCACACCACCTCCTGTCATTCTTCCAAGGTTTACATTTGATAACCACATCCCTGGGATGGCCCAGCCCATGGTTCATCGTTTGGTAAGCCTGGCCACAACTACAGCCCAGATTTCTACTGGCTTCCCACCATCACTAAGGGTGGAAGAGATACATCTGCAGAAGAAGAATCAATGAAGGATCCAAGGTTGAGGGAAGCAGTGGAGAGAGGCATCCATGGTGCATCGTGATAGTACAGGAGGCAGGAAGATCCAGGTTACATCTGTCGGGTCATTTTTCTAACACACATCACAAAGACTTGCAGCAGAACAGCAACAATTCATTCTTCAAAGCAAAGCTCTTAAACAAGAACATCTGAGTGACAGCTGTAAACATTCAAATTTACAGAAAGTGACCTTAACAAGTAATATCTGAGTGGAGCAGAGAGTGAGACAGGGATAGAGCTGCTCCCACCCCATCCAGCTGCTCCTTTGCCAGTGATAGTAACCCGGCTGAAACACCCTCCAAGCTCCAGAAATGGCTGGAAGCCTAAGAAAGAGAATAAGTTGGTTAATGGAAGAGTTACAGACATCTCACCACATCTACTGTTGGTCAGGTTTTCTTTGGTGCATGACTTGTCTCCTGCTGTTCACATCATCAGGCTCCCTCCTGCCCAGTTGTCCGTGGGTCTAGGGAGCTGCTCCTGGTGAGAAGGGTCAATTTCCCAATGCAAATACCAAGAGCTAATTCATAGAATCCAACATAAACTGGCCCTAGAGATTTACTTTGCAGTGCCCTCCTCCTCTTCCTGAAGGCCCTCTTTCACTGTGTACCATTCCAAAGGCTGCTGATACTTCACCCAAGGACACAGAATCAAGGTGAGCCGGGATGGTGCAGGAAGCATCGCAACTGAGTCAGACCTGGTCCTTAGCACGGCCCGAGTTACAGTGATAGAGTGTGGCTGCAGTGAGATAAACATGGAGTTCAGTTAAAACCCGAGCCAGCTGGTGGGGTTAGCAGAATCTGCTTTACTGTAAAAATGGAAATCTGTATTAAAAACTGAAAACGTTGGAAAGGCAGCTGAATGTGTTTGAAAAGAATAACAGGGCGATGGGGAAAATGTTGAGCAGTGGAAATGAATCCTCTTTAAAAGTGCAGACACAGACACAGCTACCTCCCTGTGCCGTTAGGTTCTGTGATCTTACATACACAGCAGAGCAAGCAGCATCTGTGGAGAGAGATAATGGGTTATGGTATTTCAATTCAATAGAAATGTGAAGACATAGTAACAGAGACTCCAGGCAGCAGAGTTTTTTTCTGAGACACAACACAGATTCCAAGCTGATCTTGTGTATTTACAGGGGGAGGCTGCCTTCCAGATGAGAGGATAAACTGAGATCTTTTCTACACTAAGGACTGGTTACAAAATGTCCCACTGCATTATTGCAAAGACGAGCAGCGGAGTTGTCCCAGATATCTGCAACTAGAGTTTCCCTTTCTTACGCACTTCACAGGACAGATACAGGAATGATCTTTCCCTTTGGGGAGTCTAGAACCACGGTCACTGTCTCTAAATACAGGGTCAGCCATTCAGGACAGAGATGGGAGGAAGTTTCTTCACCCAGAGGCTGTGAATCTTTGGAATTCTCTAGTCACAAGGACTGTGGAGGCTCAGTCTTATTGAATCAGAGCACATCTACTCCTGCTCCTAGTTCTTAAGTTCTTATGTCCAAGCAATAACTAAACAAATCCTTGTGTTATTGCTGGTTTATTGGAATTTGCTGTGTGCAAAATAATCAGCATGTTTCTCTAAGTCACATTTTTACGATCCTAAAATTGTGAAAAGTTTTATTGGTGAGTGAATATCTTGTGTCTGAAATGACTGAGAGAGAACTTGGATTAAATTTAACATTTACAAATCTAACTAATTTGATGGTAATTGACTTCAAGTAGTCACAATCATCCAGAGCTGCGGTGTGGTAAATTGTTACACTACACTAAGACGTTGATAATAATTCACTGTTTGTACCTGTGGCTTTGGTTGGATCCAGGCATCAACTGCATAATATTATTCTCACATAGGGAACCTCAGGTGTCCAGAAATATCAATGAGTTCATGTGGATCATTGACACCACACAGTCTCCCAACCCGTGCATCCTTTGGACAGGTCATCAGAATTATGGGTGGAAGTTATGCTGGTGTAAGGGTCTCTGGGTTCCAGATCCAACTTGGCTAACATCGTTGTTAGGATGGCATAGATCCATGGGTTTTCTCCCCCATAGACTGGGGAAGGAAGGAGGGTGAGTTTACCCATAGAGTAAATACATCCTTTTTTCAGAGATCCAGACTCTGCCCAACCTACATTCTGTGAGCTTGAACTGCCTCAGCCAATTCCCAGAGATCATGAGTTGGTTTATATCGGAGCAATGTGGACGGTAGTCTGCATGTCCAGGTTTCTTGCATTACAGATGCAAATTGTAAGACTGCACAGCTGCCTGCATCTGCATTGCAACATGGTAAGAGGGGCTCCCATAACCTCATACCATAGCTCTCGTACATTAATCAATTATCATCAAGCTCAATAGTCATGTGGAGCTCCTTTATGAGATCCATAGCTTCCCAATAAAGGCACATCAGTAATTTGATCAATAAAGGAAGTAGAGGTTGTGCATTTCTTTGTCAGCACTGTAATTCTGTGAGAGCCACAGAGGGGACAGGATAGGACAGTAAGAGTGACCTTGCTACCAGTGAAGATAGGCTCATGTGTAATATTACCGCTGCCATTTTAGCCTGAAACATTTCAAGGTAAAACTATGTTGAGAGCTTACTGACCTAAATCATTCAAGTTACTGTAGTATCGCCATTCAGGATGCAATGAGTTGTTGATATCTTGTCTACAGCCTTCTTGCCCAGAAAGCTCTACACTCTTGAGACTTGAGAAAAGCTGTTTTTTTCTCTGTTTGTGATTTAATAAAAGATTAAAATTTAGTTAAAAGGGCCAACTTTTAGCACATGCCAGACTTGTCACTTCAATATTAAAGCTCATTTTACACAATGGAATGCACCAGCTCAGTGTGACAGGACAACATTCTGGCGTTCAAGTAAATGATTACAAGTAATTGACTGACAAATGATCTCTACTCTGACTCTGACCGTGGAACAGATTCTACAAATTTTAAAATGTTTTTTTTAAACACTGCCACTTGGGTGCTTCAGTGTGACCAGGTACCAAGCTCATGGCCAGTTAAGGTCAAGTCAGCACCACGTTTTGTTTGATATCATTTCCCTTCCTCCAGCTCCCAGTTTACAACTTGGATTCTCTCCCCCAAAGTGGTATCTCCATCATGGCAGTGCAGGCATAATGAGAGCCCAGGTCTTAACTATATAACACTGCCATTGTGTAACAGAGCTTCCCGACACAGTAACACCTTTACTGCTGAATCTATTACTTACCTGAAAAGATGTAACATCGAAGGAAATGCTTTTTCTTCTGGAGCAACGTCAAACAACAGAGCCAGTGGAAATCCCACCCAGTCACAGCAACACAATACATATTAAAAGCTTAGATCACTAACACATATCACTATGCTGGAGGAACTCAGCTGGTCAGGCATCATCTGTGGAGGGAAATAAACCGTCGACGTTTCAGGTTGAGACGCTTCATCAGGATTCATGATGAAGGGCCTCGACCTGAAATGTCGACTGTTTATTTCCCTCCACAGATGCTGCCTGACCTGCTGAGTTCCTCCAGCATTTTGTGTTGCTCCAGATTCCAGCAGCTGCAGAATCTCTTGTGTCGCCTTATATCACTAACAGTTTGTATCACTAACTCGTTGGATCAGTAACTGCTTAGATCAGTGATGCCAAGAACTCATGTCCTAATCTATGCCTCAGGTGAGATTTATCAGTGCTGGGACAAGTAAACATTTCTGTTTGGAGAAAGGTAACCACCCCTCAACTCTCTTTTAAATGTGAGGCTCTAAATTGCTCTTTTAATCTACTTTCCTCTGGTCGCTCAGCATCAGCTGTAGTTTTGAGATTAGACAATGCGCTCTTGGCTCCACCTCTCTGAGCACTTGTGAGAATGCAGCTCAGTGACTGGATTCCCAAATGTTCTCTCTGCCTTGTAGGGAAGTCAGGCTACAGCACTGACCTACAATGATCAGCAACAAAGCTGCCTTCATAATTTGGCCCTACAGCACCTTTGGTTGCATTTCATGTAAAGCTCTCAACTGGATGTCAGTTTTGGGAGAAAGATTAGTAAAACAGCCAGCTGCAAACAAAAGGTGGATAGAGATCCTTTAAAAAGTTGAAACTGTTTTCAATGCTTGCCCAATTTTACCAAAGTATTTTTATAACTAGGTTTGCAGTGTTTGTGGCTTTAGATCACAAGAAGACAGAGTGCTATAAGGGCCACTGCAACTTAGTGGAATATTGTACAGATACATACCTTAATGTGACAGTCTCCATCTGGGTTATTGATAAAACGGGTGAGTCGGCCACACTGGGAGAGAGTGTGGTAACTAGGGTTGGTGAAACAGTGAAGGGTGCTGGTACTCTGAGATGGATCTAAAGAAAGATAAGTTAGCACAAAATATATGCACATGGAGTAAATATAAATATATTTAAAAGAGAGACAGAGAGAGAGACCGAGGCAGAGGGACATACAGTGGGAAAAGCAGCAAGTTCAAAAGATGAGCCTGAAAAGAGGGAAGGAGTATAAGAAAGGAAGTAGAGATAGAAAAAGAAAATCAATGAGAGATTAATCACTTCCAGTATCATTGTAATCCCCTATCTTCCAGTATCATTGTCATCTCTAGTATCTTCTACAAAAAAATCCCTGTGGACACAATTATGCTCTGAAGACTTTCAAATAATACATAAATGAAAAGCAGAAACAAAATATATTGAGTGCATGTCACCAAGTTAAAACATTGGTTGTGCGAGTAAAACAAATCTGAGCCAAGAGTAGATGCAGGAATACATTGCAGAGACTGACATGCACCAGGACACAGCAAGTCTGCAGGAAGAACATCTGAGATTTGAAGGAATTCTTGAGACTCTGCGAAACACTTACACAAAGTCACTGCAAAAATTACATCAGTTCAAAAATAAACCAACTTCTTTGTGAAACTTGAAATAAGTCTTTGTGAAATTAAGGAGAGTATCACCATGGACACGACACAAAGCCATGAATGAGAGAAACAGAGGCAGCGTTTCGAGCTGAAGACCCTTTGTTAGAACCTTGGTCAGATCTTTGACCTGAAACATTAACTTTATTTCTTTCCCCAAAGATTCTGCCTGACCTGCTGAGTGTTTCCCACATTTTCTGTTTTTTTTTTGTTTTAGATTTTCATGTTCAAACAGTCGCCAACTCCAACTCATACAACATGCATCTTTAATTCCACCTTTCACAATTCAGACCTACCCAGGATCACAGCTAGGTTCAAACATCTGATTCCAAATATCATTAAGACATCGACTATGCCATGTGAAATACATGCCCAAACATGCCCCTCAATGAAACATGCAGCATTAGAGAACAGGGTGAATAGCTGGAAGGGATTGGCTACTGTTTTCAATGGTAGGATAAAGGACTACCACTAATCCCATCTGATCAATGAATCAAACCACCCAATCACTCTTCTGTAAAATTACTAAACAATAGTTCTCATGTCACATACCTAACTGTATAAACCAGGCGAGTTACAGGATGACTGGTCTAAGATACTGTATATTTTGGGTATTTCAAAAGGCTCTTACAAGCAGCCTCATGAACAGGAAGTAATGTTGGCACACACATGACCCGCCATATCAGGCTGAATTATTTCTATTTTGCTATAATACTGAAGTAGAACAATGCAGAGAATTACAGATGAGAATGTTAATGATGTTGGTGACTTTTACCTCCAAAGATCAATGACCTCAGCAATAATTCTGTGATAGGAAACATAATGGCACTGACTTAAACATTCTCCCACCCTCCCTACCCACTTCATACCTTAGACCAGACTCTCTAATTCACAGTTACTCTAGAAAACTAGAATGGATAATTAAAAAACACCATTCATAAACAATTAATGATTTTTCAACTGAATGATTTCTACATAGCACATAGTTCACAGCCCAAACACTTCATCTACTGATGATGAAAACTGCAACATAATGAAAACTATATACATTTAGAAAACGCTGTTGGTGGATGAGCCACAGGTCATGTTGATTTCTTGAATCTCTGCCTTCCCACCACCATCACCCAGGGCAGCACTGAGCTTGGACACACTGCCTCAGGCTCTCTCACTCCTCCCCCCACCCCATGCCCACTCTATTACTTGATACATACTGTGAAACAGTGACAGTCTACTTTCTAGATTCTTATGCCAGTATAGAACAGAGCCATCACACACTAACCAGCTTGGTGAAACACTAATTGATTGACATGGATGCAGTTTTAAGAAATTAGAGGGTGCATATTCCACTGAAACTTCAGCCTTAAAAACAAGTTGAGCAGTTTAATCTCCCACTGTAACAATGAAGTTGTCCTTACCTGATAGGGAATAATCTGTATTAGTCATCCGCATGGCGGGGGTGTAGGAGACACTGGGCATGTCGTGCCCTTTCTCCTTCTGCTTCCATTTGTACCAGAAGAACAGAGTCAGCAGCATTACTATAATCAGGAGAAGAATAATGATCCCAGTAATGGCTCCAACAGAGTGCCTGTCTGATGCTAGAGCTGGACTGATTCTTGTATAGGGGTTCAGTTCATCCATTATCAGGGCAGCTGCGTGAGAGAACAGACTCATTAGATGAAGAACACGTTGTAATAATTATACTAGATTACATGGATTTACAGAGAATTTACAGCATGGAAACTGGCCATTCAGCCCATCATGTCCATGCCAGTGTTTAAACCTCTACAACCTTCCTTCATGTGTCCCTACCGCAATATCCTTCTCATACCTCTCCAGCATTCCCCAAACAGGAGGTCATGGGCTCATTGTGACTGATCTGCCATTCAGTAAGACCATAGTTGATCTTTCACCTCAGCCCACTTCCCTGCAACTAACCCTACATCCCTCAATTCTCTTCCTATCTATCCATCTCTATCTTGAACATACTCAGTGCTTGAGCCACCGGAGCCTTTTGGGTAGAGAATTCCAAAGAGTCAACATCTTCTGGATGAAGAAATTTCTTCTTATCTCAGTCCTGAATGGCCAATCCCTTATTTTGAACCTATGATCCCTGGTTCTAGACACCCTGGTCAGGGGACATATCTCTTTGCATTAACTCTGAAGAAATGTTATATGCTTCAGTGAGATCACCTCTCATTCTTCGAAACACCAGAGAGTTACAGGTCCAGTCGGCTTAATCTCTCTTCATGTGACAAACATGCATCCCAGGAATCAACCCGATATCCTTTGCCATATTTCCTCTATCACAACTTTCTATGGCAGGAAGACCAGATCTATACACAATATTCCAGATGTGGACTGCTGCTTGTCGTTTCTCTAGGTGAAGGAACCTTAGAACCACCTGGTATGTGGTGAACGTTATTTTCAGAGGAGGAAGGTGTAAAAACAAGACAACAAAAAGCTATTCTGTGATGTTCATCCAAACTTTGACCTAGAACCTTTTGCAGTTTTCACCAAAATTACTCGCAAATTCTGGCATCCGATATGATACTTTCAACAGAACAGAAGCTGTAGTTGCACAGACACAAGATTTGTTCCCCCCACATTACCGACCATGGCCTACTTAAATGCCACGTGCAAATCCTCAATGAATTGGATCAAGACTTCCCAAAGATTCATGCTCTAGATTCAGATTTTGGCCAGTAATCCTACTAACAACTGTTTTCAACAGACCTTGGTCACAGCGAATGCCTTTGAATCCAGGTGTACAATAGCAAGTCCCAGTCACATGATCACAGGTAGCATTATTCAAACACTCACACAGCTGTTGACAGCTGTAGCCAAATGTACCAGGAGGACACTCTGAAATACAATGGGAAATGATGCAATTAGGTAGCTCCTGAGGTCAATCAGTAACATTAAGGTTTACGGCTATTTGAAACAGTGAGCATCTGAATTAGCGTTTATGAAATGTTCTTTAAACAATGTTCTACTTGTGCATTTGTTTCTCCTGTATAGGGAGATTATTGCATTGAACAGCTGGATGCATTATTGAGCTTTCCAGAATGCACATTCTATTTATCCAGAACCTATTAAAAATCTTGCCCCTGTGTCCCTGCCCCATCAATCCTCTCCATTATAAATGCTCTGTCCTCATTTATAAAAAAGACTGCCTATATAGATTTCTTGCTCATTACCAGTGAAATATGTAATTATAAACTAGTCAATCCCTTGTTATGCAGAGGTAGGCAAGCAAAATGTCATCTTCAGGTTACAGCATGTTGTATAAATGAACCTGCACAGCTACATGGCACAGGTTGATATTTGGCTCTACTGCTGATTGATGGCTATCAGCCCACTTTGGTTTGCTTGAAACTTGGTCCTCTAGTGCAAGAAACTGTCCATGGCCCAATGTGGCACATTCAAACGGACAAGACTACATGCTGCAGGACACACTGAAGATCAATGCAGCCACCAAAAGTCTCTGAGGAGAAAGGTGACAGTTTAAGGCCCACCCACCACTGCACACTGAGGGCTGGAACGTACAGAAAATCCCCTTGCAATCATCATCGAGTCGAAACAATGTACCGCCTGGAAACGGGCCATAGAACCATACAGCACAAAACAGGCCCTTCGGCCCACCATGTTGTGCCGTCCATCAAACCACCCTCACACTATCTAAACCTTTCCTCCCGCATATCCCTCTATCTCACATTCCTCCATGTGCCTATCCAACAAACTCTTGAACCTGTCCAATGTATCTGCCTCCACCACCACCCCAGGTAGTGCATTCCATGCACCAACCACTCTCTGGGTGAAAAACCTCCCCCGACATCTCCCCTGAACCTCCCACCCATAACCTTAAAGCCATGCCCTCTCGTCTTGAGCACTGGTGCCCTGGGAAGGAGGCGCTGGCTGTCTACTCTATCTATTCCTCTCAATATTTTATATACCTCTATCATGTCTCCCCTCATCCTCCTCCTTTCCAGTGAATAAAGCCCTAGCACCTTAAGCCTCTCCTCATATTCCATACGCTCTAATCCAGGCAGCATCCTGGTAAATCTCCTCTGCACCCTCTCCAACGCCTCCACATCCTTCCTATAATGCAGCGACCAGAACTGAACACAGTACTCTAAGTGTGGTCTAACTAGAGTTTTGTAAAGCTGCATCATCACTTCGCGGCTCTTAAACTCAATCCCACGATTTATGAAAGCTAACATCCCATAGGCCTTCTCAACTGCTCTATCCACCTGTGAGGCAAATTTCAGTGAACTGTGAATATGAACCCCCAGATCCCTCTGCTCCTCTACACTGCCAAGTACCTTGCCATTTACCCTGTACTCTGCCATTCGGCCTACCACAACCATGCTGACCAGTGGGCACCCATGTGCACTAATCCCACCTCCCAGCACTTGGCCCTACCCCTCTGTACTGAAGTGACTCAAGTGTTCATCCAGAGACTTATTAAATGCTATGAACAACTATGCTTCAACCACTCTCTTGGGCAGTGCATTCCACATACTCACACTCTCTGGGTGAAGAAGATTCCCCCCAGATCTCTTCTGAATCTCTTCCCCCTTACCCTGAATCAATGCCCTCTTTTTTTTATTTATATATCTCTGATATGGGGGAAAGTTCCCTGCAGTCTACCCTATCGATACCCCTCATAATTTGATGTACTTTAACCTCCCCTTGTCCCCTCTTAACCTCCTCCGCTCCAGGGAGAACAAATCCATCCTCTCCATATAACTGAAATTCTCCATCCCAGACTACATCCTGGTGACTCTCCTCTGCACCCTCTCCAATGTTGTCACATCCTTTCTGTACATTGTTGACTAGAACTGCATACATGGGATGTATGTGAGGGAAAAATTGTAAGCAAACAGGATGATATGACCAAGCTGTGAATGGCAGCATGTCCTGCATTATATATTTTGTGAATAGAGGTAGTTTTGAGGGGGAAAAAACTGGATAACTGAACTGGGACTGGGTGGTGGATGGGACGGAGGTGGGGGGTGGGAGGGAATGGTTGCAGATACAATTCAGTTCTCAATGAGTTCAGTTCTCCTTTGTCATCCATTATCTCCTTATTTTTCTATTTGTATTATAGTAAATTACTTCCTAACATTTAAATTACAGCTAGTTTTGAAACACCCTAGAAAGACTCAAAGATTCCTCTTCATTCCAGTTGCATTGATGTCATAAATATGGCAACAGGTAACTAAGCACTTGATTTGACTCAGACTGTGCTGCTGTCCAAAATTAACACTGACAGTTTTTCAATTTTAATTTCAGGCTTTGAAGGCCAAGCCTCCAAACTAAAACATTTACGTACAACCTAAATTTACAGCGGACAAAATTATAGGGAAGTTTAATCATGATAGTGTGAAACACGCCATTTGTAAATAGGTTGACGTATTTACAAGACCTTTGCTATATTAGTTGGGAATTCCCTGTCTGGTTATACCAGTAAAGCTGATTATTCTGTAATCAAAACCAAAAGCTTCCACGTTGTCCACAGTCTATCTACTGCCAAAGTGAAGGCAGAGGCACAGTCAACAGCCTAGGCTGCTGTGGTGCAAATGACCGAAAATCTTTCCCATAGCACAAGCTCAATACCTGCCTACAATATATGCTCATCCACAAATGGCTGATGTGCTGGCAGCAACAGTGGTGGGAGATGAGGAGCAGCTGGTGGATTGGCTCTGAAAGAACTGCTCCAATTCTGTCTGGCAATGCATTACCCAGTGAAAATCAACGTTCCTGAGTTCTTTAAAAGCAGGATTGACAATTAATCAAACACTAATCTATGTATATAACTGCTGTCATCTAGCAGGCAGAAAACTTCAACAAATGTTTATGTGTTGCCTTGAGGCTATGAGAATATAACAGAAAAAATGGATCAATACATACACTGTTGAATCTTATCCCATTTCCTTTAACACCCCTTGTCCATTAATAACTCAATTTCCAACCAGCCTAATGTGTGAGAAAATGGATAAAATTGTGTGCCTAACAACTTCAGCAGACCCACTCCGTGATACTGCTTTCTGGTGCCTGACGAAAGTGTGATAGAGAGAGGTTTCCCCACCATGGGAAAATCCAAACTCAACGTGCACCACATGAATAAGCTCTGCAGTGAAAGAACATACATAATTGACAGGATTTCAAGATATCCTGTTAAAAAGAGAGGGCCAGTCTTCACTGCACAGCTACAACCAGACAACACATTTCATGGAGACAGGTGGGTACGTAATTGCAGAAGGGTGTTTGTACATTAATTAGAATGGGCGTGGGGAAAACAGATGTAATGACTAAACTTTGCTTATCCCATTCTGGGTCTATGCCACAATCTCTGCATGTGTGATGAGTGACTCTGCTGTAGTATGGCTTTGTGCTGAAAATATGCAGAACTACTTTTAAACGTAGTCCCATGTCAATTCACTGAGGTCATGTCTGGGTGCTGGTGAGGAAACAGGGTCACACAATTGGAAAGGTTCAGGACCTATCCTGTCCCTGAAAACCATTACCAGTCCAAGATTTCCTGCATTAATAACTGGTTCTCTTGTTGAACTCCAGAAATATATTCGGGGATTAAGACACCCAGCCCCTTAGGTTCCCTCCATTGAAATGAATGCAGAGAAATTTCACATCATTTGTTTCCTGCCAGGAGTGCCAAAGGCTTAAGGTTCCAGTAAATCCAGTGGAATTTTAATTACAAGAAAATCCCTACTTACTTCCTGAAGCCAGGAAACAAATGCACAGCAGTTTTATCATCAGGTGTTTCGTATCCCTGAAAGTGTTGCATAATTGAACCCTGTTGATTAATACTGACACAGGGAAACTGGATGATGCAATCCCCCATGTATAATATAGTCAGAATGTGTGTGTGTTGATGGGACACTTCCCCTTTGGTGTCTGCCTCACTCACTCTGCTCGCAATGTTTCCCGAAGAATCCTGTTCGACACTTGCATCCTCCTGTCGCATGGTCACAGTCTGCTCCATTCTGACACTTGCACAGTTGGATGCAATCTTTTCCAAAAAATCCCACAGGACATCCTGAAACACAAATTCTCTGTTAGAAAGGGCTTTGAAGAGTATTATTTTTTCCATCACCACATTCCCAACAATTAGGGAAGAGGATGGTTTGAGGACTACAAACAGTTCTAGGGTGACCAATTTACAAATTCCCAGCTCCCAGAACATCAGCACTTCTGGAGCTTCGTAGAGACAAGGAACAGAGACCTAGAGAAAGGGGCTTGTGCAGAATGAAAGTTGCTATTGACAGGGAGAAAAACAGGAGCAAAAGGAGCTTGGGCAGAGACCGAGGCATAGAAATAGAAACACTGGAAACCTTCAGGTCAGGCAACATCTGTGGAAAGTAAGAGTTGTCTCAGGCAAATGTCAAACAAATTTTATGCAAATGCAGAGCCAGGGAAAGGAGGAAAATGAAGAAAGAATAAATAGGAATAGCAGGCAGCAGAGGCAACAGCTAAAGGGATGATGGTGCAAAATGAAAAGGTGGAAATGCATTGGAGAGTTATCAGAAGATCTGCTAGTTTAATACCTTGAATGAGCTGGCTGTCTTACGAAAGGTTGAACGGGCTAAGGTGTGTCTACTGGAGTTTAGAAAAGTGAGAGGGGACTTGATTGAAACAAACAAGATCTTGATGGGTCTTGATAGGGTGGGTATAGAGAGGATGTTTCCTCATGGGGGCATCTAGAACCAGGGACTGTTTAAAAAATAGGGAGTCTCCATTTAAGCAAATAGCCAGTAAGAGATAGAACAGATATGTAGGCAGAATTATGGAAAGGTGTAAAATCCACAGGGTACTTGTGGTGGGTGACTTTAATTTCCCCGATATTGACTGGGGCTCCCTTAATGCCAGAGGCTTAGGTGGGGCAGAAATTTTTAGGTACATCCAGGAGGGTTTCCTGACATAGTATGTAGATAATCCAACCAAGAAAGGGGCCATACTGGACCTTGTATTGAGAAATGAGTCTGGCCAGGCAATCAGAGTTTCAGTGGGAGAGAATTTTGGGAACAGTGATCATAATTCCACAAGTCTTCAGTTAGTTACCAATAAGGATAAGACTGGACTTTGGGGGAAAATGCTAAATTGGGGAAAGGTTAATTACAACATTATTACGCAGGAGCTGGGGAGAGTAGATTGGGAGTGGCTGTAATTGGGTAAATCAACATCTGACACGTGGGGGTTGCTTAAAGGCCAGCTGGTCAGAATTCAGGACCAACAGGTTCCTGTGACAAGGATGACAAGGTTCGGGAATCTTGGATGGTGAGAGATGTTGCAAATTTAGTCAAAAAGGAAAAGGAAGCATATGCAAAGTTTAGGAAGCTGCAATTGGACAGGGGTCTTGGGGAATATAAAGGAGGAAGGAGAGGAGTTCAACACATAATCAGGAGGGCTAAAAGGGGCCATGAAATGTCCTTGGCAAGTAGGATTAAAGATAATCCTAAAGCATTTTATATATACATTAAAAACAAGAGGGTAACTAGGGAGAGGGTAGGACCACTTTAAGGATAAAGGAGGGAATTTAAACCTGGAGCTAGGGAAAATAGGCAAGGTACTAATCGGCATTCACCAAGGAAATAGAGGATAGTGAGATCAGTGAGGGGTATAGTGATATTCTAGGGCATCTTGGTATCAAGGAGGAGGTGTTGGGTCTCTTGAAGAATATTAAGGTGGATAAGTCCCCAGGGCTTGATGAGATCTATCCCAGGTTATTGAGAGAGGAAAGAGACAAGATTGCTGGGCCCTTGACTGAAATCTTTGTATCCTCCTTAGTCACAGGCGAGGTCCCAGAGGACTGGAGAATAGTCAATGATTTTCCTCTATTTAAGGAGGACAGTAGAGACAAAACAGAAAACTTTGGGCCAGTCAGTCTTACATCAGTGGTAGGGAAATGATTGGAGAAGATTCTTGGTGATTGGACCTACTCACTTCTGGAAATGCATAGACTTATTAGGGATAGTCAGCAATGCTTTGTGCAGGGGGAGATTATGTCTTACAAACTTAGTGGATATTGTATACATGGGACTTTAGTAAAGCTTTCGACGTTCCCTCATGGTAGGCTGATCCAGAAGATTAAGGAACATGGGATCCAGTGAGGATTCAAAATGGGTTGGTCATAAAAGACAGAGGGTAATGGTGGAGGGGTGTTTTTCTGACTGGAGGTCTGTGACCAGTGCTGGGACCACTGTTGGGTTGATTAATAATTCTGCAGACAACACAAAAATTGGTTAAGTTGTGGTTACTGAGGAAGGTTGTCAAAGGAGTCAGCAGGTTATAGACCAGCTGGGAATGTGGGCAGAGAAATGTCAGATGGAGTTTAATTCAGATAAGTGTGAGGTGTTGCACTTTGGAACGTCAAATGTAAGAGGAAAGTATACAATAAATGGCAGGATCCTTAGGAGCATTGATGTACAGAGGGATCTTGGGGTGCAAGTCCATAGCTCCCTGAAAGTGACAACACAAGTAGATAGGGTGGTAAAGGTGGTGTACGGCATGCTTTCCTTCATAGGTTGGGGTGTGGATTATAAAAGTCAGAAGTAATGTTATAGCTGTATAAAACTTTGGTTAGGCTACCTTTGGAATACTGTGTGCACTTCTAGTTGCTACATTACAGGAAGGATGTGGAAGCTTTGGAGAGGGTGCAGAAGAGGTTCACCAGGATGTTGCTAGGGTTAGACAGTATTAGCTATAAGGAGAGGTTGGGCAAACTTGCATTTGGATCAGCGGAGGCTGAGGGGAGACCTGATAGAAGTATATAAAAATTATGAGAGGCATAGATAGGGTAGGTAGATAGAGTCTTTTTTTCTCAGGATGGAAATGTCAAATACTCAAGGACATAGCTTTAAGAAGAGAGGGGAAGGTTTTAATGAGATTTGTGGAGCAAGTTTTTTTTTACACAGTGACTGGTAGGTGCCTGGAACACGCTGCCAAGGCAAAGTGATGGAAGCGAATATTGTAGCAACATTTAACAGGCATTAAGACAGGCACATGAACAGGCAGGGAATGGTAGGATATAGACCATGTGCAGGCACATGTGCAATTTAAATTGGCATCACGGTCAGCACAGACACGGTGGGTCGAAGGGCCTGTTCCTGTGCTGTACTGTTCTGTGTTCTGTGTAAACGAAAGTCAGGTCTAGATATGGTGTAAATGGGAAAAGCAGAATTTCTTAATTGCCAGTAGATGTTGAGTGTGGAAGGCTGTAAAGTGCCCAGCTGGAAAACAGATGATGGGTCTTCAGCTCATGTTGGGGCAGAGAGTTTAGAGTGGGAATGGGATGGAGAATTAAAGCTGCAGGTAACTGGTGGCTCAAATGCTCACCCATTGCATTTGGTCGTGTCAGTGCTGACAAAACCACATTGATAGCAACAAGCACAGTAAACATGGCAGTGAGGGGCTTCAGTTACAAATTCACAATCTCATCATCCACATCTGGGAAGAGGAGGTTGTATCAGGGGACATCAGTGATCATGATCATCTTCAAGATAGGAGACATCCGACTGGTAACACTGCTGTATGACTCATAGAAACTCACTGCCAGGGCCCTTCTCAACTGTTTCCTGAGAAGCTGATACCCGAGTCGCAGTGTGGATTCCATCCATCTGGAGGGACATTGGATATGATCTTCACCGCGCGACAACTGCAAGAAAAATTCAAGGAGCAGCACCAGTCACTTTACCTGCCCCTCACTAAAGCCTTTGACTCCAGCAATTGGGAGGGTCTGTAGAACATCTTCATCAAATTTGATCGCTACAGAAATTCGTCTCCATTTTATGTTTGCTCCACAATGGCATGAAAGCTGTGAAACCAACCAACAGTCTCAGGGAAAGCCTCAGTGAAGACTGGCACGAAACAAGGCTGCATCATGAATTTCCTTAATCTCGTCGCAATGCCCCAGTTCACCTCCAACAAGTAAAGCTAATTTTTAGAACCAATGGGAAACTGTTCAACCTATGATGACTGTACTCTGTAACCAGGTTCAGTAGATGGATGACACTGTGCATGCTTGGAATTCAAGCTCCAAGACACTGCTGATTTGATCACCGGAGAATATGAGAGAAAGGGCTTTACGTGCAACACCCTTGTGACCAAGATCCTCCACTAACTTGACTCCACCGCACCACACCGCCTTCAAATAAGAAAGATTCAACTGGAAACCTGGAAAATGCAGACTATTTCCCATAACTCTGGAGCTATCTCTCAGTGAAGATAGACACTGATGATGAAGTTCATCATTGCTTCCAATGTGCCAGCAGAGTTTTTGGCCGATCGAGGAAAAGACTATTTGAGGAGCAGTATCTCAGACCTGACATAAAATTGGTACTGGGCAGCAGTGACCACAGTTTTCCTACATGCTTCAGAACCCTGGACTTCACCCAGAAGGCATCTCAAGGCACTGGAAAGATAGCACTGATGCAGCCTTTGCAAAATTCTTCAAATTCACTGGAAGGAGAAGCAAACCACCAGTGAAGAAGGCAAAAGAGCAATTACTACATTTCCTGTGGTTGGATGGGCAGTGTGGGAAGGGGGTGTATGGGGAGGGTGTGTTGTGGGAAGAGGGTGTAGGGGAAAGAGTTGTGTGGGAGGGGGTGTGTGGGGAGGGATGTCATTGGTTGTTGCTGAAGAAGGCACCAGGAGACAGCAGAGAGATGTCTCCCTTTGGAACACTGAAAGGGGAGGGGAGGGGAAGATGTGGCCCGTTGTGGCATAACATGGGGTGTTGGAATGATGGTGGTGATCCATTAGACTGGGGTGGGTGAGGCAAGGGAGGAACCCTGTGTGCAGACTCTCCTGTACTTCTTTTCTGCAAAGGCTTTGAGTTCTCTTTAAAGAAAATTAAATCCCATTCTCAGGAGGGCAGTTTTCCAAACCACCTTCTGGTGGGTTTGCCAGCCTATCAATTACTCTGAAAAATGGGCACTTCTGAATTTTCAAAATATTGACCCCTGGCATCCGGAGATCCCACAATTAGTTGTTACAATTTGATTTATTGATAAAAGACTCAATGTCATTAAACTGGTTAATAAAACATCAGCAAAATGTGTATTACAGAACAATGATCTTATCAATTTACTTTCAACCAAAGAAATTAAGATTAATGACTATGTAAATTAAAAGTTTGTTGTTTTATTTTGTTCCGCCACAAGGTGGCAGGCTCATCCTAGATTGGTTCAACTGAAACAGTTACTCACTCTGCGTGCAATACATGCCAGTCCAGCCCTGTGTACATCGACACTCTCCATCATAAGCATTGCACACTGCTCCGTTATGGCAATTACATGTGTGGATACAGTTGGGGCCCCAGTAGCCTGATTGGCAAGCTGAACAGAATGAGAAACCAATGGACAAAGAAAGAGAAACAAAATTTACATGAAAGTAGCAGAATG
Organism: Pristis pectinata; assembly: GCF_009764475.1. Lineage (NCBI taxonomy): Eukaryota > Metazoa > Chordata > Chondrichthyes > Rhinopristiformes > Pristidae > Pristis > Pristis pectinata. Next base: position 1,659,391 of record NC_067432.1, read on the forward strand.
GTTATTGCGAACAGCGACAAATGAGTTGAGTCTTTCCAGGCCTTAGCATTTAGTGCATACATGGAGTAGGATTGATGCTCAAATTAGTTCTTATTTCAATTCATCATCATTTTGATTAGAACATTTTTTGGTGAGAACATAAAACAGTACACCACAGGAACAGGCCCTTCGGCCCACCATGTCTGTGCCGACCATGATGCGAAATTAAACTATTCCCATCAACCTGCACATGGTCCATATCCCTCTATTTCCTGCCTGTTCATGTGCCTATTTAAATGCCTCTTAAAAGATGCTAGCATATCTACTTTTCTACCACCTCCCCTCTGAGCACATTCCAGGCACCTACCATGTGTAAAAAAAACTTACTTTGTACATCTCCTTTAAACATTCCCCCCTCACCTTAACATTCATCCTCTAGTATTTGACATTTCTACTCTTGGAGAACGACTCAGACTATCTACCCTATCCATGCCTCTCATAATTTTACATACTTCTATCAGGTCTCCCCTCAGCCTTTGACATTCCAGAGAAAATAATCCAAGTTTGTTCAACCTCTCCTTATAGCTAATAGACTTCAACCCAGGCAACATCCTGGTGAACCTCTTCTGCACCCTCTCCAAAGCTTCCACATCCTTCTTACAATGTGGTGACTGGAACTGCACGTAAATGTGGCCTAACAATGTTTTAGATATCTGCAACATGACTTGATAATTTTTATACTCAATGCCCCAAATGATGAAGGCAAACATGCCGTACAACGTCTTCACGGGCCAATCCACTTGTGTTGCCACTTTCAGGGAGTTATGGACTTACACCCAAGATCCCTCTGTATGTACATCAATCTCCTTAGGGTCCTGCCATTTTCTGTATACTTCCTTCTTGCGTGGCGACATGTTGCAAGCTGCTCAATACTAATACCATTTGACCTTTCAAAATGGATCACCTTCCACTTGTCTGGATTAAACATTTCTGCTATTTCTCTGCCCAAATTTCCAACTGATCTATAACCTAGTGTATGCTTTGACAACCTTCCCCACTATCCACAATTCCACCAATTTCCCTGCTGTTTGCAAACTTACTAATCAGATCACCTACACCTTCATCCAAATTATTTATATATATCACAAACAACAAAGGTACTAGCACTGATCTTTTTGCTACACCACTGGTCACAGACCTCCAGTCAGATAAACAATCCCCCTCCCCCACCCCCCCCCCCCCCCCCCCCCCCCCCCCCCCCCCCTCAACTACCCTCTGTCTTCTATGACTGTTAATTTTGTATCCAAGTTACCAACTCAGTGTGAATCCCATGGATTAATCTTCTGGACCAGCCGACCATGAGGGACCTTGTCAAATGCTTTAATGAAGTCCATGTTGACAACATCTACTGCCCTACTACTTTGATCAATCATCTTCATTACCTTCTCAAAAAAACACAATCAAATCAAATTTGTGAAATACAGAGATGAAAACAAAGAAAATGCAATGGTTTGGACATAATAATTCAGTAATGTTTCTCAAATATGTGCTTAAAAAGGAAAGTGATAATGGGAATCTAATATGAGCTGTAAAGTACTTTGGTTAACTGTGATAGTTTGGGTTTACTATTCATGCAGCTGGCATCATGGGTGGGAGAGATTGGTTTTGAACTCTTCTATGGGAAAAGTCTCATCAATGCACTAGAAGACAAACAGTCCAGGATTGCTCAGATTTGTCCAATCACAAGAACTGCCAGGCAACTCGAATATGCTGAAGCTCCAGTGAACCAATGTGTGGACCCACATTCACAGAGCAGAAAGTATCCATCCCATGTGTGCAGTAAATGCTAATAATCCAAACATGTAACTGTCCATTTGCTCAATGTGTTCAGTAGCTGACATCTCTTTATCACTCTCTGTCAGTCATTCCAACCTTTGCCTTACTGCCATCACATAACAGATTACATCCAGAAGCCAGCCAGCCTGGTCCAGTGGCAGTAAATTGTAAAATGCATGAAAACAATGTCTGGAAGATAAATAGAGCATTTAATTTTCAGTTTCACTAAGTGAAGCATTTCCTTCTGGTTACTTCTTGCCATGTGATGATTTATATATGACGTTCCAAAGCCCATTACCAAAACGAGGGTGGTATAATGACTGCATCTCTGAGCAGCCACAGTATGGGGAAGGGACTGCACACAGAGCCACTCATATCAAAACTTAGCATTTTCTGGTCAGGCACATTGCCAGGAGGAGGGAGGGGTTAAACACATGTGGATACGACAAACCAGTCAGCTCTCTGCATATCCAAATGAAAAACGCTGGCAGAAAACATACTGCTCAAACAAAGAGAGGAGTTTTCCCTTAATAAATTCTCAAAACAAAACAAATAGAAATTAATCAAAAGCTGAAATAAAAGTTTCAAACATCAGCACTTAATAACACAAAAAAGTCTGGTAAGACATGAATAGAAAATTAAAACAAAACTCCTTCCATACTCTAATTTCATGTGCATTGATTGCTTATTTGGACTGGGATTGGGGGTCGTTGAGATCCTTCCTAACTGAAAGAGCTGAATCACTATGCATCAGCATGGAACTATTTGAAGCTGACTCAGAGTGACTGTTTTATAGCACAAGTTCTTCCAACTAACAAGTTCTATACTTTGAATATATCCATTCAACTCCCTCACAAACAATAAATGAGTTGCTGGTGTCAGGCATGCCTTTGGACAAATTCTTCAATATCTCTGTGTTTACTTGGTAAAGTACAGACCTACTTCTCATTAATGTCTTGTTCTAAGAAAGTTCTAGCCCATAGCATCTAATGTTGTAGTGTAGTGATGCTCCACAGCTCCTGGCTAAGGGGATCTCGAATGAACCTTTGTGGCTTCAGTGAACAAGGTAATCTGGTGACCCTCCACATTCACCAGGGAGTTGTGAAATTCAAAAAGCAGAGAATTTCCACTTCAATTCATTTTCATTCATTTCAATGTTTTCCCCAACTTTAGGGAAGATCAGGATAATTGGCAAAAATTCCAGATGGGAGATGAGTTTAATGCAAGGGGTTATGGCTCTGGGCCACAGGCTGGAAGCGAGGTGGGAGCAGATTGAAACACAACTTTAAATGGGGATTTAGTGAAATGTTGGAAAAGATTAATTTTGCGGGTTCCGGGGACTGAGAGTAACAAGACTAATAAGATAGCATCTTCAAAACCCATCATAAAGATCCTCTGTATTGCTCCTGTTTCAATGAACCTGCAAAGTCTGTGCTGAATTTTGAAAATGTTATCTTGTTAGTTCAGCATTGGGGCACCTCTGTCAATCATTTTGCTGGACTCCTGGAGAACAATGCTGCTCCCTCCATTGTTCCAGCTATGTTATGTTTATGTTTGTTTAACCAGGATGTGCTTCAGTCTGGAGTGGGATTCAAGACAATTAGCAAGGTTAAAGGGATGGAATAGTTGGGATCCAGGGAATAATGTGTTTTATATAAAGTACAAATATGAATCTAATACTTTTTGTTTGCACAATCGAGACATTTGATTGCAAACCATCAGATGTGGAATAATTCACTGTCTGTAAAGGGACACCGGACAGCTAGTAAGGTGCTGGATAAATGAACATCTTCTCATTACTTACTCTGAGAACAATCTCTTCCAATCCAGCCTGGGTAACACTGACAGGAGCCATCAATAGGGTTGCAAGTGCCATTGTTTGCGCAGAAGCAAGTGCCAGAGCAGCTCTTCCCAAATGTTCCACTTGCACAGACTGTGGAAAGAAACATAAATGCAGACCACATTCATTAGCAAGCTGTTGACACACAGGACTTTTGTTTGATCAAGTTATTCATTTCCCTGAGCTACTCAGTCCTCCCCACACTCTTTCACCTCCCCCCCCCACCCCTTTCTGTTCTCATTTTGATTTGGAAGCGTAGCGTGAATGGGTTGGGGGTGGGATGGGGAGGCAGCTCTGAGGAAAATCTAGGTGTAACACTCATGGATCCTGAAAAGGAGCCTTCAAATATGGGTCTTCTCTTTGGTGTAGGAGGAACTGGGTCTGTAAGGGGGATCTAGGTGTTCCCATGCACAAATCACAGTAAGTTAGCAGGCAGGTGCAGCAAATACTTAGCAAAGCAAATGGAGGAGAGGAGTGTTCTATCACAAGCACCTAAAAAAGTTAGATGTATATTGTTTGGAGTTTAGAAGAAAGAACAGAAGATAGTGGGCTATGACAGGGTAAATGTCGAGATGTTTCCACTGGGGGTGGGGCATTATTACAAGATAAAGGACAGTCTTTTAAAACTATGTAGGAATTTCTTCTCACAGAGGGTGGTGCATCTCTGGACTTCTCTATCCCAGAGGGTTGCAGAGGCTGGATCATGGGGTCTTTAAAGAAGAGTTGGGTACATTTTTGATAGACAAGGTAATGGAGTGATGGGAAACTGCCACAGAGAGGACTGGGGCATATCAGTCATAATTGTATTGAATGTCAGGGCAGGCTTGAGGGGCCGAACGACCTACTCCTGCTCCTGTGTTCTTGTGTGCTTTGTAGAGGCCAAGTTGCTAGATATTTTTAATAAGGAGGTAGGCAAATGGAGGTAGATAAATTTCTAGGCACAAGAGGCGTCAAGGGATATGGGGAACGATTGGGATAGGTGAGCAGCCATTATTATATTGGAATGGCAGAGCAGGTTCAAGGGGTCAAATGGCCTACTCCTGCTCGTACTTTCTTTGTTTCTATGTTGCTTGTTACAAGTTACTCTTGCTTTTCTGTTTTACATTCCCATTTCTCTGCACCACACACAGTCCACCTAGATAAGGCCTTGCAGCCTAGGTCATGGCTGCTCTGCTCTGGCTACATAACTTGGAGTAATACACTCTAATGTGTTCCCTTGTCCATGAGACTGTCAAAGCCAAGCCTGAGAGTGAGGAGGTTATAATGTGTCAAGCCCAGTGCTGAGAGGAAGTCAGCACATTGCTGGTAAGGATGCAAATTTCATGTCTTTAGCATTGGCAACCTATTGACTCTATAATATAAAGCAGCTTAGGAAATGCCATGCCAGTCTGTATTATGGAAAACCATATCCATACGAGTCTCTGCTTTTGACTGCCAAGGACATTTGCAGGTGTAATAAAGGCATTTCAATGCACACCACAGGACTGAGCAGTCAGCTCACGAATCCCTGAGGAAACTCAGTGCAATAAAATGGACAAGGGGCAAGTGAGGGCAGTCAGTCTGAGAAATTCAAAAAATGCAATCATACTAGGACTGCAGACTCAGCAGCTGTCACACAGCACTGAAGAAAGAGGAAGTGTAGAGCACCGAGGTAACAGCCTCATTGAGAAAAGAGAGAAATGAGTGACTGCAGCAGCCTCAGTACATTGTGTTACCTGAAACAACAACACAGGTCCTTTGGCTCAGTCTGTGCTGGTGTTTTTAACACTTCAGCTGCTTTCTCATACCCATGTATCCAGCCTGTATTCTGCTTTCCTTCACTCATCTCTCTAACCTATTGTTGAATGTTACCACGATCTCTGCATTGGACAAACACTCCATAACCTCTGCATAAATGATTAAACAAAAATCTCTTGTGTTGTACCTTATTCCTGTGCTCAGCCCTTTCGGACATGCAATTTGTTGAAAACTCTCTGATCAAGAGTCTTCCATGTGTGAAAATCGATGTTATAATAGTGGGTGTGTGAGGTGCACCCCTTCTGCAGGGATATGTTACTCTAATGCAATAGCCTATGTGCCTTACAATCGCGAATCCCTGCTTTTCACAACCTACATAAGTGATTTGGATGAGGGGATCAAGTGTAAGATATCCAAGTGTGCTGATGGTACCAAGCTGGGTGGCAGTGTGAGCTGTGAAGAGGGTGCAGAGAGGCTTTGGGGAATATAGATAAGTTAAGCGAGTGGCTTAGGAAACAGCAGATGAAATATAACATGGGAAGGTCTGAACTCATCCACTTTGGAAGCAGAAATAGAATGGCAAAATATTTTTTAAATGGTGTGAGATTGAAAGGTATTGGTGTTCAGAAGGATCTGGGTGCTCTGCAAGAGGATTTGGTCTTAGAGTCTCTTGAGCTCAGAGGAATAAGTGGTGTTTTCATTCAAACATACAAACTTCTTATGAGGCAACAGGGTAGTCATGGAGTCATACAGCACAGAGACAGGTCCTTCAGCTCAACTCCATGCCGACCAAGGTGCCTTCCTGAGCTAGTTCCATATGCCTGCATTTGCCCTGTATCCCTCTAAACCTTTCCTATCCATGTACCTGTCTAAATGTCTTTTAAATGTTGTACTAGCCTCTATCACTTCCTCTGGCAGCTTGTTCCATAAACCCACTCACCTTAAACCTATGTCCTCTAGTTTTAGACTCCCCTACCGTAGGATAAAGTCTGGGACCATCCACCTTATCTATGCCCCTCATGATTTTATAAACCTCTATAAGGTCACCCCTCAGCCTCCCATGCTCCAGTGAAAACGGCCCCAGCCTATCCAGTCCTTCCTCATAACTCAAGCCCTCCAGTCCCAGCAACACATGGAGTTGATGTTTTCCCTGCCTGGGATGTCTAGAACCAGGGGTCAAATCTCAAAATAAGAGGTTGGCCTTTGAGGACACAGACTGAAAAGAAATTCCTTTACTAGTGAATCTTTGGAATTTTCCACCCAAGGAAGTGTGGAGGCTCAGTCACTCAGTCTTTTCAAGACAGAAATCAATAGATTTTTTGAATATTAAGGAAATTAGGGCATATGGGTTATTGCTGAAATAAAAATATCAGCCATGATCTCACCAAATGGTGGAACAGACACAAAAGGTCAAATGGCTTACTCCTGCTTCTACTTATATTTATCTCAAGCCTTCTGCACATCATTGCATCTAGAATGGGTATTAGAAGCTGGGGTCTTTTTTGAGAAATTGAGGCTAGGCAGCTATATTTTAAGGTTTAAAAAATGAGAGGTGTCTTCAGTGAAACATACAAAATCTTCAACAGGGTGGACGTGGGGTGGATGTTTCCCCTGGATCACGAGTCTAGAACCAGGTGCCAAAGTCTCAGATAAGAGATAGACTTTCAGGCTTAGTGCGGAGCAGTGGGTGGCAAATCTTTGAAATGTTTTGCCCCAGAGGGCTTTAGGGGCTCAGTCATTGAGTTCATTTAAATAAAGATTGACAGATTTCTGTATATCAGCAGAATCAAGATGTATGGGGAAAGTGCAGAAAAATGGTGCTGAGGTGGAAAGTCGACCGTGATCTTGATGAGTGGCGGCTCATGCTCAGAGGGGCTGAATGGCCTTCTCCTACTCCTATTTCTGATGTCATATGTTAAATGACATCACTGCAATTTATCCCGTGACTTCCGACAGCCACACTAAATTGTAGGTTGTCAAATTCCACCAGGGTGGAGATTATGATTTCGCAGTACTTGATAGAATTTGTTTCTTTCCAGTCTGTTTCATCCACTCTAACCCAATCACGTTAATCGCCTCTCTGGTGCAAGGAGTCTTCATTTCTTCAGTCGTTATTTGTATTTCCTCAGAGGTGGATCCTAATGAATCTACAGTGGATGCTCTGCATTGCTGCAGCATCACTAGGAGCCCACAGCTGGAAGTTGTAGCAAGCACATCTGAAAACCTGGAAGAGTGTTTAAGGTACTGAGTTGAAACTAAGAAGAAAAAGAGGGTGCATGACAAGATATTGGCAGGGTAAGATCAAAGAAAACCCAAAGATGTTCAGTAATTACGTGAGGGAGTGAGACTTCAGAAAGAACAAGTAGGTCATATTAGATTTCGAAATGACAGCCTGAACGTGGAGATGGACGAGATGACTTTGCATCTGTGTTCACAGAGGTGGAGGAAGATATACATGTTGGTGTTGAGGAGGTGAAATACAGAACTGATAAATCATCAGGTCAGGATAAAATGTATCACATACTCTTAAAAGGAAGCAAAGGAGGAAACAGCCCAGGCTTTGACAATAATTTCCAACCCATTTTGGCTAAAGGTATGGTTGTGAAGGAATAGAGTGTTGCTGATGTGGTACTGAGGTTTAAAAAGAGACAAGGATAGCAAAATAAGTGATTTTAATGAGGACAGAACACTTGATGGAGTCTACAAGTTTTAGCAAGGTGTTTGACAAAATCCCACATGGCAGATTGAAGGAGAAAAGTATAGCGCAAGGAATCCAAGGGGAAGTGGCACATTGGGATAAGAATTGTCTGAGTGGCAGGAAGCAAAGAGTAATGGTGAGCACAGTGTCAGTAGTTGGGTTCCATAGGGCTCAGGGCCCTTGATTTTTAGGATATATATATATATATATATATATATATATATATATATATATATATGTCTTGGGATTACAGATTGGGCCACATTTAAGAAATTTGCCAACGCTGTCAAAATTGGCAATAAGTACAAGTGAGGAAGGAAGTTCTAGGCTAAGGGAAGATGTTGAAGGACTGGTTAGGTGGGCAGAGAAATGGCAAATGGAATTCAGTCCCGAGAATTGTGAGGTAATGCATTAGGGGAGGACAAACATGACAAGTAAATAAACAGTAGGATACCGAGCAGTGTAAAGGAAAAGAGGGATATTGGAGTGTGCATCTGCACATTGACAGGGATTTAGCAGGGTGGAGAAGGTGGTTAAGATGGCATATATGTTACTATCCTTTATTGGCCAAGGTATTGAATACAAAAGCAGAAAGGTCATACTGGAACTGTATAAAATGTGAGTTGGGCTACAGTGAGAGCACTAATGCAGTTGTGGTCACCACACTACAGAAAGAATGTAACTGCACTGTAGAGGATTCAAGGAAGATTTACAAAGATACTGCCAGGTTCGAGGATTACAGTTCTAAGGAAACATTGTCAGTGCTGGGTTGTTTTCCTTATAACAATGGAGAATGAGGGGATTTAATTAGAACATGTAAAATTATGAGGCTGAGGTGAGATGAAGTGGGAGAACCTATGCATCTTAGCAGAGAGCTCAGTACCTAGCGGGCATTATTTTAAATTAGTAGAAGGATTAGAAGGGAGTTAAAAAAATATATTTCATGCAACACATACCAAGGGACTGGAACCTGCTGTCAAAGGGTGGAGTAGGAGACTGAAAATACTTGTCCAAGCACCTGCAAGGGTGTAGAAAAAGAGCTGGGGAGAGGAATTTTTTAGGCCAAAGGCCATTTTTGACCAGCGTGAACACAATAGCTGAATGGGCTCCCGTGTGTGTAGTTCGCTGACAAATTCAAGTGTAACTGATTTTGTTCAGCCCAGAGGCACTGTGACCCTTGGAGGAGCTGTGTGTCAGCCTTCGTCTTTGAAAAGGTGAGAAGGGGGGAGGGGCATGATGATGGTTTGAAAGGATAAGGCTGGTTGAGGGTTAGGAGAAAGGAAAAATTATATAACAGCATATTTACAGTTAAAAGATGATAAAGTGAAGGAAAATTCCACTATTAGTCAGACCTTGACTGGAACTGAGTCTGTGAATGTCCCTGACTATCAGTACCTATAATGCAGGAGTGATGACAAATGTTGTTGAGGAACACGTTTATATAACTTTTGCCCTCAATTCTTCCCTCTGGTAAGGTTCCTTGTTTAGTGCTGAGTTCAGTGAACCTGTCTGACATATTCTTGGCCTATGGACTGTATGTGGAAAGGGACATCAGCCAGAGTGCCTGCTCCTGTCCATATCCAGGAATCCTTTCAAGCAGTCAGTGTGTGTGGATGCACAAAAAAGTCAGCATCAGTCTCACCGGTGATGTCTTGCACAGCTGGGGATCTTGCTGGCAATTATTTGCAAGGCATATACTTGTGGACCTACTGTTTCTGGAACTGTACCCCAGTGGCAGAGTCGATGCCTTCAGGAAATGGGGGACAAAGAAAAATTTGAGAAAAATGATAAAAAAAATTCCCCCAGGTGAATCTTTTGCCTCAATGCGTGTATACTAATTTGATCAACTATTCATATAAAGTGAGTTCCTGAATTATAGCATGTTCTTCCTTAACCACCCCCTACACAGAGATAAAATTTTCCAGAGCTCTCACCATGTGGATTACTCACTGATCATTGTTGTTGCAAATTTTAAGGAAATGAAAACAATTTTATAGGTTATTTCATACTTCAGATTACAAATATTTTATAACTTTCAAAGAACTTTTTCCACAAACTTTATTTTAGTTAATCAGGTTCCAGCCTTGAGGCCACACATAACCCTTCTGAGCCTTTTGATCAAACAATCATATCGACCTCAGACCACTCATTTGGCAGATTAAGCCCTCAGTCAATTAGAGACTCTTCTTGTTTTAAGTTGCACATGACAGACATTCTATAGCACAGCAAAGCAAATCCTCCTTCAGATGATTTCTTTGATGGTATACTGGGGCTATTTAATGTACTGGGAATTAATCATATTAATCTATATTCAATCAATATTTAATTACTGTGCATAAAAACTTTATGAAGTTGAGCAAATAAACTATTTGGAAAAAAAGTTTGGCAATCATTAGAAACTTATAATTAAAGCTGTTAACAAGCTTAGCACTTATTTCAGGTAAAGGGCCATGGGAATACAATCAAACTTTTCAGAGAAAAAAATCAAAGGGATAAGCCTGCATGGTGCCGATGTAACATCTCGTTAGTTCGAAACACTGCTTCAGAACAAGGTTACATCATTACCACCATCCTCCAACCTATAAACAGTGCTCATGTTCTCCATTGCTGGACACATTTTATAAAACCTTTTAAAGTGTAGAGAATCAAGAGAAGAGAGTTTAGGAGGAGACCAGCTTGGAATCACACTATCAAAGTAACAAGAGCCTATAAGTTCCTGCAAGTGATGAGCCAAAGACACAGTCAGTTTGTGCTTGGTATATCTTGCTGTATTGCTGAACCATCTGCTCAGGCACCTAGCTATAAATAAAGAAAAACACCCTCTGCAAGCTGCCCAGAGATGTCCAGAACAGATAACCGTTACATTGTTCCACAGGATCAACACTTTGATCTCATGGACTATTGAACTGCAACCACAGCATGACAATGCTCCCTACCTTACCACACTGCACAATCTGCCAATATACTGGGGTTCATCAATAGTAATAGTGGGTCCACAAGCACAGTGGTCTGTCTATATGAACAAAACGGGAGCTGACTCCATCAATAAGCAGCTGGCCAGATACACATTGCACCCACTTCCTAACAGAGATCACAATACTTCCATATTAAATCACCTGCGTCAGGCTTACTTGAACTGGGGGTTGGCCTGACATAGTCAAACAAAACTAACAATTCTGTCAGTGGTTACTGACAGAAGAAAACTACAGAAGCTACAAAGAACTGCAACTAGATCATCCTGGCAGAGACTGCTGGGTCTCAGCAGTCCTTCAGAAGCCTCAACAGATGGGATGCCTTATATTCTAGCCCTCCAGCAGTTCCAGGACTACTGATAACTAGTGATACCATGCACTGCTGCCACACAAAGATGCCTAATCATGGAGGAATAAAATGCTTCCACTGAAGCTGCAGCAGGGACACATAATGAGCAAAGGGATCAGGTTTGAGGATCTCAATGACCCACTAGCATTCCCAAATCCCTCTGGTACTGCAGAAATATCCTGCAAGATATCTTGCTGGCTCTAGTAACTGGTGAACCAGCCACATCTCTCAGGCAGGTAATTGGGATATGTACCTGAACTACCCTTTAAGGAAATCTACTCTGTCCAGGAATGGCTTCAAGCATATTCAGCAACACTCTGCTAGCTTCCCTGTGTCACAGCCTTTCCTTGCCCTACCATAAACTCTTTAAAGACAGTGAAAACCGTTCTCAAGTACACCCCACAAAAAAACTCTTGCACCATAGACATTGCCTCTATGTTTGGAGAATACCGATGTTAAGCGGGTAGACAACAGCTGGAGATTAACAATGTGAAGCAGATACACAATCACTTGTCTTGCCCCATTTTATATGAAAGACCCTAAACCCAGAAGCATGCTAAATACAAAAATTTTCAGTCTTAAAAAAGCAATGGAGAAATTACAGGATGGGACATAATTAGAACCATAGAAATACTAAATACACAGTGGACATACTTGCATATTTAGAAGATACAACAGTCAAAACGTATGCAATTACAGAGAATATAACCTGACTAAGTAGGATGTACAGTCAAACTCCATTAATCTGCCATCTGAATATTCAAAAAATCCCAATGGTTCTACATTTGGCTCACCAGGTGATGTCTGCTGAACTCCCTTCAAACTCACAAGGGCCCCACTTTCTGTGCCCCATTGAAACTCACCAGGGCCCCACTTCCCATGCTCCCTTTAAAGTCAACAGGTTTTCTAGGAAATGTATTACACTAATATGTAATATCTGAAACAAAATTGAGTTAAAATTATGTTGGGGAATTCACAGGAATAACATTCAATAGTCCAGAAGATCTGACAAGACTGGTACCACCACAGTCCTGAGGAATATTGGAAAATGCACATGGGATCACACTGTGGGATATGTAGAGGGTTTACTGTCAGAGATTTATACAGAATTCATGCTGAGAAAGGTGGGATACATGGGGAATACGCATTAGGAAGGTCATTGAGTATACAGAAGATTCACACTAAGTGCGGAATCAATAGGGAATTTTAAATAGTAAACAATAGGATAAATTGAGGATTAAGATTGGAATATAAAAGATATGCAGCAAAAATAATAATGTGATATATAAGTGACAGAAGGAATAGTCAGAGAATAGATATGGGATGGTGAGAGGTTTGAACTACATACAGACAGTATCAAAAGAGAAAGTGTGAGAGACAATGAAAATTTGTGGACTGTTATATCAGTCTTTTTTTTCACTATATGGTATAACCTTATGTATCATTTATGTATAATTTATATTCTGAGTGTTGTCTGTGCCTATGTGCCTGTGATGCTCTGCAAGTTTTTCATTGTACCTGTACCTCACTGCACATGACAATAAACTTGACTTGACTTGAGTTAATTTATAACAAATAACTGTTTGTATTGGTCAGGGAAAATTATAACAGACAGGTTTATCTGAAAGTTAAGAACAAATTGCAATTGGTTGGTTACACAATACCCACAACTCATGCGGTTATACAAAATGAAATCATTAGTAACATTCCATCCCACATTTTGGTTATTTCAGCTTTCAAAAACGGTATGAAATATAGCTGAGAAAATCTCCACTGTCACTGTTCTGATAAAGACAGGTTCAATACATTTAACGCACACTAAACCTGCCACTGAATTGCCTAATCACATTGTTTGCTGTGAAATGCTTATTTTTGCTTTCCATCACCAAGGAGTCTATTAGTTAAAACAGTAATGCACTGCATAAACCTTTTGTGTACCGAGCTCTAAAGCAGAAGGGTCAACCTCCTGGTCAGTAATGTTTAATTTTGAAGAAATGCTGGTCAGCGGTATTGTCGGAGATTGAAATGTGTTTCAGATTTTATCCTAGATTGAAGAGAAGCTTTAATATTATATTCTGTTCTTTACTAAGCTCACTTCCAGCAGTCTAATCATTTTCCATCCTGGGAAATTATAAAAAGAGTAGGGGAATGGACTAATTAGATGTCTCTTCAAAGAGCTAGCTGGATGGCCTGATTTTGTGCTGTAAGATTCTATGATTCTATCCAATTCTGAAGAAAAAATAAATATTACAAATTCTGACTGTAATGAAGAAAAGCAAATTACATTCCTGACTCAATACTACAAGTGCAAAGAAAACCATCGCGCCTGGAAGAGAGAGTGAGGAATTTGGCGTGTTGGTATCAGTGAGTGACAAGGTGCAGGTTCAAAGTTATGAATCCTTATACAGTGAATCTCCAGCCTCAGCTCTGAGGTGTTCTAGGAATCAGAGATGTTTTACAAAGTGAAGAGCCACTTCAGTTTTATGTTCATGCAGAGGCTTCAGTAACTCCCACTGAATATGTTCAAGCCTGACATATTCCTTACCTTGGTCGCAGAGGGGACCAGTAAAGCCTGACAAGCACTCACAGTGGCCTGTGACATGATGACAAGGTCCATTACTGTGCACACACTGGGGACAAGCTTGGTTGCAATGATGGCCATAAAATCCAGGAGAACAGACTGAAAGAAAACAGAAAAGCTCCTAGAGTAAACAAATTACTCAGGGTTTCTTTATAAAATACTGATCAGAAGATTATCAAACACTAAAAGAAATTCCAGAGCTCAGGTCCTGGAAACCACAAATGGATGAGTGATGAAAATCAGTGATGTGCCAGAGGCCAGAATTACCTCTTTGTAAGCAGGCATCTGTAAGATAGAATGATTTCCTTCCCTCTTGCCAAGGTAATAAATGGAGTGAAAGGAAAACAGACTGAAAACCCATAAAAATCTGACCAGGTTAGGCTTCATACTTACTCCTCTGGCACGTGGCTCCTCGATATCCAGGTGCACACTCACAAGTTCCATCCTCAGGTGAACAAGAGCCTCCATTTTCACAGTTACAGGAAATGGAGCAATTTGGACCCCAGCGTCCTTGCAGACATACGTTGTCACAGCGAATTCCTGGGGAAGCAAATGGAACAGTTTTGAACACAACATAGACATATCCCTAAAATCCTCTGACTCCACTGGAGTTTGAGGTGGCTGAGAGAAAGGTTAAAAGTACTTAGGTTCAGTGCTGGGACCTCCGATATAAATGATTTGGGTGAAAATATAGGTGGTCTGATTTGTAAGTTTGCAGATAACATGAAAATTGGTGGAGTTGTGAATAGGGAGGAAGGTTGTCAAAGATTATAGCAGGATATAGATCAGTTGGAAATTTGGGCACAGAAATGCAGATGAAGTTTAATCTGGACAAGTGTGAGGTGACGCATTTTGGGAGGTCAAATGCAAGAGGAAAGTATAAGTTAGTGGCAGGATTCTTAGGAGCATTGATGTACAGAGGGATCATGGGGTACGTCTATAGATAAGAGTGCAACACAAGTAGATAGGGTGGTAAAGAAGGTGTACAGCATACTTGGTTTCATCGGTCAGGGCACTGAGTATAAAAGTTGGCAAGTCACATTGCAGCTGTATAAAATTTTGATGAGGCTACATTTGAAGTATTGTGTGCAGCTCTGATCACCACACTCTAGGAAGGATATGGAGGCTTTGGAGAGGGTGCAAAAGAGATTCACCAGGATGTTGCTTGGATTAGACTGTATATAGAAATCTAATTCTCCTGAAAATAATTAATTATTAAAAAAATATATTCTATCCTTTACCCCTCCTGAAAAATGTTCATGTCAATGGTTCCTTGAGTGGGAGAATGAGTAGACATTCATTCCCACACTTTATCAATTCCTCTATTTAACAGATACTGAAAGCACACCTGATTCACCCCTTTTACTATCACCCTTAGGGAAGTATATAACACGTTGATTTCTTATGACAGCACAAACAGAAATGGGGTTTCGAGTTTGAAAAGTCTGAATGGGAATTTGTATCTTACCATGAAGTATTTCCAGGACTTGAATATCATGCATTGTTAATCAAAACCAATTATATTATCAAAGGTGCCCCTTCATCATTTTGGATTGCAAACTACCCAATCTACTGAAGCTTCCAAAGAAATAATGATCAATGAAGCATATCTTCACTTTTCACCAATTCCTCAACAGCCCACTCAAACTCCTACTTCCGGTCCTCTAGCCAGGAGACCAAAAATTCAGTTAATGACATTTCTCTGCATGAAGATACACCTTCTGCCATTAGTCCTAACCTTGGCTTTTAATAGTTTGTACCTATATCACTTGCCCTAGAGTCAGGAAATAATGTTCAGGATTAACCTTTTCAAAGTGACATAAACCTTATATACCTCTATAACATTTTCTGTCTTTTCCAAGATTTAGAGTTCAAGTTGCTAAAACAATTCCTCATCACTCACTTTTCTGACAGGTCTTGTGGGCCTTCTGTACATCATTTCCAAGACTTGAATGTTTCCCTTGTGCCTTGTTGACCAGAAATGATCACATTATTCAAGGTACATTGTGACCAGAGCTTACACAGCTCCAGCACAACGGACCAATAAAACATTCTGTTTGCTTTGTTTCTGCTGTACAATGACCAGATAGTATTGTTGCCTCTAATCTCTTTCTCAGCTATTTTGACAGCATTCACTTGGTGACTGGTTTTGTCTTTCACAATGTAACACCATGGACTTACTTATGATGAATGTCATCTACCGTAAATCCGCTCAAATATTGTTGGGAAAATATTGCATGGAACATTCTTACCATTCCATGGCACTTTATTCATTTAAGGAATGTTAGTGCCACCAGCAAGGCCAGCATTAATTGCTAATCCCTCACTGCTCTTGAGAAGGTAGTGTTGGACCACTGGAGTCTGTATGGTGAAAGTGCTCCCACAGTGTTGTTGAAAAAGGAGTTCCAGGATTTAGACCCTGAAATAATGAAGGAACAGTGATGCATTTCCAAGTTGGGAGTGTGTGCATTTGGAGGGGAACATTCAGTTCTTGGTGTTCCTTGATGCCTGGAGCCCTTGTCCTTATGGAAGAGACTGCAGTTCTGAGAGATGGTGTCAAAATAGTCTTGGCTAGTAAGTGCAAAAGATTTTGTAGATGGCACACATTACTGCCATGGTGCCCTGAATGAGGGAGGGAATGAATGTTTAGGGTGGCAGAACAAAGTACTAATCAAGTTGGTTGCTTTAACCTGGATGGTGTTAAGCATGTTGAATGTTGTTGGAGCTAACAAGCAACTGAAGATTATTCCATTATAGCTTCATGTGCCTTGTAGATGGTTGAAAGGTTTTGGAAAGTCAGGAACAGACATTCTCTGAAGGATACCCAGACTCTGACCTGCTCTTGTAGCAACAGTATTTAAATGGCTGGATCAATCAGGCGTCTAGTCAGTGGCAATCCTCAGGATGTTGATGGTGGGGGATGTGGCAATCATAATGACCATGAATACCAAGGGTAGGTTATTAGGCTATCCTCTGTTAGAGAGTGTGATGGCCTGAAGAATGAAGATTCACCTGCAACTGGTGGCAGTAATTCCTCTGACTACTCTGAAGTGTCATAAGACTCAGGAGCAGAATTAGGCCATTTGGCCCATCAAGTTTGCTCTGCCATTCATTCATAGCTGATTTATTTTTCCTTCTCATCAACCCCATTCTTCTGCCTTCTTCCTGTAACCTTTGGTGCCCTTGCTGATCAAGAACCTACCAACCTCCACTTTAAATATACTTGGCCTCCACAGCCTTCTGTGGCAATGAATTCACCATCCTCCGGCTAAAGAAATTCCTCCCCATCTCTGTTCTAAAGGGATATCCTTCTATTTTGAGGCTGTGCCCTCTGGTCCTAGAGTCTTCCACCACTGAAAACATCTTCTCCACATCCATTCAATCCAGGCCCTTCAATATTCCATAGGTTTCAATGAGATCCCCCCTCATTCTTCCAAACTCCAGTGAGTACAGGCCCAGTTGCCATCAAACGCACCTCATACATTAACCCTTTAACCCCGGGATCATTCTCGTAAACCTCCTCTGGGCCCTCTCCAACGCCAACACATCCTTCATTAGATATGGGGCCCAAAACTGCTCACAATACTCCAAATATGGTCTGACCAACATCTTATAAAACCTCAGCATTACATCTTTGCTTTTATATACATAAATGACCTGAATGAGTATGTTGATGGGTGGGTTAGTAAGTTTGCAGACGATACCAAGATTGGTGGAGTTGTGAATAGTGTAGAAGACTGGCGATGGATACAGCTTGATATAGATCAGTTGCAGATGTGGGCAGAGAAATGGCAGATGGAGTTTAACCCGGATAAATGTGAGGTGTTGCACCTTGGTGGGACTAATGTCAAGACGCAGTACACTCTTAAGGGCAAGACCCTTAACAGTGTTGAAGAGCAGAGAGGCCTTGGGGTGCAAATCCATGGCTTACTGAAAGTGCCTACACAGGTAGACAGGGTGGTTAAGAAGGCTTATGGAATGCTTGCTTTCATTAATCAAGGTATTGAGTTTAGGAGTCAAGAAGTTATGATGCATCTCTATAGAACTCTGGTTAGGCTGCATTTAGAATATTGCGTGCAGTTCTGGTCGCCTCACTATAGGAAGGATGTTGAGGCTCTAGAGAGGCTGCAGAGGAGGTTTACCAGGATGCTGCCTGGATTAGAGGGCATGTGCTATCAGGAGAGGCTGAACAACCCTGAGCTCTTTTCTCTGGAGCGGAGGAGGTGGAGGGGTGATCTGTCGGAAGTGTATAAAATTATGAGGGGCATAGATAGGGTGGACAAGCTATATCTTTTTCCCATTATTGATAGATCCAATACCAGAAGGCATGTATTTAAGGTGAGAGGGGGTAGGTTCAGAACAGACATGAGGGGTACATTTTTTACTCAGAGTGGTAAATGCCTGGAATGCGTTGCCTGATTTATGGGTGGTGGAGGCAAATTCATTGGGGGCTTTTAAGAGGGGCTTGGATGGGCACATGAATGAGAGGAAAATGGAGGGATAGGGGCATTCTGTAGGTAGGAGGGATTAGCTATGTCAGCACAACATTGTGGGCCAAAGGGCCTGTTCTGTGCTGTACTGTTCTATGTTCTATATTCTGGTCCTCTTTAAATGAATGTTAACATTGCAGTTGTCTTACTTACTACCGACTCAACCTGCAAGTTAACCTTCAGGGAATCCTGCACTAGGACTCCCAAGTTCCTTTGCACCTCCGATTTCTGAATTTGCTCTCCATTCAGAAAATAGTCTACACCGTTATTCCTTCTACCAAAGTGCATGACCATACACTTCCCTACGCTGTATTCCATTTGCCACTTCTCTGCCCATTCTCCCAACCTGTCCAAGTCCTTCTGAAGACTCCCTGCCCCTCCACCTATCTTTGTATCATTCCCAAACCTGGCCACAAAGCCATCAGCTCCATCATCCAGACCATTCACTGACTCTCCTTTGTCTATCCTGCCTGCTACTTCTTCAAAGAATTCCAACAGATTTGTCAGGCAAGATTTCCCTTAAGGAAACCATGCTGACTTCGGCCTATTTTATCATGGGCTTCCAAGTACTCCAAAACCTCATCCTTAATAATGGACTTTAACATCTTACCAACCAATGAAGCCAGGCTAATTGGCCTATAGTTTCCTGTCTTTTGTCAAAGTGGAGTGACAATTGCAATTTTTCAATCCTCTGGAACTACTCCTGAATCTAGTGATACTTGAAAGATCACTACTAACGCCTCCACAATCTATTCAGCTACCTCTATCAGAACCCTGGGATGTAATCCATCCAGTCCAGGTGACTTATCCATCTTCAGGCCTTTCAGCTTCCCAAGCACCTTCTCCTTAGAATAGCAACTACACTTACTTCTGCCCCATGACTCTCTCAAATTTCTGGCATGTTGCTGTTGTCTTCCACAGTGAAGACTGACGCAAAATATTCAGTTTGTCCGCCATTTCTTTGTTCCCCATTACTACTCCTCCAGCGTCATTTTCCAGGGGTCTTATGCCTCTCTTTTACTTTTTACATACCTGAAAAAACTTTTGGTATCCTCTTTTATATTATTGGCTAGCTTACATTCATATTTCATCTTTTCTCCCTTATTGCTTTTTTAGTTGCCTTCTGTTGGTTTTTAAAAGTTTCCCAATCCTCTAGCTTCCTGCTTATTTTTGCAATATTGTATGCCCTTTCTTTTGCTTTTGTGCTGTCTTTGACTTCCCTTGTTAGCCACAGTTGCCTCATCCCCCTTTGGAATGCTTCTTCTTCTTTGGGATGAAATGATCCTGCATCTTCCGAATTACTCTCAGAAACTCCTGCCATTGCTGCTCTACCGTCATCCCTGCTAGGGTCTCCTTCCAATCAACTCTGGCCAGCTCCTCTCTCATGCCTCTGCCGTTACCTTTACTCAACTGTAAGTTCAACACATCTGATTTTAGCTTCTTTCTCTCAAACTGCAGGGTGAATTCTACCATATTATGATTACTGCCTCCTAAGGGTTCCTTTACCTTAAGCTCCCCAATCAAATCTGGTTCATTGCACAACACCAAATCCAGAATTGCCTTTTAGCTAGTGGGCTCAACCACAAGATGCACTAAAAAGCCATCTCAAAGGCATTCTACAAATTCCTTCCCTTGGGATCCAGTACCAACCCGATTTTCCCAGTCTACCTGCACACTGAAGTCCCCCATGACCACCGTAACAATGGCTGTCTTACATGCCTTTTCTATTTCCTGTTGTAATTTGTACCCCATATCCTGGCCACTATTCGGAGGCCTGTACCTAACTCCCATCAGGGTCTCTTTACCCTTGCAGTTTCTTAACTCTACCCACAAGGATTCTGCATCTTCAGATCCTATGTTACTTCTTGCTTAGGATTTGATTTCATTTTTTAACAACAAAGCCACCCATCCTCTCTGCCCACCTGCCTGTCTTTTTAATAGGATGTATATCCTTGGATGTTTAGCTCCCAGCTGATGCCCACAATGTTGTGCCTGCCAATTTCTAACTGCGCTATAAGCTCATCTACCTTATTTTGTATACTGCGAGCATTCAAACATAACACCTTCAGTCCTATATTCACCACCCTTCTCAAATTTGTCTCCATGTTGCCTGAAGTTAAATTCTTATCCCTTTCTAAACTTTATGTCTTGTTTTTCATTCTGGAGACTTCAGTAACCTCTCCTGCACTCTCCTTCCCTTTTACTTTATCCGTACTTTTCCAAACTGTTGAACCCACCCCCCCCCCCCCCACTACTAAAAGAGAGTAAAAGAGAGGCAAGGGTGGACATTGGACCGCTGGAAAATGACGCTGGAGAGGTAGTAGTGGGGATCAAAGAAATGGCAGATGAACTGAATAAGTATTTTGCGTCAGTCTTCACTGTGGAAGACAACAGCAACATGCCAGAAATTCGAGAGGGTCAGTGGGCAGAAGTGAGTGTAGTCACTATTATTAAGGAGAAGGTGCTTGGGCAGCTGAAAGGTCTGAAGGTGGATAAGTCACCTGGACCAGATGGACTACACCCCAGGGTTCTGATAGAGGTAGCTGAAGAGATTGTGGAGGCGTTAGTAGTGATCTTTCAAGAATCATGAGATTCAGGAATGGTTCCGGAGGACTGGAAAATCGCAATGTCACTCCACTCTTTAAGAAGGGAGGGAGGCAAAAGACAGGAAATTATAGGCCAGTTAGCCTGAGTTCAGTCGTTGGTAAGATGTTAGAGTGCATTATTAAGGATGAGATTTCGGGGTACTGATAAAATAGGCCAAAGCCAGCATGGTTTCCTTAAGGGGAAATCTTGCCTGACAAATCTGTTGGAATTCTTTGAGGAACTAACAGGCAGGATAGACAGTCAGTGGATGTTGTTTACTTGGATTTTCAGAAGGCCTTTGACAAGGTGCTGCACATGAGACTGCTAAACAAGATAAGAGCCCATGGTATTACTGGAAAGGTACTAGCATGGATAGAAGATTGGCTGACTGGCAGAAGGCAAAGAGTGGGAATAAAGGGGGCCTTTTCTGGTTGGCTGCCGGTGACTAGTGGTATTCCACAGGGGTCGGTGTTGGATCCGCTACTTTTCACGTTGTATGTTAATGATCTGGATGACAGAATTGATGGCTTTGTGGCCAAGTTTGCAGATGATACGAAGATAGGTGGAGGGGCAGGTAGTGTTGAGGAAGCAGGGAGTCTGCAGAAGGACTTGCGACAGGTTGGGAGAATGGGCAAAGAAGTGGCAGATGGAATACAGCACAGGGAAGTGTATGGTCATGCACTTTGGTAGAAGGAATAAAGGTGTATACTATTTTCTAAATGGGGAGCGAATTCAGAAATTGGAGGTGCAAACAGACTTGAGAGTCCTAGTGCAGGATTCCCTAAAGTTTAATTTGCAGGTTGAGTCGGTAGTAAGGAAGGTAAATGCAATGTTAGCATTCATTTTGAGAGGACTAAAAATATAAAAGCAAGGATGTAATGCTGAGGCTTTATAAGGTGTTGGTCAGACCACATTTGGAGTATTGTGAGCAGTTTTGGGCCCCATATCTAAGAAGGATGTGCTGGTGTTGGAGAGGGTCCAGAGGAGGTTTACAAGAATGATCCTGGGAATAAAAGGGTTAATGCATGAGGAGCATTTGATGGCTCTTGGCCTGTAGTTGCTGGAGTTTAGAAGGATTGGAGGGGGGGTATCTCATTGAAACCTACCGAATATTGAGAGGCCTGGATAGAGTGGACTTGGAGAGGATGTTTCCATCAGTGGGAGAGTCTAGGACCGGAGGGCACAGCCTCAGAATAGAAGAACGTCCCTTTAGAACAGAGATGAAGAGGAATTTCTTTTGCCAGATGGTAGTGAATCTGTGGAATTCATTGGCACAGACGGCTGTGGAGGCCATGTCATTGGGTATATTTAAAGCAGAGGTTGGTAGGTTCTTGATTAGTAAGGGCATCAAAGGTTACGGGGAGAAGGCAGGAGAATGAGGTTGAGAGGGAAAAACAAATCAACCATGATCAAATGGCGGAGCAGACTCGATCGGCCGAATGACCTAACTCTGCTCCTATGTCTTATGGTCTTACTATTTAGTTTGAAGCTCTATTCACAGCCCTAGTTATGCGATTCGCCAGGACCATGGTCCCAGCGTGGTTCAGGTGGAGCCTGTCCCATCGGAACAGCTCCCTCCTTCCCCAATACTGGTGCCAATATCCCGCAAATTCAAACCCACTTCACCTACACCAATCTTTGAGCCATGCATTTAACTCTCTGATCTTATTGGCCCTGTGCCAATTTGCACATGGCTCAGATAGCAGTTCAGAGATTATTACCCTTTTGGTTCTGCTTTTTAATTTAGTCCCTAGCTGTTCAAATTCCCTCAGCAGAATCTCTTTCCTTGTTCTACCTATGTCTTTGGTACCCACGTGGACCACGACTACTGGATCTTTCCCCTCCCACTCCAAATTCTTCTTCAGGTCAGAAGAGACGTTCTGAACCCAGGCCCCAGTCATCTTAAATATAGTTGTGAAAATGCAGTCTGTTTGATATTATAAGTACAGGTAAATGCATTCCTCTCGAGCAAGTTTAAGGTATAGAATACAGCAGAAATCTTTGCAAAAACATTTACTGTTGCTGACAACAGTAATCCAAAGAACTCATATAACATGTGATATAAAGCATTTAAAGTTAGTCATTGAATATGTAGAGGAAAAAGCTGGCATTTTCTCTAACTAAGTTCTAGGAACCCTCTGTCCCATACCTTTGATGATTTTCTATATTTAACATTATGCCTTTTTTTTGAGGAATGCGGTTCTAAGTAGAGCAGATGGAAGGAGATTATAATATAAAGTTGTGAGGAGCAAGATTCATTTTCTTCAAGTCACATTAACAGAGCAAATGCTAAGGTGTTAGGTGATTTATTCTAATTCTGTACCATGAATCTGTAAATGCTGCTGATCTTGGATGCTATCCTCAGAATAAGAGGCTTTTATCACCAGCAGGCACAATGGAATAATGGGTCGTGCATTTACTTAAGGGCCTTGACATTTTCAACTCTAAAAGCAAACCATGCCCCTTCAACATTTGATGCTTTAATTTTAGTAAATTTTCTCCATGATTAAAGAAAAGCAATAATGTTTGTTCTCATGTTTTCCCATCATTTTAAAGGTTAGTTAGTATATTAATATACCACAATTTTCCTATGAGGATATTTTTATTTTCATTTTTGGAGGACATTGGATGGGACTAGAGGAAATCGTTACAGGCAGCCTTCAGAATCGGGTATCAGAATTGCAATTTCCAGCTTCATTCCATATTTTGCAGGACAGCATCTGGATTCGAACCGGGGATTCCCTCAAATATAATGGTTCAGATTTGAAAATTCACCATGAAAAGCATTAGCAGATAAATCAGCACCCTGACACATACTGTTAACATATTGATTAGAAGTTATTTACAGCTTGCTTCATGCCGACTTCTTTCTCCTTTCAGAAGTAAGTGACTGGTCTAATCAGCAAGAGGTTCTGTGAGTAGAACAAGATGCAGCTTTGAAAGTGAAAAAGAGCATTGTGGATACAGCTTTCTCACATGTCATTTCAGTTGATTTTGGCCTCCTCAGATGAAGGAATTCACCACCAAGAAATTAGACAAATTTTGCTTATGCTACTGAGCATTCACTGCTCAAACTCCAAACTCAAGACTGTCTCTACCACACCACAGAGCCATTTTACTTTCAGTAATTCTTGACCTCCCGTGTGTGTGACCCTCTGTTGTTATTCATTTAGATCTCCTCTTGGCCTTTCAGGCCTTCATCCCAACCCCCTTCTACAACAGCTGGAAATAATATAACCTCTAACAATTCCCCTGGTCATAAGGCAACAGCAGCTGGAAATACAATGCTGTTGTAAAAGGAACTTGCCACAGGAACAGTGCTGCACAGCCTGTTACATTACCATTCTTGTGGCATCCAATGAGACTTTTAATTTAATACAAATTAATAACAAATTAGGGGCTTTCTCCCACTTCTTTCCCTTTCTTTGGAAACTGCACCAAGACTTAGTTATTACATGCAACACAGTTAACTTTCATCTCATGCATTAAAAAAAGGAACCTATTATCACGAGGCAGTCTGTGAATGAGCTCTGGACTAACCACCCTATCTCCACCTTACAGTTCTTCTCTGGCTATGTCCTTTTAAAATTCAGAAGAAGGTGCATTTTGATTAAGGGTTTTTTTTAACATGCTGCATCATTAAATCAAAATTAATCAAACAGCTTAAATTTATTGAAATAAGAGAGTGAAGCCAATTTTACATGGGGCTTATACTACACTTAGTACTTATTAGAAAGAACATCAGTCAGAGCAATAGCAAGATCCAGCCTGAAGCATAAAAAGGAATTCCATATTCAAAAAGTCAGAAAAGGTCCGATGCCAGTTGTGGAAGTGCACCAGATCTTACTCTCTGTAGAAATATGCAAGTTTCTCATTTAAAATCAGTACAGCAAATATCATAAGTTTACCTGCAGAATGAAGCTGAAAACTATCTTTCAACCCTCAGATCATCTCTTCCCTTCTAATAACACAGTTTTACACAGTGCGACGTTCTGCAAGGACCCATGGGCAGATGGCAGTGCACCTGCCACAGCAGAGAACAGCAGCAGATATATCTGCACCTGGGATTCTCCACATGCTGAGCTCCTCAGGCCAGTCTCTCTAGTCACCCATACCCTCTTGCATACCTTCCATTTTTCCAGCACCAATAATGTAGTAAAAATCAAGGCACTGCACAGGAGTGTTATCAAACAAAAAAATTAATGGAGAGTTGTCAAAAATGCAAGTTTTGAGGGGAGGAGTGAAGGCAGAGAAGATAGTCCAGTCAATAGTGGAGCAATTAAATTAGAAGGTGAGTGAGAGGCTAGAAATAGAAAAGAACAGACATCTTAATACATTATAGAGTCATATAGTCATAGAACATGGAAACAGGCCCCTTGGCAAAATTCGTCCATGCCAACCAACCTACCTGAGCTAGTTTCATTTTGCTGTGTTTGGCACATGTCCCTCTAAACTCTTCCTATCCATGTACCTGTCAAAATGTCTTTTAAACACTGTAATTGTACCCACCTCTACCACTTCCTCTGGCAGCTCGTTCCACAAACCCACCACACTCTCTGTGAAAATGTTGCCTCTCAGGTCCCCTTTAAATCTTTCCCCTCTATTCTTAAATCTATGCTCTCTAGTTTTAGACCCCCCCCCCTGTCCTGGAAAAAGACTGTGAACATGTACCTTATCTATGTACCTCATGAATTTATATATCTCTATAAGGTCACCCCTCAGCCTCCTATGCTCCAGGGAAAAAAATTCTCAGCCTATCCAGTCTGTCCTTATCACTCAGGCCCTCCAGTCACGGCACCATCCTTGTGAATCTTTTCTGTAGCTTTTCCAGATTAATTACATACTTCCTACAGCTAGGTGACCAGAACTGCACACAGTACTCCGTGTGGTCTCACAGCTCTAACATGATGTCCCAACTTTTATACTCAAGTGCCCTGACCGATGAAGGCAGGCGCCAAACACCTTTTTCACCACCCTTCTACCTGTGTCACTACCTTCAGGAAACTATGTACCTGTATCCCTAGGTCTCTCTGTTTTACAACACTCCCTAGGGCTCTGCCATTTACTGTGTAAGTCCTATCCTGATTTATCTATCTGCCATTCCTTGGCCCACTTTCCCATTTGATCTTGATCCTGTTGTAATCTTAGACAACCTTTTCATTGTCCACTATACCACCAATTCTGGGGTTATCTGCAAACTTACTAACCATGCCAACCACACATTCTCATCCAAAATATTAATATAGATGAAAAACAGTAGACCCAGCAGTGATCTCTACAGCACACCATTCCAATCTGCAGAACAACCCTCCACCACCACCCTCTAACCCCTACCACCAAGCCATTATTGAGTCCAATTGGCTAGCTCAGAATCACCTTTACTCTGACCATATAAATATACATGTACACGCACACACACATAAGCTGCATCTTTTACCCCTCCCTATAAACCTAGGGTGGGCCTAAGAGCCTGTTCCCGTGCTGTACTATTCTATGTTCTACATTCTATCTAACCTCTGTAGACCATCACAATCTAGAACATTCTGTCAAATCTCTTCCCTATTATTCTTGCTTCAAGGAGGAAAAAAATACACCTTCTCCAGTCTATTCCTGGAACCATTCTAGTAACCTTCTTCACATCTTCTCTAGGGTCTTCACAATCTCTCCAAAGTGCAGTGACCATAATTTGGATGGAACACTCCATTTGTGGCCCAACCAGTCTCTTACAATGACTCAAGATAACTACCCTGCTTTTGTATTATTACTCTATTTAAAGATCTGGCTTCCATGTATTTTACTAAATCTATGTTTCTACTTGGAGCGGAATGTAAACTGGGGGTCACTGTTTAAAAATAAGGGGTTATCCATTTAATACAGATTTAAGGCTAATTTTTGCTTCAGATTGTCAAGTATTTGGAACTCTTTTCCTTAAAGGACAGTGGAAGCAGAGACATTGAATATTTTTAAAGCAGTGGTAGATGATTCCTGATAAGCAAGTGGTGAGAGGCAAGAAGGAAATCAGAGTTGAAGTTACAATTAGATCTACCGTGATCTTACTAAATGGCAGGCGAGGTTCGAGGGGCTGTGACCTTTTCCTGCTCTGATTTATATATTCACATGTATGCATATTTGTATATATCCTTGTTCCTAGAAGTTACCTTTCATTATGTGTTGAAGTTCTAAACTCAATAGGGTGAATCTGAGACAAGATTTCTTTACTAGCCCCACAGACCTGTAATAGGATCTGGTTGACTAATACCAAACTTCTGTTGTTGCTTCTAATCATAATGCAGACTATTGCTGTGGTAGACGATGTTTTACTGTTTCTTCGTTTCTCTGTTACCTTCTATGAAGCAGCCGTCAGGTGTCTACAGGTGTTTTTGACTAGTATTCTGAAACAAGACTTGAGTGGAAGTGCTGCCCCAAAATATTATACTGTAATAATTTGTTACAGAGCTGACTAAGTTTCTAGCAAAAATTGGCAAATAAATGCATGTCAATATCAGAATTGTACTCCAAAATGCCAACATTTGTTAATATTTACCAGTCCAGCCCGACACACAGCGGCAAAATCCAGTGACTGGATCACAACCATCTGCATGACAGCAGTCACAGTGTTCACCACAGTCCAAGCCGTACGTCCCATCCTACAGCCAAGATTAGAAAAAAGATGAAAAAACACTGTCCTTCAGCTCAGCATCCGTCAGTATTTTCTGCAACAATTTCCATTGATATAGCACCTAGAGACAGAGGACAGAGGGCTAGGGTGGTTCAGACTTGTGATCAAGGGAGGAGTGGGGATTGTCATTGCTGTGGGAGGTGATGAGGAACCAGAGCAATAGTCACTATAGTAGGTAAATATTTAACGTAAAGAGGGCCTTTATGAGTGCATGAGGTGGGTTCCCAGCTCTGGAGCCTGTGGCCTGGAACAACAAGGCAGGCTCTCTAACTAGTGATGGGGAGCTTCATAAGCATTGTAAAAACATGAGTGACTTGTGACACACAAAGATGGATCAACATCACAGAAGTCATGCCGTTGGATGTAACTGTGCATATCTGTGCTCTTACGGAAGGAAAATTGTGGACTTTGTGCAACTTATGGGATTTCCTGATTTTCCTTTATAATTGATTTTTTTTAATTGGAATTAACCAATGTTGTGCATAGAGATGTGGTGTTATGCTATCCAATTTCTAGGCCATCATATCAAATGTAAACTATAATTAACCATCAGAGCTAAATATTTCAACCAGTATAACTACTTTGGCTAGAAGTTATACAGAGTAGCAGTCGTGTCAGGTAATTTGTTGTACAGATATTAAAGGCCAACTGTTACAGGACACTGACGCACTCAAGGGGACTTTGGGTGGTTGTTTCACAAGCATGTTGTAGAATATGGACTTTCACCTGCAATGGACATCCTGAAAGTAACCCAGGAATTTAAAGCAGAACTTACTGGACATGGTTGGTTGCAATATTTGCCACGCCAGCCCGAGGAGCACGTACATGAACCATCCTCTGGATTACAAGCTGCTCCATTGGCACAGTGGCAGCTATTACTGCAGTGAAGTCCCCAGGTACCACCAGAACAAGGAATGGAGCAGTCCACTCCCTGCCATCCTACAAGACAAGCACGGTTATTCAAGGCAAGACAACCCCTAAACCTTCTACCCGTTACCAACACTAAATCCAATCCAACTCTAAATTCCTACCACAGAACGGACACTTCCAAAGATCCTATGCTAAGGCAAATGATGCATTCAAGTGCTCCATCCAGAACGTCTGAGCGTTAGTGAAGCCTTACCCTTTTGAGAGTCGCGTGAAGCAGAGAGCAGTCTCAGCTTTAATCAAGGCAGTTCAGGAGTGGCTCAGTTTGCAGGACAATGAAGAGGAACTTTGGAGAGTTTTGAGGAGAGCAAAAACTTTATGCACTCTGGATTTGAAAATTCAGAGACCCTTTCCATGTATCATGCTGATGGCTTATTTCTACTTCACAACAGTGCCTCCACTGCCACTCTGTCCTTTTGCCATTGAAACCATTATTCATACTTCTGGCACCCCTAGACTTGCACTTCCTTTGGAGAATGAAGAAAGAAAGGGCCAACTTTCTGCGAAACAAATCTCTGCTCCATGACTTCCCTGGGACTCAAGTGATGTCAGTGATCCCATCCCTGGAGTGTACACGTGCCCAGGGTTCCTGTTTTGGAGAAGCAGTAGGGTCATTCTCATGTTGCTTATGACAGTTGGGTACTCCAGTGGTGCTGAAGGAATCTTGTGCCAAGGGCTTGCCCCAGATGATGACTAACATGAAGTCTGTGGCTGGGCTGAAGCGTCCATACGGACTCCAGTCTTGTTCTGCATCCAGCAGACACCCAGAAAGAAAAGTACGTCTGTCCCTCACTGGCCTCCATCATGGTCTGGCATGGGAATTCAAATGTGCAGGAACATAAAATACTGCAAGAGTAGTGGACTCAGCCCAATACATCACAGTCACATCCCTCCCCACCATTCAAAGTATCTACATGAGACACTGCCTCAAGAAGGCAGCATCCATCATCAAAGATCCCCACCATCTGGCCCATGCCAACTTCTCGCAGCTACCATTGGGCAGGAGGTACAGAAGCCTGAAGTCCCACACCACCAGGTTCAGGAACAGCTACTTCCCTTCAACCATTCAGTTCTTGAACCAACCTGCACAACCCTAATCACTACCTCAGTATAGCAACACTGGGACCACTTTGCACTACAATTTGTTTTATTTTGTTCTAATTGTGTCCTTTCTTGTATAATTATATATAATTTATGTTTTATATATTACATATATTATATATTACTGCTGCAAGTAAGTTTTACACTGCACCTGTGCATACACATACTTGTGCATATGACAATAAATGTGACTTTGACCGTTCCCAATTTTCAAAATGCAGTCAGCTAGATCATGTCCAACATTAACTCCTGTTATCCCAGGTCTTGCTGAATTTTGACCTGAAACATTAACTGTTCCTCTTACCACAGATGCTGCCTGACTTACTGAGTGTTTCCAGAATTTTCCATTTTTGTGTTTTGTTGACCATATAGGCTTCCAGTCTCCCACCATTAATTAAAATTTTGTCCTGCTTTTCAGGTCTTTCTATGACTTCACCCCACCCTATCTCTGCAAGCTTTAACCTGCTCCTATACTCTGGTATATTCTGGTTCCTAACCACAACCTGCCCCCACCTCCAGACCTCAACTCCCACCCACCTTCACCCCACTCCAGTGAGAAAAGCTTTCAGTCATCTTGTACATTGTGTTTGGAAGCTCCTCCCTAAATTCCTTCTTTTCTCACCAAATTTAGAAATCATCTTTTTAAATCTTATTGATCCTACTAATTTGTTCCTAGGCTCTTTGTAATACCAATCTTTTTCTCATTCTTGGACTTCTTTGATAGTATTGTTCTTAATATTGTTGAGATTTCTCTATGATTTCTTTTCCAAGCTTTTTAGGATTTCAGCTGACATAATAAAGAGCCGTATCCACCTACAATAACTGTAGAGAGATGCAAGCATTACTGGCAAGGTACACGCTATTACTCTTACAGAGTGCTGGAGTAGAGACCACGAGGAGAAATGTCTTCTCCCTTAAATGACATTTCTCACCTCATTAAGTAGAGAATGAGCATTTACAGTGTTACAAAAATGAAAAGCTGCTGTCTATACCTTCCTTACAATTACAGGTACCATCAACAGGAGAACAGCTTCCACCGTGTTTGCAGTTACAAGAGGATGAACAGTTGGACCCATATTTCCCAGGAGGGCATGAAAAGGAGCAATCTTCCCCCTGGAGTACAAAGGAAATGCATTTCACCAGAAATCAGACTGGTATAAGGATTGGGTTATTTAAAAGAAGATCAAAGTTGGTCAAAGAAGTCTGAACAATCCCAGAACACTTGTCACCTTTTGCTTAATTTTTGCTAATGCTCATTGTAATGTTTTCAGAATGCACTGAGACACACTAATTATATACTCAAAAACTCACAAGGCAGCACATATTTTCATATGTTAGGACTCTAAACTCTGTGAAGCTATTCTACTGTTTGAGAAATAAACACACCACATGACTCTGTTGTCCAATAGCAGCACAATGTAAACATACAGATAGATATAGAGAAAAGCTCGTTTCATGCTTAAAGCTACATTACATTCTGCTCTTCCTTTTTGAAAACAATAGCTTTCTATCATTCATTTTTGGGATCTGAGCATTGTGCCAAAGCCAGCATTTATTGCCTATCCCTACATGCCCCTGAAATGCTTTCTTGAACCATTGCAGTTCTTCTGGTGAAGGTGTTCCCTCAGTGCTATTAGGTAAGGAGTTTCAGAATTTAGACCTAGTGATGAAGATGAACCAATGGTATATTTTCGTCAGGATGGTGCGTGACGGAGGGGAACCCATAGATGGTGATGTTTCCATGCACCTGCTGCTCTTGTCCTTCTGAGTGGTAGAGGTCAAGGGTTTGGGAGCTGCTGTTGGAGTAGGCTGGCTGAGTAAATGCAGTACATTTTGTAGTAGAACAGACTGCAGCCATTGTACAAGAGGGAATGAATGTCTAGTTGGGTTGATGGGGAGCCATTCAAATGGGATGCTTTGTCCGGATGGTGTTGATCTTTTTAAGAGTTGTTGGAGCTGTACTTCAACAATCCTTCAGCAACTTCTTTGTTAATTTGTTATGTGTCCAGAATGCATTCAGATCACCCCTTTGGACTGAGTGTAGGTGCTCCGTAAATCGATCACCCAATCTGCATTTAGTTTCCCCAATGTAGAGAAGTCACATTGTGAACACTGAATTCTGTAGCAATTTCAAATGTTGAAGTGTGGAAAGAAAAGTTTTTTTTAGATACAGTTGACAGTTTAAAGTCTAAATTATCCCTCAATGAAAATTTGAAAAATATTTCTTTCTGAATTATTATCAGCCTTCCTCCATCTGTTAGTTGTGT
This sequence comes from Pristis pectinata, assembly GCF_009764475.1. Lineage (NCBI taxonomy): Eukaryota > Metazoa > Chordata > Chondrichthyes > Rhinopristiformes > Pristidae > Pristis > Pristis pectinata. Next base: position 1,691,433 of record NC_067432.1, read on the forward strand.
GATACAACAGTAATGAAGTTGTTCACTAAACATTACAAACAATCTTTATCATTTAGTTTACAGCAGACACAAACATGAGATGTGGACCCCCTCAGTGAAGAGCTCCATTCCTGCCGTGGTTGCTCCACTCATCATGTCATGTTTCAGATTCCGTGCAAGTATAGTCTGCAACAATAGTCAGGTACACAACTGTAGTGAAAATGAAAGTCCCTGCCAAGAAATGGAAAATTTGATTAAATGCATTAATAAGCAATTATAAATGTACGGAAGAGCAATGGTGAAAGATGCAACATTATCCTTGTAACTTTCTGGACTGGATGTGTCTAGCTAGATCAGAACTAATGACAATAAAAAAAAATTTGCCACATCTGCATTCAAATGCCTGCAAGTTGTAAAAACTTTTCATGACCATGCCTACATCAAGTGGAGATTCATTCCTCATTAACTTCAATGCAAGTATTCTCTTCCAGCAAGAGGTGTCATTCATTATGTTCAGACACTGGCCCCCTCTACACTGCATGTAATGTGATACACCAGTGTTTCCCACCTCTCCTCTCTAATTCCAAAGTACAGATACCAGAATCCCTCTGAAGAGGAATTCCGGACAATCCCAATCCCCTTCTGTGGTTAGTGCATTTTTATTGATGTCATTCAACTTGTCCTCACAAGTGCTGCAATGTGAATTGCAAAGCTTCACTTTCTGCATTAGTTGCAATCAACAAAGTGTGAAATCCAAGTCATTCAGTAATAAATATCTGCCAAATATTTATCTTTAAATTATTACCAGAGAGCCAGTAAAGTTGGAATGCTGCCAACAGAAATGAGTACATTTGCGTATTGCTCGAAGGCTCCCAACACCTTCTGCTGTCCATCTGCTTCACTTAGATCCCAAAGTTCAACATATTTTCATTGTTGCTACCTATCACTTCCTGTGCTCTGAGACAGTTTGTTATCACCATTAAATGTTGTTAATTACAAACTCTGCTTACTACAGTTTTAACTGAATTCCCACAAAAAAAAGCCAGCACTTTCATGCGGTTGGAATTTGAGATTCTCACACAGAAATTCAAGCTTCTGCAACCTGATCACTGTTGTCTTATGGAGTGACCAGAAGATGAATTCTTCATCGAGTACACTGGTAGAATGTGGACTTTGGCAGTTTTCTACTGTAACTGTGATCCAGAGGAGAGGGAGAGGGGTAAGTTACATCTTTGATTTATTTAAGACAATTTAAATAATTGTTTTTCATGTTTTTGTTTAAAAGTATGTTTTTGAATTTCAGACACACTTACAAATGTTCAAGTTCTTTAACAGCTGGTTCAGTCTGGGACATGACTTCAATGGATGCCGAAGTGTTCCTGTGGAATTTACAACTGGGAAATCTTGTGATCTCAGGGACTTACTGATCAAACAGAAATTCACATTGAAGACCCATTCAAGCTTAGGGCAGGTAATTCTGGGTTATAACCTTTCTGTTCAGATGGTTATAAAGGCTATTAGGGGATTCATCCTCAGTGCATGAGAGGAGACTGAAACCGCACCGGCACAACCCGAATGGATTCATGGCTCTGTGATAGGCTGGCCAGTGAGTTTATAATTAATTTCATGGCCTGATGCCTGTTCTAGAAAGTAAGTGAAGCCCCACTCCATGTTATATGTTCTTGAGGATTAAGTTTTAATATTACGTCTTTTTTTAAACCAATGTATATAACTTTTTATTCTCCTGTTATTCTCAAACATATAAAAATATATGGTTTCTTCATAATTATTTGTTAACTATCTAGTCATTATTTACCTCACATTTATCCACATTAAACTATGTCTGCCATGCATTTGCCTTCTCAACCAACTTCTCTAAATCACATTGGAGCCTTTTTGCACCTTCCTCAGAGCTCAATTTCCCAAGCAGCCTTATTATGTCTGCAAACTTGGAAATGTTACATTTATTGCCCTCATTGATATTGACTATGAACAGCCGTTGCCAAAGTACTGATCCCTGCGGCATCCTACTAATCACTACCTACCACCCAGAGAAAGACCTGTTTATTCCTACTCTCCATTTCCTTTCCATCAACCAATTCTCAACCCATTGCCAGTTTATCACCCCTTATCCCATGTGCTTTAATTTTACACAATAAGTTTTTATGTACAATTTTCTGAAGCTCCACTGGTTCTTCACTATTGATTCTACTACTTATATCCTCGAAGTACAGTCGATTGGGTATGCATTATTTCCCCTTCATAAACCCATGCTGACTTTGTCTAATCCCATTAATGCTTTCCAAATGTTCTGTTATTGCATCCTAACACACTCCAGCAAATTCCCCACTGCTGACACTAGGATGACCAGTCTGTAATTCCGTTTTCCCCTTCCTTTTTGTAAATAGTGGAATTATATTTGCTATCCTGCAATCTGTGGAAACTGCTCTAGAGTCTAAAGAACTTTGGAAAATGAGCACCGACTCATCCACTATTTCCAGGGCCACTTCCCTTATTACCCTGGGATGTAGATTATCAGGCCCTGGGGACGTCAGCCTTTAGCCCAATTAATTTCCCCAAAACTATTTCTAGCTAATACAAATTTCCTTCTGTTTTTCCCTCTCTCTAGACCCTATTATATCTGGGATGTTATTCATGTCCTCCTTTGTAAAGACGGAAACAAAGTATATGTTTAATTGTTCTGCCATTTACTTCCAAGTATAATTTCCCTCATTTTTGACTACGGGGAATCTATATTTGCCTTCATGAATCTTTTTCTCCTCATATATTTATGGAAGCTTTTATAGCCAGTTTTTATGCCCCCTGCAACCTTACTCTAAAACTCTATCTTCCCTCTCTTAGTCAGTCCATTGCCCTACTTGGAATCCTAAACTGCTCTCAATCCTCAGGCTCACAGCTTTTCTGGCAACTTCTTATGCCTTTCCTTTGTTCTAATATATGCCTTTTCTTTGTTCTAATACCTCCTAATACATTTGTAAGGCATGGCTGAGTCCTCTTTCCTAACTTATTTGTCTGCCAAATGGAAATTAATAATTATTGTAATTTGTGTACTCATTATCTTTTGCTTGTCCACCATCAACCCATTTAGCAAAGATTCCCAATCTATCATAGCTAATTTGCACCTCATACTCTCTTAGCTCCTTTGTTCAGATTAAGGACCCTAATTCTACTACTTCACAATCTCCATGTTAAGGTTGCATTAAACCAAGGACCTCATGCAACAAGATTGTTAATTATTCCTTTCTCATTGTACAATACCCAGCCTGGGATGGTCCATCGTTGGTTTTCCAACATAAAGCAATCAGATAGATGCTCCTTCTTCACAGCAATACTGTTAGTTTGGTTTTATTAGTTCATTTTTTTTTAGATTAACATTTTGGTATTGGTATTGGTTTATTATTGTCACTTGTACCGAGGTACAGTGAAAAACTTGTCTTACAAACCGATCTTACAGGTCAATTCATTACACAGTGCAGTTACATCAAGTTAGTACAGAGTGCATTGATGTAGTACAGGGGAAAACAATAACAGTACAGAGTAAAGTGTCACAGCTACAGAGAAAGTGCAGTGCAATAAGGTGCAAGGTCACAACAAGGTAGATCGTGAGGTCAGAGTCCATCTCATTGTATAAGGGAACTGTTCAATAGTCTTATCACTGTGGGGTAGAAGCTGTCCTTAAGTCTGGTGGTACGTCACCATGATCACAGTACTCTTCTTGCATACATCTCTAATTTCCTGTTTAATTCCATCAGATCAGCAGCATGTATTCTCACTGTCAAACCATCCATTTCCCCACCTGTTTCATGGGATCATTTTTGTAAATTGATAATATTCCTTGTCGTCATATTGTTCTTGCTATTTACAAGTATTTTACAAGTAATGGACTAAGTTTCCAGTTCTCAGTTCTCACACTTGTCTGTTACAATGTTGCAGAAACTGATAAACAATAGCACTGTTTATCTATGGTTGTGCATGGTAAGGATCTGGAAATTCAGCTGGGCTGATTTAAACAAACTGATATGAAAGTAGAAAATACTGGTGAAGAAATGGAATTGCAGGATGATCAACTTTCACTAAAAAGTTAACTCTTTCCTCCAGCAACCTGCTAAGTAACATCAACAATTTCTGATTTTATTTTAGCAGTTACAGCATTTTGCTTTATTTAAACAAAGTGGTGGCTTTCTGAGTGAAAGAAACTTATTTAACTGATGACTCAATACAGCAAGAGCAGCTCTGGCTGAAACTAATCTCAACGCCTGTAATTATTAAATGCCAGGTATGCTTTTCTTAAGTAAAAAATAGGGACTTGGGCATGAAAAATGACATGTGCAATGATGCATGGCAGAATCTGTTCCGCTATTCTGATTTCATTTTATCAGGTGTCATGATGTTTGTTATTCAATAGCATTTTTTCCCATGAAAGACTGCAAGCTGGTGTTAATTATTATCTAATTAGTGCCTGTGCACTTTCCAATGCTATCTTCTTCAAAAACTGTAATATATGTGAAGATTTGATCACTTTTTTACAGACAGGAAACCTAAATGTGGAATTTCTTACCCAAGCCACTTAGTAACCTCTGGACTCAGCAGGCATGCTTTTCTTTATTAATGTTCCTCCAACTAACTCTGAAGCACCTGTGAGATTTTCCTAATCACATTTTCCCCCTCCGTTCAAGTGGGAGAAACATTTCAAATAGTTTCTTCACCATGGATAGCTAAGCTCACGAACAAGCCACATAAAGAACTTACAGGCCATGTGGAAACTGGAAATAGAAACAGTTTCAGACAGAAATGTTAACACAGATGTTGCCTGTTCTGCTGGGTGTTTCAGGTTTCCAGCATCTGCAGTTTTACTTATTTTGATGAACTACCAGCATTCCCTTGAGCGTAACACTCACGTTGACTTCCTCAGAGTAAACATTTGAATTGTAGATAAGCAGAACACAAGAGAAATGAAGGACATAAAGTCAACCACTGCACTAATTCTGTTCCTACTGCATCCAGATACATTGTGCAGCATCCTTTCTCTTTGCCTCAACCATCTTGATGAGCAAAATTATAACAGGCACTCCATCCACTAGCATAAACATTCATTTGCTCCACTACCGATGCACAGTGTGTACCATCTACAAAGTGTACAACAGTTACTCTGACAGCACCTCCTAAACCCACAACCTCAACCATTGAGAAGGACAAGCATCATTACCTCCAAGCTGCACAGCATCCTGACTCGTAAGTATATCACCAGTTCTTTTTCATCACTGGGTCTAAATCCTGGAACTCCCTCCCCAACAGTGATGTGGTAGTACCTCCAGCAGCGTTCAAAGAAGGCAGCCCACCACCACTTTCTCAAGGGCATTTAGGGATGGGCAGTAAATGCTGGCTTTGATGCTGATCCAAGATTCAGAAAATGAATGAAAAAACATCACTATTGGACCAAAGAAGTTCTCTCCAATATCTAAGTTTACTTCTACAAACTTAAGCATCTGCACTATCCACTGGTTTACAACAATCACACTGTTCAGTGCATCATGTATGAGAATATGATCTATGTAATGCAGTTCAACATACAACTTATTGGGATATTGTTGCAGACAAGCATCAACTGCAGCAAAGGAATTGGGTGATCAACCAATCTCCAGATCTCCATCTTTGCCAGTCTTGAGTCAAATACTAGGAAGTTGGTGATGACATTATTGTAATATTCCCTTTCCATCTAGGATAAAATCTTGAGTTAGTACTGACCGGCTGAGATGGCAGGTGAATAGTGGGAAAATCAAAGGCTCTAAGCTACAGCCACAGCACAGCTCCTCCAATAACTAAAGAACTACCGTCTCTCTGTATATTTTTCTAATGCATATAAGAAAAACATTCACCTTATATCCAGGAGCACAGACACATTTGCCAGTGACACTGTCACAATTAGCTCCATTCTGACAGATGCAGATTTGCTGGCAGCCCTCTCCATGAAAGCCAGGGGGACACGTCTCATTGCAGTCCTGTCCAGTCCAGCCTGCTCTACAGGAACACTCACCAGACAATGGATGGCAGCTGAAAGAAGCATCAAAGAGCCAACCGTATAATCCTCAATTTCACTAATTGATCACATAACAAAGAAGTAGTTTTATTCAATAAAACAATCAAAGAGAATGTCAACAAAGACCAATTGAAATCATGATTAATGCAGGGCTAATGATAATCACTGGAGCAGGGTTTATATGAAATTCAATAACCAGAGGGTGCTTATAAGAAATTATAATTGATTTGTTAACCTATTACTGCTGATATTTTTAATATTTTAATTGGAACTACAATAACCAATGGAATATCAGGGAAAGAAGCTAGCAGGGCTGAATGAGTATCAGGCCAAGAGCTGAGTTAACAACTGAAATAACAAGGTCTCCAGAACATCCTGAGCATGGCCATGCTTCACAGGCCTTGGTTCAGCTCTTTTTCTAGAGACTTGATCATTTATCTAGAAAGTTTCCATAGTATCATTACATACACATCAAACTACCGCTCAAAACATTAAAGGAGGTTATTGCCTTAAATCCACTGTCAGACGTTATGAATCCTCAAGTCTGGATTGATACAATTTTATTGTTTAAAAATAACATTAGGGAGCACACTATGGTGCAATGACACAAACAATTGAAAAATGGAAGGATGTGAATCAGTATCCCTGGTTTCTGATGTACTGAGGTCTCAGTCTTTGCTGTGCTGTGAGGGAGGTGCAGAACAAACCAGGTTTATCCTGCTGGGAAAAATTATTCACAATCAGGTCACTCTTGCACAGAAGGTACTGGTGGACTTATAGAAGGATGTTTTTGATTTTACCTAACCAAGACTTTGAATATGGTACGTCATGAATGATAATGGAGAAAAGTATTTAAACCTTACAGTAATTTAGGAGCTCAGGGTAGAGGTATTACATGATTGGTACTATAGGAACAAGAATTTGTCCATTTAATACAGGTAGTGTGAATGATAAACAAGAACGTATACCAAGTGATATTGTATAATATTTGCACTACAATATACTGTGCAGGAAAGAAAATAAAGATGCAAAACTATGCATACCACAACTTAATTTGCAAAAATATTTCAGTCAACTTTTAAAATTTGCATTGCAACAATTGATTAAGCCTTGGACCAGCATATGTTAAAATGTTTAATCTTTTTTCCTGTTTAGAAGCAAGAGTTGGCCATTCGATCCTTGGAGACTGTTCCATCATTCAATAAGATTGTGGCTCATCGTCCAAATTCAGTTCCTTGTTCCTGCTCCCCATATTGCTTGATTCCTCTAGCATTAAGAACAATATCCAACTCCTTCTTGAATATGTTTGCAGGCAGTCCCCAAGTTACGATATGGTTCTGTTTCTGAGAGCTGCTCGTAACCTGAACTGTTCGTAAGTCGAAAACAGTGTGTGGGAGAGGATCACAGAGCAGGCACAGGATGAGCAGTCGTCAGCCAGCCTCCCTGACTCAGTGATTGAGCAAGTGAGTCTACTCAGCACTCCCAGCTCTGCTTGGCTCAACCCAGCCCCTGATTGTTGCTGCTCAGGGGGTGGAGATGGGGGGGGAGAGAAGGCAAATGCCCCGTTTCCACCTGGTAGCAGTTGGCAAATCCATCCCCATCCATCCCTCTGGTCTCCCAAACACTGGTTTGTATGTACGGGTTGTTCATAAGTCGGGCATTCATAACCCGGGGAGGACCTGTAACGATTTGGCTTCAACTGCTTTCTGTGGTAGAGAAGTCTACAGATTCACCACTCTTTGAAGAAATTTCTCATTATCTCAGTTCTAAATAGCTTACCCTTTCTCCTTTGACTGTAACCATTGGTCCTGGAACCTTCCACACTGGGAACTTCATCCCTCCATCCAATCTATCCAATTCTATTAGAATTTTGCAGGTTTCTATGTACAATTGCAGCTGTACATCCCTGTTCCTATATGTAAATCCTCCACTATGGAGATCAGCATGATATTTGCTTTCTTAATTGCCTGCTGCACCAGCATGCTTACCTTCAGCGACTGGTACACAAAGACGTCCGGGTCTCATTGCACCCTCCCCTTTCCCAATCTATTACCATTCAGATAACAAGCTGCCTTCCTGTTTTTGCCAACAAGGTGGATAACCTCATATTTATCCATATTATACCATATCCACCATGTATCTGCCACTCCTTCAACCTGTCCAAGTCAACCTGGAGTTTCTCTGCGTCCTCCTCAAGGCTCACTCTCATACCCAGCTTTGTGTTGTGAACCAACTGGGTGATCTTACACTTAATTCCTTTATCCAAATCATTGATATATATTGTGAATAGCTGATGTCCCAGCACTGATCCCTGTGGTACCCTTCCACTCAGAAAAAGACCAGTTTATTCCCACTCTTTGCTTCCTTTTGGCCGACCAGTTCTCCACATACATCAGCAACTTAGGACCAATCCTATGTGCTTTAATTCTTATGCTAACCTCCAATGCTGGACTTAATAAAAAGCTTTCTCAAAGTCCAGATACACCACATCCACTGGTTCTTGCTCATCTGTTCTGCTAGTTACATTCTCTAAAAATTAAAGCAGATTTGTCAACTACGATTTCCCTTTCATGAATCCATGTTTCACTTACCGATCCTGTCACCAAGTGCTCTACTTTACACTTTTATAATGGACTCTGGTATTTCCCCCCATCACTGATGTCAGGCTAACTAGTCTATAAATCCCTGTTTTCCTCTCTACCTTTTTAAATACTGGGGTTACATGTTACATTAGCTCCAATCATCTGAACTACTCCAGAGTCTAAGGAATGTTGGAAAACGACTAACAGTGCTTGCACTAATTCTAGGGCCACCTCCGTAGGTACTCTGAAGTCCTTCTAAAATGTATTTTTGGCCACTTTAGATCAGAAAGAGTTAGCTAATCTTACCCAGTGTGTCACATTTTGTTATACATAGTTTACATTGTACCACCATTATAGCCATCTTGTCAAATTGATAAGATAAGATCTTTATTACATGTACATCGAAACACACAGTGAAATGCATTTTTTGCGTAGGGTTCTGGGGGCAGCCCGTAAGTGTCGCCACGCTTCCAGCGCCAACATAGCATGCCCACAACTTCCTAACCTGTACGTCTTTGGAATGTGGGAGGAAACCAGAGCACCCAGAGGAAACCCACACAGACACAGGGAGAACGTACAAACTCCTTACAGACAGCGGCGGGAATTGAACCCGGGTCTATCAGAGTGTGGACTGATTTAACCTTGTATCCTGTTAAGTTTCTCTAACTGTTATCCTGTATCTACTCCCTTTAATGAATGACTAAATATTTTGTCTTATGAAGAGGACCTGAATATGTTGCTAATTTCCTGTTGCTGTACATTGCCTCCCTCCTAGAGCACCTTATTTCAGCAAGTCATGGCATTCATCAATGCAATTTTGCCTTGTACAGCTGTTATTGAATATCTCCAGGAAATCACTTCCCTCTGATCCTTCCTCCCCTCCCTCCTCCTTTGCACCTGTTCCTGCTAAAACCTGTTACGCTCTAACTTTTTCCAGTTCAGATGAAAAATCAGAGAACTGAAACACTGATTCTGTTTCTCTCTCCACAGAAGCTGCCTGACCTGCTATTTCTATGAATTTCATTATGCACATTTTCCAGTTTCCCTCGCTCTCTGTAACTGTTGCTAATTTCAAGTTCATTTAGTATTTGCTGAAACACACTGAGGAACTTCTAACTATTTGTCAGAAATGGAGATAAAAATAATAAAAATATGTTTTCCTTATATTTGTGACAATAATTACAATTTTTTTATGAAGTTCCAAGAAGTTTGAATTTAAAGTTGGTATTAAAGGACCTTAAGGAAAATATGTTTAATATGCTACATTAACATAAAAATATATGACTTGAAGCTCTGTAGCTCTGAATTCATTGTAATGTTACTAAATGTGAGCTGGCAGGGTGTGGCGATGACAAGTGGTATCAGATCATTCAGCCATTACATCATCATGTTCAGTTTTCTTCACCACTGAAAACAAACGAGGTTTTACAGGCTCTCGGGGTGATACTCTATATTTTCTGCACAAATTATTTTGAAAATTCGGACCAACTGGATTTGCCTAGAGCAAAGCCATTCAGCCCCTCAAGACTGTTCTACCAATTACTTAACACAGTGCTGATCTGTATCACAATTCATATTGCTTTGCTTCATGTTCCTCAATATTCTTTTCTAACAAAAATCCATCAAACTCTGTTTTAAACATTTAATTTTAACTGAATATCTATGGTCTTTGCCCTATTTCCATTATTGTTCATGTGAACAAGTTCACTCAAATTCATTTTCCCATGATAATCACAGGCACTCTTCAAGAACTGGAGCTTCATTGGCTGTGATGTGCCGTCAGACATCCGGAGGTGGAGAAAGGGGAATTAAAATGTAAATTCTTCACTTTGCTCTGTACTACTTCAGTGCCTCACAAGCTTGGTCATCAGTTTGGTGTTGAGCAACTATGAAGTAAAACAAACATTCAGGAAATGATAGAAAATGGGACAGATCCTGTGTTTGCCTCATTTTAAAATATGGTTATCTGTTTGTTTGGTTCTCTCTCCAAAAACAGGCAGAATGTGGCAGAAAATCTGAGTTGGATTTTTGCACAAAAGCAAACGTGAATGTGCAGATTGAGTGGTTGAGTACATCTTCTGGCACCATAGAAAACAATTTAGTTAAAGAAATTAACCAATGTAAGAAATCAGCACATTGTTCTACTTAGGCTATCATTACCTTTGGGTATGTTTGCCATTGCAAGGACACTGTTTATTGCACTTCAGTCCATACAGTCCATCTGGACACATTCTGTCTTGGCAGCGATTGCCAGTAAATCCTGGCTTGCAAAGACATGCTCCATTAACATGATAACATTCAGCTCCATTCAGGCACTCACACCTTTGGGCGCACTGCAAGCCATAACTGCCGATAGGACACTCCTCCTGACACCTGTATGAAGCGAAACATGTGGAGAGTCACAATGAGGAGATGAGGTCCATCAAGGATTAATTTTCACCACATTAAATAAATACAGATTATTTCATATGAGCTTGCATACAGAGGATCAGTATCTGGCCTAGCTGATAGATGATAGGTAAACTGATACTCATTGGTAAGATTGTATTGTCTTGTCCCAAAGTATGCATAAAAAAAGGATGATTTCAGTACCACCATTGAGAGGGGATTCTGAGGACACAGATGGGACTGGCTGGAGGATTGACACACTCGTGTACAGGTTAATTAAACTTCTTGTTTGGATCTTATTGGACTGTGTTGAGATTGATCACCAAAATCCTCAAAACCAGGTTACCATCATAAACAGGAGGAGAATACCTCAATTTAATGACTTCTCATACTACAAAGATGTAATTAGGCCACTATTACCATAACAGAAATAAATTTACTATTTTGCTGGATGACTGTTAAAACAAATATTGGCATTAAACAACAAACACCAAAGGATAAAAGGCTCACAACTGCTCTATCTGACTAGTTTATCATAGACTTCTTTTACAGACTATCTGTTGACCCCTGTTTTTATGTCACTTAGAACTATGATGAATGCTGAAGATAATGCTGGCTTGAATTTGACCTCAGACGCTGGCTGTGTTGAGTTTTCACATTTTCTGCATGACTACATGGGTTTCCTTCTGGCGCTGCCTCACCCCAAAGGCAGGCTGGTAGGTTTAATGGCCACTGTAAATTACCTTTGGATGTAGTTTAATGGCAAAAGGAGTCAAAGGGGAGATGACAGGAATGCACAAGAGAGTAAGTTGCAGGGTACAGATCAATTGCAGCAAGGATGTGGAGGCTTTGGAGGAGGCACAGCAGAGGTTCACCAGGATGCTGCTTGGATTAGAGAGTATGAGCTATGAGAAGAGTTGGACAAACTTGGGTTGTTTTCTCTGAAGTGTTGGAGGCTGAGGAGGGACCTGACAGAAGTTTATAAAATTATGAGAGGCATTGACAGGGTGGACAGTCAGAATCTTTTTCCCAGGGTAGAAATGTCAAATACTCAAGGACATCCATTTAAGGTGAGGGGGAAAAATTTAAAGGAGATGTGTGGGGCAAGTTTTGTTTACACAGAGAGTAAGTCATAGGTCCCTGGAACAGGCTGCCAGGGGTAGTGGTGGAAGCAGATACAATAGTGGCACTTAAGAGGATTTTAGATAGGCATGAATATGCAGGGAATGTTGGGATATGGATCATGTGCAGGCAGGTTTAATTTAGCATGGTGTTCAGCATAGACATTGTGGTCCAAAGGGCCTGTTCCTGTGCTGTACTGTTCGATGTTCTCTGTAAGGATAGGGGGAATGGGACTGATGGGATTACTCCCCTGATGGGCCAATTTTGTGTTGTGTTGCTTATTCCACCCCCATTCGTTCTATGATTTAACTTGGACTGTAACGTAGGCTACAGAACATATCTCAATAATATGCTTATTTAAATCATTGCTAACCTTTTATTATTTCAGTCTCACCTCCGATCATTATACTTTTACCTGGAAAAAAAATCAACTTATATTTTTGAGCTTTTCCTCATGCTCAGTCCCCCAGAACTTGAACCATCTTGGGGTTGTTTCTATTAAACCTTTTTAATGTATCTACATCTTTCTGCGATTTATTGTCCAAAAGTACAAACATAGCCCCACATTTGCCTTATCAGTGATGAGATGCCTAGCCTCTTTTCTTGCTCAGGGCAATGTCACTAGCTCTCAGTTGCTTGAATACTTCACTTATCTCATTAGTGACTGTCTGTGACTGTAAGCTTACAAGTATGATCAATGTTCAGTCACAATCCTTTTCCCTTTAGCAGCTGGTGGAGGAAGAGACTGTTTTAAGTCTTTTTAGTTAAAGTTTGCCAACTGCTCCTGAGATCTTCATATCACCCTTAAGGGGAGCATTTGATTTTTTTTCCCTGAGGAGCTGAGTTTGCTTGCCCTTGCAGTTTTTGATCTATCACATAATAGGTTCGCTATTTTTTATATACATGTTCACTGTTGCTATGTGCATTATATATCCACGTTAAAATCCATCTGCTGTTTTTTGGTCTATCTGCATACATGAAGCAAATAGCAAATCCCATTTTTACTTGTTTTCTGCATCACCAGCAAATTTAACAATATCACTATGGACAGTTAATCCACTTCATTTACAAATATTTTAACTAGCAGAAAGATGAGAACAGATGCAGTGAAGCATTACTGATGACTCCTTTCTAAGTGAGCATTTTTCAATTATCGCTGGCTTTGAAAAATAAACAGATAGAGGCCTGGAAAAGGAAGCAATGAAACTGGTAATGTGCAGGGCAGTGGAGGTGGGGGGAGGGGGGGGGGGTGGGGAGGGGCGAGAAACTGTGGCCATGCTATTTTGTCTTGGACAACTCCTTGCCCAGCTGCAATATTCTATACTTATGAGGTAACATGAGCAATAATTATCCAAATGGCAGCCTGCCCTGTTGCCCGGGATAGAGGCCAACCAAGGGTCAGCCGGGGGGAGGAGGGAGTGGGACATGAGGGAGGAAAAAAATAACTGGGGAGGCAAATGGGTTGGGTCTAATGGGAATAATGTGTATGTTGTGAATGTGGTTGGGCTGGGTTTGGTGCAGACAGTGTGAAGTGTCAGGAACACAACTGGGCTAGTTACAGAGGTGGGGACCTGAATCACATTGGCAATGAGAGGCCAGAGTCCACGCATTGGACTCAACAGCCACGGGATGGACTCTTTAAGCAGTGAACTGTCTGGTTAAGGATTGTTTCTGTGTAGATTCACAGGTTTTGCACAAGTAACGTCAAAATGCATGTTGCACAACATTCAGGGTGTAGCCTCCAAGCATAGGTGCATTATATGCAGAGGACCTGGAACTAACTCAGCAAACTTCACACAAAGAAAACAATCAGATTTTTGGTAAAATTCGATAGCCCATTCACAAATATGTAGTGCCTCATGATTGGCTTTCTAAGCCTTGGTGTTTTCACTGCAATATTATTGACTAATAGTCCACCGATGCCTTTACAGAGACAGTTGGTATTTGTTGCATAATCATCATCTATATTTTAATTTTGTTTATTATTGGGTTTTCATTAAAGTTTATTGACAACAATCTAATTTCCAGTGAGGGTTTGTAACAAGGAAACTGCAAATACAGATTAGAAGTTTACAAATACTATTAGTAATTATTAGAGCAAGTGGTAGTGGATGAGTTAAGTCTTAAAACCAATATAAAACTCATTCAGTTCTTTATTTGCTAGAAAGACAAAACAATTCCTCACAGGTTCCCATTTTCCGTGCTGCCACATCACTGTTTGGTTTGTTGACGGTTTCTTTATTATATCTCTTTGAGTTGTTTCTCTGAAGAGTTATGTGATAATAATAGTGGTCTGAGTGTGTCCATTGTGAGTTTTTTGAGGGAAGCTGAGCAATGTGCTGGCATGCAGTTTGACCATGGCAAGCTAAATCCAATCGTGGATGAAGAGGGGTTGGCTGAACACCATTGCAAAGGCTCCAGCAAGCATTTAACTTTATTCCAATCATCTTTTTTGATCAGATGCTGCTGTGAAGTTATGAAGTGATATCAGAACTATACATTTGAAAATTTGAAAATGATTTATGATACACTTCCTACAATTTGTTCCTAAACCTTGCTTTAACACAGCTTTACATAAGTATTTAACCCTAGCATGACTTTCCATTTCCTAAGGAGTTATACTTAGAATCTCCCCAGCTGAGGCAGCAAATTTGAGAAAGAAGTTGTGACTGACCCTACCCACTTCAGTGAGGACCTTTAGAGTTAGGAAAGAAGCGAGGTTTCATCTAATTGGTTTAATTTGAGTTCACCTGGATTGTTAACCCTTTCACCTAATCTCCCAATTACAGCAAAAAATTCACTCAGAAACATGATTGAATTTTCCTTTGTTGTACTTCCTGACATCAGAGGAAATTGGGTAGAAAGTCCCCTATCCAATCCTAATTTCCTGCACCACACTGCACATAACATGGAGGAGTGTGAGCCTGTTGGCAATCTGTCTGTTTTTTCTGCTTTCTGCCACTGGCATTACCAGCCCCTTGGGATCATCAGCTGGGCAGTCCCTTCAGAGAGTGGGCAAAGGCTCTAAACATTGACCTTCACTGACTAGGGATAGTCTGAAGCTTAACGTTCATGAAATCTCTGATTCCATGAATCTAACCTTCTCTCCTCCACTGAAGAGGTGATCACTGGACAGTGGGGATCCTGCCAGGAGCTCAGTCTTCGTGCATTAGAAGTCGTCACTCAGGAAAATGAACTAAAATTACAGTGGGGTTGCTGCAGTGGAAAAAAGTCCCATCTAATCTTCCCCTGGTGGAATGCAGTAAATCTAGATGTGTCTAAGTTTTAACATGCATCACTCTATTGTGGCTAACTGATATTAGGGGTCACAATCCAAATTAAATAATTCTCTTGTGCATTAGTATCATGAAATGTCACTTAGTCACACTGCTGTCTATCTATAGAAGCAGCCAATGACCCTTGTTCGAAGTACAGTTGCCACTACTGCGTACTGTGAATTTGCCTTCTGCGATGGAACAAGCTGCATCCATAGAAAACAGAATAAGTAATTTGGAAAAATAGCATTTAAAAGTCTGGTAAGAATAATTCTAAATTTAGTAAGATTACTGACGGTGTTTCTTCACCTTCTTCTCACTCTGATTGACAAAAATTGCTTTAGATTTCTTGATCTGGCATCCAGTTAATCATCCCAGTTGGCAAGGATTAATACAGGGGAGTGACTGTGAAAAAGGTAGGTAGAAATATGACATCAAATAGGAGAAATCTAGGACAAGCTGGTGCAGCAAAGGACGATGTGGGGATGAAGGAATATGGAGGGTTGTGCTCTGGCCACCAGCGTATTTCTGGTTCTAAAATTACTTATAACAAAAATAAAAATGAGAAGTGGAAGCTTTCAGCCTTTCTTCTCTTTGCATGGATTTTCTGATGACTCTGACTTTGTCATCAAAAAACAAAGAATCACCAGGCACAAACAAATCAGGAAAATGACAAATGATCTATAGTACCTCATTACCTCTCCTGCACTGTTAAAGGCATTGAAGTCATTTATTCAAGCAGATTACAAATGTTTAGTTCACTCTAAACACCACAAATAGTCACAAAGGGACTCTGTTAGTGAGTTAAATATCTTTTTCCATACAAACCATAAATCTATTGCAACAGTGTTAGAGGCTAGATATATTTCAATTACATTATAAACATATGATTACGAGTAGCTCCATTTAGTGGTGAGATTGCACTGGTGGTGCTTTCCAACTGCTGAGAGTAGGATTATTGCCAGTAGGGAATATTAACACAATCTATAATTATCAGTCCAGCTGGGTTAATTCTGTTGGTGCTCACAAAATTAATGAGGCAATTTATGAAAATATTAAATACCAGCTGATATGTCTTAGTGAAAAAAGTCAAATAAATTATTGCATATACAGAATCTTAAGTAACTGCCAAATTTAATTACATTTTTCACAATATTCTTGTTGAATATGTTGCAAGAACTCCTTAAGTTGTGCAATCCCTAGACATTTTCAGTAGTTCATAATTAACTCTTTTATCTCAGATTGTTACAGATTCAGTTTCCCTAAGTAAGACTGTAACAGAAGAATGACATTATTCTATAAACATGTGGTCCCAGAAGCACAGAAATCAAAACTACATTTGGATAATTTTTCAGTCACAGTAACTGTTGCTGTTACATTACACACATTATAGCTCCCCACAATTTAAGCCCACACTCCTATATTCAGTCTCCTGGTAGCTATACTGAATGACAACCTTTCTTCAGTCAAAATTTTGACACAAATAACACTAAATTGGTAGATATGGTACCAATTGGTATAATTGGTAATAACACTATGGTAGATATTCCACCAAATATTATGTAGGTATACACAAAACTCCACAGATGGAAAAAAATACTTGACATTCTATATTAAGTGGCTTGCGAATGTCACGATAGGTAATACAACTGACTTATCACAATTTTTCAATGGTAATGAAGAACTATGCACACAACAAAAGTGAACAAAGTGGCTCCATGATACATGCATTTTCTGACTACTAAGCCAAACTTCTTGTTCATTTTTTCATACTTTAAAATCATACTCTTTTCCAGTATTAATTTCAATCCCCTCTAAATCTATAATGGAAACTACCAATATAAACATGTCTCTCTGTAACACCTCGGTTTTGTCTCAGCTTCTCAGACTCAGAAAAACTCCTAGGCTTCTTCCAATGTGTGAATTGTCATTTAACTGTAAATAATACTTGCAACTCCAAATGCTACAAGGTGATTTTATCTCTTCACTGCCCCCAAATTCCAGAAGGCAATAAGTGTGAGCACCACCCCACTTCCTCCAGAAATATTTTATAATAACTAATAGATAATAATATTAGCAAAGCACGGGGGGGGGGGGGGGTTGTGTGTGGAAAAGTCATAGCATCTAATGTGCCCAATGGTTGCGGTGGCTGCAAATGATTTAACCTGAAATAATAATATTACTTTGGCACCAATTAAGCTGCCTACCCTTTGTTTAGAAGAAACTCAATTGTCACACATGAAATGGTGCTACTGAAGCTTGCTGGTACGTGGGACAGAATATGTTGTGTGTCGTTCTTATTCTCTGGTAACATAATCTGGCCTTAGTTCTGTATGTGTTTCACTCTTTGGAGGGTGAGAACTCCTGCAGGCCTGCCTGTCAAGGTGGCAATGCTGCCTTCTCAATACTATTGTACATGAGATTGTTCAATTATTATTAAGGCAACACTGGTCAAATTTCAATCAATGCAATTAAAGATAAAGATTCCTTCTTGGCCATTACTTCAGTACTATTTATGACCAGTATCTTCTCAGGTACCTAAAAAAAAGATTGAAAAATAACTTTCAGAGGGATCAATGCCTCTGAATGTGGGGATGGTGTGCAACCACTTCATCACTTAGTTGTATTTCTGATAATGTAGAAATATATTGCAATATAACACGAGAGGTAGGCACATCAATTTCTTTCTGTATGGAGTACGGGTAAACCTCACATGATTGCCAGATATGTGTTGAGAGCAGCAAGGTTCCTCATTCTCCAAGCATTAGGTCAAATTTGTTTTCTTTACATTGTGATTTTCTTACAGCAGGATATAATAGTGTGCTATGTTGGGCATGTTCTTACCTGTCACCTGCATATCCAGCTATACAATGGCATCTGCCTGTCACATGGTCACAATGCCCTCCATTATGGCAAGGACATTCTTGGGTACAATTGATCCCAAACTTCCCAAAAGGACATGGTTGTGCACACACTGACCCCTACAAGAAATATAAAGTAAAAATTCCTGTTATAGTTACACTCTAAACAGAATCCTCAGCTGCTTGGTATAGATGGGATAACATTCTAATACAATCCAATTGCTATATATTTCTAGCAATAGTGTGAATCCAATGGTGGAGCTGAGTATAACTGACTTGTTGTACAATTTCCTCAGTGGTTCATTTTAATGATATTGTTTCATTTATTTTGAATGTTTAGAGATCCAAGATTAGAGTTACTCAACATGGCAACATGGAACAATCTTTCCTAAAGAAATGTTCATTTTGAGTGTTGCTCCACTTGTGCCTTTGTCACTTTTGGTTGTGCTTTTCTCATGTAACCCATTTAGAATGTGGCACAAGTAAACTAGCAAGAAAGCTATTCATTTTAATAATTACTTTAAGATCTGATGATCGCTTTGACCTGTAGCAAGAATAAAATCCTGCTTGAACCTTTCACATTTATACCAAGAAGTGAGAATATTCTTAGGCAATAAGATGGAATGCATTCTAACCCTGCATGTCATGCTTTATAGCAATAACATTTATTACATCAGTAGAGTTAAAGGAATTATTTGCCAAAAAAAAATGTTGGAAATGCTCAGAAGATCAGTTCTAATGAAAGGCCATTGACCAGGGTAGGGACATGTTCGGCACAGCTCTGTGGGCCGAAGGGCCTGAATTGTGCTGTAGTTTTTCTATGTTCTAGAACTATTAGCTCTGCTTCTCTATCCATGGTTGCTGTCTGACATACTGTGTGCTTCCAGCATTGTCTGTTTTTATTACAAACTAATTAAAATCTAATTGAACAACTTTTCTAGTAGAGTAATTCCACCCTCTCTCATTGAAGAGGACTGCCTGCTTTCTGACAAGTAGTACGGTCAGCTTGCTGTCACTTCAGATTTAATTCCTGAATTCACATCGGCTCTGCACTAAAACTAAACTAGCTTTATATTGTTCAGTATGAGATACTAATGTACTTTGTTTGCTGCACAATTTTATCCTCAGCACGCAATCCAAAGTCTGTATTTTGTGAACTTCAGTACCACAGTGGCGTTCAGCCCAGACTTTGACCTGAGGTTTCTGGACCGTGACTTGATCAGTAATATTGTGAGTTTGAGGCAAGAGAGTCTTCAACTGAGCCATAAATGACATGCTGAAAATCTGATGTAGAATAACATTTTTAAATGGTGGCAATTCAAAGTTGGTCTAGTTGCTGTAGTGCTGATAAATGGTATTGTACTGAAATGTTAATTTTTTTTCTGTCACATGCAGACTGACATATATTCATACATTAATCTAACATAATCATCGTTAAATGATGCCAAAAGTATTATTCCAAAATGAGAAGGAATTTTAACTTTTGCTTACCATCCATCCAGCTGGACAGGCGCACTCTCCAGTAATGTGGTGACATTTCCCACCATTCTGACACGGGCACCGTGACTCACACTGGGCTCCGTGACTGCCAGGAGGGCAGCGTTCTTCACAGCTGCAGGTCAATAGCAGGTAATATTGCTAGTCATTACAATACTGAACCCAAACAATACAAGACTTTGCTAAAAAAGATTGTGTTCTTTTTTAGTTATATCTAATAAGATGAATATCTCTGTGGGATAACACAATTGTTGCTGAATACTATTACATGGGTCATTGGATGAGCTGTATATTCTTTAACATGAATTTTCTGTTTGCCACAGTATTAACACCAGGCCACTTGTGTTTGGCAGTACTTATAGTGTGATGATTGGATGAGAGAAAGAAAGAAGTAAACACTGTTATGACCAAATATTGTGACATATTTGAATACACATGTAATGCTTTATACATATGAATGATTAATAACAAGTTTGCCCTTAGTGTTTTATGCTGCTGTCAGTGTTATTTGATTGAATCGGCCTTTGAAATCAGTTTTTACGATGCACAATGTTGTTAAGGACAGGATCTACAAGAAAGTATAGAAGGGAGAGGGCACCTCTGGGCTGGGTTTCATGCAGTGTTCAATTTACATTTTTCTTCATTTATTTAATTTCCTTTGGTAATTGAATGCATAAAGCTTCAAGAGTGCAAAACTGAAATTTCTTTTCCTGTTTCCAAAAGCAATTGACTGTTGGCCGAATCTATGTATTATCCAAACTGAGCCAGTGCCAGCTCATACAGTCCATTTCCAAGGACTACACGTACTAGCTATTGGATCACATAACACCCATTTTTTTAAGTGGTAATCAAACAAATTTCAATTTTATTCAGAGTAGACTGCACTAGCAATCCTTTCTGGGACAATTGCAAAACTGGACTGGCACCCAGACCTTTTCATCAACGGGAAAGGTTTCCATTCCCTAAAAGTCCAGGTGACTGTGGATCAGCAGAATTTTCTCATGTTAAGTGCCACATTTCTGGGAAGCACACATGACTCCTTCCTCCAGAGGAAGTCCAAGTGTTGGTCATTTTCAGTGACCAATGTTGCCCAGAAACATAAACCCTGGGGTACAAAAGCTATCCTCTACTTTCAAGGCTCATTCGCTTTTCAACCACAGCAGCTGAGCACAGATACAAGAGTCTTAGAGTCTTACAAGTATGAAAAAAGAAATGGAAAACACTAATGGTCTCCTCAAGATTCATTGCCTGCATCTGTCCATGGTGCTCTGCAGTACATGCCAAGCAATGCAAAGACTTCATCATCATGCACCATCCTGCAAACCATCGACAGTGGCTCATGCCAAAGGAAGAGCCATGAGACTGAGAGCCTGACGGCCATGAGACAGAGCCTGCATAGCAATGGAGCGGGAGGAGCAGGGAGGAGAGGAGACTGCGGGGTGTCCCCACTCAGCCTCTTCTCCCTGCTGGATAGAGGAAGGAAGCATTGTCAGCACAGTTCACAAAGAATCCCTTCTCCTCAGGATCTACTAAGTTATAGTCCCCGATACAAACCAAGTGACCCTCTTTACATTCCAGCTCTACCGTCAACACAGTAAACGAATAATCAGATGGGACAACTCCTGCTTTTCAGGTCCAGCTACACTGATCACTATGAATCTCAGTATCAATTACTTAAACCTGTATATTTTCTGATGACTGGTAGATCATTGTGAAATATCTTGTTAGGAGATAAAGTTTCTTCCAGCTTTGCTTCATTGTGTGAGTAGCCACCTCTTGCCAGGATCTTCTTATCTTGGGCCAGGTGGTTCTCCTGATCCCCACTCCTCCCAGTGTACTGGACCTTCTTCTTGCATATATCTCATTGATCACAACTTGTGTGTCACTTTGAGTGAATGTGGGAGCTGTCTCCCTCTCTCACACAGCCTCTGTCTCCTCCCCGGCAGGTTAAGCTCAGCAGCTCCAGGCTGGACAGTTTAACTCGGGTGGGAGAGCTTTCAGAAGTATCGCTCTGGGGAATGAACAAGTATACCACTCTGGTTACATTTGAGGGGGATGGCAACAGCAGCAGCTAGATCAGTGGCACTGTGACTGGCTCTGTTGCACAGCAGGGTAGGGTTGAAGTGTAAGTGAGCGGTAGTCAGGGACACAGATAGGCATTTCTGAGGCAGTGGTGTGTTGCTTCCCTGGTGCCAGAGTTGAGGATGTCTCTGAGTGGGCACAAGACATTCTGAAAGGGAGTAGCCAGAGGTTATGGTCCATATTGGCAGTAACGACATAGGCAGGAAGAGAGATGAGGTCTTGCGAAGGGAATTTTGAGAGTTACGTAGAAAGTTACAAAGCACGACCTCTAGAGTTGTAATCTTGACATTACCCCTGTGCCACATGCTAGTGAGGCAAGAAATAGGAAGATAGTACAGTTGAATGTGGGGCTAAAGAGCCGGTGTAGAACAGAGGGATTCAGATACCTGGATCATTGGGTAATCTTCCAGGACAGATAGGACCTGTATGAGAAGGACGTTGTGCATCTAAACTGGAGGGGCACCAATATCCTTACAGGGAAGTTCGCTAGTGCTACTCAGAAGGGTTTAAACTAGTGTGGCAGAGGGGTGGGAACTAGAGTAGGCGGAGAGATTTTGGAGAAGGTAAGGTTAAATCAAGTGAGTCTAAAAGGAAGAACAGGCAGTGCCAGATTAATAATCTCAGTGGAATTTATAGTCTGAAGTGTATTTATTTCAATGCAAGTAAGGCAGATGAGCTTTGACCCTGGATTAGTAATTGGAACTATGATATTGTAGCCATTACAGAAACTTGGTTGAGAGAAGGGCAGAGTGGCAGCTCAGTGTTCCAGGGCTTAAGTGCTTCAGATGCGATAGAAAGGGATGTAAAAGAGGTGGGGGAGTTGCGTTACAGGTTAGGAAGAAGGTCACACCTGCACTTGGAGAGGACATCTTGGACATCTAATCCAGCATGGCAATCTGTATAGAGCTCAGGAATAAGTGGAATCATTATGATGGGATTATACAATAGGCCTCCCAATAGACAGAGAGAGATAGAAGAACCAATATCTAGTCAGATCATGGAAAGATGTAAAAACAACAGGCTTGTTGTGTGTGATTTTAACTTCCCCAATATTGATTGGGACTCCCTTAGTTTCAGTAGGAGAGCATTTTGGGAACAGTGATCATAATTCCATAAGTTTTCAGATAAGTATAGATGAGGAGTCCTCAGGTGAAAGTGCTAAATTGGGGGAATTAGGCAGAAAATGGGAAAACTAAATTGGGAGTGGCTGTTTGGGGGTAAATCCACATCTGACATGTGGGAAGCTTTTAAAGGCCAGCTGATTAGAGTTCAGAACCAGCATGCTCCTATGAGGATAAAAGATAAGGCTGGCAAGGTTCAGGAACCTTGGATGACAAAAGATAATGTAAGTTTAGTCGAAAAGAAAAAGGAAGTATGAGAAAGCTTCCTAGAATAATGAACTACAGTTACAAGGACTGACTAGAGAGGCTGGGACTATTTTCTTTGGAGAAGAGACCCAATGTTTCAGGAACAGCTTTTTCCCCTCCGCCATCAGATTTCTGAACGGTCCATGAACACTACCTCGTAATTCCTCTTTTGCACTATTTATTTTTGTAACTTATAGTACTTTTCATGTCTTTCTGTCCTGCACTGTACTGCTGCCACAAAACAACAAATTTCATGACATATGTCAGTGATAATAAACCTGATTCTGAGGGGAGACTTGATAGAAGTATATAAAATGATTAGGGGTTTGACCAGAGTGGAGAGTGGGAGACTGTTCCCCGTTGGTGGAAGGGTCAAGGACCAGAGGTTACAGATACAAAATAAAGGGGAGGAGTATTAATGTCAATATGAAGTAAAACTTTCTAAGCAGCATGTAGTTGGAATCTGGAATGCAATGTTGGCAGATTCCATTGTGGCCTTTGTGTTTATGTTAAGGAATAATTAGCAAGGCAATGGAGAAAGGGCTCGGTGGAGAGAGGATGGAAGTAAAATGTTAGAGAGCTGGTATGAAATTGATGGGCCAAATGGCTTCCTTCTGTGCAGTAATCACTTTATGATTCTATGAAACTTAACACTAATATGCTACATGCATCGAGTTTTGGATGAGTCACAGTGAAAGAGAGATCTTAACTGGTTCACTTTAGCAGTGGAAACATTTCAACAGTAATGTACATCACATGGAGACACTCTACTGACAAACGTTTATAAACTACCTTCAGTAACGTATATATTATGGAGCAGGGAAAACAATTCTGGTTTTATATTGCTGGAGCAGTGACACTTATTTTGACATTTGCTGTAGCTAATAATTCTACCATGTTTTGCTGCTTTCATTTTGAGGCCTATAGTTAAAAAAAAGCTGTCACCCAGTGACAAACATAAGGAATGCATAAAAGCTGGTTTCTAATGAGTATGACGCAGTAAGATACAAGAGTCGTGAACATCAGTATTCTAAAAGAAAGATGTACATCTCCTGGGATGTGCATTCCTGAGATCCTTACATAAAGCTTTGTGTTAACTGAACAAAAGGTTGTCTTTGTGAATTTCTTCAGTGCTGCCTATAAGAGGGATATATTTGCTACAAATTCTGCTGTTGCTAATTTTTCACTACTACAACAGTTGTTATTAGCCAAGAAATTCCTCCTGGAGGCAACAGAGGTGCTTAGTGAGCTGGTATCTTGAGATCTGGTAGGTTGCACCTACCAATGCATACTGAATTCAGCCATTAAACAACAAAAACACTGCAGATACTGTAGACTGAAATAGAAATAAACAGTAGGTCAGATAGCAAATATGGAGAGAGAAACAGAGTTAATGTCCCAGGTCAATGGCCTTTTATCAGAAAAGTTAGAAATGAAAAATGTTTTAAGTTGCAGAGAAAGGGAAGGATTGAGAGAACAAAAGAAACAAAGTGATAAAGTAGAGTCAAAGAGAACTTGAATAACACAAATAGTGGTGAAGGCTTGTTAAATACAGCTGGTCTTTCTGGAGGAAGTGTGAGTAGAACGAGATGTAAATAGAATGAGAGTAATCTCATCAAAGAGAGTAAAACAAAAAATACTAGGACTCTGAGATACAAAACCCTGTAGATGTTGGAAATCAAAAATAAAAGAGAATGCAGGAAATACCCAGTAGGTCAGGCAGCATCTGCAGAGGAAACAATGAATTGAGTTAATGTGACAGGTTGATGGCCTTTCATCAGAATAGACCAGTTCTGATACAAACTGAAATGGCTCAGTTGTTGAATTCAATGTTACATTCTGAGATCTGTAACATGGCCAGTCAGAAGGTGAAACGTTGTTCCTTGAGCTTCCAGTCGACTTCACCGGAATAGTGTAAGAGGCCAAAGACAGAGGCTTCAATGTGGGAGGGGGCTGGAGAATAAATCTGACAGGCAGTGTAAAACTCTGGGTAACTGTTGCAAACTGAACTGAGGTGTTCAGCAAATCAGTCAGCCCACCTGAATTTGGTTTCCCCAGAAAAGAGACCAATTGTGAACAGCGAATGCTGTACACTAAATTGGAAGAAATGCAAGTGAAGTGTGCTTAGGCTCCTGGATGGTGGGAAGGAGAGTGTTAAAAGGGCAGGTACGCACCTCCTGCAGTTACTTGGGAAGAAGCTGTGAGAAGAGAAGTGGGTGTTGTTGGGGATGGAACAGTGAAACAGGAGGTCATGGAAGGAATAAATCTTTTGGAGTACTGATAAGGAAGAGATGTATTTATTGCTGACATCATAATGAAGATAGCGGAAATTATGGCAGGATGATCTGTTGAATGTGCAGGCTGACAGACTGGACAGAACCAACATCTGTGAGAAACTCACAGCTACTGAGATTACAGCTCCGCCCTCCTATAGAGGCTCCACTCCATTCTTCCAGTTTCTCCCATTCCATTATACCTCTTCTGATAATAACATTTTCCATGCAGCTGCTTCTGAGATGTCTTTCTTTGATCTTAAATGGGGCTTCCCCTCCACCACAGTTCACAGTGCAAATGTGGCACAGAATTAGAATCAGTTTGGGGGAAGCTAAGAAGCAGCAGTGGGCAAAAACATTGGTGGGAATCGTTTACAGACCCCAGAATAGTAGCTGGGCCTGGTTTAAACAGGGGAATTGGAGGTGCATGTAACAGGGGTAATAAAGTAATCATGGGGGATCTTAATCTACAGATAGATTAGTACCAACAATGTAAATGATGAATTTCTGAAATAAACACGAGATAGATTGCCAGATGAGTATGCTGAGGAACTGACTAGGGAACAAACTATCAGGTTGTTTTAGATCTAGAACTGTGGAAAGAGAATTAAGACTCAATAAATTTGTAAAAACATCAGGAAGTGACACAGTTCAATTTTAAAGCAGGGTTTTCAACCTCATAAAAAGATGATGTGAGGGTCAGGTTGACTGGGGTAACTGTGACAGTGAGCAGACAATGGCAGGCCTTTAAAGAAATAATATATGATATGCAACACATGGATAATGAAGGCAAGTATCCTGAATGCCTTTTTCACTACCCTATCTACTGGGCTGCCTTGGGAAATCTTTGTACTTAAACATCAACATTCCTTTATTCCTCATTGCTCCCTAGGGCCCTACTGTTCAAGGTATATGTCCTACCCTTATTAGACTCCCCAAAATGCATCACTTTACACTTATTGTGATTAAATTCCACATGCCATTCCCCTGCCCAACTTACCAGATGATCAATATCATTCTGTTCATTCTGTAGCCTGAGACTAACCCTCCTCACTATCAACAATACCAGCAATTTTTGTATCATCTGCAAACTTATTAATCATACCTCCCACATACATATCCAATATATACAGTATATCACAAACAGCAAAGGTTCCAGCACCAATCCCTGCAGTACACCACTTGTAACAGATTTCTAATCAGAAAAATACCCATCCACCACTACCCTCTGCCTCCTACAACCAAGCCAACTTTGGATCTAGTTTCTGAACATATCTCAGATCCCTTGTGCCTTCACCTTCTGGATCAGTCTACCATGCAGGACCTTGTCAAAAGCTTTATTAAAGTCCTTGCAAGCCACATTTACTGCTCTTCCTTCATTTTTTTAGCTACCTCTTCAAAAAACTCAATTAGATTTGTGACACAGGATCTCCCTTGCACAAAACCATGCTGACTCTTCCTAATCAGTCCCTGCCTTTCCAAGTGAACATAAATAATGTCCATCAGAATCTTCTCCAACAATGTCCCTACCACTGATGTAACGTTCACTGACCTATGGTTTCTAGGCTTATTTCTAATGCCCTTTTAGAACAAGGGGACAAGATTAGCTATCTTCCTGTTCTGGTACCTCACCCGTGGCAAACGAAGATGTAAAAGTTTCCCAGTAACCTCCTCCCTTGCTTCTAGAATCCTGGGATAGATCCTGTCCAGCCCTGGAGATTGCGCTCCAATATTTTTAGCACTTCCCGATACTGACCTGCTTCAGAATATTAGCATACCTCTGCTTTAAGTCTCCAGCCTCCACATCCTTCTCCCTGGTTAATACCAATGATAAGTATTCATTTAGTATTTCTCTTATATGCCCTAGCTCCACACATAGTTTACCCCTCTGGTCCCTGAGGGCACCTATTTCTTCCTTGGCTACAATCTTGTTTCTAAAATACTTGTAGAAGGTTTTAGGATTCCCCTTAATCATATTTGCCAAGGTCACTTTGTGGCCCCTTTCTGCCCTCCTTATTTCTTTCTTGTTCTCTCCTAAATCTCCTATAAACTTCAAAGGACTTGTTCAACACAATTTCTTATAGCTGACATATGCTTCCTCCTTTTCCCTTATCAAACCTTCAATATCCTTTGTAAACCAAGGTTCCCTAAACTTACCACTTTTGCCTCATACCCTTGCAAGGTCATGCTGACTTTGAACTCTTACTATCTCACTTTTAAATGCCTCCCACTTATTGGATGTTGTTTTCCCTCTAGCAATTGTGCCCAATCTACCTCTGCCACGTCTGCCACTGTTGAAATCCACCTTCTCCCGGTTTAGGGCCATTGTTCCGATGCTCCAAACTGTAAAATATTTTTTCTGTCAAGGAACTGAAGACAACAAGACCTCTGCAATTATGTTATTGCTTTTGTATCAAAACCTCAGAACCAGCCTTTGAGCTGACAAGGATATATCTATCAATCAGGCAGCTGTATGAAATCATCATATAAATTAATTATTTCATATTTTAACAGTGAACTGATATTGCAATACCAAATTATTCTGGTCAAGTATAACAAGTGTCATTTCAGGCAAATCTCCATTCAATGTCCATTCAATGAACAACTTTCTTCAAATTACCTTTAGAAATGTATTGTTGTGATACTGATTTCTCACACTAACCATCCTTTTGCTCCTTATAAGTGAGTTGTAAATAAATTGTGCTGTGAATATTACACAGCTTGCAAATACAGTGAGGCTTGTCTAGAAGTCAGAAATATTTTTTAAGAAAGAGCCATTTGGAAGTTGTGAATGATGATTATGCTGGGGTACCTAATTGAAATATAAAGCTATGGATAACAGATTGTATCGGTGATTCTCACTGCACAAAATAAATCAACTTTGAACTAGCACCAGAGACCGATTACTAAGTAAAATATTTACTGCAATATCTGCATATATATGCAATATAACCCAAAATGTAATTAGAAACTTCAACATACTTAGGGGAAAGTAAGAAACTTTAATTGCACTTACAAGACACCAGTATAACCAGGAGGACAGTGGCATTCTCCAGTCTCATGATCACAAGTGGCAGCATTTTGGCACTGACACTTATACTGACATCCTTTGCCATAACTTCCTTGGTCACAGGGCTCTTCACAGCGCCATCCTTCATATCCATCAGCACAGACACAGGCCCCAGTGATGGGATTACATAGGGCTCTGTTCTGACATTGGCACCGGTTACTGCAGTGTGGTCCCCAGTGTTCACTGTCACAGCCTACATGGGGAAGAAAAGAATCATTAAAATAGTAGGAGCTACACTGGTATGGCAACTTATGACTTGGTTAATCAACAAAAGCCCAGCACTCTCATAGGTCTAAACCACAAGAGTAATTTCATTTACATAGAATATAGAACAGTACAGCACAGGAACAGGTCCTTCGGCCCATGATGTTTGTACTGACCATGATGCCAAATTGAACTAATACCATCTGCCTGCGCATGGTCTATATCCCTCCTTTTTTGTCCAAAACATCACGAACAACAGAGGTCCCAGCTCCAATCCCTGTGGAGCACCACTGGTCATAGACCTCCACTGAGAATAACACCCCTCCACTACTACCCTGTCTTCTCTGGCCAAGACATAGCTTAAGTGGTAACAAAGCATTTATAGTGATGTGTAAGTAATATGTTTTCCTGTTCCTATTCAATATTTAAATAGTTCAACAACTTTAGTCATCAGCAAAATGAAAATAGAGCAGAATTGACAATTTTGTTGTGTAAAAGGCATTGTGAGAATTTTTCCCCACAACTCTGTATCTGTAAACCTATATTAGAGAACGTAGGGATTGTAATACAATAAATGTCCATATATAAATGGAAACTATACACTACTCACAATTCACTACATTTTCTCATTATGGTTAAGCAAATAGAATAGAAATATGTTGTGTGGCATCAGTCCATACTGATAAATGCCTACACAGGAGCAATGATTTATGTTTTATGTGTTTGTTTAATGAAGGTGAACTCATTCACTGCGGGAATGAATCTGAAGCTCTCATTCACACCAGTTCTATTTTTACAGGATGCTGGAAGTCAAACAGACTTCTCACACATATTTCTACTTTGACCCAGTCAGTACCATCTCTCAGGCAACACTCGGGCTACTGACACCTCAATACAGCATTGTCACATTTCTGGTCCACAGCCACTATAGAAGCAAACACACCCATCTTTTACACACGCCTGAAATAATCTTTAGATCCTTCATTTATGCAAATTATTGGCTTAACACTTGTTTGCAGTCCCCTGGTGGGACAGACTAGGTTCCTCTCCTTGATGAGCTGAGTGGTTCCCTCCTGTGCTTTATTTCTATGATAAGTAACTTCCCAATTTGAAACACGTATTAAAAAAAAGTTACTTCCCACCCTCCAATCCCCTGACTCACTTCCCCACTTCTGGTCTACAAAACCTGACTTCACCTATTCCCTGGTCTCCCAACATTTCCCATGTCCAGAGCTAATCCCAACCACCCACTCATGGCCCAATCGCTCGTTGCCTCGGTAAAGCAGACAACATAATCAAAGACTCCACCCACCTCAGACATTCTCTCTTCTCCCCTTTCCCATTGGGCAAAAGATACAAAAGCCTGAAAGCAAGTACCACCAGGCTCAAGGACAGCTTCTATCCCACTGTTATAAGACTATTGAACAGTCCCCTAGTACGATAACATGAATTCTTGACCTCACAATCTACCTTGTTATGGCCTTGTACCTTATTGTCTACCTACACTGTACTTTCTCTGTAACTGTAACACTTTATTCTGCATTCTGTTATTGTTTTCCCTTTACTACCTCAACCCACCGTTGTAATGAAATGATGCATCGCATGTAAAACAAAGTTTTTCACTATTCGTCAGTACATGTGACAATAATAAACCAATTTACCTTGCCAATATCCAACACTGGCCCTACTGAGCACATATAGTCTGACCCTTCACAGGTATCTCTTCCTCTAATTTCCTGGGCCCTGTACTTCCCTGTTTCTAGCCTTAAGCTTCACCTCCCCTACACAAGCCCCCAACATTTCCCCTCAGCAGCCTCTCCATAACCTGGCTTTAACACTGTCCTCAATTTCTAACTATCCTGGCCCCAAACTCTCTCTGCATCTCTATCTAATCTTCCCATTTCCCTCAGATCTTGCATTCACAGTCTCTCCCTAAATTCATGACATGAATTCTCCCATTCGTCCAATCCTCCAGCTTCATTTTGCCTTGCCAAGCTCGTTTTCATTTTCAGACACCAGCCCCATGATATGCACAGAGCCTGAAAATGTAAGGTGCAGCCAGCCTATACTGTTGGCACTGAGTGGGGTCAGAAGGATTGGAGGTACCAGATATCACTGAGGGTGACAGACATGATGTAAGTGGGTACAATGACCTCCGTTCTTTTTCTGTTGGGAGAGATTAACTTCAGCTGACAGTGGGTGGCAATGACTACTGTTTAGAGAAATAATGAACGAGTTACAAAAAGAAAATCCTTTGACACAAAACCCTAAAAAGAAAAATGGTTCATCCATGGCTGACCAGAGAAATTAAACATAACATTAAATCAAAGGAAGAGGCTTATAAAGTTCCAGAGATGGCAGTGGCCCTGAGCATTGGGAGTGTTTCAGAACTTGGCAAAGGACAACCAAGGAATTGATAAAGAGCAAGACAGAATAGGAGAGTTCACTGGCAAGAAACAGACAAAAGTGCTTTTAGAGGTTCCTTTAGAAGGAAAGTGAGGGCAAGTGTGGGCCCCTTCAGACAAAGACAGAAATTATGAAGGGAGATAAGAAATGGCAGATGTATTAAACAATTACTTTAACTTCATTGAAGAATGCACACAAAATCTTGCTGAACATATTAGAGAATCGAGAATCTGGTGAGAACGAGAAACCGAAAGAACTAAGTAACAGTCAAAAAATATCACTGGAGAAATTGGTGATAAATTGATAGCCAAAAAATCCCAAAGACCTGAAGATCTACATCCCAGTTTTGAAAGGGGGTGGCTTTAGAGGAAGCCAGTGCTCTGGTTAGCAACTTGCAAGGTTCTGTAGATTCTGGATTAGTTCCTGTGGACTGGAGCAAAGCAAATATTACCCAACTATATAAGAAAGAGAGAAAACAATGAACAACTAACCCAAAATCAGTGACATGGAAAATACTGGAATTTATAATGAAGGATATGATAACAAAAGACCTCGTAGGATAGATAAAGGGGAACCCCTGGGTGTAGATTTCTAGAAAGGTCCCACACAGAGGGTTGGTTAACATGGAATTGGGGGTAATAAACTGACATGGATTGAGAATTGGTTATTGGACAGAAAGCAGAAAGTGGGAATAAACCAATCCTTCTCAGGTTGGTCAGGCAGTGATTAGTGTGATACTTCAGAGGTTGCTACTTCAGCTCTGGGCATTCACAATCTACATTTGCTGTGGGAATGAAATGTCATATTTCCAAGTTCACCAATGATACTAAATTAGGTGGAACTGTGAATACTTAGGAAAATGTAAAGAAACAAGGGGATATGGACAAATTGAGTGAGTGAACAAGAACATGGCAGATGGGATATAATGTGGAAAAATCTGAGGTATGTTCACTTTGGTGAACATAATAGAAAAGCAGAATATTT
The DNA here is from genome assembly GCF_009764475.1 of Pristis pectinata. NCBI lineage: Eukaryota > Metazoa > Chordata > Chondrichthyes > Rhinopristiformes > Pristidae > Pristis > Pristis pectinata. The sequence continues at coordinate 1,723,581 of NC_067432.1, forward strand.
GTTAAATGATGAGTGATTGGGTAGCATTGATATTCAAAGGGATTTAGGTGTGCACAAGTCACTGATAGCCAATATGCTGGTATATCAAGGAATTAGAAAGACAAATGAAAATTAGCCTTTATTATGAGGGTTCAATAACAGGAATATGCAAATCATATTGTAGTTGTACAGGGCCTTGGTGAGACTGCACCCCTGGAGTACTGTATATAGTTTTGGTCTCCTTATCTCAGAAAGGTGACATCATAAAGAGACTGCAGCAAAGATTCAATAGACTAGTTATAAGAACAGTGGGTTTGCCTTAATGAGGACAGAGTGAGCAGACTGAGAATTCTCTACAGTTAAGAAGAATGAAATGAGATCTCACCAGAACTTACAAAATTCATGAAGGGCTCAACAGGCCTGATACAGGGAGGACTGTGGAGTCCCGGACTGGGGGCACAGTTTGAGATAAGAGGTAGGCTGTTTTGTACTGAAATGAAGAGAAATTGCTTCATTCCATTGGGGGTGAATCTTTGGATTCCTCGGGTGCTGTAGAGGCTCAGTCACTGAGTTCATTCAAAATACAAACTGATAGATTTTTGAGCATTGAGGGAATCAATGGTTATGGGGATTGTGCTGTAAAATGGGGCTGAGTTGGAAGATTGGCCATGGCCTTGAAGAATGGCGGGACAGGTTCACAGGGCGGGGGGACCTACTCTTTCTCCTCTTATGTTTTTATGTAGGACTGTGATCAGTGTTGTCTCTCTGCAGTTGGCCCATGATTTGTGGAAGGATGACATTGTAAGGTTTATCACACTGTCCCAGATTAGTGGATGGTCTAATTTTAGGATAATCACAATCTGCATTTCAGGCACAGATGTTTAATGTTGATCAGCAGGTTAGTGAACGTCTCATTAGGATGACCTGGCCAACTTTATCAGGTGTCACCAGATTAGGCATGGAGGAAATGATCAGAACATTTAACCATTTACATTCAGGTCTGAAAGAGGCATTTAGGTAGCCTTGTTAAGTGCAATTTAACTGATTATGACAATCATGAAATAGATAAGCAAGAACAATTTAGAATGTCTCAATAGAAGTGTAAAAGCAATGAACTTTTCTCACTGTTGGCATTGCTGCAGATAGCCAATCACTGATACATCTTCCAGTGATTGAACACTGCTTTTTCTCTGAGGAAACAGTGACAGTGACTGGATAATATAGCAGCTTAGCACACAGACCTTTCACTATCAGTAAAGGAGATTTAAATATTAACTCAGGCAGATAGAATGTATGTCTCCCCATTCTCTCCTTCTGTCTGCTGACACACGAGCAGGTGGATTTAGCACCAAATTTCTCATAATGTGGCAATAAGTTTTGAATCTTCACACAAAACTCAAAAGGATATCAGATCAATTTATCTTTCATTCAAGTCATTTTATGGTGGGCTTTGTATTTGCTGAAAACGTTGGATGCCATATTTACAGATTTTCTTCCACCTCTCAGAATTGTCATTGATAAACACACAAATACTCAGGAGTTCTAAATTAGAAGAAAAATGACTTTGCTGTTCACTTGCATGTTAGAGATGTCTAAAGGTTATGAAAGAAAATAAATTAAAAGTTTGGCTTTTATTGTCTCTAATGCTTTCCCAATAGATGCAGGTTCAGTGACAACACATTTCTCATTGTGTCTCTGGGGGCTAGCTCTGGCTTCCTACCAGAACCCATCTTGTAGCAGTGTACCAGACAAGGAGGAGGAGAAAGTCAGATGGCAAAAATCAATAACTTTTGAGTAAATCAGACAATAGAAATGGAAGAAATCCACAATGTCTCTCATATAGAGATGATAGTGAATGGTTTGAGTAAGCTCCATGTGTTTGCTAATGTTAATAAAGACAGAGAGCACAAATTTATAACTTGATAGCATACTCCTCAGTAACCTCAGATTATGTGCAAAGAATTATTTCCCATTCCTCTTTGTTAATCTCTAGATTTCCTAAAGTAAAAATTTCAATTTTTTTAAAAAGCCATCAATCTCATGAAAAAATAAAGTTCCTTTTGTAAATTTAATCTCAATTTTTCTACTGTTCCTTTTTTTCAGGAAAGGGTGGTAAAATCTTTAGTCTCTGGTCAATAAAATGCTACCACCAGTCATCTCGTAAATTGGAACCCCCAATCTGTGCCTTAGTACAATCCTATCAAACATTTATCATTTTTCTTTAGTATATTCGAAAAGGTCACAGAGAGACTTCAGGTGAAATGTTGGTGTTTCCATCTCATGAGTCTTCACACTTGCAGGTCTTACTGAAATTATTCTGGTAATCTTCAACTGATTACACTGAGGCCCACTGTTGCTGTTTAATAAGTATATTGATAGTGGATGTTTATGTAAAGACCAAAAGAAGGAGCAGGTGAACAATTTTTACACAGATGAAAATTTAAAAAAAACTGCAGATGATGAAATTCTGAAACTAAACAGAAAATGCTGGAAAAATTCAGAAGGTCAGACAGCATCTGTGGAGAGAGAAACCATCAATATTTTGGATCTTGACCCTTTGTCAGACCCAATGCATTGACTATTTCTCTTTCCACCACTGCCACCTGATCAGTATTTCAGTTTTTCCAATATTTTCTAACTTTACAAAGACAGTACTCAAAAGATTTTTCTCATTCAAAAGCAGACGCAAGGAGAAAGATTTTATCATGCTTAACAACTTGTTAATGGACGATCATAAGAAAGTTATCCAGGATTATGTTGAAGACAGTAAAAGAGAGTCTATGTATCCTTCTGATCATTGCCTTGAAAAGAAAATTGTAATCAGAACACTGTTAATGCAAATGAACATTTTTCTCATGATTGAAGACATTTTCAAGATTCGAAAATTCAATCAAGAAAGGGGACAATGTTTGCTCATATTGATGAGTAATAGAGCAATGAGACTCGATAGTCTTAGAAATGATTCAATATTACACATTGATTAAAAAGTGTCAAACTCAGAAATCTGTGAAAACATGAAAAGACCAATAATGCAATATTCCTAATTTAGGACATCCAATATCATTCTTAAAATGGCATGGGTGGATAAATCAATCGATACCAGTATTAATATGGTGAATGTGCTTAGTCATTCTTTTACCAATGTCACAGGCTAACAAAAATGCTGCAGGTAGCAATTTTGGTGTAATATTAACTAACAGCTGATATATTTTCCTTTTTTTTAACTATCATTTTGATTTATTTTAAAGCCTACTTTACCTTTTAATGAATACCCCTTTGATATCCACAGACTTTCCGTCAGTAGCCTACATCTCTTGGACCTGTGCTCATATCTGGTTCTGACTAATGGAATAAAAACTTCTGTATCTAATGGCTGTAAGAGTCTGCGTTCTGAATTCATCACGTCTTGCTTAATTCCTGCTGAGCTTTAGTGTAATCTGTAATAAGTACTAACCTGGAATCTCACCAGCAGAGGCCACAAGATTGGCCAGTGTGAGAAGTGGAACCATAGGGGAAGCTCACTGGCTCCAGGTCACTCAGTATTGAACGGCCCGGCCTGACTCCAGAAAAGGGAAGTTCAGCTTGAATTTACTAAGAGGAATCTTGCAGCAATGGCCTGATAGCTTTTGCAGGATCAAGAAACAGTCCTGCTCCTCCTGCTCTATGAAAATAAATGAAATTTTCCAGGCTCCATTCTGGCCGGAGCACCAGGCTGAGAGGTCAGTTTGTTGCCTTGAACTGAATGAACAAACAGACTGAAGATACAAGCAGAAAGTGGTGACCTGCAGGAGGAAATGAGTAGGGTGTGAAAATGGAGATGAAATGTTTTTTAGCTTATCACCACCTGCACTTGGATATTACACATAGAAGTGAGGGAAATGTGCATGAAATTTAACAATAAGGCTTTAGACACAGAATTATGTGATACAAAGGTTGAGAAGGGAAGCAGTCAGAGGTATTGATCGGAGTTAATAAGGGTATATGTGAGAGTGGAAGGAAGAAGTCTGGATACGATGGGATCAATCAATGAAGCAACAGAAGCATGGTTAAATTATCTTTCCTGTATCACACCTAATTCCATCACATTTCAGTATATTTTTGACAACTGCAGCAAAGCTACATATCCTGACATATGTAAAATATTTTGCAAATTAGCAAAAGCAGGGTCATGGACTCCATTCTATGCTATTTTCTCCTCCTCTGTAACATCTATTTTGGCAATGCCACCTTCCATACTGTACTTCCAATGCATCTTCCCTTTCCTTCAACTTAAAGTTCACCTCTACCATTGGTTAGCGAAGGCCTTTATCGTACCCATCCCATCTCCTACTTCCAGAACCAGAATGTGATTCCTCTTGTCCTCACTTTCTACTCCATAAGATTACACATTTAACTGATTATCTTTCACATTTCCCAACACGTCCACCAGAGACTTCCCCGCTTACCTTTCAGCATTCTAAAGTGGAAAGCAGCTCACTGCCACATACTCTGGTTCACTCTACCATCTAGATGAACACCTGCTCTCCTTCCCACAGCAACCTCCCATACAACCTGTTACCTTGTCTTATTTGTACTTCTTTCAACTCAGTACACTGTACTTGATGGTCATGATGTGATTTGCTCTAGTCTGGGAAGACCAAGCACAGATTGGGTGACCACTTTGCAGAACATCTCCATTCAGTTTACAAGGGTGACCATGAGTTTCTAGCTGACTGCTTAATTTCTAAATTTTCACAGTTCCGATGAAAGGTTATTGATCTGAAACTTTAACTCTATTTTCTCTCCACAGATGTTGCCTGATATGTTACTTATATTCCAGCATCAACATTATTCTGTTTTTGGATTGTTGCATAAGATTCTACTTGACTTTAACTTTCATTCTCCATCCTACTCTGACCTTTGTCTCTGGCTTCTTACACTGTTCCAATCAGAGAACAGCATCTTATCTTCTGACTAGGCACACTGTAAACCTCAGCATTCAATACTGATTTCAGTAGTTTCAGGAGACCAGCCATCTCGTTATCCCTACATTTCCAACATTCAGTTTTCTTCTACTTTCATCTTGTATTTCAGATTCCATTTGTCTGCTCCTGCCTACGTTTCCTCTGGCCACCTTCTTTCAGCAAGCAGTACAGCCTTATGTCACTTAACCTCTACTGATCCCCACCCTATCATTGGCCTCTTTTTGTTCTCTCCATCCTTTCCCCCTTTCTCTCCCATTTACAGCTTGCTTCATTTCCATCTGTTCCCAGTTCTGGAAAAAAGTCATGGACTTGAAATGTAACTCTGTTTTTCTCCCCACAGACTGTGCCTAACCTGCTGAGTGCATCTAGTATTTTGTTCTTATTTCATAATTTGCAATATTTTGCTTTTGGATTACTGTATAAATATTGGATAGATGATTAACAGTAAAAATATAACCAACATTTTCGTGAAGCATTTGTCTTGAAATCAGGGCTTTGTTGTAAGAGTAAAAGCAATTAATTTGGAAACTATTCTGATTAAGCTTAGTTAATTACTCATTCAATGATAATGAACATAAAGAAAAAAAATTAACACAAACATTCTACACAATTGTGATTATACTTGCAAAACTGGCTGCTGAGTTTTGGTGATATCTGGCAGTGAAATAAATTTATTTACTCTGCTGGGCATTAAAAAGAGAGTAAATCAATGAATGTTTTATGCTTAAACAGGTTTTTGTATTGGAATTTTAAGTTGGATTCAAGCTAGTCCCACCCTCCCCTCCCCCATCTGCCCATCACACCCTCACTAGGATCCACCTATCACCTGCCAGCTCTTGCTCCACCCCTTCCCTCCACCTTTTTATACTGGCTACCTCCCCCACCGAAGTGTCAACTGTCCATTTCCCTGCATAGATGCTGCCTGACCTGCTGAGCTTCTCCAGCACTTTGTGTGTTGCTGAAGTATAATCAGTTTGTGAAATAGGAAAAAGCGCAACCAATTTGGTCACTGTCAAGTTAGTAACATAATATCAACAAACTAAGATTTTTTTTAGCGATGATGGTTGAGGATTAAAATTTCCTGTGGCATCTGAAGAATTCTCCTGCTCTTCTTCAAGTCTGTGCCATGTCCATCCGAGTGGGAGCCTTACATTACTGTGTAATCCAGAAGATGGTGCTCCTGACAGTGCAGCATTCCTTCTGTACTGCATGAAGTGCTAGGTCAAGTCTCTGGAATTGAAGACAACCTTTGACTCAGAGGTGAGTCACAGCCAAGAGTTCACTTGAGGATGATTTACATGGATCTTGGTGTCCACCTTCCAATCCTAGCCAAATCCACGGGTAGCAGCTGGTGGCATTCTTCCCTCTTGGCCAAAGATCATATTTTCATGTTCAACTCCAGACACTTGATCGTAAAACCTAATCCAACACTGCCCAGAATAGAGGGAATTCTGCGCTGTCAGGGGTGCCAGATTACACATTAATGTGAAGCCCCTGGGTATAGAAGACAGGAAATATTCTCAAACTATGAGAATTAGAATATAATAATTATACTCAAATCAAAGCTCACCATAATCTATTCATTCTGAGTATATATACTTCATTAATTGAATTTTAAATACCTTCTATACTAAATGCTTTAAGCTTGCTTTGGATAATTTCATTCTCTTCGAATTAGGAATGTTGCTTCAGAGTTACCCTTCCTTCGGTAATCAGCCTCCTTTGTGACAACTTTACCTTTCATGGTCAATACCTTCCACAAGGCAAAAGAAATTCTTTACTAACTGGCAGGTAAGCAACATTATGAAGTAAATGGTGGCAAATTACAGGCTTTGTAATTACTTTAGGTGCATTTCATCTCAATGATTGGTTTGGAAATGAAAAATTAAACAAGGGCATCCCTGGTGACATAGTGCTAATTAATTTGCAGGACATACAACATAAACTACCACTGACTGAGTAATATTCCATAAAATGAGGCTGTAGTTAGGTTTAGCTTGAATTTACATCTCTGGCTATTGATGTGTCCTTCCTGCCACCCAGCAATGCTGAGTGCTATTTCTACTTAGCCCTTCATAATGAACCACCTGCCATCCCTTACAATCAATGAGCTTTCAAGAATGAACAATGCATCAAAGTTCAGTTATTTACGTTGGATGGCAAAATACTGCTCTGATATTAGTCATTGTTTACTAAATAGGGAAGCCAGTAATAACCTGAAGCAGTGTTTCAGAACACTGCCGACTATACAGCTGATAAATACAGAATAACCCAAAAAACAGTACTTATGAGTTGTCCCAAACACTCAGCAGATCAGGCAGCACCTGTGCAAATAGAAACAGTTTTGGTTGATGATCCTTCACATGGAGGAAACGTTAACTGTGTTTCCTTCCAGAGAGGCTGCGCGATCTGCTGAGTGTTTCTAGCATTTTCTGGTTTTTTTTCAGGTTTCCAGCATCTGCAATTTTTTTTACACTTTCAGACCTTCTCTCTCATTCAGTCTTTTCTTCCTGATGGATCATCCAGGTTACAATAAACTCCTGCACCTCTCTTGAGTAAGTGTAAGTGAAGGATCATTTTGCTGTAGCATGCATCAAATAATGAGTGGATGTGAAAACACTGCTTTACAAAGGTTATTGAAAATGTGTTCTCTAGTCGCTGCACAGATTAACCTCAACACTACTGGATCACGTCATATGTGTAGGAATCCAATAATTGCTTTGCATAGCAATTTAGCATTTTGGAATTACTGCCAGCTGTACAAAATTAAACTATATAATTTTTAAAAATGGTACAGAATTCACTTAACTCTGTAAGATTGTACATCACTATTTTATAGATCTCTGCCGAGGCAGGGAATTTGACAATAACTATTCATAAAGCGGATGAGACCTTCATCTTTTTTGAGGCATTGTAAAGAAGGGCAGAAATTCAGGTAGAAGTATAGACTTTGCAGGGTATCTGTAAACCCTTGATACTTCACAGTGAACTCTAATTGAGGAAACAGTGGTAGGGCTCTTTAATCCACTCATCACTCGCCATTCATACACCAGTAAAGAGTCACCTGATGGGAAAGAGGTGTGAGGGTGAGGGGCATTTGCTATCTTCCAGGGCGTGCTACAGCCAGTAGAAAGCTATTTGTACTAACAAGTATTGAAGGACCATTAACTTTAGAGGAAGTCCTTACCATTTGAGTCTTGACCCACCTGCATGGAGACATCTATATGTGTAATCTGGAAGATGGCACACCTTCTCCTAAATCAGCTGAGGTCTGTCTCCCACGGTGCTACCAACAGGGACACGGACTGGGTTCAGTGGTTCTCCCTCAGCTGTAGAATTGGAAGTTGGGTCTGACTGGCAGATTTCTAAACTCATGAGAATACTTAATGTTTGTTCGTTGATTCTGAATGGACATCAGTTTTTTTAAGTTCAGCATCTTACAACCAATGCCAAACATCACAAACTCTAGCTGCTAAACTCCTTCTACTTCTGCATCTTGAACGTTATTCTATGCATTGCTAATATTTGTCTTTGTCCAGTACTTAAACAAACAAGCCTGTTCTTTCAAAAGTGTGAAAGCTGAAGGTGCCATTGTGAAAGTTTTCCACCGTTGTTCCATCAGAAGCCAGCGGAAGTACCACAAACTTTGTTAAGATCAAAAAGACTGGCTCTGCACTGGCATGAAAATCTTCAGTAGTCTATTAGAAGGATAGTTTCCATCCACAAGTAAATCTCTTCCCTCCCAGTACTGGGTATTTGACCTCTTGCACCACTGCATTCTGGTGCCTGGAACCTGATTCTTGCTGATGACTTTGACAGCTTGCTCCTCCACAGCCTTTGCAATGTGTATTCAGAAGGCCTCCTGGAACCCTGTAGATAAAGCACTTTCTCCACCAAGGTTTCAACCACAGGGTTGCAAAACCATTTGCCCTCTCCCCCAGCAATGCCATTCTTAAATTTGTATCAGTGCTCAATCCTGCCACAGCCACTTCCCCTTTAAGCAGTGCAGACCACTCATGAAGTTGAGTCCCCTACTGAGGTGATAAACTAGTGAGCTGAAGCATTCACTACCATGTGCAGCAAAAGTGCTGAGTGGATGATCCACCTGGGCTTCCTGCTGAGGTCCCCACGACCACTGAAGCCAGTGATATCAAGAAACAGCTAAGAGCACTGGACACAGCAAAGGTTATGGGACCAAATTCCCAGTTGTAATACTGAAGACCTGCGCTACAGAACCAGCTGCACTTCTAGCATCTGGATAAAAGCCCTGGTAAAACTGAAGTCATAAGGTATCAAAGGGAAAATACTCCAGTGGTTGCAGTCATACCACACACAAAGGAAGATGTTGGTGGCTATTGGAAATCAGTCATTCCAGTCCCAGGAGATCACTGCAGAAGTTCCTCAGGGCAGTGTCAAGTCCCAACTTGCTGCAGCTGCTTCATCAATGACCTTCCTTCCATCACAAGGTCAGAAGTGGGGATGCTCATTGATGATTGCACAATATTCAATTCCATTTGCAACTCCTCAGCCAATAAAGCAGCCAATGCCTGCATGCAGCAAGACCTGAACAACATCCTGGCATGGGCCAATAAATGGCAAATGGCATTCGTGCCAGAGTGCTAGGCAATGACCATCTCCAACAAGAAAGTATCAAACCACCTACCCTTGACATTCAATGACATGACTATCGCTAAGTATTCCCTCAATCTACTGGAGGTTACCAATAACCAGAACTCAACTGGACCAATCACATAAATATTGTGGCTGTAAGAGCAGGTCAGAGGCCAGGTATCGGGTGGCGAGTGACTTACCTCCTGACTCCAAGGACTTTCTGCCATCTACAACGTACGTCAGGGGTGTGGAGGAATACTCTCCTTTGGCTAACTGAGTGCAGGTCCAATAACTCTCAAAAATTTTTTCAGAACAATGCTACCTGCTTAATTGGCACCCCAACAGCCATCCTAAACATTCATTCCCTCCACCACCAGCATACAGTGGCTGCAGTATGTACCATCTACAAAATGCATTGCAATTAAATACCTAGGCTATTCTGACACCACCTCTATCATTTTGGACAAGGGTAGGTACATGAGAACTGCAGGTTCTTCTCTGAGTCATACAGCATCCTGACTTGGAAATATATCATTGGAACTTCATTGTCACTGGGCCTGTCCTAAAACTCCCTGCCCAACAGCACTATGGGAGCATCTTCACCAGAAGGATTGCAGCAGTTCAAGCTTACCACTATCTTCTCAATTAGGGATAAGCAATAAATGCTGGCCTTGCCCACAAAGCCTGCATCAGTAATCATATGAATGAACAGACATGTAGAAGCAAAAGGCACAGGTTAAACAGGTATCACAACTTTTGTACCCTTTTTCAGAAGCAAGCTAATTTTGTTCTTTTATAAGTCACAGGACCTGCCACCAAGACTGATATTTATCTCCCATCTCTAAATGCTCCTTGAGAAAATGGTAGTAAAACATCTTCTGATACCTTGTGTAGAATGCTGTTGTGCAGTGCGTTCCAGGATTTAGACACAGTAATGATGAAAGGACAGCAATATATTTTAGATTGGTATGTGTCTTTGAGGGGAACCTGCAGGTGGTGATGTTCCTATGCATTTGCAACTCTTGCTCTTCTTGGTGATACAAGCTACAGGGTTGGAAGGTGCTGAATATTCTAGGTGAGGAACTCCAATCCATCTTGTGGTCTTGTGGACAGTACACACCACTGCAATAGTGAGTCAGTGTAGAGTGAATGAATATTTAGGACAGTGGCTGGGGTAGCAATCAAATGTCCCAGATGGTGTGAAGTTTAATAAGTGTTGTTGGGAGTCACACTCATTCATGCTGGTGGGGTGTATTCAGTCATGATCTTGTTTTATGCCTTGCAGACAGTGGAAAGGCTTTGGAATGTCAGGAAGTGAGTTGCTCACTGTAGGATACCAGCCTCTTAGTTGTTCTTGTAACTACAGTAAAACACTGAGGTTCTAAGGCTTCCAAAACCTCAATGCACTCAGTGCCCACTGCACTTCCCCTTATCATGCTTTAACCTGCGTGAGACTCAAGAGAGTAAAAAGCAAAACACTGTAAGGCTACTGAAACTGTCTCTTTAAAATAGGTCCATAACCCAGCAGACAGCAATGATGCAAGTACAAAAAAAATGTCTACTTGTGCGTCAGTTCTGTCACAGTCAACAATGGGGGCTGCAGAGACAATGTCGAAGAAATTAAAACACACTTCACTGACATGTAATTTGTGTTGATTGATTTCCTATTTTTAATTAATAATTCTAATTATGCAGCAAATTTAGCCAAAAGCTCAAAGTGGATCAATCGCACGGCATTGATCGTGGCAGCACCATTATCTCTGCATACCTGAAGTTATTGATTTTCTGCTGAGCATATTAGAAAACAGAACCAACTTGTCCCCATCGCCTGCCAGCAGTGCAGATTAAGCCAGACCCAGTCATTCCCACATAGTGCCTGACCTTACAAATTAAACAAAGGAAACTGCACCCTTTCACAAAAATGCCACAATGTGTTTGTCAGACAAGAACCTTTCTTCTTAAGTGCCTTTAGTCATTTTAATAGCCTAATGTCAACATCCAGGAATATAACGAATACTGATTATTCTTTCTATTGTTTAGAGAAATACTGGCTGTTAGTTCAATCTTCCACAATATAAAAAGCATATTCAAATTTTCTATCATTAAATTTCAAACAAAAAAGCTGGCAACATCAGATGTCTGATATAACAATTACCTGTGCACAGTTGACTAGCTGGAGTAACAACTCAAGTTAATGACATTAATATAGCTCTTGCAACATCATCTCTGAAAATATTCTATAATAAAATCATTACTGCATAATAATTATTTCAAATTTTATTTTGGTTTGATGAAAGGGATGAAAATTAACCATAATTCATATTATTCTATCGATTAATTGAAATTGATGGTCACTCTGAAGTGTTTTTATGGAAGATCTTACCATCATTTGTATTATACTAAACCCCACACTTTACTGTGTCCTGCATCAGGATTTTTCTCCGTCAGTAAAATAAGCTCAGAGTCTCTATCCCATTGATAAATCCTTAGTATGACCACAGGCAAGAACAACCTCAATGATCTTGGCAGACCTTGATCTTGTGTCGAGGTCATTCAGCATATCTGCACCATAATCAGTGCATGAAAATAACTGCATATACATCTCTAACATAACATTTACATTGATACTAAGAAAGTTAATGTTGTTGCTAAATGGTTTAATACCTTGAACAGTTTAACTAAACATCATTGTGAATACGATCCGTAATCAGCAAATGTATTCACGAAATCCATGCTCCAGTAACTATATTTCATTACTCTGTCTTCTGGGTGTTGAACTGCATCACACAGCTGGGAACTGATAAGGAAAATGAAGCCATATTTTTACTGTCAAGAGTTCAATTTTCTCAATTACTACAATTGGTGTATAATTATCATAGTTTCAGACTAACCTGGGGTTTTCCAGTAAATCTGAATGAGATTAACATTGTTCTTAGAGTACTGTCAAATGATATCCTCTCATTTCCTGACACATTTTAAATGTTCCTTTTCTTATTTCCTTTTAAATATCACTGGGGAAGATGTCAAAGCTGGGTGGACTATAATCAATTTGACCCCTCTCAAGTCAGTCTACAGAAGTACAAGAGTTACTCCCAGCTCTTTTGTTTTTCCTCCTTTTCATCTTTGAACAAGCTTTGACACAAATTCATTGCTTTCTGGTGCTTAACAGGCAGTACACTTTCAGCCACCCATTGTACTGTCTCCCTGACTGAAATCCATGGAACTAAATATCAGGAGGGAAATACAACAGGCAGCCAATATATAGTGGCTGTTTGGCATGAGCAACCATGAACAAATTTCAGCTCTCCGTTTCCCTCTTTCCCTGTGCCAACCCCCACAGCTTCAGGATTAAGAACAGCAAGACACTGTGCATGAAATCATGGTTTGATATAGTCCATCTTTACAACTCACTGCATTGGATCCTCATCGTGGTCAATGTCAGATCCCATAAATGCCACAGGACCTTTTCTGCCTTTTGTATGAAGCAGATGAAATAAACAAATATTTTGAGTCTGTCTTCATGGCAGATTTCATAGATTTCCTGGAAATTGTGAAAGATGATAGGTTCAAAATAAATAAGGAGGACAAAGAAATTATCATTGATAAGAAATAAGTTTTGGAAAAATGGGACTGAAAGGTAATAAAACCCCAGGACCTATGATCCTAGAGGCAGAAATGGCAACACTGGATGTGTTGGTTGCCATCTTCCAAATGTTTAGATTCTAAAACTGTTCCCAGAGACTGGAAGGTAGCAAATGTAATTATTTAAGAAACAAGAGAGAAAGGAAAAAAAAGGAAACTATTGACTAGTTAGCCTGAGATCATTAGTAAGGAAAATGCTGGAATCTATTGAGGAAGTGGTAACAGGGCAAGTATAAAATAATGTTAGGGTTGAATGAACATGGTGTTATGATTGAAAACTCATGTTTGATAAATCTGTTGGAATTTCATGAGGTTGTATCAAGCAATATGGTTAAGGGAGAACAAGTTTATGTGATGTATTTAGTCTTTCAAAAGGCCTTCAATAATATGCCACAAGAGGTTAATGAACAAAATTCAGGGTGTGATATTGGGGGTTATAAATTAGCTTGGATTGAGGATTGGTTAATGAATAAAGTGGAATAAACGGGTCATTTTACGGTTGGGAGATTGTGACTAGTGGGGTGCTACAGGGATCAATGCTGGGGCCCCATCTGTTCACTATCTGCATCAATGCTTTCGATGAGGTGATTGTATAATATTACCATGTTTGCTGATGATTCTAAGCTGAGTAGCAATGTGGGCTGTAAAGAGGAAGCAGAGAGGAATCGGGGGGGGGGGGGTACAGATAAACTAAGTGAAGTGTAAGACATGGCAGATGAACATAAAGTGGAAACACGCGAGGTCAACCACTCCAGTGAAAAAAATAGAAAGGTAGTGTATTTCTTAAAAACCATGAGATTGAAAGGTGTTGGTCATCAGAGAGATCCAGGTGTCTTTGCACACAAATCACAGAAAGTTAACATGCAGGCCCAGCAAGTAATTAGGAAGGCAAAAGAATCTGAGTGCAAGAGAAGAGGCATCTTGCTCCAATTATAGAGCCCTGGTGAGATTGCATCCATACTAACGTGTAGAGGCCCGGTCTCCCAACATAAGGAAGGATGTATTTGCAATATAGGGATTACAGCGAAGATTCATCAGACTGATTGCAGCAAAGAGGGTATTGTCCTACCAGGAGAGATTAGCAGACTGGTCCTATACTTCCTTGACTTTAGTAGGAGAGGTGATCTCATTAAAATGTGCAAAATAATTAAGGGTTTAACAGGGTAGATGTGAAGTTGATATTTTCCCTATCCAGGGTGTCTCGAACCAGGGATCACATTCAGGACTGAGATGAAGAGACATTTATTCACCCAGAGCGCAGTGAATCTGTGGACTTCTCTATGCAAGAGAACGGAGGCTCAGTAGCAGAGTACATTCAAGACAGAGATTTTTGGACATTAAGGAAGTCGAGGAATATGGAGTTAGTGCAGGAAAGTGCCATTGAGGTAGAAGATCAGCCATAATCTTTATTGAATGGTGGAGCAGGCGCAAGGAACTGTATGGCCTACTCCTGCTACTTGTTATGTTCTTGCATTATGTGAAGCAATACATAGGGGGATCATTGGGCATTACTCTGGACATCTATGTGAAGAGAAATAATGATCCTAAACACGCTTGTTTTTGCTCACATATTCACAGGTATGGAAGTCTGGGGAGCTGACAGACCCTGAAGGCCAAATCTGTCTCCCTCATCCTTCCACTGGACTCCACAGGGAGTCTAGTAATGAGGCCTCGTCTTACTGGGATGGCCCAGCACTGCACAGGGGTATCACCCCTCCAACCTCCATCTGGCCAGACCAGCTGCACAGACACCCCACTGGCTTCAAGAGAGACTGGAGAACAAAAATTTAGGTGGCAAAGTTCCTTCTTATAAAATTATTTTGCATTATTTTAATATTTTCCATTATTTATGTTTTAGTTTATTTCTAAATGTTAATAGTTGTTATTTTTGTAAAATATATACTTCAATTTTAATCATTTTAAAAATGTCGTGAAAAATTATTTTAAATTTTGCAAGATTCACATTGTGTAAAACACTGTGCCAGATTGGTCAGAAGCTGTTAGGGGCCTTTTGGCAGTGCAGGGTCTCCTGTCACCTGCGGGCAATGCTGCAGGGGTTTAGGTAGCAGACCTCCAGCAAGATCGTCCCTCTGAACTGACTGAGTTGCTCGTAACATTTCCTTCGTTTACAGTTGTTGTTTACATGAGTATTACACAATGGTGAAGTTCAGCACTTGAAAATATAGACAAAATAATCACAGTTCAAGAAAGGCAATCAACTCATTTTAATTTATTGACCCTGAAAGACCCTTCACTCCTCTTATTTCACCACCTAATTATCTCAAATAGTTTCTGACGTCTTATCTCCACCACTCTCTCAAAAAAGTTCATTCCATAAAAACACTATGAAAAATTTCTTGCTATCAGTCATCGATTTATTTTTATTAGTTTGGACCTTTGTCCCTTTTCCAAATCTGCAATTTAATTTATAGTAATATTCCAGACTTATTTTTTCCAACTATCTTAATCAGCCCAATAACAGACAGAATATTTGGTATCAGGGTGTTGCTGAAGCACAGTGTGGTTTGAGCCCAGCCCTCAGAGAATTTACTTCAGTGAGTGTAGGTGAGTTTATTTTCTTGTGTTTTAAATTTAATAGATCTTGCTAACTTAGTTGCATGCTCTTAGCTTTGTGACTTTCATCTGCAGCTTTTGGTTGAGTGATAAACAAGGAACTTTGGTTGGGCAAAGGTGGGGAAAGTTGGGGTGAGCCCAGTTTATTGGGAAGCCAGATTCTATGGTTACCAGTAAATTGAAGTCAGTAATTCATGGGTGTACGGAAGTGAGGACTATAGGAGTACAGTGCAGTTTGAATGTAGAAGGTCTCTGAGAGTGGACTTTGAGAAGACAGACTGTGAATGGGATCAGTAGAAGCAACTCAACACTGGCACCAGCTTGTACGTATGGCACTGAGGCAAGGCAGGTAGCTGATGGGTGAGTATTTTCTGACATGTGGTAGGACAATTCAGATGGAATGTGCATCCTGTGCCACATAGGAATTGTAGATGCATTCAGTGGTCCAGACAACCACGAGGATGTTTCTCCAGATGCATCAGCTGGAACTCTGGAGCGACTGTGCATCCTTGAGGCTGAGAACTTCCTGGATAGTGTATTGATGGAAGTAGTCTCACTCCAGTTTAAGAATATGCAGACAGCAAGAAAGTGGAACATACAGACAATGCAAGAGTCCCCTGAGGCCAGCTCACTCATAGATGATCCCTGCTGGGGGAAGAGCAACCAGAGCTGGCAGGATGGCATCATGAATGACTTATCTGCACAGGAAGGGAGCAGGAGGAACTTTCTCCATTTAAATTTATTATCCTTCCTTCCAAAGTGAATATTTGCTCACATTATGGTCCATTTGCCAACTTTTTGCTTACTCACTCAACCTGTCAATCTGTCTCTGTAAAGTGCTTAGGTCCTCCTTACAAGCTTGCTTCCCCACTTTTGTATCAATATGCAGCATATTTACTTCCCTCCTCGAAGTCATTAACACATATTGTAAACAGCTATGGTCCCAGCACTGATCTGTGGCACCCCAGTGGTTATATTTTGCCAAGCTGAAAATGACCTCCATTTTCCAATTTGCTGCTTCCTGCTAGTTAACCAATCCTATATCCATACTTATGTATAACAGGCAATATCATGAGCTCTTCAGTAACCTTTGGTGGAGCACCTTGTTGAACGACTTCTGAAAATCCAAAAATATTGCATCTACTAGCTCCCCTCTACCCAATTCAGCTGATGAATTTGTCGGAAGCGATTTCCTGTCCATGAAGCAATGCTGACTCTGCTTGGTCAGAATATGACTTCACAAAAATTCTGTTTTCATCTCCCTAATACTCGATTTTAATATCTTCCCATCCTATAGTGCAGCTTTTTGCCTCTCACCCTTTTTGAATAGAGATATCATATTGACAGTTTTCCATTTCTCCAGAATCTAACGATTTTTGGAAGATTATAACCACTGCATTTACCATCTCTGTAGCTAGTTGTGTTTTAGGCTCCTAGGATGCAAAGCATCAGGTCCAGGGGGCTTATCATCCTTTAGCCCATTAGTTTGCCTGATACTAATTTTCTGCTGAAGGAGGCATTAAATACCATTACCTAGATTTTTTGGTATTATTTAATGTTCACACTATCTTCCACTTTAAAGTATGATGCAAAATATCTGTTTAGCTCCTCTGCCATTTTCTTATTCCCCACAACTATTTCCCCAGTCTCATTCTCTAGAGGGCTTATGTTAACTTTGACCAATCTCTTCCTTTTTTCAGTTTTTATATTCCTTACCAGTTTGCCCTTATAGTTAATTTTCTCCCTCTTGATTTTTTTCAGCCCTGATCTTCAAACCTACCACTAACTTCACCCATCTTTTTTTTCTCACTTCCTGTAGTTAGCCATGATTGCTTCATTCCCCCACCCCCTACCCCTTAGAATCTTTCCTCCTCAGTATGATATATTCTTTGCTGGGAATCATAAATAATCTCCTTCAATGGCTGCCACTGTGTGTCCATTGTCTTATCTGCTAATCTACTTGCCCAGTCCAGTTTAGCTAACTCCTCCTCATTCCTTTCTAATTTCTCTTATTTAAATTTAACTCTGTTGTAACAGACCCAAGTTTTTTTACTCTAAAGCTGAATGCTAAATTCTATCATATGATAATCACTACTCTGAGACCATTTATTAAACATTATAAGATCCAAAAAAAAGCCTGTTCTCTGGTTGGTTCCATCATACATTGCTCTAAGAAAGTAATCCAAATGCGCTCTATGAATTCATTCTTGTGGCTACTGCTTCCAGTTTGATTAACCCAATCTACACAAGGATGTAAGTCATCCATGATTAACCCACTACTCTTTTTATATGGACCCATTGTTTCTAGATTTCTACTGTTTGGAGGCCTATACACCACTCTTACCATCTTCTGTCCTTTGCTTTTTAAAACCTTCACCAAAATGATCTCTACATTTTCTAAGCCCATATTGTGTGTAATAACTGTACTTATTTCAGAGATACCCTACCACTTTTTCCTTCCTGTCAAAAGATAAGGTTTCCAAGTTTGCTGATGATACAAAATAGGTAGAAGGGCATACTGTGATAAATATAGACACTATGATGCTGGAGGACCTGAAATGTTGACTGCCTGCTTTTCTCCAGGTCCTGACCCAAAACATTGACTGCCTGCTTCTCTCCACAGATGCTGCCTGGCCTTCTGAGTTCCTCCAGCATCATAGAATCGTTCATCTTGATTCCAGTATCTGCAGTCCTTTGTTTCTCTTGTGATAAATATATTGTGATTCTGCAATGGGATATAGATAGTGATGTGTGAAAACCTGGCAAATGGAGTTTAATGTCAGGAAGTGTGAGGTCATGCACTTTTGTAAGAGGAATCAAAAGGCAGATTATTATCTACATAGAGAGAGACTGCAAATGAGTGAAGTTCAGAGGATATAGATGTTCTAGTGCATGAATCACAAAAAGTTAGCAGGCTGGTCCAACAAGTAGTTGAGGAGGCAATATTGGCCTTTATTGCAAAGGGGTTGTTCAACTATAGGTTGTACAGAGAGCTGGTGAGGCCACACCTGGAATACTGTGCATAGTTTTGGTCTCCTTACCTAAAGAAGGATATAGTAGCATTGGATGCAGTCCAAAGGAGATTCACCAGGCTAATTCTTGGGATGAGAGGGTCATCCTATCAACAGAGGCTGGACAGTTTGGGTTTGTATTCCTTGGAGTTTGGAAGAATGAGGGGTGACCTTATTCAAACATGTAAGATCCTAAGGGGGCTTGACAGAGTAGATATTGAGATGTTTTCACCAGTGGCAGAGTCATGAACAAGGGACACAGCTGCAAAATAAGGGGCTGGTCACTTAAAACTGAGGTGTATAAAAATTTCTTCTCTCAAAGGGTAGTGAATCTCTGGAATTTTTTCCCCAAAGGTGGTGGAGGCCAGATCATTAGATATATTTAAGGTGGAGATACATACATAATTGAAAGATTGAGGAATTGAGCAAGCTCCAGGTGCCTGGTGGCCTATTCCTCCTCCTATTTTCTTGTGTTCTTGTGTCCTTCCTAAAAGTTAAATATCCCTGAATATTGAGTACCTAGTTTTGACCTTTTAACCAAGTGTCCATAATGCCTATCAGATCATACCTGTTACTCTCTATCTGTGCTGTTAGTTCATTGATTTTGTTTCAGATACTATGTGCATTCAGAGAGAGAAGCTCTTAATTTTGTCTTTCCACCACGTTTCTTTGCATTAACTCCATTCTCTGTGTCTATTTTGGTTCTATTTTCTTCTCTCCTTCCTTTCCCTTCCTTCTTCTTTCACTTTCGATTTTTCTGTCTTTTATTTATGTCCATGTTTACCTCTCCTCAACTTCCTACCCAGGGATCTATTCCACTGCCATACTTCTTTAAATTCTTCCCAACAGTGCCAGCAAACACCCACGAGGTTATCAGTCTTGTTGCCTGGGTGTAACCCATGCACTTGTGCAGGTCCTACCTTCCTCTGAACTGGTTCCAATGTTTTAGGAATCTAAATCTCACACTCCTACATAATCCCTCTAGCCACACATTCACAAAGCACTGGGTGGAGGTAAAGGTATCTTGCTACAATTATATAGGGCCTTGCTGAGACAAATGGAGTGTTGTGTACAATTCTGGTCTCCTTAGCTTAAAAACTGATATACTTGCCATAGAAGGAATGCAGGACGGCAGCAAAGATTCCCCAGACTCGTTCCTGGGATGGCAGGTTTGTCACGCGTGACAAGATTGAGTAGAATGGATCTCTAGAGTTTAGAAGAATGAGAGGTACCTCACAGAAGCACAGGAAATTCCTAAAAGACTGGACAGGGTAGATGCGGGGAAGATATATCACTTGGAGTGTAGAATTAGAGGCACTGCCTCAAAATAAGGGGTTGGCCATACAGAAGTGAAATGAGGAGAAATTCATTCACTTAAATGGAATTTTCATCCCCAGAAGGCTCTGGAGACTCTTGTCATTGAGTTTATTCAAAACAGAGATTGATGGATTCCTGGAAATGAAGAGAATCAAAGGGATGGAGAATAGTTCAGAAGAGTGGTGTTTGAAGTAGGCATGATCTTGCTGAATGGCAGAGCAGGCTTGAGTAACCAGATAGCCTCCTCCTGTTCATATTTTTTGTGTTCCTGTTTATCCAGCAATAAAATAACAACAGGATATTTGGGATCAAAACAAATAAAGTCCCTGCGACAGATGTATTTATTCCTAGATGCTAACAAAGACTATGGAGAGCTGTCATGCAATTTCTATGAAGAAATTGTTGTATGTGAAAGAACCATCAGTAATGTGGCTGCAATATTTACGCAATCTATTCAAAGTGTCTAACGATATCATTGTATCAGGTAGGTTGGGGGGTGGGGAAGCAAATTTTAGGCTTAGAGCAACCAATTTGAGCAATTCCTCCAGCAAAAGCAGAGTAAATATTTGAGAAAAATGCAGCAAGTGGAAGACAGTTAGATACCAATATGTGCATAAAACCATCAGACACCCACAGCTGTGTTACCAACAAGCTTGCTTGTTGAGAATTACCCAAACACCCCTGCTCTGGCTGAGCGACATGTCCTTACCATGTAGAGTCCATTCAGAACTGGTGACCAACCTCCTGACATTCACTAAGTCATGACCTAAATGGATTACTTCTAAAATTTTACACTTGAGATTATTAATACATAAAACTGAGGCAAAAGTGAGGGAATGGAGAGTAATTAGCTGACAAATAAAATGCAAATACTTGCTAGAGGAGTAATGCTTAAGTGTGGGAGGGAGGAAATAGGAGACTACGGGCTTTCAGCTGACATTACCACTGTTTCTAACTTACCAGATAGTTAGCGAGGACTAGACTATGCAATCTGCAGAAGCAGAATGTTTTTGGCAAAATATGTCAATGGACAAAACAATGGGGTCAAAGTTCTCCTTCTCCTGCAGATGATTTCTTAGGAAAGCCTGTTTACTTATATCATGCACAGGATGTCAAGATTAGAAATATTCATGATGAATATTTTATCCATTTACCAAATATTTAGCTGCGGGTGTGATTTAAGTATGTAAATATACTTTGTAGTGGTGCAGTGGGTGGGGACACATTATACTCCACTGACATAGCACTTGAACAGAAGTGAACCATTTAGCCCCTCAAATTATTTCATATTCAATAAGATATTTGGCTGATTCCTGACCTAACTCTGTATACTGGCCTTCGCCCTACTATTGAACAAAAGGTCTGTTGTTGTTCTAAGTTGTATGTTAGAGGAGGATACATTTGAGCTTGCAATTCCTTATAGACCATGTTAGTAAGAGAGATGCAAAATGATCATGACTCCTGGCCTCAAATTGTCTCAGTTGTTATTTGTAGCCTAATACCGTAAATGTGCTTTATTGCAATGTTCGAGTAGTTTGTCACAGACCAGCAATAGCATCTAAGCTTGCTTGTCTGCATCTCACAGAATATCAGCAGGTTGACAACCACATGAAAGAAAAGGAAAACTGCACAGTTCTAAGAATGGAAGAGGTATCTTTCTTGCTTTTTTAACATTTAATTTTTAAACATTCAATATTAGATATTATATTTTGAGGAACCTTGAGATATGATGTGCCATTGGTTGCTTGTTCTAGTGACGGATAGATGTTGAGCTCCCTTCCTGATGTCTGGTTTCACTAACTTCAATGGGCAGGCAAAACTTTGTACTTGTTTAGTTCTAGTGAACAATTTCTATTCCTAGGTACTGTCAGTAATGCTTAAAGGCATAAATAATGAAGAACAATCTCAGGAGAAAATGGCACTAGCAAATCGCTGTGTTTTTGGAAAGTCCCATTTTAAATTTGAAAAAAATACTGAACTAATTTCTCTTGCCTATTAATGTGTTTTCTGTTGCACTCTTGGATACCCATTTAATGCAATAGTTATGAATTTGGTTTATTCAATAACATAGAAAAAAAATATGCTGATGGATTGTAGGAACTGTGTGCAGAGCAAGTATGATATCGTGGAACATTAAAAAAAGATTTTTGTAATTCAGGGGGACTTTTTTTGCCAAATTCATGAAATGATTAAAAATAATGAAACCATAGAAAATATCAGAAAGGGAGTTGCCATGTGGGTAAAACAGCTGGATTTCATTTAGAGAGGCAACATAGTCATACCTCATTGAAACAATCTGTTTGAATGTAATCCTTCTATTTCTTGGAACTGGGTTTGAATCCAGAAGAGATTATGTGAATTATGAAAGAGTAGCTTGCTGATGGGATTTGATCCCAGGATACCATCTATGCAAAGGTGGATTTACTCCTGACCAGAGATTGGAATAGTTGTGGTCTGTTTCTCAGGTGCTATATTGTATTTTACAAACACAAATTGTATTCCTTGGCTTTGCATTTATAGCCCTGTTGTGCCAAGAATTTATAATTCTGCCATCCATATTACTTCACTCCGAAAAGAAACACTGGCATGGTTCTTCATAATACTATTAAAAGAATGATTAAAGAGGGATTGATTGCAGAGTGGCTTCACTGAGATGTAGGTACCGTTGTACTCAAGAATCAAAAAGTATAAGCATATTTTCACTTGTTTCATGTCTGTGGTTTACTCCCCCTACAAACCTTAGACTACACATCAATTTAAATATCATAATTCAGAGGAGCTAATGATTGAAGTGATGCTAGTCTGCTGTGAAGGAAGAGGGAAGGGACTGCAGCAAACTGCAGCTTCTCATCCTAAAACTGAGGCCTGGGACAGGGTCAGCTGCTTGGCTTTTCATCTGCTGAATGATAATGACATGAGAATGAAGGAGAGAAGTATCGAAAAAATAACAAGAAATTTAAAAAGGCCACCTGCTTGCTCTTTGTGAAATGAATGGTGCTCAGCAAACTAAGGAAAGGAACTAAAAGAAAATTACAAAACATGAAGCATTTAGAAAAGCAAATCCTAAACCAACCCACTGTGTTCAGCAACAGCAATTTCTTTTTGGTTTCAATCCATTTGCAGCCTTCAGTGAAAACCTACAGTGATTCACACTGAACATTTGTATTACAATAGAATCCACTGCTGAAAATCTCCTGTTAATTACACAGAATAATTTAACGTGGTCCGAGGGGAAAAGGGGAACCCATTTCTGGGAGGCCAAAAGTGAGACATCATTCATGATATTTTTGCTGTGAGTGACTGCATACAGACACAGTAAAAAGCCAGATTATCAGGCGAGCAGGTGTGCAGAGATAAGGCTCCAATGCCCCACTGTGGGACATGAGGAATTTATTAAGCAGCTACTGAGAGAGACTTCAAATAGTGGCACAGTCTGCTTCTGTCAAATGAGAGCTTTTCTGACATTCATGAGCATTACAAATAGTCCAACACGACTCGCTTTCACAATTAAAGGCAAAGTGATGCAGACACTTAAATCATAATAAATGTATTCTGAACATCAGGCACTCATGTGTATCACATTTTAAAAATTGTGCTGACATGTATTTCTTATAGAGCTCTTATTTAGAACACATTCAAAGAAAATACAATGCATCATTCTTTAAAGAGACCGCCAAGGTAGAGACAAAATGTCTTTCTCAACACTGCTTGATTCGACAAGGTGATGCTCTGATAACTGTTTTCCTCGAATTTCTCCTTTCTTTGACTGAAGCTACTGTTTCATGCTGGACCAAGATTCCATTAGCCTTTTACCTGAGCGGGCACCAGCAGGTGATTTGAAAAAAGTGGGCTCCTTACTGAGCCAAATCAGGGAGGAGGTACAGGAGCCTGAAGACCCACACTCAACGATTCCGAAACAAAAGGGGAGGTCCTGTCTGACCAACCTATTGGAGTTTTTTGAAGAAATCACAGGTAGGGTGGATAAGGGAGAGGCGGTAGATGTTGTGTATTTAGACTTTCAAAAGGCCTTTGATAAGGTGCCTCACAAGAGACTGATTAATAAGATGAGAGGTCATGGAATTATGGGCAGGGTAGCAAAATGGGTGGAGAATTGGCTGGTTGGCAGGAAGCAAAGGGTGGAAATAAAAGGATCTCGTTCTGGTTGGTTACCGGTTACTAGTGGTGTGCCGCAAGGGTCGGTGTTGGGGCCTCTCCTTTTTACCTTGTACATCAATGATTTGGATGATGGAATAAATGGTTGTGTGGCTAAGTTTGCGGATGACACCAAGATAAGTGGAGGAGTAGGGAGCATAGAGGAAATAGAAAGAATGCAGAGGGACCTAGACAGTTTAGGAGAATGGGCAAGAAAATGGCAGATGAGATTCAATGTTGAGAAATGTGCAGTTGTACACTTTGGAAGTAGAAATAAGCGGGTAGATTATTATCTAGAAGGAGAGAAGATTGATAGTGCGGTAGTACAAAGGGACTTGGGGGTACTTATACAAGATACCTTAAAAGTTAACCACCAGGTTGGATCGGTGGTTAAGAAAGCGAATGCTATGTTGGCATTCATCTCGAGAGGTATAGTGTATAAAAGTAAGGAAGTGTTGATGAGGCTCTACGGGGCGCTAGTGAGGCCTCATTTGGAATACTGTGCGCAGTTTTGGGCCCCGCATCTTAGGAAGGATGTGCTGACGTTGGAGAGGGTTCAGAGGAGATTTACGAGAATGATTCCAGGAATGAAAGGGCTTAAGTATGATGAGCGTTTGTCGGCTCTTGGACTGTACTCGCTGGAGTACAGAAGGATGAGAGGGGACCTCGTAGCGACATTTAAAATGTTGACAGGTAAGGATAGAGTAGATGTGGCTAGGCTGTTTCCCTTGGTGGGCGTGTCCAGGACCAGAGGGCACAATCTTAGAATTAGAGGGTACAGTTTCAAGACAGAGATGAGGAGAAGTTTCTTTACCCAGAGGGTGGTGAAATTGTGGAACTCCTTGCCACGCACAGCAGTGGAGGCCAGATCAGTGGGGGTGTTCAAGGAGGAGATAGACAGATATCTAAATAGTCAGGGTATCAAGGGATATGGGGATAAGGCTGGCAAATGGGATTAGAATAGTTTTTTTTTCTCTCTCTTTTTTTCCCACCCCATTTCTTTTTCCCTTTTCCTTGGAGCAGACTCTATGGGCCGAATGGCCTGCTTCTGCTCCCTTATCTTGTGATCTTGTGAGCTTCTTCCCCTCCACCATCATATTTCTGAATAGTCCATGAACCCATGAACACAATCTCATTATTCCTTTTTTTGCACTATTTACTTTGGTAATTTATAGTAATCTTATGTCTTTGCAGTGCACTACTGCTGCAAAACAATGGATTTCATGTTATCCAAGTCAGTGAATATAAATCTGATTCTGATTCCCATCCAATGTCTACAATTCCACTCTTTGCAGCAGTCACTGAATCACTATTGAGAAAGGGACTCCAGTCTGGTTTTTACTGAACTGGAAATTTGGGCTTGCCTGCTTTTGGGTGCATGGAGAGAGCGATAGGGCTGTGGAGGGAGGGTGGGTGGTGGCTGCATAGATGGTAAAGCAGAGCTAAATGAAACTTTGAATTTCATTTACTTTACGTTGTCCCTACTTTCAGTCAGCCCCTACTTTATGGTACAACTGTTACCCAAAACTCATGTACTGAATCTAGTTGATATCATTCTAGAATACAGTTTGTCTGTTGGCAAACAAGCGGGGCCCCCAAGTGATGTAACCTTTGACTGAATCCAAGGATGTTTCAAGATTCAAGTCTGTTTTTTGCTGTGTACCTTCCATCAGTTATGAAACTGATTTCAATTTAAATGTGGGCTGATCATAAATCAGTTGGCCTAGTCCTTTCTAAAAATATCATTATGACTGAAAGCTTGTACGTGGAGAGTAATTTGTTAATTCAAGGTCTGCCAGCCTTTCCTATGCTTAGCTTCCATGACAGAGTGTTAAAGTCAGCAGAAAGTTGAGCTTGCTGACTCCTTGCACATCTGCAACTGACTGAAGATGGATTAACTGTCCAACTAAATTGACTCGCTTCAGTCTTCACACTGCTGTTAGCTCCTGTCAGTATAGCAGCCTGGTGCCAAGAACACAAAAACTATACAAAGGTAACACTGTTGCTGGCTTCCTCCTTTAGTCTACATCTGGCTTCTTCAGTAAACGTACTTAGGAAACATATATGCTTTTATGGCTCAGTGATCGAAGAGCAAACCATGCTCAATTATCCAATGCCAATCACTTGAGACCAGATTTCACTCTGCAGATACCTTAGATGTCACTGTTCATACTCAGACCTTTCAGGAAATACTTATTTTGCAACATGCAATAATGTTTATCCTAATGAGTTCTGCCCCAAAATAACCACCAGACAGCAATAACATGCCAGTTTACAATGAGAGGTGACACATGCAGGTGGCTCTCCATCCAACAGAATTAGCTTCCAATCTGCTCCAATCATGAGAAGCAGCTCTTGTGTAACTAATACCTGACAGCATAGCACCAACAACGCTGCATCCACTTCACATAAGAACATAAGAAATAGGAGCAGGAAGAGGCCATCCGGCCCGTCGAGCCTGCTCCGCCATTCAGTAAGATCATGGCTGATCTGGCTGTGGACTCAGATCCACCTACCTGCCTTTTCCCCATAACCCTTAATTCCCCTACTATGCTAAAATCTATCTAACTGTGCCTTAAATATATTTAATGAGGTGGCCTCTACTGCTTCCCTGGGAAGAGAATTCCACAGATTCACTACTCTCTGGGAAAAGCAGTTTCTCTTCATCTCTGTCCTAAATCTATTCCCCCGAATCTTGAGGCTACATCCCCTAGTTCTAGTCTTACATACCAGTGGAGACAACCTTTCTGCCTCTATCTTATCTATCCCTTTCATAATTTTGTATGTTTCTATAAGATCCCCTCTCATTCTTCTGAATTCCAGCGAGTATAGTCCCAGATGACACAATTTCTTCTCATTGGCTAACCCCCTCATCTCCGGAATCAACCTGGTGAACCTCCTCTGCACCACCTCCAAAGCCAGTATACCTTTCCTCAAGTAAGGAGATCAGAACTGCATGCAGTACTCCAGTACCCTGTATAGTTGCAGCATAATGTCCTTGCTCAATCCTTCTAGCAATGAAGGCCAACATTCCATTTGCCTTCTTGATAACCTATTACTCCTTCAGGAAAGGGGGTAGTGTACATGCACCTATCTACATCAATGGTGCTGAGGTCAAGAGGGTTGAGAGCTTCAGGTTCCTGGGAGCAAACATCACCAAGAGCCTGTCCTGGTCAAATCACGTAGATGCCATGGCCAAGAAAGCTCACCAGCGCCTCTACTTCCTCAGGAGGCTAAAGAAATTTGGTTTGTTCCCTATGACTCTCACCAACTTTTACCGATGCACCATAGAAAGCATCCTATCTGGATCTATCACGGCTTGGTACGGCAACAGCTCTGCCCAGGACCGCAAGAAACTGCAGAGAGTTGTGGACACAGCCCAGCGCATCACGGACACCAGCCTCCCCTCCTTGGACTCTGTCTTTACCTCTCACTGTCTTGGTGAAGCAGCCAGCATAATCAAAGACCCCAACCACCCGGGTCATTCTCTCTTCTCTTCTCTTCCATCGGGTAGAAGATACAGGAGCCCGAGGGCATGTACCACCAGACTTAAGGACAGCTTCTACCCCACTGTGATAAGACTATTGAACAGTTCCCTAATACAATGAGGTGGACTATGACCTCACAATCTACCTTGTTGTGACCTTGCACCTTATTACACTGCACTTTCTCTGTAGCTGTTACACTTTACTCTGTACTGTTATTGTTTTTACCTGTACTACATCAATGCACTCTGTACTAACCCAAGGTAACTGCACTGTGTAATGAATTGACCTGTACAATCAGTATGCAAGACAAGTTTTTCACTGTACCTCGGTACAAGTGACAATATGACAACAATAAACCGATACCAATACCTGCAAACCAACCTTTTGCGATTCACGCACAAGCACTCCCGTCTCTCTGCAGAACAGCATGCTGCAATCTTTCACAATTTAAATAATAATCTGATCTCCTATTTTTCCTTCCTAAGTGGATGACCTCACATTTACCAACATTGCACTCCATCTGCTAGACCCATGCCCACTCATTTAACCTATCTATCTGTGCAGACTCTCTGCATCCTCTGCACAATTTGCTTTTACACTCAATTTAGTGTCACCAGCAAACTTAGATATGCTACACTCGGTCCCCTCTTCCAAATTGTTAATGTATATCGTGAACAGTTGTGGGCCCAGCACAGACCCCTGCAGCACCCTGCTCACCACTGATAGCCAACCAGAGAAACACCCATTTATCCCAACTCTCTGCCTTCTATTGGTTAGTCAATCCTCTATACATGCAAATACATTACCCCCAACTCCATGCATCCTTATCTTATGGATGGGTCTTTTATGTGGCACCTTATCAAACGCCTTCTGGAAGTCCAAGTATACAACATCCACCTGTTCCCCTCTATCCACTGCGCTTATTATATCATCAAAGAACTCCAGTAAGTTTGTCAAACAGGACCTGCCCTTCCCGAATCCATGCTGTGTCTGCCTGATGGAACCATTTCTATCCAAATTTCTTGCTATTTCTTCCTTAATGATAGCTTCAAGCATTTTCCAGACTACAGACATTAAGTTAACTGGCCTATAGTTACCTGCCTTTTGCCTACATCTTTTTTTAAACAGTGGCGTGACATTTGCTGTCTTCCAATCCGCCAGGACCTGTCCAGAGAATTTTGGCAAATTATCACAAATGCCTCTACTATAACTTCTGCCATTTCTTTCAGTATCCTGGGATGCATTCCATCAGGACCAGGGGACTTGTCTACCTTTATGCCCACTAATTTGCTCATCACTACTTCTTTCTTTAGTGACAGCGATTGTATTGAGGTTCTCACCTCCCATCGCATCCATAACATCTCTCTTTGGCATGTTAGATGTGTCTTCTACCATGAAGACTGACACAATATTAATTCCCCTTCTCATCTTCCAAGGGACCTATGTTCACTTTAGCCACCCTTCTCCACTTTATATAATTATAAAAGTTTTTACTATCTGTTTTTATATTTTGTGCTAGTTTACTTTCATAATCTATCTTCCCATTCCTTATTGCTTGTTTAGTGGTTCTTTGTTGCCTTTTAAAGTTTTCCCAGTCTTCCAGTTTCCCACTACTCTTGGTGAATTTGTATGCATGAGCTTTTAGCTTGATGCCTTCTCTTATTTCCTTATTTATCCAAGGCTGGCCCTCCCCACCCTTACTGTCCTTGCTTTTAACTGGAATATACTTTTGTTGAGCACCATGAAAAATCTCTTTGAAAGTGTTCCACAGTTCCTCAACTGTCACATACATTATTCTCATATTCTCTCAAAAGAACTGTTGCCACCTTCCAACCTTGTCCACAATTAATGGTGCAATTGCCTCACCCTATCAATAATTACCTGATTCTGTTATTCCAGATACTAACATATTTTCAGTGAGCAGTTAATTTAAAAAAAATCCTCAAAAACAATGCAGTGCTCTGGGGATTTTAACCCAACTTACCCTGGAGAAAGTGTATATCAAACACCTAGAAAAGACAATCAACAGTCTCAGAATTTGCCGATCAGGCTCCCATTATTCTTGATAGATTTAACTTGGGCAGCAACGCTAAGGTCTCCATAAACCTCCCATGGGCTGAAACAGTGGGACTCTGAATCAAGGGACTCTCCAAGATAAGTTGATCTTTCCTTTGTGAGACTGGGAGGGATGGAATTTACTCACTGGCTCCCACAGATAAAATCATGTCCTTAACTGACACAGATTGGACTGTATTCTCTCTATTCTTCCTATATATACACAAAAAATTCATTGTTAATAACAGGTTAGATCCAGCCACACAACACCAAAGAGGGATAATTGTTTGAATGGGAGGAATAATTTGCAAAAGTGAAAGGAAAAATGTTATCCTGATATAATGTGAATCCTGTAAGTAAGTGGAATAATCTGTCTTAGAAAGAATATACATCATTATTTATTTGGAAATTTTATGAAAGAGGTATAGTTTTTGGGGAAAAAAATAATAAAACGAGAAAATGGAGAGTTCTTAAATGTGAGAAGCTGGAAAGAGTAGAAGAACAAAGAGGATTATGAATGTACATACAAAGTCATAAACAGAGACAAGTAAAAATGAAAACTACTACTTCATCCCACTAATTTTTGCTTCAGTTGTACAAAGCCTTGGTCAGGCTTCATCTAGAGCAACTATGTTAAGTTTTGGGAACTGCATCTCAGTGAGGAGATATGGGCCTTGGAGGGGGAGTGGAGATTTATCCTAATTATATAGGGGAGAAAATTAAACGACGAGGATAGATTAGCTTGCTTTCTCCTGGGGCTGCTTTCCAATTTAGGCTAGTTTCTGTTTGAGTTTTTACAGATTTTTTTGATGGTTGAGGTAAGGACAAACAGTAGCATCAGATGGAGAACCCCGAGGATCAAAGCAAAGTCATTCAGGAGTGAAATTAGGATGCAGTTGTCCATACAAAGATGGTGCAAGTCCAGAACACTCTTCCTCAAACAGCGCTTGCATGCCTGGCACCAGATTCTCAAAGCAGACACTGTTTTGAAAGGACATTACCTGGTGGACAGGGAAAAGATTCAGGATGTGCTCAAAGCTTCCTTGAAGAAA
This sequence comes from Pristis pectinata, assembly GCF_009764475.1. Taxonomy (NCBI): domain Eukaryota; kingdom Metazoa; phylum Chordata; class Chondrichthyes; order Rhinopristiformes; family Pristidae; genus Pristis; species Pristis pectinata. Next base: position 1,754,426 of record NC_067432.1, read on the forward strand.
TACAACATCACTACTGACTCCTGGGATCCTCGTGCCCATGATCACTCAGTATGCATGGAACATTCGGGATGGTATTGAGAACCTCAAGTTCAAGCATCAGGAGCACACAGAAATACAGTGTAAATGGAAGAAGGGATAGACCACCTCACAAACTATCCATCCACAACCCCATAAGGCATGTCCTGCCACATCTGTGGAAGAGTCTGCAATTCTCACATTGACTCCATCAGTTTCTCCAATGCAAGTCAGTTATCCTTGATCATGAGGGATAACCTAAGAACTGCTCCAGAAAGCCTGTTTTAAGGTGCACTGCTGCAGATCGAGCAGAGATAATGAAAGCATGGCTGTTCCAGGAATGATCTATAATGGCTTCTCGTCACAATGATTTCACTTAAATCCTTCAATAATATTCCAAAGATGCATCATGGCATATGTATGATCTGTTCACAATCATTATGACTCTAAAATTAAACACTTTCAGATGCACTGGGCTTAAAACCCTCCTGTTTTTTTTTCAGGATAATTACTAATTTGCTATGACACAGTCCACGACCCACCCTGCCTCCTGAAAGGTCTCTATTCTATTTTCCCAGTTCCTCTTTCTCTGTTGCTCCAATGATGAGACTTTCTATTCAGGTGCATCTCAAATGTCTTCCTTCTTCTATTGTTAACAAAGCCTTTGATTGCACCTCATCCATTTCTCCAGCTTTGCTCTCACCCACTCTCCTCCCGAAAAGAAAAACAGACCTGACCTTTGGAGCTGTCAGTGCGGAGCTTGCACATTCTCCTTGTGACTGCATGTGTTTCCACATCCCAAAGGCATGCTGATAGTAAGTTAATTGGTTAGTGTAAATTATCACTAGTGTTATTGGGGTAGTGGGAAAATCAGGTGGCTGTTAGTGGATATGTGAGAGAAAAAAAGTTACAGGAAAATAAATGGCAAAATGGGGTCGACAGAATTGCTCTGAGAGCCAGCATAGACTAGATGGACTGAATGGCCTCTTTCTATGCCATAAAAAAGTAAAAAATATAAATTGATGTCAAAACATGATACTTTACACATTTGTAGAATGTTCAAAGTGCTCAGAATTAAACAATAAAAGTGCTCAATAAACTGACTTATTGACTGCCTGATCATTTCAGGAATACACTTGTACTCAGTTGCTTAGGGAGACAGGGTAGTGAAGAAGGCTTTTGGCATGCTGTCCTTCATCAGTCAGGGCATCGAGTATAGAAGTTGGGATGTTATGCTACAAGATGTTGGTGAGGCTGCATTTGGAATATTGTGTTCAGCTGTGGTCACCCTGATATAGGAAAGATGCCATTAAGCCAGAAAGGGTGTAAACGAGATTTACGAGGATGTTGCCAGGACTTGAGGGACTGAGTTTTGGAGAGAGGTTGAGCAGGTTGGGACCATTTTCAATGGAGCACAGGAGAATGACAGCGGATCTTCTAGAGGCGTATAAAATTATGAAGGCATAGATAGGATGAATGTGCACAGTCTTTTTCCCAGGGTTGGGGAATCAAGAACTAGAGGGTATAGGTTTAAGATGAGAGGGGAAAGATTTAGTAGGTACCTGAGTGGCAACATTTTAACCTAGAGAGTGGTCAGTATATGGAATGAGCTGCCAGAGGAAGTGGTTGAGGCAGGTACATTAACAACATTTAAAAGACACTTGGAGAGGTACATGCATAAGAAATGATCAGAGGGATATTGGCCAAATGCAGGCAAATGGGACTAGCTTAGATAAATACCTTGGTCAGCATGGACCAGTTGGGCCAAAGAGCCTATTTCTGTCTGTATGATTCCAGGACTAGATAAGTGACAGATTTTCTTAACATTAAACCAATTTGAAGACAGCAATATCACTATCTAATCATGCTTGCCATTTGTGTTCTACCATTGCTGGTCTGAGCTCATGCACTTGCATCAGTCTCAGCACAATAATATCCAGGTAGCAGTCTTCAACTGAAAGTTGCTAACAGCCGTTATCTAACATTGTCTTCATACAATTCATCCTGCTACACCAGCCCTTAGGGAAATATGCAGCACTTAGCATAACTCCTGATGACAAGGTGCAGTGCAACCTATGGCATTAACAATGAACAAAACCCTCAATAATAGTTCTTGGAATGACCGAGTGAATGCCTTAGAAACTCATGACTGCGAAATACAGCATTGTTTAATGCAGCAGAAAACAGTAAATGGCAGATAAATATTGAATGCATTTACATGAGTGACAGGAATTTTTGATGACTTTCAAATGAAGTAATGTCTGTGACTGATCTGATATTGGGAGTGCTATTTCGGTCTAGTATCAGGGTTTTGCTATAGTTTGTTATTCAAAGTTCTGCATTTTCAGAGGAGCTATGGATTGATAATGATATCAGAGTTTCTTAGGCAGATGGGTATAGACATGTGATGACTACTGGGAGCGGTGAACTTGTACCAGATTACTTAGATGAGATGGAAGCTGTTTGCTGGATCAGACAGAAACAATACACTTTTAATATGTAAGGAACAGACTATTGGGTGAGTATCTATGAGCAGGTAGTAAGTCAGAATGAGTGAAAATGGTATATAAACATATTTTTTACATTTGGATGAGAAAACTACTAGATTTGCATATTTCTCAACCAGTTAAGCAGCTTGCAGCTACTTGTGAACCGTGCAATTGCCCGTCAGTGCAGTGAAGTGCCTGCCGGGCAAGATTATTGAATTTGTGAGCCATGGATCTGAAAGCAGGAAACTTAGATACAATCACCAGTTTGATTGATGGGTAATATTGCTGAAGAGGAAAGGATAAACTCTAATCATTCTTTCTAGAGCAAGAAAATATCAGCCTTTCTCAGGTTCTGAAGGTATCAGCTACCCTGCTTCTGAACTTGAAATTTCCTAACCTGAGACAGTATAATTGTGCAAAGGTAGACAGAGCTACAGCACAGGAAATTGCTAACTAATATAAATCCTTAAAGATACTGACTAATGGCAAATATATTTAAGTGCATTGAGTATTACAGCAATACCTTAAGATGTTGAGTGCATATTTAGAATACTGCCAAATAGGCGGCTCTGCAGGATGCAGGAGGAATTAATTTTAAAAAGTACACCATTTATTCAAGTAATAAAATTACTGCAATTATGGTGCTTTAGATCCACAAAGAATCTGCAGCAGAATTCTACATTATAATATATGGATGTTTTATGGAATACCCTATACCATCAAACATTATTAAACTGTGCAGACGGTACATAAATTACAATTAAAAAGCTATATTCCTGTTAACACTTTAATTAGTCCTGATACTGGACTGTCTTTTCAGTAAATAAATATAAAACTATTGCACCTGACTTGTTCATCTACCTACTGTCATCAAATGCCTTGAAAGAAAACATTTTAAAATATTAATACATTCCTTTTGTTCCTGCTACACTACAATTTCACAGCAAGGTCTTCTCTGCTGGGAGCTGTTTTCAATGCCCTCACATAAGGGCCCCATTCTACATCCTGGATCAAGTATGTCAGGAATTTTTTTTTATTTAAGTGCATTCTTTACATCTACACAGATCAGGTGAATAGCCCATTCCAAAATGATGGAGGTTTATGTTTTGAGGAAGAGTGATTGCTGTCACTAAAAAGCAATTATGATTTATTTTTGAGAACAGCTTTGTGTCTGGCAAATTGATCAATTTTCTTCTGTTTCAAGTTGCAGCCTCTGAAAGGTGAGACTCTTTAATGATGGTGCTTTAGGGAATTCTCCAGTTATGCTCTGTACCTGAAGTTGGACACTGAAAATATTCAATTTGCAAAATCACAGGTGCCAATCTATCTGCTGCAGTGTAAATGTTCCCAATTAATATTAATAAAACTGTCAATATGTAAATTTAACACTGGCTTTTAACTATACACTCCCCAGATATACTGTTAGTATACTGCACCTTGCAGGCCTGTCAGATATATATCAGTTGGGCTAAAGCAGCACTCTCACTCCCATGTCTTTCCTTCAATACCTTATAATTATGGAGGTTACCTTTTTCAGTAACTAGACTCTGATTTGTTTAATGCAGCTTCTCTATTTACAGAACACTAATAAATGTTGGTATATCTGATCCTGAAATGTTTGCCAGATTACCATAGTATTAGGAGCTTTAAGGAAGAGTGGGGCCAAGAGATAGATAATTAGTTAATTCATCAACATGCTATGTTAATAGCTCAAGAAACACACACTCCTGAGAGAAAATTTTAATTGGAGTTTGAATTTCTAATTCCATTTCCTCAAAGAATGCTGTTGCCAGTTTCATCAATGTCAAACAAATCATTCTGTAAACATCACACAGCTACATTTGCAAATAAGTTTACATATACACCAGAAATATCCATAGTGAGATTTTGGATCTCAGCCATCGTATGTTGGGTGGAGAAAAGCAACAGACAGCTGCTTCCTCCCAGGGCAGCTTGGCACAATATAAGCATAATTTCCTAGTGGCCAATTATAAAGTGGAAACGATGAGGGCTCTCTCAGCTCCTAATGCCATTCAGCACAAATAGAAAAACAGAAAATAACTTGCAAAACAAAGAAATGTATTAGCAAACCATCAATAAAATTCAAAGAAAGTAGAAACATCAATAAACTTCATTTGAAAATGCAGACAGGAAAATGAATGAAATAATCCTTTTTGTGTGTTGTCCTTCATCAATCATGGAATTGAATTTAGGAGCCGAGAGGTATTGTTGCAGCTATATAGGACCCTGATCAGACCCCACTTTGAGTACTGTGCTCAGTTCTGGTCACCTCACTACAGGAAGGATGTGGAAGCCATAGAAAGGGTGCAGAGGAAATTTTCAAGGATGCTGCCTGGAATGCAGAGCATGCCTTATGAAAGCAGGTTGAGGGAACTTGGCCTTTCCTCTTTGGAGCGACGGAGGATGAGGGGGGACTTGACTGAGGTGTATAAGATGATGAGAGACATTGATCGGGTAGATAGTCAGAGGCTTTTCCCCAGGGCTGAAATGGTTGCCACAAGAGAACATAGGTTTCAGGTGCTGGGGAGTAGGTATAGAGATGTCAGGGGTAAGTTTTTTACTCAGAGAGTGGTGAGTGTGTGCAATGGGCTACTGGCAACGGTGGTGGAGGCGGATACGAAAGGGTCTTTTAAGAGATTTTTGGATAGGTACATGGAGCTGAGAAAAATAGAGGGCTATGGGAAAGCCTAGTGATTACTAAGGTACGGACATGTTCGGCACAGCTTTGTGGGCCGAAGGGCCTGAATTGTGCTGTAGGTTTTCCATGTTTCTATGTTCTATGTTATAATTTTAAATGTTAAGGGTCAGTTATAGATTGGTCAGGACAAGCAGTGGAGGGTTGGTGGCAGAGGGGTTGGGTAAAGAGGCAGGGTCCTAAGACTTGGGTAAAGAGCAGAGAGCAGGAAGTTCTCTTGTCAATCTCTAGTCCCCTACAGGGTCCAGGCATTGCTTTAGCTGTGTGAGAAAGTTCATTGCAATCCTAAAGAGTGCAAGGGGAGGCCACCATGAGGGATCCAGATCAACAATAACATTAGCAACAACAACAACATATTTATATAAATCTTTAAAGCAAAATGCTCCATATCACAGCAACAATGTCAAACAAACTCTGACACTCAGCCACATTAGGATACATTAAGGGAATAATCAAAAACTTGGCCAAAGTGGTAGGTTTTAAACAGCCGCTTAAAGGAAGAATACACAATAGAGAGCCAGAGAAGTTCAATGGAGGAATTCCAGAACTCAGGGCCGTGGCACCATTGGCAGGCATGCCTCCACTTATCAAGCTCTTCAACTCCAAAATCCCTTCCCTAAACCTCTCCTCCTCGCATTAAAGATGCACCTTAAAACATACCTCTCTGACCAAACATTTGGTCATCTGCCACAATAAATCCTTACATAGGTTAATGCCAAATTTTGAACACTTCTCTAAGTGGGACATTTCACAATATTATAGATGCTGTATAAATTTATATTAATGTTTTTGCTTTGAAATAAAACCTGATACATTTATGCAATTTGTACAGCAACTTGAAAGAGAAATAAAAGTGACACAATAATTCTCCTTGAAAAATGAGGCTTTTCTCACCTGCAAGCACCCCTGCAATAAAGTAAATATTGATGATGTCAGCAGGAAAAGAGGGGACTCTTACAGAATACATAAAGGCTGAAATTACACAACACCAGCAAAAAGTACCTATGATTCCAAAATTCAACCTCATTCTGGGACTATGAAAACAAACTATGGCTTTACAGCAGAGAGCAGCCATAGGTAGCCATTACTAATAGCAAGTTATAAAGCACCTGAATATAACTTCTTTTGAAGAGCTTTTCACATTATGTCTGTCATATATCTTGGAACCCCTGTGCAAAGGTCATTAGTACAGCGTTCCAAACCATATGCTAGTTAAGGGAAATGGCATCTCTGGTGGGTTCCCAGGATCAGGGAGATTAATGTCAATTTAATGGGACGAAAGTGCTGTTTTCCCTGTCCAAAAGCTGTGTACCTCAGATAGGAACTGGGAAATAGCAACACTGCCTATCACAGGCTTGACTTGAACTTCCAGTAAAAGAAAAGAATATTCCATTCTCTTCCAAAATTTGCAAAGATCCTTTCCTTTCTCAACCACTTAAAATTTAAACCCAGTCTCTTCAACAATGCTGGATGTCAGAAACTCACCAAAATCCAGTGTCCCAGCAGTTAGGGCATCAATGGTGGGAAATCTGCCCAACATTCTTCTGATAACATGCCATTTGAATATTAGATAGAAACATAGAGAAGCACACCACAGGATCAGGCCCTTCGGTCCACTATGTCTGCCCCAACCAAGATGCCAAATTAAACCGCTTCCATTTACCTGCACATGGTCTGTATCCCTCTATTCCCTGCCTATTTATATGTCTGTTTAAATGCCTCCTAAACGTTTCTATTGTATATGCTTCTACCACCTCCCTTGGTAGTGCATTCCAGACACATACCAGTCTCTGTGTAAAAAAACTTGCCTTGTACATCTCCTTTAAACTTTCCCCCTCTCACCTTAAATCTATGCCCTCTAGTATTTGACATTTTGACCCTAGGAAAAAGACTCCATCTACCCCTTCTATGCCTCTCATAATTCTATATACTTCTATCAGGTAGCCCCTCAGCCTCTGACATTCCAGAAAAAACAATCCAAGTTTGTCCAATATCTTATAGCTAAAACACTCCAATCCAGGCAACATACTAGTGTCTTCTTCTGCAGCCTCTCCAAAGCCTCACATCCTTCCCATTGTTTGGTGACTGCACACAATACTCCAAATGTGGCCTAACCAATGTTTTATATAGCTGCAACATGACTTCTCAACTTTTATACCAAAGCCCAACCTATGAATGCAAGCATGATGTACACCTTCTGTACCAACCTTTCTACTTGTGTTGCCACTTTCAGGAGCCATGGACTTGCACTGCAAGATCCCTCTGTACATCAGTGCTCCTTAGGGTCCTGCCATTTACTATAAACCTTCCTCTTGCATTTGAACTCCCAAAATGCAGCACCTCACAGTTGTAATGGCACTATTAACATTATTCTTACTTAATTAAGGAGGAATGCACACAGCCACCACCGTTGGTCAAATCCCAGAATTGGCTCTCTCCTGCCCCCACCACTGATCTTATTCCTGCTCCTGACTGCCAAAGATCATGCAATATTGAGACTGAAATGCAGACCTGTGTATCAAAACAGTTGGTTTTGTTAAGCATTTTTATGAATGCTATTGCTTTGGAAATTATTTTTTAAAACTGTCCCACAAATGCACTTTGTTCAATAACACTGTGATAAATATGGTGTGTTGATGTAAATCTAGAGTAATCCCCTTGTACCTGTTTGTCAGTGTAATTCTCTGTTTGAAACTAACTCTAGGAAAATAACTCCATTGGGTAGCTTGTAAATAGATCTCCTGATCAATTCCAATGGTTCCTTTTAAATGTTAATCATGCCTCTTTTAATCTTTGTGTCACTGAATGGCCTAGCATATCTTCACCTGGAAATTCTGATCACTGCAGTGGCACAAAGATAGACCTTTTGGTTGAGGTCTTGCCGCCGCACATTCAGTCGAGCCTGAGGGCCAGTGTCACCAAGGGCAGCACGTTCCACTGCCATAGTGGAAAATGTGCTGCCTGGAAAATAAGGTCAGGTCCAGGGATATGCGGGGTAGATCAGAGTAGGCTACCAAAGACTGGCCCAGGCTCAACCAGTAAAAGGACTGCAGAACGGCCATTGAAAAAAGTACTGGAGCTGGGAGAAGGATCTGTCAGAAGGAATGGGCCCTGAGGTCAGGGGTAGAGTTATAACTGTCAAAGAATTAGGGCTCAGTGCCTTGATTGACCATGAATGAAATCGGGGAGGTAGAGGTTGGTGTCATGTGGAAGGTGAGGGAGGACCCCAAAGTATGAAATCACAGGACTTACCAAACTGTGTTCCTAATCAGCTCTGGGGAATTAAAACCTCATTTCCCTGGGAGTGCCCAAGAACAGTTGCTTCCAGGACAACTTAGTCTAATTTTTGCCATTATACCCCAAAAGGAGAGCATTGCATGGGGGATCCCATCATCCCATATACAAACGATGTAGAAGTAGTGACAGACATGCATGGATGCATCACTGCTGGCTAAATTTTCAAAATAATGTGAAATGAAATTTGGTAAATTCAATTTTCAATGCAGAAAAAGAAAAAACATTACACCAGTAGATTTCTAAGCCCTTTTCTGCTTATCTTTCACCCTTTACTTTCCTGTTTGATTTTGCTTCTTCAAATTGAGTTTAGGACAATATTTAACTACTGAATGAGAATCAGTCCGTTTAATGAATGACCCAACTTTTTTTTTCCCAACCCCATCCTTAGAAGAGAAGAATGCTTCAGCATGTGAAATATCTCTACAACACAATCATTAGCACTGTTGCAACACGGAAAGTCATTGAGTGCCTCCAGAGCTGCTCCCCTAATTGCTGTGTGATTTCTGCCCATTACAGGCACACAGTAGCCATGAGTTTTGCCACAAGAACTCCAAGAGAAATGCAGACAGCTACATCAACCACTAAACTCAGGCTTTTTTTTAAACTTTGCTATATCTTTGACTCTGCCAGTTGAAAGAGATTGTGAAGTATCCTTCTCAGATTCAGATTTGGCTGTCTGCAGAAATTTGACTCCATCTTACACCAGCTAAATGATGGCATTCAGACCATGACCTTAAGCACAACCTACGCCACTTCCACTCCAGAATCAAGATCACTCCAACTTCAGTCATCCAAATGCAGTACTCAGGCTATGTATGTGTATGCACACATTGAGAGCCCAAGTTCCTAGTCATTATCCACTCAATCATTAAGACATTCAAGAGACTGTCTTAATGATCCAGTCACTAACATGTGCAAAACAAAGGTTCACTATCAACCTGCCCTCACACCATCTCCCAATAATAAAGGTGTATGATGAGACTCTGGAAAATGAGGACCACTTCCCACATCTCAGGAGCCATTTCATCTGAGATGATGAAATTCACAGTGCACCAGCACAGCCTTTGGCCTGCAAAGAAAAAGAGCATTACAAGATTAAACCATATTGCAATTATAAATGGCCTTGATGAGACCACACCTGGAGTAATGTGTCCCCTTTTCTAAGAAAGGTTGCACTTGCCAAAGACAGAATGCAACGAAGATTCATTAGACTGGTTCCAGGGGTGGTAGGGTTGCCACATGAGGAGAGGTTGAGTAGCCTGTATGAGATTGAGGGGCTGTACCCTCCACAATTAAGAAGAATGAGGGGAGATCCAGTTAAAATGTACAAAATTCTGAAAGACATTGACAAGCTAGATGGAAGGAGGATGATTCCCTTGGCTAAGGGATCTAGGACAGGGGGCACTGTTTCAGACTTAGGTGGGGAGAAATTTCATTCCTCAGAAAGTGGTGAATCTTTGGAATTCACCACCATTGAAGGCTGTGGAGGCTCAGTCCTTGAGTTCATTCAAAACTCTGATTGATAGATTTCTGGACATTCGGAATATGGGATACTGCTAAAAAGTGGCACTGAGACAGAATATCAGCCTTCAACATAACGAATGGTGGAGCAAGCTCAGAGGGCCTGACGGCTGATTCACGTTTCTATTTCTTATGTTCTTAAGTTAGCACGGTAGGAATGCAAAGTTGAGGTTACAATCACATCGGCCACAATCTTAAAAGATGGCACAGCAGGCTTGAGGGGCTGATTGACCTACTTCTGTTCATGTGTTTGTACGTCCCCATCATTTACACCCTAGTTACACTCAGTTGGCTCCAAGGGGCAGGCCTGATATAGACCCTCTGTCACAACAAGAGACTAGCAAGTGGACAGAGGAAATGACTAAAGGACATTCAGAAAGCCTTCTTGAAAATGTCTGAATATCCCTGCTGAGTCATAGGAGTCCCTGGCCCATGACTGCTCAAAACAGAGACGAAGCTTTCAGGATAGCACTGAGAATCATGACTACCTTCATCATGAGCACACAGAAGCCCAGCATGAATGACAGAAGAAGTGCACCATGCCCCAAAACTACCCATCCACCTCCTGGTCCACCCATGGCAGTGTTAACAAGTCCCTCTATGGCCTGAACAGAACTAAAAGAACTGGAGTAGGAGCAAGAAATTCCCTTGCAGTTGAAGTTGACTAAGAAATATTCTTAATCACTCTTTAAGATATAAAAATGTATGAATTGGAGTGGGAGTAGACCACTAAGCCCATCCCTTCATTGTATGAGATGATAGCTGATCTGACTGCACTCTTCTAAGTTCTAGCAGATACAAGAGTGTTTATCCAACCTTTCTTCAAACACAACTTGCGTATTCAATTTGAAAATCTAACAAATCAGTCTCATAAACCTTCTCTGAACTGCTTCCCAAGCATTTACATTCTTCCTTTAATAAGAAGACCAATACTGTACATAGTACATCAAATGTGCCGTCAAGTGGTACCCAACAGAACTGAAGTATAACCTCCCTATTTTTGCACTCAATTCCCCTCACAATAGTTGATACCATTCTGTTGTTAGCTTTCCTCATTACCAGCATTACCTGCAATACTAGCTTTTCGGAAATGGTTTACTAGGATACCCACATCTCTCCGATCTCTCATTTAGAAATTGGATTTCTATTTTTCGTTTTTCCTGTCAAAATAGATAATTTCACATTTTCCCACATTGTGCTCCACCTGTCCACTCATTGAACCTATCTATATTCCTCTGTAACTTCCTTATATGCTCTCCACAACTGACTTTCCTACCTATCTTTGTGTCAAATTTAGCAAACGTACTTTCTGTGCATCCATCTAAGTCATTTACATGAATTGTAAAAAGTTAAAGTGCCAGCACCAACCCCTGTGGCACATCACTCAATACATCTGACCAAAAAGAGAAAGTACATCCACCTTTTATCCATAGTACATGACACTTCTTCAAAAGGACTCTAGTAAATCCCTTTCACAAAGCTACATTGATTTTACCTGATTGCATTGAATTTTCCGAAGTGCCTTCTATAACATTTTTAGTAATAGCTCTTAACATTTTCTCTATGGTAGATGTTAAGCTAAGTGGTCTGTAGTTTTCCACTGTTTCCCTCCCTTTCTGAATGTATTTGCTATTTTCCAGCCTAATGCAACCTTCCCAGAATCTAGGGAACTTTGGAAAACTAAATCCTTTGACCATTTCTTTTAAGACTCTATCCCACAGCTCACGCAGCCCACCAAGCCAAGAATAGCAAGGTCATCCATGGGTGAGTGGAGGATTTGAACTATCTGCAAATCACCTGTCCTTCATTCTGATCTTCCATTGTTAACTAAAAACTTGTTTGTCTTAATTCAAATGCTGCAATGTTGTGAGAGGTATTTATGATGGTATTAGTAGATGTAAAACAAAGACCTTCTTTATAATCTGGTTTTCTGCTCATCATTTAGCAGCAGTTCCCTTTCACAATAATTGCCATTAAATGATCAGGCATTAATGCAAATTGGATTCGTCTGGAAATAAATCCTGTAGTGAGTTTACAATTCTCACTAGGTAGCATTCCCGCCAGCAGGATGGAAATAAATCCAACTGCATTGAGGCCCAGATATTTATTTTTCTGTCAGATTGAGCCCCAGACAAGGGACAATATCAGCAGCCCATGTCATCATGTGGGAGGCCTGCTGATTACCTAATGATGTATTGTGTTAATGTCTAGTGAGCATGAATAGGCAGACCGCCCTCTTTCTGCAACCTTCAACCCAACAGGTTTGAAGTTCAATAATTTTCCCCATTAAACAGGAAACAATAGTCTGTTATTAAAGTGGTATTGTCTTTCTGTAGGCATGCTTCTATGTTAATTATGTTCTTTGTGTTGCCAATAATCTGTCATTGATATCATGCTATAGTTGAAAATGTCAAATTAGAAGCAAGGCACAGCCCTGATTAGAATAGAGTTTCTCCAAACAGATTGCCAGGGCGCTCAAAGAAATTGAGTTTGTGCTGTGTTTACTAATGTCTGGGATGGTTCACATGAACTGGAGGGAGTCCTGCTACTTGAAAAATGCTTTTAAAGCATTTTAGTACATAAGAAACAAAAGATTAAAGCCTATTAATTTAATTCAGTTACAGGCGAGATGTGAGGAAGAATAAAAGGTGATTAATTGATCATATCTCAAGGTAACTTCTAGAAAAGGTCAATTCTTACCAAACTGCTTGAAGTTTGAGAGTTTATTAGGTAATTAACAAAGGTAGCCCAGTTAATAACTGCCCTGCTCCTCACTCCCCAGTCACCAGCTTGCGACTCAGCCAATCCCCATCTCCATCCAGCTGCACACCTTAGCCAAAATTCCCAATCCCTGCTAGTGGCTACACATCTGACTACATCCCCAAACCCCTGCACTGGCTGCACCATGTGAGATGGTATGAATATGACAGGTGGCATCTATCTGTGGGCCAACCTTTATGTGTGATTATTAATACCCATACAGCAGAGCCTCATCTCCAGTTGTCTTAGGGAGACACAAGAAAGACTGCAGATGCTGGAAATCTGGAGCAATACACAAAAAATGCTGGAGGAATATAGCAGTTCAGGCAGCATCTATGGAGGTCTTGGCCTGAAACATCAACTGTTCATTTCCCTCCATAGATGCTGTCTGACCTGCTGAGTTCCTCCAGCATTTTTTCCTGTGTTGCTCCAGTTGTCTTAGGCCCTTTTGCTACTGGGTCAAGACCTTGCTCTGTGAACCCATGTGGGAACTGGTGTGCAAGAACTACCCAGCATTAAAATAAATCACACACAAGCAATGTCCACTCCACACTATGAAGTTCGAGACCTGGAATGTCAGGACATTTGTGGATAATCTGAACACTGCTCCACTATCATGGTTTGGGAACTCTTATGTTTTGACATTGACATTGCCACACTGCGTGAGACAAAGTGGGCTGGAGATGGCCGTTTAAAGAACAAAGCAATGGGTGCAACTTCTTCTGGAAGGACAAACTGGAAGAGGAATGCTGTCTTCACGAAGTTAGCTTTCCCATCAAGAATGAGCTAGCCCAGTGTTTCTGTCACTCAGCCTGTACAATTTGCAAACATCTGATAACCCTTCAGCTCACTCTAACACAGAACTAACAAGGTACAGCACCCCAACCCTTAATGCTTCAGTCAAGACCAAGGAGGACGTCTACTGCACCTAAAATAAATCCTGGTCTGTATCCCAAAGGGAGACAAACTGATCCTCCTGGGCAACTTCAATGCCAGAGTGGAACATAACCTTCTAGAAATGTGTGATCAACAAGAAAGAAAGGCCATCTCCAACAAGGTCCTTCTCTTGGACAAAATGCTTGGAACACAGCCTCACCATAACAAAAGCCTGTTTCTTCAGAGAGACAAGCACGTCTTCATGACAACACCCCCAGTCTCTTGACTGTTGTACAAAGAAGAACCAGAATTGGTTTGATAAGGACAAGCAGATCCAGGAGCTAATTAACTGCAGGTACAAAGCATTCCTGGATTAGAAACTCCACCTTTACATTTCCCCTGACAGGTGTATCTAGAACCAGTGATCATTATCTCAGAATGAGCAGTCAGCCATTCAGGACTCAGATGAGAAGGGGTTATTTTATCAAGGGTAGTGAATCTTTGGCATTTTCTACCCAAGGTAGCTATGGAGACTCAGTCAAGAAGAAGGTCAAAACACTTTTGGATATTAAGAGAAACCGAGGATATAGAGTGCAGGAAAGTGATGCTGAAGTAAAAGATCCATCCTGATCTTACTGAATGGCAGAGCAGACACAAGAAACCAAATGAGGTACTCCTGCTTCTATTTTTTTAAATGTTTTTTGTCCTCCTTTAAGGTCTTGAAAAACTTACATATATGAAAAAAAATCAGCATCAGTTTTGGTACCTCAGAACGTGGATAAAATAAAGCAGTAGAAAACATTCATGAAGAAGATATTCGATTGATTTCTAGTTTGAAGACCCAGTTACCAGAGTACATTTAGAAAGTGGACCCTCTTTTGTTCTAAAGAAGTGTATAATCAAAGGAGATTTTAAACAGATAGAGCCATAGAGCACTACAGCACAGAAACAGGCCCTTCGGCCCATCTTGTCCATGCTGACCTGATATTCTACAGAGTCCCATCTACCTGCATCTGGACCATATCCCTCCGAACCCCTCCTATCCACATACCCATCCAAACCTCTCTTAAATGTTACAATTGCATCTACCACTTCTGCTCGCAGCTCGTTCCACACTCGCACCACCCTCTGAGTGAAGAAGTTCTCCCTCAGATTCCCCTTATATATTTCACCCTTCACATTAAACCTATGTCCCCTAATTCTAGTCTTACCCAACCTTAGGGGAAAAAGCCTGTATGCATTCACCCTATCTATACCCCTAATAATTTTGTATATGAGATCTCCCCTTGTTCTCCTGCACTCCAGGGAACAAAATCCTAACCTATTCAAACTTTCCCTATAACTCAGGTCCTCAAGTCCCGGCAACATCCTTGTAAATTTTCTCTGCACTCTTACAAGCTTATTGATATCTTTCCTGTAGGTAGGTGACCAGAACTGCACACAATACTCCAAATTTGGCCCCGCCAACGTCTTGTACAACTTCAACTCCTGTACTCAATGCCTGACTTATGAAGGCCTAAGTGCCAAAAGCTCTCTTAGAAACATAGAAAAACTACAGCACAATTCAGGCCCTTCAGCCCACAAAGCTGTGCCGAACATGTCCCTACCCTAGAGATTACTAGGCTTACCCATAGCCCTCTATTTTTCTCAGCCCCATGTACCTATCCAACAGTCTCTTAAAAGACCCTATTGTATCCAACTCCACCACTGTTGCCAGCAGCCCATTCCACGCACTCACCACTCTCTAAGTAAAAAACTTACCCCTGACATCTCCTCTATGATTACTCCCCAGCACCTGAAACCTATGTCCTCTTGTGGCCACCATTTCAGCCCTGGGGAAAAGCCTCTGACTATCCACCCGATCAATACCTCTTATCATCTTATATACCTCAGGTCCCCCCTCATCCTCCGTCGCTCCAAGGAGAAAAGGCCGAGTTCCCTCAACCTGCTTTCATAAGGCATGCTCCGCATTCCAGGCAGCATCCTTGTAAATCTCCTCTGCACCCTTTCTATGGCTTCCACATCCTTCCTGTAGTGAGGTGACCAGAACTGAGCACAGTACTCAAAGTGGGGTCTGACCAGGGACCTATATAGCTGCAACAATACCTCTCGGCTCCTAAATTCAATTCCCCGATTGATGAAGGACAATACACCATATGCCTTCTTAACCACAGAGTCAACCTGCGCAGCCACTTTGAGCGTCCTATGGACTCGGACCCCAAGATCCCTCTCATCCTCCACACTGCCAAGAGTCCTACCATTAAGACTATATTCTGCCATCATACTTGACCTACCAAAATGAACCACTTCACACTTATGTGGGTTGAACTCCATCTGCCACTTCTCAGCCCAACTTTGCATCCTATCTATGTCCCTCTGTAACCTCTGACAGCCCTCCAAACTATCCACAACACCCCCAACCTTTGTGTCATCCGCAAATTTACTAACCCACCCCTCCACTTCCTCATCCAGGTCGTTTATAAAAATCACAAAGAGCAAGGGTCCCAGTACAAATCCCTGAGGTACACCACTGGTCACCGACCCCCATGCAGAATACAACCCTTCAACAACCACTCTTTGCCTTCTGTGGGCCAGCCAGTTCTGGATCCACACTGCAATGTCCCCTTGGATCCCATGCCTCCTTACTTTCTCAATAAGCCTTGCATGGGGTACCTTATCAAACGCCTTGCTGAAATCCATATACACTACATCTACTACTCTCCCTTCATCGATGTGTTTAGTCACATCCTCAAAAAATTCAGTCAGGCTCGTAAGGCAGGACCTGCCCTTGACAAAGCCATGCTGACTATTCCTAATCATATTATACCTCTCCAAATGTTCATAGATCCTGCCTCTCAGGATCTTCTCCATCAGCTTACCAATCACTGAGGTAAGACTCACTGGTCTATAATTTCCTGGGCTATCTCTACTCCCTTTCTTGAATAAGGGAACAACATCCGCAACCCTCCAATCTTCCGGAACCTCTCCAGTCTCCATCAACGATGAAAAGATCATCATCAGAGGCTCTGCAATCTCTTCCGTCGCCTCCCACAGCAGGCTGGGATACATCTCATCAGGTCCCGGCGACTTATCCAACTTGATGCTTACCAAAAGTTTCAGCACCTCCTCTTTCCTAATATCTACATGCTCAAGCTTTTCAGCCCGCTGCAAGTCCCCAATACAATCCCCCAGATTTTGTTAAATAGTGAATACTGACATAAAGTATTCATTAAGTACCTCCGCTATTTCTTCCAGATCCATACACACTTTCCCACTGCTGCACTTGATAGGCCCTATCCTTTCGCATCTTATCCTCTTGCTCTTCACATACTTGTAGAATACCTTGGGGTCTTGCTTAATCCTGCCTGCCAAGGCCTTCTCATGCCCCCTCCTGGCTCTCCTAATCTCCTTCTTAAGCTCTTTCCTATTAGCCTTATACTCTTCCAGATCTCTAACATTACCTAGCTCTCTGTACCTTTTGTAAGCTTTTCTCTTCCTTTTGACTAGATTTATTATAGCCTTTGTACACCACAGTTCCTGTACCCTCTCGTGACTCCCCTGTCTCATTGGAACATGCCTATGCAGAACTCCACACAAATATTCCCTTAATATTTGCCACATTTCTTCCGTACTTTTCCCTGAGAACATCTGTTCCCAGTTTAATCTTCCCATTTCCTGCCTGAGAGCCTCATAGTTCCCTTTACTCCAAGTAAACGCCTTTCTAGTCTGTCTGTTCCTATCTCTCTCCAGTGCTAACGTAAAGGAGATAGAATTATGATCACTATCACCAAAATGTTCACCCACTGAGAGATCTGACACCTGACCAGGTTCATTTCCCAATACCAAATCAAGCACAGCCTCTCCTCTTGTAGGCCTATCTACGTATTGTGTCAAGAATCCTTCCTGAACACACTTAACAAACTCCACCCCATCTAAACCCCTCACTGTCTGGAGATGCCAATCGATATTTGGGAAATTAAAATCCCCCATCACAACAACTCTGTTATTATCACACCTTTCTAGGATCTGCTTCCCTATCTGCTCCTCAATATCCCTGTTATTATTGGGCAGCCTATAAAAAACACCCAGTGAAGTTATTGACCCCTTCCTGTTCCTAACCTTCACCCACAGAGACTCCGTAGACAGTTTCTCCATGACGTCCACCTTTTCCGCAGCCGTGACACTATCTCTGATCAACAGTGCCACTCCCCCACCTCTTTTGCCTCCCTCCCTGTCCTTTCTGAAACATCTAAAACCCGGCACTTGAAGCAACCATTCCAGTCCCTGAGCCATCCAAGTCTCCGTAATGGCCACCACATCATAGCTCCAAGTATTGATCCAAACTATAAGCTCATCCGCCTTGTTCACAATACTCCTTGCGTTAAAATAGACACATCTCAAACCTGTCTGAGCACATCCCTTCTCTATCACCTGCCTATTGTACCTACTACTAGCTTTCTCTATTTGAGAGCCAAACACCTCTTCCCCAGTCTCTCCAGTTCGGATCCCACCCCCCAACAATTCTAGTTTAAACTCCCCCCAGTAGCCTTAGCAAACCTCCCCGCCATTTACCACCCTATCTTTACCACTCTTTACCACCCTATCTACCTGTGACACCACTTTCAAGGAACTATGGATCTATATTCCCAGGTCCCTTTGTTCTACTGCACATCTCAGTGCCCTACCATTCACTGTGCAAGTCCTGCCCTGGTTTGTCCTCCCAAAGTGCATCTCCTCACTCTGCTGGAGGAACTCAGCGAGTCGAGAAGCACATAATGCAAACTTTGAATTGCATTCTTCATGCTTCTGAGATGTTTAGTAGTCTAGCCCTGTTTTATATCATGGTAATAATGCTGGAGTTTGGATAAGTTATTCAGAAACAGTATGGTTTACAATTCCTAACAGAAGGAAGCAGACCTGCCTACTTCCCTCTTCTTTGAAGACAAAGGCATTACTTGAACCATTGTTAAGCTATGGAAGGCAGTGTGGCTAACTCATAGCTCCAGTAACACAGGTTCAATCCTGACCTCGGATGCTACCTGTGTTCTCCCTGTGACAGCATGGGTTTTCTTCAGGTGCTCCAGTTTCCTTCATATTCCAAAGGCTTGCATGTAGGTTAACTGAATCGTGTAAATTGCCTCTATTGTAGGTGGTTGGAGAATCAGAGGCATGCATGGGAGAAAAAAAATTACAGAGAAGTAAATGGGGAACGAGGAGGCTCCAATGTGCAGGATCGCAAGAGGCTGCAGATGGTTGTAGACTCCATTACGGGCACAACCCTCCCCACCATCGAGGACATCTTCAAGAGGCAGTGCCTCAAGAAGGCGGCATCCATCATTAAGGACCTTCACCATCTGGGACATGCCCTCTTCTCGTTACTACCATCGGGGAGGAGGTACAGGAGCCTGAAGACCCACAGTCAATGATTCAGGAGCAGCTTCTTCCCCTCCGTCATCAAATTTCTGAATGGTCCATGAACCCATGAACACTATGTTTCCTTTTTTTTGCACTATTTACTTATTTCGTAATTTATAGTTTTTATGCTTTTGCATTGTATTGCTGCCGCAAAATAACAAATTTCACGTCAAAGAAGAGTGATAATAAACCTGATTCTGAATGTGATTAATGGGATTGCTCTGAGAGACAGCATAGATTCGATGGGCTGAAAGGAAGTATAGGAGGGAAATACTGATGATATTTACAACTGCGTAAGGAAGTAATAAATATAAACTGATGAGGATTTAAAAAGCTTAGGACCTTCAGCAGCTGGTAGGCATGGCCACCAATAGTGGACTGATTAAAATTAGGAATGGTCAAGAGCCTCGAAATGAAGGACCACAGATACCTCAGAGGGTTGTAGCATCATAGAATTTATAGATAAGGAAACCTAAAGCCAGAAAGGGAATTAAAATGAACGATGTTTAAAACCAAAGTGCAGCTTAATCAGTAGTCAGTTCAGATCAGAAAGCAGAGGGACAACAGCTAAATAGGAATCCATTTGAGGGAGGACACAACTACAGGGTTTTGGATAACCTTTTGTTTAGAGAGGATGGAATGGGGAAGACCAGCCCTATCCATGTTCGTTGGGGCAATTCTGATTGACTTTCACACTGCAGAGGATACTGGTGCAGCTTCTATTCAAATGTGTACATAAAGTAATGAGTGTAAATAATTTAACAGCATGTACAATCACTGAAGCAACAATATCACTTCATCACACAGCATGCATGCTATTTGTGCAATCATTTGTTTACAAAGATCAACATTTTACCAGATGACAATTTTCCTTTAATAGAAGCATGCTGTGATGGAGTTGGGTCATAGTTATCTGGACTGTTACAGTAGTCCGACAATTTAGACTGAGATCCAGAATTACAATTGTGAATTGGCAATCAAAAAGTATGGTTATAACAGGAATTGGGCCTGCTCCGTCATTCTACAAAGTCAAAGTCAAGTTTATTGTCATGTGCACACATACATGTACACACAGGTGCAATGAAAAACTTACTTGCAGCAGCATCACAGGCACATAGCATCACATAACATCAGATATGGTCATGGCTGATTCAATTATCGGCCTCAACTCAACTTTCCTTCCCAATTCCCATAACTCTTCATTCCCCTGGAATCCAAAAATCCATTAACTAGAAATTTGACCCATTTTCAGGTGATTTGTACATAAAAACTCCTTTGCATATATTAGACATAGCAAACATTTCCTTGCTGATTAGTGGCTATCAGGTTAGTGTCCTAGATGCTTCCGGCACCTCTGTGGGTCTGATACATTCCCTGCATCAGTTGGGATCAATGCGCACTATGAATGTTTCTGTCCTAACGCATAAACTGGAGCCTAGTTCAACTAAGCGCACACGGTTATTGAAAAGAACACTCTGCTAACACTTAGACCAGACTACAGACACAAGAGACTCTGCAGATGCTGGAATCTGGATCAACACACACAAAATGCAGTCCTGATGAAGGGTCTCGACCCGAAACATCAACTATTTCTTTCCCTCCATAGATGCTGCCTCCATAGAGTTCCTCCAGCATTTTGTGCATGTTGCTTAGACCAAACTAACCAACTTCACAACTCAATGCAGGCTGCTCAAACATCTTCCAAGCTCCACAGATTGTGCTACAAATAACCTGGAGAGCTACCTCCAGCATTTACATCCTGAGGTACACACTCAATAGTTGCCTCAGTGGTGACACTGCCGGCAATAATCTATTACAGTCACTGATGTGGCCATGACTGGCCATGAGGAGTGTCAGGAATGCGAGGGCAGAAATGCCTTCTCGCAGTGTCTACAGAGACACTACATCTTACCTGGATCTCTCTCATGAACAAAACCTTTGTAAGCTCAGTTTTCCCAATGTTGCCATCATGGAGATAAGTGACATTTTGCAGTAAGACCTTTGGCCACATCTCATGCCTGGCTGCTTTCTCCATTAAGGTCAACGTCACAGTGACTCTTAACTTCCTGATGACAGCATCATGCCAAGTAGCCACAGCAGATCCTGGCCATTTCTCCCAGAAAGGCCACCCAGACACACTACTCAAGCACTGGGATTTAGCAGTTTTGCTGGCTTGCCACATGGACAGACAGCTATTGACTGCATCCATGGACACATAATGGCTCCTTTTAACCATCTCAACATTCCCTCAACTTCCAGCTGCTGCAGATAATCAAAAGATTTTCCTGTGGTAAATTTCATGTTTCCAGGATGTAGCCATGTGCGTGTGCTGTACAACCATGACACTATTACTCTAAATTAGTAGGCAAAGATCTGGCAAGTAAAGTATTATGTGATAAAAAAATTAAATTGTTCATTTTGGCATGAAAAAGAGAAAAAGCATTTTATCAAAATAGTGAGAGACTACAGAGTTTACAGCAAGTAATTAGGAAAACTAACACATTATTGTTTATTGCAATAAGAACTGGAAACAAAAGTAGGGAGATTATACTTCAGTTATCTAGACAGCTGGTGAAACCACATCAGGAGTATGTGCTGAAACTGGTCTCACTATTTAAGAAAGTTTGTAAATGCATTGGAAGCAGTTCAGAGAAGATTTACCAGAATGAACCTTACCAGGAAATGAAAATTAAAAAAACTTACAGATGTTGGAAGTCTGAAATATAAACAGAAAATGCTGGAAAATCTCAGCAGATTAGACAGCATTCGTAAAAACAGAAACAGTTAACATTTCAAATCTGGGACAATTCATTAGAACTGAGAAAGAGAGAAGCAAGTTAGCCGGGGTAGCAGAAAAGGTGGAGGGTGAAGGGTGGAATAAAAGAGAATTTCTCTGATCGGGTAAAATAATGGGGCAGTTAAGATTCTTTGCGTAATGTATATAAGGTTACATAGTCTTACTCTGCAGAAAAAGCAGAAAAGATATAAAGTGAGTGAGAGCAATCCCACCAATCCCACTCCCCTCACTAATTTCCCTGTAACCTATCCTTTCATAGATGCTCATTAACTGATTCTGATTCTCTTACAAACCTACACCAGGGATAATTTGCAGTCAATTAATTTACCAGTACTTCTTTTGAATGTGAAAGGAAACAAGAGCATCAGGTAAAAGTCCATGTAGTCACAGGGAGAATGTGCAAACTCCATACAGACTCTGAGGTCAGGATCAAACCTGTGTCTGTAAAGCTGCACCACCATGCCTCTAAACTTGTAGATGGCAATGTGCAGTTAAGGTTAAATTCAATTCAGCCATGATATTATTGAATGTTGACACAGATTCGAGAGACCAAGTGCTTCAAATTCGCACGTCTGCATATTACAGTTTGTTTGTCTTACCTGGTAGCCATCATGTGTATTGCTGCTGTCTGGCTGTGATGGAGAGTGTGTCATTAAGAGCTAACGCCCTTTTAGAATTGGTAAGCAGAAAACCGTCTGTAGTTACACTATAATGGTTGAAGTCCATTCAAATCCTGCTATTTTAATGCATAATTGCATTCTGCAAATTTTAAAGGTGTTTTTGGCTAGTTTTGCAACATGATGCAGATGATCTAATTGCATCCATTTGTGCAATCTTTTTGGCATATTTATCTCTATCTCACATACATTTAAATACCCAGCACCACAGATCTCTAGGTCATGAACTCCAGAGATTCACAGCCTTCAGATTAATTCCCTTCTTATCTCAGTCTGAGACTTTGCTCTCCAGTTCTAGATTCTCTCACAGAGGAAACATTTTCATTACACCTACCCAATGAAACTACTCAGGTCGCATATCAATAAAATCATTTCCCTTTCTTCTAAACCCACATTTATAATTTTTAAAATGAGCAGTTTACAACTTTCCAAAAGAGAAAAGTTGTGCACTTCACCAAGCCAGTAAAGTATGAAACTAGGTCCAATTATCCTTTCATGAATTACACATGAAGGTTACCTTGTCCAACTGAAAAAAATTTCATTAATATTTCATCCTTTCTCACATACAGTACATGATAGAAAATATTGACTACCTAAAAACTCACACATAGCATTAGTTTTTTCACTGTAGCCATATGACAATCAGTAACTTCTGACATGGAATGTGGTTGTGACAATTTTCTGGTTGACTCACACTGCTCTAAAAACCTGACTGGCTACATTTGGTCACATATCACAAGGATGTGATTTCCACATTAGGTGCACGTGAATGCATGTCATCATTCCCCATGCAATGCTCCGCAAGAGCCTTTTTTTTTGCATGGTTTGCATGCCATTACTTTCTACAAGGCGAAACCTAACAGCATAAATGGCAGCAATGCTTCACTCCCCAATAAGCTCAACATCTTTTATGTATTCTTTGGAAGGGAGAATAATACCACACCTGTGCAAATCCCCACAGCATCTGATGACCCTATGATCTCTGTCTTGAAGGCCAACGTCAGAACATCCTTCAAGGGGGAGAACCCTCGCAAGGCGTCAGGCCCTGATGGTGTACCTGGCAGGGTACTGGAACTCTGCACCAACCAACTGGCTGGAGTGTCCAAGCACATCTTCAACCTCTCACTGTTGCATTTGGAAGTTTCCAACTGCTTCAAAAGAGCATCAACCAGACTGGTGTCCAAGAAGAGCAGGGTGAGCTGCCTGAACGACTATCGCCCTGTAGCACTTGCATCTATGGTGATGACGTGCTTTGAGAGGTTGGTTATGGCTAGAATTAACTCCTGCCTGAGCAAGGACCTAGACCCACTGCAATTTGCCTACCACCACAACTGGTCTACAGTGGATGCAATCTCACTGGCTCTTCACTTGGCTTTGGAGCATCTAGACAACAGCAATACATACGTCAGGCTGCTGTTTATCAATCACCCATGCCGTCTTCCGGTTCATCTGGGGATCCAAGATGGAGCGGATCTGACGGGTCACCATGCACAAGCCCCTGGAAAATGGGGGCAAAAGTGTCCTCAATGTCGCCCTCATCCTGATGACCACATTTGTTTGCAGCTGCATCAGGCTGTGCGTGGAACCAAAGTACGTGGGCACCAAGTGTCGCTACATGCCAAGATTCTACCTGTCCCTGGTGTTGTGAAGGACAGGCCTGGTCCCGTTGCCACGCAATGTCCCAGTCAGCTGGACATTGCCACACTACCTGTCCTTCGTGAGAAAGTTCTTCCAGACCAACACCTTTGGCCATGTCCATCGAGCAGTAGTCGGCACATAACATACTGCAGACACTGCAGGAGAAGGACTCGATGGATACTGTGGGGTGGTTCCCTGAGCAGACTGTCCAGACCATCTGGCAGAATGCCTCATCACCAGAACTCACGAACGAGCACCAAGACTTCACTTGGCTGGTGGTGAGAGAGGCCCTCCCAGTCGGATCCTTCCAGTCAGAACATCACTCTCAGTGTGCGCTGCCCCTGGGATGACTGCGCTGGGGACAAGACGGTTACCCACTTCTTTGCGGGCTGTGAGTTTGCGAGCAGAGTGTGGCAAAAGATGCAAGGGTCCTTGTCACGGTTCATCCCCAGCAGCTGTGTAACAGAGGATTCTCTGATCTACAGGTTGTTCCCGGGGACAAACACAGAGACGGACATCAACTGCTGCTGGAAGGTCATCAACTCGGTGAAAACGCCCTTTGGTCTTGTTGGTCTCCCAGCACTGTGAGATGTCCGTAGGGAAATGCTGCCGACTGGCACATTCCAGGCTGCAGGAGTATGTGCTGAGGGACGCACTGAAGCTGGGTGCAGCCAATGCAAGAGCTTGGTGGGGAAGGACTACAGTCTAGGGCTCTTCTGCCACTGGAGATGGAGGGGTGGGGCCAGGTGAGGAAGACCCTTAAGTGGTGTGAATATGGGATTGGGGTATCACTCCAGGGAGCCACACATGAGGCATCGGTGCTGTAGGTTTAAAAAACAGGTAACACTAATGACTGATCTGTACACGAATGTAAAGGCTTGTACTGTTTTATTCTTGTATATAGTTTGTTTTTTTACAATGAATAAAGTTTATTTTGTAATAAAAAAATATTAGAACTTGGCATTCAACACCACCATTCCCTCAGTACTAATCAACAAGCTTTAAAACCTAGGCCTCTGTACCTCCCTCTGCAACTGGATCTTCGACTTCCTTATCAGGAGACCACAGTCAGTGCGGATTGGTAATAACATCTCCTCCTCGCTGACAATAAACACAGGCACGCCTCAAGGATACGTGTTTAGCCCACTGCTCTTGTCTCTCTATACTCATGACTGTGTGGCTAGGCACAGCTCAAATGCCATCTATAAATTCGCCGAGCCACCACCGTTGTTGGCAGAACCTCAAATGGTGACGAGGAGGTGTACAGGAATGAAATATATTGGCTGGTTGAGTGGTGCCTCAACAACAACTTCGCACTCAACATCAACAAGACCAAGGAACTGATTGTGGACTTCAGGAAGGGGAAGTGGAGAGAACACACACCAGTCCTCATTAAGGGGTCACGGTGGAAAGGGTGAGCAGCTTCAAGTTCCTGGGTGTCAACATCTCAGAGGATTTATCCTGGGCCAAATACATTGATGCAATCACAAAGAAGGCACACCAGCAGCTCTACTTCATTAGGAGTTTGAGGAGATTTGATATGTCACGAAAGACTCTTACAAATTTCTATAGATGTACATTGGAGAGCATTCTGACTGGTTGCATCACCGCTTGGTATTGATGCTCCAATCATACCATCAGGGAGGAGGTACAGGAGCCTGAATACCCACACTCAATGTTTCAGGAGCAGTTTCTTCCCCTCCCCCATCAGATTTTGAACTGTCCATAAATCCATGAACTCGTTATTCCTCTTTTGCACTATTTTGTTTTATTTATTCTTTGGTAACTTATAGTAATTTTTATGTCTTGCACTGTACTGCTGCTGCAAAACAATAAAATTCACGACATGTATCAGTGATAATAAACCTGATTTTGGCTAGTCAATAGGTGTACTCAACAGTGGCCATCAGAACATGGGGTATAATTGGTGGGTGTGGTGAGCCTGGGAGTTTTCGGTACTGTTGGATAAAGAAGATAAGTAAAGGGAACTAACCCCAGGGTGCTCTGAGACCTGGCTGGGACCCCTCTAACCCACAACTCAACCCTGGTCTCCGATGTACTTGAGACTTCCATAGGGATTCATACAGTCATGCAGCGCAGAAAAAGGCCCTTCAGCCCACCATGTCTTTGCTGACCATCACGTATCAATCTGTACTAATCCCACTTACCAGCACTTGGTCTGTAAACTATGATGCCTTGGCAGTTCAAATGCTGGGCCAGATACTTCCTGAATTAGTCAGGAAGGAGATAGAGAGCTTAGTGGAATGGTGTCATGACAACAACCTTTCCCTCAATGTCAACAAAACTAAAGAGCTGGTCATTGACTTTAGGAAAGGGGGCAGTGTACATACACCAGTCTACGTCAATGGTACTGAGGTCGAGAGGGTTGACAGCTTCAAGTTCCTGGCAGTGAACATCACCAACAACCTGTCCTGGACAAACCATGTGGATGCCATGGCCAAGAAAGCTCACCAGTGCCTCTACTTCCTCAGGAGGCTAAAGAAATTTGGTTTGTCCCCTTTGACTCTCACCAACTTTTACCGATGCACCATAGAAAGCATCCTATCAGGATGTATCACAGCTTGGTATGGCAACTGCTCTGCCCAAGACCGCAAGAAACTGCAAAGAGTTGTGGACACAGCCCAGCGCATTACGGACACCAGTCTCCCCTCCTTGGACTCTGTCTTTACCTCTCATTGTCTCGGTGTAGCAGCCAGCATAATCAAAGACCCCACCCACCCGGGACATTCTCTCTACTCTTCCATCAGGTAGAAGATACAGGAGCCTGAGGGCACGTACCACTAGACTTAAGGACAGCTTCTACCCCGTTGTGATAAGACTATTGAACAGTTCCCTTATACAATGAGATGGACTATGACCTATGACCTCATGACCTCACAATCTACCTTGTTGTGACCTTGCACCTTTTTGCACTGCACTTTCTCTGTAGCGGTGACACTTTACTCTGTACTGTTCTTTTTTTTTAACCTGTACTACATCAATGCACTCTGTACTAACTTGATGTAACTGCACTGTGTAATGAATTGACCTGTACGATCAGTTTGTAAGACAAGTTTTTCACTGGACCTCGGTACAAGTGACAATAATAAACCAACACCAATGAATGTTGTGAGAGTATCTGCTTCAACCACCTTCTCAGACTGTGCATGCCAGACTTTAAACACTCTCTGGGTAAAAAAAATCTTCCTCAGATCCCCTCTAAACCTCTTACCTCCTTCAAAAGAATGAGGGTGAGGGAAATATGCAGCATCTGATGCCACACGCCTTGAGCAGTGCTGCATTTTGCTGCATTGGGCCTATAACCAACTTAGTTGTTAGCCTGTCACCCTTCAACTCTTCAGCACCCACCCCACCGCCATTCAGTACTAATATATTTTTAGGTCAACACTTCTCCAAGTTTGAGCTCCATTTGTTGTATTGTTACTGTTTCTGAAATTTTGCATGAAATCTTGTTCTAAGCAGTTGGCTATTGTAACAGGTGAGTCAGAGACAACGCAAATGAAGTCACATATCAATCAGATGGAGGCTATAATTCCATTAGCCTGTTCTTGCTTCAGATTATAATCTGAAGGTTAAAAGGACAGAAGGAAATTTACAAGTAGGTGTATATGGTTTACCTACTTTGTTTCCATATCCATTTTGACTTCCTGCATGGAATTGTGTCAATATTATTGCAGTAATTTAAAAACCAATTACTGCTGGAGGTTCGCAGATTTCATATGATTATTGCATAATTAGGGTCAGCCCTTTCAACTGATGCCTCGTGGGTGTGCAGTTGAACAACAATCAGCACATTTTTCAAAATAGTGAGGAAGGGTTCAGAAAATCAGTCAAAGTGTGAAGGGTGCAATCCAGGGAAGGCTGGAGGAACAGAATTATTTAGAAGCAAGAATGAACATTTTGAATTCAGTGACTCATGGAACAAGACCCAGCACAGGCTTGCCAGAAAACATCTAGAAATTTAACAGGAGTTACATAGGAGAAGACGCAAGCGAACAGTGTACTAAACAAGCTGGAATTTATAGAGTAGACCCACAAGACAAATAAGCAAAGGATTGTAAAAAGCAATCCCCGTGGAAATAAGTAGCATCAACAGCAATAAGGTAAAGACTGAGGTGAATGATATTTCAGGAACACAGTTGCACAGATTTTCCTTGTCTTTCACAGATACTGAGGAGAAACATGACTGATTCTCTGATGTGGGGAATAGCCCAAACGAGTAAAAAACAGTAGAAGAAACAAAATCCTGTCACATTGGACTCCTGGACAATAAACAGATCATTAAGTGAACCATTTTGTAGCAATATTCTGCACTAAATCCAGTGGAAGGAGCCAGGATTCATACTAAAAGAGTGTTAAGGCCTTGAATATTCAACTACAAACATAATTTTAAAAGCCCAACTACAAATTTGGCAAGAACTGCACCCGCAGCAAGTGCTCAATTAGCTTTCTTTGTCTATAAGACCTAATCAACAGTTCTCAAAGGGACTACCCAAGGCTAACAAGAACAGATGGGTATTTAATATTTCTTCACAAACTTATGTGATGCCAGAATGAACACCCAGACTTCCCTCATCCTCGGACTTGCTCATGTGTCAGTTTCAAAATGGAACCAGTTCAGTATTCTGGGGAGCCCCAGTTGGTGAGCTTTATCACAATGCCTGGTTGGAATCTGAAGCCTGCTGATATTAGATGGATAAGGCCAAGGAACAGTTCCAGTGAGCTTCCGTCTGTCATCTTCAAGCATACACTGCAGGCTCACCAAATTATGTCGCAACCAAATGCTTGGACGCTGTGTTGTCCAACCTAACCATCAAGGTGCACAGCACCTGTTCTCTGATCCTTGGCAGAAAATCCGTCATGTCAGCAAATGCTGAACTAGTTACAATTTTCAGTCCATGGCCATTTATTTCGGTTCTATTGCAAAGTTCCTTTTCTCTGCAAAACTTTGTCGGTCCAGGGGGTTTCCATCCTGCTAGGAAGCTGCACTTAATAATTGATCAAGGAAAACACATTGAAGTCAAGACCTTCTATATATGAGAGGATGCTTCCTTACCAGGAGGGAAGTCATCTCTCTCCTGCTAGATGAATTCTAAAGTATTGAAATCAAAGGTTGGTATTCAGGTACAGTGCAG
Source organism: Pristis pectinata (assembly GCF_009764475.1). Taxonomy (NCBI): domain Eukaryota; kingdom Metazoa; phylum Chordata; class Chondrichthyes; order Rhinopristiformes; family Pristidae; genus Pristis; species Pristis pectinata. The sequence continues at coordinate 1,783,783 of NC_067432.1, forward strand.
AATATATGCACAACATCATTACCTGTACATCATTGGCCCAATAACTGCAGCTATACTTGTTGTGCCTTATGCACAACTGTTCAGGAGGCCATAACACCTGATCCCAATCACTGCTTTTATTTAATGCATCACTATTTTTCTCTGGACATTATCAGGAGAAAATATTAGGTGAATATTCATTCTCTGTGGTTCTGAGAGTTCAGTAGCATGCCCATACAGAAGAAATTATTAATCATTGATGATGTTACATCAAGATGGTGGAGTTATGTATGATCTCCATCTGATGATCAGTTTACAACAGTAAGAGAAAAGTAAAAACAATTGGGATTGCGATAAAGAATGACTGAAATTGGATACAAAACTTTGCAGTGTAACTTACTCCACTGTCACTATCCTACATCAATGGTGCTGAGGTCAAGGGGGTTGAGAGCTTCAAGTTCCTGGGAGTGACCATCACCAACAACCTGTCCTGGTCAAATCACATAGATGCCACGGCCAAGAAAGCTCACCAGTGCCTCTACTTCCTCAGGAGGCTAAAGAAATTTGGTTTGTCCCCTTTGACTCTCACCAACTTTTACCGATGCACCATAGAAAGCATCCTATCTGGATGTGTCATGGCTTGGTATGGCAACAGCTCTGCCCAGGACCGCAAGAAACTGCAGAGAGTTGTGCACACAGCCCAGCGCATCACGGACACCAGCCTCCCCTCCTTGGACTCTGTCTTTACCTCTCGTTGTCTTGGTGAAGCAGCCAGCATAATCAAAGACCCCACCCACCCAGGACATTCTCTCTTCTCTCCTCTTCCATCGGGTAGAAGATACAAGAGCCTGAGGGCATGTACCACCAGACTTAAGGACAGCTTCTACCTGACTGTGATAACACTATTGAACGGTTCCCTTATACTATGAGATGGACTATGACTTCACGATCTACCTGTTGTGACCTTGCACCTTATTGCACTGCACTTTCTCTGTAGCTGTGACACTTTACTCTGTACTGTTATTGTTTTTACCTGTACTACATCAATGCACTCTGTACTAACCCAATGTAACTGCACTGTGTAATGAACTGACATGTACAATTGGTATGCAAGACAAGTTTTTCACTGTACCTCGGTACAAGTGACAATAATAAACCAATACCAATAATACTTTGCATTTCCCTTGCCTAACCATGCTCCCTGTACCTTCTCTGCCCACTCCTCAGGCTTGCCAAGGGGCAGATAGTCTTGAATTCCAAGATATGGTAGTAAATGGGTCAAAACCCCTCCATTCTTTCTGAGAGACAGAAATAGAGATAGGAGTAGACTATTCAGCCCTTTGCCATTCAACCATGGATAATCTTATGCTTCAGTGGCACTATCCTGTAATAACCCCATATCCCTAAAAATATCCAGAAATCTACTTATCTCTGTCTTGAAACGGGCATGCTCCCTGCATCTACACCATTTAACTCTGAAAGAATTTTGTATTTTTCAATGAGATCACCTCTCAGTCGTCCAAACTCTAGAGAGTACAAGCCCAGTCTGCGTAATCTCTTAAAAAGGGAAAATGTACTGGTCTAAGGGAAAAGAATAGGGGAGCAAGATCAGCTGGGCAGTTCTTCACAAAGACTTTGCTTAGACACAATGAGCCCAATTGCTTCCTGTGCTCTTTGAATCATAGAGTCGTACAATCATAGTTATACAGAATGCAAACAGGCCCTTCGGCCCAACTTGTCCACACCAACCAAGGTGCCTTTCTGAGCTAGTCGCTTTTGCCTGCGTTTGGCCATTATCGTCCTAAACCTTTCCTACCCATGTACCAGTCTAAATTTTTTTTTAAACGTTGTAATTGCACCTCCTCCTCTGTCAGCTTGTACCATATACTCACCACCCTCGATGTGAAAAACCTGCCCCTCATTGTTAGAATAAAATCAATTCAAAAGGGATAAATTGCATTCAATTACATTGTAACACTGACAGTAAGCTTACCTGGTAGACTGCATTTCGCTCTTGAGCTTGAGGTGATTTTGGGGAATGGACTTCCTTACTGGGGACAAACACTGGAGGTTCAGGGTGTTTTAATGGACATAGAGAGAGAGAGAGTAGGTTATAACGAAAAAAGCGAGGGAATAGAATTGATGGGAATCTGGCCTAGGCTAGATGTGCTGAATGATTGCCACCTGTATTATAAAACGAATATGAAACTTTCAATCATCCTCACTTTAGAGGCTTGACTTCTGTGTGGCTGGTGCAGGCGATGATGTAGAATAGGTGGGGTGGGGTTGCCTCAAGAAGGTGGCATCCATCTTTAAGGACGCTCACCACCCAGGACATGCTCTCTTCACGTTACTACCATCAGGAAGGAGGAGCAAGAGCCTGAAGACCCACACTCAACGATTCAGGATCAGCTTCTTCCCCTCTGCCATCAGATTTCTGAATGGCCCATGAACACTACTTCATTATTCCTCTTTTGCACTATTTATTTATTTTTGTAACATGGTAATTTTTATGTCTTTATGTCTTGCACTGTACTGCTGCCGCAAAACAACAAATTTCACGATATATGTCAGTGATAATAAACCTGATTCTGATTCATTGTGTATGCATATGCCAGCACGTCAACTGCTATCAGGACTATTAGCCTATCCTATCCATGAATCTGTCCAAATGTCTTTTAAATGTTTGTTTAAATGTTCTTTTAAAAGCTCGTTCCATATACCCACCACCCTTTGTGTGAAAAATTTACCCCTCAGGTCCCCTTTAAACCTACGCCCTCTAGTTTTAAACTGGCCTTCCCTGGGACCATTCACCCTATCTATGTCTCTCATGATTTTATTAACCTCTATAAGGTCATGTCTCAGCCTCTTTCACTCCAGAAAAAACAGTTCCACCTCTCCTTATGACTCAAGCTCTCCAGTCCCAGCAACATCTTGTGAATCTTTTCAGCACCCTCTCAAGCTTAATCACATCTTCCCTATAGTATGGCGACCAGAAATGCACACATTACTCCAGATGCAGTCTCACCAACATCTATGCTCAAATTTTTATCTTTCCCTTTGAATACATATGCATTCCCAAAGGCTTTCCTGTTCTTGAAGAAAGGCAGCCTACGTTATTTAACTGAGCCTAAAAAAACTCATTTGGGCCCAGCAAACCTGCAGAGTGACTCAGTACAAGATAACACATTATCCAACCTACACAGTTGGTGGTCTGGGGGAAGACTGCCTTCAAGGGAAGAAATAAATAATGAATCTGATGTTATCTCTGACAAAGCATATTTTTACATTTAGATGCTTATATAGAGAATGCTTTCACAACTAAAGTGATTGCTTCTTGTTCCCACAATATTTTCTTTGAATGGAGGCATCTTACTGCAGTTTGATTTTGAGAGACAGCTGACAAAGGGGCAAGAAAAGTCCAAAATTAAAATGTACATAATTCTTCTCTCTTTTAGTAAAGCAGTACTTGGCTAAATTTGCATAAATTTAATCTCACCTTTGCCTCTGGAAGTAAAAGTTGCCCTTTCACCCCCACTAGCAGTGGGCAAACTTTGCTATCATCACACTGGGGAGTTTTCAGTCAGGCTCAGTTTGTGGAACTACTGCCATTAAAATTCAAAGGTCAACTGTTTCAAATTTTCATTTTGTTTAGTATTGCTAAATGCAATTCACAGCTTGTTTAATTGGTTTATCATAATTTATTATTACAGTGAAAGCTTTGTTTGCATGCCATCCAACCAGATCAACCCATATGTATGTACACTAAGGAAGTATAAGAGAAGAAACAATAACCAAATACAGATAAATCCAAATAACCAAAACCTTCTCTAAGTTCCTCTGCCTCCTCATCTGCTCTCATGATGAAGTTTTCCATTCCAGGACACCTGAGATAACCTCTTTTTTCAGTAAACAGGGTTTCCCTTCCACCACCATCAATGCATCCCTCACCCGCATCTCCTCCATTTCCCATACGTCTGCCCTCACCCCACTCACCCCCCCCCCCACCAACATAACGGAGATAGGGTTCCCCTTGTCCTCACGAGCTCTTGCATCCAACACATCATTCTGCGCAACTTCCACCATCTCCAACGGGATCCCACCACTAGGCACATCTTCCCCTCCCCCCCCACCCACCCCCACTCCGCTTTCCACAGGGATTGCTCTGTCTGCGATTCCATTGTCCATTAGTCCCCTGGCACTTATCCCTGCAACAGTGCAAAGTATTACACCTACCCCTACACCACCTCCCTCACCACCATTCAGGACCACAGCCCTTCACCTGTGAATCTGAGGATGTCATTTATTGCATCCAGTGCGGCTTCCTCTACATCGGTGAGACTCAACGCAGATTGGATGATTGCTTCATCGAGCACCTTCACTCCGTCCGCCGCAACAGCCAGGATCTCCAGGTAGCCAGCCATTTCAACTCTACTTCCCATTCCCATACTGACATGTCTATCCACGGCCTCCTCTACTGCCACTTTGAGGCCAGACGCAGGGTGGAGGAGCAACACCTCATATTCCACCTTGGGAGTCTCCAACCTGATGGCATCAACATCAATTTCCCTAACTTCCGGTAACCCCTCCCCTCTTTTTTGCCCCTTTTTCACCCCCTTTGTTTTCTCTCATTCCTGTGGCCCCCTCACCCCTTCTCTTCCCCTCCCCCACCCTCATGACCTGCCCATCACCTCCCTCTGATTCCCCACCACCTTCCCTTATTCCATGGTCTACTGTCCTCTCCTACTGGATTCCTTCTTCTCTAGGCCTTTGCCCATCAATCACCTCTCAGCTTCTTACATCACTCCCCCACCCACCTACCTTCCCTCTCTCACCTGGACACACCTATCACCTGCCAGTTTATGCTCTTCCCCCTCCCCCCACCTCTTTATTCTGGCTTCTGCCCTCTTCCTTTCCAGTCCTGCTGAAATGTCTCAACCCAAAACGTGGACTGTCCATTTCCCTCCATAGATGCTGCCTGACCTGCTGAGTTCCTCCAACATTTTGTGTGTGTTGAACCAAATGCAGAATATAGTGATACAGTTACAGAGAAAGTGCAATGCAGGTAGACAATTTCCTATCTTTAATTAAAATTAAAGATGGGAAATGCAATAAATGTATTAATGGCTTCCTATATAATTACCCACCATCTTTAACTACAAACATGATCATCAGATTATGCCGAGTTTATTTGTTTTATGCAAGTTTAACAGCTCTAAGTGCACAGCAAAACTGAAAGACAAATTCAGTTTAATCCATTTCTTCCCTCAACCGTTTCCACCCCCTCCCCACAATCCACTACCCCACCTCACCAATCTGTGACCTCTTTAAAATCCTTGATTTATAGTCCAAATTTGGAAGGAAATGTGTGAAAATGACACATCAGTGGCTTGCTTGAAGCAACGCCACATGTCAATAGTCCAATCTTTTCTATAGCGGTATGGGTAACAGCAAGTGGTAAGTAGCTTGCTGTTCTTCATTGTTTCAGAATGATGGTTGCCAGAGTTAAGGGGGAGGGGGACAACAAATAATTGTACAGTGTATTTGGTGAAGGAGGGAGAAACAATCAGTTTCTTCACAGAAAACCTGTTACTGGAAAATTTCCTGCTTCATTTCCTTTGCCCAATTTCTCTCCTCCTCCATCTCTGGTTCTGTTCCTAAAATCCAATGATTCTTTTTCTCAGAGCGAACTAAATCTGTGTCCGATACCTAGATATTTGTATTTAGGCCTGAAATGCAAGTAGCAACATTGGTGTAGAGATTCCACTTCAAGTTTAATTGGGCACAACGGACTGGCTTTGAGGAGATTTTTTTCTCTTTCTAATCAAACTCTTTTGCCTATCACTAAGTGTGAGCAGCATCTTGAAACAGCACATTCAAGCAATGTACATGAGCATAATTTTGTTTCAAATTTTGCTTCCAAGAAATTCTTTGATATATTTCAGAGTGGTAAAAGCGTGGTTAGAGTCAGTCAAAGCACAGAAACAGACCTTTCCATCCACCTAGTCCATTGAGTAAATTTTTATACTATCCCAGTTTATTTCCTCCACATTCCCATCAACTACTTCCCCAGGTTCTACCCCTCATCTACACACCAGGAGCAGGTTACAGTGGCCAATTAATAGACCAACCCACACATCTATGGAATGTGAGAGGAAACCGGGGGAAACCCATGCAGTCACAGGGAGAACTTAAAAACTCCACACAGACAGCACCCGAGGTCAGGAATAAAAAGTGTTTGTAGAACTTGGATGGGTTTCCAAAAAATGACAACATGTTAACACAGGTGGGAGAGCCTCATATTTTGTATGAAGAGCGAGCTGCTGCTAACTATTTGGTGCAACTCATGGTGTACAAGCCCCCACTTTGACAAAGGTGCCAGCAACAAAGCACAAAGAAACCCCTAGAAAAGAAGTTGTATGTTTTTTGTTGGTTAGCTAAACCAGCTGGCTTTTCCTCTTAAGCTTCTGTTGTATCCTATATTTTTCTGTCCGAGGCCAGTCAAATGATCTTTATTCTGACCTTTAACATACTCCTCTTTAAGTGGCTATTAGCCTGGCAAAATCAAGAAGAACTTTAACCAATGTATGAAATATGTCCATAAAATTCAGCACATGCTGGAAACCTGAAATAAAAACAGAGAATGCTGGAAATACTCAATAGGTTAGACAGTATCTGCAGAGGGAGAAACAGTTAATGTTTCAAGTCAAACACTTTCTAACTTCTTCCAGTTCTGATGAAAGGACTTGAAATATTAACTTGTTTCTCTCATCACAGATGCTGCCAGACCTACTGAGTAGTTCCAAAATGTTATTTTTTTACTGCACTGATGCAGTGGGTCTCAACCACATCTCTTGTTTCTCACATCTGCTCTCGCCCACTCTTTCCCCAGCTAGAACAAATTTCCACCCCAACAGCTTCCACATTCTGCAGACAGGGTGGCACAGCGTCACAGCTAGTAGAACCTCTGCCTCACAGTTTAGAGATCTGGGTTCATTCCTGACCTTGGGTGCTGTGTGTGTGGAGTTTGCACTTTCTCCCTGTGACTGCATAGGTTTCCTCTAGGTGCTCCGATTTCTTCCCAAAGACGTGTAAGTTGGTTAATTGCACCTAAATTAAAATTATAAATTGCCCTGAGTGCATGAGTGAGTGGTAGAATCTGGGGGGGGGGGGGGTAATTGAACAGAATGTGGGGTGAATAAGAATTGGGATTAATATAGCATTAGTATGACGTAGGTGGTTAATAGGCAACGTGGACTGAATTGGCCAAAGGGCCTGTTTCCGTGTTGCATCTCTTTATGACTCTAGGAGATCAGACCCGTTAATTTTCACTACTTCCAATGAGATCCCACGACTATACACATCTTTCCCTCCCCTCTCAGCATTCCAAAAGGACTGTTCCCAGGTTGGAAAAACTTGGATCATTTTCTCTGGAGCAGTGGAGGCTGAGGGGTGACCTAAAATTATGAGAGGTATAGATCGGGTAGCTAGTCAGAGTCTCTTTCCCAGAGTGGAAATGTCAAATGCTAGAAGGCATAGGTTTATGGTGAGAGGGGGGAAAGTTTAAAAGAGATTTGGTGGCAAGTTGTTTTTACAGTGTGGTAGGTTCCTGGAATGCACCATCAGGGGAGGTGGTAGAAGCAGATATGATAGGAACATTTAAGAGGCATTTAGACAGGGGATGGAGGGATATAGACCATGTGTGGGCAGATGGGATTAGTTTAAATTGGTATCATGGTGAGCACAGACATCATGGGCTGAAGGGCCTGTTCCTGAGCTATACTGTTCTGTGTTCTCTGCAATTCCCTCATTTGTTTTTCCATCTCCACCAACCACATCCCTTCTCATGGCATTTTCCCATGCAACACCAGTCCTTTTAACTCTTTCTTTCCCACCTATGCTAGACTATTGTTTATCGACTACAGCTCTGTCTTCAATACTATAATTCCGAGCAAATTCACCTCCAAGCTCCTAAACCAGGAATTCAACACCTCCCTTTGCAACTGCATTCTTGACTTCCTGACCAACAGACTGCAATCAGTGAGGCTAGGCAGCAACACCTCTGTCACGATTATCCACAACACTGGTGCCCCACAAGGCTGTGTCCTCAGCCCCCTACTTTAGTCCCTATATGCTCATGACTGTGTGGCTAGATTCTGCTCTAATTCCATCTACAAGTTTGCAGGTGACACCAGCATAGTGGGCCAAATCTCAAATAATGATGAATCAGAGTATAGGAAGAAGATAGAAAGCCTAGTTACATGGTGTCATGACAACAACCTTTCCCTCAATGTCAGCAAAACAAAAGAGTTGGTCATTTGACTTCAGAAAAGGACACTCCTGTTTACATCAATGGTGCTGAGGTCGAGAGTGTTGAGACCTTCAAGTTCCTAGGAGTGAACATCTCCAATAGCTTGTCCTGGTCCAACCATGTAGACACCCATGGCCAAGAAAGTGCACCAGCACCCCTACTTCCTCAGGAGGCTAAAGAAATTCAGCATGTCCTCTTTGACCTTCACCAATTTTTATCAATGCACCATAGATGAGGTGGACTACAGATGGAGTCCTATCTGGATGCATCACAACTTGGTATGGCGACTGTTCTGCCCTTGACCACAAGAAGTTGCAGAGAGTTGTGGACACAGTTCAGCACAACACAGAAACCAGCCTCCCCTCCATGGACTATGTGTACACTTCTCACTGCCTCAGTAAAGCAGCCAACATTATCAAAGACCCCACCTACCCCGGACATTCTCTCTTCTCCCCCCTCCCACTGGGCAAAACATACAAAAACCTGAAAGCATGGATCACCAGACTCAGGGACAGTTTCTAACCCGCTGCTATGACTATTGAATGGTCCCCTAGTATGATAAAATGGCCTTTTGACCTCACAATCTACATCATTATGGTCTTGCACCTTATTGTCTGCCTGCACTGCACTTTCTCTGTAACTGTAACACTTTAGTCTGCATTCTGTTGTTGTTTTCCCTTGTACTACCTCAATGCACTATGTAATGAAATGATCTGTACGGACGGCATGCAAAACAAGTTTTTCACTGTACCTCTGTACATGTGACAATAATAAACCAATTTACCATCTAGGGATACAAACACTCCATGCAGGGGAAGCAACATCTCATTTACACGTCTTTCAATTTAGTGTACCATATTCAAAACTCACAATGTGGTCTCCTTTAAAATGGAGAAACCAGATGCAGATTGAGTGAAGGCTTTGCAGAACACTGCTCAGCCCACAAGGGCAAATCTAAGCTTTCAGTTACCTGTCACTTTAATTCTTCGGCCCTTTCTCACTGTGATTCCCTGTCTTCGGCTTCCTACATTACTGCAATAATGCCCAGCTTGAGAAACTGCACTCCATCTTTTATCAGGGTACAGCCCTGGAAACTTAATACTGAATTTAACAATTTGAAATAATCAGCTTTCGCTTTTCTCTCTTATTCCCTTATTTTTTTGCTGCCCACAGATGTCTGAATATTTCACTTTCAGTTTGGTTCCTTTTGCTTTTCTCTCTCTGCTGGTCTTTAAAGTAATTGTTATATTGACAACTTTGATCTGCACCTATCACAGACATTCTCTCTATAACTTATCCTGAGGTGCAAGGAGACGGCAAAAGAAACAAAAGGTTGATGGGTATGTGTGAAAAAAAAAGTAGTAAGGAGAAGGGATGGGACTGACGGGATTGCTCTACTAGGAGCCAGGATGGATCTGAATGGCAACAAGTAGGTTCCCTCCACTCCTCTCCAGCTCTTCAACTTACAACATGCTTGTCTTCTCACTTTCCCATTTGACGATGGGTCATTGACCTGTAATGCTGATATTGTTTCTCTCCCCATGGATACTGCTTGACCTCCTGATTGCTTCCAGAATTTTCTACTTTTCCAAAGACAAAGGTGCACTGTTGTTAGACAAAGTTCTTTCTGATCTGCTTGTTGCCAAGGATCAAGCCATTTCAATGCTCAGCAATATCACCAGTATAAGCATAACTCATCTCTCAGGATTACAGACAATGACTGTAAATACTCCTACCCAGTAGGGGTGGCAGAAAACTGATTAATTAAAAGTACAAGGAAAGGAATAAACTCAAGCTTAGACATCTACATACTATTTCCTGTTTAACTAGTCCTCTTTTTCACTATATTTGGAATCGCTTTCAAACTGCTTTCTCGGTTTAAAAAATATTGAAAGAGTGGATCAAGAGTGGAAACTTTTGATTAGATACTTCAACAGAAGGCAAATATCAGTTGGCACATAATTTTGTTCTCCGCTGAAACATTCTAGAAAGAGAAACATTTAATTTTATTGATCTGGCTACCTTTAGGGCATTGATACAAAATGTTGTGTCATGTTATAACTTCTGTTGAAGAATATAAGGCAAAGAAGATTGATTGTGAATAATTACATTTCTGTTTCATGAATGTGAAAACTGGCAAGAGCAAAAGTAAAAATGAAGGTAGCAAAGTTTTATGTGACTTTCCAAGCTACTTAAGAATAGTGAGGGAAGAAAACCAGGGAATGATAAACAAGTTCACCTAAAAACTGTTGTGAGTTGATTTTTAGAGTCTATAATTAAAAATGGCATGGTTGAACACAAGATGGACGTCTATCGATGTCACTTATAATGACTTCCAACGTATATTTAATAAGATCCCTTATGGGACAGTTTTCTAAAGCTAAATTTTTTCAAGCAATTCAGGACAAATTATTGACCTGGTTAGGAGACTTAGGAAGGTGACAGAGAATGGGGATAATCATAAAGTACTCTGATTGGCATACTGCCTTGTGGTGTTCTCCAGTGATAGGAATTAGGCCTCATATTATTCAATGTGTTTATTAATAACAGATGACAGGGTAGAAGGCTACATATCCAAACATGATGACGCAAAAATGGACAGCATTGTATGCACAGTAGATGGAAGTACTACAGTATATTACAAGGAATGACTAATCGATCAATTTAATGACAGAAGTATTGCAACTGGATTTCAATGCAGGCAAATACAAGGTCATCGACTGCAAATGGACATATGAATTTTTCTTAATGACAAACATATAGAAGTAGTGGAAGTCCAAAGACACCAAAGTATTACAAATATGTAGAGAAAATAACAGAAAAGCTAATGGAGTACTGGTCTTTACACCTAGGGGATGGAATAAAGGAGCGAAAGATCATGCAACAGCTTTATATAGCACTGGTTACACAATAGCTGGAGCAGTGTGCTCAGCTGTGGCACCACACCGTTAAGAGGATACACTGCCCTTGGAGGGGTGCAGTGCATTTTCCACAGCGATAACTGAAACAAGGAGAAAATACACAAGCACTCCATAGAAATTAAAGGATGATTTAATCAATGTTTTTGGGTAATAAGAGGAACATTAAGAGTAGATAGAAACTATTTTAGCTGTTTGAGGATATGGCTCGGGGGAAAAAGAGTATTGTAGCGACTCACCGTCCGAGCAAGCGAACCAACTTGGCGGTCGGGTCGCCCATCGTCGGAGCGGCGAGGCCCAAGATGGCGGTGGGCCTTCGTCTTCCCCGAGCGACAGGGAGAACCCACGCGCGGGAAAGAGTTGATGACGTAGCATATACGTCATTGCCGTTTTGAGTGGGTGGGAACAGGCTCTCTTAAAAGGCCAGCGCAAGGTGGGAAAATAAACCAGTTCTTGTTCTGAAACCCTTCAACTAGTGTCTTGTTTTTTCACATCGCGGTAGCAGCCGCTACAGTATAAACATTAAAGGCAGTTCTTTCAGGAATAGATAGGAAATATTTCCACACATAAAGCATGGTAGAAATTTATAATTCTCTTCTACAGACAGCAATCAGTGGCTAGTTGTTTTTTTAAGTCGAAGATTGGTACAGTTTTTGCCCAGCAAAGTTTCAAGGTATATGAGGAAAAGGGAGGTATGTGGAATTAAATCATAGATCAACCATGATCTCTTTGAATAAGAGAACAGGATCCAGTTGATAAATGATAACTTCCTGTCCCTATCTAAATACATTGTCTCTGTTCATACTTTGTTAGAGCAAGGGCTGTGTTGAGACTTGGAGCTGAGAGTTCCTGGCGAAACCCAAACTGGGCATCAGTGAGTTGAATATCAGAGAGTGAATCCAGCTTGATAGCATTGCCAATGATATTGACAAGCAGACAGTTATCTGGAACATTGATGAGCAGATAGTTATCTGGATTGGATTTGTTCTATTTTTTGGGGGATCTCAGGGCACTGTGTGTAATCCTCTGCAATAGTGTCTATGAAGGTAATAGAGGAAGAACGTGGTATCAGAATGAGAATGGTCAGTGCTAGTGAAAGTCCAGAGCAGTGCAAAAAGGCCCAGTGTATACTTATAGGACAAAGTGCAGTCTGGCTAAATGGTGCTAAATAGTGATGCTGATAATATCAAGGCATGCTTCCAATTGTGTGGGATTGGCTGGTGAAAAGTGGGGCATGTGACACGAGAGGTTAAGAAAGTGTGACTATTTGGTTTATTTCTTCGTTCTCTGCATTTACTGATATTTGCTGAAACACAGTTGTAAAATAGGACAGCAGCATATACAACGGGAAGTTTTAAAACGATGCATGGACCTTAAACCTCCTGAAGCAAGGGTATCCTTTGTACTTAAAGTTCATCCAGTGGTTCATGCTGAATAAAGTTGATCAGATTTGATATGAAAAGGTTCTTCCAATCTGGAGAGCAAATTGCTATCTGCTTTCAGTGACCTTGCGAATCAGCTAAACTCTGGTAGGTCAATGATTTTCTTCCAGGATTGTGCACTTCTGCTTGAGTAGAATGGGGGTGTAATATTGATCTGTGCTTACAAACACATGCTGAATTAAGACAAACAATGTAACAAACACATTTTTTAGAAGGCACTGTTTTGGAAGACCTGCTCTGAAAATCCTTACTACATTTCTGCCTATATTGGCTATGAGATAGTGTTGTTTATTTTTCTTAGTAACCTTTTCTGGAAAAAAATTAGACTATGGGGTACCTGATAATACGCACTTGATCCCTTGAAAAAAAAATCATTATTTCTTGTCATGCAGGCAGATGAGTTGGTATATGTTAAATATGCTTCATACTTTCAATACTCAGCATTATGGAGTTGAATTTTACTTGTCAAAATATCACGTTCTCATGTTAATAATATTATTTTTGTCTTATTACCAATCCATTTACAAATAATATCAGGATGATAACAGAATAAAACTCAGCGCTAGACCTGCATAAGAACATATGAGACCATAAGACATAAGAGCAGAATTAGGCCATTCGGCCCATCAAGTCTGCTCCGCCATTCGATCATGGCTGATTTATTTTCCCTCTCAACCCCATTCTGCCTTCTCCCCGTAACCTTTGATGCCCTTACCAATCAAGTACCTATCAACCTCCGCTTTAAACAGACCCAATCACTTGGCCTCCACAGCCATATGTAGCAATGAATTCCACAGATTCACTACCCTCTGGCTAAAGAAATTCCACATCCCTGTTCTAAAGGGACAACTTTCTATTCTGAGGCTGTGCCCTCTGATCCTGGAGTCTCCCACCAATGGAAACATCTCTACACATCCACTTTATCCAGGTCTTTCAATATTCAGTAGGTTTCAATGGGATCCCTCCTCATCCTTCTAAACTCCAGCAAGTACAGGCCCAGAGCCATCAAACGCTCCTCATGCATTAACCCTTCCATACCCGAGATAATTCTCGTAAACCTCCTCTGGACCCTCTCCAACGTCAGCACATCCTTCCTTAGATATGGGGCCCAAAACTGCTCACAATATTCCAAATGTGCTAAATTAAATCTGCTTTTAAAATTAAATCAGCTGGAGTTTAACCTCTTTGCATGCTTAATAGCCCATGACTAGATTCCTTTTTTAAAATGAGGAAACATACATGCTCATTCTGTGAATTCATTGCTCAAGATGCAAGTTCATTCAGAAGGAAGTCCACTACTGATGTCAAGCATTTTCTGCAGAACTTAACACTGTTTAACTCAGAGTAAAGGGTTTAGAAATGTGATTAATTAACTGTCAAAGGTTCTAAATAAAATTCAACAGGTTTAACATCTTGACAGTTAGTGCTTTCTTAGAAAATTAATAACATATCTGACTGTTGCACTCCTAAAAGATCTTTAAGAGGACCTGCTGCAACCAACCTATAAAACACTTTCCTTAAAATCTTATTTTCCTGCCATCTTTGTCTTTACATTTGTCTCTTTAAGCAAGAATCTTGGGTTCAATAGCACATTGATGCAATTGACATATGCATTGATAAATAACCTAAATTGTTAGTGATTTTTTAAAAAATCATTTGTAAAGCATCTTTCAACTTTCCTATCCAGGCTATTTTAGTCCTCAAATTGCAGCAAATGAGAGTAATTTTTTCCCTTGTTGGATATAAGCTATTACATGACATTGCTGGAATCATGATAATTACAGATGGGGATTTATTTTATTCATCTATGGGCTGAGAATATTGCTGGCAAGCAAGCATTTATTGTCCATTCCTAAATGTCCTCTCAAAGGAGTAGTGTGCTTGGCCATTTCAGAGGACAGTTAAGAGCCAACAACATGATGAGTCCAGGGCCACATGTAGTCATAAAAATACAGATTTGTACAACATTGAAAGAGGCCCTTTGGCACACTGTGTCTATACCAATCATCAAGCCTATCTATCCTAATCCCATTTGCCTCCATCAATTCCTCTATATCCCTCTAGCCCTGTTCATTCAAGCAACTTTCCAAATGCCTCTTAAATGCTGTCACTATTCCTTCCTCCACCATCTCCTCTGGCAGTCCATTTTAAATATCAACTACCCTTTGTGTGAAAAATTTACCCTCAGATCCCCTTTAAACCTCCTCCCTCTCACATTAAACCTAAGTTTTACACACTGCTATCATGGGACTGGTTATCTTCTCTACCTATGCCTCTCATAATTTTATATACCTCTAAGGTGATTGGAGGAAGATACAAGGGGGATGTCAAGGGTAAGATTTTTACACAGAGAGTGGTGGGTGTGTGGAATGCACTGCCGGCAGAGGTTGTGGGGCAGATACATTAGGGACATTTAAGAGACTCTTATATAGACACATGAATGGTAGAGAAATGGAGGGCTATGTGGGAGGGAAGGGTTAGATAGATCTTAGAGCAGGATAAAATGTCGGCACAACATTGTGGGCTGGAGGGCTGTAATATTCTATCATATCACCTCTCAGTCTACTCCAGGGAAAACAGACCAGGCCTTTCCAATTTCTCCTTGCAACTTAAGTTCTCCAGTCCCAGCAACATACTTGTGAACCTTTTCTGCACCCTCTCAAGCTTAATCACATCTTCCCTGTACTGTGGCAATCAGAACTATATACAATACTCTAGACTGGGTAAGAATAACAGATTTTCTTCAATGAATATTGAGAAACCAGGACGATTTTTGTGACCATTTAGTAATTTGGCAGTTTCTGGACTCCAGAAATATTGAATTACTTGCATTTAAGTTCCCTAGCTACCACAGTGGGATTCAATCTCATGTCACCGGATCAACAATTTAATCAGTGTTTCTATACATTCTCATCAGCTAATCTTATTTATTCATTCAAACCCTAAAGTCACCCACCGTAGCATCCAATTAGTGATTCCAGGATTTCCTTCTCTGCTCTTTAACCTGGTTGTCCATTCTATGCATTCATCATTCTTCACATGAAGAATTTTCTAATTATCATTTCTAAATTTGCCTTTGTTTCCTTTGAACATATAGCCCTTACCCATGTTAGGATCAAAATTTAACAAACTATTACTTACTTTGTCTATTCCTTTACTACCTTCTGTAGCCTTGGGTTACCTCTGGGCATCAAAATTGAAAACCCTGTAGCGGCTAGCTACACACTACGAAATGAAGACACAGAGTCACTGGTTTCGAAATCAGAGGTCGAATGCCGACAGGGGCACAGTGCGCCTTTAATATCCGAAAACTTCCCACGCTACTGTTCCCCGCTGACGTCACGCGCGGGTCACCTGACCTTCCCGTGCATGGGCTTTCCCAGCCCAACGCTGGGGAAGAAGGAGGGCCCCGCGCCATCTTGGATTGGGGCCTCCGACGACGTCGCGATGTCGGGAGCCGGTTCGATGCTGGTGCGGTGAGTCGCTACAACCCCAACTTTCTCCCAATTTTCATCTTAACTTAGTTCGAGCTTTTGATAGTTAATTGATCAAATTTCTTCTTAACTCAGATCTTTGACACTAAGAGTCAGCTTTGTGTCTCATCCAGTCTGTGCACCCCTCTTTGTGTCTTGGCAATGTGCACAATACTTAATATGTATCTAGGACACTTTTTTTTCCTGAGGCATGTAGCATGGGTTTGTCAACCAAAAAAACTTCAGTGGAATTAAGCATTCCACGCATTGTCATACACAGCAATACATAGATCAGAATCAGAATCAGGTTTATTATCACTGACTAGTATGTCGTGACATTTGTTGTTTTGCAGCCGCAAAAGACAAAAAATTACTATAAATTACAAAATAAATAAATAGTGCAATAAAAAAGGAATAACAAAATAGTGTTCATGGACCATTCAGAAATAGGGTGGTGGAGGGGAGGAAGCTGTTCCTAAATCATTAAGTGTGGGTCTTCATATATGTCAAATACATTAGATTTTTGTCATACTGTTTTTATTTCTATTTTCATGACAAATTAAGCAGTTTGGAAGTAGAACTCTACTGCATGAATTTAGAAGGGTGTGTTACATTTATTTATTTCTGCATTGATCATCATCCTGGCAGATGTGACAAGGCTATCCTTAAGGAGCCAGTGTAGTACTGTTGTTCTCCAATGTTGTTCCTGCATTTAAACACCCTCCACAATCAGTCCACACTACAACAGGGCAGCAGCCTCAGCTCTTATTCATATTGTGGCATACCAAAGACAAAGGTAAGATTTTCAATAAAACAACAAATTACACTTTAAACATGTGGATGATACTAAAATAGGTGGTATTGTAGTCAGTGAAGAAAGTTATCAAAAATTACAGGGGGATCTTGATCAGCTAGATAAGTGAGCCGTGGACTGGCAGATGGCATTCAATCCATATAAGTGTGAGGTGTTGAATATTGGGAAGTCAAACTAGGGTAGGACTTATTTAATGAATGGTAGCACCCTGGGGAGTGTTGTGGAACACAGGGACCTAGGAGTACAAGTACATAGTTCACTGCAAGTGATGTTATTGGTAGACAGAGTGGTGAAGGGGTTTGGCGTGCTGGCCATCAGTCAGGGCATTGAGTACAAGAGTTGGGATATTATGTTGCAGTTGTACAAGATGTTGGTGAGGTCACATGTGGAGCATTGTGCACAGTTTTACAAGAACGTTGGCAGAACTCGAGGGCCTGAGTTATAGGGAGAGGTTGGGCAGGCTAGGACTTTATTCCCTGGAGCGTAGCAGACTGAGGGGTGACCTTATAGAGGTGTATAAAATCAGAAGGGGCATAGATAGGGTGTATGCACACAGTCTATTTCCCAGGGAAAGGAAACCAAACATTAGAGGGCAGAGGTTTAAGGTGAGAGGGGAAAGATTTAAAAGGGACATGTCAGGCAACCTCTTCATGCAGAGGGTTGTGCGTATATGGAACAAGCTGCCAAAGAAAGTAGTTAAGGTAGGTACAATAACAACATTTAAAATACATTTGGATAAGTATATGGATAGTAAAGGTTTGGAGGGATACAGGCCAAACACGGCCAAATGGGACTAACTTAGGCGGGCACCTTGGTCTGCATGGACAAGTTGGGCCAAAGGCCCTGTTTCCGTGCTCTATAACTCTATGTGGATTCAAAATTGAGTTTTCCTGTTATTTCATAAACACTTTCTGATACTTTTAAGGCTTTCTCATGGGTCACATTTACTTCTAGAAACCATCCTCTGCTCACAGTGGTAGTAATTTGTTTCCTGTTGTTTTATGGCTCTATTTCCAATCTTGCTCTATTTCCATCGATCCATGCATCACTACAAGAGCTGCATAAAATTCCGATTCCACACAAAATTCATAAAGGCTGCAGAAATCTCATTTCTGGATCAGCTGACAGCACTCACCCTATTAGTGTCATCACATTGTGGATTCCATGCCCTACTTGAGGAAGTTGAGCTTAGACTGACACTCCAGTGCCGTGCTCTGCTATTGCAGATGATATTCTTTGTATTAACTGTTAAACTCAACCCTGGTCTGTTCTCTCAGCTGAACATGAATGGTCACAGTACTCTTTATAAGAAGCAAGGAAGGTTCACCCCAGTACTCCAGCCAATATTCATTCCTCTACCAAAAGCACTCAAAAAAGACTACTGCATTTTCTACATTACAACTGTGAGTACATTCTAAACGTACTTCACTATTTATGAAATGTTTTGGGATACCCTGGAGTTGTGAAAAATGCTACTTCTAATTTCAATGGCAGCAGCAGGGAAAACTGTTACAATTCTGGCTCTTGATGCTTCATTTAGTTATTTTTCTGCAAAAAAAAGGAAGAAAAAGCCTGAAAAGATTTTAAGCAACATAGAGCTGTAGAAAGTAGCAAGAAAAAAGATAACTTGTCCTTTTCAGAAAGCCTTGGAATAAGAAGTTTCCCATTATAGCCATTAAGCTAGCAGGTTTAGTGCAAAGCATGATTTCAACATAAATTATGGGACATTATGCGTTCTGTCATTTGCATGGATTTTCCATAGTTTCAAATATTAAAAGAAGCTTCTGCATAAAACCAGTGATAGCCATCTTACAAAATCAGTTATTTTTCATCAGGATTTACATTGGGCTGGTAAGTCTTTGGAGAACTAAGCAATCCCAGAATTTGATTTCCCTATTCTTCAGGCCAAGCCATCTGGAAAAATATCCTAAAATGTTAACATGACTGATTTTAATAAATGGCATAGTATATAATGTGCACTTGTGTGATGTCCTTCCTTGGGAGATTATAGATTCATGCTTTCACTTTCCAATTGCCAATAATCTTTCTTGACTCTAGAGTACTTAGTGGAGAAAATGTTTAGGTTAAATAAAGAAAAAGATTGGAATTTCTTGTTTAATCAAAAGGAAGAGATTTAACCGTTATTTTATTCTCAATAGGCAGCCCATGCTGCCTTTATTATACAAAGATGTACAAAATGTTGATCAGGGAAGAAGCTCGAGTTTAACTGATCAGGTAAACTCAAGATTCTTCCCTGACCAAGTTCTGCAAAAGAAATTACTTTGTTGCAAAATCTCAAATCCAATACCACTTCGCAGACCAATCTGTGAGGAACCTCTTTGATGGAACAGGCTGAGGTACTGAATGGTGCAAATACATTCCTATGTTTATATGATTAAATTATTTTCCATTTTTCTAGCAAGAAAACTGAAACCTAGTTTTTCACGTGACATGAGCAGATGGAATAAAGGAAGCAGAGTTACTGTAAATGGTGAGAGCACAATTCCAGATGATGATTCCCTATAATTTAAACTAATGTAATGAGCAAATTAAAAGTGGTTGTCATCAGCATTATTCTAAGATTCTGTGAGTTAACATAATTTATCTCCCCTCTTGGCTTGATATTGATAATGCCAAAGTTAACCAAAAGCTTGGCTTGTTCTAGTAGTTTAATTCTTCACTGGTGAAGAATAAAACAATACAGATTCTGCATTCACTGCAGAATAATTGTACAGAACTCACTCAATAACCTCTTTAAGTAAGGCAAGAATAAGCTTTTTAAAATCAATGCAGCAACGCTTTAATTTTCCACAGGAAATATCTGTATGTTCTCCATTCATTGACTTCTAAGAAAATGACACATTGCAAGTCCACTTAAAATTTTAGGGGAATTATCTTGGTAAACAAGAAGATTGTTTAATTTTGCTGTATGCAACAGAACAATTGTGGCAGTGTTTCCTTAGAAGTTAATTGGCACTGGCAGGATGCAAGTTAATTCAGCTATGTTTAGAGGATTTGTTGGAGAATGCTGCTGCGTGATGTCCCAGAAGGTAATTTTATTTTGCAGTGATTATAAACTAAGTCTTGGGTTAAACATCTTGGGATCACAAGTGAAAGTAGCACTCTATTGAATGTTAATGCATTACCTTTCACTAGCTGGCCAAGGACATCTTGGAATCACAAGTGAAAGCAGAACCCTACTGAATGTTAACTGAGGCTAAAACAGAGATTAGAGAAAGTTCACCATACTCTGCATCCAATTGCATATCATCAGCAATTAGGCAAGGTAAATTATTGAGTTTCTGTCTAGCTTAGTCCACAAGTGTCTGAAATTTAAAATAGAAAAAGTTAAACATATAGTAGATACGGGAAAGACAAAACATTATTTAGCAAACGCAACCCCCAACCTGCTCATGTAGTGCAGTATTTATGGTCCAACTACAAATTTGATCAATGTAACCCCAGTTATTTGATAATCATTGAGTCAGAGTCACACAGCAAGAAAACAGGTGCTGCATCCCAACAAGACCACAATGACCATTAAGCACCTATTTATACTAATCCTGTTTTATTCTCCCCACATTCCCATCAACCCCCCTCATTCTTGTGTACAGTTCTGGGTGTTGCCAAACTATAGACAGGATGTGATGGCACTGGACAGAATGCAGAGGAGATTCACTAGGATGTTGCCTGGATTGGACGATTTTAGTTATGGGGGAAATTGGATAGGTTGGGTTTGTTTATTTTCCCTGGAGGGAAGGGAACTGATGGGAGTGATTTGATATTTAAAATTATAAGAGGCATAGATAGGATAGAGGTAGGGTAGGAGTATCAAAAACAAAAGGGCATAGGTTTAACATGAGAGGAAGGAGTTATAAAGGAGATGTGAGGGAAGTCCTTCACATAGAGAGTGGTTAGTATCTGGAACTCACTGCCAGAGGAGGTGTGGAGTTAGATACAGTCACTATGTTTAAGAGACATTTAGACAGGCACTTAAATAGGTAAGGCATAGAAGGATATGGACCTAGTGCAGGCAAGCGGGATTAGTGAAGATGGGCAAGAAGGTCATTATGGACATAATGGGCTGAAGGGCCCATTTCTGTGCTATACAACACCATGACTCTATCCTTACTTAAATGTGGAGACCAAAGCTGTACTCCAGGTGCATGCTCTGTAGAGTGGCTTCAAACTTCCTTACTTTTATACTCCATTCCCCTTGCAATAATATGGAGAAAGAGTCAATGAACGTCCAGCCACAATCATGGTTTAGCTTGTGTGCATTCACAAGACATTTGCAGTCTTTTCGTGTGAGTCATGATGACTGCAGCTGCCACAACAGCACAACTTAATTCTGCACAATTAACAATGGTCTTTGCTCTAAGTAGGAAGTCATTTCAACAACTCTATGGTCTTGAGAATACTTTATCAATACCAAGTCAAATGGTACATTAACAGAAAATCATAATGTCTTTCAGGAAATAACACCTTTCCTGTTTTACAACCCTTTATGTAGATATAGATGTCCTTGCACTACTTTGCAGTGGCCCCTGTGTGCCTGCAGTCTGGCTACTGAAAGACTGCGCCCCCTGCCTTTGAGTCCACACAGATGTCCCAGATGACCTGAGAACTTCTTGCCCTAGATGGGTTGCTTCATACTGCTGCCCAGCCCTAAGTTAAGGTGCAGTATAGGATTGCTGACTGTCAGGCACAGGTGACAGAGCTGTTGGAGAAGTCACTGCAGCAGGTTATTTGGTGTCCTTGTGAAGGGGGACATCAATGTCTTGAATTTACACACTAAGTGACCTCCCAGTGAAGTAGCAAATAAAAAGGCAATGGTCTGCTGGTACTCAGACAATGCTACCATTGCATCAACCTCCAGACCCAAAAATGAGCTGGCTGACATCTCAAAGCTCACGATCCCTGCTGTTTGCACTTTCCTTCTTGGAGTCAGCTGTCTCCAGAGTCTGAACAGGACTCTGCTCATGATGGAGGTGTGCAAGGGGAGGGAATCCTGTTCCTCCATGCCACATTTCTGCTCCTTATAGGGGAATAATTTACTCATACCTGCCACCTCTCTGCTCGTCCAGGAGAGCAATCTGCTGACCTGCAGCATCTCTCTGTTCTTGCTGCTGCAGAGCAGAGCTGCAAGCTGCTCATGGACCCTGTGTTCACAGAGCACTAATCTGCTCACAGACAGCAAATTCTGCTCAATGAAGCCAGCTAGCTGCTCAGGAGTGGCATCCATGAAGACATTAGAACATAAGAAAACAGGAGCAGGAGTCAGCCTCTTTGCTCCTCAAGCCTGCTCCACCATTTAATATGATCATGGCTGATGTGCCCAACCTCAACCCTCAATTCCCTGATCTTTCAAAAATTTATCTACCCTACAATGAACCAGCCTCCACAACCCTCCGGATTAGAGAATTACAGATATTCACCAACCTCTGTAAGGACACATCAAGTTGTACCTTGGTAGCATATTATTGTCCTGTTGAGGCTTCAAACTGGTCCTGCATAGCTAACACCAGACCTCAAGCTAGAACAGGGTAAAGGCAGAAAGACTGGTTGAGGCCTCTGTCACCTGCACCAAAGTGGAGGACATTGTCTGCTGGTCCTATATAGAGGAACTCCTCAAAATTGTGCACTTTTCAGTTTTCTGAGGCAGTACAGTTGCACAAGCTATCTTTGTTTCAGGTTCTTGCACCATATTCCCTCCAAATCATGCCAGATTGCAGTCCATTAGTGAGTTGTATACTTCCCAATGACACACATCCCGATAATCTAATATGGTTGTCCATCACATTGCGAGTCTCTGAAGTTGTGTGCCGGGTGCAATAATGCACTGTGCTCTCCTTTATCTTCATCATATCCGTCTTTGTCCTCTTCTTCTACGGCATTGAATGCCAGATGCAGTTCAACCCAGATAAGTGTGAAGTGGTTCATTTTGGTAGGTCAAATATGTTGGCGGAATATAGTATTAATGGTAGGACTCTTGGCAGTGTGGAGGATCATAGGGATCTTGGGGTCCGAGTCCATAGGACGCTCAAAGCGGTGGCGCAGGTTGACTCTGTGGTTAAGAAGGCATATGGTGTATTGTCCTTCATCAATCAGGGAATTGAATTTAAGAGCCGTGAGGTATTGTTGCAGCTATATAGGTCCCTGGTCAAACCCCACTTGGAGTACTGTGCTCAGTTCTGGTCGCCTCACTACAGGAAAGATGTGGAAGCCATAGAGAGGGTGCAGAGGAGATTTACAAGGATGCTGCCTGGAATGCGGAGCATGCCTTATGAAAGCAGGTTGAGGGAACTCAGCCTTTTCTCCTTGGAGAGACAGAGGATGAGGGGGGACCTGATTGAGGTGTATAAAATGATGAGAGGTATTGATTGGGTAGATAGTCAGAGGCTTTTCCCCAGGGCTGAATTGGTGGCCACAAGAGGACATAGGTTTAAGGTGCTGGGGAGTAGATATAGAGGAGATGTCAGGGGTAAGTTTCTTACTCAGAGAGTGGTGAGTGCATGGAATGGGCTGCCGGAAACGGTGGTGGAGGCTGATACGATAGGGTCTTTCAAGAGACTGTTAGATAGGTACATGGAGCTGAGTAAAATAGAGGGCTACAGGTAAGCCTAGTAATTTCTAGGGTAGGGACATGTTCGGCACAGCTTTGTGGGCCGAAGGGCCTGAATTGTGCTGTAATTGTTCTATGTTCTAATGTCCCCTCTTATTTCTCATGCTGCATATTCTCCTATTCTGGAGGAAGAAATAGCTGGTCCATCTCAATACCCTACAAAGCAAGATAGTTGTGCTTGTGTATTACTGTAGAAACATCTTTATAGTCATCCAACATCATGGATGGCAATGATAGTATCCACTGTAAATAGACTCTGAGTCATAGACGACAGAAACAGGCCCTTTGGCCCAACTCGTCCATGCTGACCAAAGTGTCTTCCTGAGCTAGTCCTATTTGCCTGCATTTGACCCACATCCTTCTAAATATTTCCTATCCATGTACCTATCTAAATGTTCTTTTTTAAACGTTGTAATTGCACCACCTCCTGTGTCAGCTTGTTCCATATACTCACCCCCTCACTTCTCATTGTTAGAATGAAATCAACTCAAAAGAGATGAATTACCTTCAATTACATTGTAACACTGACAGTAAGCTTACCCAGTAGACTGCATTTTGCTCTTGAGCTTGAGGAGATTTTGGGGGTCTGTGGCCCCTCTGACCATTAGATGCAGGATGGACTTCTTTACTGGGGACAAACACTGGATTTTCAGGGGGTTTAATGGTCATAAAGAGCGAGAGAGAGAGAGAGAGAGAGAGAGAGAGAGAAAGAGAGAGAGAGAGAGAGGAGGTTATAATGAAATAAGTGAGGGAATGGAATTGATGGGAATACTCAGAGAACTGGCCTAGACTAGATGTGCTGAATGATTGCCACCTGTATCATAAAAAGAATATGAAACTTTTAATTATCCTAACTTTAGAGGCTTGCTTTCTATGTTGCTGGTGCAGGGAATGATGTAGAATAGGTGGGGTGGGGGTGCAGTGTGTATGCATATGCTAGCATGTCAACTGCTATCAGGATGTAGACAATTTAATATGGTCTCCCCATCTCTCTTGGAGCATCCTTCTCCTTTAAAGGTTAAAAACCTTCTTCATTTAATGCACAACAAAGTGTCAGCAGTTCCACTAAACTGAATGTGATGAGGAATCAGACAAGTCCTGTTTATCACATATGCCACCCCAAAACTGTTTTAAGTGTCTTTATTGCCAACTTCACAGCTTTTTGTGGGGGACCTGATTCATTGTTAGAATGAAATACAACAATTATATAACACATCCATGTACAGGCCATCCCCAGGTAATGAACAGGTTCTGTCTTTACAGATTTCCGTAAGTCAATTTTGTCCAAAAGTTGGAAAATACATAAAAATCAATCAGTATGGTAACTGTACTGCACAGTATTGTAAAGAATGGCATCAAAAGCAAATAAGACCGAGAAGAAAGAACAATTATTAAAAGTGAAGAGAGAGGAAAATACTGCTGTTTGTAGGAACGAACATATGCACATGTCGGACTTTTGAATGCAGACATGTCCATAAGTTGGGTTTTGTAACCCTGGTACGGCCTGTAAGATGAAGTAGAATTCTGAGGCTTTAGTGTCAAATTAATGGTAATTCAAGGTCATGTCATTACGTTGGCACAAATCAAGATGATCTTTTATAAAGCCCATTGTAAATTTCAAATTTGCAATAGGTATCTTCATGTTAAATATTACTAATCTTTCCTGTAACTGTTCTAGTTCTAGTTCTAATCTCTACATTACAAAAAGGATTTAGCACTGGAAAAGATGGCAAGAAGAATTACATGATGATGCCAGAACAGGGGAGGCTGTAAAGATCATGAAAACTCACAAGGTTGGAGCTCTTCTCTCTAGACAAGTGGAAGTTATCTAATAAAAGTCTTTCCAACAAAAGGGAATGTTTTTCTCTGCTCACATGGAGATCAATAATGATCATATATTATTTAGTAACATTTATAATAGTTGAAACTTAATAATTAGTTATAATTAGTTAAGATTAGTAAGCTGAGGGTTACAACATTCTGCAATTTTATACATAGCCACAAATATTTCTCATGCTTTCTGGGACTTTAGATTAATAAGCATTCTCTAAGCCAAAAAGATGGTTTATTTGCACATGAATGAACATAATCCCTCAGTTTTATCAATTTCCCACTGCTCTTACTAAAATTAAAATTATATGAGTTTTGCTCTTTATACACGGTAACCTAACTTTACAAATCAACGTTTCTAATCCACTGACACTAATAAAAAGAGAGCCCTGTGCATCTATCTGATTGTTTGGGATACTAACTTATTGCAGGCCTTTCTTTCTTCAACAAAGAGAAATAAAAGTCAAAAAGTTTAGTCTAACTTTTCCTTAGTTTTCTGTATTAAACATTAGTTCATGAAGCTACCAACTAAAATTATTTAAAAGATACATATAACTTCCCTATGATTGGAAAGATGACAATGTATTAACTACTTAGCTGGGCTCAATGAATAAAAGAAATCCAACATTAATGACCAACCCATTGATGCAATATATGTGAAACACCACTTTGACATGCCTAATATTTCAGATGATTTGCACTAAACAACACCCCAATAGGAACTGTGTTCTCTGCAGTTAACAAATTTTTTAAATTTAATTTCATAATGACATAATATTATTTTACTCAAAATCACTTATAGGCTAATAGATAAAACCTCGTATTATCATATATCTTCACAATCTACTATAGCTCGTCTTTTCCGTATATACTGTAAATGATTTCTAATTAAATAACATAATGTGTGGGATTGCACTGATGAATAAGAGGCAGTTCTGTAGAAAAACGCCATCTGATTTCTCACTTTGGAACCACCATCAAATCCAGGGCATCCCATAACTAACTGAGCCAAGGGGCTGCATATCTAGTCTCTCACCTTTATATTAGCAATAGCTGGTACATCTCGGGCAACACTGTTCATTTGAATAGCCTCACCAACCTTCATTAAAAAGAGCTGTGGAGTTTTTACCTAAATTAAAGCTTAAAAGTTTTAATTAACACACCTATTAAATGTGTTTGTAAATATATTATTTAATTTGTAATATTTTGATACTAATATCTATGATCACCAGAGATATAGTGAAAAGGCCTTCTGACAGCATGAACTATCTGAAGTTCATTAGGTGGTCACTGGTTTTGCCTTATTTCCGCCAACTAGAGTGTAGTCATCACACATTGCCTGCCTTGCCTCATGGTATACAAGGAACTGCATAGTTTCAAAAGGTAACACTGTGGTGCTAGTGCCAGGTTAAACATGATCCAGCCCACTACAATGCTTTGAATGACATATAGATGAGGTGGACCACATGTATACCATGGTTTTATACACCAGGAAATGGTCAGCATGTTAATAACCTGTTGCACCCATTTTACCACAAATATCCTTTATCAATGGGATGCAAGATTGAGAGTCTAACTCAAGATTCATATCCCCTCTACTGTGGACAAAAATGATCAAAAATACACAATTTAAATTGTTTTATTGTGAGCAAGGTATTATTAATGTAGATTTCAGCAGGACAAATTGAATACATCTTCAAATTCTATTTTTGGTTTTATTTATTATACTTTAGCACCTATGATAAAACTGACTCAAGCAAATTTCACAGTATAATGTCATTACAAATTGCCTTATCATGTTCAACCTTTCCTCTTTTCAAATACCCACAAGAGTTGATCTGTTGCCAGATCTAGCCATTAATTCAGAGGTGATGACCATAATACTTCATGATTTAAGATGCAACTGATAATTGAAAAAGACAACCTAATCTGCCAACCTAATCAGCCAGAACTGGGCATATTCAGGTAAGATACCCACTTTACACAAAGCCCATTTTTATGGTCCATTGAAAGCTATATGCTTTATCTATGAGAAACTGGACTAAAGATCTAAACCTTACTTCTGCTCATACTACTACCTAACCTGAGCTAGATGCTTCTTGTGGTTCAAGTTCTAGTTTAATGTCATGAGCATACATACCCAGGATATAAATGCCATGAAAATTAGCTTTTTGCAGCAGTAGCACTTTACATTACAAAAATAATCTACACAACAAATTAAACAAAAATAAACATAACAGCATTAGTGCAAATTGAGAGAGATATAGTCTGAGGTAGTAACTAACTCTCTTGGTTTGTGCTTGCTTATCTCAGATTCAGAACTTTATGCTGTGTGCTCTGTCTTACTGAGACATGACTCACACCTGCTTTACTTGACTGTGCCATACAACCTGAGAGCATCTCAGTTCACTGTGCTTGAGCAAAGAGGGGCCATGAAATGACTTCATGGCAAGTAGGATTAAGGAGAAACCTAATATCTTTTATAAGTATATTAGAATCACAAGAGTAGCTAAGGAAAGAGTAGGTATCCTAAGGGACCAAAGGGGTAATCTAGGCGGACCCTTGGAATATGAGCAAGATTCTAAATGAATATTTGTCATCAGAAATCACCAGGGAGAAGGATGAGGAGGCTGAAGAGTTAAGGGAGGGTTACATAGATATTTTGGACCATGTCTGTATCAGGAAGGAAGAAGTGTTAGAAATACTGGCACACATAAGGGTAGATAAATCCCCAGGGCTTGACAGGATCTATCCTGTTAAAGGAAGCAAGGGAGGAGAATGCTAGGACTCTGATGAAGAAATTTGCATCTTCATTAACCACAGGTTAAGTACCAGAAGACAGGAAGATAACGAATGTTGACCCCTAGTTCAAAAAGGGCATTGGGATAAGCCTGGAAATTACAGACCGGTGGGTCTTGCATCATGGTATGGAAGTTGTTGGAGAAGATTCTGAGGGACAGGATTTATGTTCACTTGGAAAGGCAGGGACTGATTAGGAGGAGCCAGCATGGTTTGTTGCAATGAAGATCCTTTCTCACAAAACTAACTGAATTTTTTTGAGGAAGTAACTAAAAAATTTGATGAAGGCAGAGCACTAGATGTGGTTTACATGGACTTTAGTAAGGCTGTTGACAAGATCCTGCATGGTAGACTGATCCAGAAGGTTAAGGCACAAGGGATCTAATGTATTTTAGCAAACTGGATCCAAAATTGACGGTGTTAAGAGGCAGAGGGCAGTGATGGATTGGTGTTTTCCTGACTGGAAGTCTACAACAAGTGATGTATGCAGAGATTGGTGCTGGGACCCTTGTTGTTTGTAATACATATAAATGACCTGGATGAGAATGTAGGTGATCTGATTAGCAAACTTGAAAATAACACTGGAATTAGTGGAGCTGTAGTTAGTGAGGAAGGTTGTCTAAGGATTCAGCGGGACACAGCCCAGCTGGAAAGTTAGGCAGAGCAGTGGGAGACAGAATTTAATCCAGATAAGTGTGAGGTTATGCAATTTGGGAAGTCAAACTCTGGTAGAACATATGGAGTAAATGGCAGGGACCTGAGGAGTGTTGACGTACAAACAGGCCTACTGTTGCAAGTGTACAGCTCCCTGAAAATGAAGACACAGGTGGGTAGGGTAGTAAAGAGGGCATTTGTTACACTTGGCTTCACAGGCTGAGGCATTGAGTATAAGAGTCAGGACATCATGTTACAACTGTACAAAACATTTGGTTAGACCACAAGTATTGTGTACAGTTCTAGTTGCCACACTACAAGAAGGACGTGATAGCAACAGAGAAAGTGCAGAAGAGATTCACCAGGCAGGCTATAGTTATAAGGAGAGATTGGATAGGCTGGGCTTATTCTCACTGGAATGTAGGAGACTGAGGGGTGTTGTTATAGAGGTTTATAAAATTATGAGGGGCATAGATAGGATAGTCACAGTCTTTTTCCCAGGGCAAGATAGTCTACAACTTGAGGGCATAGGTTTAAGGTGAGAGGGGAGAAATGTAGAAGAGTTCTGAGGGATAAGTTTTTCATACAGAGGATGGTGGTTATCTGCAATGAGCTGCCAGAGGATGTGGTAGAGATAGATACAGTTACAATATTCAAAAGGCATTGGCTAGGTACTTGGATTGGAAAGATGTAAAGGGTTACAGGCCTAATGTGGGCAAATGGGATTAGCACAGATAGGCATCATGGTCAGCATGGACTAAGTGGGCCAAAAGGGCCTGATTCTGTGCTGTATGATTCTATGATCCTATGTAACAGCTCATCGTCTTCTCCAGGGCATTCAGGAACAGGCTATAAATGCTGGCAATGACAGTGATGCCCAGATGCAAAATAGTGAAAAAAGAAATAATATTTGATAAAACACCTACATGGATTTTCAGCCTTAATGAGTTACATGTGTTACGGACTCAGTGAAAGTCCCTTTAAGATAGAGAGTGTGTGTGTATGTGTGTGTGGGGCGTGCTTACGTCAATAGAAGATAAAGGACGTAATGACGTTGTTGAAGAAGAAGAAGAAGAAAGAGAGAGAGAGAAGGGAGAGAGACACCAGCCTGCTTGTTTTTCTCTATCGATGGATGAGAAACAATAACTGTGTTTACCACTGAAATCCATGTATGGAAGTTGGAAGTAATCCGGTGGAGTTCACTTTGTTGCTGACCTGTAGAAGGAAACAGGTATTTGTGTGTGGACGACCACGGTTCGGATGCTTTTCGGGGTGAGGAAGTCACTACCGAGTAAACACTGAAGTGTCGTTTGGGTTCCATCGTGGAACATTTGGATTTCGTATGTACTCTCTCTATGTTTTTCTACATCTACATCTTATCTTCAGACAACGGTGGTTGTTGAAGAAGCCCTTGCTCACGTTTCACCTTATGGCTTGCGGAACTGAACTTTAAGAACCATTCCGGAACTGGGAGTTTTGGACTTTGTCACACACACACACGAAGAGTTTAGTTTTGGGGTTAACGTTCGAGGTTTAACATTTTTGAATTCTAACATACTAACATTTTTACTTTTATTTTACGTATTACCATAAGTAGTCATTAATAAAATAGTTTTTAACGCTGAATCATGCTCAGTGTGTTTCTTTTGTTGCTGGTTTGTGACACATGAAACTACATCTGGTCTGCAGCATAGACGCAGGCTAGTCACTCTTGACCTATGCTCAAATTTATATTGTGCATAAGCCTTTGGAAATCGGCCATTTATTGAGTTAGTGAGTTCCGCATTCATAACACTTACAATCTTTATCTAATGAATTTCTATTTACAGCCCCTAACTGTGGTCTCAGCCACAGGTGGAAATAGCTTTCCTATATTTTATAAACTTAAAGATCATCATAAGGTCTCCCTTTCCTACAAAAAATATCTCAGTCTGTTCAACGTTTCCTGATAGTATTCTCTCAGTTCTGATATCTCCCTTGCTATCTCTTGAATTTTTTTCAACCTTTTTTTTTCATAATATAACCAGAACAGTGTACATTACTACAAGTGTTCTCGAATCAAGATTTCGTACAAACTTAGCATAACTTCCCTGCCTTTTAATTCTATTCCTCAAGAAATTAATAGCTGAGCCTGGTGTTTTAATGAGGTTATTAATCCGTCTCACTACTTTTAACCTGTGTCATAACCCTTTTGCCCCTCTACCCTAAAGTGAAAATTATAGATATAACTATACAAAAATTGCTCCCATCATAATGAAAGCACACCAGACCAAACCTACAATTCTAGTAATTAGAGGTTCTGCTGATTCATTACTCCGTTTTGTGCCTCATTTAGCAGCTTTATGTGATGTATTAGAAAGTTAGCATACTGATTAATCCACCTAATTGAGCAAAAACAAATCATTCCAGTACAACTTCCTATAGTTACATGCTGATAAAGAACTGTATTAAAGCTTTCGTCCAACAAAGGAAGATGAACAGCATTAACCATAAACCTTTTGCACTGCAACACCAGTAATTTAGCCTCCCAGCAAAAGAGTGATTAATGGGTTGCTGAAACAAAATATCAAAGACCTGTGTAAAACCTACAATAGAGTCAGTTATACAGCACAGAAACAGCCCCGTTGGCCCAATCATCCATCCAACCAGGATGCCTTCCTGAGCTGCATTTGGCTCATATCCCACTAAACCTTTCCTATCCATGAACCTGTCCAAATGTCTTTTAAATGTTGTAATTATACCCACTTCTACCACTTCCTCTGGCAACTTGTTTCATATACTCACCGCCCTCTATGTGAAAAAGTTGCCGCCCAATTCCACTTTAAATCTTTCCCCTCTCACCTTAAACCTATGCCCTCTTTTTTTAGACATCCCTACCCTGGGAAAAAGACTGTGACCATCCACGTTATCTTTACCATCAAAATTTCATACAGCTCTGTAAGATCACTCCCCCCAGCCTCCTTCACTTCAGAGAAAACAATCCTAGCCTATCCAGTCTCTCCTTATAACTCAAGCCCTCCAGTTCCAGCAACATCTTTGAGAATCTCTTCTGAACCCTCTCCAGCTTAATCACATCCTTCTATAAAATGGTGACCAGAACTGCAAACAATATTCCAGATGTGGTCGCACTAAGGTCCTATGCAGCTGTAACATGACGTCCCAACTCTTGTATTCAATGCCCCGTCCAATGAAAGCACACATGCCATGTGCTTTCTTCACTACCTTGTCTACCAGTGTTGCCACTTTCAGGGAAGTACGTACTTGTGTTCCTAAGTGTCCCTGTTCCACAACACTCCCCAGGACCATGTCACTTACTGTGTAAATTCTACCCTGGTTTCACTTCCCAAAATGTATCATTTCGCATTTGTCTGAGTTAAATTCCATCTGCCATTCCCTTGCCCACTTTTCCAGTTGATCTAGACCCTATTGTAAATTTGGACAATCTTCTTCACTGTTCACCACACCACCAATTTTGGTGTCATCTGCAAACTTACTAATCATGCCACTGACATTCTCGTCTAAATGTTTAATACATATGATAAACCGCAGAGGACCCAGCATCAATCCTGGCAGCACACCACTGGTCTCAGGCCTCCAATCTGTAAAACAACCCTCCACTACCACCCACTGACTCCTTTCACCAAGTCAATTTTATATCCAAATGGCTAGTCTCTTAAATTTTAAGAATTAATAGAGTCATACAGCACTACAGCACAGAAACAGGCTCTTCAGCCCATCCAGTCCATGCCAGCCTGGTTTTCTGCCTAGTCCCATCTACCTGCACCCAGACCATAACCCTCCATACCTCTCTCATTCATGTACCTATTAATTATGAGAGATTGTGTAGGCATGTATATTGAACTTAAGTATCTTCCTGCTTCTCTGTGTCATAAGGTTAACTATAACTACCTTTTGTCACTACTTTTCGATTTGTGCATCTGTATTTCTAGATTCCATTAAGCCCCCACCCCAGTGAGATAAATATCACGGCATCATTTTTCCTATATCACATAAGCATCACAAATGCAACTCACAGAAAGGGAAGAGATTAATTTGAAGTCAAAATATAAAAATAAATATAAAATCAAATGATTCTTTAACTAATAGCAGATTGTATTATATTTCCTTGCACTTGGGAGAATGAGGGGTGACCTAGCAGGATTAGATGCACAGAAACTGTTTTCTCTGGTGAGGAAATACAGAACAAAGCTACATAAAAGTAGAACCAGGTCATTTGGGAATGACATCATGAAGGAGTTGATCCCCAAATGATCCGTGTAAATTAGAATTTTAGTAATCCCAAAATTACCACAACAATTGATTTTATTAATTTACCAGGCTGTACTTTCATACTAACATTTTCTTGCAAAGGTTAATGAAAATGTGGATATGCTTCCAAATTACTGTTGATGCTCATGGATAATTGGAGCTTTCAAATCTAAGATCAATAGATTTTTGTTATGTAAGTGCAGCATGAGAAAGGGAACAACAATGAGTAAAAGAATTTGAGTTACGATCAACCACAATGAAGCAAGGTCAGGGGTAGAATGGCCATCTGTATCACAAGTGATAGTAACAGTGCGGTATGCCCATGATTTAAGTGTGTAAGGGACCTAATGACAGTTTTCAAATGTTGCCAATGGCTCTCCTTGCAACTTAGCTGAATGCCAGAGCCTTTTATTTTCTGCTATTAAGGCTTACCAAGTACACTGAAGTGGTGTTTGCCAACATATCACACATGCCTGTGTTTAGTGGGTGTCAGCATACTATAACTGACAGTGATAGGTTTAAGTTATGTATCTATAAATGTACAGAAGTAGGTTTAACCATACAGCAACATCTTATGCCATCACAGGTAGTCCCTGAATGCACAGCATTGCAGACAAGTTGTCCATGCTGTAACTCAGAGCTCATTACTCTTCACATCACCCCAGATGTTTATGTAAAAATGCAGAAGGGAAAATTAATATGATCCATTATTGAGCTAATTTTGGAGCTACTGAAGTGCAATTTACATGAATCATTTAAGGATCAATTGCTTTGATACTGCCCCTGCCGTTTGGGTTATCTAATAGCTATAATTTATTTGTGGTGGACTTTTAGCCATGCAAATTCAGTATTTAGAACATTATGCATTTCAACTACCAAAGAATCTATCCCATAGTATAGTCAGGTATTTAAAGTGGATCTGGTAAATGCAGAAGATGCATTGTAAGATAAACTGAGCAATATTTTCAATATAAATATTATCCACCTATATTTTTTGTCAAATATCACTGGCCTGGAATTTGAGTTTGTGCCATATCAAAATTTAGCCAAATGTCTGCTTAAATTTTAGAATTTTCTCCAAATCTCCAAAGTTCCAATGGCAAAGAGGAGAAGGTTGGAGAATATTTCTATGGCTATGATTGTCCCACCCTAAGTGTTTTATCGACAGCATCCAGCACTTTAAACATTCATTCCCTCTTTCACTCATGCACTATCCATAGGTGCACTACTGCAAAATTGCACTTCAGTAACTCTCCAAAATTTCTTTGTCAGTTCTTCCCAAAACTTTACCTCTAAGACTAAAAAGACATAGGCAGCATTTACATTGAATGCTATCTTCTTCAAGTTTGCCTCTTTAAATCACATATCAAGTTGACATGAACATATCTGACTGTTCCTTTATCATCAATTGGTTAATATCCTGGGACCTCACAAATACAGTGGGAAGAAACATCACAAGACAAAATGCCATGGTAAGCAGGAAGTTCTGAAGGGCAACAGATGCTGATGTAGTTATAGATTCATAGAGCACTACAGCACAGAAGCAGGCCCTTTGGCCCACCTAGTCAATGCCGACCTGATCTTCTGCCTAGTCCCATCTACCTGCACCCAGACCATATCCCTCCAAACCCCTCCCATCCATGTACCTATCCAAACCTCTCTTAAATATTACAATTGAACCCGCATCCACACTGCCCCTGGCAATTCGTTCCACCCTCGCACCACCCTGTGAAGAAGTTCCCCCTCAGATTCCCCTTAAATATTTCACTTTTCACCCTAAACCTATGTCCTCCAGTTCTAGTCTCACCCAACCTGAGGGGAAAAAGCCTGTGTGCATTCACCCTATCTATACCCCTAATAATTTTGTATACCTTTATAAGATCTCCCCTCATTCTTCTGCACTCCAGGGAATAGAGTCCTAATTTATTCAACCTTTCCCTATAACTCAGGGCCTCAAGTCCCGGCAACATACTTGTAAATTTTCTCTGCACTCTTTCAAGCTTATTGATATCTTTCCTGTAAGCAGATGATTAGAACTGCACACAATACTCCAAATTCAGCCTCACCAACTTCTTGTACAACTTCAACATAACATCCCAACTCCTGTACTCAATGCCTGATTTATGAAGGCCAAAGTACCAAAAGCTTTCTTTACCACTCCATCTACCTGTGACACCACTTTCAAGGAACTATAGCTCTGTATTCCCAGGTCCCTTTGTTCTACTGCACACCTCAGAGCCCTACCATTCATTGTGCAAACCTTACCCTGGTTTGTTCTCCCAAAGGTAACACCTCACACTTGTCTGCAGTAAATTCCATCTGCCATTTTTCAGCCATTTTCCTAGCTAGTCAAGATCACGCTGCAAGCTTTGATAGCCTTTCTCACTGTCCACTACACCCCCAATATTGGTATCATCTGCAAATTTGCTGATCCAGTTTACCACATTATCATCTAAATCATTAATATAGATGATAAACCACAATGGACCCAGCACCGATCCCTGCGGCACATGACTAATCACAGGCCACATCCATCGCTCAAGAATCAGAAATCAGTAATGTCCATCTGTCAAGAACGAATAAAAACAGGGAATGAAACTCTATCATTCATCCAAATCTGACTTACATGTACCTGTTGATTCTCAATATCCTCTGAATTAAGCCCATTTTTTTTTCAAATTTTCAGTTGTAAAAAATGATCAATACTTATAAAAAACAACAGCTGACACTATCTGCTCATGGTAATTTGGCATGACATTAAATGCAGCCAGTACTGACTAAGATCAAATAAAAATGGCACTTGACTAGAAACTCTTGTGCATGTAAGGGTGTGCTGGGTGGGCACAGCATTAGGAGGCCAAGGATTGCTGGCATCCCTTGAAAATTTCATTTGTGCCCAAGTCTCAAAGCTTCAAACCAAGAGACCAAGTAGTTCACATTTTTGGAACTGAAAATGGTCTACCCAGTACTCCGTTTGGAGGAGAACATTGAGGTTCTGTTCTGACCTTGCTACAGTTGTTGGGAATAGGGGCACATGAAGCCTGTCAGGTCAGCTAGTGATGGTGGTGGTGGGCAGGGAGGGTAAAGCATTGGAACCACAGTTGAAGGCCAGGGTGGAGGGAGGGGGGTAAGGGGTATAGTTAAGCAATTCATTTACCAAGGAGGTGAGCCAGCCTGTCAATGTGTTGGGAAAACCAGATTGTTATGGAACAACCAACAACAATTACCTCCAGGCAACATGGTCCAAGTCCCTCTGCAATGCTCCAAAATACAAAGAAGGACAGCGGACTTTGAACCCCTGCCATGGAGGGTCTTAGGGAGCAAGGGAGACTCACACCAGGAAATACCAAGTCAAATCTCCACAGTGACATTAAATGACTGGAATGTGGAGGTTATTGTTTGTCAGTCTGGGAAAACACAACATTATGTAATTGACTTTTCAGAAAATGATCCTCTGTTATAAATGTATGCCAATAATTTAATCATGAAAAAAATATGCATGAACCAAGTTACAGAGCAGTTGAGCAGACTCAGAGTTCTGACCCCAAATAAATTCTCCCATGTATTTGCTGACTAATGCTGTATCTGTATGATAACTTAGTTCCTCTATGCATTTTTAAACATAAGCATTTGTTTCTTTAAAACATTTAATAGCAAAGTGAGGCATCCTAGCACACTGAGCACTAAAGAATACAACTTGCTTCTCTGTATTTTCGCTTTTTTTCTCAGCACCTTTGAATATTCTCACTTCAGACCCATTTCCCCATTTCATGTAATTGTCTTTTTAATCTTGTCCCAATTCTGCTCCTCATCTGGAGTCTTTCCATATGCTCTCTCTTATCTCAGTGCTTATTGTCCATTCCCCTTCACTTTATCTCAAATACATCTCTTCTGCTCATCTCTAACTCAGTTCTTTTGGCATACTTTGACCTCTGCTGCCCTCTATATTTTGATCTCATTCTGTCTCTATGTCTTTTTAATACCACAAAGAAAGTAAAAAGTCAATAGCACAACTAAATTATTTGTGAGTTCCAAACTGCAATATGATCTCAGAAATGAGACACTTGTACACTGCTTAAACTATACTCGTGTGGTCTATTATTGGCATCGGAACACTGATCTTATCTCAGAGCCTTGGATTTTTTATCCATTATAACACTGGTGTACAGCATCTGAATTGGATTACAGCTCTACCATGGCTGCCCATTACTCTATATTTACAATTAGTTCTGTAGGATAACCCATACTTCAAAGTGTTCAAAAATACTCAATAATCTGTTATTAAATTAGGGTTTCTCATGGAACACTGCAGACAGATGTTTAACTCTCGAACCACATACAATAAAAATCATAAACTGTTATTTATAGTACATTTATGGTACATCAATATCCCATTCGGCTGTATTGCCAACCTGCTGAACAGCAATTACTGTGAGTATTTACCCCCTCTTTCGATCAGAAGATGGGTGCCTTTGTAGAGGCCGCACCTATCACCAATATCCCAACCTTCCAACTAGCACATTCGCCATTATTACACTGTTTTGTTCAATACTACAGTTTTGCTCAGCTCCCATGCAGCTTGGAATCTCCTAGTTTATGTACTGGCAGATAATCCCTGGGACCAGTGATCCAAGCAATGCTGAGTTTTGTAAGTAAGAAGTGAAAGACCAAAGAAGGAACAGGATCTCTGGTTCAATTTGGAACTCAATAGAGGAGAGGTGGCAATGCAACTTATGATCAATTAACAGGAAACTTTGAAAGAACTAAGAAGTTATATTAGATATCTTGATTTGCCATTATCTTAAACCCATTTTAGATCATTTCTGGGAAGAGGAGACAAGCTTTTAACTAGCTAACCAGATAACAGGTACTTTGGGAAATGGATTCAGGAGCTGGCCATAAATACTCTTAGTATCCCCTTCTTCACAGGTAATTGATATGAAAACCTCTGGTGACAGTTTTTTGGTCTTTTTTTGAGGTGGAGTTATGAATACAAGGGAAACAGCTAAGAAGCACTGCTGAGGCTTTTCATGTTAATCGCTTGTGAAGTGAAAGAAATTACTTTATCAGTTAACACAAAAACCGGCCATGTGTTCTTCAGCATGCTAATATCTATGTGGTGCAGGATTCACCAGATACGCTCAGGCTCAACTCAGATTTGCAGCATCCACAGTAGTTAGTTTTTATATAATTAAATAATCTAACACATGCATGAACTGTTAGGCCTCATTCAATACTGAATCTCTGGCT
The DNA here is from genome assembly GCF_009764475.1 of Pristis pectinata. Lineage (NCBI taxonomy): Eukaryota > Metazoa > Chordata > Chondrichthyes > Rhinopristiformes > Pristidae > Pristis > Pristis pectinata. The sequence continues at coordinate 1,822,147 of NC_067432.1, forward strand.
TGTTTAGAACATAGAACAAAGAACAGTACAGCACAGGAAAAGGCCCTTCAGCCGATCATGTCTGTGCTGACCATGATGCCAATTTAAACTAATCCATCTGCCTGCACATGGTCTATATCCCTTCATTTTCTGCCTGTTTATGTTTCTGTCTAAATTCGTCTTAAACATTGCTATTGCATCTGCTTCTGCCACCTCTGCTGGCAGCATGGTCCCAGCATCTACCACTCTCTGTATAAAAATCTTGCCTTGCACATCTCCTTTAAACTTTCCCCCCCTCACCTTAAAGCTATGCACTCTAGTATTTGACATTTCCACCCTGGAAAGAAGACTGTATCTACAATATCTATACCTCATAATTTTATATACATCTATTACATCGCCACTCAGCCTCCACGCTCCACAGAAAACAATCTGTGTCCAACCTTTTCTTATAGATAATACCCTCTAATCCAGACAACATCCTGTGAACTACTGTTGCATCCTCTCCAAAGCTCCCATTCCTGTCATGTGGCAAAAAGAGCTACACATAATATTCCAAATCTGGCCTAACCAAAGTTTTTTATACAGCTGCACCATGACTTCTCAACTTTTATACTCAATGCCCCAACCGATAAAGGAAAATATGCCGTACACCTTTGTTACCACCTTATCTACTTGTGTTGCCACTCTCAGGGAACTATGGACTTGCATCCCAAAATCCCTCTGTACATCAATGCTCCTATGGATCCTGCTATTTACTGTATACTTTCCTCTTACATTAGACCTCCGACAGTGCAACACCTCACACTTGTCCAGATTAACCTCCAACTGCCATTTCTCTGCCCATATCTGCAACTGATGTATACTTTGACAACCTTCTTCACTATCCACAACTCCACCAATTTTTATGTTATCTGCAAACTTATTAATCAGCCCACCTACATTTTTCATCCAAATCATATACCAGACAAACACTCTTCTTTATCAGAAATAACTATTCTGAATTTCATCTATGTTCATTTGGTAGATGGAAAACTAAACCAAAGGAAGAGGCATCCATTTTAAGGAGCTGCCAGTAGTCAGGCCAGACCTACACTGGCAGATGCCTGGGAGCATGTTTTGGTAACAGTTAACTCATGGCTTATGGTTACCTGGGATTGGAAAGAAAAATGCAGCCAACCAAATGGTCAATTATAAAAAAAAATCAATTTGCCACTGTGCCGAGCTACATCATCAGAGTTCAATTGCATTGTTTCTTAAATTAAGAGTAAGCCAATACACAGGTCTCACCTTTATCTGCATTGCAGTAGCACATCAATTTATTGTTGCAATCAAAAAACTCATCACGTCTGAACATACTTACTAAATTAAAATTTCAGAGACTAATATAGAGCCAAGGAATAGCATTAACAAATGCTTAAAATTACAGAAGCTGGTTACGAAATTTTGGTAACCATATTGGCACAATGTGGATTCAACTTTGAAAATAAGTCTTGATATGTCATTTATAAAAATTAACAAGGCAGATTTAATTTAAAAGTTGGCTCCTGATCCCAATTTTAGGAAATGAAAGACTGCAACTGGGAAAAAATTTGTTGGAATGCAGCCCAGTACAGAAATAAAAGTTATGAAAAATGTGTGCAATTAAATCATTGTGAACATTTTTATCCCCTAAAGTAAAATACAAAGCTCTATATGATAAACTGAAAACTTTTAATTTATTTATGTATTTTACTTACATAGGATTGTGGAAGCATTCATGAAAATTGCTTGGTCATTGATAACACATGCTTTGAATGGATATCTGGAGCTCTGATTAATGATATTACACGGGCAGCATTTCCCTCCAGCAAAAATTTCTGTAATTGATCTCAAGTAACAGTAATGAAAAGAAAATCCCTTACACTTGTAAAGTCATTCAATTAATTTTGCTTTAATAACCTTTCTGATGAGGTTTATTTCTTTTCGTTAAAAGCTCAAACATGTGATGGTAAATATAATTTATTCCATAATAGTAAAAGAAAGCTTCCTATTCAGTGATGGAATATATCATGATTTAAAATTAGCTTCTTTACCAAAATATTTCAAAATGATTCTTCTTTTCATTCTACTTGTAATTTCATTTTCTCCCATTCCATACTTCTGACCATGCCATACAACACTGCCTCAGCCAGGAGAACGAGCAGGCAACCTCTCTCTGTACCTCTACACAGAGGACTGCTGCCACCGAGTCATATGTGTAGAGGTAAGAGAAAGGTTGTATTCTTTATGCGTCAGCCATAGGATATAAGATATTTATTGGTTAGTCACATGTACATCGAAACACACAGTGAAATGCATCTTTTTGCGTTACTGAGAACATGCCGGGGGCAGCCTGCAAGTGTCGCCACTCTTCCGGCGCCAACATAGCATACCCACAGCTTCTAACCTGTACATTTTTGGAACGTGGGAGAAAACCGGAGCACCCGGAGGAAACCCACGCAGACACAGAGATAACATACAAACTCCTTACAGACAGCAGCGGGAATCAAACACGGGTCACTGGCGCTGTCATAGCGTTACACTAACCACTACACTACCGTGCCGATTCTGAGAGCAACTTTTCGGTCAATTCTCATAGAATCATAGATTCACACAGCACAGAAACAGGCCCTTCAGCTCACCACATCTATGCCAACCATAAAGTACCCATCTATACTAATCCCATTTACCAGCTCTTGGGTTGTAGACTTCTATGAATTGGGTATATTCTGAGGGGAGGGAGAACAGCCAGTGGTCGTAGTACACATTAGTATTAACAACAGAAGTAGAAAGAGGGATGAGGTTCTGCAAAGTGAGTTTAGGGGATTAGGAAGAAGGTTAAAAAGCAGGACCTCTAGGGTCGTAATCTCAGGATTATTCCCAGTGCCACATGCTCGTGTGGATAGAAATAGGAAGATAGGAAAAGACTTGGCTATGGAACTGGTGCAGCAGGGAGGGCTTTAGGTATTTGTATCATTGGGATTGTTTCTAGGATAGGTGGTAACTTTACAAGAAGGACGAGTTGCATCTAAACTGGACAGGGACCAATATCTTTGCAGGAAGTTTGCTGACACTACTTGGGAATGTTTAAACTAATATGGCAGGGGGTTTGGAAACATAGTAGCAGTGCAGCAAGTAGGGAGAAAATGTAAAGAATAAAGCAAGCAAGCCCAGTGAGTAGAGCAGACAGAGGCAGGTTAGTGAGCATAGGAGGGCTGGCAGGCCCAAATACATTCACTTTAATGCAAGGACACTCACAGGTAAATTGCAGAAAGGTGCTAAAGTTACAGTAGTGATGGATTTTAACTTACCCAATATTGATTGGGATTGCCTGAGCGCAAGGGGCTTACATCGGGAAGAATTTGTTAAGTGCTTCCAAGAAAGTTACTTGAGACAGTATGTAGACAGCCCTTCTAGAGATGGGGCAGTACTCAACCTTATCTTAGAAAATGAAACTGGGCAAGTGGTGGAAGCATTGGTGGGGGAACACTTTAAGAAAGTAACTGTAATTCTTTAAGTATCAAGGTAGTTATGGGAAGGAATAGGGTTGGTCCTTGTTAAGGTCTTGAAGTACACAGGTAAAGTTGAGTTTCCTCTGCACCCTCTACAATGCAATCACCCTTCCTATAGTGTGACCACCAAAACTGTACACAGTACTCCAGAGTCCCAGTGAAGGGTCTCGACCTGAAACGTCAACTATCCCTTTGCCTCCACAGATGCTGCCTGACCTGATCAGTTCCTCCAGCAGCTTGTCTTTTTTTACTCCAGCTGTTGCCTACCAATGTTTTATAAAATTGCATCATAACCTCCCAGCTCTTATATTCCATGACCCAGCTAATGAAGGCAAGAATCCCACATGCCTTTTTCACCACCTTATCTACCTCTGCTGCCACTTCCAGGGATCCTTGGACTCGTACACCAGTCCCACTGTTCAATATTCCCTAGAGCCCAACCATTTGTATGTCCTACCTTTATTAGTCCCCAAAGTGCATCTCCTTGCATCAATTTATGGCCTCACCTACTGTATGTCCTCTGGCTCCATGTATATATTGCCATCTTGTTTCCTAATTGGCCTTCTCTATCCCTTGTGACCCACTCATCTTTAAAATATTTATAAAGGGATTTCCTTAATCTTGTCTTGCAGTAATATTTTGTGCCCCTTCTTTGGATTCTTAATTTACTTCTTAAATACCCTCCCTAAACTTTCTATACTCCAGAAGAGCCTCTCCTGTTTTGAGTTCTCTATACCTGCCATTTGCATCCTTTTTTTCTAGACCTCAGTATCCTTTGACACCCAGGGTTCCTTGGACTTGCTGTCCATGCCTTTTAACCCATAGGACATGTTATCGCTGAACTCTCATTAATTCACTTTTGAATGATGTTGACCCATCTGCAAATAGTTGCTCCCTGTCCAATTTTGCCATGTCCATTCTTATGGTATTGAAATCAACCTTCCCCCAATTCAGGACTGGTAATTCCAGAATATCCTTATCCCTTTCCATAACTACTTTAAACTTACAGAGATATGGTCACTACCCCCAAAATACTCTCCCATGGACACTTCAAACACTAGCCCTGCTACATTCCTTAAGGTTAAATCCAGTACTGTACCTTCTCTGGAAGGACTATTTACTAAGTGCGATGGAGCCTTTCGCACAGCAGGAAGTGCAAAAGTTAAGATGCAGAAATTGTACTGCCCATAGAAAATACATGTATGCACTTTTCACATATCCACCCACCTATCCATTATGTTTGAAACAAGCAAGTGAAAGCCAATCACCCTTTCAAATTAATACCCTTACCCTCATGATATGTGGCCACTTCCAGAAATAATTTTGACAGTTCTTCACAGACAACTTTCATTATTCACAAAATGTTATAAGTATGTTTGCCTAAGGCAAGCAATCATAGCAACACATTCATTACATCATCTCACGTTAATGAGATCTGTCAACATAAATAAATTATCAGGACAAGTAACCAAACTGCATTCCACATGATCACCCTTCAATATGGCAAAAGAGACAAGAAGGTGAATGCTTCAATGGGAGAAGGGACTACTGAGGGAGAAAAAAACTCCCTTGTATTACACCAAAGATACCATCCAGTTTTGAACTGCACATACTGTTACTTCAACATCCATCAATAAGAACACTTTAATCAACAAAAAGAAAGAAACAAATACAGTTCAAGATAAACACTGTTAACAAAAAACATAATTACCAGTACAATGAATAGAAGAGTCATTTTAACTGTTTTGGTTGAAAGGCTGATTTTATAGCATAATTTAGTTAAATCAAACCTTGGCAGTTCTAACCCATCCAATTATGAATTGTGGTGAGCAAGTGGGAAGAGGAAAGAACATTTCCATTCTTAGCTCAGCACAAAATTTACGAGGATGTTGCCAGGACGAGAGGGCCTGAGTTATAGGGAGAGGTTGTCCAGGCAAGGTCTTTATTCTTCGGGACGTAGGAGAATGAAGGGCTACATTACAGAAATCTTTAAGATTATGAGAGGCATAAATAAGGTGAATGGTAATTGTCTTTTCCCCAGGGTAGGGGAGTCCAAAACTAGGGGGCATGGATTTAGGTTGAGAGGGGAAAGATTTAAAAGGGACCTGAGGGGCAACTTTTTTCACACAGAGGGTATTGGTATTGGTACTGGTTTATTATGGTCACTTGTACCGAGGTACAGTGAAAAACTTGTCTTGCATACTGTTCATACCAATCAATTCATTACACAGTGCATTGAGGTAATACAGGGTAAAAATAATAACAGAATACAGAATAAAGTGTCACAGCTACAGGGAAATCCATTACAGGTAGACAATAAGGTGCAAGGTCATAACAAGGTAGATTGTGAGGTCAAGAATCCATCTCCTTGTAGAACGGAACGATGGAGAGGGGAGAAGAGAGAATGACCTGGGTGGGTGCGGTCTTTGATTATGCTGGCTGCTTCACCAACGCAGCAAGAGGTAAAGACAGAGTCCATGAAGGGGAGGCTGGTTTCTGTGATGTGCTGGGCTTTGTCCACAACTCTCTGCAGTTTCTTGTGGTCTCAAGCAGAGCAGTTGCCATACCAAGCCACGATGCATCCAGATAGGATGCTTTCTATGGTGCATCGGTAAAAGTTGGTGAGTGTTAAAAGGGACGTGCCAAATTTCTTTAGCCTCATGAGGAAGCAGAGGCGCTGGTGAGCTTTCTTGGCCATGGCATCTACGTGGTTGGATCAGGACAGGCTATTGGTGATATTCACTCCCAGGAACTTGAAGCTCTCAACCCTCTCGACCTCAGCACCATTGACGTAGACAGGCGCATGTACACCGTCCCCTATCCTGAAGTCAATGACTAGCTCTTTTGTTTTGCTGACATTGAGGGAAAGGCTGTTGTCATGACACCATGTCACTAAGGTCTCTATGTCCTTCTTGTACTCTGACTCATCGTTATTTGAGATACGGCCTACAACTGTGGTATCATCTGCAAACATGTAGATGGAGTTAGAGCAGAATCTGGCCACACAATCATGAGTGTATAGGGAGTAGAGTAGAGGGCTGAGGACACAGCCTTGTGGGGCACCAGTGTTGAGAATAATCGTGCTGAGAATAATTGTTGACTATCCTCACTGATTGTGGTCTGTTGGTCAGAAAGTCACAAATCCAGTTGCAGAGGGAGGTGTTGAGTCCCAGGTCTCAGAGTTTGGTGATGAGTTTGCTTGGAATTATAGTATTGAAGGTGGAGCTGTAGTCAATGAACAATAGTCTAACGTAGGTGTCTGATGAGTATATGGAAAAAGCTGCCAGAGGAAGTGGTTGAGGCAGGTACAATAGTATCATTTAAGAAGCACTTGGACAGGTACATGGAGGGCAGGGCTTGGAGGGATATGGACCGAAGGCAAGAAATTGGGACTAGCTGGGTGGGCACCATGGTCGGCATGGACTCGATGGGCCTGTATCTGCGCTGTATTACTCTATGACTCTATGACTCTATGACATGTTCTAAAAACAAGGTTGAAAAATCATGTGTTTTCAGACCAATGTGCCAAGTGAATGATATATCTCAGCTTCTTTCTGAGATTCCAACCATCACAGATGCTAGTCTCCATACAATTTGATTCACTCTACCTAATAAACAAAAAACAGCTGAGGACACTGGAACAACAGGGGCTGTGGCAATAGACTGCAATCCAGTTGTGGTCCTGAAGACCAGAGCTCCAGAACTAGATATGTCTCTAGTTAAGATAGTCCAGTATAGTTACAACACAGTGGAAAATTCACCAGGTATAGCCATTCACAAAAAGCAGAACAAATTAAACAGGGTTAATTACCACCTAAACAGTCTAACCTCAATCATCAGCAAAGTTATGGAAGGTCTCATCATCAATGTTATCATGCAGCACTTAACTTACCTGTTCCCTAATATCAGTTTGAGTTTCATTAGGACTGCTTGGCTCTAGATATCGCAGACTTGGTTCAAACATGGACCAGAGGTGAGGTGAGAATGACTGCCCTTAACACCATGGAAGCAAGAGACAGAGTGGTGTTAAACCTACTAAAACTGAAATCAATGGGCATTAAGGGGAAAACACCCATAAGACTGGACTCAAATCTCACACCAGGGAAAACAGTTGCAGTTATTGAAGATCAATAATCCCTGCCCCAGAACATTGCTGCAGGAGTTCCTCAGGGCAGTGTCCTAGACCAACCATCTTCAGCTGCTTCATCAATGACTTCGTTTTCATCTCAAGGTCAGAAGTGGCGTGGTGTACAATGTTCAATTTCCAACTCATCAGCAAATGAAGCAGTTCACTCCTGCACGCAACAAGACCCAGATAATATTCAGGCCTGTAGCATTTATGCCACAAAATTACCATGTCTAACAAGAGATAGATAAGTCATCTATCCTTGACATACAATAGCATTACCATCACTGCGCCCTCAATGATCAATGTCCTGGGATCACTAATGACTAGAAATTCAACTGCATCAGCCACATAAAAACTAGGTATAAGAGCAGATCAGAGGCTGGGTATCCTGAAACGAGTAATTCACCTTGCAACACTTTAAAACCTCTTCACCAACTACAAGGCACAAATCAGGAGCGTACTCTCTACCTTCCTGGATGTGTACAGCTTCACCAATTTCTAAGGAGGATACCATGCGAGACAAAGCAGATTGGATTTTTGGTACCCCAACCAGCTCCAAAAAATTCACTTTCCCGTGGCTGCAGTGTGTAGCATCGCTAAAATGCATAACAGTTATTTGGCTATGCTACCTTGTCAGCACCTTCCAAAGACAACCTCTGCCATCAAGGCCAATGGTTTCAAGTGAATGAGAAAACTAATACTTGCAGAATCTCCTCCAAGTTGCATACCATCCTGAATTGGAAATATATCACCATTCCTTCATTGTTTCTGAGTTTTATCATGGAACTCCCTCCCCAACAGCATTGTGGAAGTGCCTTCACCATAAAGATTGCAGTGGTTCAAGAAGGCAGCTCACCATCACCGTCTCAAGGGCAATTAGGAATCAGCAATGCCCAGATCCTGAAAAATGAATAAATAAAAAAAATATGTATACCATCCCTAAATAGGAGGCCAATATATTTATTATGGAATATATCTGGGACAATGCGCTCACCATCCAGGACATGCCCTCTTCTTGTTATTACCATTGGGGAGGAGGTACAGGAGCCTGAAGACCCACACTCAACAATTTAGGAACAGCTTTTTCCCCTCCGCCATCATATTTCTGAATGGCCCATGAACCCATAAACACTACTTTGTTATTTCTTTTTTTGCACCATCTATTTATTTTGTAATTTATAGTAATTTTATGTCTTTGTACCGTTCTGCTGCCACAAAACAGCAAATTTCACGACATATAAATCAGTGATAATAAATTTGATTCTGATTCTGATTAACGTCTGAAAAGAAATAAGACTTATTAGGAAGGTTATTAAACAAGATTAATAACAGTTAATATCATAATGGATTCTAGTTTTTAAGAAGAAAAGAGAGAGAAAGGGGGAACTTGGGCCGAATCAGCATGGATTTATGAAAGGGAATTGCTGTTTGACAAATCGGTGAGTTTATTGATGTTGTAACAGGCAGAGTTAGTGCAAACGGTGAATTTGGACTTCCAGAAAGCCTTCGATAAGGTGCCTTGCAAGAGGTTACTAAACAAATTAGAGCACATGGAATGGAGGGAAATATTCTGATGTGGATTGAGGATTGGATAACAGACAGAAAACAATAATAAATGGATCACTTTCAGGTTGGAAGACTATGATTAAATTGGTGCTGCAGGGATTGGTGCTAGGTGATTTCGATGAGGAAATGAAATATAACATGTCTAAATTTGCTGAAGTTTGACACAAAGCTGGATGCAAGTGTGGTTTTTCAGGAGGATGCAGAGAGGTTCAATGAGATAGAAGCAGGCGAGGTGAAAGGACAACAACATGAATGGAACATAATATAGAAAAATGTGAGATCAACCACCTTGTTAGAAAAAAATAGAAAAATTGAGTACTTTTTAAAATGGTGAGATTAAAAGGTGGTGGTCTTACAGAGGTACACTGAAAGTTAACATGCAATCCAAACAATTAGGAAGACAAACAGTTTGTTGGACCTTATTGCAAGAGGATTTGAGTAGAAGAATAAAATTCCCTCACTGTAATTGTATTGGGCCCTGACGAGAATGCATCTGGAATATTGAGTATAGGTTTCCTCTCCTTAACTAAGAAAGAATATACTTGCAATAGAGGGAGTGCAACAAAGATTCTCCAGATTTATTCCAGGAGATTAGACAGGCAGAACCTACACTCACTAGAGTTATGAAATATGAGAAGTGATCTTAGAGTTCTAGAGTCAGATTTGAATAGCACAGAACCAGGCTCTTCAGCTCAGCACATCCATGCTAACCTATTTACCCATCTACAATAATGCCATCTGCCCACATTTGCTCTGTACCCTTCTACACCTTGCCTCTTTAAGTGACTGTCTAAATGTCCCTTAAACATAGTGATCGTATCTGACTCCACCAGCCCCTCTGGCAACAAGTTCTAGATATCAACCATACCTTTCTCTCAAATCCTGTTTAAGACTCCCTTCCTCTCACTTTAAACCCATAGTCTCTTGTTTTTGATACTGCTACCATGGGAAAAAGATTTTAACTATTTACCATTATATTAAAACATACTATTTTAACTATTTAAAGATTTTTACTATTAAATATTTATCTGACAAGATATTTCCTCGTACCTTGAGAGAGACTAGTGTAGAAATTGCAGGGGCCCTGGCTGATATATTTAAAATGTCCTTAGCCACGGGTGCGGTGCCAGAGGACTGGAGCTCATGTTGTTCCATTGTTTAAGAAAGGCTCGAAGAGTAAACCAGGTAATTACAGGCCAGTGAGCCTAACATCAGTAGTGGGTAAATTATTGGAAGGTGTTCTGAGAGATAGGACATATCAGTATTTGGACAGCCAAGGGTTGACTAAGGATAGTCAGCATGGCTTTGTGCGTGGTAGATTGTGTTTAACAAATCTTGTGGAGTTTTTTGAGGAGGTCACTAAGAAAGTAGATGAATGTAAGGCTGTGGATGTTGTCTACATGGACTTTAGTAAGGCCTTTGACAAGGTCCCACATGGGAGATTAGTTCAGAAGGTTCAGTCAATGGGTATCCATGGAAAGGTTGTAAACTAGATTCGAAATTGGCTGAGTGGGAGAAGACAGAGAGTGGTTGTGGATGGTTGTTTCTCAGATTGGAGGTCTGTGACTAGTGGTGTGCCTCAGGGATCTGTGTTGGGGCCATTGTTGTTTGTTGTATATATCAATGATCTAGACAATAATGTGGTAAATTGGATTAGTAAATTTGCGGATGACACTAAGATTGGAGGTGTAGTGGACAGTGAGGAAGGCTTTCAAAGCTTGCAGAGGGATCTGGACCAAATGGAAAAATGGTCCAGAAAATGGCAAATGGAATTTAATGCAGACAAGTGTGAGGTGTTGCATTTTGGAAGGACAAATCAAGGGAGGACATACACAGTAAATGGTAGGGCACTGAGGAGTGCGGAGGAACAAAGGGATCTGGGAGTTCAGATACATAATTCCCTGAAAGTAGAGTCACAGGTAGACAGGGTTGTAAAAAAAGGCTTTTGGCATCCTGGCATTTATAAATCTAAGTATTGAGTATAGGAGTTGGAATGTTTTGGTGAGGTTGTATAAGTCATTGGTGAGACCAAATTTAGAATATTGTGTACAGTTCTGGTCGCCGAACTACAGGAAGGATGTCAGTAAGATTGAAAGAGTGCAGAGGAGATTTACAAGAATGTTGCCGGGTCTTCAGGAGTTGAGTTACAGGGAAAGACTGAGCATGTTAGGACTTTATTCCTTGGAGCGGAGAAGAATGAGGGGAGATATGGTAGAGGTTTACAAAATGATGAGGGGCATAGACAGAGTTAATGCAAGTAGGCTCTTTCCACCTAGATTAGGAGAGATAAGTACGAGAGGACACGGCTTTAAGGTGAAAGGGGAAAGGTTTAGGGGGAACATTAGAGGGAACTTCTTCACTCAAAGAGTGGTGGGAGTGTGGAATAGGCTGCCATCTGATGTGGTAAAAGTTCTTAACTTTTAAGAGTAAATTGGATAGATACATGGACGAGAGAGGTCTGGAGGGGTATGGGCTGGGGGCAGGTAAATGGGACTAGCAGAATAATGTTTTGGCACAGACTAGAAAGGCCAAATGGCCTGTTTTCTGTGCTGTAGTTTTCTATGGTTCTATGGTCTCTTATAATTTTAAATATCTCCATCACCTCTTAGCCTTCTTCACTCCAGGGAAAAAGAAAACAGCCTATCCACCCAATCTCACCCAATAACTAAAGTCCTCCAATCCAGGCAGCTTCCTGGTGAACCTCCTGTGCACTCTCTCCAGCTCAATCACATCCTTCCTATGGTGTGGCAAACAGAACTGCATACAATATTCCAAGAGTGATCTAACTAGTGTTTTGCAAAGTTGTAACATAACATTCTAACTTTACTAAAACATACAAAATTCTTAAGGAGCTTGATGGAGTAGATACAGGGATGTTCTTTACTTGGCTGAGATGTTTAGAACCAGAGGTCACAGTCGCAAAATAGGGAAAGTGGGGAGAGGAGTTCTTGGTCCTTCAGGACTGAGATGAGAAGAAACTTCTTCACCCAAAGTCTTATGAACTTTGGAATTCTCCACCCAAGGATATGCTGAGCACATTCAAGGAAGAGATTCACAACTTTTCAGGAATCAGGACATATTGAGTCAATGAAGGAAAGAGACACTGAGGTAAGAGAGTGGAAAGAAGACTTAAGAAACTGCAGATACTATAACCTGAAGCAAAAAATAAACTGCTGGAAGAACTCATTGGGTCAATCAGCATCTATGGGGGCAAAGGGATAGTCGACATTTCAGGTTGAGACCCTGCATCAAGACTAGGAATCTAAAGGAAAGACAGCAAGTATATAGAAGTGAGAGAGAGGGGAGACAGAGGCTTGAAAGTGAGAGGTAGAACCAAATGAGAGGGGGGTGATGGGCAAATGGAGCCTGGTAGGGAAGGGGAGGGGGGAGTGTAGATACAGAGGCTGGTAGGTAAGAGGTGGAACAAGATAAGGAAGGAATGAGGGGCAGATAGAACCAGGTGGGAAAGGAGGAGGGGATAGGAAAGGTGAAACGAGAGAACAGAAACGCAGGTAGATGGCGGTATTGGGCAGATGAAACCACGTGGGGGAGGTTAATGAACCTTGGTTACAAGGAGGGAGGGATGGAAAAGACGAGACACCCTGGGTGGACTGTGGGAGTTGAAAAGGAACACAGAGGGAAAAACTGGAACATTCAATATTCATACCATTGGATTGAGGGCTACCCAAGCAGAATATGAGGTTTGTTCTTCTAGTTTGTGTTTGGTCTCACTCTGGCAGTGGAGAAGACCAAGGACAGACAGGTCAGTGTGGGACTGGGAAGGGGAGTTGAAGTGTCACGCAGCCAGAAGCTCAAGATGGTCATTGCGGACAGACGCAGGTACTCAACAAAATAGTCGCCTAATTTACTCTTGGACTTGCCGATGGGAGGCCATATCAGGGTCACAGAATGCAATAGACCAAGTTGGAGAAGGTGCATGTGAATCTCTGCCCCATCTGGAAGGGCTGTTTAGGTCCCTGGATGGTGGTAAGGGAGGTGGTGTTGGGACAGGTGTTGCATCTCATATGATTGCAGGGAAAAGAGGATGAGGAGGGATAAGCGGATCAGGGAGTCATGAGGAGTGGTCCCTGTGGAAAGCAAAGAGGATTGGGGAGGGGAAGATCCCACCACCAGTCACATCTCCGCAGATGTTCCACTCCCTATCTTTTGCTAAAAAGTCAATCACTTAGTGCTTAATGAACATACATTACACAAAGAATTTCCACACCCAAGTATTCTTCTCGTCACGATTTAGCAATGTATAAAGATCTCTTCCAAATTGTCAAGTATCCTACCCTTCTGTGAGAACAGCCAGTTTAACTCAACATAAATGGCTTTTCATCCTCAACCTTATGACTATTTTTAAGAAGGTTCTACATTAACACTTTAAGTCATTCACATTAAATTAACCATGGAAAGGTGGTGCTTGTATTCAACACAGAAGTGTCCTTTTAAAGATGTGATAAGTGTTGATTCAATGCCAATCACCCTCTCTGGCTGAGACAGGAACTAATTAAACCTTTAACTTCATTCCTTCATTCAGTAAGTATGTCAGCACATTAAAAGTTTACAATTTTTAATGCCTTACCTAAATTGCAGAATGAACTTCAAAAAAATTGAGGCAGAGTTCAGACAACCAAAATAAATTGCAGAAAAGAACTTACTTTTATTAATTGCAAAAATCAGGAGGAATATTTGTTTCTTGGCAAGATGGGAGATGAGGAAACAGCTTTTATAGTTTTTAAAAACACTTACATCATGTCTATGAAGTGTTTCACCTTAATAAGCACTATGTTTTTAATGTATATCTTTTGGTGCACTGCAGCATATTGCTTCATTCCAGGGATTTCATTGGTTTGTGGTTAGTATGCCTTAATATGTAGAACCAGGTAAGACTGAGTCTGGAATTGGAGGGCAAATAGCAAGTCCAGTAGTGTCCAAGAGGGAGGACAGAAACCTTGGGAGCAGGTCAGTCAATATGGCCAATTGCAGTAGTGGCTAGATATTGTGGTATATCAGAATTTAGAGCCAGGGATTCACTCTTTCTCCTCCTGGATCCTGACCCCACAGAAATAATTTGAAATTTCCTTTTATTTTTTCTTCAGCTCAATTATTGTGGTCCTGTTCAGAGAGTACATTGCATGTAGTCCGGATAGTACTAGAAGTGACCATCTGTAGCCAATATACATCAGATGATTCTGATTGCATATTAAGGCATATTACCCCCAAGGGAAGGTATTCTGCCCACTCAGCTGCAGGAGCCCATACAAATGGGGGCTGGCCGAACATCAGCAAAATGTGGCGATACTCCACCAACACTGTCCCAAGATCATCTACTCCAGCAAATGTTAACTAATCATTAATAAAGATTAATCAATTAACTCATAACATAGTTTTTCCATTCACTTACAAATTCTGCACACTGATTTACTACATTCCACTCCTGGAATGATTAGATACACTGCAGTTTCAATGACCTTCTATAATTCAGTTAGATCAACTGCATTCTCTTTCCACATTTTCTATGTGTCCTAAAGCAATACTGCCTCACAACACCAGATGATACTGCAGCCTTGCCAGATGGTGTAGATGCTAGCTCTAGAATACAGAAGACTCTTGAATTGCAGTATAAAATCAAATGTCTGGATAGCTCTATTCATTCATAAATGTGACAAATCAATTGTACAGTAAATTTAATTGTACTTTGATCAGCAGCACATGTAGAAAATCCCTGAGAAATCAAAAAAAATGCAGAAGCTAGAATTCCAAAATGAAAACTGAAAATACCAGAAACACTCAGTGGGCAGCATCTGTAGAAAGAAAAACAGTTAATGTTACAGAAAGAGAGAAAGCAAATTAATTTTCAGTAGCAGAAAGGGTATGGGGGGGGAGAAGAAATGTGTAGAACAAATGGAATATCTCTGATAGGGTGTGACCAAATGGGTTGCCTGCCACTTTAATTCTCCATCCCACTCTGAACTACCTTCCTGTGGTCTCCTGTACTGCTATAGACTCAATGCACATTTGAGGAACATCGCCTCATCTTCCAGCTGTGCATGTTGCAGCCTTCTGGACTCAATATCAAATTTGACAACTTTAGGCAAAGCATTCTTTCTTTCTGTCTGTGTCAGAACTGGCCATTTTTACCAGCCTTTCATCTGTGATTTTGGCTGAGTTTTTGTCTCCCTATTTGTATGACCTGCCTTGCTGGGCATGTCCCGCAGCCCTGTTATTAGTAACACATCACACAGACATAGTGCCATAATCTGCTTCACAGACACTGTAATGTACTTCTAACTCCACTGTAACCCATTTGGTCACTCACTATCAGATATATTCTCTTTATTCTATCCCTCTCTCCCCCACCTTCTCTGCTACTGAAAACTAACGTGTTCTCTTTTCCCTGTTCTGATGTGAAACGTTAACTCTGTTTCTCTTTCCACAGCCTAAACTGCTGAATGTTTCCAACATTTTCTTCATCATTACATCCATGAGCATCGGAGTACTCTGAAATATGGATCCACAGAACACAACTACTGCGCAAATTCCACCCCATAATAAAAATTGGTCAGAGAGAAATAAAACATTTACTTCTAAAGGGTAAGTGGGCAAGTCACTACAAAGCTAACATGATGAAATAACATACTGAGGAATGCTGATACATGAAGACATGAAGAAGTGATATTTAGAAGTATTAAACTGTGGTTTTCTTGATGTCATGGGGTTATAGAGTTGTACAGCATAGAAAAAGGCCCTTCAGTAAACTGTGTTTATGATGACCATCATGCCAATCTGTATTAATCCCATTTACCTGCATTAATTCCAAATCCCTCTATGCCCTGCTCATTCAAGGACCTGAAAAGATGCCACTTAAGTGTTGTTACTGTTCCTGCCTCCACCACCACCTCTGGCAGCTCATTCAAGATATCAACTACTCTTGTGTGAAAAATTTACCCCTCAGATCACCTTTAAACCTCCTCCCTCTCCACCTAGGGGTCTCTAGTTTTAGATACCCCTACCATGGGTAACAGACTCTAGCTATCTACCCGATCTATGTCTCTCATTATTTTATATAGCTCTATCATGTCATGTCTCTGTCTCCTTCACTCCAGGTAAAACAGACCTAGCCTATCCAGTCTCTCCTGATACCTCAAGTCCTCCAGTCCAGGCAACATTCTTGTAAATCTTTTCTGTACATTCTTTAGCTTAATCATGACCTTTCTACAGTGTGGTGAGCAGAACTGCACATAATACTCCAATTGCAGCCTAACCAACATCTTGTAAAATGATATCCCAACGCTTATACTCAGTGCCTCAGCCAATGAAGGCAAGCATGCCATACACCTTCCTCACCACGCTGTCTGCCATTTTCAGGGAACTATGTACTTGTACCCCAAGGTCTCTCTGTCTAACAACACTCCCCAGGGCCCTACCTGTCACCATGTATGTCCTGCCATGGTTTAATTTCCCAAAATGCAATACTTTGCACTCGTCCAAGTTAAATTCCATCTGCCATTCCTTTGCCCGCTTTCTCAGTTAATCTATATCCTGTTGGAACCTTAGGCAACCTCACTATCCACCATACCACCAATTTTGGTGTCATCTACAAACTTACTAATCACGCCACCTACATTCTCATCCAAATCATTAATACATATGACAAACAGAGGACCCAGCACCTATCTCCACAGCACACCCCTGGTCACAGGCCTCCAAAATGAAAAACAACCCTCCACTACCATTCTCTTCCTCCTACCAGCAAGCCAATTTTGTATCAAATTTGCCTTGAATCCAGGTGTTCTAAACTTCCAGACCAGCCTACATTGTAGGACCTTGCTGAAGTCCATTCAGACAATGGTTACTGCCTGGCCCTCATCAATCCTCTTGGTGAGCTCTTCAAAAACATGATTTCTCACACACAAAGCCATGCTGACTACTCCTAATCAGTCCTTGCTGTTCAAAATGCAAATGAACCCTCTCCCTCAGAATCCCTTCCAATAACTTTCCCAGCACTGATGTAAGGCTCACCAGCCTGCAGTTTCTTGGCTCATCTCTGCTGCCCTTTTTAAGTAAAGACACAACATTAGCTATCGTCCAGTCTTCTGGTATCTCATATGTGGCTAACAAAAATACAAAATCTCTGCCAGGGTCCCAAAAATTTCTTGCCTTGCTTCCCACAATGCCCTGGGATACACCTGGTCAAGCACCAGCGATTTAACCAAATTTATGTATTTCAAGACCTACAACACCTCCTCCTTCATAATGTTGATATGCTCCAGACCACCGTTCCCTCCCCTTGCTTCTATATCCTATTAGAGTCATAGAGCTGTACAGCACAGAAAGAGGTCCTCCGGTTCCAACTCATCCATGCCAACCAAGCTGTCTAACTGAGCTAGTTCCATTTGCCTGTATTATCCCACATCCCTCTAAACCTTTCCTATCCATGCACCTATCCAAATATCTTTTAAACATGCCTCTACTCCCTCCACTGGCAGCTCATTCCACATACCACCCTCTGTGTGAAAAAGTTGCCCATCAGGTCCCTTTTATATCTTTCCCCTCTCACTTTAAACCTATGCCCTCTTGTTTTGGACTCCTCTATCCTGGGAAAAAGACCTTGGTTATTCATCATCAATGCCCTTCGTGATTTTATAAACTATAAGATCACCCCTCAGCCTCCTACGTTCCAGGGAAAAAAGTCCTAGCCCATCCAGGCTCTTCTTATAACCCAAGCCCTTCAGTCCCAATAACATCCTCATACATCTATTTTGCACCCTCTCCAGTATTCCAGGATAAATACAGAAAAGAAATATTCATTTAAGACCTCGCCCATTTCCTGTGGTTCCACACATAGATGATCACACTGATCCTTAAGGGGACCTAGTCTCTCCCTGGCTACCCTTTTGCTCTTAATGTACTTATAGGATCTTGTCTGCCAGGGATATCTTATGGCTCTACTTTGCCCTCCTAATTTCCTCATGTATTCCTACATCCCTTGTACTCTTCAAGTGACCAACTGCCTATACCTGACATATGCCTCTTTCTTGCCAGCCTTGCCCTTCACTCTAACATGAACGTGCTGGCTGTGAGTTCTCTCTATCTTGCTTTTGAAAGCCTCCCACTTGCCAGATGTCCCTTTACATGCAAACAGCCTCTACCAATCAACTTTTGCAAGTTCCTATCTGATGCCATCATTAGTCTTCTCCAATTTAGGACTTCCATTCGAGGGCCAGTCCTACCTTTGTCAATAACTATCTTGAAACTAATAGGTAGTTTCCAAAGTGATCCCCCACTCACCCATTGACTACTTGTCCACCTCAGAGGAGATAAAGTGTAGTCTCTTCTCCAGTAGGGCCATCAACATATCACTTCAGAAAACTTTTCTGGACACACTTAACAAATTCTGCATCATCTAATTCCTTAGGACTAAGGTAGTCCCAGTCAATATTAGTAAGTTATTACAATTCTATTATTCCTACACCTGTGATTTCCCTACATATTTGCTCTTCTAATTCCTGCTGACTATGAGGGGGTTTATAGTACAATCTGATCAAAGCGATCACTCCTTTCGTTTTTCAAAGTTCTACCCACATGATCTTGCTGGATGTTCCCCCTGGGATATCCTCCCTTAATTACTGCCATTATGTTCTTCCTCATCAATACTGCAACTCCCCCTCCTCTCTTACTTCTACCCCTGTCACACGGGAAGCATCATTATCCCAAAATATTGAGCTGCCAGTCCTGTCCATCCCTCAACAATGTTTCCATAATAGCTATAATATCCCAGTTCCATGTGCTAATCCATGCTCTGAGTTCACTTGCCTTACCTGTGAGGCTTCTTGTATTTAAGTAAATTCAGTTTAGCCTATGAGACCTTCCATGCTCCATGTCCTGCCCCTGCTGGTCCTGCCTACTGGATTTGCTTGCTCTAACCTCTATATTTGCTTCAACTTTCTCATCTGTTAGACTACTACTTTGGGTCCCATCCCCCTACCAGACAAATTTAAACCCATTGAGCAGTAGTAACAAAACTCCTCAAGGATATTAGTTCCCCTCCAGTTCAGATCCAACCTGTCCCTCTTGTACAGATCACCTCTGCCCAAAAGAGTTCCCAATGGTCCACATGCCCTCCTGCCTGCATCAGCTCTTCAGCCACACATTCATTTGCCTTATCCTCCTATTCCTACCCTTGCTAGCATGTGACACAAGGATTACTCCTGAGATTACAACCATAGAGGTCCTGTTTTTTTGCCTTCTACTTAGCTCCCAAAATTCACTTTGCAGGACCTCACCTTTCTTCCCGCCTATGTCGTTAGTATCAATATTGACTACTACCTCTGGTTGCTCACCCTCCCGTCAGAATTTCTTGTACCCGCTTGGAGACATCCTTGATGCTGGCACCAGGGAAGCAACACACCATCTGGAGTCACACCCGCTGCCACAGAAATACCTATCTGTGTCCCTGACTATACAGTCCTCTATCACTACCACTATCTGAGAGTTTTGACCTTCCTGTTGTACAACAGAGCCAGTTGTGGTGCCATTGACCTAGCTGCTGCTATAGCTTTCTCCTGAAAGGCCATCCCCCTCAACAGTATCCAAAATGGGGTACTTGTAGCAAATCCTGCACATCTGCAGATGGTGGCATTTATAAGTAATAAAATGATTGGATTTTTTAAAATCATATGTGCAAGGTAGTCATTAATGTTCTCACTCACCACTGGAGCAGTCTGTTCCTCCCCAGCCAGGTTCACACTGACATGTGTCTGGAGAAACACACTTCCCATGCATGCATTCTTCTGTGCACAATGCTACAAAACAGAATGGATAAATAATGTATTAATATTAACATGTTTTTAAATAACAGGAATCTAAAATTTTAGCTGTATCAACTATTAAAGATTTTACTATCAATAGCCTTTTTAAGAAGTAAAAGTTATGTAAAAATTACTGTTATGTAAAAATTACAATCAATTTTATGTTTCGGAGTTAAATCAGCATTGTTCTAACATGGCAACATCATCATTAATGCAAGTGAGTGGCAGAAGCTTCTAAAAGAGTTAAGTTAACAATAGCTGACACATCCTCAATCCATATTGCTTTACCATTTCTTTTACTTGTTTTCATTTAGCTCATACTACTTACATTGTTAAACCTATTCACTATACTGTGACAGCAGACACCTGGCCACAGTTAAATGTTTGGTACCAACTTACAGATGCTAGACTCCCAGAATCCAAACAACAGTAAAAATAACTTTATGGATCTTGTCACTTCAACTACGTGTAATGTTATCTTATCTGTTTCAACTTTGCTTGACCTCAGTATCTCTTTCTAGCCAACTGGGCCTGAAAATGACATTAGTATTTGTCATTTGAATAAACTTCAAATTAAAGAATTATAAATCTTTCAAGTTTATTAATAGAATGCTAATAAAAAGCTTATTTTAAAACTGCTAATAGCCATAGCAAATATACTTACATTATAAGTTTTAATGAGGCTTTGAAATTATAATTTAAGCAAGGGAGCAAATTGGATAAACATAGAAAAGTAGGAGCCTGAGTGTGCTATTTGGCCCTTCAAGCCTGCTCCACCATTCAACATGATCATGGCTGTTCATCCAAATTCAATACCCTGTTCCAATTTTCTGTTCCTATGTCTTGATCCCTCTGGTCTTAGAAAACTACCAAACTCTTTCTTGAATATACTTAATGATTTGGCTTCAACTGCTTTCAATGGTAGGGAATTACACAGGTTTATTACTGTTTGGGGGAAGAAATTTCTCCTCATCTCAGTCTCAAAAGGCTTAGCCTTTATCCTGTGATTCCTGGTCCTGGACTCCCCAGGACATACTTCCTGCATCAAATCTGTTCAGTCCTGTTAGGATTTTGTAGGTTTCTATGAGAATTCCCTCTCAACCTTCCAAACTCGTGAATATGGCCTAATTGACAATCCCTCTTCATATGTCAGTCCCACATCCCAAGAATCAGTCTGGTGAACCTTCACTGAATTCCCTCCAAAGCAAGGGCATCATTTCTCAGATGAGGCGAGGAAAACTGCACACAATACTCAAAGAGCATTGTCACCAAGACCATGTACAAATGTGGCATGAATGTGCTTGAATCCTCTTGCTATTAGGACTAGCTTACAATCTGCCTTAATCACCCGTGGCACTGGCATGCTTACTTTCAGCAACTGGTAAACGTCCAGGTCTTGTTGAACCTCCCCTTTTCTATTCTATCACTATTCAAATAATAATCTGCCTACAAAATGGATAACCTCACATTTATCCACATTATACCATATCCAACATGTATTTGCCACACCTTCAACCTGTCCAAGTCAACCTGAAGCTTCTCTGCATAAGGCTTACCCTTCCACTCAGCTTTGTGCCATCTGACTTGGGGAGAAATTACACTTAATTCCCACATCCAAATCATAAATATATACTGTGAATATCTGGGGTTCCAGCACTGATCCATGTGGTATCCTACTGGTCAATGCCTGGCACTCAGGGAAAAATCTGTTTATTCCCATTCTTTTCATCTACATCCATATCAGCACCTTACTTCCAATCCTATGTGTTTAATTTTGTAATCTAATCTCTGATGTAGACCTTATAAAAAGGTTTCTGGAAGTCCAAATACACCACATTCACTGATTCTCCCTCATCTGTTCTGGTAGCTACATCCTCAAAAAATTCCAGTACATTTGTCAAGTGTGATTTACCTTTCATGAATACACTGTCAATCCTATCACCAAGTGCTCTGCTTTACACCTTTTATAATTAATTTTCACCATTGCTGATGTCAGGCTAACTGGTCTATAATTCCCTGTTTTCTCTCTATCTTTCTTTTTCAAATATTGGTGTTGCATTAGCTTCCCTCAAGTCCATTGGAACTGTTCCAGAGTCTAAAGAATGTTTACAATGTCATTAAATTCATACTTTGGTTGTGTCTTCACAAAGGAGGATACAAATAACCTCCCAGAGATGTTGGGAAACACAGAATCTAGTAAAAAGGAGGAATACAATGAAACCAGTCGTACAGCACGGAAACAGGCCCTTTGGCCCCACTCGTCCATGCCAATTGAGATGACTATCTATGCTAATCCTATTTTCCTGCATTTGGTCCATATCCCTCTATTTCTTTGCTAAAGTGACTACAAATACATTCAATATTTGAGACACTTCCTTAAGTACTCTTGAATGCAGACTATCAGGCCCTGGAGGCTTATTGGTCTTTAATTTCTTCAGTTTCTCTAACATCATTTCCCTACTAATACTAAAATAGTAGTGGAGGGTTGTTTTTCTTACCGGAAGTCTTTAACCAGGAGTGTACTGCAGGGAACGTGCTGGGGCCTTTGTTTTTCGTCAAGTATATAAATGCCTTGGATGAGAATGTCTGTGGTCTGATAAGTAGGTTTGCTGACGACACAAAGCTTGGTAGATAGTGATGATGGTAGCCCAAGGACACAGAGGGTTATAGATCAGCTGGACCGAGCAGTTACACATGGAATTTAATCCAAACAATATAAGGTAATACACTTTAGTGAAGAAATAGAGGGATATGGACCAAATGCAGGAAAATAGGATTAGCATAGATAGTCATCTCAATTGGCATGGACAAGTGGAGCCAAAGGGCCTGTTTCTGTGCTGTATGACTGGTTTCATTGTACTCCTCCCTTTTACTAGATCCTGTGTTTCCCAACATCTCTGGGAGGTTATTTGTATCCTCCTTTGTGAAGACACAACCAAAGTATGAATTTAATTGATCTGCTATTTCTTTGTTCTGCATTATGTCCCCCTGTTTCTGACTGTAAGGGACCTACATTTGTCTTCTCTAATCTTTTTCCTCATCACATATCTATAGAAGCTTTTACAATCTGCTCTGATTTTCTCTGCAAGCTTACTCTCTTACTCTAGTTTCCCTCCCTTTTCAATTCCTTTGTCCTCCTGTAGTCCCATATAGACCAGAGAAACCAGACAGGAGGAGCATGGCAGATTGTTTTTTGATAAGCGATATCATTTACAAAGCTATCCAAATTGTTACCAGATTTTTAAAAAATTTAATCTGAATGTAATTTCTCATACTGCCTTGGTAGAATTTGTACTTAGATTTTTGAGGATTTTAGTCTATGCGTCTGGACCATAAATACCATTATAACTCTTGCCAAAACACCTCTGTATCTGCAAAATATGACCTCTGCTCCAATCTCCTTTTAGAGTCATTGAGCACTACAGCACAAAAACAAGCCCTTCAGCCCATCTAGTTCATGCTGGCCTGGTTTTTTCCCCTAGTCCCATCTACCTACACCCAGACTATAGCCCTCCATACTCTCTCATCCATGCACCTATCCAAACTTCTCTTAAATGTCACAATTAAACCCACATCCACCACTTCTGCTGGCAGCTCGTTCCACACTTGCACCACCCTCTGTGAAGTAGTTCCCCCTCAGATTCCCCTTAAATATTTCACCTTTCACCCTAAACCTAGTTCTAATCTCACCCAACCTGAGGGGAAAAAGCCTGCATGCATTCACCCTATCTATACCCCTCATAATTTTATATACTTCTATAAGATCTCCCCTCACTCTCCTGTGCTCCAGGGAATAAAGTCCTAACCCATTCAACCTATCCCTATAATTCAGGTCCTCAAGTCCTGGCAACATCCTTGTAAGTTTTCTCTGCACTCTTTCAAGCTTATTGATATCTTTCCTGTGGGTAGGTGACCAGAACTGCACACAATACTCCAAACTTTGCCTCACCAATGTCTGACACAACTTCAACATAACATCCCAACTCCTGTACTCAATGCCCTGATTTATGAAGGCCAATGTGTCAAAAGCTCTCTTCACGACCCTATCTACCTGCAATGCCACTTTCAAGTAACTATGGATCTATATTCCCAGGTCCCTTTGTTCTACCACACACCTCAGTGCCCTACCATTCTCTGTGTAAGTCTTACCCTGGTTTGTCCTCCCAAAGTGCAACACCTCACACTTGTCTGCATTAAATTCCATCTGCCATTTTTTAGCCCATTTTCCTAGCTGGTCAAGATCACGCTGCAGGCTTTGATAGCCTTCCTTGCTGTCCACTAAGCCCGCAACCTTGGTGTCATCCGCAAATTTGCTGATCCAGTTTACCATGTTATCATCTAAATCATTAATATAGATGATAAACAAAAACAGACCCAGCACCGTTCCCTGTGGCACACCACTAGTCACAGGCCTCCAATCAGAGAGACAACCATCTACTATCACTCTCTGGCTTCTCTCTCTCTAATCATCATTGAATCCAATTGACTACTTCATCCTGAATGCCAAGTGACTTAACCTTCTGGAGCATCTTTCCATGCGGGACTTTGTCAAAGGCCTTGCTAAAGTCTGCGTAGACAACATCCACCAACTTCCCTTCATCAACCTTCCTAGTAACCTCCTAAAAAAACTCTATCAGATTGATTAGACATGACCTGCCACGCACAAAACCATGTTGACTATCCCTAATCAGGCCCTGTCTATCCAAATACTTGTATATCCTGTCTCTCAGAATACCTTCCAATGATTTACCCATGACTGACGTCAGGCTCACCAGCCTTTAATTTCCTGGCTTATTCTAAAAGCCTTTCTTAAACAACGGAACAACATTAGCTATCCTCCAGTCCTCCGGCACCTCACTGTGGCTAAGGATGTTTTAAATGTCTCTGCCAGGACCCCTGCAATTTCTGTGCTAGCCTCCCACAAGGTCCAAGGGGACACCTTGTCACGCCTGGGGGATTTATCCACCCTAATTCGCCTCTAGACAGCAAGCACCTTCTCTTCCATAATCCTGATACGGTCCATGACCTCACTACTCCTTCTCCTGAGTTCTATAGACTCTGTCTCCCGAGTAGGCACAGATATCTACCACAGAAACACACCAGCTCCATGCATAGATGATCTTCAAGAGGACCAATTTTGTCCCTTGCTATCCTTTTGCTCTTAATATAGCTATAGAAACCACTGGGATTCTCTTTCATCTTGTCTGCCAGAGCAACCTCATGTCCTCTTTTAGCCCTCCTGATTTCTCTAAGTGTTCTCTTACATTTCTTATACACCTCAAGCACCTCATTTGATCCTAACTGCCTACACCTGATATGCACCTCCTTTTTCACCAGGGCCTCAACATCCCTTGATAACCAAGGTTCCCTAAACCTGTTAGCCTTCCCTTTTATCCTAACAGGAACATAGAGATTCTGTCCTCTCAATATTTCACTCTTGAAGGCCTCCCACTTACCACACATCTCTTTGCCAGAAAACAACCTATCCCAATCCACATCTGCCAGATCCCTTCTGATGCCATCAAAATTGGCCTTCCTCCAGTTTAGAATCTTAACCCAAGGACGAGTCCTATCATTTCCCATAATTATCTTGAAACGAATGGAACTATGATCACTAGATCCAAAGTGTTCCCCTACACACACTTCTGTCACCTGCCCTGTCTTATTCCCCAAGAGGAGATCCAGTATGACATTCTCTCTAGTTGGAACCTCTACATATTGTTTAAGGAAACTTTCCTGAACAAGTTTGACAAACTCAATCCCATCCAGTCCTTTTAGTGTATGGAAGTCCCAGTCAATATGTGGAAAGTTAAAATTGCCTACTATCATAACTTTATATTTCCTGCAACTGTCTGCCATCTCCCTACAAATTTGTTTCTCTAAATCCTGCTGACTATTGGGAGGTCTATAATATAGTTCCATTAATGTGGTCATCCCTTTTTTATTCCTCAGTTCCACCCAAATTGCCTCAGTAGTCAAACCCTACAGTATGTCCTCTCTAAGCACTGCCATGAGATTTTCCCTGATAAGTAATGCTACCCCTCCCCCTTTAATACCTCCCCTCTATCATGTCTAAAACAACAGAACCCCAGAACACTGAGCTGCCAATCCTGCTCCTCCTGCAACCAAGACTCACTAATGGCTACAACATCATAATTCCATGTACAGATCCACACTCTAAGTTCATCTGCTTTACCTACAATACTCCTTGCATTGAACTGGATGCAACTCAGAACATTAGTCCCACCACACTCAACCTTTCGGTTTCCATCTTTGCTTGTAGGCTTAACATCTACTTTTCCCACAGCCTCTCCAGTTGCTGTCCTGCCACTCTAGTTCCCACCCCCCTGCAACTTTAGTTTAAACCTCCCTCCCCATGAGCATCACTAGCAAGCCTTCCCGCATGGATATTGGTCCTCCTCCAGTTCAGGTGCAAACCGTCCCGTTTGTACAGATCCCACCTGGACAGAAAGAGAGTCCAATGATCTAAAAATCTGAAGCCCTCCCTCCTGCACCATCTGCTTAGCTACATGTTAAACTGCAATACCTTCCTATTTCTTGCCTCACTAGCACATGGCATGGGTAGCAATCCTGAGATCACCACCCTGGAGGTCCTGTCTTTTAACTTAGCATCTAACTCCCTGAATTCACTTTGCAGGACCTCATCACTTTTCCTGCCTATGTCAATGGTACCAACGTGTACCACGACCTCTGGCTGCTCCCCCTCCCCCTTAAGAATGCGATGGACTCGATCCGAGACCTCTGACCCTGGCACCTGGAAGGTAACATACCATCCGAGAATTCCGTTCTCATCCACAGAACCTCCTGTCTGCTCCCCTAACCAATGAATCCCCTATCACTACTGCTTGCCTCTTCTCCCCCTGAGTATCTGAGACCTAACTGCTTTCGCTTTCCCTGGTAGGTCATCCCCCCAACAGTATCTAAAACAATACACTTGTTATTGAGGGGAACAGCCACAGCGATACCCTACATTGACTGCCTATTCCCTTTCTCTCTCCTGATGGTCATCTAGCTACCTTCCTCTTGCAACTCAGGTGTGACTGCTTCCCTGTAGCTCCTGTCTATCAACCCCTCAGTCTCCCAAATGATTCAAGGGTCATCCAGCTCCAGTTCCCTAACACGGTCTGCAGGGAGCTGCAGCCAGATGCACTTCTCACAGATGTAGTCATCAGGAACACTGGAGGTCTCCCTGACTTCCCACATCATGCAAGAGGAGCACACCACTGCACTGGGTGTCATTCCCACTGCTCTACCTGTGCAATAGTAAAGAAAGAAAGAGAACTTAACAGAACCTTCTTTAGCCTCCACCTCTTCATACCTATGTCTCTAGAGCCAAAGGCGATGCCACAGCTCCCCCACTCTTACACTGGCCAACTCACACAATAGCCACTCTGCTTTACCCTACCTGCCTTTTATTGGCTGAGTTGCCATCCACTTAGACAATCGGAATCAACTTGCAAAAAAAAGCTGCTGGCTCTTCCCCTTTGCTGCTCTGAGTTCCTCTCCAAAGTTCATGCATCACACATTGTTGCCTAGCAAATTTACATCCTTCTTTGCCACACTCATGTCTACCTTCAATCAGATTTATAACAACACCATAACACAATTAGCCCCAACCATAGTTAAAATTAAGTTATTTACAACTACAACCTGTAACTTTTAACACAGGTCTTCTCTCACCTATCATCCACAGTCTAGCTCAATAGAATTCACTTAGTTCCACTCTCACTAATTTGATTTTAGGTACTACATATCCAGAAATGACTTCTTCTTGCTTCTACATTTTACAAATCAAATTCCATCAGGGATCTTTCTTTGGTACCTTTTTCGAAGTCATCCAGATGGTGATATTACTCAATATCATGGGATCACTATTCACATTGCTTTTCAGTTATGAGGATAAATTAAGTATTTATAGATCACAAGGATTGTCATAGACTACATTATCTTTGTAGATTACAAACCAAGTGTTTGCCATAGGTGTGCAATAAATTAATGACATTATAGCACAATGGACTTTGTGTGCTACTTTTTGTTTTAAACAGCCTAGTTTTGTTTGACTAGTTTAATTGAACAACTATGTTCAGTTGCATTGATCTGATGATATTAGCATTCTTAGCATGATGCTAAAATTAGTTCCATTCAAGCCTGCAATAAAAATGACCTACATTGCAACCTGTAACTATGCCAGCTCAGTAGTAATGTGATTAGCATGAATTATTCTAGCCTTCTCAAGGTCAAACGTCCAGTTAAAGCTATTTCGCAGAAAAAGTCAACATGAAGAATTTAAAAACAATTCACTTAAAACTTCACATCTTTTCAAGTTCTACTGAACTAAGCCATGTGGCTTTAAGATTTTGATGGTATTGTACTTTAAATAAATTTAAGTTACAACTTAAAATATTCAAAATTCTGTACTCAAAGTAAGTTACATTCATATCAGGGAAGATTAGGTAACTTTAACAGAAATAATTCATGCAGTTACAAAATTGGAAGACTAACTGCAAGTAAAATGAACAAGAAAATCCTGTTCACCGGTATCACTACAAATTCTGAAATCTCATATCAACAGGATTATCGATTGTCATGACCATATCAAACGTAGTTCACATTTTGCTGGTATCTTCTGCTTTCCGCTAAATTAATGAATTCCTCTCTCTGACACGGCCAATCATAATCCATGAAAATCCAACTACTGC
Source organism: Pristis pectinata (assembly GCF_009764475.1). Taxonomy (NCBI): domain Eukaryota; kingdom Metazoa; phylum Chordata; class Chondrichthyes; order Rhinopristiformes; family Pristidae; genus Pristis; species Pristis pectinata. The sequence goes on from NC_067432.1 coordinate 1,850,891, forward strand.
TGCTGTTATTTGCAAATGGAGTCTTAATTAAGCTCAGAAAAGTAAGGCCACAATTTTACACCATTGCTTAGGTGACATGGGTGTTGACTTGAGTTCACATACAGCAGCTAAAGAAAACACAGACAACTTACCAAAAGCCACTGCAATCACCAAAATGGTAACATCCATTAGAAGTATGCAAAGTAGGCAGACCAAGCTTCAACCACTGAGTTGAGGCCAACACTGTCAGCTGGAGCTCTACAGTTAAACTGCTTCTCTTAACCTTGTACTGAAAGTCTCCCTGGAATAATTCTCCTGCCTGGATCACATCAAGGATGTCTGTATGAGTTGTCCGCATTTCAGAAAAGACATCTTCATTGAAACAAAATACCACTTGCTCCAGCCACACATTTATCACAACAACATGAGGACCTCTGTTCGCAAGGATGTCAAAGTGACCTGGACCCACTCCAACAGGACTTTCAGTTCCTCAGACCCAAAGACAAACTGAAATGTCTGCGTGTCTCAGCCAGCACACCACACATCATCAGCAGAAAAGGGTGTTTTAAGCCACTTACACTTAGAAAATTGCTTCAAATGATTTCCTTAGAATTACTTCCTGTTTATAGCACCTCTAGGCATCATGGTAATAATGAAACGACTGACAAAATTTCAAGCTAAAACCAGGCTCTCATGTAGGTGTGTCTTATGACAACGGCATCACTTATCACAATGACTCAAACTCATCGATCAATTTTTAAACAATTTTATTTTTAAAGAGATTTGACTGTCATAATGAAGAAACATTCAGTTCAGACTGTCAACATAGATGGCTACAAAGGACAAGTATCACTACTGATCTCCAATGCCAGACAGTCTGGGAATACTTATTAAGATATTGCCTGTGGATTTGTTGATTCATTGATTAATCAATGCACAAAAGCAGATTCCTCATGAGGATAAGAGGCCCAGGGGGTAATTGCAAAGGGAGTAGATTCAGCAATTCCCAAAGTTATTTTAAACATAATCAAAATAATTTAAAGAATGCAGTGAATTTCTGGTTAACTTACCTATAATTTTTAAATAATAGCAATCCTAAAATTGAATTATCATTACATTGCAAGAAATTTGAAAAGGGAGAAACTAGATTTATACTGTCAGCATGAATAAAAATGCTTCAGAGACCCATTGCTATATATGTGTGAAATAGAAACAAAGGCAAAGATGCTTGTGTTATTACTACAGGAGCTAGTGGGCACAGTACATTTTCAATTGTTCAATAACATTTTAAATAATTCTTTAAAGAGGAATAACTGTTTAATTTTTTGAAAGATGGTATTGTACTGGGAACCTTTCATTCATACTCTTTAGGAACTATTTCTGGTTTGTTTAAAACATCAATTTTCTGTGATTGCGTAGGCAATTCCTTCAGGAGGAGGTGCATTTAACTCCTGATTGACCAACATTGATCAAAAATAAATTAAAATTCTGCTGAGTCTGCTATGAGACCATGGTGCCTTTGTTAAACACAACTTAAAAGAAAACCACAGCTTGAAAAAGCCACAAGGAAAACTCCTTTCCATTCACAACAAGATTAACCCAAGGATACAATTTATGTTGTGCTTTTCTCCACGGTCTGAACTGTCTGCAGAATTTTAGTAGAGTAGGAACTTTTTAAAGCACTGATAAACTCAGAGCTCTTCCCCATCGAAACAAAACTTTCTGTGAAAATCGATGACATAGGATTAAATGAGTTAGGGTGCATGGCCTTATAAGGAATAAACTGGGCACAGAAGGAACAATCAGAAAGGTGGGTGCTTGTGTCAACCAATTATCATGGGTTTGATTCTTTTATATTATAAAAGAGAGGTTCAGGGGCAAACCCAGGCAGTTTTGAAATTAAACTACAGACAGGTCAAAATGACCTGTACAGACTAGGAGCAACACCAAGATGGGCTGTGTTCAGACTCAGACTTAGAGGTACTTACATGAGAGTTGAAATTACAGTTAGTTCGGATTAAAAGCTGGGTAAAATTGTTAAAAGTACAAAGGCTGCAGCAGTGTATGGTCACTTATTATAATTTATAATATTTCTTATCAATTAATCCTATATCATATATTTCCTCTGTAGTTTTTTCTAATATATTTTATTATTTGTAGTATTTTACCTAACACCAGTAGTGTTACTTAGCTTCAATAATGTTATTAAAAAGAATTATGAGTTGCGCATTTATGATTCAAGGCTCATTTAACTCCACCAGGACAGGTTCAGGACTGAACACAGCTTATAGGCATCAGGAAAGTCTACCTATAATTACAAAATACTGCAGATGCTATGAAATAAAAACAGAAAATGCTAAACATAGCAAGTCAGACAGCATCTGTGGACAGAGAAACTGTTGACATTTCAGATTTCAATGTAAGTTCTGTTGAAAGGACATCAACCCGAAACATTTGACTTTGCTTCACTCTCCACAAATGCTATCTGACCCGTTTTTATCTTCTTTCGCGTTTTATTTATATTCTTTACTTTCCCCACATCTCATATCTTCTTCAGTAAGGAAGACCAATGACAGAACAACTTATGGTGCTTTCACCAATACCGCTTTTATTGTAATCTAATTATTCACCAAGAAGGAAGAGAATCAATTCAACAATTAAGTTAGCAGTTTACTGAAGAATTCCCAGTTAATGACTATTTCTACTGTTCTGGATCTCTTCAGTCAGCGTTCACTAACGCTTGTATACAACAGTGAATCCCTTTAAATGAGAGCTGATCTTTTCCTCAATGGAAGGAAGCAGTGCATTTTATCAGATTATCTTCAAACTTTTTTAGGAAAAGTTTTAGGAAACCAAAGGCACCACAATAGTCCAGCTGATTTAATGTTCTCACCAGTGGAAAATGGTGCCATGCAAACCAGGAAAATCATTGGTTAAGTTTCTAATTTGCACTAAATTGCCTGATTTCAGTTAAATCATTAATTTGGGTACTGCAATTCATCATTGCATCCCTGAATTAGGAAGTAGAAATGATCAGGTTCTTCCCCCACTGATGTTTATTGACCCCAGTGGAAAAGGTGCACTGGTTGGGATAAGACTGTTTAGGATAGAACTGGCTCAGATTGTGACATTATCCCAAAACTGCATCAAAGTTCTATTTGGTTTCATTTCTAGAATGTCAATTAAATGTTCCAGTTGGCAACTAGCAAGATATTAAGCCACAGACACTGTAAATGGGTAAACACCATACAATCCCAAAGTAAGCAGAAAACTTGTTAAGTTTGTTAATCTGGAGGCAGTTGGGTTCTATCAGCAATTTTTAGGACCAACAGGCACTTAATATTCTGCCCATTAAATTAGGCGGGTCAGCAATTCATCTGCATAGGGCAATATTTTTGTGAGCTAGGTAAGTGAATTTTACCTAAAGCCCTTTATGAACATAGCACATTTTTATAAATTCAATACAGGTCCCCTGTGCAGGACTTGCAGGGAGGCCAGGTACATGCCATTACATCAAATGATGGGTAATATGTAATGATGCATTTTGTACAAAATTCCTCTGAGACCTGTGAGCTGTCAGGGTCAACTACAAGAAAGGAACCCTTAACTACAGAGCTAAGACCTACATTGGAGTTGGTTAGAGGGAGCTAAAACTTGCTTAGTCCACTGCCTATAATATAGGACATCCTATAATTTACAACGAGTGGTTCTTTTAACTCGATTATTAGGCATTTGATCCACACTTCACTGGCAATGTTCTCATGACCTTCAATCAACATCTTGACACCTCCTCCCCATGGCACCTGATCATATTTTAAATTTCCTCTGATACTTTTTTCCTTGATATCCCCTTTCCCTCAACGGTCAGGCTGTGTCATTGGCATCTTCCCACAGATGTGGCCTGACCCAATGAGTATTTCCAACTTTTTCAGTTTTTAATTTAAGATTTTTGTACATTTTTTTGGAGAAACTGAAGCAATCTTGCATCCTTGGCCACAGCAAAATACTGTGACTTGCTCCAGCCACTCACTTGATTCATCAGTGAGGCTCATCATCTCCACTATTGAAGTTTAACTCTGACTTTCCTTTATAATGGTACTATCTGAGTTCCTAATCTCTGGTTCAACAAACTACCTACTAGAACTCTACGGGTGCTCAGCAGTTTGCCAACATAATACAAATGAGGACCTAACCTGAAAATGGATCACACACCATCCCTATCCTCCTACCCAGCACGGTGACCGCCTGTCCTCCCCACTAGCCGCCTCTGCCCATTCCCACCAGCTACCCTCCCCTCCCAACTGCCTCTGCACTCCACCACCCCAAGGATCTGGCTTGTGAGTTGGCAGAGGTTCACTGACCACACAAGAGTAGCAAGAGAATCAAAAATTAGAATCAAAAACTATGAGAAGGAAGAATTAAAAGAGACCTGATGAGCAACTTATTCATGCAGAAGGTGGTGTGTATATGGAACGTGCTGCTAGAGGAAGTGGTTGAGGCAGGTACAATAACAACATTTAAAAGCCATTGGACAGGTACCATGGATAGAGAAGGTTTAGAGGGATATGGACCAAATGTGGGCAAATGGGACTAGCTTAGATAGGCATCTTGATCAGCATGGATGAGTTGGGCAAAAGGCCTGTTTCTGTTCTGTATTACTCTATGACTCTAAGGCAACATACAAATTTTCATCACTCTCTCTCTCTCAACACTGATAATAAACACTTCAACTTTTACCTACTTACCTATCTGCCCGCCATAAATTGTAAGCAGTATACCTAGGGGAGGCAAAGATAATAATGGCTATTCAAACAATAACTTACAGGAATGTGGAATAACTCTCACAATATTAAAAATAAGTTGCCATTGAAGAACAGTGGGGAACTTTAATTTTAATTTTCTCTTGCAAAAACTAGGTTCACAAGCTGAGTGTGGACACAATAAACACAATTTTATATTTTTTAAGTAATACTATTTAAAGCTATTTTATTGTATTGTTTGTGTGATTGTCTTAAAATATTTTTGTGCCTAACTGTATTTTTGCCTGCTTACAGACATTTCTGAAATATAGCATTGTTGTCAAATGGTCACCACACTAGCCATTTAGCTCCTTTGAAGGGAGACAGTTGAAGGACGTCTCTTAATCTGCTAAATTGTGCATTTCTTGCTGGCTGAAATCTTTTATTCATTCTGTCTCTATATATCTAGCTTCATGACAATAGACCCAGAGCCACTGAAGTGCAAAGTATGACTTCTTTTGTGGTAAACGTCATTTAGGGTGACTGGCACATAAAACATACACGTTTGTGAGTTTAAAATAACAATAATGTTGCTTCACAAATGTAACTTGACAAAATAAAACAGTAGCATACAGTGTCCATTAATGTTGACATGACTCTTCATTAATAGTTGCCTCCTTAACTTACACATGTGGGTGGTTAATTTTTTATTTGTATGGTATAACTTTGTGCTGGTGACTGTGACAGTAAGACAACAGGATGGCACTTCAGAACTGCTGATCTTTGGGACCTTTCAGTTATCATATGTATGCCATATATATAAACACTGAAAAATGTCAGCAATATCAGAGTGATAAATAGGTACACTAAATTAGCCATTTTAAAGCTAAACACGTCACTGAACACCATTCGTCACAGTAAAACTATTTTCTTCTCTATTTTCTTTTGTTGAGTGTGACAATAAAACCCTTTGTTCCTATAATTGGTTACCTGATAAATTATTTGTTTGATCCTTTCTTTCTGATTTTAAAAATTGAATACTGCTAGCCATTTCTGGAGCCTGCACAAAGAAATCCATTGCAATCTTGTATACCGTTAGAATCAGCAATAGCCTGAAAGTAGTTGCCATAGAACAGAAGAATGATTTAATATGATGATATGTTGAGTTCAGAGATACTAATATCAGTATGTTCAGCAGCATCCCAGATAGCCATTAATTTCCTTCAATCGATGTGATCAACAATGGTTCCTGCACTGATTCACATGAGATCTCATCCTCTGTACTCTGCTAGTCTAAATGACTACTTTTTACTTGCACTAAGTTAGTCCACCATTCTGCTACGTGCCCTTTGATTTCACATGCTCTTACTCATTAGACTAGTATGTGGCACTTTATCAAAAGACCTCTGAAAATTTAAATAAATCACATACTGTATACTACATATTCTTGTTTACTCTTTCTGTCATGTCTTCAAAGATTTCAGAATTTGCCAAAGCAGTATTTTCCCTTTTGTGGACTATTGACTATAATATTTTTGTTTCCGTGCATTTCTAGTTTCTCCTTTAGTAGGGATTCCATTTTATTTTGTTACCATTGGTATCTGATCACGTTGCATCTCCCCTTTTAAATAGGTATTCACTAGTTCTCTGTCACCACACCTGTTTCCAACTTTTCTTTGAATATGCATAAAGGCACCTCTCCTGTCTTGTATCTAAATTATTTTTAAGTAGACAGATACAATCTGTTCAGAGCAATGGCTTTACCTTCTTTGAGTTTCATTAGCTTTGCTTATTTGTTTTTAGAACATTCCTAATAATATCATTTGTCTTCATATGTCCCATACAGCTAATCTATCTCCCCGGTAAACAAAATGTCATTCATTAATAACCTTCTATAAATGAATCCAGCAGTTCATAGTCTAAGACACAATATGATTATTATTTCAGGGGTAGTCAAGGAAATCATGTGCTGATACAAGGTGTGCATGGTAAGGTGGGATACTGTGCTCAAAGATGTACAGTCTATATTAATGGCAGTCAATTTTTCTTAAGGTACAAGAATCACAGAATGGTTACAGCAAGGAAAGAGGCCATTTTTTCAGAGTCTATACTAGCTCTATGAAAAAGTAATCCAAGTAGTCCCATTCCCTTTGGTTTTCCCATAGCTCCGAAAATCCATTCCTTTCATACATTTACCCAGTTCCTTTTTGAATGCTAGAATTTAATCTGCCTTCATTATCGTCTCTGAACTCCACACCCTAACCACTCTGCACAAAACATTTTTCCTCATGTTACTTTTCCCAAACATCTTCATTCTATCTCTCATGATTCTTGACCCCTCCACCTATGTCAACAATTTCTATTTAGTCTATATTTTTCATTATTTTAAATAATTCCATCAGATCCCCTCAAAATGTTCCTAGAAGGACATTCTCCTGTGTATCCACATAGCTAAAATCCCTAATCTCTAGAATAATTTTTGTAAATCTCTAAAACGTTTACATTTTTGCTCAAGTGCACTCACAGGACTGGACAAATACTCCAAGTATGACTGAACCAGCATTTTATAAAGATTCCTCATGACTTCCTTGCTCTTGTTTTTGCTCTTCTACTCCATGTCTCTATTTATAAACCCCATGGTCCCACATGTATTTAAACTATATTTTTTCCTTAACCTGCCCTGAACCCCTCAACAATCTATGCATACATAGCTCCAGATTTCTCTCTGTATCCTTCTGCTACCTATCTACCCACTCCACCAGCTTGACTATATCTCCTTGAAGTCTCATGGTTTACCCTTCCTCCAACTAGGTCCCTACCCACTAGGAAATCCACTATACACTTGCCTTCAGATGAAAAAAGCCTTTCACTACTACTCTTGTTTTTTGTTACTTACTTCCATACTTCCACAGTCCCTTTCATTCCATGGTCTTCAATGTTGATGATGCCTAACATGTATACCATAGATTGTATTTCCCACATGAACCCTTAGTTACTTCATCAAAAAACTTAATCAGGTTAGCTGGACATGACTTGCTTAAACAAATCCATTCTGCCTTTCTCTAATCAATCTGCACTTGTCTAGGTGACTGCTAATTCTGTCCCTGATTACTGTTTCTAGAACTTTCCCCACAACTACAATTAAATGTACTAGTCAGTAGCTGATGGGTTTATCCCTACACTTACTTTTTGAACAAGAGTGTGGTGTAACATTTGCAATTTATCAGTCCTTAGACACTACACCTGAATCTGTTATGGCCAGGGGTCTCTACAATTTTCTCCATTGCTTCCCTCAACATCCCATCAGGATCAGATAGTTTATCCACCAATAGTAGCTAGCTTTTCTTGTACCTCCTGTTCATCGATTTTTAGGTAGGAAAGCAACTTACAAGGAACTCAGAATTTCCAAACAAGATATAGATAGGTTAAATGAATAGGAAAAATTGCTAAGTGGAGGAAACTTTCCGGAAATTCATGCTTTTTCATATTTCATAGCAACATCGTCTATACTAGATCTCACCCAGAGCACTCTTTTCAATTCCAGTCCCTCAGTTATTACGCTGTAACCCATTCTCTCTCACATGTCCATCAACTCCAGCCTAATTCTCCCACCACCCATGTATCCTAGGGGCAATTTGTAGTGACAATTAATCTACCTACCAGCATGTCTTTTGGATGTGGGAATACAACAAAAAACCCAGGGAAATTCACATGGTCGCAGAGAGAACACGCAAATTCCACAAAGATAGCAAAAGACGTTAGGATTGAACCAGGGTGCTGGAGGCACTATCATAATTTGCTGTACCATGAGGTTACACATTTTGAGAGGAACTACAGAAAAACACAATACTGTTTAAATGGAAGGACTATATGTTGCTCCTCACAGGGATTTGGGCAGCTTCATACAGGAAGCACAAAATCAGCATGCAGGTAGAGAAGGTAATTGTGAAGATAAATGGACTATTGGCCTTTATTGCAATGAGGACATAGTATAAAAGTAGCAAATCCTGTTATACTTTCCCATGGCGTTGGTAAACTACAACAGTTCAGTTTCACATTCCTGATTTTCTCTGGAGTTTCAGAAGCTTGAGGGGAGAACTGGTATAAATTTACAAAATTATGAGAGGCACAGATGGGGTAGATGATTAAAGTCTCTTTCCCAGGGTATAATTTTTAAATACTAGAGGGCATAGCTGTAAGGTGAGAGGGAAAGGTTTAAGGGAAATGTGCAGGGCATTTTTTTTTTACAGAAAGAGGGGTACATGCCTGGAACTCGCTGCCAGGAATGGTGGTGAAAGTAAATACATTCGTGGTGTTGGAGTGGGGAATGGAGCAATATGGATCACGTGCAGGCAGATGGGATTAATTTCATTTGGCATCATGTTCAGCACAGACATCGTGGGCCGAAGCGACTGTTCCTATGCAGTATTGTTCTATGTTCTATCATTTAAGGAAGGTCGCAGTTAAATTGAAGGCAGCTGTATGAAGATTGATTCCTGGTGTGGAAGGACTGTCAAATGAGGAAAGGATGGATCTGCACTCATTGGAATTCAGAAGAATGAGAGATGATATAATTGAAATGTGTAAAATTCTGTGATAGCTTAACAGGGCAGACACTAAGAGGATGCCTGCCTTCGAGGTGGAATCTAAAACCAAGGGCCAGCATTTTAAAATTTGGGGTCTCCTATTTATGTCAGAGCTGCAGAGGAATTTCTCCATTCATATCGCATTAAGGTCAAGATCAGATCAGCCATGATCGTACTGAATGGCAGCACAGGACCAAGGCTGCACAACCTACTCCTATTCTCATGGTCCTGTATTTGTTTGAGCCATAGCATCCTAATACTCATAATGCAACAGTATCTTAATACTCTCACAGTGTCACATCCAAATGTTGCTTAAATAAGTCCTCTTTGACCAAGTTTTGATCACTTTTCCTAATATCTCTCTCTTTGGTACATCATTCATTTTTCATTGAAATATAGAAACATTAAAACATGGAAGGAAATCATTCAGTCCACTGACCCACACAAACTCAGTGCAAGATTCTTCCAATCAGTCCACTCCTCAGTTCTTTCCTAAGGGCCCTGTAATTGTTTCTCTCCTTCAAGCATTTATCGTATTCCCTCTCAGGCAGTGAATTCCAGATTGTGAATAGTTGCTGTTTCACTGGTGGGAGAATCTCGAATGAGGGGGCATAGTTTCAAGATAAGGGGCCAGTCATTTATATCAGAGCAGCATAGAAATTTCTTTTTGCAGAGGGTGTTGAATATCTGGAATTCTCTACCCCAGTTTGTTGTGGAGGTTAAATCATTAGAAGTATTTAAGGTGGAAGTAGATAAGTTTTTGAAAGAGCATGGAATTGAGGGCTATGTGGAACTGGCACAGGAGTTGAGGTCAGCCTAGATCAGCCATGATCATATTGAAGGTGGGGCAGGCCTAAGGGGCCAGGTGCTTCTATTTTCTTGTGTTCTTGAAAAATTCTCTCTTTTTCTTTTTGCCAGTCACTTTAAATCTGTCCTCAGCCTTTTATCCTTGAAAACCTTTTCATTTATTTTATCTAGACCGTCATTGGTTTTGAACACTTCTATCATTTCTCTACTCTAAGGAGAACAACTCAGCCTAACCACATAACTGATGTTCCTCATCCCCAGGATTACTCTGTTAAATCTTTCTGCACTGACTCCACAGCTTTCACATCCTTCCTATAGTGGACTGACCATTAAATAGTTTGAGCCCCACCCATCAATAGCCTCAGTTTAATTAAAAATGTACTGAGTTAACTTTTTCTGTTCTCTTTGTAATTCAACATCCTGGCAGTTAGAAATTTCAGTTGAACTGCCGTGTAGGACTCTTGCCACGTTCTGCTTGAGTTGTACCAGCTACCAGTAGTAACACCAACAGAAAATTAAGACATTTATGTCCGAAATGAAAGATACACGCCTTCTCAAAAATTAGGCAACAGTGGTAATGATCTGCTTTCTAATCCAGTGTAACTACTTGTTCCTCTCTCCGCTTTAATTTATATATGCTAAGAGAGGATACATTTTGTTATATTTGTTAAATGATCAAGGAAGTCTATGTGTGATTAAACAGAATCAGAAAAATGTCAGCCAGATATAAAAAATACCATTGAACTCTCATAAGTGTATACAATTAACCAACTCTTCAGACATTTAGCATAATTAGTCATAAATTTGCATCAGAACACATTGAATTCCTCATGCTATTACACTATAGTACATAAGTGTGATGAGGAATGATGTCCATTGCTCAACCCACATGCTTAAACATAGTTGAAGCTTCAAGTTTTGTTATGAAATAAAGCAGTTAATGAACAGTAAAAATGTACCATGCTTTTGCTTAAAAATCTATTGTGCTTTGTTCAATTTGATGTGGTGAATTATGTCTAAGACAGAGAAAATCCTGTCTGCTGCACATACATTTTTACCAGTTTTGCATTTTATATCATTTTTTTCATTTTCAGTAACTTTTTTATAAAAGCATATCATAAATATTTGGAATTCTAGTTTGTTTTTAATATCAAAACAGCAATTCAGAGCTAAAAAAAACTTCTGGAAAAAACAGGCTGGAGCAAATCACAGAACTGTACAGGTTATGATAGTACATACCAGAGAAGTGCCTAGTACATATTAATATGTCATTGGTTTATTATTGCATGCCATCCATACAGATCATTTAATTACATGTGCATTGAGGTAGTACACTGGAAAACAATAGTAGAAGCCAGAATAAAGTGTTACAGTTATAGAGAAAGTGCAGTGCAGGCAGACAATAATGTGCAAGGGCCATGACTAGGTAGATTCTGAGGTCAAGAGTCCATCTTATTGTACGAGGGGACCGTTCAATAGTCTTATAATAGCAGGACAGAAGCTGACCTTGAGTTTGCTGGTACATGCTTTCAGGCTTTTGTATCTTCTGCCCTATGGGAGGGGGAAGAAAGAATGTCTGGGTGGGAGGGGTCTTTGATTATGTTGGCTGCTTTATCGAGGCAGCGAGAAGTGCAGCCAGAGTCCGTAGAGGGGAGACTGGTTTCCATGATGTGCTGGGCTGTGTCCACAACTCTCTGCAGTTTCTTGCAGTCTCGGGCAGAGCAGTTGCCATACAAGCTGTGATGCATCCAGATAGGATGCTTTCTATTGTCCATCTGTAAAAATTGGTGAGGGTCAAAGGGGACATGCCAAAGTTCTTTAGCCTCCTGAAGAAGTAGAGGCACTGGTGAGCTTTCTTGGCCATGATGTCTATGTGGTTGGATCAGGCCAGGCTATTGGTGACGTTCACTCCTAAGAACTTGAAGCCCTCAACCTTCTCCTTGATGTAAACAGGAGCACATGCACCGCCCCCCACCCCCTTCTTGAAGTCAATGACCAGCTCTTTCGTTTTGCTGACATTGAGGGAAAGGTTGTTGTCATGACACCATGTCACTTGGTTCTCTATCTCCTTCCTGTACTCCGACTCATTGTTATTTGAGATTCACCCACTACAGTGGTATCTTCTGCAAACTTGTAGATGACACCACCATATACCATTGCCACTGGGAAAATGTTAGAACCTATTATTAAAGGCATTATGACAAGATATGTTCAAGGTAATCAAGCAAAGTCAACAGCGTTCAGCGAAAAAGAAATCAGATTTGACTAATTTATTGTCCTTTAAAGGAACAGCACAAGATAAAGGCAAATCAGTGGATTACAGAAGGCATTTGATAAGGTGTTGTAACAAAGATATTGTGGGAAATGAAAGCTCATGGTATAGGAGGTAACATATCAGTGTGGATCGAAGATTGGTTGGCTAACAGGAAACAGAGCAGGCTTAAATCTGGTTGGCAAGGTGCAATGGAGTGGTGTGCTGCACAGATTGCTGCTGGACCTAAACGTTTTACAATTCATACAAATGATTTGGAGGAAAACACCAAATATACAGTTGCTGTATTTGTTAATGGCACCAAGATAGGTAGAAATGTAATTGTAAAGGTGACATAAGAAGGTTACAATAGATAAGTTAATGAGTGGGCAAAGATCCGGCAAATGGAGAATACTGTGGGCAAATGTGAAACTGTCTATTTTGAGGCAAAAAGTAACAAAGCATATTACCTCAGTGGTGAGAGGCTACAGAGCTCTGAGATACACAGCTCTGTGGGACAGAGCTCTGAGATACACAGCTCTGTGGCACAGTGCATGGTTCACAAAAGGCTAGTATGCAGATACAGCAAACATTAGGAAAGTTAATAGAATGTAGTTTTCTATCGTGAGACAAACTGAAAACAAAAGTAGTGAGGTTATGCTTGCAATGTGGGGCATTGGTGAGACCCTAGCTGATGTACCATTTACATAATTGGACATTTAAGAAAGGGCATAAATGCAGTTGAAACCATTCCAATGTTTACTAAACTAATGCTTGGAATGGACAGGTTGTCTTGGAAGGAATATTTAGAAAAGCTAGCTTTGTATCTACTGGAGTTCAGATGAGTGGAAAGACACACAACTGAAACATAGGCAGGGTACACGTGGAGAGTTCGTTTCCTTTTGCAGAAGAGTCTAGAACAAGGGATTACCGTTTAAAAATAAGATATCACCCATTTAAGACAGATGAGGCAGAAAAACTTTCTCTCAGAAGACTGTTAGTCTTTGGCACTCTCTTCCTCAAAGGACAGCTGAAACTGAGTCTTTAGATACTTTAACACAAAAGTAGATAGATTCTCAATAAGTAAGGAAATGAAAGGTTACTGAGAGTCGGCAAGAATGTGGAGTTAAGGTTACAATGACAATCTCCCTGAATGGTGAAGCAGGCTTGAGTGGACAACTGGCCTACTCTTGCTCTTAGTTTGAATATATGTTTGTATATGATGGAAATAAAAATATTACAGTGAACAAATAGATAGTATTTATGGTTTTAATAATAGGATACCCCCTGGGTATATGTGATATCACATTTATGTATGTATATCTGTAAAATGCTTACAGCCAAACCTTGCAAACTGCTGTGGTTCAATAGATTTATAAATACACTAGTAGGCTCCTACCTTCATAGTATACTATGATGCTGATACTGAGATACTATAGTTTTTAATTACATTGTTTGCTCATTATTTACTTGCAGTCTGCTGCATTAATATTCCATTTGCCAGATCATTGCCTACTCACTTAACCTGTTGTAGGGCAGCACATGATATAGTTAGTAGACCCGCTTCCTCCTAGTTCCAGTGATCTGGGTTCAATCTTGACCTCAAGTACTGTCGGTGTGGAGTTGGAACATTCTCCATGTGACATGTGGGTATCCCAGATACCAAAAGATGCACAGTTTGGTAGGTTAACTGGCCACTGTAAACTGCCCCTATTGAGTGGATGAGTGGTATAAAATGAGGAGAGTGGTATAAAATGAGGGGAGTTGATGGGAATATGGGGAGAATAGGTTACAAAGAAATGGGATTGCTCTGATGAACTCAATGGCCCAAAATTGCCTCCTATATGGTAAGGAAATATGAGAAATTTAGCATGAAATATAATTCCATTTTATGCAGCTTAGTGAATTAATAGAGCAGCATGACATTTCAAAGGCTTAATCTATAGTTCAATTATGGAGTTATTGAGTAAAATTTCATACATACATACATACTTGTAAGGAGTATGAAGATGCTGATTAGATTTAGAGTTATTTACACCTCTTTACATACTGTCTACTGACTAATCACACTGCAACACAGGCAGAAACCCATTGCATATTTTCTGTGCACCCACTTCATTGTGTGGCTCTGAAAGTCCTAGATAATCAGGCAAGCAAACTAAATATTTCATTGAAAAAGAGAGATACTGTTCTTTACAACTGTATACTTCTTAAATTTTGTGCCTATAATTTACTCTTCTATTATGGTCATTGTGCTGTAGAGTTTTTATATGTAATCTTTCTGAAAAGCGTATCTTGATTTTCTCTTAGTTGCAGCATCCTCGGTGAAAGGATGTGCTCAATAGTATGCTTTGAAATAGCTCTGGTATCTCGAAGTAATTCACTATTGAGAGTAGATGTGCCAAATGCACATCAGATGGAATGAAATAACAACAAAGAGACTTCTATAATTTGTCTCAAGGCACTCTGTCTAAAGAGCACCTGCTTTTACTCTTTTTTGCCCCTGTTCACAGATAAATAAAGAAAACCTAGTAAATGTACAATAGCTGTGACTGATAAATCTTTAGCTTTTCTGTTTCAATTAGGGTCAAATGCATTATAGACATTCATGGAGCGGAAACGTCATGTTAAAATATTCAGTATTTCTAAATTCTCTTTCTCCTTTCACTCTCCAACTAACTATGTCTGCTTTGTTGGGGAAGGAGCTTTTATAGTTGACATGAACAAATCACATAGCATTCTACTATCAATGGGCTCCATATGTACAAATGCTTGAATACTATAGACTTATGTGTCATGGAAACATAGAAACTTACAGCACAAAAGGCCATTTGGCCCAAAATATCTATGCCAGCCAAAAATGAAACCATTTATTTAATTGCCATTTCTCAGCAAAATTCTAACATGTAGCACATAATTTTTTGTGTGTGACATGACTGAATTCTGTTGGATAAAATGTAATCATGATTGGGTGCTTATCCTAGATCATGTATATGGAGACCACAGGGGCTGAACAGTGATGTTGTGCTGGACTAATGAGCCACAGGCCCTGCAGACTGAAGTTGAGGAGTGTTGAGGCATTTTACAACATTATTTTGAAGCAGCATGAGCATACCTGAAATGCTGCCAGGGAAGCTGAGATGCCCGTCTTTGTCCATATAGCTACTTTTTTTAGTGTTCTTTCCCAGTGATTTCTCCCTCCTACCCCAAGGTCTTGTTGGTCTCCCCACTGCTGGTCTTTCTTGACTTCACCACCCACTTTTGTGAACCCTCTTGTTTCCTGGAACCATTCTTGTAAATCTTTTATGCATCGTCTCTAGGATCTTCACATCCTTTCTAAGGTATGATGAACAGAATTGGATGCAAAGTTCCAGTTGTAGCCAGCCAGTGTTTTATAAAGGGAAAACATGTTTGCCTGCTCTTGTACTCTTTGTCTGCATTTATGAATCCTAGCATGCTGTATAATTTACTACGTGCTATCTCAATACCTGTTCCCACTTTGGTCAAAGTTCAAAAAAATTAAAAATAGTCTTCATTAAGACAGAGAATATCATGGCAGCATCTGGATAAACGCAGCATCCTTGCATCACCCCTGATCCCTCTCAACTGCTTCTACTTATCACCTTCCCTTTGTGTATTTGTACATACATGTCTCAGTCTGTTGCACACAACATCATGGGTCTCATGCACAATAGAACATTCCAGCTAGAGCCCATGCATAAAACGAGTGCTGGCACACCCTATGTCACAGTTGGCATGCCTTTTGAAGATTTCTAGGTCATTACTCTAAATGAGCCTTCTAAAACAGTCTTTTCTTTTACATATTTGGCAGTGCTTTCAAGGTTTTCAGTATAGCTGTAAAATCTGTTTTCAAATACACTGTATAAATTATAAATTATTTGGATCCAAAATAAATAGCCAGTTGTAACTAAGGAAGTCACCTAACATGAACCTCATACTTTGGTTTAAATCCTGACATCAGCTATTCACTTGCAGGATTTTCTGTTTCAGAATTGTAACATTCATGTTTATTTACCAATTATGCAGAGCTGTGAATTTGTTCTTCTTCTGAGAAATTTAAAATCATGTGGCTTTAAAAAATTATTAGTACTGTAAGTAGTGATTGAAGGAAGTCTATCTACTAATTCCAGTTTTAACTGTGCCTTTGTGTGGTGTTGCTGAGGGATTACATCTACTTTTTAGATCTAAAATACATTCCAAAAGTTGCATTTTAAAAATAAAATTAGATCCTTCCCACTCCTACTGGTCCACCCAGGTTCTATCTCCCTTTGTTCTCCTCTCCCCTTTCCTTCTGCCCATCACTCACACACCTATCCACCCAGGTTTCTTCTTTCCTGGCCTTCCCTTCCTATCCCCTCCACCATCTGGTTCTTTCTGCCCATCATCCCTCCTATCACCTTCCAGCCTCTGAATCTACCTACCCCCTCTCCTTATCCCACCTGAATCCATCCGCCTATTCTTTTTTCTTATCTGTTTCCACCTATCAGCCACCACCCTCTGCCTCTAAATTCCTCCCTCTCTCATCCCCACATGGCTCCATCTGCCCATCTCTCACCTTCTCCCAGCTCTCAGATACCTCCTTGCACCTACCACTTGACAACAACCCCAGCAGTGATTATCAGACCACTGTCTCCCTACCATCACAAATCTCATAACTTCAGATCTCCCCTCCACAGCAACCAACCTGATAGGTCCCCAACTCCTTACTGCCAGTTTCTATCTCCTACCCAAGATTCACAAACAGGAATGCCCTGATGGGCCTATTGTTTCTACGTGCTCTTGCCCCACTGAACTTATCTCCTCATACCTTGACTCTATGTTGTCCCCCTTTGTCCAGTCCCTTCCCATCTACATCCAGGACACCTCGCATGTCCTCCACCATTTTAGCAACTTTCAATTCACTGGCCCCCACAGCCTCATCTTCACCAGGGACATCAAGTGCCTATACACTTCCATCCTCCATCAGGAAGGCCTTAGGACTCTTCATTTCTTTCTAGAACACAGATCCAACCCATTTCCCTCTATTAACACCTGTCTGGCAGAACTTGTGCTTACCCTGACCAACTTCTCTTTTGATTCCTGCCACTTTCTAAAAATCAAAGGTGAAACCATGGGCATTTGCATGGGCCCCAGCTACACCTGCATTTTCATTGGCTACGTGGAGCAGTCTTTCTTCTACTCTGGCACAGCTTCCCGACTCTTTCTCTACTACATTGATGACTGCATTGGTGCTACCTCCTGCACCTGTGCAGAACTCATTAATTTCATCAACTTCACTACCAACTTCCACCCTGCCCTCAAATTTACTTGGCCCGTTTCCAGCACCTCTCTTCCCTTTCTTGATCTCTCTATCTTCATCTCAGGAGATAGATTATCCACCAACATTTACTACAAACCCGCTAACTCCCACAGCTACCTAGACTACATATCCTCGCACCTTGTGTCTTGTAAGGACGCCATTCCTTTCTCTCAATTCCTCCGTCTCCACCGCATCTGTTCTCAAGATGAGGCCTTCCTCTCCAGGACACCTGAGGTATTCTTCTTTTTCAGAAAATGGGGTTCGCCCCCCACTGTAGTTGATGGAGCCCTCAACTGCATCTCCTTAATTCTGCACTTCTGCTCTGACCCCACTTTCCCCCAGACAGAACAGGGATAAAGCTCTCCTGGCCCTTACCTTCACTCGACCAGCCTACACATCCAGCAAATCATTCTTTGACACTTCCGCCAGCTACAACTTCATCCCACCACCAGCCACACCTTCCTCTCCCCAACCCTTTCTGCTTTCTGCAGAGCCCACTCTCTCCATGACTCCCTGGTTCGCTCATCCTGTGCCCCCCACCCCCCTCAGGCACTTTCCCCTGAAATTGTAGGAGGTGTAACACATGTCCCTGCACCTCCTCCCTCACCACCATCCAGGGCCCTAAACAGCCCTTTCAGGCTTTCAGGTGAGGCAGAGATTCACATGCACCTCCTCCAGTCTTATTATTGCATTCGGTGCTCTCAATGCGGACTCCTCTATATCACTAAGACCAAGCACAGACTCGGCAACCACTTTGCCCAGCACCTGCACTCTGTCCACCTTGGACTTCTGGAGCTCCCGGTTGCCACCATTTTAATTCCCCTCCCAATTCCCACACTGACATGTCTGTCCTCAGCCTCCTCTGTTGCGAGGGTAAGGATAAACTCAAACTTAGGGAACAGCACCTCATATTCCGCCTGGGTAGTCTACAACCCAACAGCATGAACATTGAATTTTCCAATTTCAAGTAAACTGTTCCCCCTCAGTCCCTTTTCTCTCTTCTCCTGATCTACCCAGTTCCTCCTACACCCACCCCACCCCGCATCAAACTGTTTCTTTCCCATCCTCAACTCACTCCATCTGCCCATCACCCACACCTCCCACTGCATCCCATCCCCCTACTATTCCCATCTGCCAACCCACCTCCCTCACTTGGTTCCATGCTCCGCCTTCCTTTCCTATCAGATTCCATCATCAGCAGCCCATTGTTGCCTCCCCCTATCACCTCCCAGTCTTTGTCGCTACCTCCACCCTTCCCTCCTCAATCTGCCCTCCTCACCTGGATCCACCGATTGCTTGCCAGCTCTTGCTCCACCCCTTCCCCGGGCACCTTTCTTCTGTCATCCAGATGAAGGGTTTCGATCCAAGGCATTTCCCTCCACAGATGCTGCCTGACCCACTGAGTTCACCCAGCATTTTGTTTGCTGCACCTCCCTTACTCCTTTCCCTCACTTCTTTATACTGGCTACCTTCCCTCTACACTCTCAGTCCTGCTGCAAGATAATGACCCAAAACGTCAACCATCCCTTTGCCACCACATATGCTGTCTGACCCGCTGAGTTCCTCCAGCAGTTTGTTTTTATCTAAGCATCCAGTTCTTTAAACTGAACAGATGAAAAACTAATTCAATTTTAAAACTTCATTTTCTGTAATGGAAGCCAGTACTATTTAGGATAATTTCTGTATTGCATTATAAGTTACAACACAAGACCACCTAAATTTAGTAATGATGTTCAGAAGCAATTATGGTTTAGCTGATGTTCTGAATAAAGTGCAAAGCTTCCCTGTATTCTTCTTACTCAAACCTTTGCTGCTTGTTAGAACTGCAATAAAATCATTTGACTATATATAAACAGATTAAGAAACAATAGTTTTTATATCTGTCCCAGAATTCTCTACAATACAGAAAGTTGAATGTAGTATTCCACAAAGTAAATCCTCATAAGATACTGTTTCTTTTTAAGAAAAGAAGTAGTAGATTAAGCTGACAGGCAAATGCATCTTAAACCAGTACTTGGCTAAAACCCAAGCTCTGCCTTAAATACTTACTTCACTTGACTGACCAAATTGCATCATGAAATGGCAGAGGAATTTGTAAAAATCTAGAAGCTATTGAATGTTTTGATGTGATTGGGATCAAAAGGTTAATACAGGTATTGAGTACTGTGAGCAACAATCTCTTTTAACTGCAAACATAATTAAGTGGCATCTATATGACAAACGTGTGGTTCAATCAAGCTACTGCATTTCCAGTGTTAATATCCCTGCAGAGAATTCTGCATTAATATAAATTTAGTTTCAAAAGAATGGTAAAACCAAACACAATTCATCTTTGGTTAATGCATTTAAGCGCCAATATAATTTATTAATGACTAATTTTCAACAATTATAATTTGCTAATTTATATTTTTATGATTATTGCCATTAAAAGACATTTTTCCATCACCATCCTCAAATTGTCTTTAATTCTTCCTGCCTCCATTAGCCCTCTCAATGGCCGTCACACCGTTTCTATCCTGATCTCTATATTTTTTAGTTTGTCCCTAATTCTTCTCATTATGGTAGATTAATGGACTGAAGTTCTAGGATAGGAGCACAAAACACTCCCTTTCTTCTTTAAAATAAGAAATGTTCCAGTTGACTCACAATAATTCAGAGTGATGGATATGAGTGCCAGCAAGAATAATTCAAAAATATGGAGAAAGCAAAATACTTTA
Source organism: Pristis pectinata (assembly GCF_009764475.1). Lineage (NCBI taxonomy): Eukaryota > Metazoa > Chordata > Chondrichthyes > Rhinopristiformes > Pristidae > Pristis > Pristis pectinata. The sequence goes on from NC_067432.1 coordinate 1,871,290, forward strand.
AACCACAGTAAAAGCCATCAAATGTTTTGCACAATACTTACCTTGTTTAAAGTACACAGTTATGTTTCTGTTTGCAAGTTATTTCAATGGTGTCTTTTTCCAACATCTCAAGCAGACCAAGTTTCTCAATGTTGAAAACCACATATTTTCATTTACAGTCATATTTATACTGCAGTATGATTTGCTTGGGTACAATGATGTGCTTGAAATGAATTATCAGTTTTAACATACACTTAATGCTCTTTAACTTAATGCACTATTGCACAACCGTAATTAATAGACCATTACTGTTCTAACTGTAGTTAGCATGCTCTTATAGTAGTGAATACATTCCTATTGTATTCTCCGGGGGTAGGCTTTTAAGCCTGGAAGCACTGGCTTTTTAAACTGACTGCAGTCCTTTGAAACCTCACAGAATAAGCCCACACACTGGTAAGTCAGTTGCTTGTTAATTTAAACTCCACTGTATATATCCTCATGAAATATCAAAATATTTCACATCCAACTAATTACTTCTAGATTGTAGTCGCCGTTATTGCACGGGCCAGAGGTGGACAGCTAAACAACAAAGAGCAGCTGCAGCCCACCTGCTCCAGCAATGATTAGATCCAAGCTGGTGTCAGCCTTGCCGTGACATTTAAATACAGCTGTTAATCTAATGAGAACCCATCAAATGAATCCTAACCCTAAAGGAGGCAGACCAGAGGTTTACAAACAAGTTAAGTCCAGATGTTCAGCACAATTATGGACCACAGATGGATTGGTGGTGTGTGTAGGGGTAATGTTAAGGAGCAGCCTGATCCCAAATTATTACTGGGGGTGGGGAGGGAGGTCAAAGGAATATTATGCAGTTTTGATATAAAATCCCATTAAGAACTCATGTACCTCATAAAATCAGTATTTCCACATTAAGAGGGTTACTGCCTGAAACAGAAGTTTCAAATGCCCAGCTACAAGAGTAGTTGACTTGTCGACTAATCTACTGGACCTAATTAAAGCCAAATTTAGTTCTCACAAGCAGAAAATAATGTTGATTAGATGCCAGGAGAACTCCCTCCCCTTAATGATGCAAAGCCATAGGTGAATGTCATGTCCATAAGATAGAGTCAAATAGTTCTACAGCATGGAATAGGCCCTTTGGCCCAACTTGTCCATGCTGACTGTGTTGCCCGGTGAGCTAGTCCCATCTGCCCACATTTGGCCTATAGCCCTCTAAACGTCTCCTATCCATGTACTTATCTAGACGGCTTTCAAATGTGGTTAGAGCATTGTGTACAGTTTTGGTCATAGGAAAGATATTATTAAACTAGAAAGTGCAGAAAAGATTTACCAGGATGTTGCCTGGACTGAGGTTGCCTGGGGGTCTGAGTTACAAAGAGAGGTTGAGTAGACTAGGACTTTATTTCCTGGAGCGTAGGAGATTGGGGGGTGACCTGATAAAGGTATATAAAATCATAAGGGGCATAAACAGAGTGAAAGCACAGAGTCTTTTTCCCAGGGATGGGGTGCTAAAAACAAAACAGCGAGTAGGTTTAAGATCAGAGGCGAGAGATTTCAATACAAAGGACTTCTTCATACAAAGGATGTACCTGGAATGAGCTGCCAGAAATAGTGGTAAATCTTCTCTGCACTCTTTCTAGTTTAATAACATCTTTCCTATGACCAAAACTGTACACAATGCTCCAAGTGCGGCCTCATCAATGTCCTATATAACTGCAACATAACTTCCCCACTCCTATACTCATTGCCCAGTGTGCCAATAGCCTTCTTCACCACCCTGTCTACCTGTGATGCTGCTTTCAGTGAACTATGCACTTGCACTCCTAGGCCCCTCTGTTTCATAACACTCCCCAGGACCCTACCATTCACTGTATGTCCTACCCTGCTTTGATCTCCCAAAATGAAATACTTCACATTTATCTGGATTGAAAACCATTTGCCAATCCTCAGCCCACATACCTAGCAGATCAAGATCCCCCTGTAATTTTTCATAACCTTCTACACTATCACAACACCACCTATTTTAGTATCATCTGCAAACTTACTAACTATGCTTTGCACATTCACATCCAAATCATTTATGTAAATTACAAACACAAAGGTCCCAGCATCGACCCCTGTGGCACACCACTAGACACAGGCTTCCAGTCCAAGAAATAACCCTCGACCATCACCCTCTGCTTCCTACCACCGAGCCAATTATGAATCCAATCCGCTATGTCCCCCTGGATCCCATGTGATCTAACCTTCCAAACGAGCCTGCCACGAGGCACTTTATCAAAGGCCTTGCTAAAGTCCATACAGACAATATCATTGCCCTACCCTCATCTATCCTCTTGGTTACCTCCTTGAAGAACTCCCAGAGATTTGTCAAACACGCATTCCCATGCACAAAGCCATGCTGACTGTCCCGAATCAGACCCTGTCTCTCCAAGTGTTGGCAGATTCTGTCCCTCAGAATCCCCTCCAGCAATTTATCCACCACTGATGTCAGGGTCACTGGCTTGTAGTTTCCTGGCTTGTTTTTGCTACCCTTTTTAAACAATAGTACCACATTAGCCACTCTCCAGTCCTCCAGAACCTCAGCCGTAGCCAGAGATAAAGCAAAAATCTCAGAAAGGGCATCCACAATTATTTCTGTAGCTTCCCACAAGGTCTGAGAATGCACCAGGCCAGACCCTGGGCATTTATCCACCTTAATGCACTTTAAGGCCTCCTAACCCTCCTCCCTGTTAATTCGTATGTGGTCCAAGTAATCACCACTCATTTCCCCAATTTCCTAAGCTTCCATCATTTTCTGCACAGCAAAAACTGAAGAGAAATATTCACTAAAAATCTCTTCCATTTGCTTTCGTTTCACACACAGATGGCCAAACTGACCTTTAAGCAGACCTATTCTCTCCCTAGCTACCCTTTTACTCTTAATATACTTATAGAATCTCTTGGGATTTTGCCTCACCTTGCCTGCCAGATCCCTCTCATATCCTCTTTTTGCCCTCCTAACTTCTCTCTTAAGCGCACCCCTACAATCCTTGTAGTCATCCAAGAGATTCACTAGTTCCCAATTGCTTAAGCACAGTGTATGCCTGTCTTTTTCTTAACCAGAGCCCCAATATCTCTCATCAACCAGGGTTCCTGAGACCTGTCAGCCTTGCCCTTCACCCTAACAGGAACATGCAGGCCCTGAGCTCTTGACATCACACTTTTACAAGCTTCCCACTTGGCAGATGCTCCTTTCCCCACAAACAATCTCACCCAATCAGCCTCTACAAGATCCTGCCTAATGGCTCCAAAATTTGCTCTGCCCCATTTCAGGACTTTAACCTATGGACCGGTCATATCCTTCTCCGTATCTATTTTAAAACTAATAAAATTATAGTCACTGGAGCCAAACTGCTTGCTGACAGCTACTTCCGCCATTTGTCCTATCTCATTCCCCAGGAAGAGGTCCAGTGTTGCACCCTATCTAGTAGCTCCCTCTATATTTTGATAAAGGAAGCTTTCTTAGACACATTTCACAAATTCCACTCCGTCCAAGCCTTTTACACTATGTCAATATTAGGTAAGTTAAAATCTCCCACCAATACTACCCTGTTATGTTTACAGCTAGCTACAATCTCTCTACGTAGCTGCTCCTCCAATTCCCGCTGACTACTTGGGGCCTATAATACAATCCCATCAGAGTGACCATCTCCTTCTTGTTTCTAAGTTCTACCCATATAGCCTCACTGGATGGTCCCTCAAGAATATCCTCTCTAAGGACTGTTGTTATGTCTACTTTCATCAAGAAGGCGACGCCCCTTCCTCTCTTATCTGCACCTTTGTCACCCCTGTAGCACCTGTGTCCTGGAACATTCAGACATTTTTCTGTTAGGGCTATATTATCCCAGTCCCCAGAGCCAATCCACGCCCTGAGTTCATCCGCCTCATCTGTTAAGCCTCTAGCATTGAAATAAATGCAGTTTAAATCAATGGTCTTTCCCCTCTCTTTACTGTACTCCTGTCAATCCCGACGACTAAGCTTGCTCTCATTGGCTACAGTATTACTCCCTGATTTCTCATCAGCCATTCTACTTCTCAGAGCCCCAACCCCTGCCACTCTAGTTTAAACCCTCCCGAGTAGCACGAGCAAATCTCCCAACCAGGATACAGGTCCTCCTCCAGTTCAGGTGCAATCTGTCTCTCTTTTACAGGTCACCCCTACCCCAGAAGAGATCCTAACAATCCAAGAACTTGAATTCCTGCCCCCTGCACCAGCTCTTCAGCCATGCATTCATATGAGCTATCTTTCTATTTCTATCCTCACTAGCACGTGGCACTGGGAGTAATCCAGAGATTACTACTCTTGAGGTCTTGCTTTTTAGATTTTCTCCTAACTCCCTATATTCACTGCGCAGGACCTCATCCCTCTTTCTACTTCTGTCGTTGGTACCAACATGCACCACAACCTCTTGATGCTCACCCTCTCCCTTGAGAATGTTTTTCAGCCAGTCTGAAACGTCCTTGACCCTGGTACCCAGGAGGCAACACACCATTCTGGCGTCTCTTTTGCGGCCACAGAATCTCCCGTCTGTCCCCCTTAACTATCGAGTCTCCTATCACTACTGCTCTGCCTGACTTCTCCCTTCTCGCTGATCCTCAGAGCTGGTCTCAGTGCCACCAACCTGGCTACTGCTGCTGTGTCCAGAAAGGTCATTTCCACACTCCGCTCCCCCCCCCCCCACCACCCTGAGCAGTATCCAAAGGGACATACTTGTTGCTGAGGGGAATGGCCACAGGGGTCCCTGCCCTGTCTGTCTCTTCCCCTTACCTCTCCAGGCAGTCACCCAACTCTCTGCAGTCTGCACATGATCACCTCACTAAAGCTCTTGTCTGTGATTCACTCAGCATCCCGGAAGATCCTAAGAATGTCTAACTCCAGCTCCATTTCCTTAATGCGGTCAGTCAGGAGCTGTAACTGGACGCACTTCCCACAGGTCTAGTCCTCAGGGACACTGGGAGTTTCCCTGATCTCTTACATCCTACATAAGGAGCATACCACTGCCCTAACTGACATCCCAACTGCACTCATTCTAAATAGTAAAGTTAAAAAGGACTTACTAGACCTCACCTGTTTCCTTCCTCTGCTCGGTCTCCTTTCGCCAAAGCCTCACAAGCCAAAGCCTCAGCACTTATTCCTCAAACATTGCACTTAAGAACGCAAACACCACCACTCCTGACAATGGCTGCTCCAAAATGGCCAATCTCCAAAAAGATATTCCAGTACTGAATAATAATTGTCAATTTAGATCTCAAACTCACAATGGCCTGAATCAAAGATAGGTGTAACTACCAACAGATCCAAGCTATCACAGTAGGGCAAATCTACTGAGGTCTCAGACTACTAGTGGATCTTTGCATACAATGTATTTCTGATAATCATCAGCATGTGGCCAGCGATTCCTTCATAAAGATTTCTACACATGAAGGCCCAACTGTGGGAATTACATTGTAAGATCTTTCTGTGACTATCTGAATACTCCAACATGTCTCTAAACAGCTGATTGATATAGGTACATTGAGATTATGCTAATTATTAAAATACATCACTTGAACTCCTGTGTGAAAGTCTGGTTACGGTTAAAAATTTGATCACAAAAAATGACTGAGCAAAGCAAACTGTTTCAACAGACCCTCAGAACAATTTCAAAAAAATATTGATTGACATCTTGTAAACTGCTGAACTACAGGACTGTTGGAATGTGGACTTCTCATGATGGACAACATTGCAAATATCCTCCCATTAGGGAAAGAAACAAAATGTAGGTCAAGTGATGAACAGTCCAGCACTGTACATTTAATTAAAAGTCAACACTTACGGACACAAAAATCTTCACTTTCATAGTATCCAGGGCAGCACTGTGATCTTCTTCTGTACATTGTCCTTAGGCCTCGACGATAAGCTGTTTTGTAGCTGATTCTGTAGGAAATATTTACTTGTGAAATTTTTGGCATTTAAAGATTTACGTAACTCACACAGAATAGATTTCTGTAAATAGATATTATAATATTCACAAATAAATATATTGTTTTTGAAGATTCTAACAACTGAATTAAAATATACTGGGCAATTCACACTGGTAAAGTTCTGTAGTAAAAACTGCAGTTATGGTAAATCAACAGAAAGGTCTTATCACATCTGTTTAACACATCTTTTTATTTATATATTTAATAGAAGTATATTGAAGTATTAAAATAGTTAAACTAGTTAATAATGTAAGCAAAATAATCTGGAAGTATGAAAATTAATACAACAATAAGTCAATTTCTAACACAAAGTTGGTATATGGATGTATGGTAGGCCTGACTCTCTTTATATTCCCCTGTAAGTTTCCAACAATTCACAATTGCCAGAAGTCCAAAATGGTAAACAATTAGATGACACATACCGAAACTGGATCAGGCCCAGAAATTAAAGATTCCTGACAGTGAAAGCATTTTCCAATCTATGATGCTAGGAAATTGCTATTATTGTATTGTGAAATTTATTCAGAAGGGGGTACTGGGAAACAAATCAATAGACAGATAATAATTAAGTTATATCATTTGTTTTGAGGTGGCTATAGGAGTGTATCTACATATAAAGCCTGTAATTTCTTGATAAAGTTAATCGTTATAATGCAGAAATTACATAGTTCAAAATGGTTCAGAGTTTTTGATAGCTTGTTGAAATCAACAATTATCTTTGAACTTTTATTAAGTAAATTTATCAAGAGATATAGATGATATCATGACAATCCTCTCCTGATTTATGACCATGACCTGAACTAACTGATGAGATTACTACCTTGGGCCATTCTCATGCATGCACTAATTTTTAAGAATTATATGCTATGGCATTATTTAAAGATTCAAGATCAGCATCAAACACCACAATAGCTGTCAATAACAAGAAGTACATTGGTAAACAACTAAATTACTTCAGAAATATTAATCTTTGATCTTTATAATTAATGTTTACCCTATTTCAAACCAACCTGTGTCTGGTACATTTAAACCAATTAAGAATATCAGTGCATCTAGTATAGTAGACCTGGTCAAAGGGATGGGCATAGGATTCCTGAACTGTGACAGCATAACTGAAAAACAAAACACAGTAAATAATTTTAATGCTCAAGTCATCTGATAATGAGAACTGAAAAGAAAATACAATCTTATATAATGACTACAAGGCCAGTTACTAATCTTCTAAAAGTATGAATAGCAATTGTTTTCATTTACACATCACTTTCTACCAAAAAGAACATATATACAAGTTTTGAAATTTATGGAAATATTAAAATATAATTTACTTCAAATATTATAGGCAACCATCCATAAATCAGGAATTTGTTGTCAATACATAAAAATAGAAATTAGTTACATTTTAAATATTGTTCCATCAATGCAAGTTCTCAGGTCACATCTCAATATAGTGTTTGCTTATTTTGTTTTCTGATTACTCATTGTGCTATAATTTTGAATGTTTTGTTATGTGCTGTGTGCATCTTCACTCATGGTCAAGAGGAGGAAAAAACCTTTAAGAACCAGCCAATGCTTAATTGTAACCGACTCATTAAAACATGATGAGAAGAAACTTGCTCTGAAGTCACTCAGTCATTGTAATTGATCTTATCTGGCCAGTTAAATGCCTGATTACACCTAAGAATTCTACAATCAAGAGTCAAATTTGTAAATTTGTAAATGTGCCCTCATGATGTGAAACTTTCCCCACTTGAAAGGCCTACCACAAAATTACAGCCCTAGTTCTCATGGTTTTCCTCCAATACCAACCATATTTCCCAATGTTTCTATGGATATTCCCTGCTGAGAATGAAGGGCAAGGACTCAAACTTACTGTCAGAAATGGGAATGTGAGTTACTCCATGGACATATTGATGGAGAAACATGAAAAAATACATGATAGAACACAGAACAGTACAGCATAGGAACAGGACCTTCTGCCCACAATCTCTGTGCCTACCATGATGCCAATTTAAACCAATCCCATCTACCTGCACATGGTCTATATCCCTCTATTCCCTGCCTGTTCATGTGCCTGTCTAAATGCCTCTTAAATGTTGCTGTCATATCTGCTTCAACCACCTCTCCTGACAGAGCATTCCAGGCACCTACCACTCCTTGTGGAAGATCTTGCCTTGCACTTCTCTTTTAAACGTTCCCCCTAGTATTTTTCCTCTAGTATTTGACATTTCCATACCGAAAAAAAGATTCTGACTATCTACCCTATCTATACCTCTCATAATTTTATATACTTCTATCGTCACCCCTCAGCCTCCAATGCTCCAGAGGAAACAATCTAAGTTTGTCCAACCTTTCCTTACAGCTAATACACTTTAATCCAGGCAACATCCTGACGAACCTCTTTTGCACCCTCTCTAAAGCCTCCACATCCTCCCTAACTTTTATACTCAATGCTGACTAATAAAGGTAAATATACTGTACACTTCTTTACCACCCTATCTACTTGTATTGTCATGTTCAGGGAGCCGTGGACTTGTATCCCAAGATCCCTCTGTACATCAATGCTCCTTGGGGTCCCGTACACATTTAATATATACTTCTCTCTTACAAATGACCTCACAAAATGCAACACCTCAGATTTAACCAGTTAAACTCCATCTACCATTTCTCTACCATGTTTCCAACTGGTTTATATCCTGCTGAATCCTTTGACAACCTTCCTTATTATTTGTAACTCCATCAATTTTGTGTTGCCTACAAACTTACTGATCAGGCCACATTCATTTTTGTCCAAATCATTTATATATATCACAAACAACAGAGGTCCCAGCACCGATCCCTGCAGAACACCACTGGTCACAGTGCTCCAGTCAGATTAACACCCCTCTACCACTACCCTCTGTCCTATGACCAAGCTAACTTTGAATCTAATCTACCAAGTCCCCATGGATACCACGTGCCTTAATTTTCTGAATCAGCCTACCACGATGGACCTTGTCGAAAGCTTTATTTAAGTCCATGTATACAACATTCACTGCCCTACCTTCATCAATCATCTTTGTCACCTCTTCAAAAGAACTCAATCGTTTTTAAGACATGACTTCCCTCAACATGTTGACTATCCCCAATATGTCCATGCTTTTCTAGATGTGTTTAAATCCTACCCCAAAGAATACTCTCCAATAATTTCCTACCACTGAAGTAAGTCTTACCAGTCTATAATTTCCTGGTTTGTCCCTATTGTCTAACTTAACAAAGGAAAAACATTGGCTATTCTCCAATCCTCCGGGACCTTGCCTGTGGCTAAAGAGAATACAGCGATTTCTATCAAGGTCCCAGAAATCTCCCCTGTTGCCTCTCTCAATAACCTGGGATAGATCCCATCAGCCCTGGGGATATATCCACCTTAATGTTCTTCAAAAGACCCAATACCTCCTCCTTCTTGATATCAACATGCCCTAGAATATTAGCATATCCCTCCCTGATTTCACTTTCCCCCATTCCTTCTCCTTGGTGAATACCAGAGCAAAGGACTCATTTAGTATCTCAACCACTTCGTCTGGCTCCTTGCATAAATTCGCTCTTTTATTCTACTCCCTCCCTAGTTACCCACTTGTTTTTAATGTATTTATAAAATATCTTGGAATTTTCCTTAATCCTACTCACCAAGGATATTAAGTCCTTTCCTGCTTCATTTATATTCCTCAAGGACCCCGTCCCATTTCAGCTTCCTAAAACTTATACATTTTTCCTTTTCCTTTTTGATGGAATTTACAACATCTCGTCATCCAAGGTTCCCGAACCTTGTCCTCCTTCTTTGTCTTCCTCACAGGAACCTGTTGGTCCTGAGTTCTGACCAGCTGGCCTTCAAACAACTCCCACATGTCAGATGTGAACTTACCCAATAACAGCTACTCCCTATCTACTTCCCCCAGCAACTGCCTTCCCCCCAATTTAGCACTTTACCCTGAGTGGGGGAGGCAGAGGAGCACGAGCTGGCAGGTGATAGCCCCCACATACCTACCTTCCCCTTTCACCTGGACTCACATATCACTTGCCAATTCGTGCTCCTCCTCCTCCCTCTACCCTTTTATTCTGGCTTCTGCCCTCTTCCTTTCCAGTCTTGATGAAGGGTCTCGGCCCTAAACATCGACTGTTCATTTCCCTCCATAGATTCTGCCTGACTGCTGAGTTCCTCCAGCATTTTGTGTGTGTTGGAGCCTAACCACCTTGTTGTTGTATTCAGTGCCCTGACTAATGGAGGCCAGTATGCCATATGCCTTTTTAACCACATTATTTACTTGCTCTGGCACCTTCAATGATCTTTAGACTTGCACACCAAGATTCCTTTGTTCCTTCATACTCCCCAGGACCCTACCATTCATGTAGTATGTTGAAGGTGCATTGGTACTCCCAAAATGCATCATGTCACATTAACCTGGATTAAACTCCACCTGCAATTTCACTTTTACATCGATATCACCCTGTAGCCTAAAACTAATCTCCACACTGTCAACAGTTCTACCAGTCTTCATGTCATCTGCAAACTGATTGATCATGCCTCCTACATCCACATCCACATCCAAATCATTCACATATATTACAAACGAAAACAGGCATCCAATCACAAAAGCAACCTTCTACTTTCACCCTCAATCTCCTATCACCAAGATAATTTTGGATCCAATTTACCAACTTGCCCTGGATCCCATGTCTCTAAACTTTTGGACCAATCTCCCAAGTGGGACTTTGGGAGATGCAGGGTTTTGACCTGAAAGGTCGACAATTCCTTTCGTTCCACAGATACTGCTCGACCTGCTGAGTTCCTCCAGCAGATTGCTTGGGACTTTGTAAAAAGTCCTTACTGAAGTGCAGGTAAACCACAGCTACTGCACTGCCCTCGTCAATAAATCTTGTGGCCTCTTCAAAGAATTCATTCAGCTTGATCAGACAAAATGTGCCCTTGACAAAGCCATGCTGGTAGTCTCTGATTAGTTTCTGCCTTTCCAAGTGACCCTGTTCCTCAGAATTGTTTCCAATAACTTCCCATGATCCAGCCTGCAGCCTTCTTGAAATGGGGGACCATGTTTGCTGTCCTCACAGGAACGGTAGTGTAGCGGTTAGCCTAACACTATTACAACGCCAGCGACCCAGGTTCAATTCCTGCCACTGTCTGTAAGGAGTCTGTACGTTCTCCCTGTGACTGCGTGGGTTTCCTCCAGGTGCTCCAGTTTCCTCCCACACTCCAAAGACGTATGGGTTAGGAAGTTGTGGGCATGCTATGTTGGTGCCGGAAGCGTGGCGACACTTGTGGGCTGCCCCCAGAACACTCTACGCAAAGATGCATTTCACTGTGTGTTTCGTTGTACATGTGACTAATAAAGATCTTATCTTATCTTATCTGGTACCTCACTTGTGACAATCAAAGATTTAAAAATCTCAACCAGGGTCCCACAAACTCTTCCCTTCCCTCTCATTGCAACCTGGAATAAATCTCATCCAGCCCCAGAGATTCATCCAACTTTAAGCCCACCAAGTCATCAAGAACCTCCTCTTTATTTATGGAGGTACACTCACCAATTTTTATCAATACACCATAGAAAGCATCCTATCTGGATGCATCACAGCTTGGTATGACAACTGCACTGCCCAAGACCACAAGATACTGCAAAGAGTTGTGGACACAGCTCAGCATATCACGGAAACCATCCTCCACTCCATGGACTCTGTCTATACTTTCTCGCTGCCTCAGTAAAGCAGCCAACATAATCAAAGACCCCACCCAGCCCAGCCATTCTCTCTTCCTCCCCTCTCCCATTGGGCAGAAGATATAGAAGCCTGAAAGCACATACCACCAGGCTCAGGGACAGCTTCTATCCTGCTGTAAGACTATTGAACAGTTCCCTAGTCAATAAGATGGACTCTTGACCTCACAATCTACCTTGTTATGACCACGCACCTTATTTGTCTACCTGCACTGCACTTTCTCTGCAGCTGCGACCTTGTACTACCTCAATGCACTGTGTAATGAATTGATCTGTATGAACCGTATGCAAGACAAGTTTTTCAATGTACCTCAGTAGAAGTGACAATAATAAACCAATTCCAATTCCACCTTCCCATTTGCTGAATCCTCAACTACAATGAATACCAATGAAAAATATTCATTTAGGACCTCACCCATGCTTCTGGTTCCATATAAAGATTGTCCATGTTGTCCCTAATGGGCATACTTTTCCCCTGATTATTCTTTTGCCCTTAAATATACTTATAAAACACCTTGGATTTACCTTAACCCTATCCGCTAGTGAAATCTTATGACCCCTCTTTGCCTTCCTAATTTCCTCTTTAAGTGCATCCTTACACTACGGATACTCTTGATGAGCCTCCCCCATCTTTAGTTCTTAATACCTGCAAAGTGCTTCCTTTTTTCTCTATCCAGCCTACAGGGTTTTGCAGGAGTTTCCCACATTAGTTCAGGAAATTATGAAAATTAGCCTTCTTATGACAGTACCCTCTTCCTGCAACCACACAATGAGATAGTGTTCAAAATAGCTTAACAAGATCTAAGCTTATCTTTCTGACTCCTTTCCAGTCCAGGCCCTACCAGCTAATGGTGTAAATGGCTCGACCAAATTTGACTGGAGTAAGCTCTGAGCAAGTCCATCTAGTTCAAGGGTATGCTAAACAACAAAAGAATGTTACAATCTGAAACATACTATTAGGAAGACTGGAGGCCAGCAGAATCAGATCACCTTATCCGAGCTATCTGCTAATTATTCAAAAATATACAAAGTCTATTGCCATTTGAAGAGGAAATATCCTGTTTTCTACTCTGCTTCATCAGAACTGTGGCTGAGATCAAGAATCGTGTGCAAACCTTGCAATTTTCAATTGGGGCACTCCACTGTCTATTTCTATAAATCATTTGATTCTGAATGAAATTCCAAGTTTGTTACATTGTAGATGCTATTATATAAGCATGTTGGAATTAAACATTTCTTTGAGGGAATCAGACACATGGTTGTAACTGTTTAATAATCATCATTTATTCCCAAAGGGCAATAAAGGCCACTCACTGCTGGCCCCCATTGCAATGTGATTTATTAACGTCTACTTGACAAAGTCATCATGTGATATACAGCAAATCAATACCAGTATTTAATCTAGCTTTTCTCTTGATTAGAATGTTGCACTCATACCAATTTGCCCAATCAATAGTTAGAGATGCGCTTTTGGTTTGCAAATGCTTTATTTAAAAAAAGTAGGAAGGTTTGGCTGCTTGATTAACCTCAACAATCATTCTAATAATTAATGTGTTGCTACTTTAACAAGCTTCTTTTAAATGACCTAGTTTTTTTTATTTTAATAGTATGTACCTCATGCTCTGCATTTTATTATTTGTGGGCTCTTCTGCTTTTTTCCTCTATTTTTTCAAATAACTGTTTTAACTACAAAATCAGAATACTAATTTTTGTTTGATGGGAACATCTACCCACCTAAACAAAACTGAATTATGTCTTAACAACAGTTTTTTTAATCTAACATAATCACTCCTTTTAAAACAAAAGATGAATTCCCAAATTTATAAATAATGAATATTGCAACTTAGATTTATTAAATGCAACGTCAAATAAAAGACTGTTTCCATCTAAAGTTTCTCATATTCCACGTTAGACAATTGAATTTGTCACTTTAAAAGTAGATTAATATTTTTGATTTTTAAGTCCACTTCAAATTCTTACTCATTGTACTCCATGTACAGTCCCCAATTAATGTTGTACTTCCTTTCTTTGTAGCACAACAATCTTGTTTTATAAATGATTGTATTTTAACCACAGATTAATTACAGATACATTCATCAGTCCTATAAGTTTATTTTATTTATACAGTTAGTAATCCTTTTGGTTGTGATTTAAGAAACACAACTGCTCATCTGTGAAAAAATAATATTGATATTAAATTTAATTTGTTCCAGAACCTTAGAGATCTGCAAAATAATGCAATGGAGATTATTGTAGCACTTGCTGATGAGTGAGATAGAGCAAAAAGTATCAGATTACTAACACAAGACAGATTGAAAGGGATACTGGGTAACGCCACTTGCCAAATACAGGTGTGTTATCATGACGAGGTAACTGATCGTTAAGCTACCTGTGTTAAGCTGGTAATCAAAATTATCTTTACAGTAGAAACAAGAAGCTAAGCTAATATGATATGAATATAATAAAAACTGTTTTATATACTGGGCATGGTTGAGTATTGACATGAAAATTTCTCCTGCATAATGTTACCCAATTTTCGGTGAAATTTAAAAGATGTTTTTGTAACACCACTTTTATCCCACCTATCTACTTCCTTCTTAAAGGTACTAAAGTCTGGCAAGAAATAGTGCTCCACCTTTCATGAGAAAATGTCATCACAATCTTTCTAGAATACTGTACATTTTACAAGGAAGCTCACTATCAACATATTTTAATGTTTTTCCAAAAGTAAATGTGGATTTTCTTTTGCATAGAAACAAGCATCAGGCTTGATTTGCAATACCCACAGATTACTTATCCTTTATATTTTTAACCACTTCCCTGATATTTCAACGAAAACATAACAAGATGAGGCAAAAACTTCCTCATTCAATCACCTTCAAAAATAGGTTTATAATTGATTATTAATGTGTCTACTAAGTTCTTCAATTTTATGAATAAAAACTTAATTTCACATAAAAGTCCATGAAGGAAAAGAAGCAGGAATGAACAAAAAAGGATTGCATTTACCTTTCCCAGTGGCTGCACACATTAGGATCATCAGGATTTAGACACCATACCACTCTTTCAAGGTAACAAATTAACAACACCCATTGGCACCAACTCAAGGCAGCACAAACCATTCTCTCAAGTCTAAAGAAAACAAGGAATTGATTAAAAATTCAATATGTGACCCTTAAGTCCAGGACACATGCAAATTAATACTTCATTAAAAGAACTTCCATCAATGTGGAATATTCACCTGGTTTCCACTCAGAATTTCCAGGTGGGGAAAATGTACACAGGCATTCAGCTTGTGAAGAAGTAAGAATTCACAGTACATTAGAGCTCAGGAGAGTTCCATGTTGGCCCATAGTCATCAAATATATAATATTTTCAACTGTCACTATCCTGCTTGGTTATCACTTACGATGACCCTTATGAAATTTAGCTGTACAGGTTATGAATGCCCAACTTATGGACACCCCATATATACAAACAAGCATACAAGCATTTGGGAGACCAGCAGGATGGATCTGCTAGTTGCTGCAGGGCTGCAGGCATTTCTGCTGAGTGGGAGCTAAGTTCATGGCAATATCGTTGCATTTTGCACAGAAACCTAAATGGTTGAGTTAAACACCCCGTTTTAACTACACATTGTCCTTTGTTGGCCTATGTTTTTATATAAATATATTGGCTGGTGGCCACTAGCTCAGGTAGGCAATTTGGTCGGCACAGACAGTTTGGGTCGAAGGACCTGTTTCTGTGCTGTATAACTCTATGGCTATATTTTAATCTTTAATTTAGCAATTAATTCCAATCACGGGAAACCACAACTAAGCTCAGATTTTTTTTCCCTTGATGCCTTCAGATTTGTCCTTTTTATCTAAATTCAGTGTAAGCTTTCCTCCATGTACAGGTTTCCCCCAGGTTATGACAGGCTTCCATTCCTGAGAACTGTTTGTAACCCTGAGCTAGTCCCATATCCCTGCGTTTGGCCCATATCCCTCTAAACCTTTCCTATCCATGTACGTGTCACAAGTTGCAATTGTTAAAAATGTTTCGTTCGATGTGACACTGGATGGATGCCTTTCAACATCTTCAGGAAATGAGGGAAGGAAATGAGAATCATTTTCAAAAAAGAAAATATGGATTTTGTATAGAAACTAGTATCAGGCTTGATTTTCAGTACCCATTGATTTGTCATATTTTGTATCCTTATCAGCTTCACTGATATTCCAATAAATACACACTTCAATACTCCCACTTAATCTGTTTGCTGCACATCATCCCAGCATATCTACTTCAATGAGACTACTTCACATATCGGGCTCCTGTGGAGCACTGAAATTGCAGAATTGCTAGAAATCAATAAAACATTTGCATGAAAATCAAAAAAACTGCAGATGCTGGAAATCTGAAATTGAAACAGAAAATTCTGGAAACATCAGATCAGGCATCATCTGTGGAAAGAGAAACTGAAAATGCTTCAGATCAAAAACTCTTCATCAGAGCTAGAAAAGAGAAAAAACAAGTTAGTGCTAAGTTGCAGTGAGGGTGGCAAGGGATAGAAGGACTCTGATTGGGTGAAGCCAGCTTTGCCATTGGGATAAGCTATAAATGAAGTCACCTCGTTGATAGATTTACAAGGGCCATTAGGAAGAGAAAACAAAACAAGGAAACGCAAAAGCTATGGAATGAACACAGTCAGACACAGAAACAAAGTAATGTAAAAGCTGTGAAATACAAAGCTGTACAAAATATTCAAAAGGTCAGGCTATGTCAATGGAAAATACATCTGAGCCAGTATTAAAGATAGATGACCAAACAGCTGGAGCATAGATCATAGAAGAGTACAGCACAGGGTCAGGCCCTCAGCCCACCATGTCTGCACTGACCATGATGCCAAATTAAACTAATCCCATCTGTCTACACATGGTCTGTATCACTCTATTTTCTGCCTGCCTGCCTAAATACCTCTCAAATATTGCTATCATAACTGCTTCCACCTCCTCCCCGGCAGCACATTCCAGGCATCTACCACTCTCTGTGAGTTGCAATTGTAGGGAGAAACCAGAGGCACGTCCACTGTGACAGGCAATTATTTATATATATAAATAAATTATTGGACTCTTGTGGCTTAATTAATGGTAAAACAGGCATTAGGACAATTGTGAAGACCTGCTTCTACATGAGTGACTCATGCCGTCTGTGGGCCAAGTGTGCATACCTCAAAATCTTAGGTGTTATATCCACTCATGCATTAGACACCATCATGCATATCCAGACTCTACATATTAACATGTCAGAAGCATGGAGGAACTAGAAGGAAAATTATAGACTTTGTGGAACACTCAATAAGTCTGCATTTTTCATTTGTGATTTTTTTTAAATTGAAGTTGAAAGTTTTTGCACAAACATGTACTAAATGATTATTTTTTGTCAGAAGAAGTAGTGTCATATTTTCATTTGATTACTTTACCAAATGGTATCTTGTTAATTTGTGAGTTATTTGTGTTCACTGACAATCTTTGATATTTGAATGAACAATGTAATGATATTGTTATACTGATGGTCTAAGATAATATTTGTATCTTTAATGCAAATTTTTCAATACATTTAAGGCAGGTTCATAGAATAAAATCAGAACTGATATTTCCAATATTTAGATCTGAATTATATGTAGATGACAGCTTTATCTTTGAAATGAATTTGAATAACTTTAATTAAGAAAAATTGGTAGCAGGAGTTCTTAAAGGCCTGCTGTCAGTCTATAGGATGTGATAAGAAAGAAATGGTTCCACTGAGGAAGCACTGCTTTACTTGATGGAGCAGCTTTAGTATTCTTGCTTCAGGACAAATTCTAACACATTGAAAGCATATCTTCCTTTTGTTTTGGCTTTTATCTGAAATATATAAATGCTTAAGGCAAATTAATGTAGAAGGTAGATGATTGGCATTCTTTTGGAAATGTGGTAGTGCAACTTACCAATGATTATAATCCCTTATACATAGACATTTTGAGATGTTGATTTTGCAAATTACTTTTAATACTATAGAATCCTTCCGATTCTATAAACATTCCAAAGTTTTCCAGGTGCTTCAGTCCATGGGAGAGAGAATGTTCTCTGTCAGGGTAGAGTATTATGTGTGTATTGAGGCACAGGATAAACTGCCACTAATAAGATATTATGCACTGAAATAACATTTTAAAATTGCAGTTTAAAATTTTATATATTGTCCAAAGTATAATTCAGTTTGAAAATTAATTTGAGTTTGCAATATTTAATATCTTTTAAGATCTATTATCAGTTCCTCAATAACAATGCTAAAATCTTAAAAAAAGGCAATAATTGTTTGATTGTAATTTACAGTAATTACTGCTTTTGGTTAAAAGTTATTTAGCAGCTGTGTAAGATATATTGCTAAATTGTGTTGAAATTTTCCACAATTGGTGAATGTTTTGTAGCTGCTCTGTAGGGGTGCTAGGCTTCTCATGATAGGGGTGAGACTTTTATTCGAAGGACCCTCTAATAAAATAGCAGTCTTATAATTTGTTCAATTGTGGACAGTTGCGAGGGCCCATTCTTAACTTTAAGGCCGGAAGGTGCAATCCTTGCTCCACAACCCTCCCCTGCCGTCCACCTCATGCTAACTCTCCTGCTTAAGACCTAAGATATAGTTCACAGATCACTCAAATCCTCACTCATTTGAGCAATGCACCATTAAGCTGAAACCATTGAAAATAGTTGTAGTGAGTCATGTCATTAAACAAATTAGGGATTAATTTTTTGATGTTTTACATTGGACCCAATGAGGAGGCAGAAGATATCATAGATAGAAATTTCAGGGAAGTAGACACACAACAAGATCAGCCAGATAGATGGGTGACTGCCAGGAAGGGCAGGCGGGTAGTGCAGGAGTCCCCTGTGGCTTTTCCCCTAACAGGTATCAGGCTTTGGATATTTTTGAGGAATGAATGGCCTCTTAGGTGATAGGAGAAGCAGCCAAATCAGTGTGACCACAACTGGCTCTGTTGTACAGCAGGGAAGGTCAAAGTCTAGGCGAGCAGTAGTGATAAGGCACTCAATAGTCAGGGGCAATGATAGGCAATTCTATGGCTGCGAGCAAGACTCCAAGATGGTATGCTACCTCCCTGGTGCCAGAGTCAAGGATGTATCTGAGCAGATACAGGACATTCTGAGAGGGTGCACCAGTCAGAGGTTGTGGTCTATATTGGTAGTAACGACATAGGTAGGAAGAGTAGTGAGGTCATGGACGGTATCCAGATTACAGAAGAGGAGATGCTGGCTGTCTTGAGGCAAATGAAGGTGGATAAATCCCCAGGGTCAGACAAGGTGTCCCCTCTGACCTTGTGGGAGGCTAGTGCAGAAATTACAGGGGCCCTGATAGAGATATTTAAAACGTCCTTAGCCAGGTGAGGTGCCAGAGGACTGGAGGATAGCTAATGCTGTTCTGCTGTTCAAGAAAGGCTTTGAGGGTAAGCCAGGAAATTATAGGCTAGTGAGCCTTACATCAGTTGTGGGTAAATTATTGGAAGGTATTCTAAGGGACTGGATAGATAAGTATCTGGATAAACAGGGCCTGATTAGGGATAGTCAACATGGATTTGTGCGTGGTAGGTCATAAGAACATGAGAAATAGGAGCAGGAGGAGGCCATCTGGCCCATCGAGCCTGCTCCGCCATTCAATAAGATCATAGCTGATCTGGCTGTGGACTCAGATCCACCTACCTGCCTTTTCCCCATAACCCTTAATTCCCCTACTATGCAATTATCTATCTAACTGTGTCTTAAATATATTTAATGATGTAGCCTCCACTGCTTCCCTGGGCAGAGAATTCCACAGATTCACTGCTCTCTGGGAAAAGCAGTTTCTCTTCATCTCTGTCCTAAATCTATTCCCCCGAATCTTGAGGCTATGCCCTCTAGTTCTAGTCTCATGTACCAGTGGAAGTAACCTTCCTGCCTCTATCTTATATAACCCTTGCATAAAATCTCCTCTCATTCTTCTGAATTCCAGCAAGTATAGTCCCAGGTGACTCAATCTCTCCTCACAGGCTAACCCCTTCATCTCCCGAATCAATCTGGTGAACCTCCTCTGCACTGTCTCGAAAGCCAGTATATCCTTCCTTAAGTAAGGAGACCAGAACCGCACACAGTACTCCAGATACGGCTTCATCAGTTCCCTGGACAGTTCAGCATAACCTCCCTGCTCTTAAATTCAATCCCTCTAGCAATGAAGGCCATTTACCTTCTTGATAACCTTGCTAACCAACCTTTTGTGATTCATGCACAAGCACTCCCAAGCACCTCTGCACAACAGCATGCTGCAGTCTTTCACCATTTAAATAATAATCTGATCTCCTATTTTTCCTTCCAAAGTGGATGACCTCGCATTTACCAACATGGCACTCCATCTGCCTGACCCTTGCCCACTCACTTAACCCATCTATATACTGTATCTCTGCAGACTCTCCACATCCTCTGCACAATTTACTTTTACACTCAACTTAGTGTCACCAGCAAACTTAGATATGCTACACTTGGTCCCCTCTTCTAAATCATTAATGTATATTGTGAACAGTTGCAGGCCCAGCACCAACTCCTGCAGCACCCTGCTCACCACTGATAGCCAACCAGAGAAACACCCATTTATCACAACTCTCTGCCTTCTATTAGTTAATCAATCCTCTATCCATGCTAAGATATTACTCCCAACTCCATGCTTCCTTATCTTATGGATGTATTTTATGCGGCACCTTATCAAACGCCTTCTGGAAATCCAAGTATCCTGTTCTCCTCTATCCACTGCGCTCATTATATCCTCAAAGAACTCCAGTAAGTTGTCAAACAGGACCTGCCCTTCCTGAATCCATGCTGTGTCTGCCTGATGGAACCACTTCTATCCAGATGTCTCACTATTTCTTCCTTAATGATAGCTTCAAGCATTTTCCTGACTACAGACGTTAAGTTAACTGGCCTATAGTTACCCACCTTTTGCCTACATCCTTTTTAAAAAATGGCATGACATTCGCTGTCTTCCAATCCGCCAGGACCTGTCCAGAGAATTTTAGGAAATTATCACAAACACCTCTACTATAACTTCCACCATTTCTTTCAGTACCCTGGGATGCATTCCATCAGGACTGGGGACTTGTCTACCTTTAGGCCCACTAGTTTGCTCATCACTACCTCTCTAGTGACAGCGATTGTATCGAGGACCTCACCTCCCATCGCATCCATAACATCTCTCTTTGGCATGTTAGATGTGTCCTCCACCATGAAGGCCTGCACAAAATAGTCGTTCAAGGCCTTGGCCATTACCCAATATTAATTCCCCCTTCTCATCTTCCAAGGGACCTACATTCACTTTAGCCACCCTTTTCCATTTTATATAATTATAAAAACTTTTACTATCTGTTTTTATATTTTGTGCTCGTTTACTTTCATAATCTACCTTCTCTTCCCTTATTGCTTGCTTAGTCGTTCTTTGTTGCTTTTTAAAGTTTTCCCAATCTTCCAGTTTTCCACTACTTTTGGTGACTTTGAATGCATGAGCTTTTAGCTTGATGCTTTCTTTTAGTTCCTTGGTTATCCAAGGCTGGCTCTCCTCACCCTTACTCTCCTTGCTTTTAACTGGAATATACTTTTGTTGAACACCATGAAAAATCTCTTTGAAAATCTTCCACGGTTCCTCAACTGTTCCTCCATATAGCCTGTGTTTCCAGTCTACGCTAGCCAACTCCTCCTCACCCCATTGTAGTCTCCCTTGCTTAGGCATAATACACTGGTTTTAGATCGAACTATTGCACCCTCCATTTGTATGAGAAATTCAATCATACTGTGATCACTCTTTCCAAGAGGATGCCTAACTACAATGTTAAGGATCGTTAATTTTACCTGTCTCATTGCACAGGACCCGATCTAAGATAGCACTTTCCCTTATAGGTTCACTAACATGCTATCACGGATGCATTCTATGAAGTCCTCCTCAAGACTGCCTTGACCAACTTGATTTACCTAATCTATGTGGAAGTTAAAGTCCCCCATGACAACTGCAGTTCCATTCTTACATGCATCAAATATTTGGTTTATTGCCTGTGCCACTGTCATGTTATTATTTGGTGGCCTATAGACAACACCCACCAGTGATTTTTTTCCCTTTACTATTCCTAATTTCCACCCAGATGGACTTAACATTCTGCTCCTTACATCTTATATTGTCTCTCACTATCACCTTGATTAGTTAAGAATGCTACCCCACCTCCTTACCTTCCTGCCTATCCTTCCGTATCACCTGATATCCTTGGATATTTAATTCCCACTCAACTCCACGCTGCAACCATGTTTCTGTAATGGCCACTAAATCATACCCCTTTGTACTGATTTGTGCCACAAGTTCACTGACTTTGTTTCAAATACTACGAGCATTCAGATAAAGTGCCCTTAGACTCATTGTCCTTTGAGAATCCAGTAACCTTTGTGTCCTTTACATTTGACTTTTCTGTACTCCACTCTTACTTTTCTCTTTTCTAAATTTTGCTCTGGTCTCTGCTTTGCTTCCCTGTCTTTCTGCATGATTCCCATCCCCCTGCCATATCAGTTTAAACCCTCATGTCTAACCAATCTTATAGAGTTCTTCGAGGAGGTCACCAAGAAGGTCAATGAGGGAAGGGTGGTAGACGTTGTCTACACAGACTTTAGCAAGACCTTTGATAATGTCCCGCATAGGAAGCTGCTCCAGAAGGTTAAGTCGCTTGGCATTCAGGGTGAAATAGCCAACTGGATTCAACACTGGATTAGTGGGAGAAGCCAGAGAGTGGTCGTAGGTGGTTGTCTCTCTGACTGGAGGCCTGTGACTAGTTGTGTGCCACAGGGATCAGTGCTGAGTCTGTTGTTGTTTATCATCTATATTAATTATTTAGGTGATAATATGGTAAACTGGATCAGCAAATTTGCAGGTGACACCAAGATTGCGGGCCTAGTGGACAGCAAGGAAGGCTATTAAAACCTGCAGCATGATCTTGACCAGCTAGGAAAATGGGCTAAAAAATGGCAGATGGAATTTAATGCAGACAAGTGTGAGGTGTTGCACTTTGGGAGGACAAACCAGGGTAAGTCTTACATGGTGAATGGTAGGGCTCTGAGATGTGTGGTAGAACAAAGGGACCTGGGAATACAGATCCATAGTTCCTTGAAAGTGGCGTCACAGGTAGATACGGTTGTAAAAAGAGCTTTTGGCACTTTGGCCTTCATAAATCAGGGCATTGAGTACAGGAGTTGGGATGTTATGTTGAAGTTGTACATGGCATTGGTAAGGGCGTATTTAGAGTATTGTGTGCAGTTCTGGTCACCTGTCTATAGGAAAGATATCAATAAGTTTGAAAGAGTGCAAGGATGTTGCCGGGATATGAGGACCTGAGTTATAGGGAAGGGTTGAATGGGTTAGGACTTTATTCCCTGAAGCACAGGAGAATGATGGGAGATCTTATAGAGGTATTCAAAATTATGAAGGGTATAGATAGGGTGAATGCACACAGGCTTTTTCCCCTAAGGCTAGGTGAGACTAGAACTAGAGGACATAGGTTTAGGGTAAAAGGTGAAATATTTAAGGACAATCTGAGGGGGAACTTTCTTAATCAGAGGGTGGTGCGAGTGTGAAATGAGCTGCCAGCGGAAGTGATAGATGGAGGTTAAATTGTCACATTTAAGAGAGGTTTGGATAGGTACATGGATGGGAGGGGTTTGGAGGGATATGGGCTGGGTGCAGGTAGATGGGACTAGGCAGAAGATCAGGTCAGCATGGACTAGGTGGGCTGAAGGGCCTGTTTCTGTGCTGTGACTCCAAAAGATGAAATCCTGCATAGAGAATTTAAACACATAAGTAGAAAGTTAAAAAGCACGACCTCTAGGGTGTCATCTCGGGATTTACTCCCTGTACCACATACTACTGAGGACAGAAATAGGAAGATAGTACAGTTGAATGCATAGCTAAAGAGCTGGCTTTGTGCAGGAAAGGTACTGTCTCATAAGTTTGGTTGAGTTTTTTATGGGAGTGACAAAGACGATTGATGAAGGTAGGGCAGTGGTGTTGTCTGCGTGGATTTTAGTAAAGCATTTGACAAGGTCACTCATGGTAGGCTGGCCCAGAAGGTAAAGTCATATGAGATCCACAGTGAGTTGGTAAATTGGACCCAAAATTGGCTTGGTCTTCAAAGACAGAGGGTGGTGGTAGAGGGGTGTTTTCCTGACTGGAAGTCTGTGACTTGTGGTGTTCCACAAGGATTAATGCTGGGACCTCTATTACTTAAAAGATATATTAACCATTTGGATGAAAATGTAGTGCTCTGATTATTAAGTTTGCAAATGACATAAAACTTGATAGAATTGTGGACGAGGAAAGTTGTCAAAGGATACATTAGGATATAAATCTGCTGGAAATGTGGGAAGAGACATTTTGAAAGAGACAAGTGCGAGTTGTTACATTTTGAGAGGTCAAATACAGTAAATAGTGGGACTGTTAGGAGCATTGATGTACAGAAGGATATTGGCATGCATGCCCATAGCTCCCAGAAAGTGGCAACACAAGTGGATAGAATGGTAAAGAAGGCGCACGGCATGCTTGCTTCCATCAGTTAGGGCATTGACTATAAAAGTTGGTTTAAGGTGAAAGGGGAAAGTTTAAATGAGATATGCAAAGCATGTTTTTTTCAGGAAAATAATGGTAAGTGCCTGGAACATGCTGCCATTGGAGGTGGTACAAGCAGATATGACAACAATAATAAACAGCCAATTAGCTAGACACATGAACAGGCAGGGAATAGAGATACAGACCATGAGCAGGCAGATGGGATTTGTTTGACACATGGTCAGTGAAGACATGGTGGGCCAAAAGGCCTGTCCTTGTGCTCTACTTTTCTATGTCCTATGTTTTTCTTTATTCTATGATCAATGCAAATGGTCCTGTAAAGGAGGATGCAAAGGATTATTAGGTTTCATTTGGGCTCTCCCAAATGATTTTGTCTCTTCTGGGCTATCCCAACAGATTAATAGTGAACTATGTTGACTTGTTTGCCAGGTTATGCAGCATACGACACACGAAATCTCCACACATCCCCAGACAATTGAAGATTGCAAAATCTCATCTTCAGGCGACCAAAATGAATGCAGGATAAGAAGAATTTTATTTGATAAAGTCTGTATCAACCAACAGTGCTCCTGTAAAATCTGGTACTAGAACAGCATTGTTAGTAGTTTATCTTTCTGCTTAGGAGAAATTTAGCAACTGAAAATATTTTTAATACCTCAAGATTTGTCTCCTTTTCCAGTGACTAATTTTGCATTAGTGATTAATTAATGGTGTATTTGTACATATATGTATTTACTTAAGGAGGTGATATTCAGTGACCCAAGCATACTAAAACTTATCCCAGAAGTAGGACAATTAGGAGCTGTGATTAGACCACAGAAAAAAGTGACAAAAACAAGAATATATTCAA
The DNA here is from genome assembly GCF_009764475.1 of Pristis pectinata. NCBI lineage: Eukaryota > Metazoa > Chordata > Chondrichthyes > Rhinopristiformes > Pristidae > Pristis > Pristis pectinata. Next base: position 1,896,559 of record NC_067432.1, read on the forward strand.
GTACTATATTCTGATTTCATTAAATAGATGGTGCTCAAAAAACACTAGGATCATCAGGGAATGACTGTCGTCGTTTGGGTCGAGACCCTGTCCAGATGAAGGGTCAACTGTCTATTTCCCTCAACAGATGCTGCCTGACCCCCTGAGTTCCTCCAGCATCTTGTTTGTTGCATTAGGATCGTCAGTCTGACTTACAAAAATATCAACAAAAATTCAGGCCGAGGAAACCACTTTTTCCTGTTCCTTGAATGAATTCCAAAGCAATGACATGAAATAGTACTATTAGGCTATCAAAAGATTTTTCAATCATTTCACTTTTATGCAATCAACATAATAATATTAATCTCAAAATTTTAAATTTGATGTAATCCATCCTCACCTGTATCTAAATTTCAGAGTTATTGCTGTGCTTCTATCTTAACCACTGACTTATGTTGGACACTTGGATTTGTTTCAAAGCTATTGTTTTACTAGACATTTGATGCATTTCAATAGATTCATGTGTTTGGCAGGTTCCTAAGGCACAATAAGAAATCAAATTAAAAAGGGCAAAAGATTAGTAGAGGTCTCACGTAAAGGAACTTAATACAGCAATAACAACAGAATAGAAAATATAAATATAAGCATATATTAATCATAGTAATGCAATCAAAGTAATTTCCTGTAACTGGAAATTTATTATTTCATATTAAGATTGAGACAGGAATCTTGGGATCAAATGGGCAAGAAATTTGCTGTAGAATTTCATATTTGCTGCTAAGTTAAGGGAAATCAAGTAAAAAGTTGGGATCATTTAAAACAATAAATAATAACAAACTGGAAACATTCAATCCTTCTTCAGTATGAAAATAATCTGAATATTGCATAGATGAAGTGATGACAGTATCAATGCACAACAGCACGTGGAAAATTAACGTGTGCCCAACAGTTGGGGCAGATTATATGGGATATATTTTTGTCAATGAAGTTTGATAGTATATGGAGGATGTCCAATTAATAAAGGTGTACAGCAGTTTGTTGTACTGCACCTGCAAAGAAATAAAAAAGGCATGCTGTTAAATGCTCTTCCCTTAAACAATTTAACAGACACAGTGCTCAGAAGTAGCTGCACATTTATGGTAATATTACAGTTTATTTTTCTGGTTATTATGCAAAATGCAGGTGTGGAGCAGCGGGACATCAGGCCTGAGCCTCCTCCTTACTGATGTGTTGCCTCTTTTCCAATTACCTTCCATGATTTAAAGGACACACTCAAACAGCTGACCTCAATGACTGTGACTCTACTTTCCTTATTGACAATGATCACTCTCTTATTGTGCACTGGCTACTTCTGCCAAACAGAAACAGATGCCAACGAGCTGTCAAAGCTTACATACAGTGTGAAATCAACTGTGTTTAAAATAATATCCTTAGGGATTACAAATAATGAAAGGTGAAGGTGTTGCATATGACTGTCCTGGCCATTCTCATATAGAATAAGAGGTCTTTTTCCATGGGCAGGCAGTTGTTAGCATGGCTACAGAGAAGTACTGTCATAGATTGCAAAGTTCATTGATGGAAAAGTATAGATTCAAATTAAATGAGCACATCTGATATTGTTGTACACATACATGGCGTTTTGAGGCATTCATATTGATATTGATGTTGTTTCAGTAAATATTTTAGTTTTTAGGTAATACAGAAGTTGAATGAGGATAGTACAGTTAATAACTCTATAGACTTCAACGAGCTATTTGGTAAAGTAACAAATATTATACAAAATGGAACTACGCACTTTCTCAATGCTTACTGGGAATAATCTCTGCTTTTCTGAAATCCCATTCCCACCTGTTCAAACTTACTGCCATAATCAAGATGGAGAATAAATCAAGAGATGAAAATGTGGTCCTGCAGTTTAAATGACCAATGTATTCCTCCATCCATGGAAATGCTCTCCATTTCCCCAACACTGAAAGTACTATTGGTGGTGGGGGCGTGGGGAGGTGGAAGGGGAGGAAATGATTCTCAGGGACTGCAGGCAGATCTGTGAATGTGGCACCAAGGTGACTCAGGTGAACAGGGTGCACAGGGTAAAAAAAATGAAAGAACAATGGTGATAGGGAATTCAATAGTTAGGGAGCAAACAGGCATTTCTGTGAATGACTCCTGAATGGTTGTTACTTTCTTTGTGCCAGGGTCAAGGAGGTCAGCGATGGTCTTTTGAATCAATGTTTAACTAAATAAAGGAAAAGGCTATTTTGTATCTAGTATTCTTCAATGAGAAGGAGTTAATTAATAATCTTGTTGTAAGAGGGTCTTTAGGGAAGAGTGGCTATTTTATGATAAAACTTTACTCTCATTTTGTAAATGATGTAGTTCAATCCAAAACTGAGTTTAAATCTAAACAAAGGAACCTACAAACATACGAAGGGTGAGCTGGCTGTGATTGATTGGGAAAACAATTAAAATACTTGACAATATACAGGCAATGCCTAGTACTAAAAGGAATAATACATGATTTGCAAAAATAATATATTCCTTTAAGGCACAAAAACCCAGCAGGATGTGGTCTGGCCATGACTAAAAGGAAGAGGCTTACAAAGTTGCCAGAAACCGAAATGGACCTGTGGACTGGGAGCATTTTAAAATTCAAAGGAGGACCAAGAAATTGATAAAGAAAGGAAAGATTGAATATGATTGTAAACTGGTGAGAAATATTTAAAAAAGGGACAATAACAGCTTCCAAAGGTTCATTAAAAGAAAAGGATTAGCAAAGCCAAATGAAGACCCATTAAACACAGAGATGGGAGAACTTATAATGAGAAGTAAGAAAATGGCAGAGAAATTAAACTAATATTGCATGCATGTCTTCAAGTAAATATGAGAGAACTAAAGTCTGGCAAGAATGAGGAACTAGTGTTATTAAAAAAGAACAGTAATAGGAAGGTCACTGAGACTGAAAGTCGATAAATCCCAAGGACCCTATGATCTACATCCCACTGTTTTGAAAGAGATAGCTATGAATATAGGTAGATCATTGGTCAGTCACTTGGTTGCCTGTGCTCTCATGTGATAAACCAGAGAAATGTCAAGCTGTCAACCAAGATCAAAGTGTATAAAGCAGTTCTACTCACTAGCCTTTTGTATGGCTGTGAAACTTGAATATTTTACAAGAAACATCAAATAGCTCAATTGTTTCCACATGAGATCTCTGCAGTCACTCATGGGCATCAAACAGCAGGACAAGGTGACAAACCTGGAAGTTCTGGACAGGGCCAGGCAGGTCAGCATGGAGGCCATGATCCTGAGGGCACAGTTATGCTGAACAGGCCAGGAAATCTGTATGGGCAGCTCCCATATGCCAAGCCAGCTCCTTTATGGAGTTCTGCATGGAGTCACTGGAACCTGGGATGTCAAAGAAAGTGATACAAGGATTGTATCAAAAACAGCCTCAAACACAGTGGCATTCCTGCAAGAGAGCTGGAGTCTTATACCCAGTACAGGCTGCTGTGGAACACCATTATCATGCTAGGGCATTTTGAGATAAAGAAAGAGGTGGTGTTGGGTCTCTTGAAGAATACTAAGGTGGGTAAGTCCCCAGGGCCTGAGAGATACCTCAGGTTATTGAGAGAATCAAGAGATGAGATTCCTGGGGCCTTGACAAGGTCTTTGAGTCCTCTCTAGTCACAGGTCTGGTCCTGGAGGATTGGCAAGTAGCTAATGTTGCTCCTTTGTTCAGGGAGAAGGTTATAGAAGCCATAAAAGATTCAGGAACAGCTTCTTCCCTTCCACCATCAGATTTCTGAACGGTACATGAACCCATGACCACTACATCATTATTCCGTTTTTTGCACCAATTATTTACTTTTGTAACTTATAGTAATTGTATATCTTTGCACTGTACTGCTGCTGCAAAACAAATTTCACAATATATAAGTCAGTGATAATAAATCTGATTCTAATTCTAATTCCGAGATGTGCGAGGCAGGTTTTATTTTTACAGAGAGTGGTGGGTGCCTGGAATGCACTGCCAGGGCGGTGGTGGAGACATATATGATAGAGGAATTTAAGAGTCTCTTAGCACATGAATATGCAGAGAATGGGATTAATTAGGCATCATTAGCTTAATTAGTTCAGCACAACATCATGGGGCAAAGGGTCTTTTCCTGTGCTGTACCGTTCTACATTCTGCACAGTCTTTCCCGTGCCCCCATCATGCCTGAGTGTGCACCTCCAGGGTTGGGTTCACCAACGAAGAATACACAAATGACATCATCATACTCAATAGTCAACTAACGGCAACGAGCCACGGATAAAGAAGATCATTGGTTGTCTTCTTTCAAAGTACTATATCCTGGAATGGTTCCTGCAGATTGGAGTGTAGCAAATGTGACCCCACTGTTTAAGAAAGGAAGGAGATAGGAACAGAGAACTATCGGCCCATTAGCCTAACAAGAGTAATAGGGAAAATGCTGGAATCAAAGGATGTAAGAACACCCTTAAAAGATTATTAGGATTGAGCAGAGTTAACATGGATATATGAAAGGAAAATCATTGAGTCACAGAGTTGTACAGCACATAAATGGGCTCTTCAGCCCATCACATCCATGCCAACGTTTTTGCCCATCCACACTGATCCCATTTGCCTGCATTAGGATTGTATCCTTCTATACCTTGCTGGTCTGTCTAAATGCCTCGTAAACAAAGTAATTGTATCTGACTCCACCACCTCCTGTGGCAGCATGTTCCAGATATCAACCACTCTCAGGTAAAAAAAATTTCCCCTCAGATCCCCTTTAAAACTCCTTCCTCTTACTTTAAACCTATACCCTCTTGTTTTTGATATGGGAAAAAGATTCTGACTATCTACCATATCTATGCTCTTATAAATTTTGTATACCTTTTCAGTCACCCCCTCAACCTCTCACTCCAGGGAAAACAAACTCAGGACAATTCAATCTCTCCTGAGAATAATGTCCTACAATCCAGGCAACATCCTAGTGAATTGCTTCTCACTCTCTCTTACAATGCAGAGACCAGAATTTCACACAATACTGCAAGTGTGGTCTATCTAGCGTTTAGTCTCTACTCTTATATCCTTTCCCCCCACCTTGAGGGCAAACATGCCATATGCCTTCTTCACCACCCTATCCACCTGTGTTGCTATTTTCAAGGATCTCTCTGTTCATCAATATTCCTCAGTATCTTACCATTTATTGTTTGTGTTCTACCCCTACTTAACTTCCCAAAATATACCTCACCTCATACTTGTCAGGATTAAATTCCATCTGCAATGTTCTGCCCAACTTTCCAACTGATCTATATCCTGCTGTAGCCTTAAACAATCTTCCTCATCATCCACAATACCACCAACTTCCACGTCATTCACAAACTTACGAATCAGACCTCCTTTATTCCTCTAGTCTATATTCCTCTAATCTCTCCCCATCTGACAAACCTGCCATCCCAGGAACTAGTCTGTTGAAACTTTGTTTGATTATTGATAATTCATGTTTGACTAATCTATTGGAACTCCTTGAGGATTTGACTTGTAGAAAAGGTATAGAATGATCTGGTGTTTTTGGATTTTCACAAGGGTTTTGACAAGGTCACACACAGATAGCTGGCCAACAAAGTGGAACTGGCTATGATACACTGGGATGGATTGAGAAATGGTTAACAGGCAGAAAGCAAAGAGTGGTGATAAACACATCTTTTCTAGGATGGCATGATGTGACTAGTGGAGTACTACAGGGATAGGTGCTATTGGGACCAAATGTCATATTTCCAAATTTACTGATGAAACAAAACCAGGTGTGAGTAGGAAGCAGGATGTAAAAAGGCTTCAAGGGGATATGTACATGCTAAGTGAGTGGGCAAGAACATGGCAGAAGGAAAATAAAATGAAAAGCATGAAATCAGCCACTTTAGTGCATGTAACAGAAAAGCAGAAAGCTTTTTTAAATAGTGACAGATTGAAAAATGTGGATATTCATAGGGACCTGGATATACTTGTACCCAAGTCACTGAGAAGTAATATGCAGGCACAGCAAGCAATTAGGTATACTGGTCTTTATTATGAGAGGATTACAGTAGAGTAATAAATTTAGGTCACTGATGAGACCAAACTTGAATAATTTAATTCACGTTACCTAAAAAGGATATACTTAAATCCAACAACGTTTTACAAGATTGGTTCCTGGGATGGCAGGTTTGCTGTATGTGGGGAAATTGACTAAGCCAGTATTCTACAGTTTAGAGAAACTTAGAAAATGCTTACAGGGCTTGACAGGGTAGATGCAGGGAGGATGTTTTCCCTGGCTGAGGAGTCTAGAACCACAATCTCAGTATTAGGGGTAGGCCATTTAGGACAGTGATGAGGAAAATCTCTTAATTCAAAGGGTGGTGAACCTTGGGAACTGTGAAAGCTCAGTCACTGGGTTCATTCCAAACAGGAATCGATAGATTTTGGGATATTATAGGCCATGAGGCTGGTGTAGGAAAGTTGTACTGAGGTGGGGAAGATGGTTCATATTAGTCACTCACCCATTGGTTTTCCTTCGAGTCTGCCAGTTTTCTATACAGAGCTCACTGACCAGAGTAAGAAACATTATGTATTTTTAACATTGCTTAGAAAATGCCACAAGCAAATAAAACAAATTAAGGAAATATTAAAACATGGGATTTGGTTATTTCTTTGGAGGCAACACACAAACTATTTATATTTGGAATTACTTGAAAGATTTAATGAAAAATCAAAGCTATTATTCCCAGCTCAGTAACTGCTACAATTATGTTAGATCATTCATACTAATTCCCATCTACTGACAATTTTCTACATGCATGATATTTTCGTATCTGAATCACAGCTGATGACTCAGTTATAAAAGCAAATTTTAATTATTTGAATTATAATCTCTACTAAGGTTATGTGTTGATTTCATGAATAGAATCAGCTAGTACAGGAAAGAAACAATGAAATCGGAACATGGTTTATAAGAACGAGGTAGCAGCGTGCAAGTACTCTTTTGAGGTCCCTGTGCAGTGTTTCCAATATCAAGCTTTAGAACCCCTTGGGAAAGTAACCACAAGTCCACAGCAGAATGACTGATGTCTCTATATGTGCATGGTCTAATAAAATACTAGGTACATGTCAATAATATTGGCAAGTATTGTTTCTCAGTACACATGCAGAGGGATGTGTATGTTCATCAGTAGAGACTTTTTTTACAATGAAAATTGATGTGTCAAGTTGCTGACTCTGCCACCACATTTAAAGTGAATCTGAAAGAAATCTGCAAAATGAACTTTATTTCATTCATGAAAATTCAAGAACAAATTCAACCAGATTTTTTTTTTACAAAATAGACATTAATATGTAGATATGGATATTGTCAGTTAAATAAAGCCATTGCTCATTCTGAAAGGATTTAAATGAAAAGGTCAATATACTACTCAAACAAGATCTGGGCAAGGTTTCATATCTATCATTTTCCATAGCATCAGTTACTAATTCAGTCATTATATCCCAGAAGAATCAGGTAGAAGCAAGATCAGAAAAAATCAAAAGGAGTAGCAGTAGGCAGATGCAGACTCTAGATGTTAATTAAAAAGCAACACAAGTTCAGCCAAGTATTCAGCCTCATAATATTAAGATGTTTGCTTGAAGAACAGAAGAAGATTATTTGGAACATACACCAATGTCAAAGAAAATCAAGTAAAATTGAAGAGTAAATTCTGAGAAAAAAATTCATACATAAATGATTTTTGTAGTAAATGAGTCAAGGGATATGGAATCATGATGGTAAATGGAATTATGACATAATTTGGTTGAGTGGTTCAGCAGATTTGAGTGTCTAAATAGTCTATTCCCATTTCTAAATATTCTTAAAATCACCAATGTTTCCCTTTGAACTAGATTGAGTTTTCAAATGACAAAGAGGATTGATGAGGGCAAGGCAGTAGTCTATGTGGACTTTAACAAGGTCCTGCATGGTAGGCTGGTCCAGAAGGTTAGATTACATGAGATCCAGGGTAAGCTAGCCAAATGGAAACAAAATTGGATTGGTGGTAGGAGTCAGAGGCCAGTAGTGGAGGGTTGTTTTCCAGATTAGAGGAATATGACTACTAGTGTGCCACAGGGATCAGTGCTAGGTCTCCTATTGTTTGTCATATTTATTAATGATTTGGATAAGAATATGGATGGCATGATTATTAAGTTTGCAGATGACACCAAAGCTGGTTGAATAGTATACAGTAAAAAAGTTTGTCTAAAGTTAGAACAGGATTTACATCAACTGGGAAAATGTGCAAAGGATTTGCCAGATGAAATTTAGTTCAGATAAGTGCAAAGTGATGCATTTTGGGAAGTTAATTCAGGGTGGGATAAACACAGAGAATGGCAGGGCCCTGCAGAGTGTTGTAGAACAGAGAGGCCTAAGGGTACAAATACATAATTCCCTGTAAGTGGCAACACAGTTAGACAGGGTACGAGGAAGACATATGGTATACTTATCTTCACTGGCAGAAGCACAGACTGCAAGAGTTGGGATGTCATGTTACAGCTAAACAAGATGTTGGTGAGACCACACTTGTGTGCACTCCTGCTCACCATGCTATAGGAAGGATGTGATTAAGCTAGAGAGGGTGCAGAAAAGATTCATAGAAACATAGAAAAACCTACAGCACGATTCAGGCCCTTCGGCCCACAAAGCTGTGCCAAACATGTCCCTACCCTAAAAATTACTAGGCTTACCCATAGCCCTCTATTTTACTCATCTCCATGTACCTATCCAATGGTCTCTCAAAAGACCCTATCGTATCCGCCTCCACCACCGTTGCCAGCAGCCCATTCCATACACTCACCACTCTCTGAGTAAAAAACTTACCCCTGACATCTCCTCTATACCTACTCCCCAGCACCTTAAACCTATATCCTCTTGTGGCCACCATTTCAGCCCTGGGGAAAAGCCTCTGACTATCCACCCGATCAATACCTCTCATCATCTTATATACTTCTATCAGGTCCCCCTTCATCCTCCGTCACTCCAAGGAGAAAAGGCTGAGTTCCCTCAACCTGCTTTCATAAGGCATGCTCCACATTCCAGGCAACATCCTTGTAAATCTCCTCTGCACCCTTTCTATGGCTTCCACATCCTTCCTGTAGTGAGGCGACCAGAACTGAGCACAGTACTCCAAGTGGGGTCTGACCAGGGTCCTATATAGCTGCAACAATACCTCTCGGCTCCTAAATTCAATTCCCCGATTGATGAAAGACAATACACCATATGCCTTCTTAACCACAGAGTCAACCTGCGCAGCCGCTTTGAGCGTCCTATGGACTCGGACCCCAAGATCCCTCTCATCCTCCACACTGCCAAGAGTCCTACCATTAATACTATATTCTGCCATCATATTTGACCTACCAAAATGAACCACTTCACGCTTATGTGGGTTGAACTCCATCTGCCACTTCTCAGCCCAACTTTGCATCCTATCTATGTCCCGCTGTAATCTCTGATAGCCCTCTATACTATCCACAACACATCCAACCTTTGTGTCATCCACAAATTTACTAACCAATCCCTCCACTTCCTCATCCAGGTCGTTTATAAAAATCGCAAAGAGTAAGGGTCCCAGAACAGATCCCTGAGGTACACCACTGGTCACTGACCTCCATGCAGAATACGACCCTTCAACAACCACCCTTTGCCTTCTGTGGGCCAGCCAGTTCTGGATCCACATTGCAATGTCCCCTTGGATCCCATGCCTCCTTACTTTCTCAATAAGCCTTGTCAAATGCCTTGCTGAAATGTATATACACTACATCTACTACTCTCCCTTCATTGATGTGTTTAGTCTCATCCTCAAAAAATTCAATCAGACTCGTAAGACAGGACCTGCCCTTGACAAAGCCATGCTGACTATCCCTAATCATATTATACCTCCCCAAATGTTCATAAATCCTGCCTCTCAGGATCTTCTCCATCAGCTTACCAACCACTGAGGTAAGACTCACCAGTCTATAATTTCCTGGGCTATCTCTACTCCCTTTCTTGAATAAGGGAACAACATCCCCAACCCTCCAATCTTCTGGAACCTCTCCCGTCTCCAGCAATGATGCAAAGATCATCGTCAGAGGCTCCGCAATCTCCTCCCTCGCCTCCCACAGCAGCCTGGGGTACATCCCATCCGGTCCCGGTGACTTATCCAACTTGACGCTTTCCAAAAGTTCCAGCACCTCCTCTTTCCTAATACCTACATGCTCAAGCTTTTCAGCCTGCTGCAAGTCCTCACTACAATCCCCCAGATCTTTTTCCGTAGTGAATACTGATGTAAAGTATTCATTAAGTACCTCCGCTATTTCTTCCGGATCCATACACACTTTCCCACTGCTGCACTTGATAGGCCCTATTCTTTCGCATCTTATCCCCTTGCTCTTCACATACTTGTAGAATGCCTTGAGTCCGTATGGGTGGAATTAAGGAACAAGAAAGGAGCAGTTACTCTACTAGGAGTATTCTATAGGCCCCCCGGTAGCAGTAGAGATATAGAGGAGCAGATTGGCAGGCGGTGTTTGGAGAGAAGCAAAAATAACAGGGTTGTTATAATGGGAGACTTCAACTTCCCAAATATAGACTGGAACCTGCTTAGTGCCAAAGGTTTAGATGGGACGGAATTTGTTAAATGTGTCCAGGAGGGATTCCTGACGCAGTATGTTGACAGGCCGACTAGAGGGAATGCCATGTTAGATCTAGTTTTAGGAAATGAACTGGGACAGGTGAAGGATCTACTGGTGGGTGAGCATTTGGGGGACAGTGACCATTGCTCCATAACCTTTAAAATTGTCATGGACAGGGACAGGTGCAGAGAGGACAAGAGGTTTTTCATTTGGGGAAGGGTGAACTATGAGGCTATAAGGAGAGAACTTGGGAGTGTAAATTGGGATGTCCTTTTTGAAGGAAAATGTACCATGGAGATGTGGTCGGTGTTCAGGGATCTTATGCAGGATGTTAGGGATAAATATGTCCCGGTGAGGCAGAGAAGGAATGGCAGGGTGAAGGAACCGTGGGTGACGAGAGAGGTGGAACGACTTGTTAGGGAGAAGAAGGTAGCGTACGTGAGGTATAAGCAGCAAGGTTCAGACAGGGCCCATGAGGAATATAGGGTAGCGAGGAAGGAACTTAAGAAAGGGCTGAGGAGAGCTAGAAGGGGACATGAAAAGGCTTTGGCTGGTAGGGTTAAGGAAAATCCCAAGGCCTTTTTCAAGTACGTGAAGGGTAGGAGGATGGCTAGGGTAAAGGTAGGTCTGATTAAGGACAAAGGTGGGAGAGTTTGCCTGGAGGCAGCGGAAGTGGGAGAAGTTCTCAATGAGTACTATTCTTCGGTATTCACCAAGGAGAGGGGTCTTGATGACGCGGAAGGGAGTGCTGGTAGGGGTGATGTTCTCGAGGTTGTAGATATCAAGAGAGAGGATGTGTTGAAGTTGTTAAATAATATTAAGACAGATAAATCTCCGGGGCCTGACGGGATTTTCCCCAGGCTGCTTCGAGAAGCTAGGGAGGAGATTGTTGAACCGCTGGTAAGGATCTTTGAGTCCTCGTTGTCCACGGGGATGGTGCCGGAGGATTGGAGGGTTGCGAATGTTGTCCCCTTGTTCAAAAAAGGTAATAGGGATAGGCCAGGGAATTATAGACCGGTGAGTCTCACGTCTGTGGTGGGTAAGCTGTTAGAAAGGATTCTAAGGGATAGGATTTATGAACACCTAGAGAATCATGGACTGATTAGGGACAGCCAGCATGGCTTTGTGAAGGGAAGATTTTGCCTCACAAGCCTGATAGAGTTCTTTGAGGAGGTGACCAGGAAGATTGATGAGGGCAGTGCAGTGGATGTGGTTTACATGGATTTTAGTAAGGCGTTTGATAAGGTTCCTCATGGTAGGCTTCTTCAGAAGGTCAGAGGCCAAGGGATCCAAGGAAGCTTGGCTGTGTGGATTAGGAATTGGCTTGCATGTAGAAAGCAGAGGGTTGTGGTGGAAGGAGTGCCCTCGGATTGGAAGGCAGTGACTAGTGGTGTCCCGCAGGGATCGGTTCTGGGATCTCTACTTTTTGTGATATTTATAGATGACTTAGATGAGGGGGTGGAGGGCTGGGTTAGTAAGTTTGCAGACGACACTAAGATAGGCGGTGTTGTGGATAGTGTGGAGGGCTGTCGGAGCTTACAGAGGGATATTGATAGGATGCAGAGCTGGGCTGACAAGTAGCAGATGGAGTTCAATCCGGAGAAGTGTGAGGTGGTACACTTTGGAAGGACAAACTCCAGGGCAGAGTACTGGGTAAATGGCAAGGTACTTGGCAGTGTGGAGGAGCAGAGGGATCTGGGGGTTCATATTCACAGTTCATTGAAAGTTGCCTCACAGGTGGAAAGAGCAGTTAAGAAGGCCAATGGGATGTTGGCTTTCATAAGTCGTGGGATTGAGTTTAAGAGCCGCGAGGTGATGATGCAGCTTTACAAAACTCTAGTTAGGCCACACTTAGAGTACTGTGTTCAGTTCTGGTTGCCTCATTATAGGAAGGATGTGGAGGCGTTGGAGAGGGTGCAGAGGAGACTTACCAGGATGCTGCCTGGATCAGAGAGTATTGAATATGAGGAGAGGCTTAAGGTGCTAGGGCTTTATTCACTGGAAAGGAGGAGGATGAGAGGAGACATGATAGAGGTATATAAAATACTGAGAGGAATAGATAGAGTAGACAGTCAGTGCCCCCTTCCCAGGGCACCAATGCTCAAGACGAGAGGGCATGGCTTTAAGGTTATGGGTGGGAGGTTCAGGGGAGATGTCAGGGGGAGGTTTTTCATCCAGAGAGTGGTTGGTGCATGGAATGCACTGCCTGGGGTGGTGGTGGAGGCAGATACATTGAACAGGTTGAAGAGCTTGTTGGATAGGCATATGGAGGAGTGTGGGATGGGGGGATATGCGGGAGGAAGGGGTTAGGTAGTGTGAGGGTGGTTTGATGGACGGCACAACATGGTGGGCCAAAGGGCCTGTTTTGTGCTGTATGGTTCTATGGTTTTCCTTAAGGCCCAAGGCCTTCTCATGTCCCCTCCTGGCTCTCCTAATTTCCTTCTTAAGCTCCTTCTTGTTAGCCTTATACTCTTCCAGATCTCTAACATTACCTAGCTCTCTGTAACTTTTGTAAGCTTTTCTCTTCCTTTTGACTAGATTATAGCCTTTGTACAACACAGTTCCTGTATCCTCTTGTGACTCCCCTGTCTCACTGGAACATGCCTATGCAGAACTCCACACAAATATCCCCTAAATATTTGCCATATTTCTCCCGTACTTTTCCCTGAGAACATCTGTTCCCAACTTAATTTTCCCATTTCCTGCCTGAGAGCCTCATAATTCCCTTTACTCCAAGTAAACGCCTTTCTAGTCTCTCTGATCCTATCTCTCTCCAGTGCTAACATAAAGGAGATAGAATTATGATCACTATCTCCACAATGCTCACCCACTGAGAGATTTGACACCTGACCAGGTTCATTTCCCAATACCAAATCAAGCACAGCCTCTCCTCTTGTAGGTCTATCCACATATTGTGTCAAAAATCCTTCCTGAACATACTTAACAAACTCCATCCCATCCAAACCCCCTCACTATCTGGAGATGCCAATCGATATTTGGGAAATTAAAATCTCTCATCACAACAACTCTGTTATGATTACACCTTTCTAGAATCTGCTTCCCTATCTGCTCCTCAATATCCCTGTTACTATTGGGCGGCCTATAAAAAACACCCAGTGAAGTTATTGACCCTTTCCTGTTCCTAACCTCCACCCACAGAGACTCCGTAGACAGTCCCTCCATGACGTCCACCTTTTCTGCAGCTGTGACACTATCTCTGATCAACAGTGCCACTCCCCCACCTCTTTTGCCTCCCTCCCTGTCCTTTCTGAAACATCTAAAACCTGGCACTTGAAGCAACCATTCCAGTCCCTGAGCTATCCAAGTCTCTGTAATGGCCACCACATCGTAGCTCCAAGTATTTATCCAAGCTCTAAGCTCATCCGCCTTGTTCATAATACTCCTTGCATTAAAATAGACACATCTCAAACTGGTCTGAGCATATCCCTTCTCTATCACCTGCCTATCCTCCCTCTTGTACCTACTATTAGCTTTCTCTATTTGAGAGCCAAACACCTCTTCCCCAGTCTCTCCAGTTCAGATCCCACCCCACAACAAATGTAGTTTAAACTCCCCCCAGTAGCATCAGCAAACCTCCCCGCCAGGATATTGGTCCCCCTGGGATTCAAGTGCAACCCATCCTCTTTGTACAGGTCATACCTGCCCCAAAAGAGGCCCCAATGATCCAGAAATGTGAATCCTTGCTCCTTACTCCAATCTCTCAGCCACGCATTTAACCTCCTCCTCATTCTATTCCTATATCTATTGTCTCTTGGCACAGCAGTAATCCTGAAATTACTACCTTTGAGGTCCTGCTTCTCAACTTCCTTCCTAACTCCCCATAGTCCTCACAAGAATGTTGCCAGGACTGGAGGGCTTGAGTTATAAGGAGGGACTAGAAAGGTTGGGACTGTTTTCCATGGATGTAAAAAAAAACTGAGGGGTGACTTTATAGAGGTTTATAAATTCATGGGGGCATATAGGGTAGATGGTCATATTCTTTTTCCCAGGATTGGAGAGTCTAAAACTAGAGAGAAAGATTAAAAGGGGCAAGCTTTTCACACAGTGGGTGGTGTGTGCATGGAACAGGCTGCCAGAAGAAGTGGTAGAGGTGGGCATAATTACAATATTTAAAAGACATTTGGACAGGTTCATGGAATGGAAAGGTTTAGAGGGATATGTGCCAACCTCAGGAAAATGGTACAGCTCAGGTTGGCACCTTGGTCAGCATGGATTAGTTGGGCTGAAGGGTCAATTTCCACACTGTATTACTATAGAACTCTGAGTAATTCCTTAAACTACCATAATCCAGGAACCAGCAATGGTTGAAATTTACTGTTCTTCAGTTGTGCAGAACACGGTTTCATTCTTTCCTGCATTTGTAGCCATGCCAGTTCCAAACCACCTTATGTTATAAAGAAATTTTCCGATAATCCCAATTTGGTGTGTTTATGGGGACACAAGAGGTTACAAAACCCTGCATCAAGACTACATAATGTGATAATATAGTATTACATCAGCTAATATGCCAGAAACACACTGCATCAGGGTTTCGACCTGAAACATCGACAATTCCTTTCCTCTCAATGATTCCGCTCAACCCGCTAAGTTCCTCCAGTAGATTGTTTGTTAATGTGTTTATGCACGAGGATCCTGTGTCATTATTTAAATTGCACTAAACACATCACATTATAAAAGTCAAAAGTCTTTTTTAGAAAAGAATTACTGAATTCTGATCTGATGTCATACCTTTCTTTTTTGTCCACATTGAGTGAAGAAGTTGTTCATTTCTTGTAAATAGTCAATGAAGAAACATACTAAAATTGCTCAGTCTGACAGCAGAGCAATGAATTTATGTACAGAAACTAAAGGAGTAAGACTATGGACACAAATTTGGCACCATAGTGTCTGTTTGTTTGGAAAGAGCTTAATGCCTACAATATGCTCATGAACTGGAAGTTTGCAGATTGTGATGTTGATTCTCATGAATTTTTGATGTGACACCAGTTCTGCCAAAACAGAACATCAACAATATAGCAAATGCCATGTGTTCAACTTGCAAAGAGGAAACATTATTTAGTTGTAGGCATTGTACACCCATTCCTCACAACTTGTTATTAAAAGGGATCATCAACTACTTCAAGGTTAATACTGGTTAATACAGAGTGCTGGATGGATTAAGTTATCAGTTAGTCATTTCCTAGATCCTGACACGGTTCCTGTACTCCAGAGAGTGCTTTTGCAGAAGAATAATTTAAGAGACAATTACAGTATACTGAAGCAACAATAAAGCACATTTAGTACTACAGACTGGGAATAAATTTCTAGACATGTGTTTTTGACCAAATGATCAAAACCTTGTTGCTCCCAGCCACGGATGTGTTGATGATCACAGGAGTGCAATATAAAAGTGAGGATTAGAAGTAGGCAACCTGGTGGAGGAGAAGGAAAAAGGCCATCAGCTATATCCAACTAGCTTCTCTCCACAATGCCCCTAAAGAGCTGCACCATGGCTGAGGGAAGTCTGCTGACTTGTAATGCAGGGAACTACTGTAAATCTTGCAAAGTGTGCAATGCTGAGCCCTTGGAAGCTCAGACCGACCATCAGATGTGATGCTTTAAGCAGAACTTTATTCATTATTTTCAATTTATTATTTTAAATAAGACTAATATTATTGATAGCTTAGATGGTAACATGCATTAGAAACATTAATCAGCACTACTGATAAATATCATATTTGATGACTTACAAGAATTCTCTGCACTAACTCACTCAGTGGAGATTTTGCTTCATTTCATTACTAAATGAACATTATAATGTTACATGCATAAGAAGCAGAGGGTGGTGATTTAAGGTTGTTTCTCAGAATGGAGGCCGGTGACTAGTGGTGTGCTGCAGGGGATGGTGTTGGGACCCTTGTTATTCATTATTTATATAAATGATTTGGATGCGAATGCACAAGGCTTGATCAGTAAGTTTGTGAATGACACAAAATTAGGAGGTAATGTTGATAGTGAAGAAGGTTATCACAGATTACAGGAGATCTTGATCAGTTCGGGAAGTGGGCTGAGGAGTGGCAAATGGATTTCAATACAGATAAGTGTGAGGTGATCCATTTTGGAAAATCAAACCAGCATAGGGCTTATGCTATGAATGGTAGGGCACTAGGGAGTGTAATGGAACAGAGGGACCTAGGAGTACAAGTGCATAGTTCGTTGAAAGCAGCGTCACAGGTAGACAGGGTGGTAAAAAAGGCATTTAGCACACCAGCCTTCATCTGTCAGGAGTTGGGACACTATGTTGCAGTTGCATAAGTCATTGGTGAGGCTGCACTTGGAGTACCATGCACAGTTTTGGTCACCCTGTTATAGGAAAGATGTGGTTAAACTGGAAGAGTGCAGAAAAGATTTACGAGGATGTTGCCAGGACTAGAGGGCCCGAGTTATAGGGAGAGGTTGGCCATGCTATTTCTTTATTCCTTGGAACATAGGAGAATGAGGGGCTACCTTATAGAAATGTTTAAAATTATGATAGGCAAAGATAAGGTGGACAGTAACAGTCTTTTCCCCAGGGTAGGGGAGTCTAAAACTAGGGGGCATAGATTTAGGGTGAGAGGGGAAAGATTTAAAAGCGACCTGAGGGGCAACTTTTTCACGCAAAGGGTGGTGAGTATATGGAACAAGCTGCCAGAGGAAGTGGTTGAGGCAGGTACAACAGTAACATTTAAGAAACACTTGGATAGGTACATGGCGGAGCGGGGCTTAGAGGGATAGGGACCGAATGCAGGAAATTAACAGAATGTGTGGACCACAATGATAAGGGGAAATGGAGTTCTTTCTCTTCCTCCTCAAGATGAAAGGTTGTTCAAATCGATTTAATCTGAAACAGGCTGTGAGTGATTCTCTTGATCCTCAAAAATATGTATTTCCTTCACAAATAATTAAAGTAACATAGATGGGGCACTCATTCCAATAGAGTGCTCAAAAACATAACTGCAGAAATGTGAAACAGTCTCTTGTATAATCATATGGTTTAAGAATAGGTTCTTTAGTGCAGGGAACTGAAAAAAAATGAAACAGGAAGAATAAATAAATCAGCAATGATACAAATCCCAACTTAAACTAAGTAATAAATGGGTAGAAGAGTGCATTGCTTTGATATATTACTCTGCCATAATGTGAAATGAAATTTAAACAAAAGTCAATTTACATATCTGCTTTATGTGTGATAGGACAAAGCACTATGGATCAGCTATCACTGATCAAATAGTATTCAAAAAACATTAAAAATTAATGCAGGATAGATGTTCAGCCCAGTTCTGCTAGAAACCTTGGATTTTTGCATGTAGGTGAATCATATACCAGAAAGCATTAAGGATCTGAATCAGAGGTCCAAATTGAATAATGCTAGAAAATGGGTGATACGTGATTATTCATCTATACCCATTCAACTGAGTGCAGAAGGATCCAGCGGTTGTGGGGGAACAGTGGGGTGGCTTTTTTGAGGTCAGGAAACCTATTTGAGGTCAGGGTTTCCTCAATATCCTGCTTTTTTTTTAAAACTGGAAGACCTCTTTAATTTTTAACTTTGTCAGTTTCCCAGCCACATGCAACCCATTTGACAGGTCAGAGGTGTACTGGGCATGGCTCCTGACACATAAGGCTCCAGTTAATGGGATCAGGTTGGTACAGTGTACAGTGAAATAGAATAAAAGCATAGAGAGTGGTGGGGAGCAGAAAGCAAGGATAGTAGAGCAGAATGGGCCACAATATGATTGGGGTAGGGTGGTCCTTAGGTTAGGTGGTACATTCAGGTAAGAGAGCACATGCATTATGGGGGTGAAGCAGGATGGTTACTGTGCAGACTCATTGGGCTGGGAAGAAACACTTCTGCTCCACTTGACCCACAGCAGTATTGCAAAGGCATTTATCTCCAGATTAACATCTTCTCGCTTCTTTGAACCTAATGATTTCCCAAGGCTTGATAAATGTAGCTGACTAACGAACAAAGGGAGACAGCATTACTACAATATTTAAATGGACAATCACCTCTTGCAAACAGATTGCAAGGCCACCTTTCATCTCACCTCCATCAAAACTATTGATGGGATTAATTTAGATTGGCATCATGGTCAGTGCAGACATCATGGGCCAAAAGACCTGCTCCTCTACTGTACTGTTCTATGTTCAATGTTCTAAAACTAGAGTAGGCAAGTTTGTCATTTTTTGCACTTCAAACTCTCACATGAATCCATGATTAGGAATTAAGCTTTAGCCTAAATGAAAAGCAGAAAATATTGGCAACACTCAGCAGATGAAGCATCAGCTGTGGAGAGAGGAAGGCAGGGTTAACATTTAACATTGCTATCTCCCTAAGCAAGCTCAAAGAATTAGGGCAGTTACCACCATTAGTTAGAATTGTTCTGCGTTACCTCAATTCTACTAAAGCTAAATTGAAACTACTGTGGGAGGAACTACTAAGAAAGACTTCAGTATAAACTGGCAACATTTTCTTATAATCACTTGTACAGAATTTTATCAGGACTCTAATCCATCTCCACCCTCTCTCAGATGAAAAGTCATCAAGATGAAATGTTAACTGTTTCTCTCTGCACAGATGCTACCTGACCTGCTGAATATCTCCAGCATTTTCTGCTTCAATTTATAAAATTGTGTCAAGAAGTTATTTTGTTTTTATGTTATATTTATGACCATTGATATATTATGAATTTAAAAGAATTCATCCTGTAAATTTACCTAAAATATGCTTATCAGATTATTGAACAAGTGATCATGAACTATTTATAAAAACATCGAATTTTTGACAAAGGGTCCTGGAACTGAATCAGTAACTGTCTTTCTGCAGATGCTGCCTGACCTGAGTGCTTCCAGCATTTTCTGTTTTTTGATATAAATAACAATGGTGTTGCATGTGTGTTAAGAAGATATTTTTCCACATAAACTTTTATAGATTTTAATAGTGCAATAAATTGTTAAATTAGTTTATTATTGTCACATGTACTGAGGTACAGTGAAAAACTTGTCTTGCATACAGTTCATACAGATCAATTCATTACAATAGTGCCTTGAGATAGTACAAGGTAAAACAATAACATAGAAACATAGAAAACCTACAGCATACTTCAGGCCCTTTGGCCCACCAAGCTGTGCCGAACATGTCCCTACCTTACAAAATTACTAGGCTTACCCATAGCTCTCTATTTTTCTCAGCTCCATGTACCTATCCAAAAGTCTCTTAAAAGACCCTATCGTATCCGCAGACCCTATCGTATCCGCAGACCCTATTGTATCCGCTTTATACGATATACGGGCTTTGGGGGCGGTGCGGAGGAGGTTCATCAGGTTGATTCTGGAGATGAGGGGGTTAACCCACGAGGAGATATTGAGTTGCCTGGGACTATACTCGCTGGAATTCAGAAGAATGAGAGGGGATCTTATAGAACCATATAAAATTATGAAAGGGATAGATAAGATAGGCAAGTAGTAGAGGCAGGAAAGTTGCTTCCACTGGTAGGTGGGACTAGAAATAGGGGGAGTAGATTTAGGATGGAGATGAGGAGAAACTGCTTTTCCCAGAAAGTAGTGAATCTGTGGAATTCTCTGCCCAGGCAAGTAGTAGAGTCATTAAATATACTTAAGACATAATTGGACAGATTTTTGCATACTAGGGGAATTAAGGGTTCTGGGGAAAAGGCAAGTAGGTGGAGCTGAGTCCACGGCCAGATCAGCCATGATCTTATTGAATGGCGGAGAACAGAATGCAGAATAAAATGTTACAGTTACAGAGAAAGTGCAGTGCAGGTAGACAATAAGGTGCAAGGTCATGATGAGGTAGATTGTGAGGTCAAGAGTCCATCTTATCGTACAGTAACAGTGTAGCTAACTTTGTAAGACTGTTGTGGAGAGCTTTTGAAAAAAAGCAAATTTAGCTTTTGAATGCTTGTGTCTCAAGTTTGTTGTTCGAATGAAAAATACATAAATATAGCAGCACTTCCCAAAGATCCTTTAAAAATTTTCCCATGTTGTTATCCCTTCTGACCATCATCTATAGCACATCAGTAGAACAATTATTTTCTGTATTATTTTCTTCTTATGCTGTTCCTGAACACCAGTCAGATCCTTACCAAGTTATATGGCATGATAAGTATGAACCTCAACAACAGAGGATATGGTTAAGAGAATGAATACAGGAAACAGAAAAAAATCATTTATCATGTGTAACCAACCATTAAATACTTAATGCATCTGCCTTCCCCTTGCAACAAAATGTTAAATAAAGATGTCCTCAGAGCATTTAATTTCCAGTGGCTCATTGCACCTCCAGTACCCATCCTGTCAGAGAAAGATAAATATAGAACATAGAACAATACAGCATAATACAGACCCTTCGGCCCACCATGTTGTGCCGACCTTCAAACCACACCTAAGATTATCTAACCCCTTCCTCCCACATATCCCTCTATTTTAAATTCCTCCATATGCTTATCTAACAATCTCTTGAACTTGACCAATGTATCAGCCTCCCTCTTTAAATATGAAGACCAAAACTGGACGTAGTACTTCAGGGGCAGTCTCACCAGTGCCCTGGAAGTTTGCATCAAAACTTCCTTACTTTTATACTCCATAGCCCTTACAATAGAGGCCAGCATACAAAAGCATTCATAATCACTTACTTTACATAACCTTTTGTATTTCACGCACTATGTTCCCCAGACCCCTCTGAACTGCAATATTTCATAGTCTCACTATATTTAAATTATAATTTGCTTTTTCATTCTTCGTTCCAAAATGGTTAACCTCCTCTGTGTGTGTGTGTGTGTGTGTGTGTGTGTGTGTGTGTGTGTGTGTGTGTGTGTGTGTGTGTGTGTGTGTGTGTGTACACTCAACAGTTATCTGGTGTTGAGAATTCAAAACTACACACTACACTCCATCTGCCAACGTTTTGCCCATAAAATTAACCTATCCATATCCGTTTTCAGGTGCTAAACATCTTCATCACAACTTGTTAAACCACCAACGATGTACCATCAGCAAATTTGTCCATTGTACAATTGGATCCTTCACCGAAATCATTAGTATAAATTGTAAATAGTTTAAGCTTCAGCACTGGTTCCTAGGATACCCTGATAGTTATTATAGTGATTTGCCAATCCAAAGACAACCCGTTTAACTCAACACTCTGTTTTCTGTTAGTCAATCCCCTATCCAAGCCAACATAGATAAAAACAGAAAATGCTAGAAACACTCAGCAGGTCAGACAACATACGTGGAAAGAGTAACTGAGCTTCAATTTTGAATCAAAGACCTCTTATAAGGTGCTGACAGATCTGCTGAGCATTTTCAGCATTTTTGATTTTTATTTCAGATTTTCAGTATCTGCAGCTTTTTTGAGTTTCATGAGCTTACCTGCATATCTCTGGGATAGGGGAGGAAAATGGAGCACCTCGAGGAAACGCAGTGGTCACAAGCAAACTCCACACAGACAGCAACTGAGGTCAATTTCAAATCCAGGTCACTGGAGTTGTGAGGTTTATAATAAACAGCTTGTAAATAAAATGCAGCTCATACTGATGTCTCCAACAGGTCAGTAAGAACCAACTCCAATAGCTTTCATCAATCCTCAGAAGAGGACACAAATTCTGATCTTTCCTATATATTTAATCAGTTTCCTTGATTGGTTTTTCATCCACCATCCTAAACATTTATTCTCTCCACCACTGATTCACAGTGGCTGCAGTAGGCACTACCTACAATCGAATTACACACCCAGGCTACTCCATCTGCACCTCCAAAACTGCAAACTCTACCATCAAGGTGGCAAGGGCAACAGGCCTATGGAAATACCATCACTTGCAAGTTCCCCTGCTCTCACACAATCCAGATTTGGAAATATATTGCTAGTCCTTCACTGATGCTGGGTCTAACTCCTGGGTCCATCCCAACTGTACTATGGGAGTACCTTCATCAGAAGGCCGGCAGCAGTTCAAGAATGAGGCTCACCACTACCTTCTTAAGGGCAATTTTGGGATGGACAGTAATTGCTGGCCTTGCCAGTTACCCCCAGATCCCAAAAACAAATAAATACAAAATTACAAAGTCTGCTGCTCGAACCCCACTGGATTTTGTTTTCAGCTTTAATCTTATCTCTGTATTAGACACAGGGCTAACTTTTGATTTCTGTTCATGGGTTTTAGAGTACATTAGAGTTAAATGTGCTGAAAATTACTGCATTTCAGAAAGCTATCTTTAACATAGCAACTTGTGCATTTGGTTCAAGCACGTCAGTTAGTGTGCAAAGAACCCATGGGGAAGGGGTACGTATAGGTTGCCAATTTCAATTTTCCATTAGTTTTTCCTCATTCATCTATTTACAGGATTTCTATGTCCCTGGAAAGGCCATCACTTACTCCCTATCAAGACCATGTCATAGTACAGTCATACCACATAACACAATTAATCACGTTACTGTGGGTCCGAAGTCAGATATAGGTCAGACTGAGTAAGGATGGTCGATTTTGTTCTCTTCAGGACAACAGTGAAATTAAATGATACTTTGCAACAATCTATTACAGGCGTCCCTAACTAACAAACGGGTTCCATTCTTAAGGATGTCTATAAGTCAATTTTGTCCATAAGTTAGAAAATGCACAAAAATCACTCAACATGGTAACCATATCTGCACAATATTGTAATGAATGGAATCAAAACACATAAGACTGATAAGGAAGAACAAGTAAAAAACTGGAGAGAGAGGAAATTAGTTCTGCCATTCATAGGAATTAAGATATGTACATGTCGGACTTTTGAATTTAATAACATTATGAGAGCTCATTCATATGTACAGGTGTCAGTAAGTCAGGCATTCGTAACCGAGGGACTGTAATTGCACAATATCACTGATAATGGCCTGCTATAACAGATTGATCTAATTAACCATATTTAAATTTCCATGCTACCATGGTAGCATTTGAGCTCATGATCTTAGATCGTCAGTCCAGGCCTCTGAACAAATGACAAATAACAAAGTTGCAATTCTATTATACTAAAAAATATTAACAGCTTATTGAAATCAATCTTTAATTCAGTGTACACAAGTTTCCTGAGCTCACTAAAACTCACCAGTGACAGAAAGACGAGAGCACACTCTGAAAATGCACTGTATAAAAGTTGTGCTGGGAGGTTGTTTACAAAACCTTGAAGCAAGCTAAGTTAAAGTTTATGAACCTTGTTGTTCAAGTTCCTCAGTTTGGAGGAAACCATTTGTAAACTGTAGTTTGAAGGTCTCAACATGGACACTCAACAAGTCATTGTAGTTCTCCACTGAATCCCAAAGAACTTTGGTTAAGTTCTTTGGGATTCAGTGGAGAACTACAATGACTTTCAGCAAGACCATCAAGAAAAGCAGCATGTAGCTAGAGCTCAACACAACATAAACATGAGTCCAGTTAGGTATCAAAAAGTTAGTTACTCAGGATCAGGTCAGATTCAGATAGGCCATGGTTGGGTTAGGTTTTTAATTGCATAACTGGGCAGGCCTCTACCTCAGAAGCTTAGAAAGTTGCATCAGCAGCAGGTGGCTTGAGGACTGGGAGCATTTTGGCATAGTGAGGCTAAGAAATTGATTTTAAAAAAGATTAGATATTAGAGCAGACTGGCAAGAAACAAAAAGGGACTGTAAGAGCTTCTGTGGGTATGTAAAAAGAAAAATACTATAAAGGGCAAATGCGAGACAGCAATGGGAGAATTTAAAACAAGGAATAAGGAAACAGCAGAAGAATTAAACAACTACTGTGTGCTTTTCTTCATAGAAGATGCAAAAACCCTGCCAGAAATATTAGAAATACTTAATTAAGGATCTAGTGAGAATGAGCTACAGAAGGGAATAGGCATTAGTCAAAAAATAGTAATAGGAAAGTTGGTGAGCTTGAAAGCTGATAAATGCCAAGGACCAGGTTATCTATATCCTAGAATTTTGAAGTAGGTGGCTGCAGAGACAAGGGATGCCCTGGTTATTATCTTCCAAAATCTTACAGATATGGAAATGCCACTGTGGATTGGAGGCAAATCTAACCCCACCATTTAAGAAAGGGATAGAGAATTCAGGGAACTGACGTATTGGCCTAATGTCAATAATGGGGGAAGTGCTGGAATTTATAATGAAGGATATAATAACAAAATACTTCAAAAATAATAGGATTGAGGGAAGAATCAGCATGGAGTTATAGAAGAAAAATCATATTTGACTAATCGAAGTTCTTTAAGTATGTGACTAGCATAACAGTCGAAAAGAAACCATTGGATGTGATGTATTTGGATCTTCCGAAGGTTTTCTACAAGTTACCACACAGGTCATTGTGCAACAAGGATAGAACAAATGAATATACCTACATAGTTTGACAATTGGTTGCTGGACAGAATAAATCGATCCTTCTCAGGTTGGGAGGCTATGGCGGTAGCATATTGCAAGGTTCGGTGCTTGGGTCCCAGCTGTTCACAATCTACAGTATATCAGTGATTTGGCTGAGAAGACCAGATGTCATCGTTCCTAATTTGTTGATGATACTAAACTAGATGGGATTGTGAGTATGGAGAAGGATGTAAAGAGGCTTCAAGAGGATATAGATAAGCTGAATGAGTGGACATAAACATGGAAGATGGAATATAATGTGGAAAAATCCAAGGTCATCCACTTTGGTGCACAAAATAGAAAAGCAGAGTATTTGCTGAATGATGAGAGATTAGATAATATTAATGTTCAAAGGGCATTGTGCTTGTACACAAGTCATAGAAGCCAACATTCAGGTGCAACAGCAAGTAGGAAAGCAAATGGTAGATTTGTAGCCACTCACTGTCCGAGCAAGCGAACTGGCTCGCCAGTCGGGTCGCATGTCGTCGGAGCGGTGAGACCCAAGATGGCGCTGGGTCTTCGTCTTCCCCGAGCGACGGGGAGAACCCACGTGCGGGAAAAGTTTGATGACTTAGCGCACACGTCATTTCCATTTTCGGTGGGCGGGAACCGTTCCTCTTAAGAGGCCCACGCAAGGCAGGAAAATAAACTAGTTTTGTTCTGCAACTCATCGACTAGTGTCTTACTTTCACATCGTGGTAGCAGCTGCTACATTGGTGACCCCGATGGTCCAAACAGATTTTGGACCCACACAATGGAGGACAACGCAGCAGCCAACGCAGTGGCACTCAAGCTGCCCACCTTTTGGACGCCTCGGCCCCGCGTCTGGTTCGACCAGGCCGAAGCACAATTCCAACTTCGGCAGATCACCTCCGACTCCACACGGTACTACCACGTGGTCAGCTCCCTGGACCAGGAGACAGCCGCCCAGGTCGGAGACTTCATCCAGTCTCCTCCAGAGGAAGGCAAGTACGCAGCTTTCAAAGACCTTCTTATTCGGACCTTCAGCTTCTCCTGTCGCGAGCACGCCGCCCACCTGCTTCATCTTGATGGCCTGGGGGACAGATCCCCATCGGCCCTGATGAACGAGATGCTGGCCTTGACTGAGGGACACAAGCCCTGCCCGATGTTCAAACAGGTCTTCCTCGAACAACTACCCGACGACATTCACCTGCTGTTGGCCAATGCCAATTTCAGCAACCCACGTGAGGTAGCCGCCCAGGCAGATGTCCTGTGGAAGGCCAAACGTGAGAGTGGATCGTCCGTCGGCCAAATCGCCAGACCGCGGGCCAAACGCCTATCTAAACCAGTCCCAGCAACCGAGCGACCACACCCCAGAAACATAGACAACGACACTGGCGACCAGCTGTGTTTCTACCATCAGAGGTGGGGCGCAGAGGCCCGTCGATGCCGCCCACCCTGCAAGTTTCGGGGAAACACCAGGGCCAGCCGCCACTGATTACTACAGCGGCTGGCCACCAACACAGCCTCCTATTCGTTTGGGACAAGCAGTCCCGGCATCATTTCCTCATTGATACTGGAGCAGAGGTCAGTGTTTTGCCCCCGACCGCCGCGAACTCGTAGCAGGCAACAGGGTCCCACACTCAAAGCCGCAAACGGCACAATGATACGAACTTTCGGTACCCGTACAGTTCAATTGCAATTCGGTGACAGCCGTTTTACCTGGAACTTTACCCTTGCCGCCATCGCCCAGCCACTCCTGGGAGCCGATTTCCTTCGGGCCCACAGCCTGTTAGTCGACCTGTGAGGGAAGCGGCTAGTGCACTCCAGAACTTTCCAAACCTACTCCCTGGGAGAAGCCAGCCTACCAGCACCACGCCTGGACTCCGTATCCCTGTCTGGCAACGAGTTCACCAAGCTCCTAGCTGAGTTCCCATCAGTTTTGGCACCTCATTTACAAATTCGATGCCCAAACACGGGGTGCAGCATCACATCATTACCACAGAGCCACCCCTTCATGCCTGAGCATGACGACTACCTCCAGACAAGCTCCGCCTGGCAAAGGAAGAGTTCTGCCGCATGGAGGAGCTGGAGATCATTCACAGGTCAGACAGCCCCTTGGCCTCCCCCCTGCACATGGTCCCCAAAGCCACCAGTGGGTGGAGGCCCTGCGGCGACTACCGCAGGCTGAATGACGCCACCACCCCAGACCGCTACCCTGTCCCTCACATCCAGGACTTCGCGGCGAACCTACACAGGGCCCTCATCTTCTCCAAGGTGGACCTCGTCTGGGGATACCACCAAATCCCGGTCCACCCTGACGACATCCCCAAAACTGCGCTCATCACTCCATTCGGCCTCTTCGAATTCCTTCGAATGTCATTCGGCCTTAAGAACACTGCGCAGACCTTCCAGCGGCTGATGGACGCGGTAGGCCGAGACCTGGATTAGATGACATACTAATCGCCAGCTGTGACCGCCAAGAACACCTTTCCCACCTCCGTCAACCGTACTCCCGTCTCAGTGATTTCGGCCTATCAACCCAGCCAAGTGCCAATTCGGACTTGACTCTATTGATTTCCTCAGCCACAGAATCACCAGCGAAGGAGCAACACCCCTACCCGCCAAGGTAGACTCTATCCACCATTTTGCCCGTCCCAACACGGTCAAAGGCCTGCAAGAATTCCAGGGGATGGTAAACTTTTACCATCAGTTCATCCCTGCAGCAGCCCGTATCATGTGCCCTTTGTTCTTGCTGATATCTGGCAAGGGCAAGGACATCACCTGGAACGGCGAGGCCGCGGCTGCCTTTGTTAAGGCCAAGGACGCCCTGGCAGACGCCACGATGCTGCTACACCCTAGGACAGACGTCCCAACCGCCCTCACGGTGAATGCATCCAACACCACGATCGGTGGGGTACTGGAACAACTAATCGAAGGCCGTTGGCAACCGTTGGCATTTTTCAGCAGGCACCTTAGACCATCCGAACTGAAATACAGCGCTTTTGATCAGGAACTTCTAGCGCTGTACCCAACAGTCCGGCATTTCCGGTACTTTTTAGAAGGCAGGCCTTCCACCGCTTTCACTGACCATAAGCCTTTGTCTTTCGCCTTCTCCAAGGTCTCCAATCCCTGGTCAGCTCGTCAGCAGCAACATTTGTCCTACATTTCCGAATTCACAACGGATATCCAACATATCTCCGGAAAGGACAATGTCGTTGCTGACGCGCTTTCCAGACTGACCATCCACAGCCTGTCCCTGGGTGTAGGCTACGCGGCCCTGGCTGACACACAGCAAGGTGACAATGAGCTGCCCAGCTACAGAAGCGCAGTCTTGGGCCTGCAACTCCAAGATTTCATAGTCGGTCCAGGTCAGCAGACCCTCCTTTGCAATGTCTCAACAGGTCAGCCCTGCCCTACAGTTTCTGCAGCCTGGCGGAAACGCGTTTTCGACTTGGTACACGGGTTGGCGCACCCGTCCATCAGATCAACTGTCCGACTGGTCGCCAGCAAGTTCGTCTGGCACAGCCTGCGCAAACAGGTCAGTGAGTGAGCCAGGACTTGTCCACACTGCCAGACATCAAAAATCCAACAACACATCAAGGTCCCACCACAGCAGTTTGAGCCTACCCATAGAAGGTTCGACCACATCCACGTCGACCTCGTTGGTCCTCTGCCAGTTTCAAGAGGAGCCCGGTACCTCCCTACCATCGTGGACCGGTTCATGAGGTGGCCAGAGGCAACACCTCTATCCGACATCACGACTGATTCCTGTGCCCGGGCGCTGCTCACAACTTGGATCTCGTGTTTTGGTGTTCCAGCCCACATCACTTCAGATAGGGGCGCCCAGTTTACCTCCAGCCTATGGTCTGCATTAGCGAACATGCTAGGGACGCAGCTGCACACCACCACGGCCTACCACCCTCAATCAAACGGATTGGTAGAACGTTTCCACCGCCATCTGAAATCAGCCCTGATGGCCCACCTAAGAGGTCCTAACTAGGTCAACGAACTGCCTTGGGTCCTGCTCAGCATACGCACTGCCCCCAAGGAAGATCTCCACGCTTCATCAGCTTAACTCGTGTACGGTGCGCCCCTAGTCGTCCCAGGGGAGTTCATACCCGCCCTTCGGGGGCAAGAGGAACAACCCGCGGTAGTCCTAGAAAGACTGCGCGAGAGGCTCGGCAGCTTGGCACCTATTCCCACTTCGCGGCATGGTCAAGCCCCATCCTGTGAGCTCAAGGAACTACGAGACTGTATGTTCGTTTTTGTTCGCAGGGGCACACCCTGGGCACCATTGCAACGACCATACAAGGGGCCGTTCCGGGTCATCAGGAATAATGGGTCCACCTTTATTTTGGACACTGGGGGCAAGGAAGAAGTCTTCACGACGGACCGCCTCAAACCGGCCCATTTAGATCTACAACAACCGGTCGAGGTCCCAACACCACAACACAGAGGCCAACCTCCTAAGCAACGGCTAGCACAGTCTGCGAACCTTGGGGACCATATCGCCGGTTCTGGAGGTGGGGGGTGGGGGTTGTGTAGCAACTCACCATCCGAGCAAGCGAACCGGCTCTACGGTCGGGTCGCGCATCATCGGAGCGGCGAGGCCCAAGATGGCGCTGGACCTTCGTCTTCCCCAAGCGACGGGGAGAACCCGCGTGCGGGAAAAGTTTGATGACGTAGCGCATACATCATTTCCATTTCTCGGTGGGTGGGAACCTTTCCTCTTAAGAGGCCCACACAAGGCAGGAAAATAAACCAGTTTTGTTCTGCAACTCATCGACTAGTGTCTTACTTTCGCATCGCTGTAGCAGCTACTACAGATTAGCCTTTATTGTGAGAGGATTTGAATTCAGAAGTAAATAAGTCTTTGTGCATTGTATAGAACCTTGGTGAGATTGAGTTTGTGTATTGTTCAAGTGTCCTTACCTAAGAATTGTACTGCCATAGGGGGAGTCCCTGAACTGTTTCCACTGATGACTATATGAAGAGAGACAATAGTAGACAAGGCATATTCTCCATAGAGTTTAGAAAATGAGAACAAATCTCATTGAAACTTGCAAAACTCTTATCAGGCTTGACAGGCGATGAAAGGTGGACATTTCCACACACCCCTCCTCACCCCCCCCCCCAACCCTCTCAGCTGGGAAAGGGGGGGGGGGGGGGGGTGTCACAATGTCAGAATAAGGGGTGGAGCCTCAGTCATTGAATTGATTGAAAACAGAAATTGATAGATTTCTGGGTTTAAAGAGAATCAGGGGAGTTGGGAATAGTGCTGAAAAATGGCACAGAACTGATAGATTGTCCATAGGCCAGCTGGCCTACTCCTTCTTCTATGTCTTATGTACTTACGATCTCACTTACCTCAGGCTGTGCAGGAGGGAGGAATCAACATGAAAGAACACTTGCAGGAGGCCATAACCACTACATACTGTACATTGATCAATCTGGCAGAACATTAATGCTTCAGGAGGCTCAGGGTATAACTTCAGATGTGAATTGTATGCAGTCTACTGGAACAAACCCTGTGTCCTGCTGGGTCTGTTGGGCATTCCTTACCAACAGCTGGCAAATTCACCACTGCCACAGACTTCTTTCCATGGGACAATTCCAGAGTTCCATAGGAGAAATTTGTAGGATCTCACAATCAACAGCACACAAATTCATAAGGCCAGTGGCTGAACTTGTTTGCCAACATAATAAATTATATGAAACTTTCCATGATGAGGCTAGAGAGTGAGTGAGTGCATGGATTGGCCCAGATTTGCCACTTTCACTGACTTCCGCTAATGCAGGCTATCATTAACCACACAAATATAGCAATCAAGGCATCCACTTCTAGATCATCCAGGAGTGTTCATGAACTGCAGGAGTTCCAGTCCAACAACAACAAACCACAAAGAACTAATTTGGCAGTGGTGTGTAATACTCCCCTGATGCCTTGGCCTGTAGCAGGCAGCCTTCTCTGATCTAACACACAAGACGGTGGAGGAACTCAGCAGGTCAGGAAGTATCTATGGAGGGAAATGATCAGTTGACATTTCAGGTTAAGACCCCTCATCTGGACTGAGAGAGAGGGGGGAGATAGCCAAAGATGCGCTCCGTCTGCCTTGGCCGTCTGGATCTTCCGTTTGCCAGCCATTTTGATTCTCCTTCCGATTCCCACACCAACATATCTGTCCTCCACCTCCTCTACTGCCAAATTGAGGCTAAACACAAACTAGACGAACAGCACGTCATATTCTGCCTGGGCAGCCGACAATCTGGTGGTATGAACATTGAATTCTCCAACTTCCAGTAACTGCTCCCCCTCTGTCCCTTTTCTCTCTCCCCCAATCTACCTGGCCCTTATCACCATAACTCTTTCCCCTCCTCCATCCACTCCATCTACCCATCACCCCCACACTCATCCCACTGGTTCCTCTCCCCAACTACTCCTCTCTGCCTTTCCCACTTTCCTTCCTTTATTCTATACTCCACCTCCTTCTCCAATCAGATTCCATCATCTTCAGCCCTTTGTTACTTCTGTCTATCACCTCCCAGTTTCTGGCACCATTCCCACTCACCCGTCCCCCATCTGCCTATTCACCACCCCTCACCTGGATCAACCTATCACCTGTCAACTCTTGCTCCACCCCTTCCCTCCACCTTTTTATACTGGCTATCTCCCCTCTATCTTTCAGTCCAGATGAAGGGTCTCAACTCGAAATATCGACTATCCACTTCCATCCATAGATGCTGCCTGACCTGCTGAGTTTCTCCAGCATCTCGTGTTGCTCCATATTCCAGCATCTTCAGTCTCTTGTCTGATATCCCCTCTGATCTTTTGAACCTGAAAGCAAATTTTCCAGAAGTAACAAATGCCCACTTGAAAACAAATCTGATGACATTTGCAGAAAGAGCTAATGAACAAGTTAAAAATGCAGCATCTAAGTGCTTTGATAGATCAGGAAGTAATTTTCATCACATATCAGGTAGTGGCGTGCTGCTCCCTGCACAACATTACACAGTGCCAAGGGAGGCACAAACTAGGGAAAACAAGCTCTTAGATAATGAAGAGAAGGAATAAGAAAAAAGTTGATGCAGACAATGTAAAGAAACATTATACACTGTATGCAGAATGCTTTCTTTAATGTAAGGTTCATTAAGACCCCAAGAGCCCACCCATCTGCCATTGAAATAGCAAACCTACTTTCCTGATTGTCC
Source organism: Pristis pectinata (assembly GCF_009764475.1). NCBI lineage: Eukaryota > Metazoa > Chordata > Chondrichthyes > Rhinopristiformes > Pristidae > Pristis > Pristis pectinata. The sequence goes on from NC_067432.1 coordinate 1,928,820, forward strand.
CAGTCATGCCTTTTTATAGTCTTCCATTGCTCACTATCAACCCATATCCCACTGTTCCAAACACCTGCCAAATACTAATTTGAAGTGTATCAAGAATCAAGAAATATTTATGCAAGTGAAAATAACCAAAAATATTCTAAAATTGTGTAAAATACCTATCTAAATACCTTCAGGCTATTAAAAAAAAATCACATTTTTTTTACCAGAATTATATAAAAATTATGAGGAGAGGTTACATAAACTACAGAATTTAGAAAGTTTTGGGATGATGTAATCTGATAGGAGAGGTAGTATGGACTAAGTAGCTTTGTCTGAAATACAAAGCTATACTTTTAGCTGTAAAGTTAGGAAACATATCCAGAGACAGAAGTAGATATTTGGAAGTCTCTTCCACAACCAGCGAGTGATGATGGGTCAGTTGTTAATTTTAAATCTGAGAATAAAAAATTTTCATTTACCAAAGGCAGTAAATCAAGTGGGGTAAAGGCAGGTTCAAATGCACGAAGGTTGACTACAGTGTGGTGCTGTTGAAAAAGCAACAAAATGCAGTACATTTTGTGAAACGATACTGCTGACATGTGACGAGAGGGTGGGAGTAAATGTTAAGGAATGTGAAGGCAGCAAGAAAACAATGAATTAACATCAAAGGATTACACTACCCATAAGCTTGGGAGACCGCTTCCTACTCTCTCACCCCCTGCCACACCCACCTCCCCTCATTTAATTCCCTCCAGGTCCACAATCATCAGATTCTTCTAGTGATTGTACTTTCCTTTCCCTCCATCTTCTACACATAACCATAGCTAAGATATGAAGAGAGCTTCTGCAAGGAAGCAAAAATAGATGTTGGTTTTAGAAATAAAAAATGTCATCCAAATGTGCTCCCATTGACCACATTGCATGTATTTATGGTATGCATATGCATCCATCTTGTGCTAATAGTTATATTTAATATTTACTGCTAGTCAAACTTAATGCAACATTTAACAGATGCATTGTCATTGATGAAAATTCAAAGTGCCTTGATATAACAGGCAGCCTTGCCTATTGTGAAAGTACATGACCAGCTGTCAACCTGCTATATATTAGTCCTGTATGACCTGCACCATGCTTGGTAAAGCAGTATTGTAAACCTAAACAAATCCTTACTTGAGCAGCTCTCCTGAGACCAGCAAATTTCTTCCTCACCTGCTCCCAGGATCAATGTACAGCTGAGACAGCACTAACTCTTGCAGTCATATATTTGCAGCACTTCCAAGGAGAATGTCAGTTCACTGAAACAAAATGTTCAACCTTCATAGTAGAAACTTCAAAAGCTGCTTTCTCAAATGTTTGGCCTCTTTCTTGCTGCAGCTTCACCATGAATTGCCCCTGAAGAACAACCAGCAATCCTTTACAGCTACCAAGTATGGGAAAACTATGACCCTTGAGTCCTCCCTGCACATCATTTACTATACAGCAGAATTAATGGTGATATCCTCCCCACATATTATAATTTGAGACAATGGCCCTGCACTGCACTTGTGCATAGTACACAAGAAGCTGCCCTCCTAGGTCCAAAGGGACTTATTATTGCCCAGACATCTTGTGGATGATATCTGCAAACTACATAATTTACCCAATTAGAATTACCTTCAGATTCCTCTTTCAAATTCAGAATTTACTTACACTTGATTTTTTTTTGTTTGAATCAAAGGAATTATGTTAGAAGGGATTTGCTCTTTTGAAACAAAGTTATAGTTTTTATTAGGCTTCTATAAACATACTGTAAATTCACTCCGATTCCAATGAAATATGCAACTGAAAATAATTTATTAAGAGGCTAATTTAATTTTATTAAAAGACTAACGTAAAGTTTAACCACTAGTGTTAATATGTCTCATAGGAAATGTTTCAACAACTGATCTTGATTTTCCCAAACAATGCCAAATTTTATTGTAGTTAATGCTTATTTCAGCAAGAATTTAAATTTTAACTCTGTGCAAGCCTCAGAACTCAAATAAACATTTAATAGTAAAATACTTCATACCTTAATAATAAATACTCTAGTTTATGAAAAAATGACCAGGTGGCATTTTTTTTTAAAAGAGTTACAGGTGCTGATTGAAATTTCTTTCGCAAATTATGAATGCATATGACGTTCTACTCAGCAAATTGAACTTCATGGTTCTAAGTGCCTCACACGCTCATGCCAGAAGTAAAACAGTGGGCATCTGGTAACATTAATCCTTGTCCAACACTGATTTGCTGGCTTCCCTGATAAATAAAACAATATTTATTGATCGTTGACCAAGGACTGTCATGATTGTTTTAACTCCATTAAACATGAGGTGCAAGAGATTCCCTTTCTGGAGAAGAAAGGTGGCAAGCACTTTTGGGTTCCAGCATCACGAAGAGGAAAAAAGACAATATAGGGAAAAAAGGTAGAAGGAAATTCTGTCCAGAAGGTCCTGCACTTGAAGGATATTCAGGCAGTATAGCATCCACTTGCACTTGATTGAGCAGCAATGTGCTCAGCAGTATAGATTCTTAAGGGGTTTTAGTGAGATTTGCCATGTCTGAATTTCTGTGCATGTGTGGCAGTTACTGTTATAGCAGCCCTTTTTGTTGCCCAGGATTCAATGGAGGTAACTGCATTAGAATTCACCCACACTTACCAATTTGGAGCAGATTAATGCATAAGGAAGTAATGGAGGTTCTTTACTCAAGAACAGAAAAGCTCCAAAACACACTATCAATCCAAGTTTTTGCTCCTTTAATGCTTCAAATAGTCTGCCACCATGTGCAAAAAAATCACCAGCAAACTTGCATAAGTTCTTCATTCTGAGGCAATCTCTTCGTTCATCAGGTTCATGTCACCATGTCAGATCAATAAGTACATTTCAGGGGACAAATGTTGTTGCTAAATCTCTGCCTCTGGATTTCAGTCAGAGCCACCCACAATAAAGCATAGGTCTCTATTTGAGTGCTGAGTAGACATTTAAATACTTGGACTAATCTGGAGCCACTCCAATAAACTCCCAAGAGGTTGCCTGACTTTGTTGTCACTTCCTGGTGCAATCTCCCCTTTATACCATTGGAACCTTTGCCCTCAGCACCTTGGACGTGGAACACGAGATCAAGCTAGAAGATGACAATAAGAGGCCCCCTCTGGACATCCTGTTAGGGCCTCATTAATCACTCTCCACCTAAGTAGCTGAGAACCATCAATGAAGTTCTAAGAAACAATCCATTCCCACATGCATCAAGAATAGACATCATTCAAGCATGGGTTGACAAGCAATGTTATGGTCAAGCCACACTAATGCCAGACAATCAGCATTTCTAATTAGAAAACTGAACCACTTTTCCTTCTTATTCAAAAGAACTCTCAGTCCTAAATCTCATACCATCAACAACCTGGGGACTCAACATCAATTTAAATTTATCTAGTCCAGATGCACAATTAATCCAACTCCACGAGCTCCTATGGCATGCTTGCCTTTATTATTCAAGGCATTGAGTTCAAGAGTCAGGAAGTTATGTTGCAGCTTTATAAAACTCTGGTTAGACCACATTGGGAATACGGCATTCAATTCTTGTTGCTCCATTATAGAAAGGATGTGGAGGCTTTGGAGAGGGTGGAGAAGAGGTTTACCAGGACGCTGCCTGGATTAGAGGTTAGATAAACTTGGGTGGTATTCTCTGGCGTTGCAGAGACTAAGGGAAGACCTGAGAGAGGCAAAAAATAGAGTAGACAACTAGTATCTTTTTCCCAGGGTTGAAATGGCTAATACTGGAGGGCATGCATTTAAGGTGAGAGGGGGTAAGTTCAAAGATGATGTGTGGGGCAATTGATTTTTTTAAAACACAGGGTAGTCAGTGCCTGGAATGTGCTGCCAGTGGTGGTAGTGGAGGCAAATATGATAAGAGGCGTTTAAGAGGCTCTTAGATGGGCACATGAATGTGCAGAGAATGGAGGGATATGGCACAAGGAATTAGTTTAGTTAGGCATTTAATTATTAGTTTAATTAGTTCAGCATAACATCATGGGCTGAAGGGCCTGTTCCTATGCTGGACTGTTCTATGTAACATCGTGGGCCAAAGGGTCTGTTTCCTGTGCTCTACTGTTCTACGTTCTAAGGTGAGGATTTTTTTATCTATCTTACTGTCTTAGTTGAAAGGAGTAGTCATAAAGGTTATGGAGGGTAGAGCAGTGGTATGCTCCTCCTGCAGGATGCGGGAGATCGGGGACATTTCCAAAGTCCCGGAAGACTACACCTGCTGGAAGTGTCCAGCTGCAGCTCCTGGCTGGCTGTAATATAAATTATGTTTAGTGAGCTAGTCACTCCACAGGTACAGAAAGACAGAAAATGGGTGAAGGGCAGTCAGCGCAAGTAGTGCAGTGGTCCCCTGTGGTCATTCCCCTCAGCACTATTAGGAGGAATAATCTCCCAGAGGAGAATAACATCAACAGCCCAGTTCATGGCACCACGGTGGGCATTGCCAGTATTTCCAAAGTGGGGGAACAGTATTGGGAAAGCAGTAGTGGTAGGGGATTCTATCATGGGGGTGGGGGCAGATATACGTTTCTACGGCCGCTAAAGACATTCCAGGTTGGTATGTTGCCTCCCTGGTGCTAGGGTCAAGGCTGCAGGACATTCTGAAAGGGGATGGTACATGTAGCAATGACATAGGTAGAAGGAATGAGGTCCTGCAACATGAGGTTAGGAAGGGTAGCACCTCAAGGACCATAATCTCTGGATTGCCTCTGGTGCCATGAGCTGGTGAGTATAGGAATAGAAGAACAAGTCAGATGAATGTGTGGCTGAAGGGATGGTGTAGAAGGATGGGCTTTAGGTTCCTGGACCATTCGGACCATTTCTGGGGAAGATGGGACCTGTGTAAACTGGACAGATTGCAGCTTAAGCAGAGTGGAACCACATTCCTTCCTGAGAGATTTACTAGCACTGTGGGGGAGGTTTAAACTGAGTTGGCAGGTGAAGGGGGCTCAGTAGTTATTCAAATGGAGAGATACAATCGCCTAGAGCACAAATAGTTATTAAATCCAGTGGACAGAACCAGCGAGTATGTGCACATCAAAGGAATTCAAAGCTAATGCAGAGAGTATTTAGTAAAGTAGATGAACTCAAAGCTTTAATTAACATGGGGAGGGTCTACAATATTGTTGCCATCACTGAGACATGGTTGAAGGATGGGTAGGACTGGCAACTCAATTTTCAGGTAATATGGTGGTGGGGGGGAGGAAAGGGGAAGGAGATACTGCATTGTTAATCAAAGGTTTTATTACTTCAGTAGTGAGGCAGGATATCCTAGAAAGCTCTTCAAATGAGGCCATATGGGTAGAGATTAGAAACAGAAAGGGTGTCATCACTTATCTGGTGGTGTTTTACAGACCTCCCAAAGGTCAACAGGAGACCAGAGGACAGATATGTAGGCAGACATCAGAGAATTGCAATAACAATAGGGTTATTGTACTGGAGGATTTCAGTTTCCCAAATACTAACTGGGATTGTCTTCACGTTAAAGGCTCAAGAGGCAGCAAAATTTCTGAGGCACATCCAGGAGAATTTTTTAATGCAGTAGATAGATGAGAGACCCAATAAGAGGAGCATTATTGGATCCTATCTTGAGGAATGTAGCTGGTCAAGTGAAGGGAGTGTCAGTGGGGAATAATTCTGGAGATAGTAACTCTAATTCTGTATACTTTAAAGTAGTTATACAAAAGAATAAGGAAGGACAAATAATTAAGGTCCTAAATTGGGGAAAGACCAATTTCATTACTATAGTTAGAAGTTAAATTGAGAGCCTCTACTTGCAGGCAAGTCTACATCTGCACAGTGGGAAGCATTCAAAGGAGAAATAGGAAGAATCCAAGGCCAACACGTTCCTGTAATGGCAAAGGCCAGGGTAACAAGTAGAGGGAACCCTAGACATTAAGGATATTGAGGATTGGATAAAGAGAAAAAAGGAAGCCTATGACAGGTATAGGGAACTAATGATGGAGGAGGCAGTCGGGAGGCGCTTAAGAAAGAAATTTGGAAGGCTAAGGGGGGGTCACAAAAAATCAGTGGCAGATAGAATTAAGGTAAATCTGAAGTATATTAAGGTAGGACCCATTAGGGACAACAGGTGCAATCTGTGTATGGAGCCAGAGAGTAAAGGTGAAGTCCTAAATGAGTATTTTTGATTGGTAGCTGAAGAATTCAGTGAAGAGGTAGGTGAAAATCTAGTGCAAGACTTCATAAACAAAGAGGAGGTATTCAATGCCTCAGCGGACTTAAAAGATAGATAAATCCCCAGGAACAGATGGGATTTGTCCCAGGCTGCTATGGGGAGGGGGGCAAGGCAAGAAATTGCTGGGGCTCTGGCTAAGATTTTTAAATCTTCACTGGACACGTGAGGTACCAGATGACTGGAGGATAGCAAACGTGGTCCCCCTTTTCAAGAAAGGCAGCAGGAAAAAGCCTGGTAACTATATACTACATCAGTAGTAGAGAAGATCCCAGGAAAAATTCTGAGGGAGAGGATTAATGATCCCTTGGAAAGGCAGGGACTAATCAGAGATAGCCAGCAGAGCTTTGTCAATATCCTGTCTACCAAATTAATTGAAGTCTTTGAAGAGGTAACAAAGTGAGGGCAGGGCAGTAGATGAGATTTACACGGACTTTAGTAAGGTCTTTGACAAGATCCCTCTTAGGAGAATGGTTCAAAAGGTTATGGCCCATGGGATCCAGGGCAAGTTTGCAAAATGGTTCCAAAATTGACTTGGCAGTATTAGACAGAGGGTGATGGTAGAGAGTTGTTTTTGCAAATGGATGCTTATGACTGGCGGTGACCCACAAGGATCAATGCTGGGACCCTTGCTGTTTGTAATATATGCAAATGACTTGGATGTGGATGTGGTAGGCATGATCAGTAAGTTTGCAGATGACAGGAAAATTGGCAGGATTGTTGATAAGTGTGGAAAGTAGTTTTAAGGTGCAGAGAGGCATCATTGCGTTGGTGAAATGGGCTGAAAAATAGCAGGAGGAGCTTAATTCATAGAAATGTGAGGTAATACATTTTGGAAGTATTAGGCTTGGACATACACCATGAATGGTAGGGTCATAGAGAGTACTGAGGAACAGAGAGACATTGGAGTACAAGTCCACAGATCCTTGAAGGTGGTAACACAGTAGTTAAGAAGGAATTGTGGGGGCATTGAATACAAAAGTAGGGAGGTTATGCTCCAACTTCATAAAACACTGTCAGACCTCAGCTGGAGTACTGCATGCAGTTCTGGTCACCATGCTGTAGGAAGGATGTCATAGTGCTGGAGAGGGCGCAGGGGAGTTTCATCAGGATGCTGTCTGGGGCGAAGCAGTTCAGCGATTATTAGAGAATGGAGAAGCTAGATCTATTCTCCCTGGAACAGAAGAGGTTAAGAGGGAACATGATTGATGTATATAAAATTATGAGGAGTATAAATAGGGTAAATGGGAAGAAACTTTTCCCCATATCAAAGGTAGATATAACTGGAGGACAAAGAGTTAGGATAAAGGGGGTAGAGGGGATATGAAAGGCACGTTCTTCACCTAGAGAGTGGTAAGTTCCTGGAATGCACTGCTTGAGAGTGATTGAAGCTGGGTCATCCTCAGCATTTAAGAAGTATCTAGATGAACAACTGAATCTCTTTGGCACAGAAGGCTCTGAACCAAGTGCTAGGTAATGGGATTAATACGGAAGGGTGCCTACTGGTCAGTGTGGAAGACCTGGGCCAAATGGTCTGTTTCCATGCTGTACAGCCCTATGACTTCTATGACAGCCAATCCATGAAGGAAGAGTGATATATTTCCAAGTCAGGGTGGTGGGCATCTTGATGGATAATAAAGCTGGTGGTGTTCCTATGCATCTGCTATGTTGATGATGATGGTTGCAGGTTTAAAAGGTGCAGTTGGGGTAACCTAGGCAAGCAACTAGTGATTTTTTTAAGATAGTTCACAACAGCCACAGTATGCCTATGATAGAGGGAATGAATTAATGTTTATGTGCCAATCAAACAGGCTGCTTTGCCCTGAATGTGGTTGAGCTTCTTAGGTGTTGTTAGAGCTGTATTTACCCAGGCAGTACTCATCCATTACACTTATGTCTTGTATCTTGTAGAAGGTACATTTTGGAAGATGGTACACACAGCAACCACTGTGCTAATGATTGATGGGGTAGTAATCAAACCGATTGCTTTGTCCTAGGTGGTGCTGAGCTTCTTGAAAGTTCTGGCACTGCACTCACCCAGGTAAGTGGAGAGTATTCCATCATGCTCTTGATTTTTGCTTTGTAGATGGTGCAAAGGTCTTTGGGTGTCAGGAATCAATCATTTGCCAGATATCTAGCCTCTGACTGCTTCCTGTGGCCATGTTCCTTAAGTGGCTGGTCCACTTGAGCTTCTGATCTTTATTCTCTCTTCACCCACCATGGGTCAGATGCCGGTAAACTGGAGGGTAGCGAATGTTGCGCCTTTATTTAGGAAGGATGGCAAAGGAAAACCTGGGAACTATAGACCAGTAAATCCAGCATCTGTCATAAGTAAGTTACTGGAGAAGATTCTGAGGGATAAGATACACGTACATCTGGAAAGACAGATTAATTAGGGATAGTCAGCATGGCTTTGTGCATGGGAGATCACATCTAATGAAGTTGATTGAGTTTTTTGATGATGTGACCAAGAAAGTTGATGAGAGCAGGGCAGTAGTCATGGTTTATAAGGACTTCAGTGAGGCCTTTGGATAAGGTTCCACTTGGTAGGCTGCTTTGGAAGGAATCCAGGGAGAGCTGGCTAATTGGATATATAGTTGGCTTGATGGTTGGAAGCAGAGGGAGATGGTTGAAGGCTGTTTCTCGGACTGGAGGTCTGAGACAAATGGTGTGCCTCAGGGGTAAGCGCTGGGCCCACTGTTGTTTGTCATCTGTATCAACGATTTGCACAAGAATGTACAAGCCATGGTGAGTAAGTTTGCAGATGACACTAAAATCCTTGTGCCATCTGCAAACTTACTAATTAGATGGTATAGTGGACAATGAAGAAGGTTATCAAAAATTACAGGGGGATCTTGATCAGCTGAGTAAGTGGGTCAAGGAACAGCAAATGGAGTTTAAATCAGATAGGTGCGAGGTGTTGCATTTTGGAAAGTCAAATCCAGGTAGGACTTTCACAGTGAACAGCAGGGCCCTGGGGAGTGTTGTAGAACAGAGAAACCTTGGAATACAAGTACATGGTTCCCTGAAAGTAGAGCACAGGTAGAAAGGGTGGTGAAAAAAAGTTGGGAGGTCATGGTGCAGTTATACAAGATGCTGGTGAGGCTGCACTTGGAGTATTGTGTTCAGTTTTGGTCAACTTGCTATAGGAAAGATGTTATTAAACTGGAAAGAGTGCAGAAAAGATTTACAAGGATGTTGCCAGGACTTGAGGGACTGTTACAGGGAGAGGTTGGACAGGACAGGACTTTACTCCTTGGAGCATAGAAGATTGAGTGGTTATCTCATTGTGGTGTATAAAATCATGAGGGGCATAGATAAGATGAATGCACTCTTTTTCCCAGGGTTGGAGAATTAAGGGGGCATAGGTTTAAGGTGAGGGGAGAAAGATTTAATAGGAGCTTGAGGGGCAACTTTTTTTAAAGCACAAGATATGTGGAAAGAGCTGCAAGAGGAAGTGTTGAGGCAAGTATAATAACAACTTTTAAAAGACAGTTGGACAGGTACATGGATTGGAAAGGCTTAGAAGGTTATGGGCCAACAGAGGGCAAATGGGACTAGCCTGGATGGGGTATCTTGGTTGGCATGGACCAGTTGGGCCGAAGGACCCATTTCCATGCTGTATAACCTGACTTTCTTGTCAGGTATGTTCATTACCTGATATTTATGGACAGCCACTTATGAGCCCATGCCTGAATTTTGCCTAGGTCTTTCTCCATGAAGGCATGGATTTGTAAATGGAACTAAACATTGTGTAATTGTCAGCAAACATCATCAGTGAAAATGCCCACTTTTGATCTTATGATGAATGACCATGGTTGAAGCTGAAGATGGTTGGCCCTAGGACACTGCTGTGATGATCTTACCCTGGTGAGGTTAGCACCATGCTGTGATTCCAGTGAATAATTTCTAGCTTCTTTCCTGTCCTATTCTTCTAAGGCAACCTTGCTGTTCTAAGTGGTGTTTTAACTGGAATTCTTAGTTTGAACATATCTGCCCAGTCATGAACTACTCAATTATTTACAATGAAGCACCTTTGAGTACTTCATTATAAGGAATTAAACTCTAGCTTGTTAGTGAAGTGGTGTTTAATTCACATTCCTGACTCTCATTCATTGACTACAAAATCATTTGCTTAAGCTGAGTAAGAGAAGCTGCTAACCTCTGCGATAACTTTGTGCTAACACCAATGAGTAAATAAATTGCTTTCTGATCTATCAAGTAACAAAGATATCTGCAGCATAAACATACCTCCTTTGCTGAAAAACACGATAATACTGGAGGAACTCAGCAGGCCAGACAGCATCCGTGGAGAAAAGCAGGTGTCCTTAAGAAGGGTCCTGACCCGAAACGTTGACCGCCTGCTTTTCGCCACAGATGCTGCCTGGCCTGCTGAGTTCCTGCAGTATTATTGTGTTTTTCATCTAGATTCCAGCGTCTGCAGTCCTTTGTTTCTCCATACCTCCTTATCTATTTACAACTAACACAAACATTAATTTAGTGGAAATTCAAAACATCAAATTTTTTCCTTAACTGATTTTACTTGCCACTCTCAAATTACTATTCCAAATTTCACCACAGATAACAATGTTTTATTTCAAATTGCCAACGTTATTCACCAGAAATTTTTGTTTTTGGTACTTTGGATAAGGAAATACTCCAGTTCTGGGGTTTGAACTGATTTGACATCTTTGATCACTACTGCGAAGTACGTACTGAGGAATCCATTGTCCCCACCATCCACCACCTTCCAATATTCATTTCCATTGAGGTTGCTGAATATCAAGAAGTACCAAGGTCAACCCATACTATGTGCTTGTTTTGTTCTCCTAATTAGAAGTAAGTTTCTACTCACTTATATTCATTCATATATATTTATATATATTTATATATTCATTCTATATTTATTCATTTTTGCACAATTACATAAAAGCATATATCCAACAGCTTATAAATTAAAACCTAAAACAAGTGTATTTCACTGTCAGTAGTTAGAAAATGAAATTTCAGTTTTAACAGCACTCCTGTGGTCCATATGAGCTAATGCTTTCTCCAAAGAGAAATGTGATTATCTGAAATAATATAATCTGAAACCAGTAATCTATTGTGACAGACCTGCAACAGTTTCCATCCTAACTTTTGACTGTCATTTATACACCTCAATCACATTTCCCCTGAACCACCCCATTCCAAAGAAAACCTCCACCAACTATCTGATCTTTTTTCATAGCTAACATTTTCTAGTCCTGGCAAGTTTCTCATAAATCTCCTCCGAACTCTCCAGTGCAATCATCTTTGTTTTGATGTGATCACTACAACTGCATGCAATCCTCATGCTTTGGTTGAACTAGTATTGTACACAGTTCCAATATAACTTCCTTGTTCTTGTATTGCATGCCTTGGTTTAATGAAGGAAAACCATCCCATCTGCCTTTTTTAACATTATTGGCTTTCCTGCTATTTTTAGGCATCATTGGGCATACAATCCAAGATCCCCTCTATTCCTCCATATCATTAAATATCATTCCATTTATTATGTATTCCCTTGCCTTGTTGCACCTCGCTGAATTCACTTCCTCACATTCATCTGGATTAAATACCATTTGTTACCTTTCTTCCCAAATGACCATATTACCTAAATCTTTCTGCAGTCTAAAGCTTTCCTCCTCACTTTCAAGTCAGTTTCACCTACAAACATAAGTTTCAAAAAGCAGAAATAATGAGCTATATGGAACCCAATGATTACAGTCGTCCAGTCACAAAAATCAGTCAGTACCCTATGCTTCTAGCTAATGAGACAATTTTGGATTCAATTTATTACTTTCCCTTGAATCCCATATTTTTTTCTTACCTTTTTCACCAAGGTGTCACATGGGACCTTATCAAAAACTTTGCTAATACCTAAGTAGGCTCCATCAGACACAATTCCTTCATCACATTTACTTGTTACCTTCCTAAAGAAATACAATCGTTAGTTGAACACAAACTTTCTGTAACAAATCCATACTGCCCTACTCCTGAATATCTCCAAACACACACCACTACTTTCCTTTAGTGTCTCTCTCTTATCTGAAGATCCTATAATCAGGAAAGTTAGAGAGGCAGGAATAACACATTACGTTTTAATAACAGAAATATGGTAGTTTAGCTACTTGTCTATCTCAGCTTATCTGCCTTTAATCACTGCACTCCTTGCACTTAAGTACATAACTTTACATAGAAGCTTCTTTTTTCTCTATTTTCCACCCTTTTGTTTGCTCTGCATTCTAGGCTCTCACTAATTTTCTGCCTTCCAGTTCCAGCCATTTTTCTCCCCAACAAATGCTGCTTTCTCCCTCTGCTAAAATGTTTATTTGGCAAGTGACAAATCAAGATATTACCTAGCATTGCTACGGAAAACGAGATCAATGCACTTAAGGAAATCTGAGGGGAAAGTTTTTTTTTTACTTTGGCGGTTGGTATCTGGAACTCACTCCCAGAGGAAGTGGTGGAGTCACAACGTTTAAGAGACATTTAGGACAGGCAGGCATGGAAGAATACGGACCCTTGTGCAGGTAAACAGAGTTAATGTAGATGGGCAAAAAGGTCGGTATGCACATGGTGGGCCAAAGAACCCGTTTTTGTGCTGTACAACTCTATGACTCTTTAAAAAAGAGACACTGAAAGTAAAGACAGGGCCTTGCGCACACATAGGGAAATGTAGCACACCTCATTGAATGGAATGGTGATATACATGCCATGATTTATATGATTACATGTCATCATTATAGGTATGTTTAATTCAACAAATCCAAGTTATGTGTTAACAGGCAAAGAAATCCTAAGGTAAAATATCATTAAAATAATGGAGAAGGAAATCACTTAATCTACAGGCAATCAAACAAGACAAGCATCAAGTCTTGATTGTCACTGTCGCCAGTCCTCCAAGCTTGTTAGCTGTAACTTATTACATATACTTTTCCAATTCTCCAAATCATAACTGTTAGTTAACAATTTTCCAGGAAGAAAAACTGAATTACAACTAACATTTGTATTCATTAAATCTTGAGTTCCCGTATTAAGAAAAATACTAATATAGTATAAATCAATTGTTGCATTACAAAAATAACATTAACAGTAAGTAAATCACCCTGTTTTCACGGATGCTGCTAGTCTGGTTGAAGACTTTACATGCTCCTCAACAAGGATCTTTTTCAGAGAGAAAGATGAACCTCTGTGCTCAAGGTAAAAGTTACTCAATACAAGAATGGGAAAATTCGCTTCAGTATACAAGTGTAGATTGAAGTTATAACCATGAACCTTGGCTACAATCCTGAAAGAGAAGCCTCAATTGCTCAGAATCTGTAATCAGCACTGAATTGACAGCAGTTTCCACCTACCTTGAAGAAAGGTCTGCTCAAGAAACCAGCAATCCCTGTACAAGAACGTACCATTATCTACTGCCAAATTGAGGCTAGATGCAGATTAGAGGAACAACACCTCATATTCCGTTTCGGCAGTCTCCAACCTGACGGCATCAACATTAATTTCTCTAACTTCTGGTAACCCTCTGTTCTCCCCCCCCCTTTTGTTTTCCCTTATCCCTCTGGCCCCTTTACCCCTTATCTTTCCCCTTTCCTGCTCTCACCACCTGCTCATCACCCACACCTTCCTCCCTCTGGTTCCCCACCTCCATCCCTTAATTCCATCGTCTACTGTCCTCTCCTATCAGATTCCATCTTCTTCATCCCTTTGCCTCTTCCACCTATCACCTCCCAGCTTCGCACATCATTCCCACTTCCCCTCCTTCCCCACCTCACCTGGATTCACCCATCACCCACCACCTCATGCTCCTCCCCCTCCCTCCACCCATTTATTCTGGCTCCTGCCCTCTTTCTTTCCAGTCCTGATGAAAGGTTTAGGCAAAAAAACATCGATTGTACATTTCCCTCCATAGGTGCTGCCTGACCCGCTGAGTTCCTCCAGCATTTTGTGTGTATTGATCCAGATCTCCAGCATCTGCAGTCTCTCGTGTCTCTAGAACAATGCAATTAGTCTTGGCTCCCCTAGTTAAGGAAACATTATTTCACTAGAGGCAGTTCAGAGAAAGGTTCAGGAAGATGATCCCAGATATAGAAGGATCGTCTCACAGGTAAGGTTAAACAGGTTGGAACTCTATTAACTGGAGTTCAGAAAAATAAGAGGCCATCTAATTAAAATAAGTAAGGTTATTAGAGTGCTGGAAAAAGTAAATGCTGAGAGAATGTTTCCTCTTATGGGAGAGTATAGAACTGAAAGGCATGGTCTCATAGTAGCTATCTAAGATCCAGATGAGGATGAATTTCCACTGTCAGAGATTTATGAGTATTTGGAATTCTTTGTGCCAGAGAGCTGTGGCACAGAGTCCTGGTAAGGGAATCAAGGGTAATGGGAAAAAGATAAGAAAGTGGACTTGAAGAATGCCAGACAGCCATGATCCAATTGAATGACAAAACAGCCTCATGGGGCTGAATGGACTACCTCTGTTCCAAACTTCATGTTCTTATGGTCTTATTGTCATCACAAAATCCATGTCAGTATTATCTACAGGTATATATATCATACTGTATATACTAATGGATGCTTCATGATTAACTATATAAAAGAATTACATTTCTATAGCACCTTTCACACCCTCAGAATGTCCTAAAACTTTTTTGAATCAATGACTTTTGAAGCATAGTTAATGTTTTGATATAAGAAATACAGCAGAAGGACCTCAATAGCAGCAATAATTGTTATATTCCATATCAGCTGACAGATAAATATTGTCCATGATATTGGTTTAATCTCCTGCTCTCGACATCATGTGACATTCAGCATAGGTTTAAGGTTACTTCATAATAAACTATAATTTGCACTACCAAAGCATCATAGTAAGGTCACAGATTTTCTATTTAAGCAGATTTTCTGGATAGGTATGGTAGAATAGTGCATTATAGCAACAACATGCTATGTCACAGGATGCAGGCGACCCCCCCCCCCCCCAACACCCCCACCATTATGGTCATTCAGATTATGGAAATTTGTACTTACAGGATTCACAAATCACTACCCAAAATCCAAGTTAAGGAATGAAATTCACTCTTACAGAATTTATGTACGTGGAAAAAACAAAATAAATAAACAAACAGAAAATGCAAAAGAAGCAACAGATTTTGTCTATTTTTTTTTCCAACTCACATTTCTTGATTCATGCGCAGATAATGTGGCAGTTAATTTTGTTCTGTTATATCATTAAACTATCTTACATATTTGATATGCCAATGTTATTTGTTGAATTATATCATTAAACTATATTACTTATATTTGATATACATATTATATTTGATATACATCATCACCTTCCAGCCTTTAGTTTGTTTTTGCTCCAGATAATAGCATCTACATTTGCTTAAGTCACCAAAAGCAGCTGCTGGCCACTTAACAGATTTGCTTTGGAAACTGACATGGCAAACTCTTAAGTGGCCTCCCGCCATGAACCAACAGTTACAATACTATCATTACTGATGAGAAACAAAATCCCACAGAAACACATCTCCACTTATAACATAGGAAACAGGATTTTGCATTATGAAAAACTGCAATATGAAGGGTTTTCTAAGAACACAACCCCTCCATAACACGAGGCACCGGTTGTGGGACTTTAATTTGCACTTGTGAGTTCCCAAGCAGTAAGCTCCTGATTTTTGCATTAACATCATTCAGGGAGCTTCTGACTGTTCTCACAAGTAAATTTCAATTTCTTGGTGAGGAAAGTATTTTGGAATGTGATACCCCAATACGGAAAAAAAACCTGAGTTTTTCTTAAATCACTGTTCTTCCAACATAAACAAGAGCAAAATAGAAATAGAAAATAAAAAGTTCTGATAGTCTTGAACTTTAAACAATAACAGATGCTGCATGACCCTGCTGAGAGCTTCCAGCATGTTCTGTATTAATTTCAGACTTCTAGCATTCCAGGTTTTTTGATTTTTAGAAACAGCAAAAGCTGGAGCACTCAGCTGGTCAGACAGCGTCAATGGGGATTAACAAGTATGCTTCATGAGAACTGGAAAAGTGAGAAGGCAAATGTATTTTAAGTTGTAGAGAGGGGAGGTGAGGAAACAAAAAAGTGGTAGGACAATGGCCAAAACATTTTTAGAATGCACTGTAAATTCTAGCTAAATAACTATGCAATCCAATTTACTGAATTCTTCTGTGGTAATCTAATTAAAATCCTTGTGTAACATTCATTCTAAACACCCAAAGCATATGAAAAAAAAATCAAACTGTTCAAAATAAATATACTAGATGGACATATTAATTTAAAATAATTTTCAACAAACATATAATATGGTCCTATTGTAATTTTTTTATATATAAGGAATGTTAAATTACTCTTCAGCAGTTTCACTCCCGGACAAACTATAATACGACTTTCTGATTGTGACTCCAGTGAAATTTAATTAAAACTATATTTGTTCACAGATGCATCATTTTACAACAACCTACCATAAGAAGGACCTATTATTATTTCATATTAATTACATACTAAAAAGAGCATTATATTTCCAGAAATTTTAAAACATGGCAAGAGAGCCTCTTCTTCTTCGTAGTCATTTCCTTGCGATTGAGGATGAATTGCTTCCACTCCAGTTTTGTGGGCTCTGAGGTGACTAATTGGTTTAATGTGGGAATTGCAAACACTTCCACAAATGGGACAGGAGGTGGATTCCGCATGGCAGGTTGGTCTGGAAGATTAGATCACAGGGGATCTAACTGATCAAAATGATTTAAGTGATCTAAATGAGCTAGCCAATTGGATACAAAATTGGTTTGGCGGTAGGAGTCAGAGATTGTTAGTGGAGTTTATGAGGTGGTTCACACCTTGAATCCTTTCTACTGCCTGCCTGGTAATCTCCTCCCATGACAGGGCTGCAATGATTCATCTTTTACAGGAGTCTGGTGTCAGGAATGTGAATACATGGCCCACTCAATAAAGCCAAATGAATTAGGGCAATGTTGAGCATTTGGCTTGGGAGGGGATTCAGACATTGGTTAGCTCATTCTTCCAGTGAATTTGCAGATTTGTGCATGAGACCATTGTCAGTATCTTTCCAATGCCTTGAGGCACTTGTTGAAGGTAGCCCTGCTCTTAAAATCACAAAGGAGTGCAGTGATCACAGTTGCTTAATAAACCAAGAGTCTTGTGCTACAGCTGAGGTCTTGATATTCAATTACATTTTCCCTCAGTTAACCAAAGGCTGTTCAGACACATTGAAAGCAATGCTGAATCTCATCACTGACATCTGTCTTTGTCAAGTAGTGGCTCCAAAGATATATAAAGTGGTCCATGTTTTCAAGGGTCTCACCGTTATTGTTGGACGACAGTACTGTGCAGCAGGGACAGATTGGTAGAGGACCTTTATCTTGTGGAGGTCAGGTGTAAAGCCCGTAAAGTGCATAAGGGTGGATAAATCAATGGGGGCTGACCAAGTGTATCCGGGACATTGTGGAAATGTAGGGAAGAAACTGCTGGGGCTCTGGCAGAGATCTGTACCATCGTTAGCCACAGTGAGGTGCCAGAAGACTGGAGGTTGGCTAATGTTATGCCTTTATTTAGGAAGAGATGCAAGGACAAGCTAGGAAGCTACAGGCTGGTAAGCCAAATGTCAGTGGTGGGAAAGTTACTAGAGGGGATTCAGAAAGATAGGATCTACTTGCATTTGGAAAGGCAAGAACTGATCAGCATGGCTTTGTGGGTGGGAAATGACTGATTAGAGATAGTCAGCATTGATTTGTCCATGGGAAATCACGTCTCAGGAATTTGACTGAGTTTTTTTTTAAGGAATGACCAAGAGGATTGATGAAGGCAGTGCAGTAGACATTGTTAACAAGGACTCCAGCAAGACCTTGGACAAGGTCCCGCATGGTAAACTGGTCTGGAAGATTAGAGCACATGGGATACAGGGTGAGCTAACCAATTGGATACAAAATTGGTTTAGTGATAGGAGTCAGAGAGGTAGTAGAGGGTTGCTTTTCAAATTGGAGGCCTGTGAGCAGCAGAGTACCATTGGGATTGGAACTGGGTCCATCGTCGTTCATCATTTATATTAACAATTTGGATAAGAAAGTAGTTGGCATGGTTAGCAAGTTTTCAGATGACACCAAAATGAGTACAAAAGTGGATATTGAACAAGATTATTTAAGATTACAGCAGGATCTAGGGCAACTGGGAAAGTGGGCCAAGGAATGGCAGATGGAATTTAACTCGTGCAAGTGCAAAATGTTACATTTTGCAAAGTTAAACCAGGGCAGGACTTGAACAGTAAATGGCATGGCCCTGAAGACTGTTGTAGAACGGAGACCCCTAGTGATAGAGGTATATAGTTTCCTGAAAGTGGCAACACAGGTAGACAAGGTGGTGAAGAAGGTGTTTTACACACTTGCCTTCATCAGTCAGGGCACTGAGTACAAGAGTCGAGACGTCATGTTACAACTGCACAAGACATTAGCAAGACCACACTTGGGGTATTGTATGCAGTTCTAGTCGCCGAGCTATAGGAAGGATGTCATTAAGCTGGAAAGGTTGCAGAAAAGATTCATAAGGATGTTACCGGGACTGGAGAGTAGTAGTTATAAAGAGAAACTTGATAGGCTGTTTCTTCCCCACCCGCATCCCCCCCCCCCCCCAGAGCATAGGAAGCTGAGGGGTGACCTTACAGAGGTATATAAAATCATGAAGGGCATAGATAGAGTGAATGGTCACAGTCTTTTTCCTGGGGTAGAGAAATCTATAACCAGAGGGCATAGATTTAAGGTGAGGGGGAAAAATCTAAAGGGGCTCTTAGGGGCAACTTTTTCAGATAGAGGGAGAGGGGTATATGGAATAAGCAGCAAGAGCAAGTGTACCGGCCAGTACAATTACAATGTTTAACAAGCATTTATATAGGTACATGGATAGGGATGTGGCCCAAACACAGGCAAATGGAACTAGGCAACTTGATTGGCAGGGACGACTTGGGCCAAAGGGGATTGTTTCTGTGCTGTATAACTCTATGACTCGAACTTGGCCTCCAAGCAATGGCAAGCATCATTTACAAACTGCAAATGGGACTAGCTTACATGGGAATCTTGGTCGGCATGGACCAGTTGGGCCAAAGGGCCCGTTTCTGTACTTTATCACCCTGCAGCTCAATTACTGAGATTCACATTTCTCTTATTTTGTGTCACAAAACTCAATGTTCAAATGGTAGTGAATAGTTTGTTAGTAATGAAGGATATGAATTAAATTTAATCATGGAAACTAAGAATGGAAGGAGATACTGAAAACTCAGAAGTTAGAAAATAGATTACAGTGGATTAGCAGTATGTTCATTTTCCTTGAAGAAACAACATCAAGTCACAATCCGGACTGATATACTATGTCTCTATTCACTGTTGGGTAAAAGTATATCAAATAAAAGTAACTTGGACAGAATCAAGTGAATTTCCAGCAAGTACAATACAAAACCAATATAAAACAAGACCATATATATGCAACATACAGCTGAAAATATCACCGGGTACACTATAACATTGAAAGGCAAAGTTAAATCTAGATCAGCATGATTGCTTAAGTGACAGAAGATGCTTGAACGACTGTCTGAACTATCCATGTTCCTATAAAGAAGGCCAATGTAGGAAATGAAAATTTTATGATAGTATAATCCTCTTGAATCATATTATGGTTAAAATAATTTGGTTAAATAGTTCAGAATCTGTTTTCAGAATACTCTCCACATCTTGATGAGTGCAGCACCAACAATAGTCAAAAATCTCAAAACCATTCAAGAGAAAGCAATGCATTTGATTAATACTTCATCCACCATCTAAATGTTCATTCCCACTACCACCACCATTGCTACAGTATGCACCATCCACAAAATGCAGTTATTTGTGTTGGTTACTCCAACACCTTCTGAATGATTGATCTCTACCACTAAGGACAAGGGCTCTATGCACATGGGAACTTCCACTCCAATCCCTTCACCATTCTGAATTGTCCGAATCTAAATCCTATAACTCCCTCCCAATATTACCAGAAAGACCCTAACGATTTGAGAAGGTGGCTCACTGCCACCTTTTCAAGGGGAATCAGGGACAGGCAATAAATTCTGCCTTTGCCAGCAATGCTTCAATCCTGAAAAATAAAGAAGTTACAAAACAGAGCCTTCAAGTGTAGACTTAAGACTGCTAGCATTGAACTTAAAATGCATCTTGAATGTCTTTAATGCCATTCTCCCACCAGAACTTCCCCCAATTTTAGAAAAGGCATTACTATAAGGCAACAGAAAATACAAGGTAGAAAATTATGTTAACAAAGATATTTTTTCCTGAGCCTTTGCTGCCTTTATTTGAAATATTTTCCTGATTACTCTTTCAGAGTTTTTTGTCACTACATTACCTTTCAGTGATTTGTAATTAGGGTCAAAGTTATACAAAAACAGTGCTGCAGCCCAACTCATCCCTGCCAACTGTGATGCCTACTCATGCTTATCCCATCTTCCTGCATTAGGTCCTTGCCCTTCTCCAATCCAACTACCTGTCCAAAAGTCTTTTAAACGCTATAATGTTATCTGCCTCTACCACTTCCTCTGGCAGCCCTGTGTTAAAAAATTACTCCTCAGAAAAAGACTCTATCTACCCTACCTAAGCTCCTCATAATTTTACAAACCTCAATAAGGTCACCACTCAGCCTCCCATCTTTCAGTTAGAATAACCCCAGCCTATCCAATCTCTCCTTAAAAGTAAAGCCCATCATTTCACACAACATCCTGGTGAATCTCATCTGTACTCTTTCTAATGCTATCACATCCTTCCTGTAGTGTGGTGACCAAAACTGTGCACAATACCCAAAGTGCATCCTGATTAATGTCTTGTACAGCTGCAACACCATGTCCCAACTCTTTTCGTCAATGCCTCAGCCTATGAAAGCAAACATGCCAAATGCCTTCTTTGCTACCCTGGCCACCTGTGTTGCAATTTTCAGCGAAAAATTAACTTGCACCCTAAGGTCCTTCTCTACATTAACACTCCTGAGCTCCCTGCCATTTACTGTATATGTCCTATTCGTCTTAATTAAAAGCTTTGAAGAATCTTTATAGATAACAAAAAAGGGATTCCTGCATGCTGTGGCTGTCCATATTTGATCCTCAAAGATTTTTAGGCATGAGGAAACCACCTCCAAGAATAGTCTTCATGGACTGGCATGACAACAATCAGCTAATACATGCATTAGTGGCATCTGTGCCATTACATTCCTCTGCATGTTACAGTTCGGCATTGAACCATAGAACAATACAGGCCCTTCGGCACACAATGTTGTGCCGACCTTCAAACCACGCCTAAGACTATCTAACCCCTTCCTCCCACATATCCCTCTATTTTAAATTCCTCCATATGCTTATCTAACAATCTCTTGAACTTGACCAACGTATCGGCCTCCACCACCCCCCCCCCCCCCCCCCCCCCCCCCAGGCAGCGCATTCCATGCACCAACCACTCTCTGGGGGAAAGACCTCCCTCTGACATCTCCCTTGAACTTCCCACCCATTACTTTAAAGCCATGCTCTCTTGTATTGAGCATAGGTGCCCTGGGAAAGAGGCGCTGGCTGTCCACTCTATCTATTCCTCTTAATATTTTGTATACCTCTATCATGTCTCCTCTCATCCTCCTTCTCTCCAATGAGTAAAGCCCTAGCTCCTTTAGTCTCTCCTCATAATCCATACTCTCTAATCCAGGCAGCATCCTGGTAAATCTCCTCTGCACCCTTTCCAACGCCTCCACATCCCTCCTATAATGAGGCAACCAGAATTGGACACAGTACTCTAAGTGTGGTCTAACCAGAGTTTTGTAGAGCTGCATAATTACTTCGCAGCTCTTAAACTCGATCCCACGACTTATGAAAGCTAACATCCCATAAGCTTTCTTAACTACCCTATCCACCTGTGAGGCAACTTTCAGTGATCTGTGGATATGAACTCCCCAGATCCCTCTGCTCCTCCACACTACCCAGAATCCCGCCATTAACCTTGTACTCCGCCTTGGAGTTAGTCCTTCCAAAGTGTACCACCTCACACTTCTCCGGATTGAATTCCATCTGCCACTTCTCAGCCCAGCTCTGCATCCTATCAATATCGCTCTGTAAGCTTCGACAGCCCTCCACACTATCCACAACACCACCGATCTTTGTGTCGTCTGCAAACTTGCTAACCCACCCTTCCAGCTTCTCATCTAAGTCATTAATAAATATCACAAAAAGTAGAGGTCCCAGAACCGATCCCTGTGAGACTCCACTAGTCACAGCCTTCCAATCCAAATGCACTCCCTCCACCACAACCCTCTGCTTTCTACAGGCATTAATGTTTGTTAGATTAGATTAGATTAGATTTCTTTATTAGTCACATGTACATCGAAAATAACTCTGAAAATAACAAACATACAGGATTTCCCACAGAGGTATTGTTGCAAGTCTGCCAGAAAATCTTCCTTATCCACTGCACGCCACCCACCCCATAAGTGCTACTTCTTGAACTAAGAGTACACTTAGAAATAAGGCACCAACAGTGTTCACTCCACAGAATGGGCAAAGATATGAGTAAAAGAATAAAATTAAATTAATTAATTTTAAGTGAAATGATAAAAACAAAGAAAAGTTGCAACTTGAAATTCCAGGTCAAAAAATAACATCCTGCTTTCTGCTATAGTTCAAAATATTATCTTCCTATGTCTTTTAAGTCTGATTACAAACCTAAGACTCATAGAAAGATACAGCATGACAACAGGCCTTTTAGCCCTCGAAGTCTGCACCAAGCAGCTAGTTACACTACTCTTACATTAATCCCATTTTCATTCTCCCCATAATCTCATCAACTCCCCCCATACATACTGGGGGCAATTTACAGTGGCTACTTAACTGACCAACCTGCACATCTTTGAGATGTGAGAGGAAACCAGAGCACTCAGAGGAAACCCCACAGTCACAGAGAAGATTGGCTAACCCTTCACAGACAGCACCTGTGGTCAGAACTGAATGAAATCTCTGGCACTGTGCGCCACCCAATTTCCTTCTCTAGTCTTCAATTAAATGTTCAGATGTGATTAAAGTAAATGCCTTCTACATGAATATAATTTGTTCATGCTTAAAATGAAATAGTGATTTTAAAAAAGTCTATGTTCATAAAACAAGTACAAATTTGCAACATTACATGGATAGTTATTGGTATTGCCATCACTAATGTCACAGCATGAATGCAAAATTTGCTTTGTATTTTCTATATTACAAGGAATTGAGAACTGACAGCTATCCCCAATAAATGGTATTTCTGCCCCCTCTTCCACCACTAGACATATATTCCCCTTCCCTTTCAGAATTCCAACGAGACCATTCCCTTTGTGACTCCCTGGTCTACTCTTCTATCTTCACTAACCACTCCCCTTCTCACTTCTTCTAATCTAGCACAATGCATTTGGTGTTCATATGTAGCCTCCTCCACACTGGAGGAAACAAATGCAGAAATGGTGACAGGGGGACCCTGAGCTTCATCTGCCTTTCACTTTAATTCCCCAGCATTCCCACTTATACTTATCTGTCTGTGGTTTCCTGCACTATTCCAAGACACAACATACACTCGAGGAACAGCATCTTATCTGCCTGGGCACTTGGGACTCAATATGGAATTCAATAATTTCAAGTAACTCTCTTTCTCTGGTCTGTATCAGAACTGGCTGAAGGTTATATGAACTCAGTAGCTCATTTTATATCTTTCCATTGCCTGATCTGCAGGGTAATTCCTACAGATCCGACCTGCATTTCACAGATTTTACATGTCCCTTTTGCTCATATGTTCTCTCCCTAACATCCCTTATTAATGTATCAACCAGATGGCTTTATTCACAGATCATCACCAGGCCAATCTTGGTCCCATCCTATTAGAGATATTCCCTTAGTCCTACCTCAGATCTGCAATATAAAACCAACTTGTCTTCTCTTTTTCTCACTTCTGAAGGGATTTCACTCTGAAGCCTTAACTTTGCTTCTCTTTCCATAGATGCTGCCTAACCTATAGAGAGATTAATATAGGAAGATTGACAACCCTAGCATGGGAGTTCTTGAGTTCACCCCAACTAAGTGCTTAATTTTGGGAATCATAAATAAGCAAACAAGAGGACTGGCACTTCTCCCATACAGATGGGGGCCACCTCTTGGGACTCCCTCAAGTACTATTTGCCAAGTAGTCTTACACTGAGAAGCAAGGAGAAAAGTCTTTTTGAAAAAAGTTACTACCAAAAACTTTCCTTCAGCTAGTAACTTTGCTGGAGGCCTTCTTAGTCAGGATCAATTTGTAGTAAGTGGCAAGGTTAAAGTCAAAATCCAGAAAACTTGGTTTCTGTTTTCTTCAGGATTTTCCAACCTCTAACACTAATACAGTGTGACAGATTAATCCTTAATAAGAATATTGAATCAAACGGTTGTACACCTGCCAGCGTATTATGAGGGCATGAAATATTCCTGCAGTTTGTACTCCTTAGGGGTCATAATTTTGAGTTTTTTCCATGATATTCTTCTTTCATTATAAAAGCACCAAACCTCAAGGTTTCCAAAATAAAAAGATTTCTATTGGTTTAATTTAAACCCTATTCAACTTTAAAGGGCTTTGAGATCCAAGTCAAAGCACCATTGTTGATTTCTTGTGCTTTTATGAACCCTACTCCATTAAGATCAATTAAGATTGTCCATCTTATTATGCCTATTTTTGTACTTCACAAATCCAGAGTGCCTGTGGCTACCAAACACAGATTTAACATTGCTGAGAAAAGAAACTACAAATAAAACTCATGGCTTTCACATTTGAATAGGAAAGCCTCTGGTGATGCTTGGGTTATCCTGCTTTTCTCCTTTTCATAAAAGGGAGCTTTTAATGGCTCAGCATCAATGAAGCAACATATATTTTACTTTAAATGAAATACCTGCAGTACATTCAAGGTATGACACGTTATTCAGTGCTGTACAAGCTTAATAGTGACAGTTGCAGGTTGAACACGATTCTTCTTATTGTTAAACAATTCTCCCTCCCAAGATCATAAATAGAAGAGCATTTTAGATTACAAAATAGAAAAACAAGCATTTGTTCCTCATACCTGATTTTCCTGAATTTGCAATTTTCAATAATCCCAGAACGAGGAACAAGAAAGCATCTTCCCCAAAACCTCACATCCACAGCTGATAGTGATTTGTGTGCATGGACACCCAAATTTCAGCTCTGATTAAAGGTTATTGATCTGAAACATTAATTCTGTTTTTCTCTTCACTTGCTGCCTTCATAAGATACTATGGCAGGGGCAAACAGGAATGCTCCTGAAAATAGATGCAGGCATCGCATTTACAATTAACTTGTACATGCCAACTTATAATGCTGCAGAGACCAAAGGTGGAAGCGTGAGAGGGACAGATATACTCAGAGAGGAGGCCTTTCAAATAAGCACTGTAAAGGCAACTGGTGCACACAGCTATACAGACAAGAGCCAGGAGTAAAGTCCTAAGGTTCTGAATACAGCACTTTAAAAAGTTCAATGGCCTTGCATGACTGCCAAAGGTCAATAAGTGTATTCGCAAATTCACATACGAACAAATGTATCATTGACCACTGAAACTACTCAGTACAACACAACCGAGTCATTCATCTACCAATAATCATGACTCATAAGTAACATTAAATGCACTACCGCATCCTCCCACAATTAGCACTATTTCAAATCCCAAACCCACATCTTACAACTTGCACAAGATGACAGCTATTTTAGGAAGGCAAAGGGCATGTTGGCTTTTATTGGTAGAGGGAGTTTTGAAATAGGGAAATATTGCTAAGATTGTAAAGGGTACTGTTAAGGCCACATTTGCTAGAACTGCAGATCATCAGCAGATTTCCCTCATCACCCAATGGCTCAAGTGCAACGACACAGTGAACTGCAGCAGAACAAAGGCATCATGCCTGCTACCAGGATACCACATAATGACCCAGCACAACATGGTGGCTACGGTCACACAGCTGCAGAACTGTGACAAAGTGAAACCCATTTAGCTGTGATTCAACTCCCAGTTGAAATATGGTGCCTATAAAGCAACATACACGCAGTCAATGGGTTTCTGCACCAGAGGAAAAGTGCATTACTCATAAAACCACTTACTCACTCAGCCTGTTCTCTGACACGAAATTGAAATGTTGTCGGGTCTCTTTAAAAGAATGTTAATGGCCTTCTTTCAAGCAACACCAATATGAAAAAAAAGATGGAATATCTGCACAAAAAAGTTTATGGCCCCAGTGAACATCATAGTTCCTGGCATAGCAACCCTTACCCTGCTCAGAGGTTGGTTTTGTGGCTGCAGAAGACAAAATATTTCATTTAGAATGTCCTTATGAAGAACAGATATTTCATGCACTAATTCTTGTTGTGTCCTTAATGCAGGTTTAAAAACTTACTCAAAGAAATGATCCTTGGGATTTAGACTGTATAGTTATAAGTGATTCAAGAATTTTTCAAGGGCCAACATGGAACAAAGGAATATGAAGAGAATAAGAGTATTTCCTCTACTTTGGCCACGATCAGCAAGATGCTGAATGCTGGGATGCATTCATTGACAGAATTAGAACTTACCCTGGAATCCCATTTTAGATGCTCCTCATCCCACCTCCAACAATCCTACCCCACTTCAAAATGTCTTATGTTTCAAAGTGGAATTGGATACATGCCTGGAAAGGAGAGATGCAGGGATCCTCAAAAAAAACTGCAGAGAAGTGAAATTAATTGACTAATTCTTTCAAAGATCTAGCACAGGCAAGATGAACAAAACTTTCTCTTTCTACATTATATGACACTACAAATATTATGGCTTCTGACTCACTTTAAAAAAAGGCAATCGTAGATCCTAACGTCCAAAAAAGGAATAGGTTAACAAAGTTTCCTAATGGGTGCCACAAATGTGATTTAAATTATTTAACTTTTCCAAAATCGCACTGCGACAGCATCAGATGCAGTTTCCATCAAGTCCAGTAATGACAACGATAGCACTAAGCAATGAAAAAGATCTGCTCAAATGAACAGAAAAAGCAAGGTGTTGTTCTAATATGCACACTGGTCTTAATATCATGCAAGACTGTGAGATTTCCCACAAGATCAAGATAATACAACTTTGCAATACAAATTCAGGATTGTCAAATGACCTGTGATTTTTGTGATTCTTCAGGTCATTCGTGGTGTGTGGTGAATGTTGAAAAAATAATTTTCGATAACCTTCACCAACAAGGTTATTCAGAATTAAGAATCTAGAAACAGATCAATGTTCAGCTGAGCTGAGCTACAGAGGCTTTCTTCTCTCAATTCCACTGAGGTTAAAAACAAGATTCTCAACCTTCAGGTTTCACAACTTCTACCACACCCCACCCCCATGTGCAGTTTTAACATAACATATTCCCATCAACCAATACACTGGATAGAATCACAATCTGTTTGTTCATAGTTTACTTCCATTCTATCATACCTAACATCCATTTCCTGGTGATTAGCTGCATTATTTCTTGATAAACTTAGAGTAATCACATCACAGTCATTAATCCTCACAGTGAACATTAAGAGCTAACATAGACTGTATACTGTATTGCCAGCTAGTGTCAGCAATGACAGCTGCAGCAGGCAAAAACAAAAGCAAATGGAATTAGGTACACCCACATAAAATAACCACTGCATAGTATAAAAAAAACAGGAGTTATTTCAAAACAACAGTCTAATTGAAGGGTTGAAATCATATAATAAATTTCCCAATTTTTGCCCTCATGGTTCAGAACAGAGGTGATTAAGTTACAACCTCATAACAAACAATGATGTTTTCACAAATATACACTTTGTATGAACTCTTGCAATGCATTCTTACAAAGAAAGTGTCCAATGCTCAAACTGGCTAGTATGAAAAATATAAGCAAAAATATATAACCTTGAAAAGGAAGACTCTGTGAAAAAATTGATGTTAAATTGTTAGGAAGGCATCCTGATTATTGACACAAACAACTAAAATGCCAGAAGGTAATTCTCCCAGGGGAACGGCAGGTGATACAGTAGTAATTATCATAGGACTTTTTATTCTGCTTTTGCCGTCAGGGAATGTTCAACATCAGTAAACCGGTACTTAACTACAGACCAACTCATATAAAATCAAAGAACAAATAGTTACATTTAGCAAAATGTATTCATACCAGAAATGTTGGTACAAAGCTTTTCCTTGTTACATTTGCAGGGTTCAGTATACTATGTTAAGAACCCTCAGAATCACCTAGTCACAAAATACAGCTCAGGAGGCCATCAGTCCATCATGTTTGCAGCAATTCTTCCATTGAGCAATCTAATTGGTCCTATTCCATACCCCAACCTTCCTCCTCATCTCCCTGCCTTTCTTTTTCCTCCAATTATTTATCCAACATTCCAAACAGAGTTGGATCTCTTTGTATGTTCTAGAATCTAGCCTAATTCTGTATCATTTCCAACTTTTGTCCATCCACATCCACTGTTCAGCTTTTAATACAACACCCTGGTACCATAACCTTCCCCTCAATAACATCATAGAACAAAGTTAACTTGCCTGCAAGAATATCAATCTCTATTCAGGTGCAACACATCCATCTTGAACAGGTCCCTCTTGGCACAAGCCTTGTCTCAATGTACCAGGAATGTGAAGTCACTGAATCATATTTCCAGCTATACATCAACCTACCATATTGTATTTTTACTCTCACTAGTGTGAGACATTGGGAGTAATCAAGGGTTTACTAACTTTGAGATCTTGCTTTTCAATTTTCTCCTAAACCCCTGTCAGCAGAAGCTCAATTTTCATCTACATATCAATGACTCTGACACAACTTCCAGCTCTTTACCATTTCCATGCAGCATGTTCTGTCCCACGCCTGTGATATCCCTTCCCCTGGCATCAATGGCTGCATTTCATGGGCCAGCTCACACTGATTGGGCCTGCTCCCCAGAATTACTAATAATCCACACAGCCATAATTCCCTGAAGCAGATGCAGAAGACCTTATTTCATGGCTCTCAGCATCCTAAAGTCCAATGCCAAACCCAAACCACAACTAGACCATAGTTCAAAAGCCTCACCCCTAAAACTGGGGACAGTGCTTTATCTCCTGTCATAGACATCACCAGTTTTAATAGTACTTAAAGATGTAATACCTAGAAATACTTAAAAAAAATTAAACTTAAAGTAAGAAAACGTTAATAAAAAAATCAAGAACACATCAAACATTTGGAAATAATTAAAAATATTAACTAAAAAAAATCAAAAACTTTTTTTCTAACCTTTCCCTTTCTTTCTAATTGACAGACCTACAGTCCCCATTGAATTTGATGGGGTCTCAGATCCTGTACAGAACCTGACTTGGTGCATGATCTGGGTGGTAAATCCCCAGTAAATGACAGAGGCTGAGTGTACAGACTATGCCCTGAAAAACAACCAATACATACCCACTCTCAGTATTATAGATGAACATGAAAATTCAAGCAGAATAACCGAAGGTTAATAAAATGTGCAACAAATAATGGAAAGGATACAATATCCTTGCTGAAGAGCCAGTAATTATAAAATGAGTATTGCAACTTAATAATCAGCAGCTCATTCTCAGGGAAATATCCAAATGAGACAAAAAAAAAAGTAAATGTGCTCCAAATCTATGGGGGAAACATAAGATCTCTTGCATTATCTAGAAAAAAATAATAATAATTACAACAAAATTAATCTACACTATCATAATTTTGATAATGTTCATCAAATCTTAATTATTACAGCAACTGGCTTTTAATATTTTATGAATGCTGCTTAAGTGAAATGCATGAACATTTTATATTGTGTCCATCAGAAATGTCCCATGTGTCAAATGATGGCATTAGAGGAATGGGTCTTTTCAACCCAGAATACCTAACCTTCCAGTTCTCACCTCAGGCAAAATCCATACATTCCTTGTTATTAAAATAGAGTGTGATAATACATTCTTGTCGGGTAAGAGCAAAAAATTGGCCTCCTGTGTGAGACTGCTGTAAGATATAAAGGAAAACATTAAAAATGAACTATTTCCATTATCAGGATGGAGCTAAATTTAAGATTTGAGTATATGAAAATAATTTTTCTCATATTCTACATTCCCATTCTGAAGAGTTAATGAGGGAAAATATTGCTTATTTTTCATGACCCAAGTATGAGCCTCACCACAACAATGTTAGACAAAGTCTTGAAATGATTGCTAGGTGCCTCTACAAACAGACATCACACCTTCAATGAGATGATGTCTTCATAGGATCTTCATTATCCTAAGCGATGGAGAAGTATGCTTAAGATAACAGTGCACAGCGACATCATGTTCAATGCTAAAGTAAGCTCTTATTCTGAAAAACCTTTGCATTTTAAATCAAATCGTCCATGTTTTGAATGAAATCAACAGTTGAGTTTCTCACTCTTTGGGGTGGAGTATTCCTAAGGTACACCACTCAGTGAAAAAAAATTCTCTTCTGAAACTGCACCCTGATGTTAAACTCTACCAAAGGGGAAACATCTTCCCGGCATCTAGCCTGTCAAGCTCTTCAAGAATTTTGTGCATTTCAATGAGGTTGTTTCCCATTCTTCAGAACACTTGAGAATACAGGTGCAATTTACCCAATCTCTCATCACACTGCAAATCCAACATCCGTGGAACCAGTCTAGAGCCTCTATGATGGTCTAGCTGGACTGCTCCCATGGCACTGGTATTCAGTCAACAGGACGAATGACTTTCTTCTGTGAATTAACTTTTCAATATAAATAAATATATTTTATAATAAATGAATATCCATGAGGTGTCATGGATAGTTTTTCCCAATTATTAAAAATGAATCCACAACTTCTTTTATTTGTTGTCCTTATTCTCTATAGAACATAGAGCATAGAACAGTCCAGCACAGGAATAGGTCCATTGTCCCATGATGTCCATGCTGACCATGATGCCAAATTAAACTAATCCCATCTGCCTGCACGTGATCTATATCCCTCCATTCCCTGCATGTTCACATGCCTCTCTAAATGCCTCTTAAACGTCACTATCATATGTGCTTCTAACACTACCCCCATCTCACCCCACACCCAGCAATCTAGGCACCTATCACTCTGTGTAAAAAAAACTTGCCTTGCATACTTCCTTTAAACTTTGCCCCTCTTACCTTAAAGCTGTACCCTCTAGTATTTGACTTTTCCACCCTGGGGAAAAAGACTCTGACCATCTTCCCTGTCTATGCCTCTCATAAATTTATAAACTTATCAGGTCTCCCCTCAGACCCCGACACTCAAGAGAAAACAATCCAAGTCTGTCCAACCTCTCATTTTTGTTGATATTCTCTAATCCAGGCAACATCCTGGTGAACCTCTTCTGACCTCTCACCAAACTGGCCACATCCTTTTTATAATACAGCAACTAGAACTGCACACTAGAACTGCACACAATACTCTAAATGTGGCCTAACCAAAGTTTTGTACAGCTGCAACACAACTTCCAAACTTTTATACTTAACATCCCAACCGATGAAGGCAAGCATGCTGCACACCTTCTTTACCACTCTATCTACTTATGTTGCCACTTTCAGGGAACTATGGACTTGCACCCCAAGATCCCGCTGTACATCAATGCTCCTAAGGGTCCTGCCATTTACTGAATACTTTCTCCTTCCATTTGACCTCCCAAAGTCCAACGCTCCCTGATAGCTACATCTGCACAAGGTGCATGCAGCTGCAGTTCCTTACAAACTGGGATTGCAGCTGGATGACTTTCAGATCCTATGGGAGAACGAAGATTTCATAGGTAAGAGCTACAGGGAGACAGCGACACCTAAGCTGCAGGAGGCAGGTAGCTGGGTGACTAACAGGAGAAGGAAGGAGAATAGGCAGGTAGTGCAGAGTACCCCTGTGGCCTTCCCCTGAATAACAGGTATGTCGCTTTGGATACTGTTGGGGGGGGGGTGGAATGACCTACCGGGGAAAGCCACAGAGACCAAGTCTCTGGCTGGATTGTGTGGCTCAGAAAGGAAGGGAGTAGAAGAGGAGAGCAGTGGTTATAGGGGATTCAATAGTAAGGGGGGCAGACAGGAGATTCTGTGGACGGGAAAGAGACTCCCGGATGGTATGTTGCCTCCCAGGTGCCAGGGTCTGGAATATCTTGGATCGGGTCCACAGCATTCTGAAGGGGAGGGCGAACAGCCAGAGGTCATGGTACATATTGGTACTAATGACGTAGGTAGGAAAAGAGATGAGGTCCTGAAGAGGGAATATAGGGAGCTAGGTAGGAAACTGAAAAGCAGGACCTCAAAGGTAGTAATCCCTCACCAGTGAGGGTAAGAATAGGTTGATTTGGCAGACGAATGCGTGGCAAGGAGTTGGTGCAGGGGGCAGGGTTTCAGATTTGTGGATCATTGAGATCTCTTCTGGGGAAGGTATGACCTGTACAAAAGGAACGGGTTACACCTGAACTGGAGGGGGATCAATATTCTTGCAGGCAGGTTTGCTGGAGCTGTTGGGGAGGGTTTAAACTAATTTGGGAAGGGGATGGGAACCTGAGTGACGGTTAGAGGTTGGTGCATTTAGTGTACAAGTAGATGCAGTGTGTAGAAAGACTGTGAGGAAGGATAGGCAATTGAAAGGGCAAAATTGCAGTTAGTTGGATGGGCTGAAGTATGTCTACTTTAATGCGAGAAGCATCAGGTAGACTTACCTATTAGACAATAGGTAAGTAAATGGAACTACGACATTGTGGCCATTATAGAGACTTGGCTGTCACAAGGGCAGGAATGGCTGCTGGATATTCCGTGGTTTAGATGTTTCAAAAGGAACAGGGACTGAGTTAAAAGAGCTGGGGGGGGGGCTTTGCTGATCAGGAACAGTATCACAGCTGTAGAAAGGGAGGACATCCTGGAGGGATCGTCTACTGAGTCAGTGTGGGTGGAAGTCAGAAACAGAAAGGGAGCAATAACTCTATTAGGAGTATTCTACAGACCACACCCACCCCCCCCCCACCCCCACCCCCATAGCAGCAGAAACACTGAGGAGCAGATCGGGAGGCAGATTTTAAAAAGGTGCAAAAATAACAGGGTTGTTGTCATGAGTGATTTCAACTTCCCTAGTATTGATTGGCATCTCCTTAGTGTAAGGGTGATAGATGGGGCACAGTTTGTTTGGAGTGTCCAGGAAGGATTCCTGACACGGTAGGTGGACAGGCCGACTGGAGGAGAGGCCATACTGGACCTGGTACTTGGCAATGAGCCTGATCAGGTTTCAGATCTCTCAGTGGGAGAGCATTTTAGAGACAGTAACCATAATTCCTTGACCTTTACCATAGCCACGGAGAGGAATAGGAGCAAACAATATGGGAAAATATTTAATTGGGGGAGCAGGAATTATGATGCTATTAGGCAGGAACTTGGGAGCGTAAATTGGGAATAGATGTTCCTGGGGAAGTGCACAATGGAAATATGGAGGTTGCTTAGGGAGTACTTGCATGGGGTTCTGGATAGGTTTGTCCCATTGAGGCAGGGTAAGGACGGTAGTGAAGGAACTGTGATTGACAAGAGACACGGAATATCTTGTCGAGGAAGAAAGAAGCCTACTGAAGGTTTAGAAAGCAAGGATCAGACAGGGCTCTGGAGAGTTACAAGGTAGCCAGGAGGGAGCTTAAGAATGGACTTAGGAAAGTTAGAAGGGGGCATGAGAAAGCGTTAGCAAGTAGGATTAAGGAAAATCCCAAGGCGTTCTACACGTATGTCAAGAATAGGAGGATGACTAGACTGAGGGTAGGACTGATCAGGGTTAAAAGAGAAAACATGTACCTAGAGTCAGAAGAGGTAGGGGAGGTCCTTAATGAATACTTTGCTTCAGTATTCACCAGTGAGAGAGACCCTGACGTTTGTGAGGATGGCGTACAACAGGCTGATACACCAGAGCACGTCGACGTGAAGAAAGTGCTGGAAGTTTTGAAAAACATTGGGATAGTTAAGACACTGGGGCTGGACGGGATATATCCAAGGTTATTACGAGAAGCAAGGGGAGAGATTGTGTGCCTTTGGCGATGATCTTTGTATCCTCACTGGCTACAGGATTAGTGCCAGATGATTGGAGGGTGGCAAATGTTGTTTCTTTGTTTAAGAAAGTATTGGTATTGATTTATTATTGTCACTTGTACCGAGGTACAGTGAAAAACTTGTCTTGCATACTGATCGCACAGGTCAATTCATTACACAGTGCAGTTACATTGGGTTAGTACAGAGTGCATTGATGTAGTTCAGGTAAAAACAATAACAGTACAGGAAGTCCCCGACTTACGAACGCCCATACTTACAAACTGACCTTCGTGGTCGGTTCGTAAGTGGGCCCGGCCCCCGATCCTACCACGGTGGCGGTACACGTTCTTTGGCTCAACCCCGGGCCAAATGCGCATATGCAGCCGGGTAACCCCTGGCCAAGTGCGTATGTGCAGCTGGGGCCACGTGTGGCCATGATCCCCGGCCCAAGTGCACATGCGCGGCCACACATCCCCAGCCCAAGTGCGCATGTGCGGACACTGTTCCGAGTTACATACAAAATCGGGTTACGAACAGTCTCAAAAACGGAACCCGTTCGTAACCTGAAGACTTCCTGTACAAGTAAAGTGTCACAGCTACAGAAAAAGTGCAGTGCAATAAGGTGCAAGGTCACAACAAGGTAGATTGTGAGGTCAGAGTCCATCTCATCGTATAAGGGAACCGTTCAATAGTCTTATCACAGTGGGGCAGAAGCTATCAAGTCTGTAAGGGAGTAAGGATAACCCTGGGAATTACTGACCAGTGAGTCTTACTTCAATGGTTGACAAATTTCTGGAGAAGATTCTAGGAGACAGAATTTATGAGTATTTGGAGAAGCATAGGCTGATTATGGGCAGTCAGCGTGGCTTTGTGAGGGGCAGGCTGTGCCTCATGAGCCTGACTGAATTCTTTGAGAATGTGACAAAGCACATTGATGAAGGTAGAGCAGTGGATGTGGCGTACATGGATTTTATGGCGTTTGATAAGGTTTCTCATGGAAGGTTCATTCAGAATGTCAGGAGGCATGGGATCCAGGGAGTCTTGGCTGAATGGATTCAGAATTGGCTCGCACATAGAAGACAGAGGGTGGTTATAGATGGAGAGTATTCTGACTGGAAGTCAGTGACCAGTGCTGTTCTGCAAGGATCTGTTCTTGGACCCCTGGTCTTTGTGATTTTTATAATTAACTTGTATGAGGGTGTGGAAGGGTGGGTTAGTAAGTCTGCAAATGACACGAAGGTTGGCAGTGTTGTAGATAGTGTAGAAGGTTGCTGCAGGTTAGGATGCAGAGCTGGGCTGATAAGTGGCAGAGTTCAACCCAGAAAAGTGTGAAGTGATACACTTTGGAAGATTGAATCTGAAGGCAAAATACAAGGTTAATGGCAGAACGCTTAGCAATGTGGAGCAACAGAGGGATCTTGGAGAACGCGTCCATAGATCCCTCAAGGTTGCCGTGCAGGTTGATAGGGTCGTTAAGGTGTATAGTGTGTTGGTTTTCATTAGTCGAGGTATTGAATTCAAGCGCCGCAAGGTATTCTTGCAGCTCTATAAAACTCTTGTTAGACCACACTTGCAGTATTGTGTTCAGTTCTGGTCACCTCATTATAGGAAGGATGTGGAAGCTTTAGAGGAGATTTACCAGGATCCTGCCTGGATTGGAGACCATGTCTTATGAGGACAGGTTGAGAGAGCTAGGGCTTGTCTCTTTGGAGCAAAGAAGGATGAGAGGTGACTTGATAGAGGTCTACAAGATGATAAGAGGCATAGATCAAGTGGACAGTAGAGACTTTTTCCCAGGGTGAAAATGGCTAACATGAGGGGGCATAAGTTTAAGGTGATTAGAGGAAGGTATAGGGGGGGGATGTCAGAATGTGGTGGGTGCATGGAACACACTGCCAGCAGAGATGGTGAAGGCAGATACATTAGGGACATTTAAGAGACTCTTAGATAGGCACATGAATGATAGAAAAATGGAGGGCTATGTGGGAGGGAAGGGTTAGATAAATCTTAGAGTAGGATAAAGTGTCAGCACAACATCATGGGCCAAAGGGCCTGTCCTGTGCTGTATTCTACGTTCACACATGGCCCAATTAAACTCCACCTATTTCTCCACCCATATCTCTAACTGATCTATATCCTGCTGTATCCTTTGACAACTTTCTTCATTATCCACAACTCCACCAATTTTATATTGTCTGCAAACAAACTTATAGATTGACCCATCTACATTTTCATCTAAATCAATTATATATATCACAAACAGAGGTCCCAGCACTGATCCTTGCAGAACATCACTAGTCACAGACCTACAGTCAGAGAAACACCCCTCCACTACTATCCTGTCTTCTATGGCCAAGCCTCTTTTGAATCCAATCTACCAAGTCACCATGAATCTCCTGTGTCTTAATCTTCTGGATCAGCCTACTATGAGGGACCTCATCAAATGCCTTACTCAAGTCCGTGCAGACAACCCCCACTGCCCTACCCTCATCAATCATCTTCATCATATCCTCAAAAAGTCTTACAAACTTGAGTGAGTCATGACCTGCCTTGCACAAAGCCATGCTGATTATCCCTAATAAATCCATGCTTTGTTTAAAATAACTTTTATAAAGATTGTGGGGAGAGGCAACAGATACTTTGTCTCCATTTTTACGATAGCACAGGTACAAATCACACTAATTTAGCAAATGGGATTGCCTCCAACTAATCCCTGCAGACATTGGTCTCATTATAAGATTCATGCCCATTGTATTTGAGCAATTAGGGCATCATATCTACTCCAGCTGGATTCTTCAGTTCACCAACTAAAATATATAATTTTGTGGCTTAAGAAGGAGCACCTGCTCCGACTCCACAATCCTGACAACTGCCCCTAAACTCACAGATGTGGCATTTCGATTCCCAATCCGCCCTCCCTCCCCCATCTCCTAATGCCTGATCCAATCCTCCTCCAGAGGCTAATCTGAGGAGTGCTGCTGGAGGTCCTAAAATTCATTATTCTCCAGGGGCAGGGCAGGGAAGAGAGAAGAAACTGCTTGCATCAGTTATAGTTAAAAAGTGCCTCAACTGACTCCTCACACCTTCTCCCACACCATTGTGAATTTCCACTTTCATGGTAACAATTTTGTAATCTTTTAATAAATTTGCTAATTTATTGTAGATTAGTCCTGAATTGTCAATTGATTTTGCTGCAGAATAATATTCAAACTTTATGATATCTTCAAAATTTCATAAATTCATTAGAGGACATCAGTATAGAGAAAATAATATACTTCCACTATTGACATTCAAGAACTGCAGCATTAAGCATTCCTAGAAACAGCATAGCCAGAATCAAAGCAGTGTGAATTTGCCTTAATACAAAGCTCTGTCACAATGTCAAGCGAAGAGCAAGCTCACAGAGAACCCAAATGCCGCACACTGGTACGAGACTGGAGTTGGGATGCTTCCTCGGAACCAAACGCAGGCAGTGACCAGAAGGAATCTTGCCTCGGGGCTCTGAGGCAGAGTCCCAACACAGAAACTGCGTATTCTAAGAGGAACAGCAAAACCAGGACCGCTCTAGAGTTGCCAGCTCTAAGCAGCCACAAGACAACATATACCCAAGGGTTGACCAATACTCTGGCAACTAATGCTAGTGAAACCAGGGCTCTTATGCTAGTCTCCTGATAGGGCTCAGGTGTGTTGTTATGTGATTAGTAGTGCATGGAATCCATGTGCTGCACAATGAGGCACCATCAATGGAGCCGAATCGATGGCCAGCACTCGGAACCATGACAAGCTCAGATGATTACACATACTACACCAGTCCCCTAACTATGGGAAATTTGTAACTGAAACTGGTAAACTTGTAAATTAACTTCAATTGGAAATTTTTGCAGTCTATTTGATCTTTTCAGTCAGAATCAAAATGAATCAAATCAAAAGAAATGGAAATGTATTATTATAGTCATTAATCATCTTCCTCATTCCAAAACTATACTAATTTTAAACATCAAACTTAAGGCAACACAATGTGCAAAGATCAAGAGCTTCCTATGCCAATAAGGATGGAAAAATAATGGAAAATGGTACAACCATTGCTACATCTTTTGAAGACCAGTTCAGAAGGTGGCATAGTACTAGCTTAACAGCAAGCGCTCAATTTGTTCTTTTCACTCACAAAGCTCCATGAAGAGTTATCAAAACAATGAAAGAGAGAATAAAGAATTGGAACAAGAGCAACCCTGAGTTTTCAGTCACCTTGTCACATTAATTGTTCATCCCACTCCCACTGTGACCTCTACCTTTGGCCTCCTATGTTGCTCTAATAATACCCAAAACAGGCTCAAGAATCTTCCATGTGGCATGTTACAACCCTCTGGACTTGATATTGAAGTGATCAGTTTCAGGTAACCATCCTTCTTTTTCCTCTATACATGTGGCTACACCTTTCTGTTTCAATTTATGTCCATTGTTCCTCCTGTCTCAAACTGGTATTCTTTAGAGGTAATTGTTACTTGACTACTTTGGTCTGCACCATATCACAGACATTCCCTCTGTTCACATCTCTCCCCATCTGCAACTTGAAACACCCTTGTTTTCTCATTTTTCCAGTGCTGAAGGGTCTCTGACCTGAAAAATTGATTGTTACTCTCCCCACAGATGCTGAACTGCTGAGTAGTTCCAGCGTTTTCTTTTCTTGTCTAGCAGAATAAAAAAGCCTACCTAAACAAAAAATATACCTTTCCTAATAAAAGTATTCTTGTTTAAACACCAAATGACAGAAATAATTGATGATAGTGTTATGCGGTGTTAGTGAACCAGCAACTGTGAGGCAGCTGAATCTGTGCACAAATCAAGGCATCCACAAGCCAAAAGACATCAACCAGTAAAACCTCAACTGCAATATAACAAAATGTAACAGTGAACAACATGAAGGCAGTCTAATGATGGTGCAAATTTAATTCAGCTTCATTGCAGTATTTCAGTTATACAGCATGGAAACAGGCCCTTCGGCCCAACTTGTCCATGCCAACCAAGACTTCTATCCAAGCTAGTCCCAAATTATAACTAAGGCATTATCAGATAAAGTCAAAATTTTCATATCTAGCTGATTTTTCTTCAATTTAAGTTGGAAGTCCTACATCTTCTGTAACTGATGTGTGCTACAGTCCGCAAAGTCTCTGTGCTGTACCCAAGCAAGGTTTGGTCTAGAATTCCAGTCTCCTCTGTTCTTTTCAATGACAATGTAATTGCTTATTGTTTGAGAAAACAAAATAAAGACTGAAAAGTATTTTTTTAAATGGGTAACAATAACTTTACCGTATTTTTTGAAGTGGCACTGACTTGCTCCTTAAAAATGGATTATTGTCTGCTACATATTTAATATCTAACTCAGCCTAATACCCTTTATTTGACAATAATTGTGAGTTCTCTCTAAGAAATGCAACATTTATGGTGGAGATTCTTGTTAAATGTTTTTCATGCATATCTTAGTTTGTGCAAATCTTTCTGCAATTTACTAGATACATAAATCTTAATCAATGTCAAACAAATAGTGTTAGCTATAATTGCCTCTGAAATCATTTAAATGTGAAATGTGCCCACTCACGGGACTACATTGATATCATGAAGTTTTCATAATGCTAAACAGACCCATATGCATTGCACACCATAAGATTAGTGATCTATTTAGGACTTCAAAGGACACCATGAAGTTTATTCACTGCACAATAACATCATCTTTGTATGAAACAGATATATTCAACTCCCCTTCTCAGTTTATTATTAAGCGCAACCAACCTTCAACAGGGTTGTTCTGGTTTTAAAGTTAATGAATTTAAAAATGGAACGGAATAATTGAACAAAATAGATTTTTTTATCAAAAGCAAATGCAAAGGGTTTATTTTGCATGATGCAAGCTCGCTTTAAAAACTTCACGTAGAAATTCTTCCACACAATGCCAAATCTAAGCAATATCAACATAAATAACGTCTCTGATCTGATGTCAAAGAAAATTTAAATGAATGTAATTCGTAGTATAATATTCTGTCCTTTGTGACTTTGCTGTATTTTTAATTAGAGGATCAGTATGGTAAGCAAATGTTACAATGCATTAATCTTACCAACTGGCATTCACATTTGGGAGGCAAAGATTGGCAATATTAAATAGATGCAACGCATGCACACCAGCAACCAAAAAATACTAAAATGCAGTTTGGATAGCTGGCACTTTAAGGGTTTAAGTCTGAACCGCTATTAGACTCGCCAATATTGCTGTGAGTTGTCGACTTTCGGATAAGAGGTCAAAGTAGCTGCAAACAAGGGAATAAGCTGGTATTATAGCTGACCATATTTCCACACACACGGTGTGCAATATTGAGAGGGTGACCAGTGGTCACACGTTGCTCGCCGTTGGTTATTTTCAAACCGCGGGATGAATGCAGCACCATTTGCTGCGAAATGGGCCGAACGACCACACCGAGCCGGTAGTTCACCGCACCCAGGGCACCACCGCCCAATCCCCAGCCCCGCACCGTCCCAATACCGAGTCAACTGTGGCGGGCACAGGAACGATCACTGACCTGTCCGGCCTCTCCTCTCGCTCCCACTTTTGGCGCCAGTTTACAGCCGGGCGCCTCGAGTGTGAGGGCAGGGCAACGGGTGGGGGAGTGAGGGGGAGAGGTGAGGGGGAGAGGTGAGGGGGGTGGGGGAGAGGTGAGGGGTGGGGGAAGGGAAGGCAGGGGGGTGGGGGAGGGGGAAGGGAAGGCAGGGGGGGTGGGGGAGGGGGAAGGGAAGGCAGGGGGGGTGGGGGAGGGGGAAGGGAAGGCAGGGGGGTGGGGGAGGGGGGAGCGGTGAGGCGGGGGGGTGGGGGACGGGGAGAGGAGAGGTGGGGGGAGGGGGAGAGGAGAGGTGGGGGGAGAGGTGAGGGGGATGTGGGGGTGAGGGGGATGTGGGGGAATGGGGGAGGTGGTGGGGGGAGGGGAGAGAGGTGGGCAGAGGGGCGAGAGGTGAGGGAAGGGAGGAGGGGGAGAGGTGACGGGGAGGTGGGGGGGGAAGAGGTGAGGTGGGAGGGTGGGGGAGGGGGAGGAGGCGGGGGCGCAGAGGTGAGGGCGGAGAGGTGAGGGGGAGGGTAGGTGGGAGGGTGGGGTGGAGAGGTGGAGGAAAGGGGAGAGGTGGGGAGGGGAAAGGGGAGAGGTGGGAAGAGGAGAGGTGGGAAGAGGAGAGGTGGGAAGAGGAGAGGTGGGAAGAGGAGAGGGGAGGGGTGGGGGAGGGGAGAGGGGAGGGGAGGGGGGAGGGGGAGAGGAGAGGGGGGAGAGGAGAGGGGGGAGGGGGGAGGGAGAGGGGGAGGGGGGAGGAGAGGGGGAGGTGGGGAGGGGGAGAGGTGAGGGGGAGGTGGGGGCAGGGGGAGGGGAGGGGGAGGTGGGGGTGAGGAGAGGGGGAGGTGAGGGGGGAGAGGTGGGGAAGGGAGAGGTGAGGGGGGAGGAGAGGGGGAGGTGGGGAGGGGGAGAGGTGAGGGGGAGGGGGAGAGGGGAGGGGGGAGAGGTGGGGAGGGGAGGGAGGGAGAGAGGTGACGGGGAGATGGGGAGGTGGGGGGAGAGGTGAGGGGGAGGGGCAAGAGGAGAGGGGGAGGGGGGAGAGGTGAGGGAGAGGTGAGGGGGGAGAGGTCGGGGGAGAGGTGACGGGGAGGTGGGGGAGGGGAAGTGAGTGGGGAGGGGGAAGTGAGGGGGAGG
This sequence comes from Pristis pectinata, assembly GCF_009764475.1. Taxonomy (NCBI): domain Eukaryota; kingdom Metazoa; phylum Chordata; class Chondrichthyes; order Rhinopristiformes; family Pristidae; genus Pristis; species Pristis pectinata. The sequence goes on from NC_067432.1 coordinate 1,970,942, forward strand.
GGGAGAGGTGACGTGGAGGTGGGGGGGAGGGGGAAGAGGGGAGGTGGGAGGGGGAAGAGGGGAGGTGGGGGGTGGGAAGAGGGGGGGTGGGGAGAGGGGAGGTGGGGGTGGGGAGGGGTGAGGGTGGGAGAGGTGAGGGGGAAGGGGTGAGGGTGGGAGGGGGAAGGGGTGAGGGTGGGAGGGGTGAGGGTAGGAGAGGGGAGGGGGAGAGGGGAGGGGTGAGGGTGGGAGAGGTGAGGTGGAAAGGGGAGGGGGAGAGGTGAGGGGAAGGGGAGGGGGAAGGGGAGGGGGAGAGGTGAGGGGGGAGGGGAGAGGTGGGGGAGGGGGGAGAGGTGAGGGGGGAGGGGAGAGGGGAGGGGGAGAGGTGAGGGGGAAGGGTAGGGGCGAGGTGAGGGGGGGGGGAGGGGAAGGGAGGTGGAGGGGAGGGGGAAGGGAGGGGAGGGGGAGGGGCGAGGTGGGGGGAGAGGTGAGTTGGGGGGGAGAGGTGAGTTGGGGGGAGAGGGGTGTGGGGGAGGGGTGGGGGTGGGAGAGGTGAGGGGAAGATGTGAGAGGGGATGGGGGAGGTGGGAGAGGTGAGGGGGGATGGGGGAGGTGGGGGTGGGAGAGGTGAGGGGGGATGGGGGAGGTGGGGGTGGGAGAGGTGAGGAGGGATGGGGGAGGTGAGGGGGGATGGGGGGAGGTGGGGGTGGGAGAGGCGATGGGTGAGGTGGGAGTGGGGGGTGAGGTGAGGGAGTGCGGGATAGGGGAGGTGAGGGAGGGGAGGGGAGGCTGGGGGGGATGAGGTGAGGGAGTGCGGGGAGGGGAGGAGGAGGGGAGGCTGGACGGGGGTGAGGTGAGGGAGCGCGGGGTAGGGGAGGGGAGTGGTGGGGAGGGAGTGCGGGGGGGGAGGTGAGGGAGTGCGGGGGAGGGGAGGGGAGGTGAGGGAGTGCGGGGGAGGGGAGGGGAGGTGAGGGAGTGCGGGGGAGGGGAGGGAGTGCGGGGGAGGGGAGGGGAGGGAGTGCGGGGGAGGGGAGGGGAGGTGAGGGAGTGCGGGGGAGGGGAGGTGAGGGAGTGCGGGGGAGGGGAGGGGAGGTGAGGGAGTGCGGGGGAGGGGAGGGGAGGGAGTGCGGGGGAGGGGAGGGGGTGCGGGGGAGGGGAGGGGAGGTGAGGGAGTGCGGGGGAGGGGAGGGGAGGGAGTGCGGGGGAGGGGAGGGGAGGCTGGGCGGGGGGATGAGGTGAGGGAGGGAGTGCGGGGGAGGGGAGGGGAGGGGAGGTGAGGGAGTGCGGGGGAGGGGAGGCTGGGCGGGGGGATGAGGTGAGGGAGGGAGTGCGGGGGAGGGAGTGCGGGGGAGGGGAGGGGGTGCGGGGGAGGGGAGGGGAGGTGAGGGAGTGCGGGGGAGGGGAGGGGAGGTGAGGGAGTGCGGGGGAGGGGAGGCTGGGCGGGGGGATGAGGTGAGGGAGGGAGTGCGGGGGAGGCTGGTGGGGGGGGAGGGGCCGGACCGCTCTCCGCGCGCCGGATGCCCAACGGCCGCGGCGCGAGGGCCTCTCGCTGCCTCGAGACTTTCCCCGCTCCCCCACCGCGCGCATGCGCCGGGGGCCACCACGTGTCACAGCCCTGCGCTGGGGAGGTGCCGGCGGCGGCGCCCAGGCTGCCGGGCGCCCTCGATACTATCGCGTCTTTCACGGCCAAAAGTCACGCTGAAGTGCTTGGAAGTGAAATTCTTACACAACCATTGAAATCATTCACATCTCAGAAAATTTGTGGTAAGAAAAGTTGTAACTATTAATATATTTTGGCTCTTTTATTCTCCTTCGTCCCTCAGGTCGAGAATAAGTGGCTTTGGCTGCAGTTCTGAGGTGACTGGTGAGACCAGTGTGGGAACTGCAGTCCCTGCCACAGGAGCTGCCCACCCGCAGGGTGGGTGCACACTCTGGGAGGTGCTACGCTTCTTCCACCTTTAACTTTGGGCTTGTGTGTGCTCCCGACACGGGGACTGCAGGTTCTGAGCGCCGCCCCGAAGCTCCTCCACTTTGAATGGCCACGATGCAGGAATACCCAGAAGTTCATGAGGGCATCCTTCTAAAGGAAGCCTTCCCTTCTGTCCATCTGGCAATCGCTTCCAGTGATAAAGCTCGGACTCGTGTCTACTTCGTAACTTTGATGTTGGGCATGTGAACGAAATGGGCTGCCCAGCCGAACCAACTGATTGTAATTGGGACCACATTACTGGGGACGTTCGCCTGCGGGAAGACATTGATGTTGGCTCTCTTATCCTTTCAGTGGGTTTGGGCGGCTTGGTTTAAAAAAAGTACACCACTAGGACCACTCTACTCTCGGTCTGGTGCTTCTATAACGTACCAATAAACATTACATTGTTGTTTCGTTTTGAAGCTGTAGTTTTAACTTTCTCTTGCAAAATGTAAAAATATACCCTTTTACAAATATACCCTTTTAAAAAAAAGTCTAGAGATAGTGAAGCCAGTATTTAACACTAACTGTAGTTGTAACCTTTGGACAGCTTGAAATTATCCTCTCAATTTGATTCTAACAGTACTTTTGGAGAATGGGTGGTTTTAATCATTTCGCATCTTTAGATTGTAATTTAATTAAGGAAATGCATTGAAATGTGGTTGAAACGATGCGCCGTACATTAGAGTCCTTGGTTCCAAAATGCTCACATTGGTCACACTTCCCCTCTTTTTACGAAGACATTTTTACCTAATGTTACAGACTCAGTGAAAGTCCCTTTAAGATAGAGAGTGTGTGTATATGTGTGTGGGGCGTGCTTACGTCAATAGAAGATAAAGGACGTAATGACGTTGTTGAAGAGGTTAGAAGAAGAAGAAGAAGGAGAGAGAGAGAGAGAAGGGAGAGAGACACCAGCCTGCTTGTTTTCTCTATCGATGGATGAGAAACAATAACTGTGTTTGCCACTGAAATCCATGTATGGAAGTTGGAAGTAATCCGGTGGAGTTCACTTTGTTGCTGACCTGTAGAAGGAAACAGGTATTTGTGTGTGGACGACCACGGTTCGGATGCTTTCGGGGTGAGGAAGTCACTACCGAGTAAACACTGAAGTGTCGTTTGGGTTCCATCGAGGAACATTTGGATTTCGTATGTACTCTCTCTATGTTTTTCTACATCTACATCTTATCTTCAGACAACGGTGGTTGTTGAAGAAGCCCTTGCTCATGTTTCACCTTATGGCTTGCGGAACTGAACTTTAAGAACCATTCCGGAACTGGGAGTTTTGGACTTTGCCACACCCACACACACACACACACGAAGAGTTTAGTTTTGGGGTTAACGTTCGAGGTTTAACATTTTTGAATTCTAACATACTAACATTTTTACTTTTATTTTACGTATTATCATAAGTAGTGATTAATAAAATAGTTTTTAACACTGAATCATGCTCAGTGTGTTTCTTTTGTTGCTGGTTTGTGACAAAATTGGGGGTTCGTCCGGGATAGTTCCCAAGGTTAACGAGATTCGTCTGGGATCCAATCCAAAGGTTAACGAGTGTCGTCTGGGATTGTACCCCAGATTGACGAGATTTGTTCGGGATTCAATCCAAAGATTTTTGAGGGAGGTCTGATAAATTCTTTTTTAATTGGCTTGTGTGTGTGGAAACCAGCAGCAATGGATATTAAGGCATTTTTGGAGTCACCAACCCAAAAGGGATTGGAGGTGGCGAAAAAGGATGATTTGATAAAGATTGCTACAAGGCTAAACCTTACAGAAGTAAAGCAGTCTATGAGAAAGGCAGATATTCAGAGACTGATAGCTGGCCATTATGTGGAAAAGAAGGTGTTTGAGAAGGAAGTGTTAAAACAGTTTCCTGGCAGTGAAATAGCAATTTCTGAGGCACAGGTGCAGCTGGCAAAGATAGAGGCTGAACGAGAGCAAAATAAATTAGAAGCTGAACGAGAACAAAAGAGATTAGAGGCTGAACGAGAGCAAACCCAGTTAAAGATAGAGGCTGAACGAGAACAAAAGAAATTGGAGGCCGAACAAGAGGAAAAGAGATTAGAGGCCGAACAAAAGAAATTAGAGACTGAACAAAAGATAACTCGGATGAAGATAGAGGCTGATCTAGCAATGAAGCAGATGGAATTGAAGAGGATGGAGCTGGATAGTGAGGAGAAGGAGAAACAGAGGCAGCATGATTTACAAATGATGCAAAAGAGTGTGGAATCTGATTCTGATGATGGTTTTTCAGCCAGCAGGGAGGTTCGATTAGTCCCTCCGTTTGAAGAAGATCAGGTTGATCAGTATTTCCAACATTTTGAAAAGGTTGCTGTGAGTTCAAACTGGCCAAGGAAAGGATGGGCTCTTATGGTACAGAGTGTGATTAAAGGTAAAGCTCAAAAAGCTTATTCTGCTTTGTCTGCTGAGGATGCAGCTGATTATACCAAGGTAAAACAAGCTATTTTGAAGGCCTATGAATTGGTCCCTGAGGCTTATAGACAAAAATTCAGAGACTTGAGGAAATCTGCAGATCAGACTTATATGGAATTTGCCAATAGAAAGGGAATATGTTTTGAACGATGGTGCCTGGCTAAAAATGTAGATGGGGATTATGATAAATTGACAGAATTGATACTAGTGGAAGACTTTAAAAGATGTGTTCCAGCTGAATTAACAACATATTTAAATGAAAAGGGAGTGGAAATTTTACAAGAAACTGCTAGGTTGGCAGACATTTATGCTTTAACCCATAAATCCAAATGGGGACAACCTAAAACCTTTCAAAAGAGTTACAAAGACAATCCAGGTAAACCAGAGATTAAATTGGGAGGTAATCAAAAAGGAAAAGATGAAAAGAAGCCAGGGCTGGAGAAACCTGTTGAGCGTACTTGTTATTACTGTAGGAAACCTGGCCATGTGATATCTAATTGTGCCCTTTTGAAGAAAAAGAAGGAAGCTGTGCCCAATGCTTGCTTTCAGGCAATTAAAAATCAAAAAGGTTTAGGAGATGCTGTTAAAGATCAGTCCTTGCAAGAGGGAAAAGCGGAAAAGTTGGAGGAGGTGAGAAAAGAATTCCGTTCGTATGTATCAGAGGGTTTTGTTTCACTGAATGATGAGTCACCCCAGGTGCCAGTGAAAATTCTTAGAGTTACTGGGGCTAGTCAATCTCTCTTGCTGGACAGTGTTTTAAATTTTGGAGAAGAAAGTGACACTGGTGAAGTAAATCTAATACGAGGCGTTACAGGTGAGACCATGTCTGTCCCTTTTCACAGGGTGATTTTAAAGTCAAAGTTCGTAGAAGGACCAGTCGAGATAGGGATAAGACCTAGTTTGCCAGTGGAAGGAGTTTCTTTGTTATTGGGAAATGACCTTGCAAATGGAGAAAGTGATCCTGTGGTACGGTTAACAACCAAACCAAGGATTGATGAGTCTGAGGATGATTCAGATGTTTACCCATCATGTGCGGTGACTCGAGCTAGAGCTAGAGAATTAGCCAAGACAGACAGTCCGGTGCAGTCTGATGTGGTTCCTTGTGACAGTCCTAAACAGGAAGAAAATTTTGATGCCTTATCTGAGACTTTTCTGTCTTCACTGGAGGATCAACATCCTTATAGTGAGCCTGAATTTAAAGATTTGTCTTTGTCGAGGAAGGATTTTATGGTGGAACAGACAAAGGACCCTGAGTTGACAGAATTGAAAGAAAAAGCACTCTCATGTGAGGAGATTGAAAAGGTGCCAACTGGATACTATGTCAAAAATGGAGTGTTAATGAGGAAATGGAGACCTCCTCATGTTCCTGTTAATGAGGAATGGGAAGTTATTCATCAGGTTGTTGTTCCAAAAGTTTATAGGGATGAGATTTTAAACCTGGCCCATAGTATGCCTTTGGGTGGTCATTTTGGTGTGAATAAAGCTGTAGGGAAAACCTTGAAACGAAGTTGGACAATTTACAAGTTTCACAAAAACAACAGATGAGAGAATTAATTTTAAAATTTAAAAATCTGTTCCCAGATGTTCCAAACAGAACATCGATAATTACCCATGATGTTGATGTTGGGGATGCAAAACCAATCAAACAACACCCATATCGAATGAATGTGGAAAAAAGTAAACTTGTTGATCAGGAAATAAAATACATGTTGGAAAATGATATTATTAGACATTCTACTTCAAATTGGAGTTCGCCCTGTGTTATTGTACCTAAACCTGATGGAACTGTTAGATTTTGCACAGATTACAGGAAAGTGAATGCTGTAACAAAGTCAGATGCTTACCCTATTCCTAGGGTGGATGATTGCATAGACAGAGTGGGAAAGGCAAAATTTCTTACAAAGATTGACCTATTAAAAGGGTACTGGTGTGTTCCATTAACAGATAGAGTAAGGGAAATTTCAGCCTTTGTAACCCCTTCTGGATTGTATGAATACAATGTTTTGCCATTTGGAATGAAAAATGCTCCGGCAACATTTCAAAGAATGATTAATTCAGTGATTCATGGGTTAAAACATACAGATGCCTACATTGACGACTTAGTGACTGGGAATGATACATGGGAGGATCACATCTCTGCGTTAGAAAGGTTGTTTGAAAGACTTTCCAAGGCTAACCTTACAGTTAACTTGGCTAAAAGTGAATTTGGCCATGCCACTGTGACGTATCTTGGTTATGTTGTAGGTCAAGGCAAGCAAGCTCCTGTTCAGGCAAAAGTTCAAGCAATATCTGAGTTCCCTATTCCCACAGGTACGAGGACTGTTAGAAGATTTTTGGGAATGGTTGGATATTACCGAAAATTTTGTAAAAATTTTGCTGATATTGCTCTTCCCCTAACTAATCTTCTGAAGAAGGGAGTAAAGTTTGTTTGGACAGATTCTTGTCAAGAAGCATTTGAGAAGCTGAAAGCCATTTTATGCTACCATCCTGTGCTCAGAACACCTGACTTTGAAAAGCCATTTTCATTAGCAGTAGATGCCAGTGATGAAGCTGCAGGAGCTGTGTTGTTGCAGAAGGGTGACCTTGATGATATTGACCATCCTGTAGCTTACTTTTCAAAGAAATTTAATGAGCATCAAAAGAATTATTCCACCATAGAGAAAGAATTACTGTCACTTGTTTTAGCCTTGCAACATTTCAGTGTATATGTTTGCACTGCTCAGAAACCATTGACTGTGTATACAGATCATAACCCATTGGTGTTTCTGAGCCGAGTCAAAAACAAGAACAGAAGGCTGTTAAACTGGAGTTTAATTTTGCAAGAGTTTGATCTCATGATAACTCACATTAAAGGCAAAGATAATGTGATTGCTGATTGTCTTTCCCGATGTTAAATGGGAAACATGTATCTGTACTAATCTGATAGTCTGTAGTTGTGTAGCATGATAATTATTAACATTACTAACTGTATGCGCGGTTAAAATTTTCTTGGGAAAATTTTTTTTTAGGTGGGAGGTGTTACAGACTCAGTGAAAGTCCCTTTAAGATAGAGAGTGTGTGTATATGTGTGTGGGGCGTGCTTACGTCAATAGAAGATAAAGGACGTAATGACGTTGTTGAAGAGGTTAGAAGAAGAAGAAGAAGGAGAGAGAGAGAGAGAAGGGAGAGAGACACCAGCCTGCTTGTTTTCTCTATCGATGGATGAGAAACAATAACTGTGTTTGCCACTGAAATCCATGTATGGAAGTTGGAAGTAATCCGGTGGAGTTCACTTTGTTGCTGACCTGTAGAAGGAAACAGGTATTTGTGTGTGGACGACCACGGTTCGGATGCTTTCGGGGTGAGGAAGTCACTACCGAGTAAACACTGAAGTGTCGTTTGGGTTCCATCGAGGAACATTTGGATTTCGTATGTACTCTCTCTATGTTTTTCTACATCTACATCTTATCTTCAGACAACGGTGGTTGTTGAAGAAGCCCTTGCTCATGTTTCACCTTATGGCTTGCGGAACTGAACTTTAAGAACCATTCCGGAACTGGGAGTTTTGGACTTTGCCACACCCACACACACACACACACGAAGAGTTTAGTTTTGGGGTTAACGTTCGAGGTTTAACATTTTTGAATTCTAACATACTAACATTTTTACTTTTATTTTACGTATTATCATAAGTAGTGATTAATAAAATAGTTTTTAACACTGAATCATGCTCAGTGTGTTTCTTTTGTTGCTGGTTTGTGACACTAAACATTCAAAGCTACTTACTAATTACTACAAGTTCACGTTTCGCTTTTTTCTATTCGTGCGACACCAACAGTGTCGGTGTCGGGCTGCTGCCGTCGGTAACCGAGCCACGAGAGGCAGCAGACCTCAGCGCCGCCTTTGTTTCACTGCCAAGTCTGCTCAGTTTATGTTGGAGAAGGCGAGAGATAGACGGTGCTGTGAATGGAGCATATTTCTTCTTGGTGACAATTTCTAGTAAATGATCCGTTTGGTTTCTCCTCTGCAACTACAGCTTTCTCAAATATTTGGCGAGAATGTAAAATTGCTAACTCCGCGAAAGAGGGTACGCGCAGGCGACAAGGCGCCTGAATTTCTGTGGGAGTCGAGTCCATTTGTTTGAGCGAGCTTTTCGTAATACCTTCTAAATGCCCCCTTCGTTCCCTCGGCATCTATTGTTCACCTTTCTAGGACTATTATCCGCGATAAAGATGTTTGTAAGTGTTGCTTTTGCTGTTGTTAAATATTGAATGTAAAGGCTATTATAATATTCATGTTAGCAGCAAATTGCCCCAATGTCTATACCGTCTTCGAGATGCATTACATGAACAATTCTCTTTCAAGTACATTCTCGATACTATCTATTTCAATTTCAGGTTTCCAGCGTTTACCGTTCTTTCTCATGTGGTATCTGTCTTAACATTGGTGCTTAGTTTAAACCAGGCATCAGTTGCAGCACCTCGCAACGCTCATCCCAGTTCAGTCTGAGCTGCTCCGTGGTCCGCATTCCACATGTAAACCACCATACTTCTGATCGGCAACGCACCCTCCCTGCCGCCAGCATCCCGCCGTTAACTTCGACCTTCCTGTGACTGGTAGGTAATAATGAATTACTGCAAACTAAGAAAAGCTTGTGAGGAGCGATAAGGATTGAGCGCACCACTGTAGGAGAGAAAATGAACTGTCAGAGACTTGCATTGTTATCATGTAACCGGCTGATACTGTGCCAGAGACCTGCGATCGTGCCCACCTTTCCGTGGATATTTATACTGGCTGTTCTTGGAACAGTTATAAAGAATTTGTAACAAACCTTCAACTACCTCAATGCACTGTTGTAATAAAATGATCTGTATGAACGGTATGCAAGACAGTTTTCACTGTACCTCAGTACGTGTGACAATAATAAACCAATTTACCAATTCAAAACATTCCACCACAAATGTACCACGTTGAACACTGCAGCTGGAAATTTTGGAGTATACTTTCAATATTTTTATCACAACCCTTCGCTGGACTTATTACTAATAAAAAGCATCCTTTTCCTCCATATACGAACGTCCAAAACACCCTGCAAAGAAAATAAAATGTATTTCGCTAGCGCCTTTCGCGATTCAGGATGTCCCAGAGTGAATGCAGCAACTTGAAATGTTGGGGAAAAATGAATGTTAATAAAAAAAAATTGTTGTAAGTCTGTGCCTTGTGGTTGAAATTAACAATGAAATGAGGCAGAAAAAGTCACTTCAGGGGGAGATTTTTCACCGACAATTATCACTTTACCCCATAAGCTAAATTCGCTGAGGTAGGGTTCGGTAGCTCAACCCCGCTGTCCCTGCTAAGTCCTGACAACTTATTTCAGAAATAATTAGCATAAGTAAATGGTTCTCGGTTCCAGAATTGTAAATCTAATAACTTATTTGTAACCACTTCGGAAGCATTGTTGATAGGAGGAATCTTCAACGGCAAACACGAGATTAAAGTGGCACGTAAAGAACATTTGAATTTTAAAACACAGATCGTTTGCCTTTACTTTAAAGTTCTCTGATTTTAAGTGACGCATATAATTCGAAATTCGCAGACGTAGTAGAAGGAATAAGAAGCACACATTGTTAGAAGTACCATACTCACATTTCACTTCACGTCCTCATAGCTGTTCTAAACTGGATGAAATCAGAAGACGATCCTGATGTTAACACAGTAAGCTTGTCCGGGATATGTGTCAGTCTCTGGACGCTATACCGCGGCCATTGCATTGATGCATTTATACATTCTGCATGTAATCCCTTGCACGGTACTGCAAACGCCTCGGGGAATTATTTTCCATTGAACTGGTCACAGTGAGTTCCTATTGGTGCTTTGCACTTGCCCATCTAGTCTGCTTCTGGTTGGATGAATATAAAATTGTATATACTTTTTGTAGGCTTTCAAAAAGTGCAATGCATACAGAAGCTTTGGACAAGAATATAAGGAACAGTATAACACTGAGACAGCATGGTTTACATTCCTGAGTTGAGTAAATCCACTGGCAGACGAGCAAATTTATACCCTATCTCTGCAGAACACGAGAAGCTACTTTCCTCAAATTCCCTTTTACTCTCCTGGACTTTGAACCGCGGCTGTTGGAGGTTTGCTACGTTAAGGTTGTTGTGTAATGATTACTTTCCCGAAGAAAATAAAGTTACATCTGAATGGATTTGCTTTAGTTTCAACCAGGGCTGTGATTCCGGACACTCAGCGCCCCCACACGTCCAAAACATCAGATTAAAGCAAACTAGATAACATGTACCAACAATAAACAGCACGTCGATCATTCCTTCACAAAGAAAGGTTAAAACTGGAGCCATGATCCATCTTCGGGGTCAATCGAAAGATTAACCCTTTCTTCTCTTCCTCACGGAAACGAACAATGCACCGGCATTTCGATTTAAACGCAAAGAACTGCCAAATAACAATGAAGCAAATTACTTTAAAAGTATATATTTACACATTAGCAGTCCCGCAGCCCCAGTATTTTCAATGCCAGTGAGCTGATGCCGACGGATTGTTTCTCGCCAGCGATTTCTCCTCAATCCCAAATTCTGGAATGCAGTGAAAGGCAGGTTTCTTTATTCCACCTTTACCCCACTCACATGCCTAAAGAGAAGCACCACTGGCAGGGTAAAGACTATTTATTTAAGGAAAGGAGATTGTTGTTGTCCTTAGATGGAATAAATTGGTCCATTTTAATTTGTACATTTGCAATTTGATTACATTTGATGTTTTCAGAATGCAAGCAACACGAGCTGTCAGTTATTGGCCTTGAACATCAACATTTATACCAACCCCTAAAGATTTGCCCAGATAGTGAACAACATTCCCTTTAATCCAAGAAATGCCGCCTGTCTCAATGTTTAATGTTCCGACGTTTCGGTTTTTAGCGCATTTTAGTGTATCCCCTCATAAAATACAGTAAGCTCCTTTAGCCTAAGGATGTATTTGTAATGTCACTTCTGTGTTGACATCAGGGAGTTTTAAATGTGCAGCTCTTACATCACATTGCGCATTTAAAGCTCCTGTGGTCCGTTGTCCAACAACGATTCGGGGTGTCCAACAACGATCCAACACCTGAACGCGTTGAGAACAGTAAAGTTTTTTGTCAAGAGGAAGTGAAAATGGAGTAAAACGGGCACAAAAAGAACATGAGGATTAGACCAGCAGTAAATAAAAGAAAACCAAGAGATCTTCAAAAGGCAAATAAATAGTAACCAGGTTGTAACATAAAAGTGAGGCCCAATTATGGACTAAAGTCACGAGGCAGCGAGAGACTCTCGCGCCGCGGCCGGTCTGACCCCCCCCCCCCCCCGACCAGCCTCACCCCTCACCCGTTCTCTCACCTCACCTACCCCGCACTCCCTCCCCTCACCCCTCCCTCCCCTCCCCTCACCCCCTCACCCCTCCCTTCACCTCACCCCTCCCCTCACCCCTCCCTCCCCTTACCTCACCTCCCCTCACCCCTCCCCTCCCTCCCCCTCACTTCACCCCTCCCTCACCTCACCCCTCCCTCACCTCCCCTCCCCAGCCTCACCTCCCCTCAGCACAACATCATGGGCTGAAGGGCGTGTTCCTGTGCCGGACAGTCTATGTTGCACGTTCTAAAGGCAGTATAGCAAATTCAGAAGGAAATGAAAATTTAAAAGAAAACATGCTGGAAAGAGTGTTTCGTTGTCAAGCGCAAAACTTTCCACAGATGCTGCCTGATGTACTGAGTGTTTCTAGCATTTTTGTTCTTGTAGCTAATTCAAGAGACAATCAACAATTTACATTTTATAGGGTCTTCAGTGTAGCGGTTAGCGTAACGCTTTACAGTGCCAGCAACCCGGGTTCAATTCTGGCCACCGTCTGTACGGAATTTGTACATTCTCCCCGTGTCTGCGTGGGCTTCCTCCGGGTGCTCCGGTTTCCTCCCACGTTCCAAAGACGTACAGGTTAGGAAGTTGTGGGCATGCTATGTTGGCGCCGGAAGCGTGGCGACACTTGCGGGCTGTCCCCAGAATACTCTACGCAAAAAATGCATTTCACTGTGTGTTTCGATGTACATGTGATCAATGAAGATATCTTATTTTATCTTATCGAGTGAAACACTTCAAGGTACATCACTAGAACACCAAAAAAAAGTTTGGGGTAGAGTCTGGTGATTACAGCAGGTGGTCAAAAGCTTAGTTAATGGAATGGCATTCTGGTGAAAGCTGATCAACCTTTGGTAACTGTTTTCCTTTCTCCACAGGTGCCACCTGAACTGCTGAATATTTCAGCATTTTCTATGTTTTATATTATGTGTAAGTTTTAATAGTTTAAAGGAATTGGGAAAGGTATAGGGACAAATAAGCTTAAAAGGAGATTTTCTCACTTGGAGCCCAGACGGCTAATGGGACGGACACGAAGAGGTAGCGATGAAGTGATTCAAATTGGAGATGCATAAGAGTAATATAGACATTCTGGTGGGCTGCAGGGGCAGATGCAGAGGGGTAATGCCAAGGGGAGATTTGAAAATGATGGAATATTAAAACTGAAAGTAGTGTGGGTCAGTGAGCATAGAGGAAGTTGGGAAAGGGTTGGGAAAGTGGATGAACTAGGCAGTACTAGTTAGGCAAGGATGTTCCAGATTCCAGCATCTGCAGTCTCTAGCATCTCCAGGGTAGGTTACTATGTACTCTGGTAATAGATCGGATACATGGTTGAAACTGCAACTAAGATCAAATAGGACTCTGTGATAAATCATGATCTGAAACCAGTAATGACAATATTGGGCCAACCTGGGAGAAAAAAAACTTTTTCTACATGCGTGTTGCATTCATATTCTCACTTTTTATCTTGAGACATGAATTTGGACAATAGTTTTTCTAGACATTCCTTTGTACAATTTCCGATTTATGACTACTTGGACTAACATTGAGTTCTGCAAAAAACATAAAAAGCAGTTTATATCTTCGTGTTACAATTGATTTTAAGCCCAACCTCAAAATACTCAGTCACATCAACACCTGTGAAAATTTTGATCACTTTGCCCTCCATCACCTCCACCCATGGACCTAAACAGCCCTTTCAGGTGAGACAGAGATTTATCTGCGCCTCCATTAATATCATCTACTGCATTCGGTGCTCCAAGTGTGGCCTCCTCTACATTGGCGAGACCATACACAGACTAGGTGACCGTTTCACAGAACACCTGCGCTCTGTCCATAACCGCGATCTGCATCTCCCTGTTGCCGGTCAACTCCTCCTCCCACTCCATCACAGATATGTCAGTCCTCGGCCTCCTCCACTGCCAGGAGAACTCCAAGCACAAACTGGAGGAACAGCTCACTTTCTGTCTTGGAACCTTGCAGCCTAAAGGCATTGAATTCTCCTGCTTTAAGTAATCACCTCAACACCGCGCCTCCCCCACAACCATGCCTCTTCTTTTCTTCCCTTTCCTAGCCATCCCTTTTCTCTACCCTCTTTGCCACCTTACCTGTGACCCATCCCCCAGTGGATCTGCTCTCCCCTCCTCCCCTGCACCTGCCTATCACCATCTCTTACCTGCATCTACCTATCACCACCCTGTACCCACCCCACCTCCCCTCTTTTGTCCACGTATCACTGCTCTGCTTTTCCCTCCTATATATTGGGCTTCCCCTTTCCCTCTCTTCAGTCCTGAACTGAAACGTTGACCGCCTGCTTTTCTCCGCGGATGCTGCCTGGCCCGCTGAGTTCCTCCAGCATCATCGTGTTTTCCTCTTTGTATTTTTGTTGTTCTAATTGTGTTCTTTATAGGTATTGGTTTATTATTGTCACTTGTAGCGAAGTACAGTGAAAAAGTAAACATTGTGTATAGTTTGTTTTTTGTGAATGCTGTGACGCCATGAGCCTGTGACCATTGCACCTGAGCACACGTGGACGTGCAGAGGACAATAAACTCAGCAGGGCTGCTGAAGTGGGGAAAAGTTGTGGGAATGAGAATTTCTGCGAGTGAAAAGAATGAACCAGCTCTGACCTGCTCCTCGGACGCGGGTTTTCATTGATTTTGAAGGGTTTGGGGGGGATTTATTTGAAGCCCCGGTTGGGTTGCAGAGACCACGCGGTCGAGCGCCCGCCTCCGAGAACCACCCCAACGAGCTGGATTTTATTTCCGGGTGATGTGGGTAAATACTTCCGAGTGGGGCGGGCAGAAAATGGGCGGCGGGAAGGAGGGCGACGGTTGTCCGCCTGATTTACGTCCGGAGAGCGCGGTTCCCTCGGCGCTCGGCGGGGAGCCGCCTTTGAAAGGAGTACCAACCCACGGGCGCGTTCCCCGCTGTCGGCGGCACAATGATTAAGACGGAGAAGGTGCTGCACCTGAGGAGCTGCAAGGGGAAGTCCGTGCGCGTTGTGAGGGAGCACTACCTGCGGGAGTCGGTGCCGTGCCACAGCTGCCTGTGCCCGGCCCGCTGCCTCAACGGTAACGTGGGCGCAGGGAGCCCCGTCCCTCAGTGACCGGGTGGGCGCAGGGGAGCCCCGTCCCTCAGTCACCGGGTGGGCGCAGGGGAGCCCCGTCCCTCAGTCACCGGGTGGGCGCAGGGGAGCCCCGTCCCTCAGTCACCGGGTGGGCGCAGGGGAGCCCCGTCCCTCAGTCACCGGGTGGGCGCAGGGGAGCCCCGTCCCTCAGTCACCGGGTGGGCGCAGGGGAGCCCCGTCCCTCAGTCACCGGGTGGGCGCAGGGGAGCCCCGTCCCTCAGTCACCGGGTGGGCGCAGGGGAGCCCCGTCCCTCAGTCACCGGGTGGGCGCAGGGGAGCCCCGTCCCTCAGTCACCGGGTGGGCGCAGGGGAGCCCCGTCCCTCAGTAACCATGGGCAAAGGGAGAGGGAGCCCCCTCCCTCAGTAACGCCCGCCGAAAGTGCAGAGCTCCAGGACTGCACAAAACGCTGCTGGTGCTGGAAATCCGGAATAAAACCACAAACTGCTGGAAATACTCAGCAGGATGCAGCAGCTGCAGAGAGAGAAACAGTTACTGCACCTGAACCCTTAACTTTTTTGTGCTTTTCAGTTTATTCTAAAGAGTTTTACGGCTACGACAGTTTTTTTTCGTGTAGTTATGGCCAATTTGCATTATTCCGCAAAACACAGTGCAGAGGATCAGTTAATTTGTTTTGGTGATGGTGATTGAGGAATAAATATTAGCCTCAGGAACTCCCTTGCTCTTTATATACCATTTCTGGAATCTTTTATGTCTAAGAGATCGGATGGCACCACAGTTTAACATCTTTGAAAGGTGGCAACTCTCAGCACCCCCATGATACTCCACTGGAGTGTGATCATAAGTATTCAAATCTCAGGGATATATGTCACAATCTTATGACTTAGAGGCTAGGGTGCTGCTACCACTGCCATGGCTGACACAAAATTAAATAAAATCATTAAAAAAAAATGATCATGATTAGAGAATTCTAATAGGGAAACAATTTGCATTTTAAGCTTATCTCTCAAAAAGCTGTACAAATAAAATACATTTTGAAGTGCAGTCTATATTGTTATGCAAGTCAAAATACAAGCCATTTTGCACATAAAAATCTCAACAGCAATTAAACAAATAGCTTAACAAACTGCCTATGTTGGTTAAGGAAGGGATGTTGGCCAGAACTTTGCAAACATGTCCTTGCATTTCAAATCATACAGTGGGATCTTTCACATTTATCTGACCTAGCAAAAGTCAGGTTAATGCCCCAGCTAAAAATCAATATTTTTCTCTGAAACTAACATCCTGTTAGTGTAGTTATTTTTTGTCTTATTTGCTGTTTCAGAAGGGAAATTGCTCTCAGAAAGTGCAACACATTATGTGATACCTGACTGGAAAGTGGTGCAAGATTATCTGGAGATACTTGAGTTTCCGGAATTGAAAGGCATTATCTTCATGCAGACAGCTTGTCAGGCTGTCCAGCACCAGAAGGGACGCAGGTTAGTGCTGGTTATTTCTCTGTAGATGGTTGTTTGATGGTTCTAAAGATTATGTAAAATGTAGGATTAGAAAATTAGAAAAGGAACCTCTCTAGAATAATAATCATTTAACTGATCTACTTTGCAACTATAATAACAAACCAATACAGACTGTATTTTTACTTTGTTTTTAATTCATTTGCATTTCAGATGTTAGTATTAATATAGAATTTATAGCAAATTTAACAAGCGCAAAAAATCAAGTTGGTAGTGCAAAGAAAGTTGGAGAGATTAGGAAGGTCAGCAAAAGTCTTGGTCAAAGAAATTAGTTTTAAAAAAAAGTTTTAAAATTGGAGTAATAGAAGAATTTACAGAGAAAGTGCATTATGAGATCAGGCATCAATGGTGATGAGCAGGGAGAGGAAAAAAGGACCTGAATTGAAGAAAGGAGAATTTTAGTTGAGCAAGTGGTAAATTACAGAGATGAGGAGCAAGGAAATAATTGGTTATTTGAACAGAGATTTAGAGGTCATGCCATGCGCGGCAGAGTGGCACAGCCGGTAGTTCTGCTGCCTCACAGCTCCAAAGACCTGGGTTTGATCCTGACCTCCGGTGCTAACTGTGTGGAGTTTGCACATTTCCCCTGTGACACAGGGGTTTCCTCCCACACCCCAAAGATGTGCAGGTTGGTAGGTTAATTGGCCACTGTAAATTGCCACTCATGTAGATGGGTGATGAAATCTAGAGGTAGTTTATGGGAGTAGGTTACGGGGAAAATTTGGGGAGAATGGGATTGGTCTGTGAGTTGACATAATCTTGATGAGTCAAATGGCTTCATTCTATATTGCGTGGAAGTAAATTTGATATGTCTTGAGGGAGAGATGGGGAAACCAGATGTTAATGTAGATGAATAAGGAATAGTGTAACTTAATGTAGTTGTGGGTTATGGAGTTTTTGGTGAGGAGAGAGTGGAGAATCTGAGGTTACCTGTGAGGTAACTAACGTATTCAATCCTACAGTCAAGAAAGCAAGGATAAGAATTTTGTATTAGTACATTGAGGATGGGATGGAGACAGAGTTACACAGCTGAAAGTAGGTAAGGGAATTGGGGGGGAGGGGGTGGGGGTGCGGTCAAACACCATGCGAAGTTATATATCATACTTGTGGTCAGGAGCCGAGAGATACTGTAATTGGTGCTTGTGTACGAATTAGAAGTTGGAGAAGCCCCTGAAGCTTGTTGCGCCATTCACTAAGATCACAGCTGTTCTGGCTGTAACCTTGACTTTGCCTTCCCATCCATGCTTGGTAACCTTTCACCCCTTGCTTATCAGGAATTTGTCCACCTCTTAATATCTTAAAAATATTCAAAGGCTCTGCTTCCGCCTCTCTCTGACGAAGAATTCACAACTTTCAGGAAAAGAAGTTTTGCTTTGCCTATCTTAAGTAGGTAACTTCTTATTTTTAAACAGTGACTGCTGTTTCTAGATTCTCCTTCAGGAGAAAGTTTCTCTTTGCAGCTGCTCTATCAAAACCCCTTAGGATCTTGATTGTTTCCATTGTCTCCTTTCTCTCTAAACTCCGATAAAAGCTCAGCCAGTCCAACTGTTCCTCATGACAACCTGCCCATTTCAGATATCAATCTGGTAATCTCTGAACTACTAATGCATTAATAAACTTAAATAGGGAGACCAGTACTGTACATAGTATTCCAAACTTTGTGTCACTGTTGCACTGTATAACTGAAACACAATCTCCCTTTTATATTCAATTCCCCTACAATAAATGATAACTTTCTGTTAGCTTTCCTAATTACTCTCAGTATCACACACTGGGACACCCAGATCCCTCTGCAATCCCTCACCATTTAGGGAATATGTTCTTTTTATTTTTCTTGCCGAAATGGGCAGTTTCATATTTTCTAATATTATACCCCATTTGCCAGATTTTTGCCCATTCGCTTAACCTATCTATATCCCCTTATAGCCTCCTTATCTCCTCTCCACAATTTACTTACCCAACTTTATTTGCATCATCAGCAAATCTAGCAATTATACTCAATGCTTTCTTCCAAGTCATTGTGAAATGTTAAGGCCCTGGTACTGATTCCTGTAGCACACCACTCATTACACCTTGCCACCCAGAAAAAGACTCACTAATGCCTACATTGTTTTCTGTTAGCCTTTCAATCTTCTATTAATGCAAGTACACCATGAGCTTTAATTTTTGCATTAACCTTTAATATGACATCTTATCAAATGACCTGGAAATCTAGGTACAGTACATCTCTTCAGAGAACTCTAATGTACCAATCAACATGATTCTCCTTGCCCAAAGCCATGTTGGCTTTGCCTGATTACCTTTTTTTCCTAAATACCCTGCTGTAACGTGTGATAAAAGCTTCCAACATTTTTCCTATGACAGATGTTAACCAACAGGCCTGTAGCTTCCTTCCCAGTCTAGAATATTTCGGAAAATTAAAACCAACGGATCATCTGTCCTACTCCCCACTTTTAAGACTCTCAGAAGAAGTCAATCAGGACCCGAAGACTTGTCAGCCTGCAGCTCCTCATTGCTAAGTCCCTGGTGATTGTAATTTTTCCTTAGTTTCTCCCTCCCTTTTAATTCCTGATTAATAGAGAATACATCCCAGAAATAGCTCGCGAAAACTTGTCAAAATACCTAATCCATTCATCTGGCATTTAATTGTTTTCTATTATTAATTCCCCACCCTCACTCTATACAAAAGAGCAACACTCACTTTATCTCTTTTTTTTCTTTCTTAAGTATCTATAGAAACTCTAATTACTTTTATATTTCTGGCTAGCAATCTCATACTCTAATTTTCCTTTTATCATTCTCTGCTTTTCCTTTGTCTTTAGTTTGATGCTATCTTTAACTTTTTAGTTAACCACAGATGATGGGTCCTCTCCTTGGAATGTTTCTTTCTTGTTGGAATGTATCTATTCTATATTCTGAAAGATCCTTTGTTACTGCATCTCAATGTATCTATTCTATATTCTGAAAGATCCTTTGTTACTGCATCTCAATTGACTGATCTCTTGAACTGATTTGCTAGTTCACTTAACTGACTGCTTTCGTACCCTCATAACAGCCCTTATTTAAGTTTAAGATGACTTGGATGAGGAAGTGGAGGGATGGGTTAGTAAGCTTGCAGATCACACGAAGGTTGGAGGGGTTGTGGATAGTGTAGAAGGTTGTTGTAGTTACAACAGGATATAGACAGGATGCAGAGTTGGGTGGAGAAGTGGCAGATGGAATTCAATCCAGAAAAGTGTGACGTGATGCACTTTGGAAGAATGAACATGATGGCAGAGTACAAGGTTAATGGCAGGATTCTAAGCAGTGCGCAGGAACAGAGGGAACTACAAGTTCATAGATCCCTCGAAATTGCCACGCAAGTTGTTAGGGTGGTTAAGAAGGCATGTGGAGTGCTGGCTTTCATTAGTCGGGGGATTGAGTTCAAGAGCTGCGAGATAATGTTGCAGCTCTACAGAACTCTGGTTAGACCACACTTAGAGTAAGTACTTTGTTCAGTTCTGGTCACCTCATTATAGGAAGGAATGTGGAAGTTTTAGAGAGGGTGCAGAGGAGATTTACCAGGATGCTGCCTGGATTAGAGAACATGTCTTTTGAGGAAAGGTTGAGCAAGCTAGGGCTTTTCTCTTCGGAGTGGCGCTGGATGAGAGGTGACTTGATAGAGGTGTATAAGATTATGAGGGGCATAGATAGAGTGGACAGCCAGCACCTTTTCCCCAGGGCAGTAATAGCCACTACCAGAGGACGTTGTTTAAGGTCAGAGGAGGAATATTCAGGGGAGATGTGAGTGGTTCTTTACACAGAGAGCGGTGGGTGCCTGAAACACACTACTGGGGGTGGTTGTAGAGGTTGGTACAATAGAACATTTGAAAGGCTCTTAGATAGGCAAATGGAAGTAAGAAGTTAAATGGAGGGTTATAGGCTGTGCAGGAGGGAAGGGTTAGATTGATCATGGAGGAAGTGGACATATAATTCGGCCCAACATTGTGGGCCAAAGGGCCTGTACTGTTCTATGTTTTATGTTCTAAATTGCTAGTCATGGACCCATTCATTTCTTCTTCAGACAGAATGTAAAATGCAATCATATCATGATATCTGCCTTCACTATGAGAACTTTAATTAATTCTTTCTTGTTGCCAATATCAGGAATAATATAGCCTGCTCTCTAGTTGGCTCCAAACTGTACTATTCTAAGAAACTATCCCAAAACCATTTCATGTGCTTCACATCCAGGCTATATCTGCGCATCTAATTTTTCTGGTCTATATGTAGATTAAAATCCCTCTTGATTATAGCCATACTTTTCTGACTAGTTACCAATATTTCTTCTTTTACAGTCTGTCCTACTGTATGGTTATTATTAGAGGGCCTCTACACCTCTCCTCAAAGGACTTTTTGCCTTTATTATTACTTGTCTTCACCCAAACCGCTTCTACATCTTAATTTCCTGAACTTAAGTCATCCCTCTCTATTCCTGCAAGATCATCATTAATTAACAGAGCCATTCTCCACTTTTCTTAGCTTCCCATCCTTCTTAAATCTCATTGTACCCTTTGACTACTCGGACCTAGTCTATATCATCCTTTATCTGTGTCTCAGTAAAGGATTTCCGCTCATATTTATTTCTTCTTGTTCTCTCAATTCATCAGTTTTGTTTTGAATGCTACTTGCATTCAGATACAGAGCCTTTAGTTTTACCCTTTTATTATCTGTGTAAACTCTAGCGTGATCCACTGCTTTACTCTTAGGCTTATACTCTATCCCTAACTGTCATAGTCTGTTTGTCATTTTCCATATTAATGCCTTTTTCTCCAGCCTTGCCTTTACTCTGGTAAACTGCATCTTCACAACTTTGATCCCTTGTCCCCACTGTTTAGTTTAAAATCCTCTCTATTTGTGTAGATATGTAGTTTGCAAAAACACTGGGCCTAGCAAGGTTCAGGTGTAGACTATCCCAACAGTACAGTTTCCATGCTCCCCAATGCAGGTGCTAATGCCCTATGAACTGGATCCCACTTCTACCACACTGGTCTTTGAGCCATGCATTCATTACTCTAATTTTATCTTATTTTAAAATTTACTTGCCTTATGCAAATGTGAGCATAGTCTGGATAATAATCCAGAGATTATTATCTTTGTTCTGCTTAATTTGGTACCTAGCCTCTCAAACTGACTATGCAGAAATTCTTCATTTGTTCTGCCTATGTCGTTGGCGATGCACATGTGATTGGACATGCACCTTGACGATTGGATCCTCCCCACCCAGTAAGTTTCTCTCCAGCCCAGAGCAGATATCCTGGACCATGACACCAGCAGGCGGCACAGTCATTTAGACTCTTTTTCTTTGCTGCAGAGAACTGTGTCAATCCCTTTTGCTATACTATTCCCTACTGACACTAAATTCTTGATTACTCCCCACATCTGAATGGCTTCAGTTAGTCATTTCATCCACGTGACTCCGACCCTCATCCAAACAAGCTGAGGAACTTCAGATATGTTAGATAGTTGCAAAGGTTGAGGCTGCTACAGTCTTGCCCTTCTTGTCCCCTTATTTGCCTCATTTGCTGATCCAGAAAGTTAGGGCACATAGGACTCAAGGTGTGTTGGCAAACTGGATCCAAAATTGACTTGGTGATAAGAGGGTCGTGGTCGAGGTTTGTTTTTCTGACTGGAGGTCTGTGTTTTGCAAGATCTGTGCTGGGAATATTATTGTTTGTCATATATATAAATGACTTGGATTAAAATTATAGATGATCTGATTGGTAAGTTTCCTGATGACACACAAATTGGTGGAGAAGTAGATAGCAAAGAAGGTTGTAAAAGGATACAGAGGGACATAGATACATAGATTAATTGGAAAGTTGGGAGGAGTGGTGGCAGATGGAAATTGATCCAGATAAGTGTGAGCTAATGCATTTTGGGACGTCATATACAAACACGACATATAGAGTAAATGGCAAGGACCTCAGGAATATTGATGTACAGAGGATCTTGAGGTGCAAGTTCATAATTCCCTGAAAATGGAGACATAGGTGGATAGGGTAGTGAAGAAGGCATTCGGCATGTTTGCATTCATAGGCCGAGGCACCGTGTATAAGAGTTAGGATGTCATGTTGCAACCATGCAAAATATTGGTCAGGCCGCAGTTGGAGTATCTGGGCAGGCACAGTAGTCTAGCGGTTAGCATAACGTTATTACAATGCCAGCGACCCGGGTTCAATTCCAGCCATTGTCTGTAAGGAGTTTGTACGTTCTCCCCATGTCTGCGTGGGTTTCCTCCAGGTGCTCCGGTTTCCTCCCACATTCCAAAGACGTAGGGGTTAGGAAGTTGTGGGCATGCTGTGTTGGTGCCGGAAGCATGGCAACACTTGCAGGCTGCCCCCAGTACACTACGCAAAAGATGCATTTCGCTGAGTTTCGATGTATATGTGACTAATAAAGATATCTTATTGTGTATGGTTCTGGTCACCACACTAGAGGAAGGATGTGATAGTATTAGAAAGAGTGCAGAAGAGCTTCACAAGGATGTTGCCTGGAATGGAGGGCTGTAGTTATAAGGAGACATTGGATAGGTTGGGTTTATTCTCATTGGAATGTAGGAGGCTGAGGTGTGCCAGTATAGAGGTTTATAAAATAATGAGGGGTGGGGGAATATGAAACTAGTGGGCATAGGTTAAGGTGGGAGGTGAGAAATTTAAAGGAGGTGTGAGGGGCAAGTTTTTCACACAGGATAGTTGTTTTACGAAATGAGCTACCGAAGGAAGTGGTAGCGGCAGATATAACTGCAGCATTTTAAAGGCTTTAGGACAGGTATTTGGATAGGAGAGAGATAAGGGTCTAATGTTGGTAGATGGCATTAGTGTAAATAAGCGTCATGAATAAGTTGGGCCGAAGGGCTCATTTCTGTGGTGTACAATTCTATGACTACAACAAGAGCTGGATAATGTTAAGACTTGGGTTGATGAGTGGCAATAATGTGGGTGTCACAAAAATGCCAGGCAATGACCATGGCCAGAGTCTTAACTACCTAACCTTGAAGTTCAATGGCTTTAGAATTGCTAAAACCCCCACCATCAATATCCTGAGTTGGGGGGAGGGCTGCCGCCATTGACCTAAAACTCTTTTGGGTCTGTCACTGTGGCCACTACAGCAGCTCAGAGGCTGGGTATCTTTCTGTGAATGACTTGCTTCCTGACACCCCAAGGCTTTCTACCATGTACTATACACAAATCAAGAGTGCACTGGACTACTGCACACTTGCTTGATTGAGTACAAATCAAAGAACATTCAAGGAGTTCAACACCATCTAAGACAAAACAGCCTGTTTAATAGTTCCCTATCCACCACCCTAAACACTCATTCCTCCAACACAGGTGCACAGTGGCAGCAGTGTGTACCATCTACAATATGCACTGCAGCTATTTGCTGAGGCTACTCCAACAGCACTTCTCAAACCCATGACCTCTGCCACCAAGAAGAACAAGGGCTTCATATACATGGAGAGACCACCACCTGCTTATCCCCCTCCAAGTGGGATACATTCATGACTTGAAAATATATTGCTGTTTCTTCATTGATACTGGATCTAAATCCTGGAACTCCTTCCACAACTGCAATGTAGAACTATTTTCAACACTAGGAATGATGCTAGGTCATCATCACCAACTGTAGAGCAATTGGGGATCAACAATAAAAATTGGCCTTGATGGTAAGGCCAGATCCCAAAATCCTTTGTCTTAAGGTGAATACATTATTATTTACAATATAAGACAGTTATGTACAAGGAAGGTCAGTCATGATATCTTAGGACAAAACCATTTGCTTGATTGGTACCCGTGCTACTAGGATATATTTCTTGCTCTCCATCAATGGCATATTGTGACTGTGGTGTATTCAATCTACATGATGCACTGCACAAAGCTGCCGAGTATACTTCAGCCTCTATGACCAAGAAGGACCATTTCTGCAGTAATATGGGATACTGTTGCCTCCAAATTCCCCACCAAGGTTTGGGTGTATTACTGTTTCTTACTTTTACTTGGTCAACCATTCTGAAATCCCTTCTTAATAGCATACTGAAAATGCCATTGGCAGAAAGCTGCAGCAATTCCTAAAGTCCTGTGACTGTCTTAGCAGAGCAATTATGGTGGGCAATAACTGGCTTGGCAGCTTTGCCCATTTTTAGTTTTCTTCCCTCTACCACTCCTCCGTGATGTTTGTTCAATATGTTGTCCAGTCTTTGCAAAAGACTTTTTTCACAACATTAGCCCCAAATTTAATTTTTACAAGTTTAGATTTATGCCTCATATCCTGCTGTCTTGCTTAATTTAAGATAATATTCTGGTTTATAACTTATTAATTCTCTTATCAATCTTTATATGAAAAGACTTTGGATACTGAATCTTCAGACTGAAAAGGTCAACTTGCTTCATTTTTTCCTCATAACTCAGTTCTTTGTCAATATAGAACAGTGTTATGTTCTTTGCAATAATTCCACTGTTTCAGTGCCTCCTTCTATCGCTAAAACTGTATTTGACTGTTTTAGCTATAGTATGTAAATTATCATCAAATTGACCTCATGGATTTCTGCTGTGTACAAGTTAAACATGTTGAGCAAAAAGCCTAGAGTTCTGTGCTTACTTTTAAGCTCATCCACAGTTAGTATTACTCCATTATGGAATATTTGTGTTTCTCTTTATGTTTTCATTTAAATGTCCTACTTTACGATTGTCAATATTTTTTGTTTTTTGGCCTTCTGAAATATATTGTTCTGTAATTTCTGAATTACATTTTCTACTGCCACATTGCTGCCTAATTTAGTATTATCAGCGTATTTTAATTCCAATAATAGTGGTCCTAGCACTAAGCCTTGGAATACCTTAAAAAGATCATCCACCACTAAGTGATGTAACTCCAACAAATAATGTTTCTATTTAAATCAATTTTGTCCACCCTCATAACTTGTGCTGAATTCCTGGAGATTTCCATTTATTTGTAGAACTTTGTCAAGGTTTTTTGGAAGTGTGATGTTTCTCTTCTGAATCCCCTTTGGCTGTATGCAGTATTTAAACTAATGATCACCTTGGTTGAAAAGGCATTACATATTCCACAACCCCTTTTTTTGATAAACAATGTTTGTTTTGCAAGAAATTCCAAAATATTACTATATTCTATTCTGTTAATTCTTTTGCCAGTAGCCTCTGGCTATGGAACATATGGAGCCAAGCTTAACTTCTGTCAAATTTCTAAATTTATTGCTATATTGAAGATTTAGTAAAGGCACCATATATGAACAGGGAAATTTAGGACACTCTATCAGAAAGATAACTGTTTAGCATGCTCTGGACTGGCACAAAGCACTATTTTCCAAATATGAGGTGTAAGTGGACTGCTCAAGTCATAGGTGACTTTCAACTGCTTTTTGCTGGTAGCCATCATAAATTCGGTCACTAATCATTGTCATTACCTAATTTCTCCTCCCTGATGACTTGTTCAAGCTGAGTTTCAAATCCTAGATATTATTCCTAACAAACTTTCTGCAACATTTCTCATCTCTGGCCCTGTCTCTTGGCTCCTATCACTGAAAACCATTGTCTGTGCTTTTTGTTTTTGCTTTGATGATCAATCATTTTAGTACTTTCCTCACTGGTTTCTATCTATGGTCCATAAAACCCAATATCCCAAAACACAGTTGTCTTCATTCTGTTCATTTCCCATCACTTGCAGCTCTGATGACCTATATGTCTCTGCCCTCCAGCACATTCAATTTAAAATTGCTCTTTTGGTTTTCAAACTCTGGCTCCTAATTGTCTATCACTAGCTATATTCCATTGGTTGTCAGGGAACCTGCTCTTGATCTTCCTCGCCAAATCCCTTCTTCTCTACACTTTGTGTTTCAAAAGAAAATTTATTTAAAACCCTTTTGTTTAATTAATATATTTATATCTTCATCTAAACTCCCCAGCTTGATGTTTTGTTCCACTCATCACTGCTTTGTAATGTGTAGTGGAAGGAATTTTTTTTTAAATTAAGTGTAATTTATGAAAGTAAGTTGTTGTATTTTTCTTAAGGCTTCATTTGAACGAGAGAAATTTTATGAAAAAGGTTATGGAGTAATGGTATTCAGTGTGGCTAGGTAACGTTATTACATGACCTCTAATTTGACTGCTGATGGTGTAATAGTACAGCATCCTTGATTAGTGCATAAAGAAAGTAGGAGTAGGCTATCGAGCCCTACAAGCCTGCTCTGACATTTATTAAGATTGTGGCTGATCTACCTCAGCAACAGGTGCAGTATTACTGAGGCCCTGTATAATTGCAATAAGACTTCCTTACCCCTTAAATCAAAGTCTAATGTTTTTATTTGCCCTCTCAATTGCTTGCTGTGTCTACATTTTTCCCTTGAGCGACAGGTCTAAGCATCCTTAGATCACCTTGAACATCAACACCACCCAGTCTCACCATTTTATAAATACAGTTTATAAAAATGGATAACCTCACTTTTTTTTTCACTTATTTTCCATCTGCCATATTCTTAACCCCTCTCTCAAGTTGTCCATGTCCCCTCTTTACATCTCCTATACTCACAATCTCATGCATTTCAGTATCATAAACAAACTTAGAAGCAGGGCCTTTAGTCCCCATAGCCTAATCGTTAATATAGATTCTGCAAGTACCAATTCCTTATCCCTCTAATTACTGCTTGTCAACTTGAAAATGATCCCTTTCTTTGCTTTCTATCCGATATCCAATTCTCAACTATATTTGTATAATATCCCCAATTCCATGTGCTCACTAATCTTATTGATCAACCTCCTTGTGTGGGACCTTAATGAATGACTTCCAAAAATCTAAATATATCACATCTACTGGTCCCCCCTTATCTATTCTACTAGTCACATCCTCAGAAGAACTCCATTAGGTTAGTCATACATGATTTTACTTTTATAAATCTATGCTCAATCTTATTATCCTTTTTAAGTTATTTTGTTATTGCATCCTGAATTATAGATTTCTGCATTTTCTGTATAACTGATATTAGGCTAACAGGTTAATTCTTCCCTGTTTTTTTTCTTAACTAGTACGGTCACCCTCTTGCTATAGTCCAATCCACAGGAACAGTAGTTAATTAGTGACAAAATCCATAGAACTTGGAAAATAATAACCTGAGCATCCACTATTGTTAAAGCCACCTCCTTCAAAATACTGGGATATAAATCATCAGATCCTTGGGATTTCAGGCTCACCAACTTCTCTAGTCCTATTTTTTGACCATTACTTATTTCTGTTAGTACCTCTTTCTTGCTAGACCCTTGATTTTCTGATATATCTGGCAGGTTTTGTGTGTCTTTTTCCATGATGACAGGCACAAAGTAATTGTTTAATTCCTCTGCCATTTCTTCCCCATTATACGTTCTCCTATCTCTGTCTGTAAGCGATTCACACTTGCCCTTGTAAGTCTTCTTGATGTTTCTTGCCAGTGTGGTCTCCTAATCTATCTTGCTTTTCTTTCTCAATTTCTTGGTCCTCCTTTGCTGAAAATACTCAGCCCTGTTCTATTTCTGGCAACTTTATAAGACTCTACCTTGGATTTAACACCATCTTTAATTTCACCTGTCAATCACAGATGTATCACATTTTCAGTTGGGGCTTTGAGTCTTATTGCATATATTGTAAAAAAAACAAATACTTTATTTCTTTAAATGCCAGCTGTTGCTTGTCTCCTGTCATAATTTTCAATGTGTTTTTCTAATCAATCACAACCAACACTCCTCTCATCCCTTCATAGTTTCCTTTGTTTAGATTTAAGACCCCCGTTTTACAGTGATCTACATTTTCAAACTCATTGTAAAATTCTATCAAATTATGGTCATTCTTCCTCAAAGGCCTCTTGATCTCTTAAAATAAGACCTCTTAAAATAAGGTTTTCATTTGACCCACTCTCAATGCACAAAAGAAGATGCAAAGTGGCCTAGTTGGTTCTTCAACATCTTTTTATGTATATATTCAAAGAATGTGCACTTTGCAGGCCGAGTCAGCGTTTAATTGCCCACGCTAATTGCTCTTGAGAAGGTAATGGTGAGCTGCCTTCATGAACCACTACAGTCCTTGATATGTGGGTATACCCACATTACTGTTAGGGAGGGAGGTTGGTGCCAGGAATTTGATCCAGCGATGGTGAAGGAACAGCGATATATTTAGTTTTACATCATGCTCTTGTCAGGCCTAGATTATTTTGCACCACTGCACTTATGTCCTCACTTATTAATAGTGCTAGTCCACCCACTTTTCCTTTTTATCTTCCTAAATGTGAAATACTCTGAAATATTTAGTTCCCAGCTTTGGTTACCCAGCAGCCAAGTTTCTGTAATGGCAATGAGATCATGCCTGTTTACTTCTACTTATGTCAATAATTCTTTTACCTGGTTGCAAATGTTATGAACTTCAGGTAGTAATTTTGTAATTTTTGCATTTTGTGCTTTGAGCCTCTTTGTTGCCTGGCTGTTTTTGTCATTTATTTATTTAGCTCACCACCTTTCTAATGTCCCCTTTCTGTTTACTTTCTCTCCTTTCTGAATTCCCTTTTGAGATTCATATCCCCTTAAAAGCTAGTTTAAATTCTCTCCATTAGCACAACCAAACCCCTCTGCAAGGACGTTGGTTTTGGCCTCTGAGGTACAATCTGTCTGATTTTATACAGGTGCCACCTGCCACAAAAAAACTTCCAGTGCTGCAATAGTGTAAATCCTCCCTCCAGCACCATCTCTCCAGCCACGCATTCATCTGCTCTGTTCTCCTAATTCTGTACTTATTAGCACATGGCACTGGGAGTAATCCTGTCCTACTTTTGAACCTCTTTCCGAGTTCTCTACACTCAACCTGATGACCTCGTTCCTCCTGTCCGTGTGGGTAAATGGTTCAAACAGACTTGAAAACAGGAAATGATAATCGATTTACTTATACACAGTCAACAAAATGGATGTGTCTTTGAAGGGCTTTTAATTAAATCAAAAGAACTTAATCGTATTTTTCAATTTTCAAGTAGGTGTAAATAGTTAAATCTACGATCAGTTAAATTAACTTACTAAAGACATTTTGAGAAGTTTTCCCTCAAGGATTGAGCATCTGTTAAAAGCCTCAGGCTATTTTAATCAAAGCTGCTCAATTTAACAGATTGCTGTTCATTTTGTCCCTGTTGTTCACTTGATTCCCACTGTGTGTTATATGGATGTCCATGCCTGAGATCATTTTCATTCTTTATGGTTTCCACTGGAATATTTAAAGACCATAAGATTCTTCTTCGGACTCATTTTGTTTTGTTTTATTATATAAAAGTTTGAGCTTGACCCAAATATGGCATTTTATGAAAAGCAAAATGTTATGATTAAAGAAACAAAAAAACCCAGCATTTTGCATTTGCGTAGTGTATTTTATTTCTCTCATTTGCTTATGTCCCAGATGGAGGTAATTCAGTGCATAGAGTCTATGCCACTTTCAGAGTGCACCCTTTCTCCCACTTATCTCCCTGCAAGTTCACATTGTACCCATTGTCTCCCCTTGATTAACCCACTACCATTCACCTACACCAGGAGTAATTTACAGTGTAGTTAATTAACCAACCAGCAAGTGTTTGGATGCGGGAAAAACCAGAGCAGCCAGGGGAAACCCATGCAGTCACTGGGAGAATGTGCAAACTCCACACAGACAGCACCCAAGGATTGGATTGAACCTAGGTAGCTAGAGCTGTAGAACAGTAGCTCTACCCGGTCCAGCACTGCACCTTTTTAATGTAACTTCTCACTCCCACAAAGTTATCAGTTAAAATAAAAGTCAGTGAAAAATTTTCTGCTAAATCGTCATTTATTAGAAGTCATAAAGGAATATTGCTGTATCAATCTGAAATGGTGCTTGTAAAATTATTCTTCCCCTTAATGGAATTCCATTGGTCTTGCTACTTTAAAGTTATCAACTTGTTGGACGATCATTTTTATTTCTAACTTAACTGTTCTGTCTATTCCTGAAGATCAATAAGGCATTGAGGGCACATACATCATTTTGTTAAGAGTTTAAGATGTACTGATACTTGGGTATACAGTTAAAATAAAGCACTTGTAATTAGTAGCTGGAGATTCTAACACATTGTTGTTCTGAGCTTAGTATTTATGTTGATCAAGTTGAAATCGAAAAGCTCATTACATTCTGTCACTTTCCTTATCAAAATGTCAATATACACAGACCTGATCACGTCTTTTTTACTCGTATAGATTTGCATTTTCAAACTGCAGAGTAATGAGGAGTGTGTAGTTTTACAGTACTTGTATTGATTGACACAAGTGAAGATAAATATTTTGCTTCCACGATCTCATATCCCCTTTTACCTCTATTAGCTGACTGTCAGCACGTCTTCACATTATATGACTGTACCAAAAGATAAAATACGCTTGTTTAAGGCAAATCTAACTGAAACCCATTAAACATTAATTTCTTCTGTTAATCGGTTGGTCCTCACCAAAAAGCACTTTTCTTCTTGGGTAATGAGATTATTATAACTCCTTTATTTTGTTATCTAAACATTCTCATTAGGTGTTGCTGCATAACCAAATTAAATTCCTAATTTTAACTTGGTCTTTGATCCTCTGGCCAAGCTGTTCTGGTACAGATGCAACACTGGCATCTACCTGACAATGTAGAAAATTGCTTGTATATATCCTGTTCACACACAAAAAACAGATCAAATCCAATCTGTCTCGTTACCACCCAATCAATCTGCCCTCAATCTTCAGCAGAGTGATGGAAGGTGTCATTGACATTGACATTGCTATCAAGCAGTGCTTTCTCAGTAATAAGTTACTGACAAACCAACTCCGTTTGGGTTCGGCCAGAATCATTCAGCTCCAGCCTTTTTCCATCCTTAGTCCAATTCCAATGCGAGGTGAGAGTGACTGGCCTTGACTTCAAGGCAATTTTTGACAGAGAGTGTCGCCAAGGAGCCGTGGTAAAGCTAAAGTCAATGAAGATGTAGGGGATGGAGTCATATCTCACAAAGGAAGATGTTGTGATTGTTGGAGGTTAATTATCACAGCCCCAGACATAGTTCCTCAGGGTGGTGTCCTTGGCCCAGCTATTGTCAACTGCTCAACAGGGCCAGCCACATAACCACTGTGGCAACAAAAACAGGTCAGAGGCCAGGTGTCAGCAACTTACCTTCTGACACCCCAAAGCCTTTCCACCATATACAAGACATAATTCAGGAGTGTGATGGAATGCTCTCTATACATGGATGTGCAGCTCCAACAACTCATAGAAGCTCAACACCATCCAGGCTAAAACAACCTGCTTGATTGGTACCGTATGCACCTTTGAACCATTCATTCACTCCACCACCAGTGGCTGCAGTACATGCCATGCACTGAAGTTAGGCATCTAGCTTACTCTGACAGCATGTGCCAAACCTGACCTCTACCACAAGAAGGACAAGAGCAGCAGGTGCATGGGAACACCACTACCACTGTTTGTTCCCCTCCAAGTCACATTCCTCCTGATTTGGAAGTATGTTGCTAGTCTTTCGTTGTATTGGGTTTAATCAACCTGTCCACCAGCACTCTGGGAGTCCCTTTGCCTGAACGACTGCAGAGGTTCACAACCTCCTCAGTTAGGGATGAACAATATATGTTGGCCTTGTGAGTGGCTCCCAGATCTTAAAATTTCTTTATACATGCTATTAATGCAGATGAAAGAGCTGTAAGTATTTTGCGACTAAAATATTTCCATCATTGAGGTGACAAAGAATAATGTATTGGGTTACATTTAACTAGCACAAAAACCTCGCACTGCTTTGTGCTCAACCAGGAACCCAAGAGAACACCTGACAAAGGCAGTCCTCTGCCATGGTGAAACAGGAAAAATGAGACTAGTTCAGAGCAGCGTTCCTATTCCATCCCTGTGGATTTGGATCAAGAAAGTAAGCTGATTTGAGGAAACATTTCAATTATTCTCCTGTAAACAGAAATAATGAAAGGAAGGTAAATCAGCAAAAATGAAACTATCCAAAGTCATCTGTACACCATCTGTGACTAGCTGCACCTTCACCACGAGAACTGTGGCAGTTCAAGAAGGTGGATCACCACCCTCTTCTCTAGAGCAATTAGAGATTAGCAATAAATGCTGGCCCTGTCAGATCCCAGAAATGAATAAATGGAATGTTGTATGTGCATAAATATTTTGGGAATGAAATATCTGTCAAAACTGGCATCCATTGCCCCCACTTTCAGTGATTAAAAGGAAAGGATCTCAAGTTGCAATGATGGAAGAACGGGAAAGGAATAGTTCACGTTTCAAAAGTGAGCAATTGTGGAAAAACCATAGGAGCTGGCTTGGTTGCATTATCATTTGTTTCATTGCAGACAGTATAACAAGCTGCGGAACCTGCTGAAGGATGCTCGTCATGAATGTGTTATGTTCTTCAATGAATTTCAGTTGTACTCGTATGTCCCAAGAGAACAAGGTGAATCTCTAGAAAAGTGGCAGACCAGGTTTGTCATTGAAATTCAATTTAATCTTTCTAGCCTTTTAGAAATATTGTAATTAATGTAAAATATTGTATACTAGTCTCACTAATCTTTAATTCACCCTGGCAATTTAAAAGATACTTTAAAAATGGACAGAAGTATAACTTCTATTTAATCACACACATTGCAGAAAAACATTGACAATTCAGGATTGCAAGAAGCAATTTGATCAGGAACCACTGTATAGGACCATTATATCAGGCTGCTATTTTAGTCAAGGATTGATGTAATGTAAAGCTAGTGGAAATAATCTGACTTGTTCCAGCCTTAGTATTCATAAACCTTCACTGAATATAGACTAAGGGCCTTAACTACAAGATTAAGTGGACAGTAGAAACTATATAGCTATGAGGCTCTGTGCTCTTGGGCATCTTTGTCTCATTGGACTATATTGCAGCTCCTGTCATTTTTACAGTGGAGTGTCACCTGGGGCTGACAAGAGCAATTATAGATGACTTTTGAATGGCAGTTATGATGTGTGGGAAGGAACATGTGCCAGGAATTCAGAATTACAGCATTTTGTTTGTTCTGTGGGGGAGTATAATTTGTGGAAAAGTGGAGGTTTATGGGTGAATTGTAAGTAGTATAATGTTATGACATAAACGTTATAAGTATGGCAGAGGCATTTGACCAATATAACTCAATAGTTTTTGCTGGAATGTATTTGGGGAATTCAGGGAAACTTGAAATTAGGAAGAAAGGGTTTCTGAGCTTGGAAGCTGATTGGTATTACAGTCCTGTCATGCTGTGGACATCATGTTTGTTATTTCAGTCGTGCAAATAAAATTAATAAAAGTGCTAATTATTTGTTCTAGGTGCATTTATTATGCCACAGTCTGGTATTATAATCACCTTGCAGGATCAATGCCAGTTGTTATGGTTACCGAAGATGCAGAAGCCATTCAGAAGTATGGGAGTGAAACAGATGGAGTGTTTGTTGTATCATTTAAGGTAATGAACAGTTCATTGATACATGATGGAACCCGTTGAATGAGCCAGGATATTATTGTAAAATTGTGTGCTGGGATCTCACTGGCAGCAGTTGCAGAAGGTGGGAAGGCAATGGCAGGCATTGGGTATGGGCCTTTGAGCACTGGCAAAGGAATTGGTGTCCAAAGAGAACACGTTAGACAGCAACGTGGACCAGAGACACAAGAGACTTCAGATGCTGGAATCTGAAGTAAAAAAAACAAGCTGCTGGAGGAACTCAGCAGGTCAGGCAACAACTGCATAGGATAGTAAATGTTTGGGTTGAGACTGCATCAGGACTGAGAGTATAAAGAGGTGAGGAGGAGTGATGAGGCAGGAGCTGGGAAGTCACAGGTGGATCCAAGTGAGGAGGGGTTGATGGGCAGATGGAGCCAGGTGAAGTAGAGAGGGATGCAGATAGTGACAGAGGTTGAGAGGTGATAGGTGGAGGCAACAAAGGGCTGTGGATTATGGAATCTGATAACAAAGGAAGGTGGTGAGTGGAACCAGATAAGGGAGGGATGCTGAGCAGGGGGGGATGGGATGCGGGACGGAGTGGATAGACTGTCTGGGTGATGGGAAGATGGAACCAGGTGGGGGAGGAGAAAGAAACTTTGTAAGGAGTCCAGAACTAGAGGACACAGGTTTAAGGTCAGAAGGAGAAACCTAAAGGAAATTTAAGAGGTAGGTTTCTCCACACACAGGGTGCTGAACATCTGGAAAGAGCTGCAAAGCGCAGACTGGGGTGGGGGGGTTGGCGCTGTGCGATAGGACTTGGGTGGGTCAGGAAGAGAGAGAAAAACACAGAGGGGGTGCGGGTTACCTGAAATGGAGAATTCAGTGCTCATGCCGTTGAGTTGCAGACTACCCAGGTGTAATATTCCTCTAGTTTGCTTTTGGCTTCACTCTGGCAGTGGAGGATGCCAAGGGCAGACAAGTTGGCATGGGACTGGAGAGGGAAGTTGAAATGGCTTGAAACCAGGATCTCAAGATGGCAGTTGCGTTCAGAGTGCAGATGCTTGGCAAAGCAATTACCTAGTCCGCGTTTTGCAGCTCTTTCCAGATGCTCAGCACCCTCTGTGTGGAGAGGACCACACAGAGATCTAAGAGGAAACCTACCTCTTAGATCTCTTTTAGATTTCTCCTTCTGACCTTAAACCTGTGTCCTCTAGTTCTGGACTCCCCTGCAGAGTGCTGACTACTCTTGTCTGTAGAAGCTGCCTGGCCCATGAGGTCATCCAGTATGTAGAGTCATAGAGCATGGAAACAAGCCCTTCAGCCCAACTAGTCTATGCCAACCAAAATTCCCATCTAAGTTAGTCCCATTTGCCCACATTTGGCCCATATCCCTCTAAACCTTTCCTATCCATGTGCCTGTCCAAGTACCTTTTAAATGTTGTTAATGTTCTTACCTCAACTGCAGCTTTTTCCAAATACTGACCACTCTCTGGGTGAAAAAAATTGCCCCTCAGGTTCCTATTAAATCTCTTCCCTCTCATCTTAAACCTATGCCCTCTAGTTCTTGATCCCCCAACCCTGGAAAAAAGACTGTGTGCATTCACCCTATTGATGCCCTTCATGATTTTATACACCTCTATAAGATCACCCCTTATTTTCCTACTCTCTAATGAAAAAAGTCTCAACATGCTCAATCTCTCTCCATCGCTCAGTCCCTTGAGTCCCAGCAACATCCTTATAAATCTCCTCTGCACTCTTTCTAGCTTAATGGAATCTTTCCAATAGCACAGTGACCAAAACTGAACATAGTATTCCAAACGCAGCCTCACCAATATCTTGTACAACTGCAAAATAACATCCCAAAGTCTATGCTCAATGGCCTGACTGATGAAGGCCAATGTGTCAGAAGCAAATCTTCACCGCCCTGTCTACCTGCGACGCCACTTTCAGGGAACCATGTACTTGTACTCCTAGGTCCCTCTGTTCAACAACATTCCCCAAGGGCCCTACTATTCACTGTGAAAGTCCTACCCTCATTTGTCTTCCCAAAATGTAACACCTTGCATTTATCTGAATTAAATTCCATTTGCCATTCCTTGGCCCACTTACCCAGCTGATCAAGATCCCTCTAATTCCTAATAACCATCTTCACTGTCAACCACACCACCTATTTTAGTGTCACCTGCAAACTTACTAACCATGCCTTGTACATCCTCATCCAAATCATTGATATAGATGACAAACATAGTTTACAGACACAAGAGACTGCAGATACTTGAATCTGCCGCAACAAACAATCTTCTGGAAGAACTTAGCAGGTCGAGCAGCATCTGCTGAGGGGGAAAGGAATTGTCGATGCTTCAGGTCAAGACCCTGCATGCAGATCCAGATTCCAGCCTCTGCGGTCTCTTATATCTCTGTATGTCCTTATACCTGTTTCTCTTTCTGACCTTCTGCTTCACGTCTCTCCATTCTTCCACTTTTTCTCATTCCAGCCCTTTTTCTTCAATTATATTAAGCAGCTAAATGAATACCACAGTATAATACTTTTGTTAGTAATTCCTTATTCTTGCCCCTAGATGGCGGTACTGTTACTGAAATTATCTCTTCAGTGGCAATTTAAGAGATGCAGATCCTGAATAATCGTTCAAATCAAGTTGATTAGAGGCTATTCAGTACTAAGGCATTTAACAAAATTTAGTCTAATTGCATTTTCAGAATTGTAGATGATGAATTCTCAGATACTGTACTCACAGATGATGAATTCTCAGATACCAGCAAGGATATTTTGTAGATTCAATTGTGAAATAAGTTGTGCATCACTGAGGGGCATATTAGTGCTAGGAATAAGAAAAGTCATGAACCTTGCAAAGCTTGAATGCAATGGGTTAAAAGCAGCTTAAAACTCCTGTCCCATCCATCGATAAACTTAATCTCATGGGACCCATCTCTGTTTCATCAGTGGCATTTTTCCCATTCCAATCATGCTTTTCTAGTTGGTGTGGGTGCTGTGGGCTGTGGTTGTGTCTGTTGGGCTCTGGGTTAAGCTGTTTTATGGACATCTTCCAGCACCAGTAAATGAACATTTCCGTCCTGGTAGTTTCAAGCCTCCACAATGAAAAGATGGCACTTTGTGCCAATCTGCTACACTGCTTAGTCTTTTTGTTAATACATTTTACACATGAGCTGCATTCTTGCAGTGACTTAGCATTACTTTAGAATTTTGCATTTTTAGTAGTGAAATGCTTTTATCAGGGCTTTTCTTTATAGAGCTACTTGGAGAATTTTTGGCCTGGCCTGGAAGCGGTGCACCAGCTGTATGAGTCTATTGTTCAATCTCGGAAAGAAAGAGAGAATGAAAATCAGGAAAAGAATGGAAAGGAATATTCAGAGCATCTGCCATTGGAAATACTGGAGGCTGGCATTAAATCTGGGAGATATATTCAGGTAAGCTGACAGATGTGGTCTCGACAGTAGTGGACTCCTTTCTGAATCCAGTGCACACCAAGACAGCACAGTGATGCAGCTGGTAGAGCTGCTGCCTCACAGCTCCAGCAACTCAAGTTCGATCCTGACCTCCAGTGCTGTCTGTGTGGAGTTTGCATTATCTTCCTGCGACTCTGTGGGTTCATTCAGGTGCTCTCATTTCCTCCCAATCCCAAAGTTGTGCAGGTTGATAGGTTAATTAGCCATTGTAAATTACCCCTAGAATGGGGAGAGGGTACTAGAATCTGGGGAAGGGGAGGGCCGGTTGATGGAAATGCTGGAAGAAACTGAAAAAAAGTATAGTAACATTGGAGGCAATACAAAGGAGACTCACCAGGCTAATACCCGGGATGAGAGGGTCGTCCTACCAAGAGAGACTATATAGTTAGGGCGTGTATTCCCTGGAGTTTAGAAGAATGAGGGATGACCTCAGGGGGCTTGACATGATAGCTATTGGGATGTTTCCATTAGTGGGAGAGTTTTGAACAAGGGGACATAACTACAAGATAAAGTGCTGGTCATTTAAAACTTCTTAAAATTTCTTCTTGCAGGAATTCTCTGGCTCAAAGTAGGATCTGGACCATTAGAAGTATCTAAAGTGGAGGTGGATAGATATTTGATTGATCAAGGAATGGAGGGATATGGAGAAATGGCACAAAAGAGGACACACAGAAATGGAGTTGAGGCCAGCATAGATCAGGCATGATCTCATTAATTGGTGGGGCAGGCTTGAGGTCCCAGATGGCATACTCCTGTTATTTTCTTGTGTTCTTGTGAATAAAAATGGAATTAGTGTAGAAGTGTACATGATAGTCAGCTTGGAAAAGTGGGCTGACATGATGAACTGTGCTGCTCAGAGAGAAGCTGATCGCATTGCCTTTAACATTATGCAGATAAATAGCTGCATCTGATATACAAGCTTGCAGCCAATATATATTTTATATGAAAAGTTACAAATTTTTAGAGAGCAGGATCAAAAACTGCAATAATTTTTCATCTATTTTTGAAAAATTGTTTCATGACCAAATTGAAGTAAAACAGCACTTGGAATATTGATAGAGGAATGATTTAAACAAAACTTTGACATTTCTGTTTAAATATTGAGTATTAATAATGTGAGGATAAAGGGCTAGATTAATAATGGTTGAGAAAAAGATGGGATCACAAAAACTATCCAGGGTGAATGTTTGTCTGCTGACATTAACTGAGTTTCAGTGGTGTATGAGATTCAGAAATATTTCCACTCAGTTTTTCTTTTCATCAATAATATTGAAAACTGCAAACGACTATGGGAAATTGGTGAAAATTGTGCTAGTAAAATAATTTCTCAATTTTTCTCATACTTAATGTAAATAGTAACAGATTTGTTTATGTTCTTAGGGTGTTTTAAATGTCAACAAGCACAGGTCTCAGATGGAAGCCTTTGTTCGTATTCAGGGATTGCCTAATAAAAGATCAGGTAACCTTACTAACTTCATAAAAGAAGTTTGCTTGCAAAAATTGATTTGTTTGTACAAGTGTGTTGTTTGTGTCTTTAGAACTAGAAACAGACATACTTATCTGTGGCACGAAGGCTCGAAATCGTGCTGTCCAGGGAGATGTGGTGGCGGTTGAGTTACTGCCAAGGAATGAATGGAAGGGGAGAGTTTCAATACTGTGTGAGAATGAATCTGAGGAGAAAGCCACTGAAGAAACTGAAAGTGAGCCAATGACTACAGGTAGGACGTTATTAGTAAAATAAACAACTAGATGTTTTGAGTATAAGCTTTGGATATCTTTTTTTTAATTGCTCTGCTTTTCTTCTGCCTGTTCAAGAATGTGTATAAGCAGTCCTTTAATATAAGAACATAAAAAATAGAAGCAGGAGTAGGCCAATTGAACCTTGCACCTGTTCTGCCATTACAATATGACATAGTGACCTTTTACCTCAGCACCATTTTGTTGCACTGATCTAATATTCCTTGATTCTCTTAATGTCCAAAAATCTATTGATCTCTAATTTGAATATACTCGGTGACTGAGCCTCCATGGTCCTCTTGGGTAGAGAATTTCAAGGATCTATCACACTCTGAGAAAAAAATTCTTCATTCATCTTTGTCCTGAATGGTTGACACATTCAAACTGGTTCACAGCTCCAGCAACCCAGAATTGATTCTGAACTTGGATGCTGTCTATGTGGAGGGCGCAACACTGGACCTCCTCTTGGGGAACGAAGTTGGGCAAGTGACTGAAGTGTCAGTGGGGGAGCACCTTGTGACCAGTGACCACAATTCTATTAGTTTTTAAATAGTTATGGAGAAAGGCAGGACTGTTCCACTAGTTAAGGCTTTAAATTGGGGCAGGGCCAATTTTGGAGGCATTAGGCAGGAACTTGCAGAGGTTTGCAGGTAAAAGAATGTCTCGCACGTGGGAGGATATTAAAAGTGTGATATCAAGTGGTCAGGGACCTTGTGTTCCTGTTAGAGTGAAGGGCAAGGCTGGCAAGTTTATGTAACCTTGGTTGACGAGATATTGAGGCTCTGGTCAGGAAAAAGAAGGAGGCGTATGTCAGGTTTAGGCAGTCGGGATCAAGTGAATCCTTTGAGTATAAGAGCTGTAGAAGTATACTTAAGGGAGAAATCAGGAGAGCAAAGAGAGACATGAGATGGATCTGGCAGGCAAGCTTAAGGAAAATCCCAAGAGATTCTACAGTTGTATTAAAAGGGTGGCTAGAGAGAGATTAGGTCCCGTTAAAGACTAGCACAGCCATCTATGTGTGGAGCCACTGGTGATAGTTGAGGTTTTTAATGAATTTGTTATCAGTTTTTACTGTGGAGAAGATCATGGAGGCTAAGGACTTGGGGGAAATGAGCTGTGATGGCTTGGACCACATAGACATATTGGTGGTCCCAAGACATAGCAAGGTGGATAAATTCTCAGGGCCCAACCAAGTTTATTCTCAGACCTTGTAGGAGTCATAGAACATGGAAACAGGCCCTTCGGCCCAACTGGTCTACACCGACCATGATGCCCTGTCAAGCTAGTCCACATTTACCCTCATTTGACCCTCTAAATCTTTCCAATCCATGTACCTGTCCAAGTGCCTTTTAAATGTTGTTAATGTACCTGCCTCAACCACTTCCTCTGACAGCTCATTCCATATACTGACCACCTTCTGTGTGGAAAAAGTTGCCCCTCCGGTTCCTATTAAGTCTCTCCTCTCTCACCTTAAACCTGTGCCCTCTAGTTCTTGGTTCTTCGACCCTGGGAAAAAGACTGTGCATTCACACTATCTATGCCTCATGATTTTATACACCTCTAGAAGATCACCCCTCAAGCCTTTTATGCTCCAAAGAGCTAAGAGACTGAGGGGTGATCTTCTACAGGTTCTAGCCTCTTCAACCTCTCCCTATTACTCAGTACATTGAGTCCTGGCAATATTCTCGTAAATCTTTTCTGCACTTTTTCCAGCTTAATGACATCTTTCCTAGAGCAGGGTGGCCGAAACTGAACACAATATTCCAAATGCGGCCTCACCAACATCTTGTACAACTGCAATATAACATCCCAACTCCTGTACTCAATGCCCTGACTGACGAAGGCCAGCGTGCCAAAAGCCTTCTTCACCACCCTATCTACCTTTGATGCCACTTTAAGGGAACCATGTACTTGTACTCCTAAGTCCCTTTGTTCTACAACACTCCCCAAGGACCCTACCATTCACTGTGAAAGTCCTACCCTCATTTGTCTTCCCAAAATGCAACACCTCGCACTCATTCAAATTAAATTCCATTTGCCAATTCTTGGCCCACTGACCCAGCTGATCAAGTCCTGAGAACCATCTTCACTGTTTTCAACAACACCTATTTTAGTGTCACCTGCAAACTTACCAACCATGCCTTGTACATTCTCATCCAAGTCATTGATATACTGTAGATAACAAACAACAATGGGCCCAGCACCAATCCCTGAGGCACACCACTAGACACGGGATTCCAGTCCAAGAAACAACCTTCCACCATCACCCTCTGCTTCCCACCATCAGGCCAATTGTGTATCCAGTTAGCCAACTCTCCCTGGATTCCATGCAATCTAACTTTTCATTATAGCCTACCACGTGGAACATTATCAAAGGCCTTTTAGGCCATGTCTATTGCCCTGCTCTCATCGACCTTCTCGTTACTTCTTCGAAAAACTCGTCAGATTTGAGACATGATCTCCCACTCACAAAGCCATGCTGACTGTCCCTAATCAACCCCTGTCTTTCCGAATGCATGTATATCTTATCCTTCAGTAACTTGCCTACCACAGATGTTAAGCTTACTGGTCTATAGTTCCTAGGCTTTTCTTTGCAGCCCTTCTTAAATAAAGGCACAGCATTAGCCAACCTCCAGTCCTCTTTGGTCTATGAGGGACCCTATTTTCTCCCTAGTTATTCTTTTTCCCTCAATATATCTATAAAATCTCTTTGGATTCTTTTTAATCTTCTCTGCCAAAGCTACCTCATGCCCCCTTTTTGCCCTTCTGATTTCCTTCTTATGCAATTGGTTTATTATTGTCATGTGTACTGAGGTACAGTGAAAATCTTTGTTTTGCAAGCCATCCATACAGATAATTTCAAAAGTACATCAAGAAAGTACAAAGGGAAAAGCAATAACAGAATGGAGAACATAGTGTTACAATTACAGGGAAAGCACAATGTAGATAGACAATAAGGCACAAGGGACATGACAGGGTAAATTGTGAAGTCAAGAGTCCATCTTTATATACTCCTGCATCCCATATACTTCTCCGGGGCCTCATTTGATCCCAGATCCCAGATGCCTAGGTCTCCTTTTTCCTAACAAGAACCTCAATATCCCTTGTCATGCAGGATTCCCTACTCCTGCCATCCTTGCCCTTTACTCTAACAGGAATATGCAGACCTTGAAATCTTATTATCTCATTTTTAAAAGCCTCCCACTTGCCAGATGTCCCTTTGCCACCCTCCCCCCCCCCCCCCCCCCCCCCCCCCAAACAATCTATTCCAATCAACTTTTGCAAGTTCCCGTCTAATACCGTCAAAATTTGCCTTGCCCCAATTTAGAACTTTAACTTGTGGACCAGATCTGTCCCTTTCCAAAACTAAGTTTAATCTAATAGAACTATGATCACTGGTCTCAAACTGCTCCCCCACTGACACCTCAGCCTCTTGTCCTGCCCTATTTCCCAAGAGTAGGTCAAGGTTTGCCCTCTCCCTAGTAGAACCCTCTGTAGCCTGAGGAAACTTTCCTGAACACACTTAACAAATTCCACTCCATCTAAGCCCTTAGCACTCTGGCAGTCCCAGTCTATATTAGGAAAGTTAAAATCCCCTACTATGACAACCCTATTATTCTTGCAACATTCTGCAATCTCATTTGAGCAGCATTTAAGAAGTGTCTAGAT
This sequence comes from Pristis pectinata, assembly GCF_009764475.1. Classification (NCBI taxonomy): domain Eukaryota; kingdom Metazoa; phylum Chordata; class Chondrichthyes; order Rhinopristiformes; family Pristidae; genus Pristis; species Pristis pectinata. Next base: position 2,013,692 of record NC_067432.1, read on the forward strand.
GAGCACTTGAATTGCTTTGGCATAGAAGGGTATGGGCCAAGTGCTAGAAGATGGGATTTGATGCAATTGATGGTTGATGGGCTGAATGGCTCCATGACTCTATAAGATTTGTTAAAATTATTTCCCTTTTATAAATCCATGTTGGCTTTTGTGCAATCCTACTATTATTTTCTAAGCCTGTTACACTTCCTTAATAATAGATCTAGCATTTTCCCTAATATTATTATCAGGCAAATTCTCAGCTATAGGTTCTGTTCTCATTTGAGCAGCATTTACCCCTCTTTTCTTAAACAGTAGGGTTGTATTTGTTACTTTCTAATCTCTAGGAACCATTCTAGAATCTATGGAATTTTGGAAAACGAGATTAGGTTATGGAAGTCTAGAGATGTTTTTGTTCTAATTGGCAAACTAAGTAAGAACCATACTTGGGGAATTTGAAGTGACTTTTGGTTGAGCTTCTCCTCAGCTTCAGTTGAGAGTTGGATTCATTTCTGGTCCATAAAATGCTCTGTCTGATTTCTGGAGGACATACTTGTAAACTGACTCTGTGGCAAATTTGTTAGTACTTCCACTCGTAAGTGCCTTACTACAGTCCATCAAGAAAGACCATTTAGTATATTCATAGGCAGGCTCATTGCTAACATGTAACAGGGAGAGGTGATTGGGTAGGAGCAGATGGTAAGTTTTATAATTAAATCACATTATATCTATTGTTATTATTTTTTCTGTTTTAATTAATATTATCTTAATACGAGGCAAAACAAATTACAAAGATTCAGATTGAATTGCTCTCTTTTTTGTAGGTAAGGTTGTTGGCATTATTCAGCGCAATTGGCGAGATTATGTAGCATCCTTTCCCCCTAAAGAAGACATACAATCTCAGGGTAAAAATGTTCGGAAGATCCTAGTTACGCCTTGGGATTACAGAATTCCTAAAATAAGGATTAGCACTCAACAAGCTGAATCCCTACAAGTAAGAATTATGAATCTATTCTCTCAAAAAAAATTAATAGAATTTATAAATCAATGTGTTCCTAGACAGTCATTCTAAGCTCCACTCGTTAGAGTTAATCTTCCTTCATTCTCGCTTTTCATTTCTTTGATTGTCTGTATCTGTTGTCCTCAGTTTTTGTCCTTTTCTAGTTTGCTCCCAGTCCCATCAGGCCAATCTATCATTTTCATTATTCACTTCTGATTCAGGTGTGTACATTTCCTGGCATGGATCAATGGATAGAGACCTTAGGAGTGCTGGTTTACTTTTGTCCTTCTAACCCAAGGTTGCTAAGTGAAACATAGCACACTTTACACTGAACCAGATGGGAGGAACTAACACAGTGCACATTGGGACTAAATCTGGAACACCATCTGGTCATGGCCTCAGTGATTGTGCTTTATTCAATTCACTTTACTGTGAAATAAATTAAGTTTATTGCCATTAATTAGCCTCTACACCAGTCTTGGGCATTCAAGTAAATCACTTTACCTTTTTCCCATTGGTCATCTTAAGTTGAATTAAGTTGATTCCCCACTATAAGGCAAAACATTTAAATTTCACTCATTTTTAATGTATTTGATGCACTAACCTCTTTTGGAATATGAAAGCATGAGGATCTAATTTTGTATCATGTCCCACCGCTGTCTGTAAAGAGTTTGTACGTTCTCCCCGTGTCTGCGTGGGTTTCCTCCACGTGCTTCGGTTTCCTCCCACATTCCAAAGACGTACAGGTTAGGAAGTTGTGGGCATGCTATGTTGGCGCCAGAAACGTGGTGACACTTGTGGGCTGCCCCCCAGAACACTATGCAAAAAATGCACTTCACTGTGTATTTCGATGTACATGTGACAAATAAAGATCTTATCTTATTAATGCATCATTTTGATGCTTTTATGTTTTCCTTTTTGTATCAAACCCCAGTGTAAAATACTGTAGAGTCTCCAGATTTGGAAATGTTGATTCAAGCACTGCTGGTTAAAAAAAGAAAACGCACCTGCACTGAAGTGCTATAAAAAGAGTTGTTACACTCTGTTTAAGTAGTATACCTACCACAAGTAATAAACCTTATGGTCCTCTAATGGGTTCATGCAGAATACTTATTTTTTTTATTTCCCAATCACATAGAATTTCCGAATTATCGTACGTATTGATTCCTGGGATTCCACATCTCTTTATCCCAATGGGCATTTTGTGAAGGTTCTCGGAAGAGCTGGTGATTTAGAGACAGAAATTGCAGCCATTCTTGTAGAAAACGGCATTTCAGTTGGCCCTTTCTCTGAAGCCCAGGTAAATCCTAGTGTTCATTGTAATATTGTAAGAGGCATCGTTCCTTGATTAGTGTTGTTAACAGTTGAATTGTACATGGTGTGATTTTACCCATTTTAAAAATGTATTCCAAAGTTATTGATGGCACAAATATGCTAAGGTTGTGTTTGCACAGGATGATTTCTATGGTTAAGGAGCTCATCAGCATTTTTATGCTAAAATTATTTGTGTGATAAAGCTTTGTGTGACAGCTTGGCACATTTGTAGAACTCCAATTCAGAGTCACAAGGTTCAAGCCCTCCTCCAATTTAATGAGTGCAAAATCTAGGCTAATACTTCAGTCCATTTCTGGGAGAGTGCAAAACTATCAGAGACTCCATTTTAAAACAAGGTTCTGTCTGTCTGTTTATGAGGACACTAACCTGGTATGATTTGAATTGCTGTGGAGTTTCTGTTGATGTCTGGCTGATACTTATCCATCACCAGCCACAATCAGAAGCAAACTAGTCATTTATGAAAATTCACTCTTGTACATGGTACATAACAGTGACTATACTTAGAACAAAGAACAGTACAGCACACAAACAGGCCCTTCAGCCCACCATGTCCGTGCTGACCATAATGCCAAGTTAAAACTAAACCTCTCTGTCTGCACATGATCCATATTGCTCCATTCCCTGCATACCCATGTTCCTTTCTAACTGCCTCTTGAATACCACTATCATATCTGCTTCTGCCACCACCCCTGGCAGAACATAACAGGCACTTACCACTCTCTGTGTAAAAAAAACAAACTTACCCCACACATCTCTTTTAAACTTTCTCCCTCCAGTATTTGACATGGGAGAGAGATTCTATCTATCTTGTCTGTGCCTGTCATAATCATGTCTTCCCTCAGCCTTTGATGCTCCAGAGAAAACAATCCAAGCTTGTCCAATCTTTGATGTCCCCAAAGGGACATCAGGAGCAGCTTCTTCATGCAAAAGGTGGTGCATATTTGGAGTGAGCTGCCAGAAATAGTGACTGAGGTGTGCACATTGGCAACATTTAAAAGCAATCTAGATAAGTACATAGGTAGGAGAGGTTTAGAGGGCCAAACGTGAGCAGATGGGACTAACTTGCTGAGCAACACAGTCGGCATGAAGGCCCTGTTTCCATGTTGTATGATTTTATGACTCTCCTTATGGCTAATACTCTCCAGTCCAGGCAGCATCCTTCCTGTAATGGGGAGACCAGAACTTCACACAGTACTCCAAGTGCAGCTAACCAAAGTTTTACACAGCTGCAACATGACTTCCTGACTCTTATACTCAGTACATTCCAAAGGAATTATTTGAGAATGAATTGTTTTCTTGGAATTTAATGACATGAAAGGGTTAATAAAAATGAATGTTTTACTGTAATCTGGAACTAAGCTAATACTGGTCTAGGAAGGTCTAAGGTTTAAAACACAATCTATGTGACTTAGCTGATCTTAGCTGCACCAGTTGTTGTGATACTGAAATTGGTTCACCATGAATAAGTGTGTTTAACTGACTCCACTCACTACTACTGATTCTTGTCTGGAAATTCACATGCTTAGACGACACTTGAGAAAGAAAGGTGATTCTTAGCATTTGCTGGTCCCCAGAATTAGATAATTGTGTCGCTGCACTAATTATTGAGGCTGAGTGAGATCTGTACCTTGGCATTAGGAGGATAGATGAGGTAAAAGGAGAAATTTGGAAAGAAAACTTGAAGAAAATAATGATGTGAAACATGCTATTCTTTGAGGAAATCTGAATTTCATTGTGATATGTAACCCTCCAGAATCCTTCAAGAAATTCATGGGAGAACATTCAAGTCCCAGAATGTAGTTATGACAAATTTGAGTCCCGGAGGAAAATCATACGCCCACATGCAGTATTTTAAAAGTAGTGTTATAAATGACCGCCTGTGGCTCAATGCATTTGTTTCCTTTTCTCCACACTAGCGAATTTACCAATGTCAGGCACAATGTCTTGGTAAAGCACAAAACTGAAGGGCAGATATCATCTCTCCTGACCCCTTCAAGGGGAAGGTCATAGTTAATCTTTCCTTCATCCCAAGTAGCTTTTCCAGGGAAAGTATTTGTGTCTTAATTTCAACAGAAAATTATTATTCATATATAGATATTTAAACAACAATATTTTAGCTTGTTTTCTCCAATTCTTCAGCTGCGTGAAATGCCAGTGAACTCTCCTGAGAATCCCTGGAAGGTTGATGCAGAGGAGCATGCCAGGCGAGTGGATTTAAGAAACACTCACTTAGTCTTCAGCATCGACCCCAAGGGCTGTGAAGATGTGGATGATGCGCTGTCTGTTCGCAGATTAGCAAATGAAAACTTGGAGCTGGGCGTTCATATTGCAGATGTCACGCACTTCGTGAAATTAAATTCACATACAGATCTGGAGGCTAGATCAAGGTATTGTGAAACCTAATGTAAGAAGCTTAAATGATTAAAGGTGAAAAAAAATTTAGGAGGAATAATTTTTGTTCAGAATACTGCCTTGTAGAAAAAGTTAATTTACCCACAGGAAATGTCTTTGGAATTTCTCAAAAATAATCTTTTTCTGTCATGGAGAACATCCATTCTGGGCTAAGTTGATGACGTTACTGATGGGAAGTAAACCCATTCAAACTGGAATGGCCCACAAAGGAAGCAGCAGGGGCTGTAATTGCAGGCTAACCTGTCATCATTCAGGTCTCTGAGCCCTGAGTACATCAGGTTGTAGGTTGGGAAATTGTTTTTGAGATACAAATTCACTCAATATCATATTGAAAGTTAATCGGCATCTGTCGCTAGATCCCACTGTTGGGTGTGTAAAGGTGATCCCTGAGAGGTGTTTTCCACTAATGTTATTATAAATTTTGACTGTATGATTAATATTGATACAAACACCACTTTCTTACAGGGCAACAACTTGTTACCTAGCAGACCGACGCTATGACATGTTACCTGCCATCCTAAGTGCTGAACTATGTTCTTTGCTTGGGGGTGCTGACAGGTAAGTCTTAATTATATTTGGAGCAAAGGGAAAGGTCCTATTTTTGCAAGGGAAGGATGTAAACCTATGTTTGTCCAGGGAGAGAGAACAGGAAGCCTTGCATGCTTTGACACTGGAACGCTGCAACTAGATTATTTTGGGAGATTCTGCAGTGGAGGCCAAGGGTGGGAGATCTAATTCATGAACATGGAACATTACGGCACAGTACAGGCCCTTTGGCCCATGATGTTGTGCCTACATTTTATCCTGCTCTAAAATCTATCTAACCCTTCCCTCCCACATAGCCTTCCATTTTTCTATCATTCATGTGGCTATCTAAGAGTCTCTTAAATGTCCCTAATGTATCTGCCCCCACAACCTCTGCCGGCAGTGCGTTCCACACACCCACCACTCTCTGTGTAAAAAAAAAACCTACCTCTGACATCCCCTTAAACTTTCCTCCAATCTCCTTAAAATTATGCCTCCTCGTGTTAGCCATTTTCGCCCTGGGAAAAAGTCTCTGACTGTCCACTCGATCTATGCCTCTGATCATCTTGTACACCTCTATCATGTCACCTCTCATCCTCCTTCTCTCCAAAGAGAAAAGCCCTAGCTCACTCAACCTATCCTCATAAGACATGCTCTCCAATCCAGGCAGCATCCTGGTAAATCTCCTCTGCATCCTCTCTAAAGCTTCCACATCCTTCCTATAATGAGGCGACCAGAGCTGAACAAAATACTCCCAAGTGTGGTCTAACCAGAGTCCTACAGAGCTGCAACATTACCTCGCAGCTCTTGAACTCAATCTCCCGACTAATGAAGGCCAACACACTGTATGCCTTCTTAACAACCCTATCGACCTGCGTGACAACCTTGAGGGATCTATGGATGTTGACCCCAAGATCCCTCTGCTCTCTCCTGGCTACCTTGTAACTCTCCAGAGCCCTGTCTGATCCTTGCTTTCTAAACCTTAGCTAAGCTTTTTTCTTCATCTTGACAAGATATTCTACGTCTCTTGTCAACCACAGTTCCTTCACTCTACCATTCTTACCCTGCCTCAATGGGACATACCTGTCCCAAAGCCCACGCAACTACTTCCTAAACAACCTCCACATCTCTGCTCTGCACTTTCCCCAAGAACGTCTGTTCCCAATTTACGCTCCCAAGTTCCTGCCTGATAGCATCATAGTTCCCGCTCCCCCAATTAAATACTTTGCCATATCGTCTGCTCCTGTCCCTCTCCAAGGCTATGGAAAGGATCAAGGAGTTATGGTCTCCCACCAAGAGATCTGAAACCTAATCAGGCTGATTGCCTGGTATCAGGTCCAGTATGGCCTCTCCTCTAGTCGGCCTGTCCACAAACTGTGTCAGGAATCCTTCCTGGACACTCCTAACAAACTCTGCCCCATCTCTCCCCTTTACACCCCTTTGAGGTGCCAATCAATACTAGGGAAGTTGAAATCACCCATGACAACGACCCTGTTATTTTTGCTCCTCTCCAAAATCTGCCTCCCGATGTGCTCCTCAGTGTCTCTGCTGCTATTGAGGGGTCTGTAGAATACTCCCAATAGAGTGATCGCTCCCTTTCTGTTTCTGACTTCCACCCACACTGACTCAGTAGACGATCCCTCCAGGACATCCTCCCTTTCTACAGCTGTGACACTGTCCCTGATCAGCAAAGCCACTCCCCCACCTCTTTTACCTCAGTCCCTGTCCCTTTTGAAACATCTAAACCCCGGAATATCCAGCTGCCATTCCTGCCTTTTGTGACAGCCAAGTCTCTGTAATGGCCACAATGTCATAGTTCCATGTACTTACCTATGGTCTAAGTTCATCAGCCTTGTTCCTGATACTTCTTGCATTAAATTAGACACTTCAGCCCATCTAACTGACTGCAATTTTGCCCTTTCAACTGCCTCTCCTTCCTCACAGTCTTTCTACACTCTACATCTACTTGTACACTAAATGCACCAACCTCTAACCTATCACTCAGGTTCCCATCCCCCTGCCAAATTAGCTTAGACCCTCCCCAACAGCTCCAGCAAACCTGCCCGCAAGAATATTGGTTCCCCTCCAGTTCAGGTGTAACCTGTCCCTTTTGTACAGGTCATACCTTTCCCAGAAGAGATCCCAATGATCCACAAACCTGAAACCCTGCACCAACTCCTTGCCATGCATTCATCTGCCAAATCAACCTATTCTTACCCTCACTGGCGTGTGGCACAGGCAGCAATCCAGAGATTACTACCCCTGAGGTCCTGCTTTTCAGCTTCCTACCTAGCTCCCTGTATTCCCTCTTCAGGACCTCATCTCTTTTCCTTCCTATGTCATTTGTACCAATATAATACCACGACCTCTGGCTGTTCGCCCTTCCCCTTCAGAATGCTGCGGACCCGATCAGAGACATCCCTGACTCTGGCACCTGGGGGGGCAACATACCATCCGGGAGTCTCTTTCATGTCCACAGAATCTCCTGTCTGCCCCCCTTACTATGGAATCCCCTATCACTACCGCCCTCCTCTTCTGCCCCTTCCCTTCTGCACCACACGACCAGGCTCAGTGCCAGAGACCTGGTCACTGTGGCTTTCCCCTGGTAGGTCATCCCCCCCACCCCCCCCAACGGTATCCAAAGCGATATACCTGTTATTGAGGGGACGGCCACAGGGGTACTCTGCACTACCTGCCTATTCTCTGCCCTCCTCCTGACAGTCACCCAGCTACCTGCCTCCTGCAGCTTAGGAGTGACTTTCTCGCTGTAGCTTTGGCTCAAGAGGACTCTTCTCGCAGAAGCCTCTTGAGCCAAAGCTTCAGTTCCCCGCACCACCCCCCCCCACTCCCCCGCTCCAATCAGCTATTAACACTTTGCAAATGTGCCTTGTTCAGACTGTTGGAATTAATGTTGCTAACTTTACCCCACTCCCATTGAGGAGAGTGTCAGACCTTCACTCACCTTCTACTGAACGCCTGTTGCAATCACAAACCTGCTGTAACGAAGGGATTGTGGCATGGTTGTTGAACATCAGCACAAGACTTCTTAACTCACCTTTAAACTTGAGAAAGCTAATTGTGACTCTCCTAATTAACCAAACAAAAATTATTTCTCAAACTGAAGCTGACACCTATTACAGAAATTTATATTGCATTCAAAGTAAAACTATTTATATTTACTTCCTGTTCTAGTTCTGTGGAGAGGATTCTAGAGCTCATAATGTTAGTTTAGATTGGTATTCAGTGGTAGGCTTTTGTGGGAACTGAAAATATTAAACGGGTTTTACAATATTGCATTTGGTTGAGGTTAAGGCACATGATGGGAATGTAAGACCAGGACGATGCCTTCAGCCCTTGAACCTCTTCTGCTATTCAATATGATCATGGCTGATATGTGACCCTAACTTCAGAGAGCTGTCTTTTCCTTTATCCTTTTACACTGTTGGTTATCAAAAATCTGTCGGCCTCAGATTTAAAATGATTCATCGACCCAGCATCCATTTCTGTCTGTGGACAAGTGCTGGCAGGGAGAGCAGTATCCTAAAATTGGGAAGGTATGGTCTGAAAAATAGAGAGTTTTCAATCTTTCACCTGGGTCTAAGATAATAGTTTTGAATAGTAAGCATTTTAGCGATAAGGAATATGGAGCAAAGATTAAACAGTGCTGCAGGATTTATTCTTAGTTGTCATTCATATATTACATGGTGTATGTAGGTTTCTTCTTTCAAACTGTAAGTTATTTTTTCCATGTTCATTTTATTTTTCTATCTTCATTTTATCTTTAAGGTATGCAGTCAGTGTGTTATGGGAATTAGACAAAAGTAATTATGAAGTCCTTAAAGTGTGGTTTGGACGAAGCATAATTAGATCTACTTACAAGATGTTCTATGAAGCAGCTCAGGCCTTGTTGGATGGAGATCTCAGTGTTGTGGATGATATCCCTGAGCTCAAAGGGCTCGAGGAGAAAGTAAAATGTAGGAAATTGAATGACTTGATATGGGCCATAGAGAAGCTGACTGAAATAGCACGTCACACCCGGGCAAAGCGTTCCCTCGAAGGTGGCCTGGAGCTTGAGGGAATTGAATTACGAGTACAGTTAGATGAGCAGAAGAACATCAGCGACCTGGTGCCAAAGCAGCCCCTGGAGGTGCACGAGACTGTAGCAGAATGCATGATTCTGGCAAATCACTGGGTAGCAAAGAAAATTACTGAGAACTTCCCTCACCAAGCCTTGCTACGTCGCCATCCTCCACCACGACAGGAGTCGTTCGCTGCACTGGTTGAGTGTGCAAAGGCAAAGGGATTCAAAATAGATACACGGTAATGTGTGGATAAGAAGTGCTTGTTTGTATACTTTCATTCATAGAGGTGGATAAAAGCTCTTGGTTTCTTATGTAGATGAAATAAGTGATTTGAGTCAATGCATAGCCCACTAAGTAGTTATTTTTGATTTCCTGCTCCTCCAGCTGTTCTGTTTTTTTTAAGTAAAAAACCATGAAAAAAAATCAATCTTGCACCTTTAGGTCGTTGGTATTCTGTTAACATCAGTTCAGTTAACGTGATAACAGAGGTGACCTCCTCCTAGGATTGAGCACACACTCTAGGCTGTACTGGAAGAATCTTGCACTGTCACAGGTCCTTCTCCTGCTCTGTCCCTTTGTCCTGTTGTTTAGGAAGCCACTTAAAATTGTTGAGCATTAATTAAAGTTCTGACCAGCATTCCTCCTTCAACCATCATCAGAAATAGGTCTTGAATTCCTAATGAAGAATATGCCACATTTGTCTATGTAACTTAAAGGTGCTGCAGCTGAAGAGTATTTTTGTTTGAAAAGTGCCAGTCCCCAGCATTCAAAAATGACTGAATACATGTCGGAGAGAATGAAGTAATGTGCTATGTATTTATTTGAAGTAACATTTTCTTCTCTGAATATTGATTAATATTTAGACCTTTTGCTATAGTATCCTTGTGAAGTTACACTTCTGTTTGTTAAATTCTAATTAGAATGATTTTGCCAAGAAATCTTCCATTTCAACGAAGATCTTGCTTGGATTATGTTTCCTTCAGATTTGGATTTTGAAAAGTCACCAAGGCACACACCTCTGTCCAACCACCAACCCTGTACGTTCATTCCCTCCAACATCATTGCGTGTTGGCTGCAGTTGTGCCATCTACAAAGTGCGCTGCGGTGACTTGCATACACTGACAGTATCTCCTAAACCCTGTACCACCAAGAAGGGCAAAAGCAACAGGTGCAGGGGAACGCCGCTACCTTAAGGTTTCCCTCAAATATGAACACCTTTCTGAGCTGGAAGTATTCCAGTGTTCCTTCATTGTCACTGGGTGTGAATCCTGAATTGCTCCACCCGACAGCACCATGGGAGCTCCTTCACCAGGAGGATTGCAACATTCGGGAACGTTGCTCACCACCTTTCTGAGGACAATTAAAGATTGACAATAAATGCTGGCCTTGCCAGTGGCATCTGCATCCCAAAGAATGAATAAATAAAAACGAAACCAATTTAACCATTGATCTTTAGTTGTGTTTGAGAAGAAGTAGAAAATCCTGGTCCTATTTTACAGAAATGTTACCGCTGACTAAAACCTGAACGGTGCTTTTGGCTATAAGGTTTTACCATCAATAATTGGATGACAACGAGCTTTAAAGTTATATTTAGGAATGTAGGTGAGGGGAAGAGAGGAACGAACCACAATACTGAGATACAGTATAGAGTTAAATTTCTGATCTGTATCTTACTTTTCTGTGTGTCTACAAATGTTTAAATAGAAACAAATATTCTAATTTTAAAAATGTATGTTGACTAATTTTAGCTCCAACAAGGCTCTGGCAGATTCACTGGACATGGCTGAAGATCTAGATGACCCTCTGGTGAATAAACTCTTGCGATCTATGGCCACACAGGCAATGTCCAATGCTCTTTATTTTTCCACTGGCTCCTGTTCAGAGGATCTCTTTTATCATTATGGTAAATTATATTACATTTTTCACTACTTATTATGTAAGATTGTGGAGTGGATAAATCAATATAAATAGTATAATGTTTTATCTTGGAGAATGCCTTGGAACTTCGGGAGGGCTTCAGGTTGCTAAAGTATGATTTTGATGCCTCTCCTGCTTTTCCTTTCCAACGTTCCCGTATCTGTGAGCACAAATTATCTCAGTTTTAACTGGATATTTTTAAATCCTTTAAGCAATACCCTTCAAATATCTTTTCAAATTTATTTTCAGAATATTTCAGAATAAAGGTCTGTTTAAAATTTTGGATATTCCAGTCTGTGGTAAATGCATTGGCAGTGAAATAAGATTTTCTTTTCCTCCCAGGACACCCACACTTGTTCCATTAGGTCTCTGCGTTATGCAGTGATCAGACTGCATTAGTCAGTGCTTGTGCCTTACACTGCATTGCAGAATGCCTGTGAAGTTGTCTAACAGGTTTTGCATGCTAAATTGCCAGGAGTCAGATTTCATAAATAGAATAGTTTTGTATATTTTACAATAAATACACAATGAATAAAAATAAATCTATTTAAACAGCTGTTTTGAAAAATGGAGTTTCTATATGAACGTCTTCTAATGGAGCTTCTTATTTGATTGATTTCCAACAATTTGCATGTTTGTAACATGTGACATAGTAAAACATACCAAAATACTTCAAGGAGCTTCAGCAGTAAACATTTGGCACTTGAATAATATAATAAGAAATTAGAGCAGGTGTCCAAGTAGCTTGGTCAGGGAGGTGGATTTTAAAGAAGGAGATCAATATAGAGAGGCAGAAAAGTTTAACGAGGGAGTTCTGAAATATGGGACTTGGACAGTCATGTGCCAATGAAATTGGAGATATGTAAGAGGGAAGAATTAAGAGAGTGCAAAGATCTCAGTGCCGAATATGTTAGAGAACGGGAGAAGTAAGGGAGACCATGGGATTTGAAAACAAGGGTGAGAATTTTGAAGCTGAAGTTTTGCTGGACTGTACTGCTGAAACACTGAGTCAAGGCCCCACTTCACGGGAGAAAGTCACAACATTGATGGGGGCCAAAAGCAAGTCTGGTTAATTTTGCCTTTGTATGGTTGATGTTCATAAGTTTTTACTGGCATGCACAGTACTAATAATATTAACCTAATGATCCCTTGGAAACTAGCAACTTGAATGAAAAGTAAGGGGGCTCTGCATAGAGGATCCTCCACTGTGATTGAGGTTAACCTGTGATGTTGGGATTTGTGTAATGGAATTTTATTCAAACTCCTTCCCCTTCACTCAAGACTCCCGTCTAAGCAGGATTTGTTCATAACTGGTAAAGGTTATGACAAATTGATTTTCCCCCCCTCTGTTCATTATATCTGTGGTTCTTAATAATGAATGATAGAAAACAGTCCAAAGGAGATTCACTAGATTAATTCCTGGAGTGAGAGGGTTGTCCTATCAAGAGAGACTCAACTGTTTGGGTCTGTATTCCTTGGAGTCTAGAAAATGAGAGAAGACCTCATTCATACATCTAAGATTTTACTGGGTAGATGTGGAGATGTTTTGACCAGTAGGAGAGTCATGAACAAGGGGATATGACTGCAAAATACGGGTCTGGTCATTTAAAACTGAGGTGTGTAGAAATTCCTTCTCGCATAGGGTGATGAATCTCTGGAACTCTCTTCCCCCAAGAGTGTGGAGGACAGGTCATTAAATATATGTAAGGTGGAGATTACGGGGAACCGGCACAGAAAGGTGAAGTCAGCACAGATCAGCCACGATCACATTGAATGGTAGGGCAGGCTTGAGGGGCTGAGTGGCCTCCTCCTGCTCCTTGCAATGGTAGGGTAAAGGTAGTGCAGCTTTCTCCAGCTCCTGTCAGCCGATTCAACCAAAATGTGGGGTTTGCACATTCTCCCTATGATCATTTGGGTATTCTCTGGGTGCTCTGGTTTCCTCCCATATTACAAAAACCTGCAGGTGGTAGGCTGAGTGGCTACTGCAAGGAGTTTTGGGATTACTGAAAACTGGCATCAACTCAGGGGGCCAAATGGTTTCTATGCTGTAAGGAAATACGAGACATCTGGAATGATGTTCCATAAGTGATTTTTCTAAGTTCTGTCAGAAGATTATCAACAGTTATTTAAATCAGGCTATTTCAAGATGATATTCTATTTTTCTATTTATAAATTCTTAAGAGTAAACAGAATTAGAGATTAAGAAAATCTTGGATTTGTTATGTGTTGAATTAACTGATCCGCCAGAGTAATATGAGCAAGGAGGGGGTGTCACTGTTAGCACCTGTGCCCCTGAGATAAAGAGTTCTCTTATGGTCAAGGCTGTGCCCTTGAGGTAGCTTAGTGACCTCTCTTGAAAAGAAAACTGGTGCAGAACTTTTCTATAATATCCTGTATGGTGCATTTGGGTGTGGCTTAATCATAAAAAATGGACAGTTGAGTGAGGCATTAGATCAGTAGTGCCCATAGATTGTCCCTAGTAGACAGCCAATGCTTTCAGAAGAGCAATAACTTTTTAAAAAAATAGTCCATATGTTTTGTACATTGCAACAGCAGACACACTCATTTACTGTGAAGTACTTATAAGTCCAGAGCTTGTGAAAGGAGTTATATAATTCCTAATATCTGGGAGTTTTCCATCTTTATCTCAATTATACACTACCTCTTGAGAGAAATACATTTTTATGTCAAGTTTAGGTTTCGCTGAAACTGCAGGGAAGCAGAGTGACTCCCATGTTACATACTGGCCTTAGTATGTGTTAAGATACATTCATGTTACTGTCTTTAAATACGTTCTCTTTACATTCCCTTGCTATATGTATTTCTTGGTTTTTCATTAAAACTGGTTACTGTGTTACTATATTCTCATTTGTGAAGTAATTTGCAGACATATTTCTTGCTTGTAGCTGGAGACTAGATTTTTTGAATCTTTCTGTTGAACTGCATAATGGTGGTAGGAGATTCCAAGTTTATTTGGTGAGTCAGTAGCAGGATGAAATCCCTCCAGACCTCACATATGTAAAATAAGAACAATAATGCACATAGGCTTTAGCCTGGGCTCAGATGATGTTATTGCCAAAGCTTCAGGAGCCAACAGGTTGGATATCTTAAATCAATGCAATGTTTTCCAGGTCATGCACCATTTGCTAGTTGTGTCAAATTATGGACAACATCTGTTTTGAACTGTATAGAAACAGGGAACAGGCTTTATTCCCTGAATTTATTTTGTAAAGGGTCCTCACCAACGAAATAATTAACTTTTAGCCTTGACCAGATTGAACTTTGGCCTAGAAGTTGAAAAGGTGGCCTTTGACACATTTCTCTCAGTCTAAACACATTCTCTCAGAAACTTAACACATTAGCTACATTATTTGTTCAGTAGAGTACAGGAAAACTTGTTAATTTAAAACAAAATCTTCAGTGGGGATGCTTGGTCCTGCAGCTAATGCAGGTTTAGATTACAGTTTTGTAAAAGTAGTAAGATCTAATAAACTGGTTATTCCTGTGATTTTTCAATTAAGACTTCAATCTCAACATTGCCAAATAAGTGCAAGGTGTTTTCCCACAGAGATTAGCATAACATCAAGAACTTTTACTCCCCAGAGTTGCTGAGGTATATCTCCATCACAAAACAGAACTGGCAAAATCCTGAGACTGGATTATTTACACATCCCAGGAGATATTTAGATCTCACTACTGCATTTTTTTTTCTTTAAATCACAGGCCTTGCTTTGGACAAATATACTCATTTCACTTCGCCAATCAGAAGATATGCAGACCTAGTGGTGCATAGACTGTTGATGGCAGCTTTAATGAAAGGTAAGAAATTGGAACCTGAAGATCCATTGCTCAGCCAGAAGTATTTGGAAGAATTGTGTCACCATATCAACAACAAAAATAGGGTGAGTAGAGATATAGTTCAGTAAGCTTTTTACTCTTTATTTTAAATTATCAAGTAATTGTACAAGTATCATTGGATTCACATTGGAAAAAGAGAATAGCCAATAAAATGTCAGATTCTATCAATGTCATTTTGTGCTGGCAAACCTTGGGGGGGAGGGGGAAGCCTTTTACTGACAGCTCTTCAGAAAGTGAGTTAGAAAATGAAATGCAGTACATTATGACAGTCCTCTCCCCTGTCATCTATATCTGAAGCTAGCTTAGACAGCTAGACAGTGGATCCATTGGACAAAAGTTGCCTAGAATTTCATTCAAATTTGGAAGTTTTACTCATGTCAACAGCTAGTGAAGGAAATCAAGGTATCACCAGGAGAGACTCACTCCGAGCCGGAATGGAAGCTACATACCAACAAATTAAACTAATCTGAGAACAGCTTTAGTAAAAAAAACCTTCCATCTTGCTTGGAAGAGCAGAACATAAGTTTCAATAGTAAATGTGGATATCAAGCTTTGTTAGAGAAAATTATACCTCTTCAATACGTTTCCAGCTATTGCACATACAACACCATGGTTGATGTTGTTGGGCTGCCCAGCAAGTTCTTACTCTCACTAGAACCTCCAGGGAAGGTACTGAGCAGAAATCAGAGAATTACTTAAGAGAAGAAAGATTGAAAAAGGACTAAATCTTCACCCCTCACTACCCAGCAATCTGTTCAAGACCTGAAACAGATTGCCTGCTTAGTTCTTTAAATAGGAAGGAGAATGGAGAAAAATGTAGCTTACATGTGGAAGTAGGTGTTTGAAACTCATCAGTTTGAGCACCATAAATACTTTATCCTTGCTGGAAAAAAAACGGCCTGTGATTAACCATGTAAAACAACTTGGGTTATCAAGTAATAACTGTGATTCTTCAATAGTGCATGGTATTTTGTATAATATTGCTTTTGAAATTAAGCCAAATCATGTTTTTAATTAAACTGTGACTGAAGCTGGAGTACATGTTCATAAGCATTGACAGTACTTTATGTGGAAGCCATTCTTTACTGTGAGCCTGTCAGTGATTATTTGGCTTCAGAGGCAGTTCACAGAAAGCTGTCTTGCACAAAGTCTGAAAAATCAATGTTGTACAATTTCAGATTGTAGAATTGCATGCTGTGGCCTAATTAAATTGATTCTCTTCCCATTATTCTTAGGCTGCTCAGCGTGTGCAGAAACAATCTGTAGAGTTATTTCAGTGCATGTACTTTAAGGATAAAGATCCCATTTCTGATGAACGTTGCCATAGCAGATGGTATCATATACTCAATACGAACAAATGGGTGTACTGGTATTTGTACCAAAGTAAGTTGCTGAATATCCAATTATCTTTTTAATTTAAAAATTTGGTATATTACAATAATTCTGATATTTCTTAACTATTTGTAAATCCAAGTGCTTAGAATGCATAGACAAAGTTGGAATGTGGACAGTACAATTTCAGTAAGCCTGTGAACAATTAAAAAACAGCAGATGCTGGAAATCTGGAACAAAAACAGAAAATGCTAAAACAAAAAGCTGAGCAAGTCAGACAGCATCTGTGGAAAGAGAAATGGCTGATGTTTCGGGTCTCCGATCCTTCGTCAGAACTCAGACTCAGAACTGCAGAGTCAAAACGTTGGCTGTTTCTCTTTCCGCGATGCTGCCTGGCTTGCTCAGTTTTTGCAGCACTTTCTGTTTTTGTCTCTGTAAACCT
The DNA here is from genome assembly GCF_009764475.1 of Pristis pectinata. Lineage (NCBI taxonomy): Eukaryota > Metazoa > Chordata > Chondrichthyes > Rhinopristiformes > Pristidae > Pristis > Pristis pectinata. The sequence continues at coordinate 2,030,574 of NC_067432.1, forward strand.
GGGGCTGGTTTCTTTGCCCAGTCTTGTAGTATTAGGAAATACAAAAATACAGTAGATTCCAAGAAATGTTTATGGCTAAAAGGGGCATGTAAGAATCACAAGGCTTTATTTAGTAATTTTCACATTTTCAGTATATTCCATAGTGCTTTACAGCTACTTAATGTCATTGAGCTTTGTCTCTGTTTTATAGGCAAATGCAGCAACCAGTTTCTTGATTTTTGTTTTGAAAGAATTTTTCTTTGTTTTCATCAACTGAGAGACAAAGTATGCTCAATATGCTCACTTAGTACCAAACAAAATCCACGTCAGTCAAATCCTGCAACCAAGGTTGAAACCACAACTTTGAAGCTTGAATTACACCCGTAGGTCATCCACCTGAAATGGTGACCGTTTTTTCTCTCTCAATAAATGCAGACCTTGTTTCAGGTTTCCAGTGCCCACACTATTGTGCTTTGATTGTCCCATGTTGGAAAGAGTTTGAGTAGATGTTTTTGATTTTGGTCTGATAAAAATAGAGTAACGTGAGGTAGAGGAAGAAATAGGGTGTTAAAACACTTGCCCAGACTAAAGGGTTGTAGGTTCAAGTCCTACTATAGGAATGAGCAAAAATCTAGGCCAGCACAGTACCAAGGGTGCTTTGTTGTTGAGGTGCTAATTTTCAGAGGAGACATTGTCAAAGCCTCACGTGCTTTCTCTGGTGGATAGAAAAGATGCCATGACATTTCAAAGGGGAGTTCTGTTATTGCCTTGGCCAAATCTATTTCTGAACCAGTAGCACTTAATTAGATTCAGGTCATTTCTCAGTGCCATTTTAGAGCTAGATCTATTATAAAATAGCTGCATTATTTTCTGATACCAGTAACAACAAGTATTTTACTAACTGCTTTGGTAATTATAGGCATTATATAAATGCACATTTCTTTTAACTAGTGGTGAAACTGAGAGCATTACTTGGCATATGGAATTGGATGACCTTCAGTGTTAGAGGATGATTCAGTGTCAGTAATTTAGCTAATGGACAAGAGTAACGTTAGCGTTTTCCTTCTGTGCACTCGTCATAACTGTGATCCACACAGATCTGCACGCCCCAAAAGAGTTATTTTTAAATCATTTGCAAGCTGCCAGTAATTTTTTTCCCTTTAGCACATTATTTTGTACCATTTTTGTAGATATATCTTATTTTACACTAAATCTACCTATGCAAGTAATTTAATAGAAAAATAAAATTGAGCTGTTGATAAACTAGGTACGGGATAAAAGCACCAGCATTCCTGAAGAATAAGGAGGGACTTGTGATCACAGCACAGCCTGATGGATCATGTGAATGGAAACCTGGCTCCCTCAGACGCCTTAAAGACAAATTATCTCCACTACAGCTGATGGCAGATCCATTACCTTCTCTCTCTTTGAACACATCACAGTAAGTATACAAATTATGCATTTGCTCTTGGAAGTTCCAAAAATAAAAGCAAATGTTGAAAATATGAAAAAATAATTTAAATACACAAAAAAGGGTGAATTGAGTGACCACTTTGCAGAACACATTGCCTGTCACTTTAGTTTTTAATTTTAATCAGTAAGGAATCAAGGGTTACGGGGAGAGGGTGGGAAAGTGAATGTGAAACAAGTTAGATAAACTATGACCTTTACTGATGGGCAGAGCAGGCTTGAAGAGCTGACTCGCCTACTCCTATTCTTATTCCTTAGAACCTACAAAAAATGCAGCCTTTCAAGGTACTTTCCCCAAGCTTTCCAATTCCAAGCTCTTTCCTTTTACCTCAGCTCACCTTCCAACAAATGCAATCTTCTATCCATCTCAGTATTAAGTATTTTGTAGTTTAGTGGGTCTAACATGACCTATCTTTATTTCCTATTGAAAGGACCCATGGGTCAGTTGATTTTGTTGTGTTCAAACATTCAGGTACGCTATGTGCCTCAGTGCCTATTTGCTCATCATCTTTGCTGTAGCTTTAATTGAGGAATTTCTTAACTCAATAACATAGTCTTTACAATTTTTGATTAGCATGATTCTTCAAATAATTGACTTATGAACTGTAATTTTTGTAAACCTTTTTTTTGTTCTCAAACAGGTAAGAATCTCTGCACTTTCATCCCGGTCACATCCCGACAGCATCAAACTGGACATTATCAGCAACCGACCTCGTAATCCCTCTGGTGCAGAAACCACACATGAAACTTCTCACACTTCAAAGACAGACTTGGTTCAGGATGTCATCAGATCTGCTGAAGAGGCTCAACTTGCCCAAGAGCATGCAAAAAGTATTTTGATCAAAGATGAAGATAGGAAATATTGTCAAACCCAGGGGAACAGCCTCTACTCCTTGTTGGAGAAATCAAGGAAATGGCTCTTCTAGATGTTACCTTGGGATAAGTGCCCTAATTGAGACTTACAGTCCATTTTACATTTCTTAATTAAAACCACTAATAGGGACAGATTTTCTAAAATGATAACACAGAAACATAAGTCTGGTTTTTAAAACATATTTGATGGCATGTTTACATTGGAAGTAATCAGAAGTAAGTGGCAGGTCCCAGCTACTTCAGCCACCCAATAGGAATGTAGTTTGATGTGGTATCTGGAATACAAAACTTGTGGAAAGTTTCCAATGCAAAAAAAATGTAGAGATTTCTTGTTGTGAATGAGATGTATATATTCTGAGTTTTATTCAATGCACTTGGCACAAAAATTTTACCATTGATTTGTAATCACCCTACTAGGGTTAGAAAAAAATTAAACTAATATAGTAAATATCTGTTTTGTCTTTAGTGCTTACAGCCAGTTTGGAGGATTCTTTTAAAAAAAGACGTATACACACCACACATTTCAAATTCCAATCATGCTCTTTAGGATCTCCTGCTAAAGCACATTTTAAGTTTTCTGCAAGGTAAGACCTATTCAAGAAATCTTCTAACAGAAAGAAGGTCTTTCTGGAATGTCACTGCAGGGATTTTTCACCCTCTCCTAAACCCACCAAGAAACAAAACTTGGTTTGTGGTTCAGTGAGACTTCTTGATATTACTGGTAAAACTGTGGTAAGAACACAGCCAGGATTAGATTCCCTTCACAATATAGTGACATGGTATTGTTACAAGTGTAAAAGTTCAGAATCTCTTGTGTAATACTATATGATCAAAACAAACCTTGCATTAAATTCTTCACATAACTTAATATAAGGTCATATAACCATTCTACTTGCAAAAGTTTCAGTTGACATCAACAGCAAGTCTGGAGTCTTTTAACATGTTTAATCATAATCTGTGGGTTTCCAGCTGCTGATCAGGAAACATCTGTATCCATGTTCAGTTTCTTCACTTCTGGTGCTGTTTCAGGAATGAGTATGGAACAATCAGTGCCCCTCTGTGGTTTCAGAATTGTCTGTTGGTTCATAAGAGTCAATTATTTTGTTTATCTCTTCCAAGTCTTTTGGAGTTTCCACAGCGAGACTGACATCTGTTGGAACTTGAAATTCACTAAGTGGCTCAGAAGGTGCCGTTTTGGTTACCTCTTTTGGAGTTTTATTTTTTACATTTTCATCTTCAAGCATATCAGAATCAAGCACCATCTTAGTTTCATTTGCCTCCATGGATTGACTCAAGCACTGGGAATCTCCTTGATCTGAAATGCAATGGGCCAAACACATTCATGAATAATCTGCAGGTAAATGTTAGTTCCAATGGCTGTCTCTGAGATTTGAAATGACATGTTCTCAGCTGAGAAATGTTTCTTTTGGGCACTGTGGCTCTTAAAGCTCAACTGTTAATGGATTACTACAAGTTTAAGAGAAGTCATTTTTGGGCAAAAGAAGAGAATTCTGTTTCAGTCCCTGATCCCCTTAGCATTCAGACATCCAGAGTAGAAGCAAAAGCAGGCCAAGACTGCTCCACCATTCAATAAGATCAAATTGTGTTTTTTTTTAAAGAAAGGATTGTGGTGACAATGGACCAGTTCTAGATTCCCCTGCAAGAGGAAACGTCCTCTCCACATCAACCCAGACCCCTCAGGATCTTGTACACTTCAATTGTCCCTTTTCACTCTTCTGAATTTGAGCAGATACGAGCCTAGCCTGTCCAACTTTTCCTCACAAGACACAGTCATGCTGGGAATTAGTCTGGCAAACTGTTTGCAACGTATTAACATTCTTCATTAAATAATGAGACCATTTCCATGCTGTATGTTTCAGCTGTGATCTCACCAATGGCCCATTTAACTGGTATAACCTCCCTCTTTGTATCCAATTCCCCTTGTAAATAACAAGTTAACATTAATAATTACTTGCTGTACCTGCACATTGATCTTTTGTGAATCATGTACTGGGACACCCAGATCCCCCTGCATTTTCTCACCATTTAGATAATAATGTTTTTCCTGCCAAAATGGGACACTTCACATTTAGTTGTACAGAACAAACATGGGGAAGAGTTTACTGATATGAGCAAATGAAATGTTTAACTTTAAATCTACAAATCAGAGAGGATAACTGGCTGTTCAAAAAATTTAAATTGAAACCCAAAATAATGTTTAAAATAATCTAGGATACAGAACATCTTGTTCTTTGAAATATCATCATGATACTATAAGGACCACCCAGGACAAGGTGGAAACTCTAACATAAGCAATCCCTCAGTGCTGCAAAATTTCAGCCTGGTATAATTAGATATTCAAAACCTACTTCTTATCAGCCAGAATTCTGACCAGAAACTGTGTTCAACTAACTTTCAAAGGAATGCAATTGAAAAAAACCTTAAATACCTGTTACGTCAAACATGTATGATACTGAACGTGATTTAAAATTAATGCAACATGCTTTGAGAATTATTGAGCAAAATTTCCTCAACTGAAAAAGCAATACATGTGTTGGGGCAGAAGTGGATTTGAAAAGTAGTTACAGATCTTAAATTAGGACACAAGTATATTTTGCTCCACAAATTACTACAAGATATCAGACAAATTTCATAAGCCCTATCACCAGGAACCACATTCGACCAAAACATTGTATTCCAGCACCAACTTAATCACTGTGTAATAGAACAAGTGATAAGGAAACACACTTGAAGGCTGCTAAATTCCAATTCCTCCATGTATATAAACTACTGATTGAATCCTCCTTCAGAGGAAGATAAAAGTAAATCCCACTGTTGCCTTCAGTAAAGCCAGGTCACCGTACTCCAATTTCCTTTGGTACCAAAATCGGATAGTTGCCTGCAGTAAATTACATTTTAATAAGCACTTAATAATCACCATTGGAGGGGGTTTGATTTGTCAACTGGAGTCTTGCTTGTCGTCTCTCAAGTGCAAGCCGTTTATTCCTTTCGATCCGAAGCTGTTGTTCCTCCGAGAGTGTGCTGGGGCAAGGAGTTGATTTTGCAACTGGCTGGCTTGGCATCGCATTGAATGAAGTTTCAAAATTATCAGTTTGGAGCCAGTCCTCATTCTCCACAGCTGTAAATGCAAATAATTTATTTCAGGAGGAGATTTTTGCTTGTGTCAATGTATCACAATTCTCCGGAAGCCTGCATGAGTTTATCTGGATGTTAAACTATTTAGATATCATGTAAGTCCAATTTACTGATCTGATATATTAACATCAAAAAGTCACCACTCATTTCCCACTGCAGCTTGCTATCATATTCAGTAAAGAAAAAGGCAAAAATCAAGAATGCGTATAAATGCATCAACTTAACAGTGATGCACCTCAGACCAAAAGGCCCACGAAAATTCAACTCAAGGATTTGCACAGAACTCCCTCACAAGATAATGGGGCTACTGGTGATTCCAGAACAAAGGTTTCAGGAGAATGGAGAAATATAGTCATGGATCCCTGCAAGTTCCAGCAGATAGAGATAGTACCCAATATGTATGACTTCATTAAGATACAACAAAACTCCCTGACACCTCTAATCTATAGGGAATTACAGGTTGCGAAGACAGTATTTTAGAATATATGGATTGGTCTCAGCTCACCTGTTGGTGTAGGAAATTCAAACCCATATTGGAAAGAGTTCATGTAACAAGGCTTGGGCAAAGGGCAGGAAAAACAACGGCCAAGTTTGGGGGGAAATCTCAGCAGCGTCAGATTTTCTGCACAAAACATGTCCCAAGTTGTGCTGTGCTGTTTAACCTCATTTTATCCCCAATACTAAACTCCTCAGAGTCCAGCAAATGTTAAGAAAATCTGTGGCAACTACAAGAAGTGGATTAATTGTTACTGATGGAGACAGACAGCAAAAGTATTAGGTCTTCTAGAAATTATAACGGAGCATATTTATGGATTTTAATCTTTGTTTTTGAATGCAAGAAATATTTTGACAGCCAGTTAAGGTAGTGGGTGATGACTTAAACTAATGAGTCTTTTCCCTTTTTTGTTCTACTATCTGCCTCTTCCACATACCACTACTCCTCACCCATATGACCAATTACATTGCAGAAGATCATGTCAATAAACAGGTCCTCATTGCATGGGATTAAGCCAGCTATAGATCATGTAATCTTTGCAATGTCGTCAGCAGTTAGTGCAGGCAACTTGCTGACAATTTCAAATTCTAGACTGTTTTCTCGGCTGCAAGACTGGAATCCTCCATTAGAAATTATGATTCAATCGAGGACCACATCGTCATTTAAGGATCAGTTAGGAAAGGGAATAAAAGATTTGGTCGTACAAGCACACGATAAATATCACATTATTGCTTTGGGCTAACTACCCATTTCCATGCTGACATTTGCACAGATCAGATTTGCTGTTACACCCTCCATGGAAAAACTCCTCTATCCTTGCTGTCTGGGTCAATAGACAAATAGCCACTTTAAGTAAAGCTTTCATAATACAGTGGGAATGTCCTCATCTCAGATCCTGCCTGCTTGGTGCAATACTAATTAGTACAGAGAGATGCAGTACCGAGGTGGTTAAGTCACTGAACTAGTATTCAGAGAATGCAGACCATTAGTTTGAACCCAGCATGACAGATGGAGAATTTAAATTCAAGTCATTAAATCTAGATTAAAGGCCAGTATCAGTGACATTAAACATGAAACCACTGGATTGTTGCACAAACCTATCTGGTTCACTGGTGCCCTTCAGGAGAAATCTATCCTTACCAGTCTGGAGTGTTTGATGTAACAAGATCCACTAATCTGTCTGATTTAACTACCTGCTGAAACAATACAAAATTAGGATGGCCTTCTTGAATTTATGCAGCTTCTTGGTGTATACAGCAAGTTCTGGCAAACAGCAAAATAGCTGTGGTGGGGAAAGAAGAGATCTGTTCTATTGTTTAATCCTGCACAAACAATATTGGTCACAAATCAGCATGACAACCTCTTGTCACACAACTAGAGTGTGTATACAACACACCTTTACATACTGCACTGGAAGGACAATCCCATAACATCACTTATTCAACAAAGGAAATAACACAACACCACTAAAATCACAGTGGAAAAAGCAAGCACATGGCTCGGCTACTGCAAGCCGTGCAATTTGGAACCACCTTGCATCTGTATTTGATTAAAAAAAGGAATGATTTCAGCTAAATTCAAATCCTTTCCCATTACCAACAACCCCCCCCCCCCCCAAAAAACTGAATTCTCTAAAACCGCCTCCAAAATGAAGTGCTGTTGTTTTCTTATCTAAAGGAGCACAGTGCTTCTAGAAAGATTTTGAACAACAATCAGAAAAAAAAGCACCTGCCTTCATTAGAAGTAAAGTCTTCAGTAGTGATGGGGATATCAAGTCGAATTTTCTTCAAGCAGGTCTGAAATTAAAATTTGATATTTACAATATGTTACTGGCCTGAAATTATTAATGACCCATCTTTTTGCCACAAGATGCCAACCTACACTTAATGAGTGTTTCAATTCAAGAAATACTGTCATTGTACAATTAAAAACGGACAAATACAAGAATGGTGCCTCAGAACTGGATTGCTTAACAGCACGTGCATGCCATATGATTTTTTTTAAAATGAAAAACAAAAGCTTAATGAAAAGCAGGGGCTCACTGTATGGTTTTGAAAGTCAGGAATTTTCACTCTGGGCATCTTAACAGTAATGTTTGAAGATCCTGGGTCTCACATGCAACTGAATTTCCCAACTGAAGGCCAAAGAACAAATACCAGCTGGTCACTGCGCTGAGGACTATTTAATGACCTTTCCAGGCCTACCAAGATTCTAGTGATAAACCTGTGAAATGATGTACAAGGGAACTGCCCAAACCTCAATATAGCTTCCATACATTATGGCAATTTAGCTGGTGAAAATTAATGGGGAATATTTACACAACAATTGACGGTGGTAATTGCTGACAGAAAGCTATGAACAAAAGCACAAAAATAGAGCACAAAGTTTGTGGACAAATAACACTCAGAAGTTGCCTGTAGCTACAGGAGGGTTTGTGCATAATCACATAGCAAGTGTAGACTGAGAAGCACTCAGAGGCCCAACTACATTCTGCCAATGTAAAATATATAAATATTAGAAATCTGAAATAAAAACAAAGTTCAGGAGATACTCAGCAAGTTAGGCAGTGTCTGTGGAGAGAAACAGTTAACGTTTCAGGTTAAACTTTCATGGATTCTGTCAAAAGGTCGTTGATTTAAAACATTAACCATCATATCAATCATACCCATAACACGTTACAGAAAGGAGAAAACTCAACAAGTCAGCCAGCTAGTTAATGAGTTCCAAAATGAACACAGACTCAAGGGCAGATTTGTTGACAAGGTTGGACAAGTTACTTCAATGAAACCCAATGTCGAGACATATGCAAGTAGATAAAAAATGCATACTAGCAAATTATAAACTACTCTAATTACTCATAAGTGACTACTGCAGCAGCCTGAAAATAAATATTAATTGTTAATAGAATGCTGAAAACACTCAGCAGGTCAGGCGGCATGTGTAGAGAGAGAGGGGAACAGTTAACATTTCAGGTCAAACCCTTTTTAAAATATCATTAGCGTTAAAAAGGAAACAATTATTTACTCCCAGCAGGTTTCCACTAAAAGCAATATTACAATGAAACAAATAAACAATTTTAGTGATGTTATTTGAAAGATAAAAATTAGCCAAGTCATTGGGGGGAACTCCTCTGCTTTTCTTCAAAATCCCCATGAAAGCAGACACTTTAATGCCAGTCTGAAGTCTGCCACTCTGACAGTGCAGCCCCTTCCTCTGGTACTGCAGTGGAGTGTAACAGCCCATATTCTGGGCCCAAGTCTCCAAATGGCATTTGAATCCACCACTCTCTGATGGAAGGAGTGCCTGCAATGTTGACACCAATTTATCCTTCTGCTACTAACAGAGGTCAAGCTTTCTGTTGTGCAACAGTTGCCATAGAAACAATTCTACTACTCTCTAACCACCAATAACAAAGTGCAATCCAGGAATAAGATTTAATGACATCGATAATTTCTGCAGCAATTTCATCCAGTTCTGTGTAAATATAATTTTTAATTTGCTGTCAAATGCTTTAAAAATATTTTTTTGACACCCTGATTAGGAATGGAAGGAAAAAACTCAAGATAACATCACTGAAGAGGTTACCTGAACTTCCTTTTACCACTCAAGGTTTCCACTTTGCAATGAACTCTTCAAATTGTAATTTGGGGTACAGCCTGTGAGCCCATGCTCCATGTGCCACAGAAGAGTCTTCACATCTTCACTCGTAACACAAGGAAGGAAAAATAGAATAAAAATAATGTTAATTATTTGCCCAAAACTTGGCAGTTAAAGTTCTGGGGAGCTGATTCAGGCAAGATTCTTGATAAATGTCTGACCCAATTATCCTGCACGTCCATCAGTATCAAATATTCATGAAATAGTTAGGAGCGCTAAAAAAATTATATATATCACATTTGATTCTCCCAATAGATCATCTTGAAACATGATTAATGATGATCCTGACAGTAGCTCAGTTTCTCCATTCTGAAGTAAGTTTCTGCTGTTTGTCAGTGCCGATTTCTGATGGTTGGACTACAGTTCTTATGCCAAAAAGTAACAAAGTGGACCAGTACAAGGGATTACAGGCTCCTATGGAACCAAGTCAAACCGCACATATTTCATAGAGTCACAGAGAAATACAGCACGGATTACCGGCCCTTCGGCCCAACTAGTCCCTGCCAACCACTGTACCCACCCAGCTAGTTCCAATTTCCTGCATTCAGCCCATATCCATTCAAGCACCTATCCAATGTGCTTCTTAAATGGTACTATTGTACTTGCCTCAACCACTTCTTCTGGCAGCTCTAGTCCTTATACTCACTGCCCTCTGCTTGAAAAAGTTGCCCCTCAGGTCCCTTTAAAATCTTTCCCCTCTCACCCTAAACGTATGCCCCCTAGTCTGGAATCACAAGAGGCTGCAGAGAGTTGTAGACTCAGCCAGCTCCATCATGTGCACGACTAGGCCCCACCATTGAGGACATCTTCAAGAGGTGGCGACTCAAGAAGGTGGCATCCATCACTAAGGATCCTCACCAGCCAGGACATGCCCTCTTCTCGTTACTACCATTGGGGAGGAGGTACAGGAGCCTGAAGACCCACACTCAACGATTCAAGAACAGCTTCTTCCCCTCTGCCATCAGATTTTCTGAATGGTCCATGAACACTACTCATTATTACTTTTTTGTTTTGCACTATTTTGTTTTTTGTATTTATAGATTTTTATGTCTTTGCACTGCTACTGCTGCCGCAAAACAACAAATTTCACATCATATGTCAATGAAAGTAAATCTGATTCTGATTCCCTTTACCCTGGCAAGACTGTTACCATCCACCTTATCTATGCCTCATAATTTTAAACACTTCCTATAAGGTCACCTTCATTCTCTTAGTCCTGGCCACATCCTCATTTACATTTAGTTTAGTATACATTTCCAGTGAACTTTCCCATTGCAGCCAGTGGAGTTTTGTTAAAGATATATACAGAACAGAATAGCAACTTATCTTTATATAGCACCTTTAAAGTGGGGAAAACGCTAGATCCTTATAGCTGCATTATCAAACAAACTTTGACACAAAGCCACATAGAGAAATATTAAGATAGATGAGCAAAGGCCAAAGTAAAAAGCAAAAGTATGGGGAGGGAAAAAGAAAATGAATAGGATGGGAATCCATAGTCTTAAACCCAGATGACTAATGACAAGGATAGGGAGGTTAAACTGGGACCACAAGAGCCCAGAAGATATAATGGACTTGAAAAAATGGAGGAGTTTACAGAGAAAGGGAACAGAAGGCCATGGGGGGGGGGGGGGGGGGGGTGGGTTGCAGGTGGATGTTGGTGCAGATGCAGATTTGAAAACAAGGATGAGAATTTTAAAGCTGGACTGGAAGCTGACATGGGTCAGCAAGCCCCGGGGTGAGTGAAGCTGGTCCAAGTTACAATACAGGCAGCTGATTTTTGAGTGAGTTCAAGTGGCCAACTTACCTCATGTCCTTTGCCTTTGAAGCGGACACCATCAAACAAATTTCGTAAAGCTGGCAATCCTCGATCTGAAGTCAATCTTTAACACAAAGAGAAGCAGCAACATTTAATAAAACTAAGCTGCTTCTGGGTACAGTGGGGACACTGTGCTCCAGTTCCTGGACTAGTAACCCAGAGACTGATTCATATCCCACCTTGGCAGCTGTGGGATTTACACGGAGACACAAGGGACTGCAGATAGATCAACCATGATAGATGGACTGATAGGGCAGGCTTGAGGGGCCTGGTACCCGAGTCCTGCTCTTGTTATCTTGTGTCCTTATAATCACCAAAACCTTCTGTTCACTGTTACTTGGCCAATTTCTTATCCAATGCTATTAATTATCCTTTTGTGCTGTGTGCTTCAACTTTGCTGATAAGCCTGTCTTGCAGCAGCATATTAAAATACCTTGGAAGTCAAAGTACGCCACATCAACAGCATTATCCTCATAACTATTACCTCAGCAAAAAATTCAATCAAGTTGTTTAAAAAATGTGTGCTGGCTTGCCTTAATTACTTAATTTTTCTCCAGGTGACTATTAATCCTGTCTTGGATCAATGTTTCTAAAAGCTTTCCCACCAGAGGTGAGCTGATAGGTCAGCAATTTTCCTGGGCTTATTCTTGTTCCTTTTGTGAACAAAGGAGTAACATTCGTCACTCTGCAGCTCTCTGATGCCACCCTTATAACCAATGAGCACCGAAAGATGATGGTCGGTACCCCCACAATTTTGTCCTGTCCTGCCTTCAAAACCCCACTCAGTCCTCGCAGTTTTCCTACTGTTCTAATACCTCCATGCTATCAATGTTTTACATACCTAGTGTCTCAACTAAAATTACACATTTATTACCTTAACACTGCCCTTAGCAACCATCTGCAAGTTTCCATTTTGGTCCTTAGTGGGCCCCACTCCTTCATGGGTTATATGAACACTACCGAATTATTTTTGCACTATTTATTTATTTTTGTAATTTGTAGATTTTTATATCTTGCACTGTACTGCTGCCACAAAATGACAAATTTCACATCATACATCAGTGATAATAAATCTGATTCTAATCCTCACAGAACACTTTTGGATTCCCATTTACATTAGCGGCTAGCTTTTGTCGTACACACCCTGCCCCTTATTTTAGTTTTCACTTCCCCTCTAATTCCTTAATAATAAGCCTCATTTTTGATGACACTTATAACTTATCATTAGCAACTATTTTTGCTTTATTTTCCTCTGTACCCATTCTGTCAACAGAGGTATGGATTTGCTTTTTTTTCTTTGCTCCTCACGGAAATGTGCCTCAACTGTCCCTGAACCACCTCTGGTTTAACGGTAAACCTGCTGTTCTGCTGCAGTTTTGCCTGTCAACTTTTTGGTTCCAATTTACCTGGGCCAAGTCCACTTCATCCCACAGAAATTGGCTCCTTTCTCCAATAACTACTTTTACTTGGATTCTTACTTCTCCTCTTCTACAGTAATCTAAACCTGATGATGACGTTATGATCACAATCTCCTAAATGTTCCCCTTTGAACATAGAACAGTACAATGCAGGAACAGGCCCTTCAGCCCAAGATGTCCTGTGCCAACCATGATGCCAAATTAAACTAATTCCATCTGGCTGCTCATATCCTTCCATTCCCTGCCTGTTTGTGCGTCTGCCTAATGCCTCTTAAACATTGCTCGTATCTGCTTCCATCGCAATCCCCTGGCAGTGTGTTCTAGACACCTACCATTCTCCACATAATAAAAAGTTGCCTTTAAATCTCCTTTAAACTTTCCCCCTTAAGTTGGTGCACTTAACAGAACTTATTCCAAAGACCCGATCCAGCCAGTCCAGATAAAGGGCCCTCAACCTGAAATGTCAAACTGTCCATTTCTCTCCACAGATGCTGCCTGACCTGCCTAAGTTCCTCCAGCATCTGGTGATACCTCCTCCTTGTCTGGACAGAAACACACTGCATCTCAAAAATTATCCTGGGACCCATTTGAGAAAACTCTTTCACCCTCTCCACCTTAACTTTATTACTATTCCAGTTTACATTGGGATAACTGAAGCCCTATTAAACCACCCTGTAGTTTTTAATATTTCTTTTCTCCCTGTATTTTAACTCCCCCATTGGTGACTTATAGAACACACCAATGTTCCTTCTCCTATTCCTCAACTCTAACCAAACAGATTCTATCCCTGGCATCTCTGCACTACCCTCTCCAACATTAACCTTTTGAGTTCATATTGCTACCCCTCCTCTTTCCTTCACAACCCTCCCCGAACACACCACTTTCAGGAATATTTAATGCTCAGTGCTGCCCGAGGTTCTGTTATCATCACCATATCATATTCTTACATAGTTATTTATGCCAGTTATTCACTAATCATATTTAGCACAGCCCATACACTCACAAAAATGCAGAGTGACTAAATTCGATTCTATAATTTCCATTTTCCCTGACGTAAAATCCTTACACTGACCTAATCAGTGAACTATCTTCCCGACTTCCTTCTGTTTTTTTGCCTTTTATTTTTTTCCCCCAACTCTGACTCTGCCTGCTGCTACACTGTTGAGCTTGTGCACTCTACCGCTGTCTAATAACACTCTCTGGCTGTCCTTGCCCTGCACTGCCTTTTCCTTCAGAACTTGAGGCGTTTAAGAGGCTCTTAGATAGGCACATGAATGTGCAGAGAGTGGAGGGGTGTGGGCACTGTGTCGGCAGAAGGGAGTAGTTTAATTGGTTTGGCACAACATCATGGGCCGAAGGACCCCATCCCTGTGCTGTACTGTTCTATGTTCTATGTTCTATGTTCATACCCTCTTACCTGACCCCTACCCATTTCCAACTTAGCTTTTTTTCCCTCTAATTCTAACCTCAGGATCCCAATCCCCTACCAAAATCATTTAAACCCTCCGCAACAGCATTAGCAAACTCACCCCTCAAAGGTATTAGTCCCATTCTGTTGCAGTGCAACCAATCTGGTTGCAGAGGTGCATTCCACCTGCAAACCCCACCCACCAGCCCACACCCTCCCAGATACAGTCCCAATTTATTTGGAACGTAAAGTGCTCTTTCCAAACCATCTCTCCAGCCACACATTCATCTGCTTTATCTCCTATTTCTGTACTCAATTAACACATAGTACTTGTAGTAAACTAGACATTGCTGCCTCAACTTCTTTCCTAGCTCCCTAAACTCTGCCTGCAGGACCTCGTCCCTCTTTCTACCTACATTAATGCTGCTACCTCGCAGCTCTAGGACCTGGGTTTGATCCTGACCTTGGTGGCTGGCAATGTGGAGTTTGCACGTTCTCACCATGACTGTGAAGGTTTTCCCCAGGTGCACTGGTTTCCTCCCAAAGACATGCTGAAAGATTATATGGCTACTGTAAGTTACTCCTTAGTGTAGATCAATGGCAAAATGAACTAAAGAGAACTAAAGAACTAAAAACAAACTACAAGCCAGCAGCATTTCTGGAGTAGTATCCCAGTCCAGATGAAGGGTCTCAACCCAAAACGCCAACTGTTCACTTCCCTCCATAAGATACTGCCTGACCTTGCTGAGTCCTCCGGTATCTTGTAAGATGCATGATTTAACCCACTATGTCCCAAATGCAGATAATTTCTCCAAAGCTCCTGCCATTACAACATCTGGCAGTTGTGCCGCACACCTCAAAGGTTTCCGATGTGCAGCAAAGTTCTAACCTTCCTGAACATCACATGGTGCAAATGTAATTCTGAGCAGTAGGATGTACAAGTGCCAAGTGCTTTTTCCCCCCAAATACCTGGGCATGTAGCTCAGCCTGAGGATTTCTACTCCAAGTTCAGTCTATGTGTTTTCCTTCAAAAATAAAGAAATCACTGACCTGATATGCAAACTATTCTCTCCCCACAGATGCTGCCTGGCCTGCTGGACACTACCAGCAACTTCCCTCTTTATTTCTGATTTCTAGCTTCTGCAGTACTCTGATTTGTATTTTTTTTAAATTCTCAATGTACCAGGCACTGCCTGGGGACTAGCTTTGGTTATGATCAGCAGTTACAGGAAACAAAAGCATCCATTTTAACAAGTTCAAAGCTTTAGTTACCGCTGAGCATCCAGTTTCGGCTGTGGCCTTCTTACACTTTTCATGAGTACTACAGGCTACTTGGATTGAGTTCCCTCTTGTTCAGCTTCCTCTTCTGGAAAAACAGAGTAAAATACAAATAAAACAATGCAGAGTACATCAGTGAGGTGGCTGCTAATCTAATAGTGTACAGAATGCACTTAAGTCCCTGCATAACAGTTTGAGAAGAACTCAAATTCAGTTTGAGAAGAACTCAAATTCAGTTTGAGAAGAACTCAAATTCAGTTTGAGAAGAACTCAAATTCAGTTTGAGAAGAACTCAAATTCAGTTTGAGAAGAACTCAAATTCAGTTTGAGAAGAACTCAAATTCAGTTTGAGAAGAACTCAAATTCAGTTTGAGAAGAACTCAAATTCAGTTTGAGAAGAACTCAAATTCAGTTTGAGAAGAACTCAAATTCAGTTTGAGAAGAACTCAAATTCAGTTTGAGAAGAACTCAAATTCAGTTTGAGAAGAACTCAAATTCAGTTTGAGAAGAACTCAAATTCAGTTTGAGAAGAACTCAAATTCAGTTTGAGAAGAACTCAAATTCAGTTTGAGAAGAACTCAAATTCAGTTTGAGAAGAACTCAAATTCAGTTTGAGAAGAACTCAAATTCAGTTTGAGAAGAACTCAAATTCAGTTTGAGAAGAACTCAAATTCAGTTTGAGAAGAACTCAAATTCAGTTTGAGAAGAACTCAAATTCAGTTTGAGAAGAACTCAAATTCAGTTTGAGAAGAACTCAAATTCAGTTTGAGAAGAACTCAAATTCAGTTTGAGAAGAACTCAAATTCAGTTTGAGAAGAACTCAAATTCAGTTTGAGAAGAACTCAAATTCAGTTTGAGAAGAACTCAAATTCAGTTGAGAAGAACTCAAATTCAGTTTGAGAAGAACTCAAATTCAGTTTGAGAAGAACTCAAATTCAGTTTGAGAAGAACTCAAATTCAGTTTGAGAAGAACTCAAATTCAGTTTGAGAAGAACTCAAATTCAGTTTGAGAAGAACTCAAATTCAGTTTGAGAAGAGAACTCAAATTCAGTTTGAGAAGAACTCAAATTCAGTTTGAGAAGAACTCAAATTCAGTTTGAGAAGAACTCAAATTCAGTTTGAGAAGAACTCAAATTCAGTTTGAGAAGAACTCAAATTCAGTTTGAGAAGAACTCAAATTCAGTTTGAGAAGAACTCAAATTCAGTTTGAGAAGAACTCAAATTCAGGTTTGCTGGGTAGTTTATCCAAGTGGTCATGGTGATGGACTAGAAATTCCTTCATGGAGACAGATCTTGCCAATCCACTTCCAACGCGTGAAACATCTGCAGGGTCATGAGGAAAAGATGAGGGGTGGGGGCACTCAAACTGCTGCGTGGACCAAGAGAAAGGGGACCGACCTGCCAGAAAGATTGCTCTTCTTAACTAAAGGCAGAAGCAGATCACAATTCTTCAATTAAGACCAGGTCTGTCTAAGTTTCCTCATCACTACCACTTCACACCCCTACTTATCACCCACACTGCCTTTCATGGGCCCAGAATTGCAAATGAACATTGCTCAAGTGATGACAAAATGTGCATTGCTTGTCATGTGATAACACTGTACAAGCCTGGCAGACACCATACCCATCACTTGTGAAGGGACAGAAATTTTCACAAGCCTACAGAGTGGGAATTAAGTTCCCAAACCATGTCTACCAACCAGGCTTCAAATTCCTTTACAAGATGTACAGAACGTCACTGTAAAGCAAATGACATACTGGTCCACTCTGTATGACTTTACTTAGAGTAAATTAGCCACTTTGTGGCTAAACACAGCTCCAATGTCATATATAAATTCACCACCACTGTCGTTGGATGAATCACAGGCTTTGATGAGTCAGCTTACCGGAGCGAGATAGGTCACCTGGCTGAGTGGTGCCACAACAACAACCTCTCACTCAATATAAACAGCTGATTATTGACTTCAGGAACAGGAAAGAGAGTGAACATGTGCCAGTCTACATTGGGGGATTGGTGGTGGAGAGAGTCAACAGCTTTAAATTCCTGGGCATTAACATATCTGATGACCTGTCCTGGGCCCAGCACAGATGCAATCACAAGGAAGGTGCGCCAGCATCTTTACTTTCTTAGGAGATTAAGGAGGTTCAGCTTGTCACTAAACACCCTAACAAACATCTACAGATGTACTGTTGAAAGTATCTGGACTGGTTGCATCGTGGTCTGGTACAGCAATTCAAATGCACAGGAACGTCAGTAGCTGCAGAGAGTAGTGGACTCTGCCCTATACATCACGGGCACATCCTCCCCCCCTCCCCACCATCAGTAGTATCTACAGGGGGCATTACCTCAAGAAGGCCATGCCTTTTCCAGGCTACCACTGGGCAGGAGGTACAGAAGCTTGAAGTCCCACACCACCAGATTCAAGAACAGCTACTTCCCTTCAACAATTCAGTTCTTGAACTAACCGGCACAACCTTAAATCACTAAAATGGACTTTTTTTGTTCTATTTGTGTTATTTCTTGTACAAATTGTGTATAATTTGTTTTTCTTGTGAATGCTGCTTATCTGATGCTGCTGCAAGCAAGTTTTCCATTGCACCTTTGTATACACGTACTTGTGCAGATGACAATAAACATGACTTTGAAAAATGTTACTCAGGGAGAACCCAAATACTCACATAAAAGACAAAAAAAAACAGAAGGTATCATGGAAATTTTCCACTGAACTCAAAAAGATTTAAAGTAATGTATTAGTTATCCACAAAGCCAAGTTCAATTTTAAACAGCTGACTTACCACCATCAGCGAGAGGTTCACCATATCCCAGTTGGCCAGGTGACGATGGAGGAGGAAGCGGAGGAAATACTTCATCTTCTAACTCTTCATTGTCAGGGATATCGAACAAACCATTTTCCAAAGCGTCACTCATCATTGCAACTTGTCCTATCCACTTTAAACAAAAGTCAGGTTGCTAAGTTAAAAAAAAACAATAAAAGCTCTGTTACAGAGCATGGACAAACTGACACTTCATCAAACACATTGGCCTGGTCGCTCCTTGGGTACCGCTCTGACCTCAGCCCAATGCTCCCTCTGAAGTGCTGGTTGCCACCCATTTACACTAGTCCTACTGATCCCATTTCTTATTCTCACCACATTCTTATCAATCCCCCCAGATCTTTGAATCTTCATATTCTTTGAAATCTCATCAGTTTGTTGGCTTTACACCAGTATTCGTTTACATACTGTTAAAACAGTTATTGCCCTAAAAAAAAAACACCTGTAATCATTTAGGAAAGCTGAATATAATCAAACCTCGTCAATGTGAATTTATGAAAGGTAAATCATGCTTGACAAATTTGCTCAAATTATTTGAAGATGTGACAGAGTTGACAGAGGAGAACCTGTTGATATTGATTAAGTTTCCAAAAGGCATTTGGCAAGGTGCCACACAAGAGGCTGACACATAAATTACAAGCCTAAGGAAGTGTGTTAGCAATGGATTGAAAATTGGTCGTCACATGGAAAGCAGAGGTGGAATAAATTTCAGGCTGGAGGGAGGTAACTAGTGAAGTACCCCAGGGATTAGTTCCTGGCCCTCAACTATTTGTTATTTACATTCACGACCTGGAAGAAGGAACAGTATGCAAGGTTTCCCGGTTGGTGTGATTCTGCAACAGAATATATACATTGTATAAAGTGATTTGACGAAAATCCTTCAATGCAGAGAAGCGCAAGGCAAGAGGAATCTAAAGGCAGATTATCTAAATGGAGAAAGACTGCAAACAAGTGAAGTTCAGACAGATCCAAGTGTTCCAGTGCATGAATCACAAAACATTAGCAAGCAGGTCCAATAAGTAGTTAGGAGAGCAAAAGGCATGTTGGCCTTTATTGCAAAGGGGTTGGAGTTTAAGAATAGGGGAGTTTTGTTACAATTGTGCCAGGTGTTAGCGAGGCCACACCTAGAATATTGTGCAGTTTCAGTCCCCTTACCTAAATAAAAAGATAATGTAGCATGGGAGGCAAAGGAGATTCACCAGCTAATTCCTGGTGTGAGAGGCTTATCCCATCAGAGAGGCTAGACAGTTCGGTTTGTATTCCTTGGTTTGGAAGTATGAAAGATTACCTTATTCAACATTAAGATCCTAAGAGGGCATGATAGTGTAGATGTTGAGAATGTTTCCAATAGTGGGAGAGTCAGGAAGAAGGAGACACAGCAACAAAAATAAGGGGTCCATCATTTAAAACAGACATGTATACAAATTTCTTCTCTGAGGGAAGCAAATCTCTGGAGTTATCTGCCTGAGAGTGGTGAAGATTGATAAATATTTGAAAGATGAAGGAATTAAGGGTAATGGAGAATTGGCTCAGAAGAGGCCAGCGTAGATCAGCCATAATCATATTGAATGGTGGGGCAGGCTTGAAGGTCAGAGTGGCTTACTCCTGCTCCTATTTTCTTGCATTCTTATGTATATCTCATGATTAGAATCCCTTTTCATTCCTGCTGCTCATCCCATGCAGGTCTGTTAGAACAAAGCTCTATTTACAGCTATGGAAATGCACTATATATACTAATTTAATCCTACCAGGCCAGACCAAGTTTGCTACAACAGCTGAACTAAGGAGGGAATCAACAAAAAGTAACAATCACTCTCCAGCCCCTTCTGATGAAAACACATCAAGCTGAAGTCTTAACTCTGTTCCTTCCTCATCAGATGCTGCCTAACCTGAGTATTTTGAGATGTGTTTGATTTCAACAAGCCAAGAGCCCAAAGACTCAATGGCCTCCTATGTTGTATGAAAATAGGACATGAAATATAAGAATCATTAGTTAATTTAATAAAAACAGAGATTTTGGATAGAAAACAAAAGTTTTGAGATATTGTTATTAATTTCAAAAAGATGTTTAAAATCAATTTAAAGTTATAATTCAAATTAGCACATTATAAGAAAATATATTGTTCCATATATTTTTTAAAAAAACAGCTTATCCAAAGCAGTTTAAGAGTTGATGTACTGAAATACAATTTAAAATACCTCATAAATTACCCTCCCAACATTTCCACAGGTCATCTACAAGGACACCCTTTGGAAACCAGCCAAAAGTACTGCTATTTGGATCTTTAATTTAGTCTATTAATGTAAACAAACACTATTGGCCAAAAGTGCATCAGGAAACCACCGAATTTCCAAGACATAAATAAAAACTGCTACATAGGAGGAACCAACAATTTGCAATAATTTAGAGATATTTAAATCTATTTGAGAAAAATTACATAGCTATTTAACACCTACATCTCAGATATCAAACCATCACTGGGTTTACTTTTCTACCCCAGTAACTCCACGCAAGTGGGAACATTCTTTAATAGTAACCTTTTCAACATTAGAGTCTCAATTCCTACATCCTCCTCACCACTTCCTTGGGTCAGTAACATTTTCAGATATACTCTGCAAATACTGGTCAGCAACAAGCAGAGAAGCCATAAATTCATTTTTCCTCCTTAAAGACAGCAGACATTTCTCAAGATAGCAAGGCTGAAACAGAAACTCAATAATCAGGGGCCTCTGAAGTTAAATGGATGATCCTTCATCTTTCCTGCTAGCATCAAGAGTACATTCCTTTTTCAATCATCTGACATTTCAAACTCAGATCTAGAATCAGAATCAGATTTATCACTGACATACGTCGTGAAATTTGTTGCTTTGTGGAAGCATTGCAGTGCAAGACATAAAGACATAAAAATTACGACAAGTTACAAAAATAAATAAATAGTGCAAGAGAGGAATAATGATGCAAAGGTACATGGTACAAAGGTACATTAACACAGGTTTGAAACACACAGTTCACGAGTGGAATTGCAGGATCTTCACGGACAATCCCAATAATGACATGAACGCTGCTCTGCTATCATAGCTCAGGAACTCAAACACTTTGACATCGATGTTGCCACACTGAGTGAGACGCACAGGCAGAAAATGCCAGTTTAAAGAACAAGGTGGGTGCACCTTGTGCTGGAGGGGCAAACTGGAAAATCAATGCTGTCTTCACAGAGTGCTGCCATCAGGAATGAGCTAATCCTGGGCTCACATTCTATTTTGAACTCTGCTGTGGAAGAAGATTAGCAGATGGACAGGGATAAAGATTCAAGGGTGCACTTAAAGCCTACTTGAAGAAGTGCAACATCCACACCAACTCCCAGGAATGCCTACGCCATGACCACTCAAAGAGAAGGAGCACTAGAATGGTATTGAGATGAAAAGCACAATGATGCTAGAGGAATTCATCAGGCCAGGCAGAATCTGTGGAGAAAAGCAGGCAGTCAACATTTCGGGTCAAGAGAGACAAAGGACTGCAGATGCCTGGAATCTAGATGAAAAGCACGATGATGCTGGAGGAACTTTGACTGAGATCTTGATGTAACACATGGAAGCCCTGTGTAAGTGACAGAACAAGGAACCAACTCAAACATTACCCTCCACCTGCTCCAACAGCCACCTCCTGCCCCACCTGTGGAAGAATCTGCAGTTCCCACAATGGCCTCATCAGCTACCTCAGAACCCACAAAAACAGAGTAGAAACAAGTCACCCTCGATCTCGAGGGAATGCCCTGAAGGAGGAATGAGAACATAAAACAACTTTAATTATTTAGCTCTTTGAATGCAGTGTTGCGACATTTTACTACATTGTTGGCACTATACAAACCCAAGTAGCTGCTGTTAGAAAACATTCCAGGCATTTCAACGGCTGTGTTATGAAAAAATCAGCACTGTGCCACACACGGATACTTTAGGGCAGGTGGACAAAAGCTTTGTTAAACAAATGGGTTTTAAGAACCATATTAAAAAAGGAGAAACAGGGGTGATTCAGAAAGCTGATCACTGGCAACTAAATGTACAAATCACCAGCAGCAAAGATATAGAGAAGCAGAGACACTGGAAGATTGTGGAGTTGGAGGAGGATGAGGCAACTAATTATAGTTATGCAACTATATCAGATCATGTTATAAAGCCAAAGCAAAATAAAAAAAAAATCAAAGCAGCTCATTCCAAATAAATCTAGTACACAGAATGTTGCAAGTAAACAAAACTAAACCAATACAGGAACACAGCAACAAAAGACTTTTTGATTTAAACTACAATTATCACAGGTTTCCCCAAAATGAAAGTGAATGAGATGATGGAAATAAAAACAAAGCTTTATGGACAAGTTGCCCACATAAGCCATCATGGAAATCATACTGTTCAAATATAGAGTCAGACAACACAGAAATGGGCCCTTCAGCCCAACTCATCCATGCCGACCAAGGTATTTCTCTGATCATCAAGCATCTATTTACACCAATCCTACACTCCTCCCATTTTATTCTCCCCACATTGTCATCAACTCCCCAAGATTTTACCACACACTAGGGGCAATTTATAGAGGCAAATTAACCTACACATTTTTGTGGAAGGAAACCAGAGGACCCAGGGGAAACCTACATAGTCACAGGGAGAATGTGCAAACTCCACATTGACATTCACTGCTGTCTATATGGAGTTTACACATTCTCCTTGTGACTATGTAATCTGTGTCTCTGGAGCTGTGAGGCAGCAGGTCTACTAGCCATGCCACTGTGCAGCCCACAGCCAGCACCATGCATATATTTTTGCAGAAGATGCAGAGATTAGTCAGACAGTCCAGAACAAGGACAATACAGAGAAGCTTGGATTATTCCAAAAACAGTTAAGTGGAGATTTAATGAAGCTGTTCAAAATGAAGAAGTGTTTCGAAAGTGTAAGTAAGGAGAAACTGGCTGGAGAATCAGTGACCAGAGAAAAGAGGAAAGTGATTGCCAACAGAACCAGAAGAGAGAAGGTAGGATGAAAACATATCTAGTAAATTGCTGTGACTTGATTCTGATGTCTGAAAAGGCAAATTCAATTGTAATTTTGCAAAGGGAACTGAATAAATTGGATTAAACAAAAACAGAAAAGCATTCCTTACAGAGAACCAGTATAGAAATTTGTGAACAAAAGGGTTATACTGTATGAATTTTTCCCTGTCACATTCCTCTCTCCCCACACCACATGTTCCACAGAAAATCCACACACAGGAGGACATTTGGCCATTGTCTTTGCACTGATTGACAATAAGCTAGATGATAAACCACTATGACACTAAAGGAACTGGCAGAGCCAGGCGTCAGTCCATGGGAAAAGCGGCGGTCAACATTTCAGCTCAAGACCCTTCTTCAGGGACTGAAGAGAGGAAAGGGGAACCCATAGATAGGAGGGAAAAGAGAGCAGCGATAGGTGGACAAAAAGAGGGGCAGGTGGGGTGAGCACAGGGTGGTGATATGGTAGTAAGAGATGGCAATAGGGCCAGTGTGGGGAGAGGAGGGGAGAGCAGATCCACCAGGGGGTGGCAAAGGTAAAGATGAAAAAAAAGTTGCCCCGAAAAGTGTCTTCAATCTGAAACATTAACTGTTGCTCATCCCACAGATTGTGCCTGACCCTGCTGAAAGTTTGCAGCTTTTTCTGCTTTTAACATGTGGGAAGTGTTTGTCTCTACCACCCTCTCCGGTAGCGAGTTACAGCTCCCTCCAATCCTTCCTACCATATCCCCAAAACACACCCCAACTCCCATCAAACCCCGCCCCCCACCCCTCCCACATGGTCATACTCCACCCCACCCCCCTCCCCACCCTCAACAACCCCTCCCCCTCCACACCCCACCACCTCCCCCTCACACACCCTCCCATCCCTCTCACACCCCTCCCTCCCTCTCACCACCCCACCCCCCCACACCCCTCCACCCCCTCACACCCCACCCCCCCACACCCCTCCCACCCCTCACACCCCACCCCCCCACCCCCTCACACCCCACCCCCACACACCCTCCACCCCCTCACACCCCACCCCCCCACACCCCTCCACCCCCCTCACACCCCACCCCCCCCACACCCCTCCACCCCCTCACACCCCACCCCCCTCCACCCCCTCACATCCCCCACCCCTCCCCTCCTCACACCCCCACCCCTCCCCTCCTCACACCCCCACCCCTCCCCTCCTCACACCCCCACTCCTCACCCCCCTCCTCACACCCCCACTCCTCACCCCCTCCTCACCCCCTCCTCACCCCCACCCCCTCCTCACCCCCACCCCCCTCCTCACACCCCCACTCCTCACCCCCTCCTCACCCCCACCCCCTCCTCACCCCCACCCCCTCCCCACCCCCACCCCCTCCCCACCCCCTCCTCACACCCCCTCCCCACCCCCTCCTCACCCCCCTCCCCACCCCCCATCCTCACCCCCTCCCCCACCCCTCCTCACCCCCTCCCCACCCCCTCCTCACCCCCCTCCTCACCCTCACACCCCACGTTCCCCCGCCGGACCGCGGCCTCTCATTTTTCGTCAACAATTTTCAATGAAGAAATAAATGTAAAAGATGGTTTTTTTTTGGGGGGGGAAGCGGAGAATTTGGAAAACTACAGCCACAAACATGGGCCCCTTCAGACGATGCAGAGGTGAAGCCCCTCAGCGGCCGCCCCACCTACCGCTCCAGCTCCCTCACGGAAAACCCTCGCCGTCCCCGCAGCCAAAGCGCGCCTTCCACCCACCAACCAATCAGATAACTGGCTATTATATTCAACCAATAAAAGCTCAGGCATACGTGGCCAATCAGAGCCTCAGAACAGGAACAGCGCTGAATCAATCAGAGCCTACGATCGTCCTTACTGTAGGAGCCGTCCAATAGGATTGAACGTTACATAATGGACCAGGAGTGAATCGTTCTGAGCCAATCAGCCTTTACCTTTACATGACATACGTCACGCGCGGGAAGTTTAATTCTTGAACTAACCTGCTGGAGGGAGTCAGCGGGTCGGGCAGCGTCTGAGGGGGGAGAGGAATTGTTGACGTTTCTGCATCAGAACAAGAATGGTTCACTTTCTTCCAAAGCTTCCTGTTTATTTACTGATTCTGCTTTTTACTCCTCAGGATTTATTCTGACTTTTCATCTTACGTTGTGTAAAATCTATCAGGACTCGATCTGATAACTCTGCTTCTCTCTCCACAGACGCTGCCCGGTCTGCTGAGTGTTTCCAGTATTTTCCGTTTATATTTCAGGTTTCCAGGATCGTGGTTTTTCTTTTGTCTTTCTGTGTTTATGTTCTGCCCAAGCCTCCTCCACCCTACGGTAATAAAAGTGATAAAAACAGAAATTGCTGGAAACCCTCAAGCAGGTAGGGCAGTACCTACAGAAAGGGAAGAGAACTGAGAAAGAGAGAAAGCAAGTGGTTTCAAGTTGCTGAAAGGGTGGGGAAGGGATGGATAGGACAAAGGGAACACCTTTGATGGTGTGGGGCAAAGATGCTGTAGCTAAAAGCTGTTAATAAAGCCATCTGCATGATAACTCAATGCAGGAAGTTAGAGAAAACAAGCAAAGGAACATGTAAGAATGAAATCCAGAGCCGTTGGAAATGCCTAATAGGCAGTGTTAAGGAACATAGAAAATTGTTAATAATACACATGGATAACCTACAGCAGAACTGACCAGATGCAGAGAAATGGAGTTACTTGAAATTGTTGACTTGATACAGAGTCCAGAGGCTGTGATGTGTTCAGTTGTAGGAACAAACCCTTCGGTCTGGCCTATCCACATCAATCCATCTATAATAATCCTGGTTTTTAGCACTTGGTCCATAGGGTCCATAGCCTTATATACCTTAGGGATTCAAACACTTGTCTAGATATTTCTTAAATGTGAGAATACCTGCCTCCACAACCCCTTCAGGTTGTGTGTTCCTGATCCAGCCACCCTCTGGGTGAAAAATAAACTCTTCCTCAGATCCCCTCTAAAACTCCTACCTCTTTAACCTATGCCCTCTGGTTTTATATACCTCCACTATGAGGTGTATCCTCATAATTTTCTATATTTCAATGGGGGCCCCTTCTCCAGGGAATACAAACCCAGCCCATTCAGTCTCTCTTCATGACTGACATGCTCCATCCCAGGCAACATTCTGGTGAATTTCCTCTGCACATCCTTCCCATAATGTGGTGACCAGAAATGTATGCAGTGGCCTAACCAATGTTTTATGAAGTAATATCATAAACTTCCTGCTCTTATATTCTATGCCCCAGCATTCTGTAGGGTGCATACACAAGAATCAGAATCAGGTTTACTATCACAGATGTATGTTGTGAAATTTGTTGTTTTGCAGCTGCAGTACAGTGCAGGACATAAACACATAAAAATTAGTAAAGTTACAAAAAATTAATAAATATGCTAAAGAGGAATAACGGGGTAGTGTTCACGGACTGTTCAGAGATCTGATGGCGGAGGGGAAGAGGCTGTCCTTGAAACATTGAGTGTGGGTCTTCAGGCTCCTGTACCTCCCCCCTGAAGGTAGTAACGTAGTGACTGTGCACTAGTGGTGTGAGGACTGGTGGATAGGGACCAATCAGACAGGCTGCTTTGTCTTGCGTTGTACCAAGCTTCTTGAGAGTAGTTGGAACTGCACTCACCAAGGCAAGTGCACCTCCTGACTTGTGCCTTGTAGATGGTGGACAGTCTTTGGGGTGTCGGGGGGTGAGAAAAGAGCTTTTAGTTTCAATTTTTCAGGGCCTTAGATGTCCTCATGACTGATATTTTGTGGTAGTGCTGAGAGAGTGAAGCTCTCAGACCGGCTATTTTCAGCAACATGGTGCACCACTACATTTTGGATCATTTGTTACTGTCCATTATTAAGAAAATAATGTATATGTGCGGCAGTAGCTAAATTAATAATATTTCATATTTTACTCTGCTTCTGATTGCAAAATCTTTTCAGTCCTTGCCATTTTATTATTGTCTGGCCCTATGATCATGTGGATGTAAAAGTCTTTGCAGAGTTATTTGAAGAAGACGTGTCCATCCAACTTTAACCTTTCAATAAGTATGAGCAAAATATTGCTGTGTGCAAACTGGCTGTGGCATTGACATCAGAATGCTTCAAAAATTAAGTGCAAGGTCTTTAAGGCTTTGAGAGGAGCTGAGGGGCAATGCATAAATTAACATCTTAGATTTATAAATGTTACAATGCGTCACAGATGTATGACAGATTATTGATCTACATTAAAAATTTGCCTCAATTAACCTGTTCAAGTATAAAGTAAAAGTTTGCTAATCTTAAATAAAAATAGAAAATGCTGGACACCTGCCCAGCTAGGCTGTTTCCTTCATGAGCATTGAATGATGGTGGAATTTGTCTCAATTAGTTTGAAGTAGATTTCTTGGCAACAAATGGCATAAAATCTGGTTTGGAAAGGAAGGTTGAGAGAAAGTGGATTCTAAAAAAAAAGCTAATGTGATGAAAGAAGATACTGAAAAACATTTTAAGGTATCAAGATATATGGATTTAGAATTAATTATTAAATATAACACACTTAGAATATGGGAATAAATTAGAGTGGGTTCAAACAATATTTCACTCAATGATCATACAAAATAATTGAAATGGGAAGAGGAGCGGAAGGAAAGAAGTCAACAACATTTGTGAACTGCTTGGGAAACAGCATAAATAGGACTGAATTGTGTTGAGAAAGTTAAGTTTAGAAATGATCGGAATCAGATAGTGTTACAATAGGATGACATTAAATCCAAGTCATTCTCAATATGAATTAATTCAGCAAAATAGAAAGCGGTAAAAAGCTTTTGCAATCAGGAGAAGTAAAAGTTATTAATGTTGCTTCTGCCTTATGTATATTTGGGGTGATTATTATTTTTTTTCTTAATAATAAACAGAAAAGATCCAAAATGTTATGGTGAATCACTCTACAATTGCCACTGGAAAGGGGTTAAATTAAAGCAACAAACATGAGAAAGATGAATCCCACATTAAAATTAAACCAACAAGTTATTAATTTTAAAAGTTTGAAATTTTGTTGTGAACAAGACTACAATTTGATATAATTAATTAAATCAGCAGACAACAGAAAACAGATTATTTAAAGAGCAGTCATGAAATCTAATATTCAATCCTGAAAATGATGCTTCTGGGTTTAATTTTAGTGCAATGTATAAAAATAACTTTGCCTTTGGAGACAGTTGCAGCAGGAGGGTGTTGCAGGGATTGCAGGTGAAGCCGACAGAGGTGGCAGCACTAGTCTCTGGAGTCTGCCGTTGAAAGGGAAAGGCAGCCTGTAATAAATGATAAATCCGTTTTACTTCTTGGCTCTTCATGTAGTGACACTTTTACAAGACATGATGCATGTTCTAAACTTGTGACATAGATTGTGTGCACAGTTGTGAAAGTTTTAAAGTAGATAACAGTGGATTATCTAATGTATAGGGACAAGCAGATAGAAAGGAGATGGACACAGGAATAGTTATCTTCTGTTGGTGGAGCACAACATGATGGTATAAACTGGGTGATAGGAGGTCAGCCACCCACCTTGCATTTTGACTGATTAGGAAAGAAATTCAGGTTTGTGTGAATGGGGCAGCTGATTTATAGTCACCCGGTTACTGCCGAGGGACTATTTCATCTCCTGCATGCTTCTGTAAGAAAGTAAAAAATTTATTGGGTGGATCCTGGAGTATGTTGACTGCTGAAAGGTCCTTTGGAGTTTAATTCTTCAGTTCAAGATTGTCCTTGACAAACAACTTTGTCAGACTTCCAGGTGAGAAACCTGTCTGCGTTATCCTCAGGAGTTTCCAAGAACAACAGGCTAGATTAGATTCATCCATTGACATCTGAACTCAGGAGACTCAAACGACTGCAGATGCTGGAATCTGGAACAAAAAACAACCTCCAGAAGGAACTCAGCAGGTTCGGCAGCATCTGTAGAGGGAAATGGACATTAAAATTTTCGAGTCAAGACCCTTCATCTGGACTGTAAAGAGTAGAGGGGAGATAGCTAGTAAAATGAGGTGAGGGGAGGGTTGGGCAAGAAGCATCAAGCGATAGGTGGATCCAGGTGAGGAGGGGTGATTGGCAGATGGAGTCCAGGTGGGGAGGGAAGGGTGGAGATAGCGACAGAGGCTGGGAGGTGATAGGTATAGCCTAATCATCTGATTTAAACAAGGTAGGTGTGTTCTTCCATATTTCAAGCAGACCAACTGACTTGATGATTGTTTTATGTATTGGGGATAAGTGCAGACTGCTAACTCAGCCTGAAACTTTGGCAGAACAAATGCTGGTGCAGGTTCTTATACAGGGCACATGTGCGGTATGATACAATCTGAAAGTCCATGTTCAGGCAAGCAGTGGTTCTGTCTGTTATCATGCAACAGCTGTCTCTCTGCAGGATTGTAAATTAACACTAACAGCACAAACGTGTTCAGTCTCAGAAAACCTGCCAGTGCATGCCAGCATTCCACCCAGCGGCAGTTTGACATACTGAACATATGAATTCTCCCTTAATGGATCAGGTTGCAATTATGAGCACTATCTCACTTGGAGAGAATGTTTCTCAGATGGGTAGAATTGCACCCTGTTCAGTGTGGCACAGCAATCTCCATTAAGCAAAACCTGCTAAAAGCATGAAAATCCAGCAGGCACTAAGTGTTAATACATAGCTCTGAGAAATGGTTTCTTCAACTTGTCAGAACTTTTAAAGCAACACATGAATATAGCATCTGTAATTTAGTCAAATATTCTATGACAGTTCACAAGAGCAGTTACTGTGCAACGTCTCTCTGAGAACGTCTCACTGTCCTAACAGGAAGTACTGTACATTGCTATCGCTGGATCGTAATGCTGCAACGATCTCGGTAACAGCACCAAGCGCAGTACTTCTAATTTGAACCCATTGACTCCCTGTGCTCTAAAGAGAATAACCCCAACTTCCTTAATTTCTTCAAATTCCTGAGGTCTCACATCCCTGGGGGCATTCTGGTAAATTTCTGCACCCTCCCCGACGTCGTTCCCTCCTAAATTGTGGTGCCAAGAACTGAACACAGAACTCCAAAAGGTGTCCAACTGATTATTGATTTTGTACTTTGTGGCCCTACTTATAAACCTGAGGATTCCCATTTACTTTTGAAAAGCCTTCTCAGCTTGTCCTGTTACCTTGAAAAAAATTCCCTACAAACACCCAAAAGATTCTCTTCCTCTTTAATGTTGCCTTTCATTTTTTTGACCCAAATGTATAATTTCACACTTCTCTGTGGTAAATTCTATCTGCCACATGTAACCTCTTTGCAATTTAATATATTTCTTAGTTTATTTTGAGTCATCACCAAATTTTAAGACCATGCCCTTTAAACCCAACTGCTGGTCAATTAATATACACCAAAGAGCAGACTCCAGATCTGGTCCTCCCTCTACTTGCCATTACCAGAGCCTTGCAGGAGCAGGTTTGCAGCTCCCTTGGCTGGGAAACGGCATGTTGTTAATGGATCTTGAGTGTTGGGCTGGTTAGTACGAGGGCCTGAAGTTATATAACAGGTTGAGCACTTAATAATAATGTTTCTAAGTAAAGCTTATTCCAAGAGCAATAATGATGCACACGAACAGTACTTGTGCAGTCAATCAAAGCAGTGTCAAAGTACAGGAGTTATTAAGTTTTAATGTTTTGGTTGCCATAGTTACCCAAGCTCACCGCAGCAATAACTAGTAAAGTGCTATTTATTACTAGTGACAGGTGCTATGTTTTTGTGAAATATTTAATCTATTCTCTTTGTATCCATGTCACTGTTTATTTTATTTTTTTTCCAGGGATTAGGAATCAATTATACCATTTACTCTTTTTTAAATGTTATTTTCTCCTCTGCTAAAGACAGCTCTGTCTTGGTCAGCCTCTCACTCCCTCCCCAGAATCTACATCCAAATTCTGACACCCAGTCATTGCCCCTCTGCTGACCTGTGTTGGCTCCTAATTCAGCAGTGTCTCCGATTTAAAGTTCTTATTCCTTGTTCAAATCTCCCAATGGTTTCACCTCACCCTTTCTCCAAACCTTCCTGCAACTCTGCAGACCACCAGTACCCAACGCCTTTCCATTCTGATTTCTTGTGCATCATTTACTTCTTTTAGTCACCAGTGGTGGTCAGACCTTCAGTTGTCTTGGCTGGTAGTCTTTGTTTGAAGTCTTTGAAGTTTATTGGAGCCAGTTATCGTTCTAATGTCAATGAACATTTAAAATGCACTTTATAAATGTAAGTTTGTGTTTGAGGTTCACACACACTGGGTAAAATTTAACAATCTGCTGTTCTTTTTCCCATTGCTTGTTTTTGTGAGTGAATCAGCAGATCTGTAGGTTAGGCTCCCACTTGTGAGGCTGCTGAGCCTGGTGTCGGAGGTTCCAGGATTCGTGTGGCTGGAGAATACCCTGACACTGCAGCAGCCCCATGTTGCTGTAAGCAATGCTTCCTTCGAGGGCCCTGCCCAACCTGCCATTTTGGTTATCTCCAGCGGGGGGTTCAGGTAACCGCCACCAATCCTCTGGCTTGGCCACTCCCACACCTGGATCCAAACCTCATTTCAAATGGTCGGCCAGGGATCAGGCTGGAGTTGTGATGAGAATCAGTCCAGGCTCCTGAAGTCAGGAGAATCTGAGACTGCTCCCCCCAACATCCACCACCCCTCTCCCCCACACACACAAAGATCCCCCAGCCTGCTCTGCCATCCAATAGGATCAGGGCTGTTGTCTAATTGTGGCCTCAGTTCCGCTTTCCTGCTTCTTCTACATCACCTTCAATTTGCCAATGGTCCAAACCTCTATCCATCTCAACCGTGAGTATACGTAATGACTCGTCCAATTCCACATGGATGCATTTTCCAGAAGGGCTGTGGCCTGGAGTGACAGGACTGCTGGGGTACTACTTCCTCTCCAGAAACTACTGGGGTACACTGAGGGATAGGACTGATGGGCTGTCTCTGCAGAGAGCCAGCATGGTGCTGACTCCTGTGTTGTAATGAGCAAAGTAATTACTAATTGTAATTGCTTAACACAACCCACGAGCCAGTCTGACAGACCCTAAATCAGCAAATTCATCACAATTGTAGCAAAAGCAAAGCTTAAAACTTGTTCTTGTTGTTATTGTGAAAGTTTCGCATTTTAAGCATGCTGCTCTCAATTCAAAATACTGGAAAATTCCTATCCTCTAATACAATACTAAGGGGGAATGGGATTGCTCTGCTGGGAGCTGGCATAGATCTGATGGGCTGAATTGCCTCCTGTGCTGTAATAACTAAATCTATAAAAAATTGACAAGAGACTCTACTGAGCCAAAATAAAAACCTCAGTAGATGCATGACTCATGAGTATCATCCTCAGTACAATCTTAAAAGGTAATAATACATTTTAATTCTGTGGCCTCACAATCTTTGGTTTGAATTCCAACCTCCCTGACTGCTCTGTCAACACTGGCTTATGCTGCTTGTCAATATGCAAAGGATCTTGCTGCTGCATTGTGGTGACAGTCTTCCTAATGCTAACATTCCCAAAAATGTTGCAGTAGAATTTGCAATGAGAGGAGCTGATCACTGAATTTGGTCATATTTAGATTCAGAGATTAACTCCATTGTATTTCTCAGGTACACTCACACCCTCAGTCCTGCATATGCCCTCCCTCACTCTCTCACCCCAATCCCAACCCCACTCAGTCCCAGCCCCCTCTCCACTCCCACCCCTAATGCCAGTCCCTCTGACAGGAACGACAAATGCAGCACAGGTTATACATGCATTTTAATTATACATGTGAACATGAGAATTTAAATTTTATAGTTTCCTGTTACAACAGTGACTGCATTTGATAAATATTTAATTGTCTGTAAAGTGCTTTAGCTGCCTGAAGTCATAAAAGGTGGAATAAAAATGCAGGTGTTTATTGAAGTTCAGTTCTTACTTTTGTATTTTCTTTATGTTCTTCTTATGAGGAAACTGATGCCAGCTTGTCGTGTTGTCGTGATACCCTCCCACTTGTAGATGAGCTGCAGAAACAGCCCTGACTGTGGGGGAGGGGAATGGGTGTTAATTATACTGTAATATTCCCATTATAAATGTGGAAGTGGGAAGTTAAATTTGACAAGCAGAATGCACAGATATAAAGTGCTTAATAACAATGATTTGTGTGTCTCCATCTCACTCGAACCTGGCTGAATTTCCTGCCCCTGGGTTATTATTATTTTGGGAGTGGGCAGTGAGATGACGTGAGATTGTATTCCAGTATACTGAGGCTGCGGTATTTGCCTGAAGCTAACACTGACAACTATGGATCAGAATATCTCTCTCGGAATTGGGTTTCACATTTTTAGGTATGTGAATGTGTGTTGTGTACAGCACTGCTGCCCAATGAACCCCCCCATCAAATGTTATGAAACTGGCCAAAAATACATTGCACTAGACAGTGTTTCACTGGTTTACACTCAGTACCGGGTACTAAGTGGGACACATAGTCCCCAACAGGACCACGCAAAACTTTGTACCATTTCAGGTACTTGGCTGCACACATAACAGCAGCATCAGTCTTCAAAGGCATAGTCCGCATGGTATCCTGACAGCAGCAACACACACCATGGCTGCCATTGAGGAAAGAGAGGATGCAGGAGACACTGAAGAAGCCCCCAGACTTGGTGAAGGAGACTTGGCCTTCTCATCAGTGGGATAAATGCCAGGAGGGAGGTCCTGAGTGCTGTGTGGGTGGGTGGAGGGGTAGTCACCAGGAGTCTCACTGGGGTTATGGTAGAAATGGCAATAGGTGGTTCTGTAATCTCCCCCAGCTGTCAGAATCCTCACTCATTAGGGCAACACACTAATAAATGACTTGCCCTCACGAGAATAAAAAGTGGGGTGAGCTGCACACTGTGGAAGACAGTTGTGTCAGTGCAGGTGGTCCTGCAGAGGACAATGTGGGGATCATTATGTCTCACTTGGGCTCTCTCGACTCTTTGCTAGTGAACTATATTCATATTAAGGATTGGAGTATGGACAGTGTGAGTTTATTGAGGACTATGATACTTAGCAGGTCCTTAATGAAAAACACCTCTCTCACCAAATCCTTTGTTGTCCCTCAGTCAACGTCTCCCCCCAGATGGGAAATGAGGCTGGCAGTGGTACTTCCCCTGGCCCCTTCCTCTTCCCCCCCAACTGCTCTTCATCTGGCCCTGGCTGATGGCTTCTGATTGCTCGGTTGTACAGCATACAACAGATAATGATAGAATGTGCAGGTCAGTTTGGCATGTACTGCAGGGTGCCAGAGACTGATTCGGGCAACAACATCTCATCTTCAGAAGACCACTGGCATTTCCCACACTGACGTTTGTACCTGCCTGGCTACTGCAGCAATGCTGAACAGCGGTGCTGGGATTTTGAATGGTGTCAGGAGCTAGGAAAGTAAAGTGCAGTCCTGCTCCCCTGGGATCCTTCCCCCTGCACAGAGCTGGATGTGGAAAGTTTCATCCCCCGTTGACTATCAGGAGCAGCGTCTGGTGATCAAGAGCACTGAGGGAGTGGAAGCTTTTCCTTGAGGGAAAGGTCTGGATTATTAATAGAAACATAGAAACGTAGAAAGGCTACAGCACAATTCAGGCCCTTCGGCCCACAAAGCTGTGCCGAACATGTCCCTACCCTAGAAATTACTAGGCTTACCCATAGCCCTCTATTTTACTCAGCTCCATGTACCTATCCAACAGTCTCTTGAAAGACCTATCGTATCCACCTCCACCACCGTTGCTGGCAGCCCAATCCACGCACTCACCACTCTCTGAGTAAAAAACTTACCCCTGACATCTCCTCTATACCTACTCCCCAGAACCTTAAACCTATGTCCTCTTGTGGCCACCATTTCAGCCCTGGGGGAAAGCCTCTGACTATCTACCCGATCAATACCTCTCATCATCTTATATACCTCAGGTCCCCCCTCATCCTCCGTCGCTCCAAGGAGAAAAGACCAAGTTCACTCAACCTGCTTTCATAAGGCATGCTCCGCATTCCAGGCAGCATCCTTGTAAATCTCCTCTGCACCCTTTCTATGGCTTCCACATCTTTCCCCTAGTGAGGCGACCAGAACTGAGCACAGTACTGCAAGTGGGGTCTGACCAGGGTCCTATATGGCTGCAACAATACCTCTCAGCTCCTAATGGGAGCATGCATGCAATTAATGGCTGGCTGCTGTCAGGAGGAGTCACTCTGCTGACCTGATCCCAGAACCTGAGATACCAGCTGGCCACAGTAAAATCACAGTAGATAAAATCACCTCTTCACAAAAGCAGAGTCTGAGTGACCGCTGACACGGCAGTGAGCAGATAGTTAGAAGAAACAGCAGAGATCGACTGCAGCAACTTGGAAAGAACCTGTGTGAGGAAATTGAGAGTCAATGTGACCCTGACTGCAATGTAGAGAACTGTCCCGGTATGAGAGTGTGGCCGGACTTTTAGAACATAAGAAACAGGAGCAGGAATTGGCCATCTGGCCGCTCGTCTGCTCCATCATTCATCAAGATCACGGCTGATCTTCTATCTCTATCTCCTTATCCACTGATTCCCTCCATCACTCACCGTTTTCAATGATGAAACCTCTCCAGGGTAGACATTTCCAAAGGTTCATCACTCTCTGCATGAAGAGATTTCGCAGCAGAATGCCACACATCTCACCTCTGACAGCCTTGGAAAACTGGCACAGTGAAAACTTTATTCATCAGAGGCGCAGAGTCTGTGGGAGTGGCTCTTCACCGGTCTTCGCCCCTGTTCTGAAATCCCCAATCTACCCTCTGCAGCCAGTCAGAGTCAGAATCAGAATTAGATTTATTATCACTGACATATGTCATGAATGTGTTGTTTTGCAGCAGCAGTACAGTGCAAGACATAAACACATAAAATTGCTGTAAATTACAAAAATAACTAATAGGGTAAAAGAGGAATAATGAGGTAATGTTCATGGGTTCGTGGACTGCTCAGAAATCTGACGGTGGAGGGGAATAAGCTGTTCCTGAATTGTTGAGGGTGGGACTTCAGGCTCCTGTACCTCCTCCCCGATGGTAGTAATGTGAAGATGGCATGTCCTGGATGGATGCTGCCTTCTTGAGGCACCGCCTCTTGAAGATGTCCTCGATGGTGGGGAGGGTCATGCCCGTGATGGAGCTGAGTCTAAAACCTCTGCAGCCTCTTTGGATCCTGCACATTGGAGGCTCCATACCAGGCGGTGATGCAACCAGTCAGAATGCTCTCCATCGTACATCTGTAGAAATATGCAAGAATCTTTGGTGACCTACCAAATCTCCTCAAACTCCTAATGAAGTAGAGCCTCTGGCGTGACTTATTTGTGATTGCATCAATGTGTTGGACCCAGGATAAATCCTCTGAGATGTTGACGCCCAGGAACTTGAAGCTGCTCACCCTTTCCACATTGACCCCTTAATGAGGACTGGTGTGTGTTCTCCTGACTTCCCCTTCCTGAACCCACAATCAATTCCTTGGTCTTGCTGATGTTGAGTGCGAGGTTGTTGCTGTGACACCTCTCAACCAGCTGATCCATCTCATGCCTGTGTGCCTCCCCATCACCATCTGAGATTCCGCCAACAGTGGTGTTATTGGCGAATTTATAGATAGTGTCATTGCTAAATTGATAACTCTAGTAATGGCGTACTGCCCATGGTGTCAACATTCAATGAGCATCTCTCAATAAGGCAGCTACATACTGGAGAAATGGCTACCTGCTAGTTGTAGCCCACTGGCTGCTACCTGCTAGTTACAGCTTGCAATGAGTTTGAAGTCTGTTGATTCAAATCAGAAGAACATCTCTTTAAATAGTCATAGTGTGATGTTCTATAAAGATTGACAAAGGTCATAAGTTGCACCCAAAAGTTCTACGTTATGCTGCATGAGAAAATGTGGGTTGTGTGACTCGTGGCATCATGACGGAAGTGAAATGTGTGTTTTGTATGGATGCAATCACCTGGAGATGATCATTGGTATGATCCTAGGTAGGTAATGTTCTTGTGAAGCATGATTTGTAATAAGAAAGTGGGAATATGGATCCAGTTTCTGGACAATCAGCTACAATCTCAAGCATCAGAGATTCCGTACAACGTTGGTAGAAACACCACTGAGTTCAGTCACCCACACGCAAGACAACTACTAAGGTAAAGGTAACATTGCAAAAAATATAACTACCATGTTGTATTTAGTTTTAAAACCTATTTTAGACAAAAAATACATGCTGAATGATTTATTTATAGACAAATATACCGGAGTTATTACAAAGCAGTTTGACAACTAAAGCTCAAACTTGCACAGAAGTTGTTACATGGAAACAGTTCATTCAGCCCAGTCAGTCTGGAGTCATACAGCCATACAGCATAGAAACTGGCCATTTGATCCAACCCGTCCACACTGACCAGTGGGCACGGTTCTGTATTAATCCCTTCTCCCAGCACTTGGTCGATGGCTTCTGTGCCTAAACAATTCATGTGCTCATCCAGACGCTTGTTAAATACTCTCAGTGACCCGGTCCTGGTGTTTATCTCCCACAAAAGCAGCAACAACAACAGAGCAGGAAAACAGGATGCTTGACTTGATTTGATAGTTAGACGCGTTAGGACATATGTGATCAAAAACCTGGTTAAAATTGTAAGATTTTTGGATCATCTCAGAATCGGAATCAGAATTAGATTTATTATCACTGGCTTACATAACATGAAATATGTTGCTTTGCAGCAGCAGTGCAGTGCAAAGGCATAAACATTACTAAAAATAACAAAAATAAATAAATAGTGCAAGAAAAAGGAATAACAAGGTAGTGTTCCTGGGTTCATGGACCGTTCAGAAATCTGATGGTGGAGGGGAAGAAGTTGTTCCTGAATTGCTCTTCAGGCTCCTGTACCTCCTCCCCGATGATAGTAACGAGCAGGGGGCATGTCCCAGATGGTGAGGGTCCTTAGGTGACGGAGGCCTCCTCAGCAAGGTTTAGGGAGGGAATCCAGAGCTTGGGGCCCAGGCAGATGAGGTGGGACTACCAGTGGTGAAGTGATTAAGGTCAAGGCTGGAGATCTGAGGATGGAAGCTGAGGACCCTGGTGCCGGGAGGAGTTAGATCATGGAGAGATTTGAAAACAAGGGTGCGAGTTAAATTGAGACATTGCTGGAGCCAGTATAGGTCAGTGAGCACAAGTGATGGGTGAATGGGACTTGGTGCAAGTAAGGAGGCAGCAGCTGTGTCTAATCCCCAATGCCAGCTCTGTCTTCTGTCCTTCATTATCCTTTACTTCATCCACCTGCCTAACCCATTAAATGTTGGTCGTAGTTCTGCTTCAATCAGTCTCATGGTCCTTTGAGGAAAGACTTGTTTAAATCTGACGATGATTGGATGTTTCTGAAGCACCCCACCAGTCTCACAGTAAGTGCATTTTGACATTACTGTGAATCAGCACATTTTTCAACATGTAATCCTTGATGTAATGAATATTTCAAATGAGCAAACTCGCTTAGCTAATCTATGATAATGAAGCTGAGTAACAGAATGTTTAAACTAGCCATTATTCCTCATCAGACCTGTTATCAGAAGTATTGTAGTGTTTCACAGCTCCACGGAAATCCTCAGGGAGATTCATATCTGTTTCTTTTCTCTTTGTTGTGGATGCTCATTCACTGGAGAGTTTTGAGTGATTGTTTAGAAAACTGTGACCTTTCCTGTCAGATTAATGTTAAGATCCCTCCAGGATCAACACTTCCCCCATGTAACAGGTTAACCTGGCCTTGTGTACTACACCAGCAAGGTCACATTTAGAATACTTTAAATACTCGGGGACTGGAGAAGGCCCAGAGATCAAGAGGAACAGTTCTACGATTTTGGGATTCGATATGAGGAGAGCCACAAAGCTGAGGGGAGGCAGTGGGGAATACCCAAAGCTTTAAGTTCTGTGAGGGTGATCTTCTGCTTCTTTCTAATATAGTTCCTTGGGAAAGAGGATGATTTGCTTCCCCTCTGGTTCTGTGTGTTTTGATGTGGTCAATGTAGAAACCAAAGGTTCTTGCAGATGTGGGGCGAGAGGTGGTTGATGGGAAAGGTGGGTGAGTAGTTTGTGAGGTGGTTTACAGCGCTGTTTACATAGAACCTCGGTGTGCTCCTGATTCCAATACCATCCAGAATGCTTCTCCACTTTGAGTGGTTGAGGGCCAAAAGTTTCCAGCAATCAAGGGCATTTCTTCAAGGAGTCTTTGAGCATATGAATTGAGGCAGTTATCAAGTGTAGTTGTGGGAGGGGAAGCAGAGTTCGTGTCTTGTGCTCTGACACTTTCTTCTCTAATGATGCAGATGAATTGAAAACCTGAATATGAAAACATAATGCCTTTGTGGAGGATGCTTTGTGGTGTTGGGCCTTACTGACCGGGTGTGTTGACTGCCAGGCAGGTAAGTCTGCTTTCTACTGCCCTTCCCTCTGCACCCTCCACCATCAGCCTCCTCCCGAGTTCTCTCCTCCACTTTCAGTGATGTTACTGGACCAACAATCCTGAAATGTGGGTTCAAATCTCAGCACATGAATATCTGAAGTTTAATATTAAGAGAAACTATCAATGATAAAACTAGTGTCTGTTTAGCAAAGTTCTTCAGGGAAGGAACCTTGCATTCTGTGATTCCAGTCCCACACTCATGGAGACATCAGTCAGACTCCATTGTTTCCAACAGGACATTCAAGGAGGCTGACCAGCACATTGTCAGCACAAGCAGGGCAAGGACAGAAAGTGCCACCTTTTCAGTAAGAATGAGTCACCTCACAATGTTGCTGACAGGGCATTGTTTACCTAGAAGCCTCGATAAGGCCCAGAATACATAAGGCTTGGAATGAGGTTTGGAGGGCCTGTAGGTACAGGGACAGGCCATTGAGTCAGAGTAACAGAGGAGTTCCAGGGATGTTACGGGCCACGAGGAAAAATTGGAGGTGTGCGGCAATGGCTGATACTCATTCCAGGAAAATGGAAGTAATAAATAGGAAGTAAATGTGGAATTCTAATGCAAAATATGATAAAGGTATGCACAATAAGACTGACATTTTAATCTCAACAGTACAGAGAACAAGATGATGCCGTGT
Organism: Pristis pectinata; assembly: GCF_009764475.1. Classification (NCBI taxonomy): domain Eukaryota; kingdom Metazoa; phylum Chordata; class Chondrichthyes; order Rhinopristiformes; family Pristidae; genus Pristis; species Pristis pectinata. The sequence continues at coordinate 2,071,122 of NC_067432.1, forward strand.
TATGAGAAATAATTGGAAAAAGTGATCCACGGAGCCTGTGAATGGTTAGTGTTGTGCAGGTACAGTGCGGTGTGGCCGGAGGAAATTAAAACAGAAAATGCTGGAAATACTTAGCAGGTCAGGCAGCGTCTGTGGAGCAAGAAAAAAGTTAGCATTAACCCCATTAATTCCAGCATCTTTTGCTTTTATTTCAGATTGCCAACATCTGCAGCATTTTGCTTTTGGATTAAAAGGGAAACATGGATACAGGAATTGATAATAAAAAAACTTAACCAAAAAAAAATGGAAAGTGAGACAAACAAAATATCTGCTGGAGGACCTCAGCGAAGTGGATTGAGCAGCATCTGTGGGGGGAAGTGAACTGTTGATATTTTGAAGGCCTGCATCAGGAAATGAGGTTGGTAATAATCCCCCACACTGTTGCACATGGGGCGAAGGCCACGTGTAGACCAGGTGTAGGACAGGAGCAGGAGTTGGGGTCTGCAGGGACAACATTACGTACGCACCCACAGTTCCTGTCATGTAATAAGATTGTGGCTGATGTGACTGCACCTGTGACTACAGGAGAGGGTGGTAGAGGTGGGTTCACTGTGGAGAGAACTGGACAATGGGGTGAGCTGGATGCTCTCACAGAGAGCAGGCTGAGACTGAAGGGATTTCTCCTGTTCTGTTATGTTTCTATGACAACACTTCTAAAGTGCCTGGCTGGTGTAAACTGGAGACACAGGAGGCTGCAGATGCTGGAAATCTGGAGCAACACACAACACACTGGAGGAACTCAGCGGGTCAGGCAGCATCTGTGAAGGGAAATGACAGTCAACGTTTTGGGTCGAGACCCTTCATCGGGATTGGAAAGAGGGGAGATAGCTGGTATAGGGGGAAGGGGTGGGACAAGAGCTGGCAGGTGATAGGTGGATCCAGGTGGGGGGGGGACAGGGCGATAGGCAGGTGAGGGGGGGAAGAGTGGGAATGATGTGCGAAGCTGGGAGGTGATAGGTGGAAGTGACAAAGGGTTGAAGAAGCTGGAATCTGATAGGAGAGAACAGTGGATCATGGAATAAAGTGAAGGAGGTGGGAGGAGTGTGTGGGTGATGGGCAGATGGTGGGGGAGGGGGTGATGGGGGCTGGTGGGATAAGGGGGACAGAGGGGAGTGGTTATCGTCAGTTAGAGAATTCAATGCTCATGCCATCAGGTTGGAGACTGCCCAGGCAGAATATGAGGTGCTGTTCCTCTAATCTGCATCTAGCCTCAATGTGGCAGTGGAGGAGGCTGTGGACAGATGTGTTGGTCTGGGAATGAGAAGTGGAATTAAAATGGCTGGTCACTGGCTGGTGTGGCGGACAGAGCAAAGGTGCCTGCTAGCTCTTGCTCCACCCCTTCCCCCCACTTTTTTATACCGGCTACCTCCCCTCTATCTGATGAAGGGCCTCGACCTGAAATGTCGACTGTTCATTTCCCTCCACAGATACTGCCTGACCCGCTGAGTTCCTCCAGTGCTTTGTGTGTGGCTAGGTGTGAAGCCCCGGGAAAACCTGATATTGTAGAAGATGCTATTTAAATGTATGATTCCTTCTTTGATCACAATGATTACATTTCTATTTTAAATTCCCGCAAACGCATTTAGAATGGCAATATCCTATGTAAACACGTCACGCCGCGACCACACGCCCCCTGTTGGCCGTGGTGCTGTATTGCTGGTAGGTGGGTCTAATTACAGCATTTGAACGATAGATAGGGACACGGTGTTTATCATGGGCCATCGGGACATGGGGTAAAATGTTCGCTAATTCACACAGAGAGGTCGCAGTGACCCACTTTATTCGGTTACCATTTGAAGCAGGAAGTTTTGCGCTCTAACCCGCCCTTTCCCGGGTGAAGTTTACCCCATCTGCGCCCATTCATTTCCTGGTTGAACAGTAACGGCCGTTGCGCCCCGTCCTGTCCCTCCCCCCCTACATCCCACACCCCCCCACCCCCTACATCCCACAACCCCCCCGCCCCCCTCTACATCCCAACCCCCCCCGCCCCCCTCTACATCCCAAACCCCCCCGCCCCCCTCTACATCCCAAACCCCCCCCGCCCCCCTACATCCCAAACCCCCCCCGCCCCCCTACATCCCACACCCCCCCGCCCCCCTCTACATCCCACACCCCCCCGCCCCCCCTACATCCCACACCCCCCCCGCCCCCCCTACATCACACACCCCCCCCGCCTCCCCTACATCACACCCCCCCCCGCCCCCCCTACATCACACCCCCCCCTACATCCACACACCCCCCCCACATCCCACACACCCCCCCCACATCCCACACACCCCCCCCACCCCCCCTACATCCCACACACCCCCCCCACATCCCACACACCCCCCCCACCCCCCTACATCCCACACACCCCCCCCACCCCCCCCTACGTCCCACACACCCCCCCACCCCCCTACGTCCCACACACCCCCCCACCCCCCCTACATCCCACACACCCCCCACCCCCCTCCTACATCCCACACCCCGCCCCCGCCCCCCGAACACCCAGCCGAGGCGCTGACGCATTTCCGCAGCCCGCCCCGGGACGTGCTCAGAGGCGGGGGGATGTGGCGGGCGGCTGCGGGCAGCTGGATACAAAGAGTCGGGCGGCGGCGCCTCGTTACATTTGTAGCCGCGCAGTGAAACATTGTGGCTGCGGCGGGACAGGGCGGGCAGAGCCGGCGCTTCCGTGAGCCGCGGGCGGCGGAGGAGGGACGGGAGAGGTCGGCGGCGGCGGGAGCGGGAGGGGCGACGCTCTAACCCCACGTGTGTGTGCGCTGCCCGGACCGGGCCAGCACCCAGCGTCCGGGCCAGGATGCCCAAGAAGAAGCCGGGACCCATTCAACTGCACCCGAGTCCCGATGGATCCGCGATCAACGGCACCACTTCCGCAGAGTAAGAGAGTTCGCCCCCTGTTTATAAATAGTGCTGATGGCGGCCGGTTCCCCTCCCTCCCAATGAATGGGACGGGCGCTGACAGTTTCCCGGCCAGGAGCGGGCTTGGCCCGAGGAGCCCGCGGGCTCCGCTCTGCGCCCGGAGTGAGTGGCTCCGACGTATTTTGGACGCGGTGCCCGCCCGTGGACGGCGACCTCTAGCGCAGTGTGTCCGGGCCACTCCCCGCTGGGAAAGGCGAACCCTGTTACTGGAGAGCGGGGCTCTCACGCACACAGGGCCGTGAATCAGTGTGTGGGGAGAGGGGCCCCGAGGCCGGGCTCGGCCCGGTGCTGGGGACCGAACTTGGGGCTCGGCAGGGAAGGCGCGGCCCTCGGTGGTGCAGTAGAGCGGACAGTGCAGGGGGAGCAGGTTACAGAGGGAGGGCAGTGTGGTCAGTAAAGAAAGTTTGGGAGATCAGGGAACGGGGGAAAATTCTAACTGGAAATAAATTGCAGAACAATTAAACACATTGGTTCTGCCTTCACAAAGGAGAACACAAGTACACCTCAGATATGGTAGGGAATCAAGGGTCCAGAGAGAGGGGAACTGAAGGAATCAGTATAAGTAAGACAGTGTTGGGGAAGTTAATGGGGCTAAAGTATTCCAGGGTAATAAAACATCTGGAGACACACAGACTGCAGATGCTGGAATCTGGAGCAACACACAAGATTCTGGAGGAACTCAGCAGTTCAGGCAGCATCTGTGGAGGTAAATGGACAGTCTACGTTTCAGGTCGAGACCTTTCACCTGGATGTCCAGATAAAGGGTCTCGACCTGAAACATTGACCGTCCATTTCCCTCCACATATGCTGCCTGACCCACTGAGTTCCTCCAGCGTCGTGTGTGTTGCTAATAAGGGAAGTGGCCCAGGAAATGGTGGATACATCGGTGGCCATGTTCCAAAATTCCTCAGATTCTAGTGCAGCTTCTACATTGGAGGGTGGCAAATGTAACCCCATGGTTTACTTAAAGGAGGAAGGGGGAAAAACAGGGAATTACAGACCAGTCATCCCAATGTCAGCAGTGGGGGAAATGCTGGAATGTGTTAAGATGCAATAACAGGACACTTGGAAAGCATTAATGGGATTGGACAAAGTCAGCATGGGTTTATGAAGGGAAATCACACTATACAAATCAACTGGACTTCGAGGATGCAAGAGGTAAAATCAATGATGGAGAATGAGTGTGTTTGGAGTTTTAGAAGGTCTTTGAGGGTGAGTGAGGTGCTGCAGGGATCAGTGCTTGGGACCCACAGGTTCACTATCTAAGTCAACTGACATCTCCTCGATTGAAGACAGCATAAAGCTGGGAAGGAGTGTGAGCTGTACGAGGGATGCAAAGGGGCTCTTGTGTGATTTTTAGGCAAGTTGGACGAGTGGGCAATTGCAGCAGATTGCAGTTTAATGTGAATAAATGTGTGGTTAGCCACTTTCTTTCTAAAAGCAGGAAGACGCTATTATGTGAATGGTGATGGGCTGGGAAAGGGGGAGGTGCGTGAAGCCAGGGCGATCTTGTCGCTGATAGCAAGTGTTCAGGTTCAGATAGCAGGTAGGAAGGTGAATGGTCTGTGGGCTTTTGTTGTAGGAGCAAAGATGTCCTGCTGCCACCCCATCTGGAGTCTTGTGCGTGTGTTTGATCTCCTTATCTGAGGAAGGATGTCCTTTCTGGGAAGGGAGTGCACTGAAGGTTCACTGGACTGATCTCTGGGATGGCAGGACTGATGTATGAGGAGAGATCAGTTCAATTAGGCCCATGTCCACTGATGGGAAGAATGAGAGAGCATCTCATTAAAAAACTATAAAATTCGAACAGGACTCAATACAGGGAGGGTTTCCCATTACGTAGAGAGTCTAGAACTTGGGATCACATACTCAATGTATGGACTCTGCCATTTAGAACAAAGTTCAGGAGAAATTTCTACAGCCAGAGGGTGGTGAACCTGTGACATTTTCTACCACAAAAGACAGTGGAGGAGTCATGTATTTGAGCAGGAAGTGGATCTATTTCTTAATGACAAAGGCTCCAGGACATGGGGGGGGGGGGGGGGGGGTCGCGTGCGGCAGCCGGGGGGTGGGTGGCAGGAACAGGGTACTGAGGTGGTTGCTCAGTCATATCGGGTTGAATAGTGCATCAGGACTTAAGGGCTGAATGGCCTCTTCCCGCTCCTATTTTCTACATTTCTGTGTATAATTGGGCCAAGGTGCTCAGCTGGAACTATCTATATTCCAAAGTTGTATGTCCTAATTGGTTTTATGTTTCTGTTATTTAACTCAAGGTACAGAGGATTGGTTAATTTAATGGACTAGCATCCAGAGACCTGTCCTGTAATCTGAAGACACAAGTTAAAATTCCACTGCAGAGTTGGGCGTGTGCTGTGTGAGGGTGCTGGGGGTGTGGGGCAGGTTGTAGGGGTGAGAGGGGGGATGGTGGGTGCATGGATTCCTTTACTGTGCTTGTACCTGAAAGCAGGAGAACTTCCAGGGGATTGCTCAAGAATGTGGTGTGAACCTGAAACAGAGGAAATTCCTGATGATTGCAGGAATGTTGCTCAATTTTTTTCATCTCAGCAACAAACAGGTATTTGAACAGTATGTGCAGCACTGCAAATCATGTTCGATGCTGCCCAGGTAGCTTTGGGAGCCGTGTCCAGTAACACTAATGTGTTTGATTCATTAACTACCTAACAATCACAAAGGAAGTTTTTAGGAAAGATTCTTAAAATAGTCACAAATAATTTGGTTTGAAATATCCACGGTGCTGGGACGGAGGTGGGTCGTATTCAACAATCTCACCTCTCCTGGAGCTGCTGCTTGGTCGGAGTCTTCTCGCCTCCATGGTAGTAACCACGGTGAGTGGGATTGGTGAGGCTCCAGGTTATAGCTGGCCTTGCACACAGTGGGAGCTCAAGGTCACTGAAGGGGTTAGTTGAGTGTGTACCCTTTGGGAGGGGAAATCAATGCATGATTCACAGTCTGAAGTTGTATCGTGAGCACCAGGGACTGCGTTATAGGGAGAGGTTGGACAGGTTAGAACTTTATTCCTTGGAGCATAGGAGACTGAGGGTGATCTTGTAGAGCTGTATAAGATCATGAGGGGCATAGATAGGGTGAATACACAGTATTTATCCCAGAGTTGTATGTCAAGAGCTAGAGGGCATAGGTTCAAGGTGAGCGGGGGAAGATTTGAACAACTTTTTTTACACAAAGGATGGTGTCCATGTGGAATGAGCTACCAGGGGAAGTGGATGAGGCGGGTACAATAACTTTCAAAAGACAGTTGGACAGGTACATGGACTGGGAAGGTTTAGAAGGTTATGGGCCAAATGCTGGCAAATGGGATTAACTTGGACAGGCCATGTTGGTTGGCATGGACCAGTTGGGCCGAAGGGCCTGTTTCTGTGCTGTATGACTCTAACTCTGTGATTCTACCATGAAATATTTTAGTTTTTGATTAGTGGAGTTGGAGACTTGATTGAAACACAAGATCCTGAAGTTATAGAGAGATATGGTTTGGAAACGGCCCTCCCATCGTGTCCCCACCGACCATCAACTAACCATTGACACAAATCCTACGTTAGTCCCATGTTTTATTCTCCCCATGATCCATACGACGTTCCCCAGATTCTACCCCTCACCCACACACTGGGGATAATTCACAGTGGCCAATTAACCTCCCACATCCCAAAGACGTGCGGGAAACTGGAGCACCCAGGAGAAATCTACACGGTCACGGAGAACGTGCAAACTCCACACAGACAGCACCTGAGGTTAGGATTGAACCTGGGTCTCTGGCGCTGTGAGGCAGCAGCTTTACTAGCTGTACCACAGGGTGTGGATAGGCTGGGTGTGGAGAGGATATTTCCTCCTGTGTGAGAATCCGGTCAAAGGAGTCGGGGTCACCCGTTTAAGACGAGAATGAAGCATTTATTTTCTCCAGGAGTTGGGAGTTTGCAATTCTCTTCCACAAAATATGGGTGAAGCACTTTCTCTGAATATTTTAAAAGTAGATTTTTTTTGATAAGCAAGGAGGTGAAAACTTACCTTGGGTTGATGGGAACGTGGAGCTGAGGTCACAGTCAGATCGACTGTGGTCTATTGAATGGCAGAGCAGGTTTGCAAATCTGTCTGTGCTGGTGACCCTGCATTCAGCTGCAACGACTAAACAGTGCTATATTTGCAACAAAAATATTTACTTTTGAGAGCTCTCTGAAGTAGGGATCAGATTTACTTAATCCAAGAAATATTTGGTGAATGCTTGCCACATAATATTTCATGTCATGACAACATTGAAGGTGCAGGTATGTGTGTGTGTGTAATAAAAATGTTAAATATGAAAATACTGGGAACGGAGTAATGTATCAAATGGATAATAATTTCTCTAATGTGGAAAGAATCATTCTGGAAAAGGTAATCACTGACAGGTATTCAAGTGAATGTTGCCCAGGGAATTGTCTTGTGTTTTGTAGCAACATTGATCCTCTCCAGTGGAAATTTTCATTCCAGTCTACTGGAATTCTGAAAACACTGTCTGCAGTGGCTCTCAGGAAGTATTCAGGAGGGTAATTTTCAAACTTTACCTTGGGAAGTAATTGTCAATGTGGGTTTGAGGAAAATTCAGGTACCTGAGCTCTCAAATCCTGGCTGGGCTTCCTAATGCACGGCTGAGGGCGTGCTGCACGGCTGAGGGCGTGCTGCACGGCTGAGGGCGTGCTGCACGGCTGAGGGCGTGCTGCATCTCTGGTGCTGCTGTCCTTTTGCTGAAACAAATGTGATACTGAGGCTCTGGGGACAAAATAGATCCCACTGTTCTACCTGAAGGGGGTTTTCCCCAAGTCCTGCTCGGTATTTATCCCTCAACCAGCATCACAAAAACGGTGGATTATTCAGTTATGTTTCGTTGCTGCCGGTCGAAGCTTTCCATGTGCCAGTTGGTGCATGGTTCCTGCTCTCAGCAACATCCACACCGCAGTGGGAGAGCACCAAGGCTGTGGGAAGGACTATGGGCCCCCAGGGCCAATATCCATTTGCCCCCATTCCCCAACAAGGAACGGCCCATAGTTTCTGGGCTGCAGCAAGGGACTGGTTCAGCCAGCTCAGCCCATGCCTGAATGTGGTCCTGGAACTGCTGCAGGCAGACAAGGACAGGTCCATTTACTGAAGAATTGTCGATAGAATTGAAATCATGCAGCTGCCGGTGAACATCCCCACTTCTCGCCCACGATGGAAGGATGGACATTGAAGGTGGTTGGGCTGAGGAACTCCTGCAGTGATGGCCCGAGGCCGCAGTGATTGAGCTCTTGTGAAGCATGACACCAGTGGCTGGAATCTTTTACCTTTGCTGCTGGGTGCCAGCACTCACTGAAGCCACTCAGTCCAATGTTGCCTTGATATCAGGGGCAGTCACTCTCGCATCTAGAAGTTAGCACTTTGGCCTATGTTTATACCAAGGCTGTGCATTATTGAGCAGATTATTGGGGAGTTACTGCTGCTGGATAGCAGTGTTGATGATGCCTTGCAGGACTGCTTGTTGGGAGTAGACTGACTGATCTACCGGAGGCTGATTGTGGTGTTACTGATAGCAGCACTTTTGGAGATTGTCTCTTGTATCTGATCATCTGGTGTATGTTAAAGTTTACATACCTCCTGAAGCTGCCTTTGTATTGTATAAACTGAATATTGATGTAAACAGTTCTCGGCAGTGAGGCACTTGGGTACCGCAGGACGATGGTGTGTCTGGAGGTGTTAATCTGGCCACATTGTACTGATCAAATGTGGAAGGCATTGTCTGTTGGAATCATTGTCTAAACATGTTACTCCTGATGTTCTGCTCAGTTTAAGAGCGTCCAGGGGTTTTCCTCCTTTTGCTTTGGGGATTGGATGGATCTTACTGGGGTGTTTTGAAGATGAAAGGACTGGGTAGGGTGGAGAGAAGGAGAGCTTTCTTCCGTTGGCAGGTGCAGAGTCTAGAAAAGGTGCAGAAATTTAACATTCAAACCAGGGTGACGTTGGGAAGTTCTCCTTCACACACCAGGCAGTGGGATGTTAAACATGTTCCTGTGGGTACGAGGGCAGAGAGTTCTCCTGGTGGTTCATCACCACCCCTCCCTCCACCAACACAACCCCACCCACCAGCTATTTGGAGGTTGGGGCAGAGGGTGAAGCATTTGTGCCCAGATCACAGCAGAGAGTTCAATCTCTGCATCTTGTCTGCTGAAGTTTGGAATGTTTGAATTATACAAATCATTTATGCTTTGTTGGAATTGGTGATGTCTCATGTCAGGGAGTGACTGTTTATTTTGAGTATCTTCCCCCTTTCTATCCTGGGAGAGTGAACTGGTTCCAGCTGTGCATTCTGGGAGGTTACCACAAATATGGAGGCAATATGCCCCCTTTCCTCACCTCATTTCATCAATGTGAGAAATGTTGTTTTATATTTACCCCCTTGGTTAGATTATTGGAGGGCAGCTTGTACCTTTTAAATGTTTTTAAAATTTCCATTCTTGTCCTTGTGTCCTTCCTCGGCCCAGGCCTGTAATTCTGACCTTTCCCTACCCGTCCAACTTTGGCTTCTTCATCACCCCGGTTGTAAAGGCTCCAGCGTCGATGGTCGTACCTTCAGCTGCTGGGGCCCTGAGCTCAGGAATTCCCTCTGAATTCCTTCAGCCTCTTCCTCCACAATTGTTCCTTAAAACCTCTCCCTGTTTCCTCCTTCTTGTCAGGTTATTCCTGTGACATGGCTCAGCATTTTGCTGCATAAATGCTGTTGTTGGTGGAGTCCTGGGGACCAGTTCCCACCGCGGGTTGGAGCAGCCCAGAGGTACCAGGCACTCCCAGTCTCCCTGCTCAGTCTAACATTTTCTCCATTTTATCCATAGTTTCCCTTAAGGGTTTGATTCTCTTGGCTTCAATGGCTTAAAGTCAAAGTCATAAATCCATGTATACACAGGTGCAATGAAAAACTTGTAGCAGCATCACAGGCACAGAGCATCAGATAAGCAGCATTCACAAGAAAAACATAAATTAAACATAAATTATACACAATTTTTACAAGAAAGGTGGGGTAATTTTCAGGGTTAAAACCACTTGAAGAGTGATCCTCAGACTGGTTTCCATTCACCAGCCGCTGAGTGAATTCTGTTTTTGTTCTTGAGACTGGATTGGAACTGGTTTGGATGCTGCTCACTGCCTGGGGCCTTGATTGGTCGGGCTCAGAAATTCATCTGTTTGGGAATTCTCGAGCTAATGCGCAGCTGGCTGTTCCGTGTTGCAACACGTTCGACGTTGGAGCTTCATCCGGTGTTTGGTGCAGCCTGAGGTGGCACATTTTAAAGTTACCGAGTGCATTAGCACAGAGGCAGACCCTTTGGCCCACCTGCTCTCTGCCAGCCCTTCTCCACGTGAGCCTCTTCTCACTCCCTCTACCCCCATGAATCCTCTTCCTCATCCTCTGTGATTATCCAGCTTCCCTTGACAAGTTAGATTAAGGAGAATTCTAGAAGTATATCAGGAACAAGAGGGTAGCCAGGGAAAGGGTGGGTCTCCTGCGGACCAAAGGGGTAATCAATGTGTGGATCCAGGGGATGTGGGTGAGGTCCTAAATGAACGTTCTCATCTGTATTCACCAACGAGAAGAACGTGAAAGAGTGCATTCAGGGAGGTTTACGTTAATAGTCTAGAGCAGCATTAGGAAAGTGGTTGGGGGTGGGTGGGGAGGGAGGGAGGTGTTAGATGTCAAAGGATACATAAAGGTTGATATCCCCAGGACTGGATGAGTTCTATCCCAGGACAGTATAGAGAGCAAGGGAGGAGATTGCTGGGGCCCGGACACAGACTTTGCATCTTTGTTAACCACAGGTGGGGTGCCAGCAGACTGGAGGAGAGCTAACGTTGCTCCCTTCAGCCAGATATCTACAGGCTGAGCCTTGTGTCAGTGGTAGGGAAATTATTTGAGCAAATCCTAAGGGATAGAATTTATGTACATTTGGGAAGGCAGGGCTGAGCAGGGATAGTTAGCAAGGCGCTGTGCGAGGGGAAATCCTGCCTCACTAATTTGAGTTTTTTGAGGCGGCAACTAAGATGAACTGAAGGCAGGATGGAACTTGGTTTATTATTGTACTCAGACCATTGTATCTTCTGCCCAATTGGAGGGGGGAGAAGAGAGAACGTCCAGGATGGGTGGGGTCTTTGATTATGCTGGCTGCTTTACCAAGGTGGTGAGAGGTATAGACAGAGTCCAAGGAGGGGAGGTGCTGGGCTGTGTCCATAACTCTCTGCAGTTTCCATACCATATGGCAGGCAGAGCAGTTACCGTACCAAGCCGTGATGCATCCAGATAGGATGCTTTCTATGGTGCATCGGTAAAAGTTGGTGAGGGTCAAAGGGGACATGCAGAATTCCTTTAGCCTCCTGAGGAAGTAGAGGCGCTGGTGAGCTTTCTTGACCGTGGCGTCTACATGGTTGGATCAGGACAGGCTATTGGTGATGTTCCCTCCCAGGAACTTGAAGCTCTCAACCCTCTTGACCTCAGCACCGTTGATGTAAACAGGAGCATGTGCACTGCCCCCCCTTCCTGAAGTCAATGACCAGCTCTTTTGTTTTGCTGACATTGAGGGAAAGGTTGTTGTCATGACACCTTGTCACTAGGCTCTCTATCTCATCGTTATTTGAGATAAGGCCCCCTACGGTGGTGTCATCTGCAAACTTGTAGATGGAGTTAGAGCAAAATCTGGCCACGCATTCGTTAGTGTACAGGGAGTAGGGGGCTGAGGATGCAGCCTTGTGGGGTACCAGTGTTGAGGGTAATTGTGCCGGAGGTGTTGCTGCCTATCCTCACTGTTGATCAGGAAGTCAAGGATCCAGTTGCAAAGGCATGTGTTGAGTCCCAGGTCTAGGAGTTTGGTGATGTTTGCTTGGAATTATAGTATTGAAGGCAGAGCTGTAGTCAATGAACAATAGGCTAATGTAGGTATCTTTACTGTCCAGATGATCCAGAGGTGAGTGTAGGGCCAGGGAGATGGCATCCGCCATGGACTTGTTTCAGTGATAGGCAAATTACAGTGGGTTGAGGCTGTCTGGGAGGCTGGAGTTGATGCATGCCATGACCAGCCTCTTGAAGCACTTCATGATGGTGGATGTCAGAGCCACCGGGCGGTAGTCATTAAGGCACGTTACCTTGTTTTTCTTAGGTACCCGGATGATAGTGGTCTTCTTAAAACAGGTGGGAACCTCAGATTGAAGTAGGGAGAGGTTAAATATGTCTGCAAATTACCCCCACCAGTTGATCTGCAAAGGATCCAAGGACATGGCCAGGGACTCCATCTGGGCCAGGTACTTTCCACAGGTTCACTCTCCGGTAGACTGATCTGATGTCTGCAATGGTGACTGTTGTTGTTGTCTATATAGACTTCAGTAAGGCATTTGACGAGGTCCTGCATAGTAGGCTGGTCCAGAAGGTCAAAGCACATGGGATCCAAGGTGAGCTGGCTAATTGGATCTAAAATTGGCTCGGTGATAAGAGGTGGTGGGTTGTGGTAGACCGTTACTTTTCGGTTTGAAGACTGTTACCTGCAGTGTACTAGAGGGATCGGTGCTGGGACCATCGCTGTGTGTGATGTATACTGAGGACTTGGATGTGGATGTAGGAGTCGTGACCAGTAGGCTGCGGCTGATGTAAGTTGGAGGTGTAGGATGTTGTCTGAGGCTACAGCAGGATATGGATGGGGTGGAAAGTTGGGCAGAGTGTCGGGAGATGGAATTTAATCCCGACAAGTGCGAGGTGATGCATTTAGGGAAATCAAATCTGGGTAGAGCGCACACAGTAAATGCTGTTGATGAACAGAGAGACCTTGGGGTTCAAGTCCATCGTTTCCTGAAAGTGAACAGGGTGGTGAAGAAGGCATGTGGCATGCTTGCCTTCATGGTCAGAATAGAATATAAAAGTTGGGACATCATGTTGGTTATAGCACACTTGGAGTATTGTGTGTGGATCTGGAGAGAGTGGAGAGGAGATTCACCAGGAGGTTGCCTGGATTGGAGGGCTTTAGTTATGGGGGGAGATTGGGCAGGCTGGGCTTGTTTTCCCTGGAGTGAAGGAGGCTGAGGGGTGACCTGACAAAGGTGTATAAAATTTATAAGATGAATGGTAATTGGTATTGGTTTATTATTGTCACTTGTACCAAGGTACAGTGAAAAACTTGTCTTGCATATACTGTTCGTACAGATCAATTCATTACGCAGTGCATTGAGGTAGTACAAGTAAATAGAATCTTTTTTCCCCATGGTAAAGAGATCAAAAACTAGAGGGCATAGGTTTAAGATGAGAGAAAGGAGTCTTTGGCGATCTTTTTTCTTTACAGAGTGGTTGATACCTGGAATGCGCAGCCAGAGGATCGGGGGGAATCGGATACAATCACTACTTTAAGATACATTGAGACAGATAGGCAAGGCATGGAAGGACCCAGTCCTAATGTGGGGAAATGAGATTAGTGTAGATGGGTAGAGAGGTCAGCATGGATGTGGTGGGCCGAAGTGCCTGTTTTGTGTTGTACAATTCTGACTGACTCTTCCCTGTAAAGGCATCTGTAATTCATCCCGTGGGAGGGAGTTCCACATTCTCACTGCAGTCTGGGAATGAAGTTTATCTGGATTATTAATCACTCCCTCATGGCTCTTGGTTCTGTCTTTGGGTGGGAAATCTTTGTTCCTGCTTATTAAGGGGTTGGGAATGTGGAGCTGAGGTTACAACAGATCAGCCATGATCTTATTAAATGGCAAGGCAGGCTTGAGGGGCCGAGTGGCCTCCTGATTGGTGTGTTCATATGTAAATAATTTGTAAACTTGCTCGTCTTGTGTCTGAGTCTGAATCCCACTCCTGACAGCGCTCCTTTTTGGGTGGCACGGTAGCGTAGCGGTTAGCGGAACGCTTTACAGCGCCAGCGATCGGGGTTCGATTCCAGCCGCTCTCTGTAAGGAGTTTGTACGTTCTCCCCGTGTCTGCGTGGGTTTCCTCCGGGTGCTCCGGCTTCCTCCCACATTCCACGTACGGGTAGATTAATTTGGGTTTAAAATGGGCGGCGCTGACTCGTTGGGCCGGAAGGGCCTGTTATCACGCTGTAAATTTTTAAATTTAAAATTTAAAAAAAAGTCAGTCAGATTTATTATTACTGACACATGACATGAAATTTGTTGTTTTGTGGCAGCAGTACAGTGCAAGACATAAAAATCTATAAATTACTAAAGTAAATAAATGGTGCAAAAAACAGAATAACGACGTAGTGGTCATGGACCGTTCAGAAATCTGATGGTGGAGGGGAAGAAGCTGTTCCTGAATCATTGAGTGTGGGTCTTCAGTTTTGGGTGTGGTTCATTTTGTACCATTTTTCCAATGAAAAAGAGCCACAAGCTGTTAGCTCCTGGTTCTGGGATTACTTCCACCCCTCCCCACCACCTCTGCAATATTTTCACAGTCGAGTGGCCATGGTACATGGTTCTGCACACAGAGGTTGGACTTGTTGTGATACCCCCTCTATCCGGGTTAGGGAGGATGCATCAGTCTCCAGCACTCATTCCCCAAAGTGGTGTGCAGGTGATGGGGCTGGATTATAAGGGCTGCAGAAGACTGAGGGGGTGATTTAATAAAGGTGTTTAAAATGATGGGGAGGGTTGAAACTATTTCTCCTGTTGGGGAATCCAGAATGATCTTGGAATCAGAGCTGGGTCATTTTGGAGTGATTTCACACAAAAGGGGGCAGTTAAAGTTTAAACCCCTCCCCAGAGGCCTTGGAGATTGAGGTCGATTTCAGCTTCCAAAGCAGAGATCGATACAATCAAGGGATCTGCAGAAGCAAATGGGTCTGGGTCAGCTGTGATCTAACAGACCCCCAAATGTGCAGTTCCTACTTCGAAGGGGACCTTCCTTCACAACCCCCTCCCGTTCTCCACTCATTAAATTCATTCATTGAGCCTCCTCCCAATCCCAGCTTGCAAACCAAGGATCTAATTGAATGTCAGAACATAGGGGAGGGGTTGAATGGCTTCCTATTGATTCCCTGCTGACCAGCAGTGGCTTTGCCGTTGCAGATAACTGCACCCCAACTCGTCTTCTACTGTGGGAAAATTATCAAAAAATATTGAGGGGAAAGTAATAATTCTGCTGTTTTTAAAACAGAGAGAGGCCTGAATCATTTGCATAGAAACAGTACATGTTAAAAATCAATTCTTTAGTCTCCATGGTAACTGCAATTCTACCTGACGATGTCATGACAACAATCTCTTCAACTCATGCATCCTTTCATCATTACATCGTATCCTCGTTTCATTATTGCATGAAGTATAAAAGTATCAGTGGAATGGACGGTTTGTTGGCCCAAGGCCTCCCTGATTTGACAACAATTTAATGTGGCTGGGCTCTCTCTGGAAGACTCAAGTCTGCATCAAGTATCTAAACCAAGAACAGTAATTTGGAAAGCACCTTTGACTTGGCAAGTCGTCTCAATGCTCCTCACAGGAGCATTGATTAAATAACAAACATTTGAGACAACTGATCCAATGGTTGGTTAACAATGTTCAGTGGCGAATGAACTTGTAGAAGATGATGCACTTGATTCAGGTCTGTGTCTCAGTTGTTCCTGTCTGCTGGAGCAGGCAATCGTTCCCACCACTCTCGTGGCAATGTTTCGGTGACACTTATCTGTCTGCTTGGTGGGCTGCTCCCAATTCATCAGCTCAACGCTGGGCCCCAATCCATGTCATTGGGAACAGAATTCCCAAAGGATAGACAGCTGCACTGTAGTCAGAAGCACAAATCATCACCAACACTGAGGATACATGGATGTATTGAGAAAAGGGCACATTTCAAATTGAAAGTGATAAATCAATTAAATCCACTTTAATGCCAGACCTAATGGATCAGATGCAGCCTGCTGGCAGACCTTGATGAAGTGCATAATATTATCTCGTTCTGCTTTCAGCAGGAATATTTATGAATCGTTCTTGTTTGTACCATCTCATTAGTTATGTTAATAGACAGAAACAGCCATTGAAAGCCCACTGATGATAGAAGTTTTCATCAATAGGAGATGACACACTTACCCAGAGATGAGCAAGAACAAAGCTTTTATGTTCTGTTTGAGGGAGATTTCTTGAACAAATTGGTAATTTATTCATTTTATTTCACCTGCCTGTGTGGTGGTTGAGTGGGACCCATTCAGATCCGACCACTCTTGGATCCTCCAATTATTCATTCTGTTTGGGTAGTGGTTCAGTGAAAGGAATTCTGCCTCTGAGACGAGCTCACTGCCCCAGTACTGAGGGAGCACGGTACTATTGGAGATGTCTTTCAGATAGGAGGTTGTACTGAAAACTGCCTGTTCTATCACGCTGATGCAGAAAAGACCAGGGCAATAGTTCACAGCATCACAAGGTCAATGTTTATCTTTCACCCGTATGAAACCCCAAATTATCTGGTCATTTAGTTCATTGCTGCTGTGGGAGCTTGTGCAGTGTGTAAATCGATTACTGTGTTCGCCATGTTACAACAGTGACTACATTCTGCAGGAGCATCACTGCTTGTAAAGCACTTTGGTTTGTCTTAAGTTTGTGGGAAGGTGCTGTGGAAATGGCAAATGGTTAGTGGCAGCTGCTTGATTTAAATATGGCTGTTGAGGACTGTGTGTGTTACTCTGTCTTTGGTATCCAGCAGGTAAATTACTTCTTTATAACTAATCAGCTAATACATCGGTGATCTTTGTTTGCAACTGTTTGATGCTGTGCTTCATTCTAGAAAGAATATCTATTGACCTGCTCATGTTTCTAAAGGTGAGTCAGACTGTTCTGTGGCTTTGGCTGCACTGAAGTGTTGTGGGTGAGGAGTGTCAGTCTGCATTATTCAGAAAGCTTCCTAAGCCATCCTTCCTGCGCACACGGACCTCGTTCCCTCTGGGCAATCCACATCCAGTCTAAAGAATGTAAAGAATCTGTGTGTGCGCACACGTACCAAGCCCTGGAAATGTACAGACCGTGACTGTGATTTATCAGAATTGGAAATATATCAACATCACTGATAACTGCAAAAAGTTACAACATATATACTGGAAAATAATTAGCCACAATAGTGACTGCACAGATTGACGCTGCACAGATCAGCACATCAAAAGCCGGTACATCTATTATTTATCAGCAATTAGCAGCATTTAGCACAGCTAGTGTCATGCAGGGCTGAAAGCTGGATGTGGAGAGGAGGGTTGAGAGAAGCCACATCTTCCAGGCTTTGGAGGGGATGTAGTGACGGGCATCACACTGTTTGGCAGGGTAGTCTCATGTGGAGAAACAGAGGGATCTTGGGGTCCATGTCCATAGATCCCTCAAGGTTGCCATGCAGGTCGATAGAGTTGTTAAGAAGGCGTACGGTTTGTTGGCCTTCGTTAGTTGGGGTATTAAGTTCAAGAGCCGTGAGGTAATGTTGCAGCTCTATAAAACCCTGGTTAGACCACACTTAGAATAATGTGTTCAGTTCTGGTCGCCTCACTATAGGAAGGATGTGGAAGCTTTAGAGAGGGTGCAGAGATTTACCAGGATGCTGCCTGGATTGGAGAGCATGTCTTATGAGGATAGGTTGAGTGAGCTAGGGCTTTTCTCTTTGGAGAGGAGGATGAGAGGTGACCTGATAGAGGTGTACAAGATGATAAGGGGCATAGATCGAGTGGACAGTCAGACTTTTTCCCAGGGCGACAATGGCTAACATGAGGGGGCTTAATTTGAAGGTGAATGGAGGAAGGTACAGGGGGGATATCGAAGGCAAATTGTTTTACACAGAGAGTGGTGGGTGCCTGGAACGCACTGCCAGGGATGCTGGTGAAGGCAGATACATTAGGGACATTTAAGAGACTCTTAGATAGGCACATGGATGATGGAAAAATGGAGGGCTATGTGGGTTAGATTGATCTTAGAGTAGGTTAAAAGGTCGGCACAACATCGTGGGCTGAAGGGCCTGTACTGCACTGTAGTGTTCTATGTAGCTGGGGAGCCCACAGGAGGTCCAGTCGCCCGAGAGATGGCTGCAGAAGAAAGTCGTTGAAAATGACCCCCGGGGGGGGGGGGGGGGGGGGGGGGGGGGTGGAGTCCAGGTGCCACCTTGAGTTGTGTAGTTTTCCCTTGTTAAATCCTATATATTGATCGCAACCACATGGGCGTCTGTTCATTTCACTCCCAGGGACCTGGTAAATTGGTGAAAAGTGGAAAAACATCTTGCATACCGTTCATCCAGATCAGTTCATCACACAGAGCATTGAGGTAGTACGGGGAAAGTAATAACAGAGTGCAGAGTAAAGTGTTACAGTTAGGGGAAGTGCAGAGCAGGCAGTCGATAAGGTGCAAGGTCATAACGAGGTAGATTGTGAGGTCAAGAGTCTATTTTATCGTACTGGGGAACCATTCAATAGTCTTGTAACAGTGGGGTAGAAGCTGTCCTTGAGCCTGGTGTATGTGCTTTCAGGCTTTTGTATCTTCTGCCCGATGGAAGGGGGGTGGAGAGAATGTCCGCGGTGGGTAGGGTCTTTGATTACGTTGGCTGCTTTACAGAGGCAGCAGAGGGGAGGCTGGTTTCTGTGATATGCTGAGCCCATTCACTAAGAGGTTGCATCTTTGACTGTTGCTGGATGTCCCAGACTGCTAGCTGTTGTACAGGACACTCCCACAAACAGCACAGTAATAATGAGTGGGTGGTCTATTTGAAGGATAAAAGTGGGCCGGGATACAGGGAGACCTCTCCTATAAAACAGCCGTGGGATCCTTTATGTCCATCAGTGAGTGTGGCTGAGGCTGTGGTTTAACCTTCTGTCTGAAAGCTGTGACAGAGCAGCACTCCCTCTGTACGCTACAGACCACATTTGGAGGGTTGTGAGCAGTTTTGGGCTCCATATCCAAGGAAGGGTGTTCTGGTGTTGGAGAGGTTCCAGAGGTTTATGAAAATGATCCTGGGGATGAAAGGGTTAACACGAGGAGCATTTGATGGCTCTGGGCCTGTACTTCCCCCTTCCATTGGGGGGGGGGGGGGAGGAAAGAATTTCATTGAAAGGCCTGGATTGAGTGGATGTGGAGAGGATGTTTCCATCAGTAGGAGAGTCTAGGACCAGAGGGCACAGCCTCAGAATAGAAGGACGTCCCTTTAGAACAGAGATGAGGAGGAATTTCTTTAGCCGGAGGGTGGTGAATCTGTGGAATTCATTCCTACAGACCGCTCTGGAGGCCAAGTCATTGGGTATATTTGAAGCAGAGGTTGATAGGTTCTCGATCAGTAAGGGCATCAAAGGTTACTGGGAGAAGGCAGGAGAATGGGGTTGAGAGGGAAAAATAAATCAGCCATGATCGAATGGTAGAGCAGACTCGATGGGCCAAATGGCCTAATTCTGCTCCTATGTCTCATGGTACTAGAGTCGGCCTGCATGGTTCCGTGCTCGGTTCTGTGGATGGCACTTGAACCCCTCAAACTCTGGAGGTGTGCAGTGCCTCTGAGCGACAGGAGGCTGATGTAGGAAGCCTCTTGGCCCCTGTGATTGGCCGTCATTGAAACTAATCACTGTTCACCACACCAACTGCACTCGAGGAAACAGCCATGGCTTTTCCAGAGTTGTGTGTGTGTGTGCATACCAGTCCTCTGTCCACTCTGTTACTGTGGTAATTTGATGGTTGGGAAAAAACCCGACAACATTTAGTGCAACAAATATTTCTGAGGTGTGCTAACTATTGTGCAAGTATTCTCGGCTTGCTACACACCACAGATATCTGGGGCTGGTTGCCACACAGTGACTGGAGGAATGTGTCAGCAGTGTCAGTGACCCCAGGTCCGAGTTTGCCGTATGTCAGGTGAATTTTGAGGAACCTGGAAGTTTGGGGTTTAGTTTAGGATTCAACAGGCAGCCCCAAAGTCTGGTGGCTCAGCGCACTACACAGTGGAGTCACCTGACCCCAGTGTCAGAAAAGCTGCTCTGAGGAATCTGCTGTGGACAGCACTCCCATGTTATCGTGGGTTCAAAACCTGTCCCAGGGACTAGTGTACATGGGGTAGGATGGCAGTCCTGATGCGGCCCTGGGGAAGGGGCCTTTTCTGGCATGAAGCATTAACTGCTTGCTCTGTCGTGGATGTGAAGTCCCAGGGCACTACCTGAAGAGAAGCTGGTGAGTTCACCTCTGCATCTTGGATGATGTGAATTTCAGTTGGTGAAAGCTTGCTGAGTCCCCAGTGTCTGCCTTCTCCCTACTGTCACTACACGACTGAAACACCTGGTTAGCTATGAGGCACTTCAGGAAGTCCTGAGGACGTGAAAGGTGCTACAGAAATGCAGACCTTCCTGGGAGGCCTCGGCAGTTTCTGCACCACTTTTGCTGTAGAGATCAGGTGAGACTGGAAACTGTACACCGTCTCGTATCCACACTAGGCAGAGCCTGCTGGGGACCCCGTCCCAGGTGGAGGAGATTTGTTTGGCACTGGTCCAAGTCCAGGACCAGCTGCATTTGAATGGATGTCCTGGAGGTGAGGGGCTGTGTCTTCCCATGAGCTGTGTTTGCAATGGCTGACACAGGACTCTGAAGTGTTTATAACAAAGGTACGAAGATGAGTTTATCACACAATAGTTGATTTCAGGACTTGCGTCCCCAGGGAAGGTGCCCTCAGGAGAGAGGTTTAGAAACTTGGCAATGGAGTATCTGCCGAAGCTGAGTGACCGGTGTGAGTGAGAAGTCCGAGTCAGGGAGTGTGGAGAAATGTATGAGTCACTTCCCCCGGGACACGAGCTCTGAGTGTGGCTGCTGCTTTCACTGAGAGACGGGGTCGGATCCCAGGAGCCTCACTTCATCCCAGTGCCCCTGGTTAATGATGCAGTGAGGTAATAAATGGATTTGGTTTTCAGACTCTTTAGCAATGGACATCCTGGCTGTGAGTGGATGGTATTACAGACACTGCCACCTGTTGTTCCCATTGGGTGTAACAGGTGGTATCACTGAAACCCCGTCCCCGTGTCCTGAACCCCTTGGTGTGGGGCACGTTTGCTGCACTGGTGCTCATGCCTTGTCAGATATCACACGGGTGTCGAATACTCGAACCTGACTCGCTGGAGTATTTCTAGAGGAGGCAGAGACATTTTGAGAGATCAGGGGACTGGAAGAGCTGAGGATTGGACCAGATCAGCCATGATCATATGGATGGTGGGGCAGGGTTGGGGGGCTGAATGGCCTACTGCACTTACCTGTTTGAGAATTTGCCTCCGGACCGCTCTAGTTGGAAGCAACCTCAAACCTCTGTCCCTTGGTGCTGTCACTGACAGCTCTGTGGTCTTGCTGCCCACGCACCCTCTCACTGGTCTGAAATTGAGATGTATGGAATCATTCTGTCCCCAGACAGTGTGGGAAAGTTCCTGTCTCGGCACCCGAACCACCGCTCCCCCCACTTCCCCAACCCTCGCTTTCAAAACCCAGACCTTGTGTTGCTGAGCACAGTGTTGTGTGAGGTTCTTCTCTGCCCACGGCTGCACTGGGTGTTCGGTGGAAGGCACTGGGAGTACCCCGGTGTTCGGTGGAAGGCACTGGGAGTACCCCGGTGTTCGGTGAAAGGTGCGGCATGGATGCATTTGTTGTTCCTCTCCTCACTGCACAGCAGGAGGTAACTGACCTGTTGTAGCTGTGCTGGGCTTTGTTTGTTTTGCATTAACTCCAATTAATCCCATCCACCTCTCCCAACAATTCTCCGGAGCCCTGAAAGTTCATCCTTTTGCAATATTTATCCAGTATTATGATTGAATCATCACCCGTCAAAGCAGCCCTGATCACAGCTCTTGGCCATTCTCCTAAGTTCTTCTGTGGCAGCTTCCTTCTTGAGAATCCAATTAGGGACAGAGTGCTCGGGTACAGGATGGTCCCAGTTAGTGATGCAGGAGGGCGGGAGGGGGATTATTTCCAGTGAAAGCTGCTTTATCTGTGCTCGCTGAGCAGGACAGACTCCCTCTGACACGGATCGATAGCTGCTGAAGTGGTGGCTCTGTCACTTTATTGATGTCTGTCCATCTGGTCGAATCTCTCTTTTTTAAACATGTCTTTGTCTTTTTTTCCACTCTCTGTCTCTCACCATTTTATCGCAGCGAATGTTCTTAAACATTTTGTGACCCAGATTTTAAAAATTCGAGGTAAGTTCTGATTTTGGGGAGAACAGGTGGACTCGGTGGCTGCCATCTGCTGAAGGTGTGACCCTTCCCCCTTCCTCTTGATGTCCCAGCCCTGGTTCCCCAATGGCCCGGAAAGCTTGTGCTGATGTGACGCCGCTGCATACATTCTCACTCACGTTCTGTTCTCCCTGCACTTTAGGACAAATTTGGAAGCTCTGCAGAAGAAGTTGGAGGAACTCGAGCTGGACGAACAGCAGCGGAAACGGCTGGAGGCGTTTCTGACCCAGAAGCAGAAAGTCGGAGAGCTGAAGGATGACGACTTTGAGAAGATCTCGGAGCTGGGCGCGGGCAATGGAGGTGTCGTCTTCAAAGTCTCCCACAGACCGTCTGGCCTAATCATGGCCCGAAAGGTGAAACCTGCTTCCTTCCTTTTCAAGCACACTCCTTCCCCTGTCCTGAAGTCCCGTCAGAGGTTTGGTTCCCCCTTTGCTCACACTGAGGCTTCTTAGTGAGGGTAAGACGCCAGTAACTACATGCCCAGTGTGTCTGTACACCTGGGGACAGGCAGCAGGAGCGGAGACTCTCGCTGCTGATGGTTAACCATCAATGTGTAACTCGTGTTGGTGAGTTTCCCTGCCATGTTCCTGCTCCCATGCCAACTGGTAAACTACTGCAGAGTAACCGCTCATCTTTGTACACACCTGGGCATGCACCCCAGATACACACACCCGTGCCTCTGCTCTCTTGTACATTCACCATGTGAGGACTCTCCCAATGTAGTGTCCCAACCCAAATTTTCTCTCATTACACCAAGTTCCTCCACTCTCAGTGCAAGCTGGGTGAATTGTTTCTCATCATGGATTCATACAGCGGGGAAACAGGCCATTCAGCCTGCCGTATCCATGCTAACCGGTCGGCACCCATCCACATTAATCCCATCTTCCAGCTCTTGGCCTGTGGCCTTCTGTGCCTAGGCGATTAAAATGCACATCTAGACACTTCACAAGTGCTGTCAGTAGCTCTGCTCCCACCAGCCTCTCTGGCAGTTCGTTCCATAGTGAATTCTACAATTTCCGATGACCAGCTTGTGACAGAACTGGCCAGTTCTGATGAAAGGTTATTAGCTTTTAATGTAAGCTCTGTTTCCTTGTTTCTTTGCTGTCTGACCTACTGAGTGTTCCCAGGATTTTGTTTCTGACTCCCACAGGGAGAGTCTGGGGTGGATAAAACAAGCCTGTGATACAGGAGAGGGGAATGGATGGATGGATAGGGTGACAGAGACCAGGACTGAGGCTCCACCACAGACTGCTGCGATGTAATTTCTCCAGTTTTGAAAGGAAGAGGTAAAAATGAAGTGAACATTTTTTTCCCCTTTGCAGCTGATCCACCTGGAGATAAAGCCGGCCATTCGGAACCAGATCATCCGAGAGCTGCAGGTCCTGCACGAGTGCAACTCTCCCTATATCGTGGGATTCTATGGAGCTTTCTACAGTGACGGGGAGATCAGCATCTGCATGGAGCACATGGTACAGAAGCTAAAGCATGTTATGTATGGGCCACATCAGTGGGCGCAGGGAGCGCCTGCCAGGAGCTGTCAAAGTCCCAGCTCCCTCAGTGACAAGTTCCTGTTCTGTAGCTACCTTCCTACTCGGGTCCCACTCAGACCTCCTCCTTGTCCCTCCACTGTTTCTCTTTTAGGGATACAACAGGTTTTTCAGGCAAGTGGGGAGGCTGTTCAGCCCATCACGGGCTGTGCCAGTGATCCACGAGGTTACACCCACCTTTTCTCAACTCTTTCTTGTCTTGAATTATTTTTCCAGTTCCCTTTTGGAAGTTCCTGTTGAATCTGCTTCCTTCACCCTGTCAGTCAGCTCACTCCCAGTATATCCAGCCACGTGAGAAACCTCTGCTACAAATGATCAGTGGCAGCTCCTTCCGTCTCTCTGAAACCTCTGCCTGGATATTCCGTTCTCAACCTCTTTCCTTCTGGCAGCTGTACTTCTGAAATGTTGCTTACTCCAGGGCTGACAGAAGAGTTTAAGGTGACACATTAAGCCTTTAATTAAGATGCACTGGTGTGGGTTTACACAAAGTGCTGCATTGTCTGTCCCTTGTGGTGTGTGTCCCATGGCCATCTGATACCCCACCTCTGCAGGAGGCAGCTGGACCCCTGCCTGGGTCAGAAGCTCTGGTACAGAACAAGGTTCCCACGTGGGCTTCACTGAAGTGTCGCCAAGGGGATGTAACAGCTGTAGGCTGTGGGTCACAGGAGGACAAGTCTGGGAGCCTTTTAAAATATCCCCACCTTCAATGACGTTGTGCCATATGTGTGATCAAACTTTTCCCCATACCCCTCAGCACCATTGGTCATCAAAAATCTATCAATTTATGATTTAAAAATTAGTGGGTTACCAGAATTAATTGCAGAAGAGTTCCATATTTCTCCTGTGCTCTGTGGCTAGATTTTTCGAACTTCACTTTCCCAAACAACTCACTATCTGGTTCCCCCTGATGTCTTCAGCCAACCTCAGTTGCAGGGAATCCTGGCCTAGTTTGCATAAGCTCTCTAACCTTGGAGTTCAGACATTACTCTGGTAAATTCCTGTAAGGCCACTGTGTCCTTCCTAATGTGCACTGCCAGAACTGCCCTCTGCTCCAGTGGGCTCTGACCAGCAGTCTCTAACTGTAGATAGAATAATGACATCTATTCCAGTCCTCTGGATATAAAGCCACTCATTCCAGTTTTCACTTCATTCCTAAAATGGAAATGTGAAGCTTTTATCTGAACAACCTGTGAGTTGGAATCAGTAACAGAAAGTGACCACTCAGTCTGGGGAAGGGTTAGAGGAACATTCTCGATCACCCCACTGATTGTTTTGTTGTGTCACAGGAGAATGCCAGTAAGGTAACCAAGATGTAAAACTGTTTAGTTCCCTCGGACTAGTTATCACATTTACTTTTCTGCTAGGATGGTGGATCATTGGATCAAGTGCTCAAAAAAGCAGGAAGAATTACAGAGCAAGTCCTGGGCAAAGTGAGCATAGCTGTAAGTATAACACATCAGTACAGGAGTGTATGGTTCCAGTAACAATGGTGGTGGTAATTCTGGATGGGTAATAATCCAGGGGGTAGCGTCCCATGGTCAAATTTCACCACCTATGCTGCCCCACACTCTTTGATATGGGAATTATTAGTGGCAGACATGATACCCACAATGCATTGCTGTGCAGAAAGTGCTCTATCTGTTATTTTACTGGACCAGGCATTGCGTTGAGGGAGTGTGACGTCCTTGCTGCGTGTTGTGTAAACAGTGATCTGTGGCAATGCTCGGATACACAGCTGATGTGGTGTAAAGGCAGGAATGCTGCATAACCCAGTCAATCTGCTGAATAATTGATGTGTTTTATTGAGCTCTGTCTTCTAAAGTCGGGAATACTTGTCTGTTGCAAACAGACACATCTAAAGGCCGGTTCATATATTGGGTCCAGTTGATCAAGGAAGTTTTTGTTTTAAACAACCGGCTTAAAATAAAATGGCCGTGTTTTTGCGTTGTGACCTCAGGGACTCATCCCATTTGGATCTGATTGAAGAACCTTCCGTGTTTTCTGCAGCTTCACTGTTCAGTTACAAAAGGCACCTGTCTGGGTGCTGCTTGCACTCCCAGCTCTGCCTGGGTTGCCGTTTTGGGAGATTCCAGAGGGCTCGGATGTGTGTTCTCGGGTCTCTGGGAAATCCAGTTGTAACATGGAAGAGCATCAGAAATAGAAGCAGTAGTAGATCATTTGGCCTCTCGAAGCTGTTCTGCCATTCAGTACAATCAAGGCTGATCTTCCCTATGTCCCCGGATTTCCTTCACATTCAAAATCTACTTGAACCTACTCGGTGTCGGAGCCTCCAAAGATTCACAGCCCCTGGGTGAAGAAATTTCATCTCATCTCATCTCAGTCCTGAATGGCCAGCCCCTTATTTTGACACCATGACCCCTGGTTCTAGACACCTCAACCAGGAGAAGCATCATCCCTGCACCCACCCTGTCAAGCCCCAGGAGAGTTCTGTGCAGTTAAGGTTCATTGGGTCCGGGAATGGGGAAGACTGGATTGTATTTACATGTAGACGATGCCTCTGTTGTAGGCACACAGTGACTGTGGGAGGGAGCAGCCTCGGTCACTTACCTGGGGGTAGCACACGTTGTGGAGCAGGGACACCATGCGCAGGCCAAGACTTGGGTGAGCATTGAACGAGGATTGGAGATGTTGGATAGTCTGGAAGGGAGGAGAGGGATAATCTGTGGCAGCATAGGACACTCCGAGTGGGAATGTGGGAACCTTCCACCTCAGCTGTGGCACTGCTGTATCCGATGGCTGAGTAATCCGGACTGTAAGTATTCTGAATACCCGGATGTGTGGCTGAATCCTTGTCACCAAAATCCGAGACCTAGGACTCAACACCTCCCTCTGTAACTGGATCCTTGACTTTCTAACAAACAGACCGCAATCAGTGAGGATAGGCAGCAATACCTCTGGCATGATTATTCTCAACACTGGTGCCCCACAAGGCTGTGTCCTCAGCCCTCTACTCTACTCCCTATACACTCATGACCGTGTGGCCAGATCCTGCTGTAACTCCATCTACAAGTTTGCAGATGATACCACCATTGTAGGCCGTATCTCAAACAGCGATGAGTTGGAGTACAGGAAGGAGATAGAGAGCTTAGTGGAATGGTGTCATGACAACAACCTTTCCCTCAATGTCAACAAAACAAAAGAGCTGGTCATTGACTTCAGGAAAGGGGACGGTGTACATGCACCTGTCTACATCAATGGTGCTGAGGTTTAGAAGGTTGAGAGCTTCAAGTTCCTGGGAGTGAACATCACCAACAGCCTGTCCTGGTCAAATCACGTGGATGCCATGGCCAAGAAAGCTCACCAGCGCCTCTATTTCCTCAGGAGGCTAAAGAAATTTGGTTTGTCCCCTTTGACTCTCTCCAACTTTTGCTGATGCACCATAGAAAGCATCCTATCTGGATGTATCACGGCTTGGTACGACAATTGCTCTGCCCAGGACCGCAAGAAGCTGCAGAGAGTTGTGGACACAGCCCAGCGCGTCACGGACACCAGCCTCCCCTCCTTGGACTCTGTCTTTACCTCCTGTTGTTTTGGTGTAGCAGCCGGCATAATCAAAGACCCCACCCACCTGGGACATTCTTCTCGCCTCTTCCATCAGGTAGAAGATACAGGAGCCTGAGGTCATGCACCACCAGACTTAAGGGCAGCTTCTACCCCACTGTGATAAGACTATTGAATGGTTCCCTTATACGATGAGATAAACTCTGACCTCACAATCTACCTTGTGACCTTGCACCTTATTGCACTGCACTTTCTCTGTAGCTGTGACACTTTACTCTACTGTTTTGTTGTTACCTGTACTACATCAATGCACTCTATACTAACGATGTAACTGCACTGTGTAATGAATTGACCTGTATGATCGGTTTGTAAGACAAGTTTTTCACTGTACCTCGGTACAAGTGACAATAATAAACCAATACCAATGAATCCTGCGTCTGGTGACTGTTATGGGGAAGTGCTGAGACTGACTTGGTTGAACTTGGCTCAGACACCAGTGGCTGCCGATGTAGTTCGTGGCACCTGGAAACATTGTATCTCGTTATTTCTCCTTGCAATGTAGAAGGAGGCCATTTGGCCCATTGAATCTGTGCTGGCTCACAGTGCTATCCCATTCCCCACTAACTTTCCCTGTAACTTGTTCTTCCCACATTCCTATCAAATCCTCCAGATTCCACCACTCAGCCACACACTGGGGACAATTTACAGCAGCCAGTTAATCTTCCAAGATAAGATACTTATTTATTTATTAGTCACATGTACATTGAAACACAGTGAAGTGCATCTTTTTGTGTTACTGTGCTGGGGGGCAGCCCAGGTGTCCTTGGGATGTTGGAGGGAACTGGAGCACCCAGGGGAAGCCCATGCAGTCGTAGGGAGAATGTACAAATTCCACACAGATGGGACGGAGGTTGGGATTGAACCTGGGTCGCCGGTGTGGTGTGCACAAGCTCCACGATCTGTGCCAATGTTGCACCACTTGTATAAACACTGGGGTCGAGGCTAGGACGTCCCCTGAGGCGACTGTTGTCCTACTTTGGCCTGAAGGCAGGCACACGTCCACTGATTGCAGAGGTGTTCCGAGACCCTGGCAGCAGGAACAGGGCATGATTTTGGCATCGGGTCACACTCACTGCGTGGTGGTACGGCCAGGCTGGGAGCTGGACACCCTGACAACGAGCGTGGACAGCATGTAAATGGATGATGGAGCCTAGATCAAAAGGACTTGATCTGAAGTGATGGAACTTTTTTTAACCAAACTTTTATAATCCTCACAGGTTAATAAGGGACTGGCCTACCTACGGGAGAAACACAAGATCATGCACAGAGGTATGTGACAGTTTATTGAATGTTGTTCCCAGTGAGGAGCTTTTCCATGTGAACTGCCTGAGCCACAGAGCTGTGGAGTAAGGCACTGCTAGTGTTGGCCTGACCCTTTCCTGGTGGGATGGTGTGGGCCGCTCGATTCTGTACAGCCCTTGGCAGTTCACTGCCCAGCGTGGGCTGGTGTTCCTGGACGATGTTCTACTGCCTGCCATTACATTGTTGGTTGCACGCAGTAACACTATCATGACATGTTTTATGGGGCCTTTGACACAGTAAAACCTGCCCAAGGCATTTTAGTAGCAGCAAAACTAACTACAGCCTGACTGTGGAGTTAATAGGGCAAATGACCAAAACCTTGGTGGATCTTAAGGGGCTGGAGAGATTTAAGGAGGGAGTTCCTGATTGGCACAGTTGCCAAGGATGGAAGTCCTCAAGTTGTTCCTTCAGAACCATCTCTGCTTCCTTGGTATCTGTGGCTCAGACACATTTTTTTGTGAAATGTCTCAGGAAACACTAAATGGATGCAAATTGCTGTTGCAACCACACTGAGCAATGTCATTGGGAACAAATACTAATTTAAGTTTAACCAATGAAAACCCAACTTGCACAAGATTGGCTGTTGCTTTAACCTTGTAGTCATAGCCACATTAATCCAGGTTAATCTTGCCTTTTAGCTTTACCTTGACCTCTCCTCTTTTATCTGTGACCCAAGAGAACTGTTAGCTCCCTGTTGTCTGAATTATTATTAATTTCTTTGAGGTCTGGCATTGAGGGCAAACCAGCTTTTATTGCCCATCCCTAGTCACCCATAAGGAGGTGCTAGTGAGGTGTTGCAGATCTGCTGGGTGACCCAGTTCAGTTTTCTGCCACAGCACACCAGTGCCTCCCTGCACTCAGTCCTCCTGTAACAAGAGAAGTTCAGCGCTATGCTGAATGTGGGCCATGCCAGGACTGAAGTGTGCTTGTTACTTAAATTATACAGCAGGGAACTGGGATCCACTCAGTGTTCACACTGAGCAGTTTTACCTTCAGATCATTGTGTAATCAAGGGCCTGTTCTGAGCTCTCACTTCAGCCGATGGTAATTCACAGGCAAAAGTTTTAAAATAGAATGCTCCAGAGTTTTTCCCTCCTCTTCCAAAGGCATGGACTCTGTTCCACACAACTGCTCACTGAAGCCTTTGGATTTCTGCAAATTGTGATAGAAAGTGGACAATATTTTGTTGGCTGTGTGGGAATCACAGTCTGTGCACAATGTTCCCACAAACGGGAATCCGTTCTCCCCCAAATGAAGTAGAAGGGGACAATGCTGCTCTGACCACTTCCAGCACCTTTAACAAGATTTCTTTAGCCTGACACCTTCTCACGTCCCTGTAGTTCTGTGAATATTTCCTTTCTACATTTACTTAATGCTCTCTCAATCACTTTGCTCCATTCCCCAAATCTGCCTGTGTGCCATTATATCAATATCTTTCCCTGACTTAACATTGCAGTTCATTACCTGTTTCTGGAGTTGGGCTGCAGTCACGGTCTCTGTGCTGTTACTCTGACTCCTTTTCCAAAGTGACTTAATTAAAATGAAAGCTAATAATGCATCATAGCATGTACTTCGAAACGTTCTAAATCGTGTTCCTTTCCAGATGTTAAGCCTTCGAACATCCTGGTGAATTCCCGTGGTGAAATCAAGCTTTGTGACTTTGGGGTCAGTGGGCAGCTGATTGACTCGATGGCCAACTCGTTTGTTGGGACCAGGTCCTACATGTCTGTAAGTTCGTGCCAGACTTGCTCTGCTCTTGTGATTTGGGAAGCTGAAAACGCTTCCTCTGGATGTTTCTCAGCCGGGAGTTTAGGGACGTACTGGGCCAGTGATGGAGGTTGTTAGCTGCCCTGAAAGGGAAAGACTGTCTACTCCAGGGGACTGAAGTCCGAGGCAGCAGTCACTCCCGGCCAAGTGGCTGCTTTGTCCTGGATGGCATCGAGCTTGTTACCATGCAGAAGGAGACCTTTCAGCCTATTGGGTAAATGCTGCCTCCCAGCAGAGCAATCCCATCAGAATCATTCCCCTACAACTCCCATCCCCCCCCCCCCCCCCCCCCGATTCATTCGGCACGTGTTCATTAAGAGGTAATTTACAGTGGCCAGTTAACCTACCAGCACATCTTTGGGATGTGGTGGAAAGGGGAGCACCTGATGGAAACCCATTCGGTTGCAGAGAGAATGCGCAAACTTGGCGAAAGCTCGCAGGTCCCTGGCACCGTGAAACAGCAGCACTATCTGCCGCTCTTGAGCATTGATGGATTTGCACTCCTGATGTGTCTTGTGGATGGTAGAAAGGCTTTGGGGTGTCACTTGCCACAGGATCCCCAGCCTCTGCCGAGCCCTTTGTAGTCCTGGTGTTTATGTGGCCTGTCTTGTCCATGGTGACCCCCAGGATGTTGGTGTTGATGGCAAGAGACTTGGTAATGGTGGTGTGATTGCACGTCGCGGGTGGTTAGGTTTCCTTCTGGCGGAGATGATCATTGCCTGGCGGTTGTGTCATGACGACGTTACCCAGGCTCTGAAGGGGGTGTGGAGCACTTCATTACTGGGGGGTTGTTGATGGAACTGGACACCAGGCTGTCATTAACCCGACAGTAATGACTGTGAACTTGACAGTTGCACCTTCTTCCTTCTAAAGGCCATGGAATATACGATGGGGTGAAGGTGTGGGCCCCGTTCAGTGCTGACCCCCTGCCCCGTCCCTCCCCGTGCCCTGCAGTTCTTCTCCTCGTCAAGTGTTTATTGCTATTGATTGATCTTGTATCAGCACCTCAGAGGAAGCATTGAACTTGCACAGGTCTCCGCAGTGTTCTGGCTGCAGTGCCCCCTGAAGCTGCTCTCATTGCCGCTCTCTGTGGCCTTTAGACACATGGGAAGGAAAAGTCGGGTTTCGATGCCTCCCCTCCACCTAGTGTAATGGGTAATGTTTTTATGGGGACGGAATAGGTTTATGATGGTACTGGAATGATGGGCTGAATGGTTGCCTCATTCCATCTGCTCTGGGATGGGTATCTGGGTGAGTGGATGCAACACGGGGAAGCTAACATCACGACAACCTTCTGCTTGTTTCCCAGCCGGAAAGACTCCAGGGGACACACTACTCTGTTCAGTCTGATATCTGGAGTATGGGCCTCTCCCTGGTGGAGATGGCGATCGGCAGGTATCCAATTCCTCCACCTGATGCTAAAGAGCTTGAACAAATTTTTGGCTGTCACATGGGTGAAGACTCCTCCTCCGACCAGAGCAGTCGACCACCTGGGCGCCCTGGGAGCTGTGAGTTTGGAATGTGAACTTGTATCCCATCATCTACAGAGGTCCTGTAATGGCTGGGGTTGGGGAACTGGTGGGTGGGAGGTGGGAGTGCCGTGTGCCTGTATCACTGGTGTCAGGGAATTCTAGACATTGTGTGCCTGTATCACTGGGATTGGGGGAACTCAGGAATGGAGTGTGCCTGTATCATTGGGCTGGTTAGGTCTGGGGGTGCAGTGTACCTGTATTGTCGGGCTGGTTGAGTGTGGGGGTGCAGCGTGCCTGTATCATTGGGATATCTGGGAATGGTGTGTGCCTGTATCACTGGGATTGGGGGAATCCAGGAATGGAGTGTGCCTGTATCATTGGGCTGGTTAGGTCTGGGGGTGTGGTGTACCCGTATTGTCGGGCTGGTTGAGTGTGGGGGTGCAGCGTGCCTGTATCATTGGGATATCTGGGAATGGTGTGTGCCTGTATCACTGGGATTGGGGGAATCCAGGAATGGAGTGTGCCTGTATCATTGGGCTGGTTAGGTCTGGGGGTGTGGTGTACCCGTATTGTCGGGCTGGTTGAGTGTGGGGGTGCAGCGTGCCTGTATCATTGGGATATCTGGGAATGGTGTGTGCCTGTATCACTGGGATTGGGGGAATCCAGGAATGGAGTGTGCCTGTATCGTCGGGCTGGTTGAGTGTGGGGGTGCGGTGTGCCTGTATTGTCGGGCTGGTTGAGTGTGGGGGTGCAGCGTGCCTGTATCATTGGGATATCTGGGAATGGTGTGTGCCTGTATCACTGGGATTGGGGGAATCCAGGAATGGAGTGTGCCTGTATCGTCGGGCTGGTTGAGTGTGGGGGTGCGGTGTGCCTGTATTGTCGGGCTGGTTGAGTGTGGGGGTGCGGTGTGCCTGTATCGTCGGGCTGGTTGAGTGTGGGGGTGCGGTGTGCCTGTATCGTCGGGCTGGTTGAGTGTGGGGGTGCGGTGTGCCTGTATCGTCGGGCTGGTTGAGTGTGGGGGTGCGGTGTGCCTGTATCGTCGGGCTGGTTGAGTGTGGGGGTGCGGTGTGCCTGTATCGTCGGGCTGGTTGAGTGTGGGGGTGCGGTGTGCCTGTATCGTCGGGCTGGTTGAGTGTGGGGGTGCGGTGTGCCTGTATCATTGGGATATTTTAGCTGGTTGTTGGGAAATAGTTTGGGACCCAGGTGTCCACACCCCACTCAGCGCCCTGAAATTGATGCTTTCTTCTTGCAGCTTTTGGTGTGGACAGTCGACCTCCAATGGCGATATTTGAACTGTTGGATTACATAGTCAATGAGGTCAGTGTCACTCCTGGTGCCCGGGTCAGTGACGGCTCCCCGACCTGACTCTGTTTCACACGGACGCCTGTTGCAGGAGGTGGACAAATCTGGCAGGTGTTTGTGTCTCAGGAGTAGCCCCCAGTGAAAGGTCCTTCCCTGACACACTCCTGCTGCCTGACCTGCTGAGGACTTCCAACGTTTCCTGTTTATACAGGCGACCCCATGTTGTGGGGGGGGGGGGGGGGGGGGTTACGTTCCCAGAAAACAGTCCGAATTGAATTTTCCGCAATGTGAGGCTGTGTCACCTGCACGTGTCAAAAACAGCGAGTTGAATAGAAGAGTTTCTGTTCATTTATTTGCTTTTTTCCCCCACAAATTCATTGAGAGCGAATTTTATTCTGCATCTCAAATTGCTGGGTAGTGATTTGTGACTTCTGCAAGGGTGAGTTTTGGTTACCCGAGTGGCCTGCATTTCACGTTACCCCGGAGGAGGCATACCTGGAGGGGATGGTCTTGCCTTCTGTCTCCTCCAGTTGTGCCTCCCTCATTACCTACAGTAGAATCGCCATAAAAGGGGTCTTTGCTAAATAATTAAACAGCTCAGGGTTAACAAGGGTTTAAAGGGGAGGTGTTAAGCAAGCTGGCTGCTGTGTGCACAGCGCTGTGATATGTTTGCCTTTATCGGTGACCAGTATTTAGGACAGAATAAAGCACCTCATCCATCAGTAACACAAGCTCCTGAGAACGGAAGGGAAGGTACGGACGAGCGGTGGGGGAAGGGAAATGAGTGAACACGTGGTTCACTCTGGAAGTGGAGAGATGGGTTTCGGGTTCCTTTAGGATCAGGTCTGACGGAAGGTCCAAACCTTCACGATCTCTCTCTTCATCAAAAAGTCATCACTTCAGATGCTGGGAAGTTCGTGGGTTGAGGGGCGTTAATGGAGAGAGGCAGAGTTAATGTGTAACCTGTGGCTGTTGTTTCTGTGTGAGCTCTGACCACACGTGCTATCTGGGACAGTAGGAATCATTGGGTTAATAGGACCACACTCCATCTGGTTCGTGTTCCTGCCATGCACAAACACAGTGAAGTTGTTGGCTTGTTACCACAATTGATCAAAGAAAGATCACTTACTTCACCGTGACGCTGGCCTGAGATTTATCCTGCTTCCTGTGTCCACAGGAGAGGACCAACCCCCTCCCTTGAAGGGTGCAGGGACATCAATTTTACAATCAATGTACACCTTTAATGTTGGTGCTGTTCGGGATTTGAGCAAGAGCAGGTGAATGGGGTTGAAATGTTGATCAGATGTGATGTGAATGAACCTGTTCCTCGGGCTCCTGGCACGGTGTGGTCAGAAAACACATGTAACCCGATGGATATGTGGAGTTACACAGGCAGATCTGTTCAGGTGAGTTGGAGGGAGGCAGCGAGTCAGGTCGGACCCTCACCTCCAGAAAAAGGTGAGGTTCTAACCCATCCTGGATGTAAAAATGTTTCCTACTGCAGAGAGTTTGTTTCAGGTGTGCTACACCCTATACATTGTGCATTCTCCAGAGGCTGCAGCTTCTAGCTGTTTTTAATTGTCTTGTCATTGTTTCCCTTGGGATTTAAAATTTTTTCACTTGTTTGTTCATTTTCTCTGCAGCCGCCTCCTAAGTTACCATCTGGAGTTTTCACTGATGAATTCCAGGATTTTGTGAATATTTGGTGAGTTGGTTATGACTAAAAACTCAGGTTCTGGGGTGCAGTGCACAGGAGAAGCCCACAGCCGATATGAGGGGGTGGGGTGGTACCAGACATTCGTTTCCCAATCCTGGCTTTGGTGCGGAGGAGATTCACTAATTGGAGGACATTAGTTCTGGGGAGCGATTGGATTGGCCAGCCTTGTTCCTCCTGGAGAAGGAGGAGGCTGAGGAGTAACTTCAGTAGAAGTTACTCTAATGTGAGAGGCATAGATAGGATTGATGGCCAGAATCTTTCTCCTGTACTTGGGATATCACAAGGGCATAGTTTTAAAGTGAGAGGAAGGAGTTTTAAAGGGGATTTGAGGGGAAAGTTTTTACACAGTGGTTGATATCTGGAACTTGCTGCCAGAGGAGGTGGTGGCATTGAATACAGTTACGACATACAAGAGACATTTAGAAGGCACTTGAATAGACAAGGCATAGAAGGATGAGGACCCAATGTGGGCAAATGAGATTGTGTAGATGGCCAAAACAGTTGGCATGGGTGTGATGGGCTGATGGGCCTGTTTCTGTGCTGTACTACTCCAGTGTAAAATTCTACAGCACAGAGTTAGGGGAAGAATCAGCTGTCTGAAGGGGTGTGATTGGTGGTGTTGGGGATCAGGAGTATCACCAACAATCACTTCCACGGAAGGGTTTGGGAGATGCTATTGGAGTAATGGCTGTGCACACTGCAGCTGCTGTGGGTTGGTGGCAAAAGGAGTGAAAGTCAGGGGTGGTGGCTGGGGTCCCAGTGAAGTGGACTGCTTTGTCCTGGATGGCATCCACCTCCAGAGGTGTAGGTGCTGCACTTATCCAGCTGAGTGGAGAATATTCAATCACACTCCTGCTATACCTTGTGGAAAGGACTTGGGGGTTCAGGTGAGTCTCTTGCTACAGGATCCCCAGCCTCTGACCTGCTCTTGCATCCATGGTATTTGTGCGGCTGGTCCAGTTATATCTCTGGCCAGTAATGACCAAAAGGATTTTGTTTTTAAGTTCTACTTTTGATGTGTGTGTGTGTGTGTGCGCAAACTAAATGTAACACGTCTGGGTTAACACACAGCACAGAACTGGGAGTGTGAGCTGTGTGAAGGATGCAAAGAGGCTCCACAGTGTTTTAGACAAATTGGGCGAGTGGGCAAATGTGCAGTTTAATGTGGATAAATGTGAAGTTCTAAAAACAGGTTATTATCTGATTGGGCTGGGAAAGGGGGAGGTGCCACAGCTTTGGGTGATTTGTGCACCAGTCAGTGAAATGCAAATGGAATTTGTCTTCATTGCAGGAACGTGGATGTCTTGCTGCAGCTGTTCAGGGCCTGTGTGTGATCCCATCTGGAATTTTATGTGCAGTTTGGTCTCACTGTCTAAGGAACGATGTTCTTGCTGTTCTGGGAGTGTAGCAAAATTTTACTGGAGTGATTCTTGGGATGGTGGGTCTGATGAATGAGGGGTTGGGTTGGGTCCGTTGGACGGGTGTTCACTGGGTTTGTAGAGGAGATGGAATCTCGGAAACCAAAACAACTCTAACAGAAGTGGAGAGGTTAGTTACAGGGAGGGTGTTGTTGATAGCTGGAGGGTCCAGAACTAGGGTCACAAACATCAGGATGTGGGGCCTTCCATTTAGAACCAAGATCAGAATGGAGATATACTTCTGGAATTCTCCACCACAGAAGACAATGGAGGCCAAGTCATTGAGTATTTTCAAGGCGATAGATATATTCATAATACTAAAGGGATCAAGGGATATGGAGGGAAGGCAGGACGGGGGTACTGAGGTGGATGATCAGTCATGATCGTGTTGAATGGTGGAGCATGATCAAAGGGCTGAATGGCCTCTTGGTATTTTCTCTGAGAGTAAAAATAAATCCAGGAATGTCTTGTAATATTTGCTATGTGCTCTGGTGTTCATTAATCAGCTCCTTTGGCAGTGATTCTTCCCTCAAACCTCTCCAGTTTCTTTCTCCTGCCTCTGTTATACCTGTGGAAGAATTCATGCCCAGCTCCCACACTTACATTGATCAATCAGTAATCCTGAATGTGCCCTTGGTAGACTGCTGTTGTAACATGGAGAGGACGGCAGAATATAATGGGAAGAACCTACTGTTTCAGTATCCCCCTTAAAATGAATAGTGAGTGGAGGTCTATTGTTATTTATGGTTAAATGTACCTCATTTCTTTTATCAGCTTGATAAAGAATCCTGCAGAGAGAGCAGACTTGAAGCAGCTCATGGTGAGTGAGCCCTCAGCGTTGTTTGACTTAATTATTTGGCTCTTGTGTTATGCAACAAAATGCCAATTTGAGTTGTTATAACTTAATTATTTAATGAATATATATTGAAATTCCCTCACTGACCTTGAGTGTTTGGGAGCAGAACCTTTGAATGAAAAGTTCTGTAGATTAATGTTTTGCTTTACACTGCATTAACTGGCCTGTGACAGGGAAGCCATTATTGTACCCTGTATCTCTGCATTTTGAAACACTGGATTGGGGAGGGAGGGGTTAAGGGCTTTCAATCCTACTCAGCATCCAGACCTTTGCTTGGAAAGTCTCCTCAGGTGAGATCCAAGGTCCTGCTGCTTTATTACAGAGGACACAGTGATAACCCTGAGGGTTTTGCATAGTGGAAATTTAGAGTGGACGGGGAGGAACAGTTTCCACTTGTAGGGGTCTAGAACCAGAGGCTTTAAGTAATTAGCAAAAGCATAAGATGATTTACCATGATCTGGGCCCCACTGGGTGAAAGGATGCCAGAAACTGGTTCAGTAGTAACTTCCAAAATTGTATTCAAATTTGGAAATGTTAATGTGAGGCCATGGGACTGATGGACACTTGTCAAAGAGCCACAGTGGGTGAATGTCTTCCTTCTGATGACCTGACAATGATTTGGGAGTGTTTTAAACTTGTTCTGAGGATGTGGTCTTATGGTCAGTATGTATTGTCCATCTCCTAGATACCAGAGGTGGTGGTTTCTATTCGTGCTAATGAAGCTTCTGCATTGCCTTTGGTTAGAAGATGCCAGTGTTTTCCCCAGTGGCAAAGGAGATGATTATTTGTCTAAGTTGGGAAGAAGTGTGCTCTGGACTGGTGTCTTTTCCCTTGACAAGTATTCAACATTTTTTTTTGACAGGCTCATTCTTTCATCAAGCGATCAGAGGCGGAAGAGGTGGATTTTGCAGGCTGGCTGTGCACAACGATTGGCTTGAAGCAGCCAAGCACTCCGACGCACACTCCCGCTATATGAGTCACCCATGCCGCTAAACCACTGTTCTGTCTTTGTGCAGCAAACTGATGGATGTTTCTGCTGATGTTACCTCATCATAACCCTCTATCCCATTATATATTTAAAGAGATGTATTTACATTTTTAAAGGAATAATGTCTGTTAAAATTGTCAAAATTTAACTGCCCCTCTTAAATTTTAGAATTTGCCAATGGGAATAGGTAGCAAGTTGATCTTACTTACGGCTCAGCGCCAACAGGGAATAAGTTGAGGGTAATCAGGTAACTTTACAGGGATGGTACTAACCTATTGTACACCCAATGTTGTGGATAACTGGGAAACCCCTGCTACTTGCAGGGCTATAACTCATTTTAAAGAGTCTGCTGGTCTCTAGGTGGCACTTACAGAATGCTCTGAATACTTATTAATGTATACACTGCACTGCAGCTAGAGAAACTGGAATTGCAACTTAAATGACACATTCTCCCTAATTTATTTCTACTGCAACCCTTGTTCTCTGCTCACTAGTGTAACTCCAAAGCCAGGAGTTGGATAGGTGGAAGAAACTGAAATCAGTACTCTTACCCCAATGACCATCCACCTCAAAACAGCCAGACTGAGTAGAAGATTATAGATTATCAGCAGGAAATCCTTGAGAGCCTGGGATCATTAAGAGGGTAGAACTTGTGCTGCAACTTCTGACACTTGCCTATTGGGATTTCAACAAACTGGAGGTGTGTGGGTGCCATTGCCTTTACTACATCATTTGAAACCAACTGGTGCAGCTAGCCTCTAGCACCATTTAGTTGCTTTCCCGCAAAGGCAGAACTGGTAGGATTTCTGCCTGATGGCTTGGAGCATAACAGCTCTTGCCTGGTTCTTTGGTAAAAGGGATTGATCTAAAACCTGTTCACTTGCTTGAGGAAAGCCCAGTTCGGAGGGGCAATCATATGCTCCTGTTGCTGGTTTCCTTCTCCTTCCTGATGGCTGATTGTTTAGTTCAAGATGAAGCCTGTGCCCAGTTATTTCAAGGTGTGCAGTTTCTGCAAAATTCATGCCCAGATATTTCATATCAGGGCAAAATTGAATGAATTTGTGCTACACATTGTGGATTTTTCAAACTGGCACATTACATTCAACATCTTTGCTTCTGTACACCTTTACACAGGTTTAAACTCCATTTGCATGGCCCAGTACTGGCTTCAGAACTGACCCCTGCATCAAGTAGGAATTTAAGGGTGATAAATGTATTTAGTTTCTCAGGCTTGTGCATCATTAATCACTCACTTCTACTGACAACCTCTTTAATGAAAGTCTCTCCTTTGCCTCTCTTCCGCCCCCCCCCCCCCCCCCACCCCCGGCAGAAACTTTAGACTAAACTCAGTTATAGTAGAGGAGATTGTTGTATGGCTTTAATTCTGCTCATGTAACAAGAGCATTACAACGTAAAAGGCAAAACACTGTGGATATTGACAATCTGAAACAATGTTGGAAATGTGTGACCAGCACTGGAAGATATAGCAAGTTTTAAGCATGTGCAGAATGAGAAATAAGTGGAGAAGGGAATTGTAATACAAGGGATGAATGAGTGTAATGGGTGTGGGTGTAGAGGAGCTGTATCACCAGTTGCTGTCAGAAAGTGGTAATTCATTGAATGTGGAAGACTGTAAAATTATCAAAAGGTGAAAAACTATTGTTTAACACAAGGCAGTGATCAGAATTAAGCTATCAAAAAAAAAGCTTGGGGTATTACATATGGAATACTAAGTCAATGTGGGGAAAAGTAAATCAGTTAAAGGATGGCACTGTACCACTTTGAAACAAGAAATATACAGGCTCAGTCATTCCCTAATTTTACA
Source organism: Pristis pectinata (assembly GCF_009764475.1). Lineage (NCBI taxonomy): Eukaryota > Metazoa > Chordata > Chondrichthyes > Rhinopristiformes > Pristidae > Pristis > Pristis pectinata. Next base: position 2,111,064 of record NC_067432.1, read on the forward strand.
TTCGGGTATTAATGTGACCACCTCTGCACGTCCAGTGGAAAATGTGCACTTACCTGGGTGATTTTCTACCATTTATGAAGCTGAAAGAACAAATTAAGCTGGATTGTAAAATGGAAGAGCATTAATTTCTTAATGTTTAGTATTTATTTAAGTCTACAGAGTTTAAGCTTTCTGGGATAGCTGGTGTATCAGTGAGTTTAAATTCATCTGTTGTATTTGCAAAAAGTACTTCCAATTACCCTATTTGTGAAGCAGATGAAAATTTTACATTAAGGTACATAAACTTGCACAGACATGCAGTAGTATGTCAGCTGAGGGTATCACAAATTCGTTTTGGTAAAATTATCTGAGACAGCCCAAGATGGACAAGCCTGTTTTTATGATTACCTTGTCTAGAAGAATGTTTAAGGCCTCCTTTACTGGTTTGATAGAACGTTTTGTTCTCACAGTAAATGACATCTAAACTATCCCAGATGTATCAACCATGGAGCAGATAGGATCCTCATGCATGTGTTTTAAAATCAATAAATTGTACCTGCTAAGCAATTAGCAAAACTTTTAGGACTTTATAATCCCTTAAAGCATATTATGATTTGTAGTTAGTGAACAGATATTGTACCTTGAGTAATCAGCTGCAATAGCCATAAACTGGCTATCCAACTCAATGGCTGTAGATTCTTGCTCTGTCATTACTCTGGTGCCATTGAGAATTGGATAGCTCTATCGACCAAGTTAAATTCAGGACAGATATACACTTGGCTTATCTGGGCATTGGCAGATAAGGCCAACAGATTTTGAACCTCCTTTATCCCTTAGTTTTTCAGATTATTCCCCAGGCACTCAACTATTCAAATGTGTACAAGATATTAGTGCTCCATTTCATTGTTCTTGATCTTCACTTGGTGGAAAGTAGCACGGAAAATTGCAGTATTGACATAACTCACCTGCACTATGCTGCTGAGGCTTTGTTCCCCTGCCACTCCTTCACTAGGAACCTCAACAATCCACCTTCTACAGAGAACTTTTGTACTGATGTTTTTGGAAAATCATGATAACAAATTGGAAACTTAAGGATCAGATGTGCAGTGCACAATCAGACACTCTTTCTTTAAGACCAAGTGTAACCAGTGAGAAAATATTGTTGACTGCTAAATTGGTGTGAATCAAGTGTGCAATTCAAAACCCTCTCAATCTGTGTTCCTGCTAAAGTTTTCACCATTAAAGTCCAATGTTGCAATAAATATTCTCAGTACTTTTACTTTCCTGTTCACATCTACATTTTGCTGCTTTTAAAATCTAATTGGGGAGGCAAACTTAATCACAACTTTACAGACCAAAACATTGATTTTCCCATCAATATTTTTGGCATTTGTTTTAGATTTCCAACATCAAGTTTATTTCTTGTTTCCAGTCTTCCACAAGCCTGACCCAAATCCTAAAAGACAGTTTATTTCAAGTTTTGCCATAGTCAGAGATTACCATGTCAACAAAGATTGAGGGTATCTCAATGTTAAGCCAATGTAATACTGGCCCACAACTGTTCAAAATGAAGAAAGCAATCAGGGTAGCACTGACAGAAAAAGGAATGCCAGGCTCAACATTGCATACGATCATGGCCACTCTAAGCTCAAGTCTCAACTCTGCTAGATCCCCATAACCTTCAATTTCCACCCTCCCCACAACACTTGAGACTTCAACATTTACCCAGTCATCCCCCCTTAGGATCACCATTCTTCTAAACTCCATTAAACTACTGTAGCTGCTTACAAGGTAATGTTCTTGCCCCAGGAATTAGCCTAGTGAATCTCTTCTAGACTACAACCAATGCTAGTACATCCTTAAATACTGTAGAAGTTTGTCAAACTATTTATCTTACATAAAAATCACATTGATGTAGTCAATGCTTTTCTACAGTACTTGCTATTATTCACTGATTGATGTACTCTGAACTCCAAGCCATAGGCCAGCATAAACAGCAGAAAACTATCCACCCATGGAAGAATCTTTGAGCCCCATACAAAATCCCGTGGAACCAGAGTGAAAGCAAATCACCTACAATGCTGAAGAATGATCTTTCAGGAATGGATGCCTATGAAATTTTAGACCCTTATTTAAAAAAGGACATTTGGATACAAACACATTGCAACTATTTTCTTTCACATCCACATCAGCAAGTACTGCCTTCCCACACAATCTCCCCCTCAGACAGGGCAACTGCACATTCAGACATCACTATCCTTTGAGTTTATCGAAGTGCACAGTGCAGATAAGATGAAAAGAAAGTTAAGCAGGACAATACAGAAAATATTTTTAAATAGGTTTATTTTAACACAAACCATCCAGCAAAGTGGGACCACATGGCTGTAAAACAGAAGATTTGGATTTATGCAGCTGCCTTTTGCTTCTTCTCCAGCTTGAGTTTGCGCTGAAAGAAATGGGATATTAGTCAGCATCTAAAACACTTGCCAACCCAGTCAGCAAACAAACTGCAATGAAGGTGTACCAACATTTTAAAATGTTTGTAATCAATTTGCTGCATTACTTGCAATGTCACAAAGACACCAAATAATACAATAAAACATCCTCAGCTCTATTTACGCAGTTGCAAGCTTGAACCTGCTCAAGGACATAATTACTCACTTTTTACTATTGGCACTCCAACTTGAGTTTCCAATTTTAGAAATGAAGTGTGTTCTGCAACATTCAGTTTTTGCCAGAAATTGTATTGAATCAGTGATTAGAAACAAAGTGAAAGTAATACAACTTGAATAATTTTCACTGATTACCAAGTCATTTACTGCCTCCATAAATGCAAGGTTTATTAGGCCCAAGTTTGTAAGTATCCCCAGACATTTATCAAGTCTTAATAGGAAGATTATTTCTTTTTAAATCGCTATTATACAATTTTTAGTCATCTCACAACTGCTCCAAGGTGGGACTGATCAGTTTACACAGCCATACTCACATTCTTTTCTTGTAGGAGAATTGCACGGCGACGTGCAGTTTTGGCATATGGGTTGAGTTTCATCATGATCCTCAGATTCTTCAGTGGGTTCTTCTTCAGTACTCTGCGGTGAATCTTTTTGCTGCAAAAAGCAGTGGGGAGAAAAAAAAACTTAAGACACATGCAGGAATTACTAGCAAATTTACATGTACACAAAGGGCTCAAACTGAAGGCACAGGGAAAACAACAGATCTTATGGAGAGACGAGGAATTTGAAGCCCACTAACTCAATCACATTCTTTAGAGCTACGGGAGTTGGCACATCCTCAGCTAGAAAAACAGTGCAAATAACATGCATCACCTTCTGCAGAGCAATTCCCCACAATGCCAGGTGAAAGTAGCATTTGGCATGAATGTTTAATGAATTCAAATACCTTTCCTCTGCCCTTTATACACACTCACACCCAATCAGTGATTATTCCAGCTTCATCTCCAAGTTAGGAACAAGACATCAGAACTTCCACTAATATCACATGGCATCAAAAACACGGACCATGAAGTGGAATCTCATCACTGTCTGAAAATTAATAAATGAATGTTCTAACTGACATGCAGGTCCCTCAGGATCTCAGAGGAATTAAGCTAAGCTCAGAAACTGCCCAGGTGAAATATTTCAACTTACTTTGGAGGACGAAGAGCTTTCTGGATTTCCTGACTCTTCAGGATGCGGCTCAGATCTGTGTTAGCCATCTTGTGAATGGGAAGGCTAGATAATAAACATTTGTAGTTAGAAACAGTAAAGAACAGCCACAAACAGGACAGTAACCAAGACTGCTAGTACAATAACAAGTAGGTTCTTTAATAAGAGGACATCACCAGCAGCATCCTACACTTGGGGAGCCTGGGTAAAGATAACAGTTTGTGAAGAGTCAGGAAGCCTCTACAAGCTGTTATTAACCTGCTCAGACATCAGAACTTCCACTATTATCACCAGCTGTCAAAAACACGGACCATGAAGTGGAATCTCATCATTGTCACACAAAATCTATGTCAGGTAATAGAGAAAGAGTAGAATATAGAGTAATGCTCTCACAGTTGGGCAGGAACACTGATGTGGTGGATATCAGTCTAGGATAGCAATTTTAATGAGGAAATCACAGTCATATGAAGGGAAAAAGATTCTAACATGGAACAAATGAAGCCCCATGAGCCCTCCATGCTAACATCAGAGGCTTACTTGTATCCAACCTTCAATTTTGAAGGTTTGCGCCATGTTCCATACAACTCATCCAGCTTGCGAAAGGCACTCTCAGTCCAGATACAGAACCGTCCAACGTGGCCACCAGGAGCAAGTCTCAGCACGTTTAATTTGTTGACATTAAGAAGAGTTATACCTGCAGTGGACAAAGCAAATCAACACTAGGCACAAAGAGTCCAACTAAGCTCGTATTCCCAAAACTTTACAGAAGCTCCCACCAGGAACACAATATAAACACATGGCACATAGGAGATGCCATGCCCATATCTGGTGTACAGTGAAAAATGATGAAATGAGATGGGGAAGAAACAAACTAAACACAGAATCTTGTTCTTTAGATTTACAAACTCATCACCATTTGATAGACATTACACGTCCCCTGACCACTGTCCAGCTCACACTAGAGTTTTATAGGTTACTTCTTCCAAATTTATCACTGGCAAATTCAATGTAAACAGTTCTCTTCCTGTTGACAGGATGCCAGAATGGTCCAACAGTATTTCTAACATTAAAGATTGCCCAAATGTATTCATGTCCAATCAAATACCACATTAGACAAACAACGTACTGCAGTATTCACCCGGGCAATCCTCTACCTGGAATATTCCTGAAAGCTCTTACAACACCATTGTCTTCATTGTAGATAACGCATGGGCCCCTGCGCCGGATACGGCGACGGTTCCTCATTTTACCTTTGCCAGCACGCATACGCTGGGAAGCATAAACCTGTAGGCAAAACAAAAATTCTATTTCTGACTAATTCCAAACACTTTCTTAAAAAAAATTAAGTTTAATTGAGATCAGATCTTCGAAATCATCAGTCATCAGAAACACAGACCAAAATTGAAATTTCATCATCTCTCTGTGCATCATTCAATAGAAGAAAGAGTTGCTTGCCTTTTTAATATCATTCCAGGCCTTCAGTTTTTTTAGCATCAGAACAGCCTCCTTTGTCTTCTTGTAGCTCTCTACCTTATCTTCAACCACAAGTGGGAGCTCTGGGATTTCTTCAATACGATGACCTACAGAGGAGTACAAAATCACTATTAGGGCATCCATGCCAGTACAACTAAGTAACTGTCAAACCCCTAATTTTGGTTAGGGAGGTAACTCCTGACATAAAATGTTTGGGTTCAAAGCAAAAAGTAAAACAGTGATCAATGGGGAAAAGATGCTCATCCCGTTTCAGTTAATGATTGAGATGAATAAACATGGTATGTAAAGAAAGATGTGTGCCAATCAAATCAGTATTGTTAGTAAGTGGAAAGTGCAAAACGTTTGAGTGGCAAAAGTTAAAGCAAAGAGCTATGATCACTATGAGGCAAGTAGGCACCAACCGCCTGCAGAAATTATATGACGCAAGATGGCACAAAATAATTTAAGAGGTCTTGATGAGAAACTTAAATTAGCCCAGTTCCTCAAATCCTCAGTCTCAGTCAACATGGTCAGGAGCCGCTCAGATCCAAACGTTCGTCATTTATCTGTACCAGCATAATAACAGCAGGCAACTGTTGCTGTGCACAGCATAAGACGCAAATTACACCATCATAGCAAGCTACTGCCACATTTCAAAGCAACACAACAGCAGGAACATAGTTTAAAATATACTCAAAAGGACCTGGCTTTAAAACCATATGATTTATATCAACAGAAAATTCCCATTAGTAACATCTGGTTGCTTTTGCAATGCCATTTTCGGCTAATTCTATTAAACAAATGCCTAATTAATTTTGGCAAATATGTTGATGTGCTCACTGCCCTACTGACCAAATTGTCTATCAATTTTGGAACAGATACCAGTTGCAGTACAGTTGTAATCCTAGAATGGCTCACCTTAAGGCAACAATTGCACTGACATAAATAACTTTCATTTCAAACTGATTGAAATTGCTATGGACAAATCCACTAATTTTTTTTTTAAAAATTGTATTTCGTTTCTCCCATGACTGAGAATACTGCAGTCAACTCTCACCAGCTGGTGCAAGATGAAGCAAAATAATCTTGTATTTTATTCAAGACTGCTTTTATTTGTGTGGCCCAAGAATTTTAGTCTCTGCACACTCACCTTTTGACATCACTAGAGCAGGGAGGGCAGATGCAGCTAGAGAAGAGCAGATGGCATATCGTTTCTGGTTTATATTCACCCGGCGGTGCCAACGTCGCCAAGTCTTTGTGGGAGCAAACATACGACCACCACGGCACATCTGAGCTTTGGGTTAAGGTGCACAACTTTTCCAATGAGCAATAGTTGGGAATCCAATCTTGCTCAGACCCAATACTCTTCATTCCCATGTACCAGCTTAATGAAAGAAGGCAACTGCTGCTGCACACACTGTAACACGCAAAGTACATCATAATGATAAAGGAATGTTAGTCCAAAGAAGGTAGTTCAAATAGGCTACAAACAATATATTCCAGATTATTAATAGCGGAGCACACAAAAGACAATGGGCGAACAACAGACTTTGCAATATCATTTAATCTTACACAACTAAGAGGATACATTCCCAAAAGCACCTTGACCAGAGCGATGGGTACCACCACCCCGAACGCGGGGAATACGAGCCACAGCCCTGCCTGTACCCCATGACTCGGCACTGGTCTGGTGACCTAAAAGAACAAAAATTGCATCAATACAAACTGTACTAGGGTCACCACATACACTTGTTACTTTCTCAAAACAACCTCAAAAGCCAAAATAATGTTTGACTGAAATAGTTTACAGGTCACATCAATAGAGTTAAACCAACACGAGTACTCTGTAGCCATTTTCAGTAAAATACAAAAGCCATGAACAAGAACTATATGCATAAATTTTGCATCACAAAGCAATACTTCTCAGCCCACTGGTCTCTAGTGTTCACTAGGTTTATCCACCTCACACACAGATCCTCTGCCCTCAACCTCAAAAATCTTCACTTTTATATCACCTCCTGCTAAAAGCATTCATACCTCAAGAATGCTACATGAAAACTTCTCATTCCAATTACCTAGAGGAGAAGCAAGAACATGTCTCCCTAGATCTTTATGACTAAGTTTATTTATGACCTCATAAACTGGAACTCTCCACTTCATTTACCCGTTCTAATGCTCCCAGAATTTCAAACGCATCTATCAGGTCAGCCAGGACTTCTTCCAGGTGGATTCCAATCCTTAAGCCAGATCCGACCATGAATACAGACACTTTCAAGAAAGTCAGTGCATCTCAAATCATTGTTCTCATCACATCCTGATACCCCGCATACATCAATCAACATGCTTAAACCCTCTCCAGCACCACTGACTCACATTGTTTTAAAGTCGTCAGTCCACATTTCCACCTCTTCCATCATCACATCAGGTGTTTCAACAAAGGAGTTTTGTCCTTTTTTTTCCAGGTATCAATGATTTTGTAGAGACCTCAGGTTCTCTCCTCTACAACCCATCACCATGAATCTGAGCCAGACATCAGGGTCTTCCACCATCTTCACCTTGTGCCCAGTCTTCACTCTAGACTATACACACATTCTCTTAACTTCAGATTTCTTGATCCAACTGGACATACCTCCTGACTGCTTACCACCTCTAGATTCCCACACCCCTATCATAGCTAACTATATGGCATTGAATGTCAATTTTTCCATGTCGACAGGCTCTGACAATTCACACTCCCACCTTGCTTCCGACAAGGACACCATTCCATTCTCCCAATATCTCCAGCTCTGCCACATGGGTTCTAATGATAACACTCAAGTATGTTTAAGATGTTTTCCTTTACACTTAACTGCCTTCTCCAACAGTTGACAGGGATCAACCATTCCCATACATCAGCTCTCATGGCTTTCCTCAAACCTAGAAGATAAGAATTTGGCCCTCATCTTCCACCTCATTCACCAAAGCATTCAATGAACTATCCTCCTGCAATTATTGCCACTTTGAAGTGCTGCCATTACCAGATACTCTCCCCTCTCCTTTCAGTGCTCCTAAATGAATTTTCCCCTCTTCGTCTCCACCAAAATCCACTCCTTGTTCTGGCACCTTCCCATGCAATCACAGGAGATAGAAAACCTGCCTTTTAACATTTCCTCCTTTCCATCATTCAGGGACCAAAACACTACTTCCAGGAAAAGCAGCAATTCACTCCAACTTCTTCCAAAATAGTATATTACATACACTGCTCATGACATAGAGACATCTACAATGGAGAAATGAAATGCAGACTGGATGACCACTTTGCAGAACACCTTTCTTCAATCTGCAAGAATAATCTTCCAGTTGCCTGTATCTAATTCTTCCGCACATTTTTATCTCTTAAGAGTGCTGCAACGAAGTCCAACACACTTGGATAGTATCCCACCTTCAGACAAAGCCCTCAGGACTCATCATTGAATCCAACAATTTCAAATAACCAGCCTTTCCAGTTTGAATCAGAAATGACTGATTCTGATGCAAGATCATTAACCTATAACATTAACTATTTCCTCATTTCTACAAAACCTTGCTGAGTACTTCCAACACTTTTGTAGGCCCATTTCTAATGGCAACAGAATTGGTCAAGTACAAAAACAAATCAACATTCTGTACATGTTCATATTTTTAATCCATTTTTGATACAACTTCAAAAATTCACAACACCCAAGTAGACATCCCTCAACAGCCTTTAGTGGCCAACCCCAACACGAGAATGTTGCCTAGACTCCCCAACCCAAGGAAACTGTTTTTCAATATTTAGCTCACTAATCCCTCAATAATTGTTTTAAGATCACTACTCATTCTTCTAAACTTCAGTGAGTACAGGTCAATGCTGTCTAATCTATGCTGCACTAGTTGAGGCCAGAATAGCCCAACTTAGCTCCTCCAATACTCTAGCTCAACCAAGTTCCTCCATGACTCTATAGCATAATGTCACAATTGTGCAAATGGATTATCAGTTTATCTTTAATTGTTAACAGCTTAAAAGTAGCTATATTACTAGAACTCAGTTCTAGAGTTGTAACCCAAAAATCAATTTAGCATAAAGACAAGTAATTTTTACCCCTTCATTAAAATCAAAATGAGAAATGCCTTGGTAACACTTTGATGCAACAGCAACCAGTTCAGGGAACTGACTGGCTTTGCCCCATTCCTACAAATTAGCAATTCCAACCAACATGAATAAAATTCTTATTTGATTATCTTTTTAACATCAGTCAGATATGATTTGGACCACATGGGGCAAATCAAAAGGACAAAAATCAGTCAATTTTAAAGCAAAAATACCTTTTAAAAAACAAAATTACCTGCATCTGCACTCACAGCATATGGCTGTCTGTTATTTTTGCGCAAGTTTGTGTGAACAAAGTTCACAACATCTGGGCGGATGGGAGCCTTGAAAACAGCAGGCATAACCACATTTTTACCAGATCTTTCTCCCTTGTCACTGTACACTGTTATCAGAGGGCGAGCACAAGCCTGAAAGATTGTATATGAAGCATCAATTAGATATAAGCACTATACTAATAATAGTTCTCAGTTCACCAGTGTCAGACTTCCCAAGTTGCATCCACCTTTACAGTAACGACAAAAAAAAGGACTCAAATACAATCATTTACCATTAAGTGGTTTGTAGGACAGCAAAGGTTTTCATTATAACCCTGTTCCACTACAGATGGAACTAAATTTGACTGTATGTCCATAATTTTAAATCACACGCAAATACTGATTCAAATATTATATTAACTTCAAAATTAAATCACTTTATAGACATCAAACTAAGCTTAGCAAACCAAGGCCCCAAGTGTATGGTAAAAGCCTTATCACGAAAACACGCGATTGGAGAAAAGTTCTCCTTTCATAACCAATGCTGAAAATTCATACAGATTTTGCTTTTAAACAAAGAAAGTGTTTTAAATTCGGACATATATTCCTCTAACGCCTCCGTCCCCAAGTACGTGCCCCATCCTCCAGAACTTAACCGGCTTTAATTGAACCACACCGTGGATACGGTCTGCCACACAATATAGTTAACATCCTTCGCTAGTTTAACTAGTTTTAAGTTTAATTGACCTTCAAATACCACGCCTTGCCTCCCCACCGTTTAACCAGCTTCAGTGAAGTTACCCCGAGGACAACGTGTCTCCCCCTCCCCCACCCATGCCATAAAATGGCGGCCTGGCAGCACGGCCTGCAGCTTTCTCCCCTCGTTACAGACAAAACTTCAGCACTTTAAACAAGTTAGAGTTTCTTAAGTAAACGGCGGGCGCCGGCGGGCAGTCACCCCCCCAGACCGGGCTAGCGTTAGAGGCCGATCCGCACCCACCATCGCCGCAGCTCCTCAACGCCGCCCGCTCGGGATGGCGACCGCGGCAGGAAAAGGAAGAGCCCCGCACCGCCGCGCCGCTAAATGAAGGCCGCCGCCAGCCTCCCTTTGTCAATAATCATTAAAAGTCTTGCAACTGCAATATAAATATTTAAAATGAACAGTTTAGACATACTGCCTCTTGAAAATGGCGTAAATGCTCGATTTTCTCTACAAAAATAATAGAATATAGCTAGCACTATTTTCTTTTAATGTCGGCACTATCTTTACGCGCATCGATACATTTGCAAAATACTTTGCAGAATAGATAAATTATTAATTAATATTTAAGTTCTATTTTTATATACGTCCTTTGCTTAGAAACATTTTAATGAACAAAAAAAGCTTTAAAAGAGTTGCTTAAAGCTGGACGATGGTTATGAGGAAGTGACGTCCGGCTGCGGGGAATTGCGCGGGCTGCCGCCTGTGTTTGAAGCGTTGGTTTTCGTCGGTGAAAGTTGGAGTTTGAAGTAAAATCTCGGAACGGAATGGACGCGGCTCTTCTCCGCTCGGCGCGAAGCTTTCTGGCCTTCTTAGTTGGGTGGGTGTCGTCAGAGGGTACAGGTTAATGTGGAGAGCTGCGCTGTCTGACGGGACAGAGGAAAAGATAAGCAACAATTCAAATGTTTATCCCAATCTTTCCTTGAAGAGAAACGTGTTTAATTCAATAGTGGAGGTGTTAATGCAGGCACTATGGGCCGAATGCTGCCTGTGCCGTGTGTTTGATTATTTGAAGACATCCACAACTTGCAATAGTAAACCTGTTTATTATCATTGATTGAATGGTATTGGTTTACTATTGTCAATTGTACCCAGATACAGTGAAAAACTTGTCCTGCATACCGATCGTACAGGTCACAGTGCAGTTACATTGAGTTAGTACAGAGTGCATTGAGGTAGTACAGGTAAAAACAATAACAGTACAGAGTAAAGTGTCACAGCTACAGAGAAAGTGCAGTGCAATAAGGTGCAAGGTCGCAACAAGGTAGATCGTGAAGTCATAGTCCATATTGTATAAGGGAACTGTTCAATAGTCTTGTCATGGTGGGATAGAAGCTGTCCTTAAGTCTAGGTCTGTAGAGGATTGTCATTCCCTGTCCTAGCTTTGTCTGATAATTGTGTCCAGGCTCTGTCCTGTAAAGTACAGCATTAATTGTCTCTTGGTAGCGTGTGAGATCGTAGTAAGGAAACTCATTTTAAGGAAGCAGATGCTCTTTAGGCAAATCAGTGCCACCACCACAACAACAGCAGCAACGTTTATTTATTCAGCGTCTTAAATGAAGTAAAATATCCGTAGGTAATTGAAAGGAAAAATTTCAAACAGAATTTGACTTTAAATATTCAGGTGATAGGGCAGTTAGAGTCATATAGCACTTCTGTGGACTGAGTCTGGCAACTGTTAGGCATCGATTTACATAAATCCTACACTAATCCCAATTTGTTCCTCCAGTTTTTCAGCACCTCATTTTCTGTCTTGGAACCTTGCAGCCTAACAGCATGAACATTGACTTCTCCCACTTTAAAAGAGCAAACACAGACTAGGTGACTGTTTTGCAGAACACCTGCGCTCTGTCCATAACTGCGATCTGCACCTCCCCGTTGCCAGTCACTTCAACTCCCCCTCCCACACTATCATAGATACGTTAGTCCTCGGCTTCCTCCACGGCCAGGAGAATTCCAAGTGCAAACTAGAGGAACAGCACCTCATTTTCCGTTTTAGAACCTTGCAGCCTAACGGCATGAACATTGAATTCTCCAACTTTAAGTAATCCCCACACGCCCACCAACCACCCCCCCCCCCAACCATGCTTCTTCTCTTCTTCCCTTTCCTAGCCTCTTTTTTTCTACCCCTTTTTTTTCCTTTCTCTCCTTACCTTTGACCCATCCCCCAGTGGATCTGCTCTCCCATTTCCCCCGCCCTGCCTGTCACTATCTCTTACCTGCATCTACCTATCACCACCTTGTGCCCACGCTGCCTCCCCTCTTTTGTCCACCTATCACTGCTCTGCTTTTCCCTCCTATATATTGGGCTTCCCTTTTTCCTATCTTCAGTCCTGAAGAAGGGTCCTGACCCGAAACGTTGACCACCTGCTTTCCTCCATGGATGCTGCCTGGCCTGCTGAGTTCCTCCAGCATCATCATGTTTTTCATCTAGATTCCAGCATCTGCAGTCTGTTTTTCTCGTATTATCTGTTTTCTTCCTTTGACATACCCAGGAAAGAGGAAGCGTCCTGTTTTTCACTTCCCATCCCCCACTCCCAGCTTTGCTGAGAACCTTCTGAAACTAAATTCTCTTGAAAGTTTAAACTAGACCTTATATAACTTTCTCATGTGAAGTTCAATCATCTGTCAGATTTTTGTGCATTTGCAGAAATTTCAGTTTGAGGTGTTTTAATCTCTTGTATCCTGACCAGTTGGGAATGTCGTTTTGCAATATCCAACAATGTCGTCAGATGGTAACAGATGATTGTCAGTTCTCAAACCCAGTCGGTCAGTGTTATAAGTCTCCTTTTTCTTTAAAATATATCTGAGTTCCTAAGTTTTCCAACCAAAACTTTAACTCATTGTTTCCTTTTTCAAAGGTAGATATATCTAATGTGCTTCTAATTTTTTTTAAGATTCCTAATCTTTTATTCATAAAATTTGAAAGAATAATTTGCTGTTTTAGGTGCATGTTTTATTTTATTATCACTAGATTTGACATTATGTAATGGTGTCCAGATGTATCTGTCTCCATATTTCTGTATTCTATATTCTAGACAGGATAATCCTGGGGAATTGTCCATTGAGGGTCTATGGGGGTAACTCAGAAATAAAAAGGGAATGTTTGCTTTGATGGGATTTTCCTATAGGCTCCCCAAAAGTCAGTGGGAAGTAGAGGAGTAAATACAGTGTGTAGGGAGATCGCAGAGAGCTGTGAAAACAATAGTAGATGTTGTAATAGTAGATGATTTTAAATTCCCTTGTATTGACCAGGATTGTCATGGTCCAAAAGACTCAGATGGGGTGGAATTTAAGTGTGTCCAGGAAATTTTTCTCAAGCAATATGTAGATGGCCCTACTAGAGAGGGCAGCACTGGACCTCCTGTTGGGAAATAGGGCAGGGCAAGTGACTGAAGTGTCAGTGGGGGAACACTTTGGGACCAGAGACCATAATTTGATTAGTTTCAAAATAGTTATGGAAAAAGATAGGACTCTTCCACAGGTTTAAGTTGTAAAATGGGGCAAGGCTAAGTTTGACGGCATTAGACAGGAACGTAAAGGTTGGTGGGGAGAGGCTGTTTGCAGGTAAAGGGCTGTCTGGCAAGTGGGAGGCTTTTAAAAGTGAGATAGGGAGTGTTCAGGGCCAGCATGTTGCTGGTAGAGTGAAGGGCAGGATTAGGGAACCTTGGTTCAATAGAGGCTCTGGTCAGGGAAAAGGAAAAGACATATGTCATGTAAAGGCAGCTGGGATCAGGAGATCCCTTGAGGAGTATAAGGGATGTAGTCATACACTTAAGGGGGAAATCGGGGGCAAAAAGACGACTTGAGATAGCTTTGACAGATAAGGTAAAGGAAAATCCTAAGATCCTATAAGGACATTAAGAGCAAAAGCGTAACTAGGAAGAGAATAGGGCTGCTTAAGGACCAGTGTGGTCATCTACATGTGGAGCCACAGGAGATGGGCGAGACCGTAAATGAATATTTCTTGTCTGTATTTACTGTGGTGAAGGTCAAGGAAGCTAGGGAATTTGGGAAGGAGAATAATGATGTCTTGGGACATATCCACATTACAAAAGAGGAGATGCTGGTGACCCTAAAGTGCATTAAAGTGGATAACTCCCAGGGCATGGCCAAGTGCATCCCAGAACATGGTGGGAAGGCAGGGAAGAAATTGCTGGGGCCCTGGCATGGGTGTTTGTATCATTAATTTGAGAAGGGCTGCAAGGACAAATCAGGGAACTGTAAGCCGGTGAACTTAACATCAGTGGTGGGAAAGTTACTGGAGGGGATTCTGAGGGGCAGGATCTACCTGCATTTGGAAAGGCAAAGATTGATTAGGGAGGAAAGGCAAAGATTGATTAGGGATAGTCAGCATGGCTCCAGAACATGGAACAATACAGCACAGTACAGGCCCTTTGGCCCATGATATGGTGCCGACCTATACAAACCTACTCCATGATCAATCTAACCCTTCCCTCCTACACAGCCCATAACCCTCCACTTTTCTTACATCCATGTGCCTATCTAAGAGTCTCTTAAACGTCTCTATTGTTTCAGCCTCTACCACCATCACTGACAGTGCATCCAAGCACCCACCACCCTCTGTGTTTTTAAAAAAAAAACCTACCTCTGACATCTCCCCCAAACTGTCCTCCACTCACCTTAAATGGATGTCCTCTGGTATTGGCCATTTCCGCCCTGGGGTAAAGGTGCTGGCTGTCCACTCAATCTATGCCTCTCATAATCTTATACACCTCTATCAAGTCACCTCTCATCCTCCTACACTCCAAAGAGAAAAGCCCTAGCTCACACAACCTATCCTCATAAGACATGCTCTCTAATCCAGGCAGCATCCTGGTAAATCTCCTCTGCAGCCTCTAAAGCTTCCACATCCTTCCTATAATGAAGCGACCAGAACTGAACATAATTCTCCAAGTGTGGCCTAACCAGAGTTTTGTAGAGCTGCAACATTACCTTGTGGCCCTTGAACTCAATCCCCTGATTAATGATAGCCAGAACACCATCTGCCTTCCTAACCACCCTATCAACTTGCATGGCAACTTTGAGGGATTTATGGACTTGGACCCCAAGATCCCTCTGTTCCTCCACAGTGCTAAGAATTCTGCCATTAACCTTGTACTCGTTCTTCAGGTTCGACCTTCCAAAGTGCATCACCTAATACTTCTCTGGATTGAACCCCATCTGCCACTTCTTCACCCAGCTTTGCATCCTGTCCATATCCCATTGTAACCTATGACAACCTTCTACACTATCCACAACACCGCCAACCTTTGTGTCATCTGCAAACTTACTAACCCACCCTTCCACTTCTTCATCCAAGTCACTTATAAAAATCACAAAAAGTAGGATCCCTGTGGAACAGCACTAGACACTGAGCTCCAGGCAGAATATGCTCCATCTACCACCCTCTACCTTCTGTGGGCGAGCCAATTCCAAATCCATTCAGCCAAGTTTCCATGGATCCCATGCCTCATGACTTTCTGGATGAGCCTAACATGGGGAACCCGGTCAAACTAAAATCCACATACATCACATCTACCGCTCTACCTTCATCAATTTATTTTGTCACCTCCTCGAAAAACTCAATTCGGCTCGTGAGGCACGACCTGCTCCTCACCAAGTCATGCTGACTGTCCCTAATAAGACTATGCTTCTCCAAATGCTCGTAAATCCTGTCTCCAAGAATCCCCTCCAATAGTTTGCCCACCACTGACGTAAGACTCACTGGTCTACATTTCCCAGGATTACCCCTATTACCTTTGTGCATGGGAAATCATGTCTCACGAACTTGAAAGAGTTTTTTGAAGGGTGACCAAAAGGACTGATGAGGGCAGGGTGGTAGATGTTGTCTACACAGACTATAGCAAGGCCTTTAACAAGGTCCCGCATGGTAGGCTGGACCAGAAGGTTATTTCACATGGGATCCAGGGTAAGCTAGCCAATTCGATACAAAATTGGCTTTGTGGAAAGAGTTAGAGGGTAGTAGTCAAGAGTTGTTTTTCAGGTTGGAAGCTGACTAGTAGTGTGTGCATGGATCAGTGATGGTTGTTCATCATCTGTATTATCAATTTGGATGAGAATGTGGTTGGTATTGTTAGTAAGGTTGTGGGTGATGCCAAAACTAGTGGTGTAGTGGACAGTGAAGAAGGTTTTCTAAAATCATGACAGGATCTAGTTCAAATGGAAAAGTGGGCCAAGGAATGGCAGATGAAATTTAACTCTGACAAATGTGAAGTGTTGCATCTTGGTAAGTTAAACTAGGGCAGGGCTTGCACAGTAATTGGTAGGGCCCTGGAGAGTGTTGCAGAACAGAGAGACCTAGGAGCGCAAGAACATAGTTTGCTGAAAATAGCAACACGGTAGACAGGATGATGAAGAAGGCGCTTGGCACACTTGCCTTAATCGGTCAGGGCACTGAGTACAAGGGCTGGGACATCATGTTACAACTGTACAATATGTTGGTGAAGGCACACTGGAATATTGTGTGCAGTTCTGGTCGTCTGGCTACAAGGAAGGATGTCATTAAGCTGGAAAGAGTGCAAAAAACATTCACAAGCATGGTACCAGGACTGCTAGGGCTTGAGTTATAAGGAAAGACTGGATAGGCTGGGGCTTTTTTTCCATGGAATGTAAGAGGCTGAGGATGACATTATAGAGGTATATAAAATCATGAGGGGGAGAGATAAGGTGAATGATCAAAGTCTTCTTCCTAGGGTAAGGGAGTTTAAAACCAGAGGACACAGATTTAAGGTGAGGAGGGGAAAAGTTTAAATGGGACCTGAGGGCCAACTTTCTCACATAGAGGGCGGTGGGTGTGTGGAACGAGCTGCCAGACGGATAGTGTAGAGCAGGTACAATTACAATACTTAACTAGACACTTGGATAGGTAGAGGGATGTGGCCCAAATGCAGGCAAATGGGACAAGCCAGGTAGGCACCTTAGTTGGCATGGACAAGTTGGGCGAAGGGCCTATTTTCCACGGTGTATAACTCTATATCCTGATTCTAGAATGGCAAAAGCCTCTTCCAGTAAAAAATAAACAAAGATTATAAAATAATATAAACAATGATAAACAACATAAACAAAGATCGGTACCCTTATGTACAAACCATTGCCGCAGTCTGCTTTTGTCTTTCCAGTATATTTATTTTCCTCTCCAGACTTTGTGACCAAGGAAAGGAAGGACCGTTAAAGGATCCTGTGCTGTTTGAGGTAATGTGCTTGAAAAGCTAAATACTTATCACCTCTCTTCCATTGAACAGCTCACTAGAAATGCACTTCCTGGTCACCTTTTTGCTGCCTATTTAAAAAAAAGTCACCAATGCTTTCTATTCCCATTGCTGCTCTTTCTCTTAACGATGATTTTCAGCCACTGCTGTTTCTTGTCCACATGCTGCTGCTTGGTGATTACATGTGTGGAAGTTGGTTCAGCTTCAGCAGCACTGATAACACTCAGTTCTATCTTCACTTCCTCCCATAAATCCTATGAGCTGTAAGACTGGTTTAATAGTGGACTTCAGTATGATGAATGCAGATTTTAAAAACTAGTCATGAAATTAGTAGTTTATGATAGACTGAGTTCTCGTATATTTAGCAACTGATCAGTACTTTGGATTTTGCTATTCAGGAAAGAAGGAAGATAGAAAACAGGGAACTATACTCCATTTGACTGAACAGCTGGAAAATGCCAACATTTCTCGGGGACATGTTAAGAACAGAATAGAATTGGTGGTGTAAATGTAGATTTATGATAAAACTGTTCTATATAAGGTTCAAAGTAGGGTGGATAAAGGGGAAAAGTGGAGTTTCAAAAAGCATTTACCAAGATGCCAAATAAAAGTTCCAAGAGGAAGTTTCCCAACTTACAATTGAGTCACATTCCTGGATCCTGTACATGAGTCAGTTTGGTCACTAGCCAATCTCCTGAATGTCAATGTTATGTTAACTAACAAAATTAATACTGAAGAGGTAAGACCATAAGATATAGGAGCAGAATTAGGCTATTTGGCCCATCGAGTCTGCTCTGCTGTTCAGATCATGGCTGATTTTTTCAACCCCATTCTCCCGCCTTCTCCCCATAACCCTTAACCCCCTCACCAATCAAGAACCTATCAATCTCTGCCTTAAATACACCCAATAACTTGGCCTCCACAATCGTCTATGGCAATGAATTCCACAGATTCACCACCACCTGGCTGAAGAAATTCCTCCTCATCTCAGTTTTGAAGGGATGTCCCTTTATTCTGAGGCTGTGCCCTTGGATCCTAGACTCTCCTATTGATGGAAACATCCTCTCCATGTCCACACCATCCAGGCCTTTCAGTATCTGGTAGGTTTTACTGATATCCACCTATCATCCTTCTGAACTCCATCGAGTACAGGCCTAGGGGCATTAAACGCTCCTCATGAGTTAAGCCTTTCATTCCTGGGATCATTCTTGTGAACCTCCTCTGGACCCTATCCAGGGCCAGCACACCCTTCTTTAGATATGGGGCCCAAAATTATTCACAACATTCCAAGTGCGGTCTGACCGACATCTTATAAAGTCTCAGGAGTATGTTTGTTTTTTTATATTCTAGTTCTCTGGAAATGAATGCTAACATTGTATTTGCCTTCTTTACTAACGACTCAACCTGCAAATTAACCTTGAGGGAATCCTGGTCTAGGAATCTCAAGTCCCTTTGCACCACTGATTTCTGAATTTTTTTCCTGATTTAGAAAATAGTCCACACCTTTATTCTTCCTATCCAAGTGCATAACCCCACACTTCCCTATGCTGTATTAGATCTGCCAATTCTTTGCCCACTTTCCTAACCTGTCCAGGTCCTCCTGCAGACTCCCTACCTCTGCTACACTATGTGTTTCGACACCTATCTTGGTATTGTCTGCAAACTTGGCAACAATGACATCAGTTCTTTCATCCAGGTCATTAATGTATGAAGTGAAACATTACAGTCCTAACACTAACCCCTGTGGAACTCCACCAGTCACTGGCAGCCGTCCTGTAAAGGATCTCTTTATCCCCGCTCTTTGACTTCTGCCAGTCAGCCAATCTTCTATCCATGCTAATACATTGCCTCTAACACCATGGGCTCCTAACTTGTTTAGCAGCACCTTATCAGAGGCCTTCTGAAAATCTAAGTAAATAACATCTACAGACTCTGCTTTTTCTAACCTGCTTCGTACCTCAGAATTCTTTCAAATACCCCAAAACCATGTCCTTAATAATGGACTATAAAATCTTACCAACCAGCGAGGTCAGGCTAACTGGCCTATAATTTCCTGTCTTGCCTCCCTCCCTTCTTAAATAGTGGTGCCACATTTGTGATTTTTCAGTCCTCTGGGACCCTCCCTGACTCCAGTGATTCTTGAAAGATCACTATTAATATCTCCAGCATCCTCTTTCAGAACTCTGGGTTGTAGTCCATCTGGTCCAGGTGATTTATCCACCTTCAGGCTCTTCAGCTTCCCCAGCACCTTCTACTTAGTAGTGGCTGCCTCCTAACTCTCTCTTGAATTTCTGGCATGTTGCTGACTGTCTTCCATTGTGAAGACTGACACAAAGTACTTATTTAGCTCCTCCACCATTTCCCTGTTCCCCATTACTACTTCTCCAGCATCATTTTCAAGTGGTCCAATGTCCACTCTTGCCTCTCTCTCTTACCCTTTGTGTATCTTTATAAAATAAGATTCCAAAAGTTTTTTTAATATTGGCTAGTTTATCCTCGTATTTCATCTTCTCCTTGTAGCTTTTTTAGTTGTCCTCTGTTGGCTTTTAAAGGCTTCCCAATCCTCTGGCTTCCCACTAGTCTTTGCATATAGTGCCTTCTCTTTTGCTTTTATGAAGTCCCTGACTTCCCTTGTCAGCCATGGTTGCCTCATACTTCCCTTAGTGTGTTTCTTCTTCCTTGGGATAAAATTCTGCTGTGTCTCCCAAATTACTCCCAGAAACTCCTGCCATTGCTGCTCTACCATCATCCCTTCTAGGGTCCTCAATCAACTCTGATTAGCTCCTCCCTCATGCCTCTGTAGTTACTTTTACTCAACTGTAATACCGTTACATCTGATTTCAGCTTCTTTCTCTCAAACTGCAGGGTGAATTCTACCATATTATGGTCATTCCAATATCTCTCTAAGAAGAAATATTCCAGTGAAAATAGCTGTAATAATTTTTTCTTTATACAGAAAATACAGTAACAAAATTAATTATTAAATATTGTAATAATAAAGTGCTGACCAACTTGCCATTAATCCTGGTACTGGCTTCAATCTTGGTTGATAAGTGGATATGTGGTTAAATGTTCATGCTGGCGATGGTGGATGGAGTTTTTTGAGAGGATTTGCTGGAGCTTTTGCTAAAGAATTTTCTGAAGTTGTTGAAGTGGCCTCTGGCTTATGTTTAACCTTCCTAAAACAATTTTCAATAGAAAATTTCACAGAGGTCTTTTCCCTCCCATCATAAATGTTATTAAAATAAGTCAGCTAGTCATTAACCTTCTAGATGTTAGCGAAGCATGAGGATTGTGGTCTTCCTTGGACATAGGCAGGTCAGATCTATAAGGCAAAAACAAATGGCAGAGTTTGGTTGTAAACTTCTCGGGATCTTCTAGGATGTCTTCTTCAACCTTGTATGTGACCAATTGAACTTCTAATTTCAAATCTTTGTCTGATAACTCTTGTGTGTGAGATTGCAGTAACTCCATAACACCAACTGCTTTAATGTCCTGATGTAGGGTCTTGACCCAAAACAGAGACAATTTCTTACTGCCACCCCCCCCCCCCCCCCCCCCCCACCGATGCTGCTTGACCTGCTGAGTTCCTCCAGCAGATTATTTGTTGCTCCAGTTTCCAGCATCTGCAGTCTTGTGTGTCTTCTCTGTTTGAGATGCTTGTTCAATACAGCAAATTTTTCTGTCATACTCTCAATGCCCTCTAATCCTTTGGAACTGTGCTCAAATTGAGGTCAAAGTTTCCTCCAGGTACCATTTATATTTGTCTTCATTCCATTCTTCAGCAATCTGCTGGATGCCTGATAAACATTGTAGTCCTTTCAGAATTACATTAGGATCTTGCAGTTCTCATCTTCTGTGGCCTTAATTGCCTGCAAAAATGTGCTGTGTAGATAAAAAGGCAATGACAAGCTGATTTATTGGCTGCAAATGATGAGGCAGCATTGGATGGCATGCAAACAATCTTAATATTGGAGTGAAAGTGTGCAAAAGGGAGGGTGGCCAGAAGCATTGTCTAACAAGCAAGATCTTGAAGGTCAAGTTGTGGGCTATGCCGTAGACCTTCAAAAAAGGCATTAAATGGTTCCGAGACCAGACTTCAGATAAATATTGGTTACCCACACCTTGGGATTAGATTTCCAGATAACCGGTATTGGTACTTTACCGATGCCCTTGAGAGCTAGCCTGTGGGTTCTCTGCATGGTAAACTAGAAGAAGTTATAGTTTGCATTCACTGTAGGTATTACCACCAAGCATTAATGTCAGCCTGATTGTCATGGCTTTAACTCTTGACATTGACTTTCCATTCGTAACAATGTATGTATGTTAAGAGATTGTTTTCAGGACACAGCACTGTCATCAACATTGAATACTTGCTTAGTATTATAAACCCCCTCTCTAATAATATCAGCCAAAACATTAGAAAATTCATTCACTGCATTAAAATCTGCACCAGTAATTTCACCTGTTACTTAAATTATTATCCTGTTTAAATCTGTTAAACCACCCACAGCTCATCACATCTGCAAAATGCACTGCAATTACTTGCTAGGCTACTCTGACAGCACCTTTTAACCACTTGACCTCTACCAGTAAAAGCAAGGTCTTCAGGCATATGGGAACACCACTTACTGCAGGTTTTTCTTCAATCCTCATGTGGAAATATATCACCATTCTTTCATCATCAGAGTCTAAATCCCAGAAATGCCACCCGACAGCATCGTGGGAGGACCTTAACCAGGTCTGCAGTGGTTCAAGGGGGCAGTGCATTAACACCTTCTCGGGGGCAAATAGGGATGTGTAATAAATGCTGGCCTCATCAGTAAAGTCTGGATTGTGAAAATTGGATGGTTAAATAAATAAAGTACAAAACTAGATGGGAAGGGTAAGCTCTGAGAAGGATACAAACAGCTGCAAAGGATTGCACATAGGTTAAATGAGTGAGCACAGCCTTGGCAAATAGTGCATTATATATAGAAATGTGAAGTTATCCATTTTGGTTGTAAAAATAGAAAAGCAGATTAAATCATAAGGTACTGGGAGATATAGATATTTAGAAGGATCTGAGTGAGTGTCAATGAAAATTGGTTAACATGCCAGTGGAGCAAGCAATTAGGAAAGGAAATGAATGGTATGTTATTCTATGACAAGTGTTTAGAAGAATAGGACCATAAGACATAGGAGAAGGAGTAGGCCATTCAGCCCATCGTCTGCTCCATCATTCGATTATGGCTGATTTATTTTTCCCTCTCAACTTTGTTGTCCTGCCTTATCCCTGTAACCTTTGACGCCCTAACTAATCAAGAACCTATCAACCTCTGCTTTAAATATACCCAATGATTTGGCCTCCACAGCCATCTGTGGCAATGAATTCCAATTCCACAGATTCACCACCATCAGGCTAAAGAAATTCCTCTTCATCTCTTTTCTAAAGGGATGTCCTTCTATTCTGAGGCTGTGCCCTCTGGTCCTAGACTATCCCACTACTGGAAACATCATTTCCACGTCCACTCTATCCAGGCCTTTCAATATTCGATAGGTTTCAATGAGTTTCCCCTCTCATCCTTCTAAACTGCAGTGAGTACAGGCACAGAGCCATCAAATGCTCCTCATACCTTAACCCTTTCATACCTGGGATCATTCATGTAAACCTCCTGTGGACCCTCTCCATCGCCAGCATATCCTTCCTTAGATATGGGACCCAAAACTGCTCACAATACCAAATGTGGTCTGACCAATGCCGTACAAAGCCTCAGCACTATGTGCTTGCTTTTATATTTTGGTTCTCTCGAAATGAATGCTAACATTGCCTTTACATATAATAAATACATATACCGATACCTATAATAGCTCTCAAACTATGGGGTGAATTCTATCATATTATGATCACTGCCTCCTAAGGGTTCCTTTACCTTAAGCTCCCTAATCAGATCTAGTTCATTACACAACACCAAATCCAGAATTGCCTTTTCCCTAGTGGGCTCAACCACAAGCTGCTCCAAAGAGCCATCTTGTAAGCATTCTATAAATTCCTTCTCTTGGGATCCAGTGCCATCCTGATTTTCCCAGTCTACCTGCATATTGACATCCCCCATGACCACAGTAACATTGCCCTTCTTACATGCCTTTTCTATCTCCTGTTGTAATAGGAGGTGATCTGGAGGTGGTCTCATTGAAAGATAAAATTCTTAAGAAGCTTGACAGTGTAGATGCTTAGAGGATGCCTTGGAAGTCTAGAACTAGGAGCTGCAGTGTCAGGATAAAGGATTGGCCACTTGGAATCAACATAAAAAAGGGTTGTTAAATTTTAGTATTCCATACCCCAGAGGGTTGTGAGCAGTCAGTTAATGAATGTATTCAGGACAGAGATTGATTATAGTATGCGAGTATGGCAAATAATGTGGCAAGTTAGAATTGAGATGGAAGATCAGGGATAATTCTATTGAATGGCAAAGCAAGCTTAAAGGGCCAATTATTTCTCATGACTTACTGGGTAGATTTCAGCAATACATTGTGCACTCACATTGTGGAAAAGTCTTGGTTATACTTACAGAAATCATCCGTGCAAAATATAGTTGTACACAAATGTCATATTTACATTTTAATTTGCTGGGTCACAGCTAAAATAGTAGATAGTTTTTTCTTAGAGCTTCCTTCTCTTGAGGACTACTTGTAACATTTCCTTCAAAACACCAACATTTTCTCCTACCAGTCCTGAGTTCACACAAATGGTAGCTGCCTGCACTAAGCATTTCTCAATTGATTTACCTAGGCAGCATGTATATTGCAGTTGAAATCAAGATCACATCATTGCAGGGAATTGCCCATGCACATCTCCTGTTTTACGATACGGTGACATATCAAATTAGTAATAACAAGGTATACAATTGTACTTTTTCCCTTCACCCACCAATATCATTACTGTTTTCAGTTGTTTAGTGGGTAGGTTAGATCTGATTTTATTTTTTTGAGGTTTTATCTTTTTTGTGTTTTCTACTTTACAACAGCAACTACATTAAGTACTTTAATGATTATTAGGTACCTTGGGATGTTCAGTGATTTTATAAAGATTTCTTTGTCTTGTAGGATGATGTTCAAGTGCACATTGTAGATGAAGTGAATAAAAGTCCCTTGCGTGCATTCTGGAAGGAGAATGCATCGGTGTTTATAGCAGAAAGGGCAGTAAGTATGCAAATTATAATTCTGTGTTAAATTACTCAAGCACCTTTGGAGGTATGCTGAAAGAGGGTTTCCAGCAGCATAATTTGAGGCTAATATCATTAATGTTAAATTAAACCTGAACATGAAGGCAATTTGTTACTTAGTGACTTTGTCTTTCGTCGTCTTGTTACTCCAAGTTGAAGGATGTGGACTTTTCCGAATTGGCATATATCAAAATCAAAGCAGCAGTAATTTGCATAATGTGTCTCTCAATGATCCTTTGTTTTTGTATTCTATATTTATTGTTGAATTTTTCTGCCATCTTAAGGTAATGTTTTCTATCATTAATCCTTGTCACCTTTCTGATTGAAGTGCTGGTTTATTAAAATTTGAAGTTATCTCTTTGAGAGCAATGAAAAATCATTGTGACTGCTGCCAACTGTTCATGGGGAGAAATTGGCCACAGTGTTTAATTGCAAACACTTAGAGGAGACAAGGAACCTATTAAAGAAAGAGTCTTTAAAATATGAGAATTTTTTTCATATTTAGTTTTCATGCATTTAAAATTTGCACCGTGGATCATGTGCATTGTGTGATTATAGATCCTGAGAAAATCCCAAGTATGATGATGAGTTGCTAGATCTAATGTTATGCAAAGCTGGGACAATAAAATTTGACCCTTTATTACTTTTATTCTGAGGTTAAAAATTGGCTGGGTTTCAGGTTGCTGGTTGCTGTCTGGATTGGGCTAGGGTCTGATTTGTCCCTACAGTTGATTAACTGGCAATACTCACTACTTAGGGTTATGCCTGAAGAATTAATTTGGGAATTCTGAGTCATTAGATGCAGTATTGCTTCAAAGGCATGATGCTTTTGTGATACACGGGCACGAGGGCTATAAAGTTTTTATTTTCTTCAGTTGTTTGGTCTGACTACAGGTGCCCTTTTTTCTCATAGCCATCTAAAGAGGATGAGGACCACATGGAAGACTCTTTTGATAATGAAACCAGCAAGACAACATCCAGCAAGTTAGAGGATGTGGGCCCATTGCCTCTTTCAGTTATGAAAGCAAGGTAAAAGCAAAATAACGGCAAAGTCAGTCACATATATACTATATGTGAATTTAAGAGAATTGGGTCTTGGTTACTTTGCTTTGCACGGTATGCAGAAATGCTATTCAGTTCTCAGATTCACACTCGTAATGGCCACAATGAAAATCATCGAAAACTCAAGTAGTGAAGGCTTTCTTTCTGAATTGTACTATTCATTGTGTAATCTCCTGTCCTTTTATTTGAAATGAGTGCTTCCCTTGTAACTCAAAACAGAGAGCTGTATGCATGCTGTGAAAATATTATAGTAATGGAGTTGTGATTCCTTTTGTCAGGTAATGACAATTAATTTGTATGTGATGATTTAATTACATATGATGAATGGGAAGGACCAGATCAAAGGTGGATAATCTGATATTACTGATCATTGGTAGATGGTGACAACCACATTGAAGGTTAATAAGGAAAAGATACATTTTATTGGGATGAAAATTTTTGCAGTTTTTTGTGCGAGTCAGTCTGCAGAACTATTTGATATTGAATTAGTAGTATGAAAGAGCATTTTGTTGGAAGAAAGAAGACAGTTTGTTTGCACTTAACCTTGAAGGTCTTTGCTCAACAAGTGGTTTCCAGAACAATGCAACCGTGTCTGCGTGGGTTTCCTCTGGGTGCTCCGGTTTCCTCCCACATTCCAAAGACGTATGGGTTAGGAAGTAGTGGGCATGCTATGTTGGTGCCGGAAGCGTGGCGACACTTGTGGGCTGCCCCCAGAACACTCTACGCAAAAGATGCATTTCACTGTGTGTTTTGATGTACATGTGACTAATAAATCTTATATATAATTTGTAGGAATAGAGCCCTTTTGATTTTGTGGGGTGACACAAAAATTTGCCTTAATGGTTCCTGTCACTTAAAAGGTATTAATGTCTATCGTTAAGGCTAGGGCCAGGTTTGTGTCCTGAAAAATTGAGTTTTCAAGCAGTCTAAATACATTTGCTCAAAATCTCAAAAAAGGGAGAACAAGGCAAGATGAAATCACAGGAAGCAGTACACTTACACACTTGGAATTACAAACACAGCTGTAGAAAGAAAATACTCTTTTGCTCATATGGTACAATTCATTGATCCTGCAGCTCCTTTAGGAAGCCTTGCGTGGTGCAAAAAGAAATTGAAGATTCAGGATTGCAGCAACAGTTCCTACAAATTGGCCCAACTTTTTCAAAATAAAACAACATTTTAAAAAATATCACAAATCATCAAAAATCAAGATCTCTGTATCTGTGACACCCTTGATTTCTGTGACGTAATTCCAGTTTACCTCTCATTAGTTTGTTCTCATCTACAATGTTTATCCATTTCTTTCTCCTGCTCACAGACAGTTAGTGTCCTGGTACACCTTGGCCCATAATCCTCACATGTCGCAGATGATCAGCTGCAGCGTACCTACTGCGTTTCCTCTGCTGTGGGTTAGATGTGATGGCTCTGACTCCGAAGGCACTGTTTGGTTTGGAGCTGAACCCGTTAAAACTGGGAAAGAGTTTACGTCAATGGTTTTCCATATAGTCACGTGCTCTGGTAAGATATCATAATAGCCCTTTTAAAAATAATTGCGTTAAACCTTAGCTTGTTAAGCTGCAATTACACATTCCTAGTAGTGACGATTCAGCTAAAATCAACACATTCCATTTTAAATACAGGTTGAATATATAACCTAAAAATAGAACCATTACAAGAACAGAAGAAAATGGGAGCAGGCATAGTCCATTTTGCCCTTCAAATCTACCCTTTCATTCTATATGATCATGGATAATCCATCCCAGGCATCAATTCCTTGTATGATCATGGATAATCTACCCCAGGCATTAATTCCTTGTATGATCATGGATAATCTACCCCAGGCATCAATTCCTTGTATGTGCCAGATCTCTTAACCTGTCAAAAATATATCTAGGGCAGAAAATTCTAGAGATTCATCACTCTCTACGAGAAAAAATTCTGATGTTATGTGGTTTTAAATGACTGACCCCTTATCTTGAAACGATGTCCCTTTGTTTGTCTAGTGAAAACATCTCAACGTTCAACATTTCATGCCCCCTCAGGATCTTGTACGTTTCAATAAGATCACCCCTCATTCTTCTAAACTCCACAGAATACATACCTAACCTGTTTAGCCTCTCTTGATAAAACAATCCTTTCTACTCAGGAATTAGCCTGGTGAATCTCTGGGACAGCCTCAAATCCTGCTATGTTCTTTCTTTTCATGTCTGCACACTCTGCTCCAATTGCCTCTTAATCTCTAACTTGCCTCCACCAGAGTATTTGACTTGATCTTGGTGTATAGAGAATTAGACTCATTAAGGCAGAGGAGGAGGCCATTTGGCCCATCATTAATATATAGTATTTATTGAACAATGGAATAACTTGAAGGTAAATTTGATAAGTAGTAGTAATTCATGTTAACTGTAAAATGTACATTATTTTGTCAACTTATTAGATTGTGAAATTATTGTACAAAAGTCTTCTAATTTTTTAAACATTTAGGTTTGTAGTGAATGAAACATAAATCAGTTCGACTTTGACTGTAATTCCTTACTCTTTTAGGACCGATTGTTGACAAGAGCAGTTTCACAACCTTAGAAAGTTTGAAAATTGCCCACAAGGACAGACATCTTTGTTCTGCTGTAGGTATTCTTGTCCCTTCTTCAGCTATAAATATCTTTGATAAAGGTACAACTTTAAAAAAGAACAGAATATGTTGGAAATGTGTGTGTCTACATCCAGAACAGAAACTTAAGCTTCTGGGTATGGAATCTTTGTTGTAACTTGCTTCACAGTTTTGACCAAGGTTATGTACTTGGCACCTTAGTCTGGGTTCTCGAATTTGCCACATTTTGTGATCATACATTGATGTGATTTTTTTGATTGAGGTCATTGACCTGAAATGCTCTTTTTCCTCCCTACAGATGCTGCCTGATCTCCTGAGCTTTCCAGCATCTTTTGTTTATTATTCACATTTCCACAGTTGGCAATATTTTGTTTTAATTTATTAAATTTTGATGAAGATGTTATACTTGGATGTTGTAGTGAATTATAAATTGCTTTTCTGTCACATCTTTCGCAAACTTACGATACACCGAAGTTCTTTATGGTCGATTAAACCCTTTTTGCAGTTCAGTGATGGTGGCAATATGGTAAACTGAGCAGCTGATGTGCACATAGCATGTTTTCTCAAACTGCAATATTGCTGTGCACAAAATTACTACCTAACAGCAGTGACTGTGCTTGTGGAGCATTTCATTAGCCATAAATAGCTTTGGAATTTGCTGAGGTTGAGACTGGACGTGCTTTTTTTTAAAAAACGTCCTAACATTTTGGTGTCCATTTCGGTTATGGTTTATTGTCATAATGCAGATATTGACCAAAGGCTATGCGTGCTATGACTTGTTTGGTGCCTCCATGTTGGAGAATACTATCATGGAGCCGCAGAGTAACATTATGGTGGATTTCTCTTGGAACAGCGTGGAGAAAATCTTAGAAACCCCCCCGCTTACATCGGTTGCCACCTTGGTACGTAAAATAAAACTAATATTGGTCTTTTTACAATGCATATTATTAAAGAAATTAATTTTGTTATCACAAGTGGCATGAGAATAGGTGGGTGAGGGAGCAGAACAGTTTAGTTTGCGTTTGGGAAGTTCTATTCCCTTTCCGTGCCTTTTCACTTGTCCTTTGCTGTGGCAGCACAATCGCTGACTCAGCCACAATTGTAGTGCAAGATATTCGCCATCAGGGAATTGTTGACCGTGATAATCAATTTCAATTTTGCTCTGTCTACTGTTGCAGAGCGTTGGCTTTTCAGTGTGGAATATACACACTGTTCTCCTAAACTCGTTCTTAGCATGCCTGGCTAAAGATATTAGAGTCATAGAGCAATACAGCACAGAAAGAGGCCCTTTGATGCAACTTGTCCATGCTGACCAAGATGCCCAAATGCCTATCTAAGCTGGTCCCATCTGCCCACGTTTGGCCCATATTGTTCTAAACCTTCCTCATCCACGTACCTGTCCAAGTGTCTTTTAAATATTGTTATTGTACCTTTCTCAACCACTTCCTTTGGCAGCTCATTCCATATACTCACCACTCTTTGTGTGAAGTAGTTGCCCCTCTGGTCCCTTTTAAGTCTTTCCCCATCACCTTAAAACTATGCCTTCTAGTTTTTGATTCCTTTTCCCTGGGACAAAGATCGTGTGCATTCACCCTATCTATGATTTTATACACCCCTATAAGGTCACCCCTCAGTCTCCTCCATTCCAATGAGTAAAGTCCCAGCCTGCCCCATCTCTCCCTATAACTCAGCTCTTTGAGTCCTGGCAATATTCTTATGATTCTTCTTTGCACTCTTTGGCTTAAATAAATCTTTTTTATAATAGGATAACTGGAACTTTACACAATACTCCAGGTGTGGCCTCACCAACGTCTTGTACAACCACAATATAACATCCTAATTCCTACACTCAGTGCTCTGACTGAAAGCCAGTGTCCCAAATGCCTTCTTCACCGCCCTGTTTACCCGTGATGCCACTTTCAGGTGTAATGTTTTAAATTAACTAAAGTCTATTTCAGGGTACCCAAAATTTTGTTCTTGCAAAATAGGTTTTGGGTTGGAACAGAAAACTGCAGACTGAAGTTATTGCTGGGACATGTATATGCACAACTTGCAAGTGCTGGCCATGTGTACTGATCAAAGATGGTGTACAATTTTAGTTTGGTGTTGCATGTGCAAAGACCTGCATATAGGCAGTTCTCATGTTACAGAAGCGTTGCATTCCTGAGAACGGTCCATAAAGCCTGGAGGTCTTTTGAATTAACTAGCTCCTTCCACAACTCCAGAAGATGTTTTTATTTAGAACATAGAACATTACAGGACGGTACAGGCCCTTCAGCCCACGATGTTGTGCCGACCTTTTAATCTACTCTAAGATCAATCTAACCATTCCCTCCCACATACCCCTGCATTTTTCTATCATCCATGTGCCTATCTAAGAGTCTCTTAAATGTGCCTAATGTATCTGCTTCTACCAGCACCCCTGGTAGCGTGTTCCACACACCCACCACTCTGTTTAAAAAAAAAACAACAAAACCTACCTCTGTTCCCCCCACCGTACTTTCCTCCAATCACTTTAAAATTCATGTTAGCCATTTCTGCCCTGGGAAAAAGTCTCTGACTGTCCACTCGATCTATGCCTCTTATCTTGTACACCTCTATCAAGTCACCACTCATCCTTCTCTCCAAAGAGAAAAGCCCTAGCTCAGTCAACCTAACCCCATAAGACATGCTCTCCAATCCGGGTAGCATCCTGTTAAATCTCCTCTGCACCCTTTCTAAAGCTTCTGCATTCTTCCTATAGTGAGGCAACCAGAACTGAACACAATATTCTAAGTGTGGTCTAACCAGGGTTTTATGGAGCTGCAACATTATCTTACTGCTTTTGAACTCAGTCCCCTGACTGATGAAGCCAACATACACCTTTGTAACAACCCTATCAACTTGCACAACAACTTTGAGGGATCTGTGGATTTGGACCAAGATCCCTCTGTTCCAATGCACTGCTAAGAATCCTGCCATTAACCCTGTATTCTACCTTCAAATTCAACCTTCCAAAGTGAATCACTTCACACTTTTCCAGGTTGAACTCCATCTGCCGCTTCTCAGCCCAGCTTTGCATCCTATCAATGTCCCGTTGTAACCTCGACAACCTTCTACACTATCCACGTCACCAACCTTTGTGTCATCTGCAAACTTACTAACCCACCCTTCCACTTCCTCATCCAAGTCATTTAAAAAATCAGCAAGAGTAGGATCCCTGTGCAACAGTGCTAGATACTGACCTCCAGGCAGAATACGCTCCATCTACAACCACCCTCTGCCTTCTATGGGCAAGCCAATTCAAGAATCCACACAGCCAAGTTTCCCTGGATCCTATGCCTCCCCGACCTTCTGAATGAGTCTATCATAGGGAACCTTATCAAATGCCTTACTAAAGTCCATATACACCACATCCAGTGCTCTACCCTCAATGTGTTTTGTCACATCCTCAAAGAATTCAATCAGGCTTGTGAGGCATGACCTGCCCTTACAAAGCCTTGCTGACTATCCCTAATCAGACTATGCTTCTCCAAATGCTCATAAATCCTGTCCCCAAGAATCACCTACAACAACCACCCTGTTGTTTTTGCACCTTTCCAAAATTTGCCTCCTGATCTGTTCCTCAGTGTTTCTGTGTGCTATGAGGGGGTGGGGTGTGGGAGGGGGTGGGGGGGTGGGAGGGGGTGGGGGGGTGGGGGGTGGTGTCCTATAGAATACTCCCAATAGATTGATTACTCCCTTCCTGTTTCTGACCTCCACCCACACTCAGTAGACGATCCCTCCAGGGTACCTTCCCTTCCTGCAGCTGTGAAACTATCCCTGATTAGCAATGCCACTCCCCCACTTCTTTTACCTCCCTCCCTGTCCCTTTTGAAACATCCAAACCCTGGAACATCCAGCAGTCATTCCTGCCCTTGTGACAGCCAAGTCTCTGTAATGGCCACAACATCGTAGTTCCATTTACTGACCCATGGTCTGTTCATCACCCTTGTTCCAGATACTTGCATTAAAATAGATGCACTTCAACCCATCTAACTGACTGTAATTTTGCCCAATGAAGTGCCTATCTTTCCTCACAGTCTCTCTACACGCTGCATCAACCTGTACACCAACTGCCCCATCCTCTGACCTATCACTCGGGTTCCCTTCCCCCGCCAGACTAGTTTAAACCCTCCGCAACAGCTTGAGTAAACCTGCCTGCAAGAATGTTGGTCGCCCTCCAGTTCAGCTATAACCCATCCCTTTTGTACAGGTTATACCTTCCCCAGAAGAGATCCCAATGATCCACAAATCTGAAACCCTGTCCCCTGCACCAATTTCTCTGCCACACGTTTCATCCGCCAAATTAACCTATTTTTACCCTCTCTGGTGAGTGGCACAGGCAGCAATCCAGAAATTACTACCCTTGTTGTCCTGCTTTTCAGCTTCCTACCTATCTCCCTATATTCACTTTTCAGGACCTCATCTTTTTTCCTACTTGTGTCATTGGTACCATTATGTGCCATGACTTCTGGCTGTTCACCCTCCCCCTTTAGAATGCTGTGGACCCAGTCTGAGACATCCCTGACCCTGGCACCTGGGAGGCAACATACCATCCATGAGTCTCTTTCACGTCCACAGAATCTCCTGTCTGCTCTCCTAAGAGTTCCCTATCACTATTGCTCTCTTCTCCCCCCTTCCATTCTGAGCCAGAGCCAGATTCAGTGCCAGTGACCAGACTGCAGCTTTCCCCTGGTAAGTAGTTACTCCACCACCACCACCCCCCCCACCAACAGTATCCAAAGTTGTATACCTATTACTGAGGGGTATGGCCACTGGGGTACTCTGCACTATCTGCCTCTTTCCTTCCCCCTCTCCTGATAGTCACTCAGCTACCTGCCTCATGCAACTTAGTTGTGGCTACCTCCTTGTAGCTTTTATCCATCACATTCTCCCATATGAGCTGAAGGTCATCCAGCTGCAGCCCCAGTTCCCTAACATAGTCTGTAAGGAGCTGCAGCTGGATGCACCTCCCGTAGATATAGCTATCAGATCTGGCAGGAACACACCACTGACCCTGGATCCATTGTCACTACTTTAGCTGGGCACTAATAGACAAAGAAACTTACTTTAGCCTCTTCTCACCAAAGGGTCCACTCCAACAATGCACTTGACCCTACCTTTTTATTGGTTGGGAGATTTTGTGCATGAAATTTGACTTATGGACAACACTTTGGTGGATTATCCAAACCCAGCACCAAGTCCAGTGTTGGTTCAGATCAGATGTGATCCATGACTTATGGCTTGAGCATCTCTGGTCTGTGTTTCTTGCCGGCGGACGCAGGGTGATTGGTACTGGTCCTTGCCCTTGAGTGAGCAGTCATTATCAGAGGTTTGGCAGTAAGGCTCTGTCCTGAGGAAAATGAGTGTAGGGTAGGAGGAATTGAATATTTTTTAAAATAGAAGTGTTTTTATAATAGCCGTTGGGAACATTTGTAACATAGAACAGAAAACAGTACAGCACAGGACAGGCCCTTCGCCCCACAATGTTGTACTGACATAGCTAATCCTGCTACCTACAGAATGCCCCTATCCCTCCATTTTCTTCTCATTCATGTGCCCATCCAAACCCCTCTTAAAAGCCCCCAATGAAGTTGCCTCCACCACCCTATCAGGCAACGCATTCCAGGCATCCACCACTCTTGAGTAAAAAAACGTACCCCTCGAGTCTGTTCTGAACCTACCCCCTCTCACCTTAAATGCATGCCCTCTGGTATTGGATTGCTCAATAATGGGGAAAAAGATATTGCTTGTCCACCCTGTCTGTGCCCCTCATAATTTTATATATTTCCAATTGAGACCTCTCAGCCTCCGCTGCTCCAGAGAAAAGAGCTGAAGTTTGTCCAGCCTCTCCTGATAGCACATGCCCTCTAATCCGGGCAGCCTCCTAGTAAACTTCCTCTGCACACTCTAAAGCCTCAACATCCTTCCTGTAAGGATGTGACCAGAATTGTATGCAATACTCTAAATGCAGCCTAACCAGAGTTCTATAGAGATGCATCATGACTCCAATACTCAATACCTTGATTAATGAAAGCAAGCATTCCTTAAGCTGCCTTAACCACCCTATCTACCTGTGTAGGCACTTTCAGTGAGCCATGGACTTTCACCCCAAGGTGTCTCTGCTCTTCAACACTGTTAAGGGTCTTGCCCTTTATTGGTATTGGTTTATTATTTTCACTTGTACCGAGGTACAGTGAAAAGCTTGTCTTGACACTAGTCCTACCAAGGTGCAAACACCTCACATTTATCTGGGTTAAACTCCATCTGCCATTTCTCTGCCCACATCTGCAGCTGATATATATCACGCTGTATCCGTCGCCAGTCTTCTACACTATTCACAACCTCCACCAATCTTGGTATCGTCCTGCAAACTTACTAACCCACCCATCAACATACTCATCCAGGGCATTTATGTACATCACAAACAGCAGAGGTCCCAGTACAGATCCCTGTGGAATACCACTACTCACAGGCCTCCAGCCCGAATAAGTCCCTTCAATCACCACCCTCTGTCTTCTACGGGCAAGCCAGTTCTGGATCCACACAGCCAATTCTCCACTGACCACATGCATCCGAACTTTCTTGATTAACATATTATGTGGGACCTTGTCAAATGCCTTACTGAAGTCCATATAGATGACATCCACAGCTCTACCTTCATCAATCTCTCTCGTCACCCTGTCAAAAAACTCAGCCAGGTTAGTGAGAGACGACTTGCCCTGTGCAAAGCCATGCTGGCTTTCCCTAATCAAGCCATTGGATTCCAGATGCTGGTATGTCCTATCTCTAAGAATTTTCTCCAGCAATTTCCCTACAACTGATGTGAGACTCACCGATCTATAGTTCCCCTGGATTTTCCCTTGGTTCCTTTCTTAAATAGAGGAACAACATTAGTCACTCGCCAGTCCTCCGGGACCTCATTTCCACATTGCATCCAGTGCACTGTCAAATTGTAGTTCAGTTTAAAATGGTTGTGATTTCCATTTGGTATTGCCTGTTAAAATTTGACTTTATATTATTACCTCATATAAAGAAATCCTATAGAATGAACAATCATTTATAGCAAAGTCTGTACTGGAGCCTCCTTTTCCTTTACTGCTGATCTTTGTCTTTTAATGTTTACCTTCTGTAACATTTCTAATAAATTTCCAGGAGCACGTGCCCTTCACCATGAGTTATTGCTGTGTTCTCACTTTTAAAATTAATCATTACAAAAGATTTTCTCTCATCAGTTATGATTTCTCTTTCCTTGTATCTATGATTTATTTAGAATATCAAAGTGGAACCTGGAGACCCAAAAAGCCCTGTCTTTCAAATATACAAGGAGCTAGAATTTCTCCTGGTAAGTGTTTCAACTAACTATTGCAGTCATCCTGTTCTTTCACTTTGACTTTTAAGAACAGATTTGAATTGCCATGTTCTAATAAATTGCAGCCTGAATACATTTCTTGTTTTTGTCAAATATTTTCAAAAATTTACTTGGTGTCTGCAATGTTGTAAACTCTCACTTTATGAAGCAACATATAATTTTCTTGCACATCGTCGGGATATTCTCGAACAGGATTAAGTTTGAGATTGGCATTGCATTTGGTTACAGTATTTTCTACTTTTCTTTAACCTAAAAAAATGTTTGTGATTTATGCTATTCATTGGTGTTGAGATTCCTATTTGGTTTAAAAAAAATGTTTCAGTGTACAAAAATTTAGAACAAAGTTTCATTGATAGTTTGTATTATAAAACTGGAACTTCTGCTTTTGTCCATTATTTCCATCCCCCCCCCCCCCCCCCGCCAAAAAAAAAAGTTTGTAATTTGATTGTATCGATAGTCCTCTTGCTTCAGTGCGGCTTAGTTCTGCAATATGGTGGGTGATGGCACGGCCCTGTGGTAGGATGGGGATTCCACCCTTAGCCTGGATCTGACTAACTATGTGGCAGCAACATAGGTTCCAGGTTATGTTTGTGTTGTGATATCTGGCAGTGCTGTTGCTCTGTATGCTGCAAGAAATAAGAGAAAATCAGTGGAATTTAATATTGGAATCAATATTTATGCCAATATATTTATGAGGTAAGACATGGTAGAATGGTCATTTTTGTTTATAGCATGATGCATTTGTATATTGCTCACAAAAGAAGTAAGTTACTGTTTTCAAATCCCATGCCTAACCAGTTTAGATTCTTGATTTTTTTTTCCACCCTAACCAATATGTATGTCAGTGTGGCTCAGTAGCCAATGCTTTTGCCTCAAATCCCATACCAGATACACTAGAGCACAATTAACCTATATTTTCCTTGGAAAATGTTTGATAATGCCAGAACTATAGAGGGGGAAAAAACAACCATTGTTCCTGGTTCTGATCTTTATTCAGTCACTCCAGTGGGGAAAGTGTATCCGAATCAGATTTATTACCACTGACATATGACATGAAACTTGCTGTTTTGCAGTAGCAGTACAATGCAAAGATATAAAAAATCTATAAATTACAAAAATAAATAGTGCAAAAAGAAAGGAACAATGAGGTAGTGTTCATGGATTGTTCAGAAATCTGATGGTGGAGGGAAGAAACTGTTCCTGAATTGTTGAGTTTGGGTCTTCAGGCTCTTGTACCTCCTCCTTGATGGTAGTAATGAGAGGAGGGCATGTCCCGGATAGTGAGACTCCTTAACAATGGATGCTGCCTTCTTGAAGATGCACTTGATGGTGGGGAGGTTGTGCCCATGATGGAGCTGGCTGAGACTACAACCCTCTGCAGCCTCTTGTGATCCTGTGCATTGTGAGGCTGTGATGCAACCAGTCAGAATGCTCTCCACCATTCATCCATAGAAATTTGCAAGAGTCTTTGGTGACATACCAAATTTTCTTAAACTCCTAATGAAGTAGACCCACTTGCGTGCCTTCTCATGATTGCATTAATGTGTTGGGCCCGGGAAAGATCCTCTGAGATATTGACGCCCAGGAACTTGAAGCTGCTCAACCTTTCCACTGCTGACCCCTCAATGCATGTTTGGTGAAGACTGGTGTAGGCTCTACTCTAATAGCTCTTTCACAGCTCTTCCTGTGAATGTAATTGCTTGGCTTTCCTTGCCTAGAATTTCACTGCAACGCCACTTGAATAAAGTCAAAGCAGCTGTAGTCAAACATATAAATTAGTTAAAGATAAGAGGGAAGAAACTTTAGGAAAAATGGTGTGCAAAGATTTTTTTAATACTAGACTTCAAAAGATGAGATGCAAAAGATAATATTGCTTTGAAAACATTGCATTCAACTATATCAAATGCTCGGTGACCTTGTTTCCCATGTGTTTTGTCACAGGTTTTAGCAGAAGGATTGAAAACGGGTGAAACTGAGTGGCCGGAGGTTCTGGAGGAAAAATCTGCAGTTGAAGTGTGCAAGAGTTAATCGAAGGTGCAGAGTTTTCACATTTGAACAATATTTGCTACAATAAATTTAATTTTGTAGAATATTTTGGATGATTTGAATATTTAATTGAATATCAGAAGTGTAATGTGATTGGTTAACAGCAATATACTCTTCACATAGTAATCATATACTAATGGATACTGCTGATGGGGATATTTCTCTGTAAATATTATGTTTCAAGTGGTATGCTTTAACCTTCCAAACGTTCCATTTCAATTGGAAACAAAGCTTCATCTTTGCACTCAACAAGTGAGCGGTATTGATGATGAGGAATGAACTTTTCTGTGAGTTTTGTAAACTGCGTCGTTGCTGAAGTTTCATTCTCATCAATAAGGATTGAGTTTTTGAACCAGAGATTGAGGATATAGCTTTCCCCTTTGTGAAATTAGCTCAGAATTAACTCCCATTTTCCCATTTTTATCCATTTCAGTAAGTATTAGTGTACTTGAATAATTGGCCAAATCTTACTGATGCTCTCTGGTGTAACATGCTTTCTGCCATGAGTAGACTTTTATATTGCCTTATTTGTCTTAGCATGGAATTTTCTTTTTTTCTATTTCATGTCTGACATAGACCTAAAGAACCAAACCACTGTCTCTCAACATCAGCAAAGAGAATTGACACAGAGGTATGATATTTGGATGTGAAATCTTTGCTGGGAATAGGTATAGGAAATGTAACATTGCCCAAATGTAACATTGACTTTTTATTGTCCATCTCACCAGGTGTGGGCCACACACTCCGTCAATTTTATAAAATATGGCATTATTTGGAGATAAAGTACAGCATCTTAATCCACTGCACAGACATTCAGTTATTGACACTGAGTCACTCAAGTATGGATGAGTGTGTGTGATCAATCTCTTCAGACATCATTAACCCTGCTTAATCTGCTCAGCTGAAGATCCCCTTATTTATTTGGTCTCATGAGCAGGCCTTGTCACTACTCTAAACATTCCCCTGATTACTATGGCAACATCCATGGAGAGTCTTCCAGAGGTATTCTGTTACTATGGGAACCACCGTGAAACTTGGTCCAAGTACAATAACACCAGAGGCTGGTTAATCTCGTACCTTCCTACGGTGATGAGGATATCTCTAGTGAAAAAAAATTTGGTTTTTCTCCATCTCGACACTGTTGCAGCTACACAAACCAGACCTAATTAGTTGTGAGGTGAAATGGATCTTCATTAGTCTTCCATATTCAGTATGGAATATCATTCTTGAGAGGCTTATGTTCAGCAGATCTCCATGCCCTGTTGGCCATTTTGGTGGTGTCATAACTCGGGTGTTCGCTTGCTGTAGATGAGTCCCCTAGATTGCCATGCGACTAGCTCTGGCTGCTATCTCCTTGTCTTGACCACATTCCCATGTAGAACGAAATGTCTCGGCCTGCAAGCCTGGTATAGTTATCCAAGGACTGATACAAAGTATGTTGTCCTTTGTCTTCTACCAGTGATTCTATTAGTTCAATCTTCACTGGGTCTGCTGTCTTTATAAATTTGTGTATATTAGGTATATACAGCTGTTGCTTTATGGAGGCAGGTTAACTCTCCATTTCAACTTTTTCCTCTGGTGTGATGCAATTTTATTTTTAATTTGCAAAACTTTTAAAACTGGATTTGCCAGTGTTGAGTTTTGGCAGGAACCTCTTAGCTTCAGTTCTCATCCCAAGCATGGACCAAAGGACTTAATTTCAGAAGTGAAGTACAGAGTGACTGGTCTTGACATCAATCAGAATTTGACTGAGTGTGGCATGAAGGAGTCCTGGCAAAACTAAACGGGCATCAAGAGGAAAACACTCCAGTCACTGAAATCATACATTGCACAAAGAAACATTGTTGTGATAGTTGGAAACTAATTGTCCCAGGCTTAAGACATCATTGCAGGAGTTTCCCAGGATAGTACCCTAGTCCCAACCATCTTCAACTGCTTCGTCAATGACTTTCCTTCCATCATAGTCCAGAAGTGCGGATGTTCACTGATGACTACACAATGTTCAATTCCATCCTTATCGTTTGCATACAGCAAGATCTAGACAATATTCAACCATGGACTGATGAGTGATGTGACAAGTGACATTCATGTCAATATCAAATAAGAGAATCTAACCATTTCCTGATGATATTCAGCAGGATTACCATCCTTGAGTGCCTTAACAACATCCTGTGGCAAGTGACTCACCTCCTGACACCCCTAAGCCTTTCTGCTATTTTAAAGGCACAAATCAGGAGCGATGGAATAATGTCCACTTGCCTGAATGAATATAGCTCCAACAACCTTCAAGTAGCTTGACTCCATTGAAGACAAAGTAGCTCACTTGATTGGCACTCGCTCCACCACTTTTAACATTCATTCCTTCCACCACCAACACATGTAGCTGTGGTGTATACCTTTTTACAAAATGCATTGCAGTTACTTGCGTAGCTATTTTCATGGGACCTGCTAATCTATCACCCGGCACAAGAAAAGACAAGGGTTTTGTGTTTGTGGCAACACCACAGCTGCATTTCCCCATCCTACTTGTACACCATCTGAGTGAAAGTTTATTGTTGTTGGTCATTGGGTCTAAATTCTGGAACTCTATATCCAGTTGCAATTGTGGGAGGACCTACATCGGAAGGCCTGCAGGTTCAAGGTGTCTCACCATCACCTTCTCACTGGCATTGGAGAATTGCAAAAAATACCGGGTTCACAAGGAAGCAATTAATTAAGGATTTACTGTACCTCGTTGTGGAGTTCTGTCATGTCCTCCGTTCATTGTTATCCCAAGTGACCTTCTAGTAATGGTATCTCAATGAGTTCTCCATGGTTGAGTCTGTTTGATTTATTTCTCTCTATGAATACTGTTGTATATTTCTGAAATAATATGCCTAAATATTTCTGTTACAATTGGCATCAGAGCTTCCTTTCTTGTTGTCTACAAATGAAGGGTATTCATGCTGGGGAATGGTTTGTGGATGTTTTGTAGTTTATGAGAAGAGAGAGAATATTTAGTACACAGAACAGTAGAGCACAGTACCCGGTCCTTCGGCCCACCATGTTGTGCCTACCTCTATAAACCTATTCCACAATCGATCTAACCCTTCCCTCCTACATAGCCCATCACCCTCCATTTTTCTTACATCCATGTGCCTATCTAAGAGTCTCCTTAAATATCCCTATCGTATCAGCCTCTACCATCATCCCAGGCAGTGCGTTCCAGGCACCCACCACTCTGCGTTTTTTTAAAAAAAAACACCTCTGACATCTTCCCTAAAACTTTCCTCCATTCACCTTACACAGATTGGCCATTGCTTGCCCTGGGGAAAAGGTGCTGGCTGTCCACTCTATCTATGCCACTCACAATCTTATACACCTCTATCAAGTCACTTCTCATTCTCCATCGCTCCAAAGAGAAAAACCCTAGTTCGCTTAACCTTTCCTCAAGACATGGTCTCCAATCCAGGCGGCGTCCTGGTAAATCTCCTCTGCACCCTCTCTAAAGCTTCCACATCCTTCCTATAATGAGGCAACCAGAACTGAACACAATACTCTTGTGTGGTCTAACCAGAGTTTTATGGAGCTGCAACATTATTGGGACTCAATCCTCCGACTAACGGCCAGCATACCATACGCCTCTTAACCACCTATCCACTTGCACAGCAACTTTGAGAGATCTATGGACCCCAAGATCCCTCTCACACTGCTGCTTTTGACCTTGTATTCTGCCTTCAAGTTCGATCTTCCAAAGTGTATCATCTTACTATCTGTTTAATTTAGCTTTTTTCTATTTTACTCTGGTTTAAGGTGTTGAATATAAATGAGTAAGAAAGACTTTGTTTAAGTATTTAAATTTCATTGATTTTAAAAAGGTTCAATAGAATAACTTAAAATAAGTTTAGAAAACATTTGTTGCTTAATTATACAAAGACTATTTCCAATTTTGTTACTGTATACTTTTGATACTGCGGTTGCTAGTTCATTTGCAAATTACTTCCGTATATGTTTGGAATTTCTGTTTTGAGAAAAATTTTGCGGAGTTCTGTGGTATAACACTACTGCAGATGTTTAAGGTTACATGGCTTCTTCCTTTGCGTATAATTCTTTGCAACATTTAATGTCATTCTAAGATAGCAGCACTGTGGTTAGATTGGAATACAGTTTAATCTCATTTAAGAAAATCTAAAATAGTATATTTTTGACCGGGACTTTCCTCATTTAATTTTTATTGTTTTATATCAGAAATTGAAAAGTGATGCAGCTGCTATTGAATCAACCATCCATTCGTCATTTGCTCCTGAACGTGGAGATCTTGACTTTGCAGAGCAGCTCTGGACTAGAATGAGGAAAAGTATGTACTGTATACCTGTGGGATGGATTATTCCTGTGGATTAGACTTTCCATGCAAGGGAGCACAGTGATACTGAGATTCCACGCGTTGATATTGATGTCAGAGAATGGAGTATATGCTCCTTGTAGATCCACTCTCTGTTGGTGGCCTCACCAAGAAAAATGCATAGTGAATATGTGAAGCAGCCTTCAGAAGATTTTTCAATGCAATGTTTAGAACCTAGATTTTAATGTTTAAAAAGAAAAGTTGGACTTCTGGTCAATAATTGGTAGAGTTGTAAAGACTGTGCAAAGGGCAGAAAATATTGAAATATAATGAATGTGGATTTAAGTGAAAGCACACCAGATGATCAAGCAGCTTTTTCTTAACCTAAAAAAAACAGAATATTGGAAATACTAAACAAGTCAGGCAGCATCTGTAGAGAGCAAAAGAAAGGGTATGTATTGGTTGTCATGAAAGCTTGATTCAGTGCCTTAACAAGACTGTGACATTGGAACTCTAACCGTGCTTTCACCTCCTCTTACTAGCCTGCTGTTCCTTTCTCTGAGTGCTACTCACTTTTTTTTCTTTTTGATTTTAGCTGTTTCTTCATACCGAGATGTGGTAGATTGCTTAACACTAGTTATCCAACACTTAAGATGCAAGGATATTCAACCATGGGTATGAAGCAAACTCATACTTTAATGTTTGCTTAAATATTAACTGAAATGTATATTTAAGAAAACTACTCCTTTTAAGATTTAGGAGCTTGGGAAGATGCTCTGATATAGGATCAGTTAAGATTTGTATTTTTAGTTTATTGTTTCCTGATTTAATCCTGGAACATTAGACTCTATTTTTATGTGCTGTAATTGGGTCCTTTGGACATCGTATGATTTATTATTGGGGCTGCTTGCAGAGTACTTGTACCAATAGTATTGGATAATACTTGGAACTAAGATAAGAGACCACAATGCTTCCATTTGGTGACACCTGACAGATTTTGGTACTGCTGTCATTTAGAGTTATTCATAGGCTGAACCATCCAAATTGTTGTATTCGTACAAATATTCCAGAAGTACACCTATCAAAAGAGAATCATTTCTCAAATTGTTTTCACAACTTTTGGGGCTTTATGTAAATCTTACAATAATGCCTATTGTAACTGGAGCACTGAACAATTTCTGGTCACTTTTCAGATTCATCGGAGTAGCAACAGTTCTCTCAGCAAACTAATCCAGCAGTCTTACCAAAGCGCTATGCCTGCTGTCTCAGTTAATGGACTAACTGCTATCCGAATGCTTTTGGAGATAGGTCTGGATAAATTGCAGAGAGATTACATAAACTATTTTATAGGTG
The DNA here is from genome assembly GCF_009764475.1 of Pristis pectinata. Lineage (NCBI taxonomy): Eukaryota > Metazoa > Chordata > Chondrichthyes > Rhinopristiformes > Pristidae > Pristis > Pristis pectinata. The sequence goes on from NC_067432.1 coordinate 2,154,523, forward strand.
GGTATTCCTGAATACATATCTGGCTTGCTAAATTTTAAAATTGCTTCATTTGGTTGGAAATACCAATACAAACCCCTCCCACCTCCCTCACACACAGAGAAAATGGGTTCAGGACAATGCTGGGTTAATGAAATGGTGTGAGGTATTGGAGTAATATGGCACTGTGTAATGATAACAGGATGTATTCTCATCCCTTTTTGCTGCTGAATCAACAGGCCAAGTAAAGTTCCAGCAAATTTACAGGAAGGGAAAGAAAATCCAGAAAAGTCTGCTGGGTGGCATGAGCATTGCTCCCCCAAGGCTTTAGAGGAGAGTTAACTACATGTGTTGTGAAGTTTGGGGGGGAAAAGGGAAAGGCACTCGTGACTAAAAGCCCCCACATGTCTCTTGCACACTCCAAAAAAAAGTGAGCAACAAACAATCTGCTGGGCGAACTCAGTGGGTCAAACGGCATCTGTGGGAGGAAAGGAATTGTCGACATTTAATTCTGTTTTTTTAAATTGAAGTAGTTATAGAAAAATTATTTTCTTCTAGGTCAAGAACTCACTACTTTGAATTACTTGGTAAGGACAATGAATAATATTTGTAAATTGTGACGAAACTAAATTTTGTTTCCTAGCTAATAATTTAGCCTTTATTGACATTTTGATACTGTTCTGCAGGATTACTTTATAAATTCCACTGTAAATCTAGAAGACCAGATGCTCCGTCTTCATAAACTTCATCACATGCTCGAGCTGGTAGTGAGTTGCAGTGCCTTTCTCAATTTGAGCCATGAGAGTCTCTTTGCATTGACACAGTGAGCACTTAATTCAAATATTCTATGTAAATAATGGCCTTCTGTTTACAACAAGAATTGCAGACTCACAGAGAAATGCCTCTTTTGCTTGTAGAGATCTATTCCTTTAGAAATCTTTCTTTGTAAAGTACCACCTTTTATAACTGAACAATGCCCTGTAAATGGTATCTCACTCTGTGTTGTCCTCTTCCTGTTTGGATTATAAGTGTGTTCAGATCAGTAGATGCCACTAGTCCTATGTTGTTGTTCTCTAGAACTTTAAGACTACAAGTTTCTTATCTCCCTTTTTTTCCTTAGAACTGCTGACATGATTTGGGTTGTAAATTTTTTTACATTTTTACACCAACCAAGCTACCATAGCCCAGTTTAAACCATTCTCTCCCTTCAACCTTGCTGAGGTCCTGGACTATCACAAGATCACAAGACAAGGGAGCAGAAGCAGGCCATTCGGCCCATCGAGTCTGCTCCAAGGAAAGGGAAATAGAAATGAGAAATGGGGAATGGGGGAAGAAGAAAAAAACCTACTCTAATCCCAATTTCCGGCCTTATCCCCATATCCCTTGATATCCTGACTATTTAGATATCTATCTATCTTCTCCTTGAACGCCCCCACTGATCTGGCCTCCACTGCTGTACGTGGCAAGGAGTTCCACAAATTCACCACCCTCTGGCTAAAGAAATTTTTCCTCATCTCTGTTTTGAAACTGTACCCTCTAATTCTAAGATTGTGCCCTCTGGTCCTGGACTCACCCCACCAAGGGAAACAGCCTAGCCACATTTACTCTGTCCTTTCCTATCAATATTTTAATGTCGCTATGAGGTCCCCTCTCATTCTTCTGTACTCCAGCGAGTACAGTCCAAGAGCCGACAAACGCTCCTCATACGTAAGCCCTTTCATTCCTGGAATCATCCTCGTAAATCGCCGATCCCTCTCCAACGTCAACACATCCTTCCTAAGATGTGGGGCCCAAAACTGCGCACAATATTCCAAATGAGCCCTCACTAGTGCCCCGTAGAGCCTCATCAACACTTCCTTACTTTATACCTCTCGAAATGAATGCCAACATAGCATTCGCTTTCTTTACCACCGATCCAACCTGGTGGTTAACCTTTAAGGTATCCTGCACGAGTACCCCCAAGTCCCTTTGTACTTCCGTGCTTTGGATTTTCTCTCCTCCTAGATAATAATCTGCCCGCTTATTTCTGCTTCCAAAGTGTACAACTGCACATTTCCCTACATTGAATCTCATCTGCCATTTCCTTGCCCATTCTCCTAAACTGTATAGGTCCCTCTGCAACCTTCCTATCTCTTCAATACTCCCTACTCCTCCCCCTATCTTGGTGTCATCCGCAAACTTAGCCACGAAACCATTTATTCCATCATCCAAGTCGTTAATGTACAAGGTAAAAAGGAGTGGTCCCAACATCGACCCTTGCGGCACACCACTAGTAACCGGTAACCAACCAGAACGAGATCCTTTTATTTCACTCTTTGCTTCCTGTCAACCAGCCAATGCTCCACCCATTCTGTTATCCTACCCGTAATTCCATGACCTCTCATCTCATTAATCAGTCTCTTGTGAGGCACCTTATCAAAGCCTTTTGAAAGTCTAAATACACAACATCTACTGCCTCTCCCTTATCCACCTTACCTGTGATTTCTTCAAAAAACTCCAATAGGTTTGGTCAGGCAGGATCTTCCCTTCACAAAAGCATGCTGGCTTGGACCTATCTTGCCTTGCGCCTCTAGGTATTCCGTAACCCCATCTTTGAGGATAGATTCCAATAACTTTACCACCACTGACGTCAGACTAATAGGTCTGTAATTTCCTTTATGCTGCCTCCCACCTTTCTTATACAACAGAACTACATTTGCGACCCTCCAGTCCTCCGGAACCACGCCGGAATCCATCGATTTCTGGAAAATTATCGCCAATGCCTCCGCTATCTCTAAAGCCACCTCCTTCAGAACCCGGGGATGCACCTCATCTGGTCTGGGAGACTTATCAGTCTTTAGCCCATTTAGTTTTCCTAGCACCTTCTCCCTAGTAATCTTAACTGAACTCAATTCCATTACGTGAGACTCCTGACTAACCGGCACGTTGCTGATGTCCTCCACGGTGAAGACCGATGCAAAATATTCATTCAATTCCTCTGCCATCTCTCTATCGTCCATTATAATAGCTCCTGCACCGTTATCAATTGGTCCTATATCAACCCATGTCTCTCTTTTACACCTTATGTATTTAAAAAAAACTCTTAGTATCCTTTCGAATGTTAGTATCCTTACTATGGCCATGACTCTTCATTTGTTCTAAATTTGGTTTAAGAATTCCTGAATATAGTTTCCCATGTAATACTTGGTCAATCTTTCTATTTGAACCTTGTTGCATTGATTCTTAAAGACTGTTTTTGCTTTAGGAAGTGTGTTGATTGGATTTCCAGAACAAATCTAGATTATGAAGGAAACCAAACAGGATTTCTCTTTCATTCCAATCCTGCACATTTTTGTAAAAAGTGTGAAATACAGAAAATAAATAGAAATGTGTACAGTATATGAAAGGGATGCTTTTCACAATCCACACATTTTAAACAGAATTGTGATCGATGGGGTATCTAAGACATATCCTTTTCATTTGGCAAGAATGGGAATTTTACATTGTTAATGTAGGAATTTAGAAGATTGACAGATGATTACAAGCAAAGTATCATTGCAAAATGGTATTTAAAATGACAAAAAACAGCTTGAGATTCTGAAACATGATTAGGTTATAGTTTCATATTATTTTGAAGTAGATTGGGATGCAAGGGGAGGAGAGAGGCATATGCATGGTGAAAGGGGAGGGCCAGTAACATTGGTTTTGACAGAAAGATGGACATGATGGGCTGAATGGCTTGCAAAGGGTTAGTGTTTGATTTATAATGCACTAAGATTAGTGGTACTGATTGTGAATGGAAACCGATAGTATATGTTAAAGATTGAGAATTTATTATTGAAATTATTATTGCAGATTTATTTTCTTTGGAATATTTTTGACTATTTTAAAAAAGATATGGTACTGCATCTCTTTTGGTTTGTCTTATGACAGGTCCTGCTCTAGATACTACAAAGATAATCCACTGGATGAACAACATGTTTTCCAGTTGCCAATCAGACCCATGGCAATCAATGCTTTCTATGAGAAGTAAGATTCAAAACTGAAATGTGTAAGGTGTTGATGAGAAGCAATTTCTTTGATTTAAAAATAGGTATTTGGAGTATAATTTATCCATTAACATAACATTTATTAATTTCCTTCAATTTCTGTTATACTGTGGATGGCCTGATTATCTTTTATGCTTCAAAGTCCTGGTATTTTTGAGTGATTGAGGGAAACTGTGTACACAGTACAGCCAGTGTACTCAGGCTCCAAACATCAGATGATTTTAAGATTCAAGTCTGTCAGTCTGAAGTGTCTTAAACATGCTTGACACTCAGTGGTTATGGCATACTGATCTGGCACTGGTCAAAGACTGATTGGAGCATTGGTCTTGAGAGCAAATAGCAATAAACACATAGTGCTCTTCATATTTGTAAGTGATTTCCTAATAATTCTGGCTTCATGCATTCCAGTGAAAATCCCATCATGTGGAGAATGGAGATTATTAGTGGCCATGGGCAGAAGGAATTAAAGACAATTTGGCAGCTGAACACCAGGCCACCGGTGGATCATATGACATTTACTACCCCAGGTATTTTCTTTTGTACATTCATGTACTCCAGTATTGACATAGTATGCCAATTGATAATTTGTGTTTTAGTTTTAGGGAAATAGACCTGTTGGACTATATGAATACTGGAATTTTATAAGATAATTATTCCATGTGTTTAAAAACTCAGGAACTAGAATCTGGATGATCTGTATCTTAGTTCCATACAGCTGTCCTGATTCCCTAACCTATGCTTGCCGGACAGAAATCTATCAAACTTTTTTTGTGATTTTAACCAGGTGAGATTTTTAGGAAGCTATGGGTATCTGATTGAATTCATGTATAAATAGCTATATATTCTGGAATATTTACTGCTGTGGCCTGCATTTTGGTCATAGTTTAAATTACCACCGTGTGGGGTTCCTCTTCCTTAGCAGCTATAAATGGTACTTTTTAAAAATGTGCTATATATTCCAAGATATCTTATTACACATTTGAATGTTTACAGCTGATTTCTGTGCTGTTTGCATTATCGTTTATCAAAGCACATGGCCTGAGGGTAACTGACAGTGATGATTCTTCCCAGATCTGAGACACCGTACAGTTTTAAATGTATAGTTTTTAAAAAAATTACACAGCTAATTTTATTATCTTTTTTTTTAAAGATCTGCCAGTTGATGATGCAACCTGTGAGCAGTGATTGCGAGGAGACATTTTATTACAACACAGTGATTAGCTGTAGTCAAGCGCATTTCATGTAAATCATTGCAGGAAGAAGGTAAATTTAACATATCTAACCTATAATATTTTCCTCAAACTTTAATGATGAATGCTCAATGACATTGCACCTTTTATTGCATGAGGAGTTACCCAGTCTACCACAGGTTAGACATTAGTCCCCTCAAGATGTTCTCCAGTACTGCTTAGTAACCAGGATAAAGTACTTGGCTTGAAAAGCAAAAAAAATGTAGATATGGCAAATCTGAAATGAAAAAAAGAATGCTGGAGATACTCAAGTCAAGCAGCATGTGTGGAGAAAGAAACAATTAACGGTTCAGTTTGATGACCTACTGTTAGAACACAGGTTACTAAATTACCACAATTACTGAAAGTAGGATCTATATTTCATAAAAATGAGTAAGTGGCACACCATAAATAAATTCAAATACGTTTATGAGTGACAAATACTTCATATAAGCTCTTGTACCTGACTGAGGTTTTAATTTTATGTAATAGACTTAAAAATACCTTGAAATTGCTTTTGCTGCCTACTTTACGTTTATAATCACTGCCTGAAGATTCCAGCTTTCACAGGCAATATTATTTGAACAAAGCCCCTGACACTGTCATGTTTATCATACACGCAATAGAGCAATTAAAAATATCTTTGAATACAGAAAAAGTATATACTGTTGAGTATATGACATGGACTAGGCAAATGTCTATCGGTTATTAGTAATTAGTAATTCACCAGTAAGAGGCATGTGTTCAACTGCCTGATTCAATATTTGCTGTATTTTTATGTAGACCAAGTTCTTATAGTCCTCATTGAAAGACTGGCTCATTTATTTGGCACAAAATAATATTATTGTTGTCATTATACTTTATGTACTTTACGTTGTGTGTTTTTTGATGTTTCTTTCCAATGACAAAATTGTACTGAGTTTTAAGATGAGAGATTGCTTGTAGTATTTATTATCTTGAGTCTGTAATGAATCACTGCTAATATAGGTTTGGATAGTACACTGTGCCCATTAGGAAAGGAACTGTTGGAAGTAGAATTCTGTTATCATGTTGTGAACTCCTTTACCTCAGTCGTGGAATACAAATTTGAAGCCTGGATGATGATTTTGTTTTGTAAAACAGTTTTACTATTCCAAGATTTAATATCTCATTCACTGGCAAGTAATATCTTCAGAGTTGATGCTAGTGATGTACCAAATCCAATTTTTGTTAACTTTTTCTTATTTTAACAAACTTTCTGAAGAAATAAATAGTTAGCCAACCATTTTTGTTCTTGTGTATATATAATCGTATAACAGCAATCTTGGTTTTTCATTGTCTCCGAAGTAGGAACATCAGTAAAATAGCACTCAGGAGTATACAGAGGGTGCACACGGTCGGGACTACGATCTCAGTCACCATCTCCATATGATTGATAAGAGGATCTAAAAGTCAAAAGAAAAAAGCATAATGCAAACATTCCTTTCAATTATTTAGGAAATAATTTAATTTCACTAAATCAATTGAATTTACTTAATGGGTTATAAAATCCCCTGTCATGCACCTATTTTCTTAGGAAAAGATGGGATGAGATTAGATATCTTTATTAGTCACATGTACACAATGAAAAACACACAATGAAATGCATCTTTTGCATAGAGTGTTCTTGGGGCAGCCCGCAAGTGTCGCCACGCTTCTGGCGCCAACACAGCACATGTTTTGCTGAGAATACTGATAGCAGTCTTCTCCCTTTTCCTCTGCTTTTAAGGGAAAGCTCTTAGAACTGAAACATTAAATTCCTTTAAAGCTCATAAACCACAGAGGGAGATACAGCATTGAAACTATTTACAGGCTAGAAGGATGAGCTAAGACACTCATCAATTGCTAATAGTAATGCATTAGAATATAGAAATTATAGCTTGAAATCACCCAAGGGTATCTTTGATTATTTCCATTTAATGTATTTGGATTTTGTGTGTAAAGTTCAGCATATCCATATACTGAGCTAGTAATCTTTTTGTATCAAATTATCCTAAGGATCTTACTTGTTCTCTGTCTCAGGCCTATGAGTCCATCACGTGAAGAGGTCAGCTACTCTCACATCTTCATTGCCTATTCTTTCTTGGCACACTCTAATCCCAGTTCCTCTTTTCAAGTCCCTACCTGCTTATGCAATTACTCCCCAGTGAGCTTGTTTACATCCTGTGTCCCAGGCTCCTGGCCTTAGCTCACAGCATCACTCTGTTTCTTCTTTAACACAGGTGACCCCTCCTGTGCTCCTAGAAAGTGGTCTATATTGCAATTTTCTGTAATGCAAAGCTGCATCATATGTGCATATGTCAAGAAATGCCTACTTGGAAAAAAAAATTTATATATTTTATTTTGCATAAAATCTGCTCTTAGAATTTCTCCTATATCTCACATTTTTCGTGAGTGATTTGTGAATTTTGAAAGGGTGAATTTCCGTTACCCGAACAGTTGTAACGTGGGGGGGGGGGGGGGGGGGGTCACCTGTGTTCTCTGCCAGATCTGTTATTCGAGGGGAACAAACCCAGTTTCTGTCATGGATATCTCGTTGTTCAGATGGATCTATTTGGTCTGTCTTGTAGGTATCCCTTTCCTCTTCCCTCTGCAACACCAGCCAGTATCAATACAACCTATCCCCTCGTCCATTCCCTATTCACCATCCACTCACTTTGTATGTATTTATTGAAGTTCTCAGCCCAGAATGAAATCTGACTTGCATGGTGGCAGCTACACCCTTTCAATAAAGCCTCGTTGTCTGCTTGTACAATGCATAGCCACTCCCCTCTTTTTGAAAACTTTATTCATGCTTTTGTCACCTGTAGACTTGCTTTCCCCAGCTAGTCTCTCATCTTTTTCCCTTTTGTAGATGGCATTTCTTTGGTACTGGGTCCAGTGCTGTGTCTGTGGAGTTTGCACATTCTTCCCTAAGTGCCCGGGTTTCCTCCACATCCCAGAGATGTGCCAGTAGGTTAATTGGCTACTGTAAATGTCCCTCTGGTGTAGATAGATGGTAAAGGAAACTGAGAGGAGGGGTTGGGTTGATGGGCCTGTGAGAGAAAATAAGTTGTAGGGAAATAAGTTGGGGGGGGGGTGAAATGGGATTGATAGGGTTGCTTTGAGAGGTGGCATGGAGTCAATGGTCCAAATGCCTCCTGTTAAGACATTTACAAGAATTTAAAAGCTGTGTGGTAATTTGTATTTTATAAACTAAATAACTACCAGAAAATAATGCTTAGTTTTCAAGGCAATATATTTCAATGGGAAAGCATTGAAATCAAAATGCACAGCTTTTTAAAATAATTGCTGCAGAGAGATTTTAAATACAAGAGAACAAAGTAATATCAACCTATTTTAACCATGATTTATAACCACAATGGCTAATGTGCACTTGGTTGCTTTCAAGACTTGATCTTAGCACTGGAATGATATCAAGCCCTTAATACCTAAACTTCATCATGCACTGGCCAAACTGTTGGCAAATGTGCCTGCTTCTCATTTGTTCGGTCTGTTCTTCCAGCTGAAAAGGGCAAACAAAAAGAACCCATTAGCCCATGAGTGGTGCCTGCTCTTCCTATCCCTTCCTGAATTTTTAAATGTAGTGGTGTCAGTGTCACTGTAAATACTATAAAAATTGATGCATTGATCATCTTTGTGGGTATTTTTGGAAGTTAAAAAGTATGTGGGGAATACAACTTTTAATGGTGCAATTTGTACACAGGTGTGTTTGTTTAATAGTATTAGGTCTAATTTTTTTTCTTCAAAACATTAATTATTGATATTGGGATTTTCATGCTTATTTCAAGTGTAACAAAATATGAAGAACGCTATGGTAGGGTAGGGACATGATCGGCACAGCTTTGTGGACCGAAGGGCCTGAATTGTGCTGTAGTTTTTCTGTGTTCTAAAACATAAACCAATATATTAACGGAATAAATGGAATTTCAAAACCTTTTTTAAAAAAATGTTTTGAATATATAGAGGAGAAGTTTTAAACCCAAGAAAAACGATTTCCTAAAGTTAATGTTCTCAAAAGGCAGGTGGGGATTATGATATTGCGATATGATAAGTAGATTTTATGGTCCCATAAATGAGAGGGAAAAAAGTGATCTTACCTGTCCTAATGTGAACTAAATGTAATTGAATTGAAAACTGAAAATGTACAAGACCACAAACAGACCTGGGAAGTGAGACCAACTTAACCAGCTCCATTCCTAATTTCAATAAATTTCAATTTAAGAAAATATGATATGTTTATTTTGTGGCTTACAAATGGAGGAATAGTCTGATATAGCTGCAAATTAGTTATTCCTGTCCAGATCATTATATTTTAGCATTATGCTTTCCTTGGAGTTCTTAGACAAAGCAACATCCATTCGCCCCCTCACTTTGTTACTCAGCAGTCTTAAATTGAAAATATTGGACAGACTCAACTGTTAATTCATTGGTGATCTGCATAGAACTACAAACATTCTTGGTTACTGGAATTACTTGAGTACTTTGTCACCACTCTCTTGAACTAAACAATTTCCTAATGTGGTCAAACCTTAAAGGTACTGGGAGATCTGCTATCTGACCCAAATGGCCGCCTTTCCTACAACCCTTTGATCATTCAAGTCAACTGGTATAGTCAATCATAGCCGGATTGAATAAATCAAGCTTCACCTGTTTCTCTATCCATAACCTATATTCCATGGTCATTCTGCAGGACAATAATAACTATTTTCATGTTGCCCTTGTAACATTTTCTAGTTGAAAGGGAATGCAGTGAATCATTTTGTGGCTGTTCATTTGAGTCGGCCTCATTATTTACTTTCTTCTTACTATGTTTCCTCCCCAAAATGGTTTCTGAAACCATTGTTGACATCCAAAGTAGCATGTTAGTGCAAAAGATCATGAACTGAACCAAACCATAACCCCTTTGAGCATATTTGCCTTTGGACATTCCTAGGGAAGAGTGCTGTGAAGGGAGGTGTCTCTGCAATTTGTTTATAGCTATATCTTCAGCTCTTTATGATTTATATTAAAAATTATAATTGCACTGTTTCTCTAGAAAAGGAGCATCTTAATCACTGTAGAACTGTCAAGATAATGTAATATTGCTCCAAACTGTCACAAGGACATCAAACTTTGCTTCTGTTCTATGTAAAAAATTTAAAACCTTTTTTGCCCTTTGCAAATACCCAGAAGCAGGCATAACAATGAACAGGGAGCATGCGTTTCCCCACAATAACCTAGATGAAACATCATAATACCTGTCTATTCTATTTCATTGGCATCAGATGGTGACAGCTTTTCTCTCTGTAAATCCCACGGATTTTGCTTTGGCCAATATGACTGTTTGGGGGGCAACATTTTTTACTCCCGGCACAGCTTAACGATTTTTGTACATCTGCTGTGGTCCTGCTTCCAACCCTTCTCCCAAAGTACTTTTCACATGATGCCACCTTTTAGTTTTATTTCCAGTCACAATATTATTGTTTTTATTCATTTTTCATGATCAGAATGACACTGGCAAGGCCAGTATTTATTGCCCAATCTTAACTACTTAAAAGTGATGAGCCACCCTCTCAAATAATTGAAGTCCTCTTGCTTAAGGAAGTCCACAATACCCCCTCACCCTCCAATACTGCAAGTTTGTCCAACCGCTCCAACAGAGTTAATACCCTCTGTCCAGGTATTGTGTGCATTCCTGGAGAGTGCAGAGAAGATTCACTAGGATATTGCCTGGATTAGAGGACTTTAGTTATGGGGAAAGATTGGATAGGCTGGGCTTGTTTTCCCTGGAGTGATGGAGGCTGAGGGGTGACCTGATTGAAGTATATAAGATAGTCAAAATCTTTTTCCCATGGTAGTGGTATCAAAAACAAGAGGGCATAGGTTTAAAGTGAGATGTAGGAGATTTAAAAGGGATCTTGGGGGGCGTATTTTTAACCAGAGAATGTTTGATATCTGGAACAGGCTGCCAGAGGAGGTGGTGGAATCAGAGGTTTAAGGGCCATTCAGAGAGACACTTAAATAGACAAGGGCTTCGTGTACCTGCGCAAAAAGATTGGCGTGGAGATCCTGGCAGAAGGGCCCGTTTCTGTGCTATTTGACTCAGAATCACTTAGCCACAGCAAAATCCAAGGCATTTATGCAGACAATAATAGCAAGCACGGTGGAGCTGCCACCATCTGATGCTAATCAGATAGAATGGATGAGTACTGTTATTGAACAAAAGTATAGCATGTTTCCTGTATTTTTGATAAACATGCAACTATTCTTTGTTGAATGCTGAGGCAGTTATAGAAATAATAACACTGCTTTGCTTGTCTTCTGCAAAATGGCAGAGGGACATTTGTGTCCTATCAGATAAGTTATCAGCTGCTAGGCACCCCCAGAAAAATGTCGTGTATAATTACTGTACATGGCTGGAGCAAGATGATAGGCTAAATGGTCTTGCTCAAGATTGTTTTGAAATGCTATTATAACTGTGTTCACCTACCTGCAGCAAGCAGTGCATTGGTGGTTGAGCATGCCTCTGTAGCCTTGCGCAGCCAACTTTCAATCTAACCAGAGAAAAGTAGAAAGCTTGTTTAATCAAAATCCTTTGTATAAGAATCAACATTCTGCAGTTAAGGAGAGGACAAGCAATGTTACAGCTAAATAATACACCTGATGTTGCTAGTTTCCTGGAATTGGTTAATCCCCTGCTCAGACTGATAATGCTGGAGTTTCTTCCACATTTCCTTGCCATATGAGGCCATTTGGTCCATTGAGTTTATGCCTGCTCACAGAGTAATTCCACTTCTGTATTAATTTTCCCTGTAACCGGTTCTCCATGTAGTCCCATCAATCCTACAACCTGTACGCTAGGAGCAATTTATAGTAGCCAATTAACCTACTGACCTGCAAGTCTTTGGGCCATGGATGAAACTGGAGCCCCTGGCGAAACCCACACGGTCACCGGGAGAACATGCAGACTCTACACAGACAGCACTGGAGGTCGGGATTGAACCCATGTTGCTAGAGCTGTGAAGCAGCAGCTCTGCTACTATGCCACTGTTAAATTATACTGAGTATCTGTCCAATGTCAGTACATTCTTTGCTTTCATGCTAGGAGTTATCTAATCTATAATAGCAAAGCGCTTAAAGATTGTGGGAGTGAAACACACATTGAAGTTTTACATTCCACAGCTGCCTTTCATTTTAAATCGATAGGGCAGGCACGGTAGTGTAGTTGCTAGCGTAATGTTATTACAGCACCAGCGACCTGGGTTCAATTCTGGCCGCTGCCTGTAAGGAGTTTGTATGTTCTCCCTGTGTCTGTGTGGGTTTCCTCCCACATTCCTAAGACGTATGGGTTAGGAAGTTGTGGGCATGCTATGTTGGCACCGGAAGCGTGGCGACACTTGCGGGCTGCCTCCAGCACACTCTACGCAAAAGATGCATTTCACTGTGTGTTTCGATGTACGTGACTAATAAAGATATCTTATCTTTCTCTCCTACTAATTATTCAAAATAAAATAGAGCATCACAAGATGCATTGAATCTGTTATTGAATCAGGGTTCATTAAGCAAGATGGGAAATTGCAAGGCCAGCCCACCTGGCTGGATTCAAAAACTCTCTCAGCAGCCCATTCCTCTTCCAGCAGCTTCTGCATTAAATATTTAAGTCACTGAGTTATACAACACAGAAACAGGCCCTTCAGCCCAACTGGTCCATGCCAACCAAGATGCCCCATGCAAGCTAGTCCCAGTTGCCAGTGTATGGCCCATAACCTCCTAAACCTTTCCAATCCATGTACCTGTCCAATTGTCTTTTAAAAGTTGTTATTGTACCTTCCTCAGGCAGCTGATTCCACATACATACCACCCTTTGTGTAAAAAAAAAGTTGCCCCTTAAGTTCCTCTTAAATCATTCCCCTCAAACCTTTTTCCCAATCTATGCCCCTCATCATTTTATACAGCTCTATAAGATCACCTCTCGGTCTGAACTACATGCACTTTCTTTCTTCCAAATTTGAATCAATTTCATGCAGAGAAACCATTGAAATGATTAAATGGCTTAATGAACTCAATGAATCACTAAATATGAGCATTATTGTTGTCAATCAAACAATCAGTGGTACTCACCTCTCTCTGGTTGGGAAATCCATTGGAACTGATCATCTTCCTGTAATACTGAACTGAAGCCTTGGGATACCTCCTTTTGTGCTTGGTTTTAAAATCAACGTAGTAAAGGCCGAACCTTTCCGAATATCCTTCATCCCATTCAAAATTATCCAGCAGTGACCAGGATGTGTAACTCTTCACTTTAACACCATCCTTAACAGCTGCAAGGTTTCAAAATCACACATGTTTACAAAAAAAAATCATTTGATTTAACATCAGGAAATGCTAGAAATTCACAATGACCTCAAGGAATTGCAGAAAGAAAAATTTCATTAAAGCATGAGCAGCAAACTTTCAGTCAGAACAAAAGGTTTATGCCCAATCCCACTGTAAAGTTCTAGCATTGTCTGTTTATTTTGGTTGGATGATACTGAAATAACTTCAAATCGTCTTTTTCCCTGTCAAGGCTGTCAGAATTGATCATTCCCGATCTCCTCTCAATTGTAGCACATTTTTAAAAAAAAGCAAATGAGTTGTTGCCTTAATAATAAGATAAAAGTAGCTGTTCCTCCTACCTTTGTATCATGTTGTCTCCTTTCTCTGCCTATCGTAAACAAAGTCAGTTCTTCTCTCCCTCCCACCCCTTTCTCTGACTGTCTGCTCCGTCGTTGCTCTTTCTTTGCTTCCTGTGTTTCTGTTCTCTCTTTCTCCCCTCATGCTCACCCTCGCTCCCCTGCTCTCTCGCGCTGCAGGGTGGTCTAACTCCTGCTGCATGGTTGGATTTTGTTCAGCTGCTGAACAATGCGGACCAAGCACTGCTGCCAGCTACTGGATCATGACCAGTTTGATAGACTATGAGAGTAAATTAGTGAGAAAGGAAAAGACAAGTGATGGCCCCTTACAGATAGGTGGAAGAAGTTATAAAGAGGAATATGGAAAAGGCAGAGGAACTATAACATGGCTAGAGCATTAATGGGTGCATTGGTTATAATTTCCAAATATTAATAGATTTTGGAATGGTTCCTGCAGATTGGAGAAATGAGTGAGAGAGAAAAGGGGGAACTAAAGTCTTGTTAGCCTAAGTCAGTAGTAGGCTCGAATCTATAATGAACAATGTAATATTAGAACCCCTAGAGAAGAAATAACAAGTTTGAATAGTCAGCAGAAATTTACGAAAGGAAAATCATGTTTGGCTATTGCAGTTCTTTCAGGGTTTGGTTAGTAGAGAAGGGAAAACTGGTGGATGTGGTGTTTTTCAGATGGCCTTTGATAAGATCTCAACTTATCAAAGATAAGTTGCTCAACAAGGTTGGATCAAATGGAATCGTGGTAATGCAGTGGCATAGATTAAAAATTGGTTAACAGGCGTAAGAGTGACTCGTGGGGTTAGGCAGGGATCAATGCTTGGGCCCCAGCTATTCACAATTTATATCTGATTTGGCTGAGTAAGGAGAAGGATGTAAAGTGGTGTCAGAGGGATACAGACAAGCTAAAGGTTGAGAACATGGCAAGTGGAACATAATGTGGAAAAACTGAGGCCATCCACTTGGGTGCACAAAACCAGAAAGCAGAATTTTTTTTTAAATGGTGCCAGACTGGGAAATGGTGATGTTCAAAGTGACCAAGGTGTACTTGTACACAGATCACAGAGATAACATTGGTACACCAGGAAGTTCAAAGGTAAATGGCATGTTGTTTTTGTTACAAGATCAAAAATATCTTGCTGCAATAATTAGGAACTTGATGAGATGACAAATGGAGCAGTGTACAGTTTGGCTTCCTTACCTAAAAAAGGATGTATTTGCCATGGTTCCTGGCATGGCAGGTTTACCATACGAATAGAGTTTTAGTAGTCCAGACCTGTGTAACGTTTACAAGACTGAGGGGTGATCTCATTGAAACTTTATATCGAGAAATCTGTCGGAGTCTGATGGATATGGGAATAGTGTGGGGAAACATTATAAACACGAGATACAAGATCAGCTGTGATTTTGGCAAATGGTGGAGCAGGCTCAGAGGGGCCAAATGCCTACTCCTGCTCCTAATTCTTATGTTTTTGTGTTGTTTATAATCTGTGTACTGTCTGAGCAATTTCCTGGTACAAAATATTTATACAACATCCAAATACACCAAACATTTGGAGCCATTAATACCTAAATGTTAACTCTTCTCTGCCGTTAACCCACTTTGAAGCTGCAGGACTTACTGAGGGTACTTGGGCCAGGTTGCGTGGCACTGTTGTGAGTTTTAGTAACAGGAATTTACTCACTTATTGTGACACAGGAGGCCTTTTGGCCTATTGAGTCCCCTGGCTCCCAGCAGAGCAATCCCATCATTCCCTTTCTTATTTCCCTGTAGCCCTGCAACTTTCTCTACTGTGCCCATTAACTCATCATTTTTGAATCCTTGGCCACAGTAGCCAAGTAACCAACCAACATGTCTATGGGATGCGAGAGGGAACTGCACACTGACGTTGTCACAGGAAGAATAAGCACCTGAGGTCAGGATTGGGCCCAGGTTGCTGGAGGTGTGAGGTGACACCACTAACTGCTGTGCCACCGTCCCTACTTCAGCAGACTAGCAAATCTCATTTAAAAGGAAATTCTTCCAGCCTTCTAATTTTTGTTCACTAATAATAGCAATTAATTCATTGATTAACGTGTTGTTCGTTATAGAAAGTGCGTTATTTTGATATGAAGAAGCCACCTTTAAGAATCTCATTAACATAATTATTCATGTACTGAATCCGCCACTTGTCGCACAGCTCAGTACACTGCCATTTCTCCGATACTCCGTTTTCTGTCACATAGATCCTCGGGTTACCATAGCGACTCTGAAACAAATCAGAAAACAAAAAGCATTGCAAATCAAAATTTCAGTTTCTTATGTAGAGGGATGGTTGGTAGTGGGTTAGCACAGCAAAAAAAAGGTGCAGTAAAATGGGATATTCTGCTGTCCTGTAAACAAAAAATGACGACTCAGCAGTCAAAATCTGCCCTTGGAAACAGTTTGGATGTAATCAGAACCAGTGGGAGAATTAACAGTTACACAATGGGACAGGTTATTTGGCAATAAGTAGTAATCTCCATTCTTCCTGCTAATTTGTGCAATGGATGTAAGGAAGTAAAGGCATTTTAAAATGTCGTCGTTGTATGGTCATCATGGATAAGGTGTCTTTATTTCTTTACTCCAGAGGTTACTTCTAACTACTTTGTTTCTCAAAACTCCTAATCCTTATTTTGTTTCCAAACTCTCAGACTTCCTAGCCAGTGGCTCCACATTCTCCAGGATGCCATTACGGGCCCTAAATTGCTCAAATCTTCCCTTAATTACAATGTTTTTAGGTTGGAGATAAGCAATCATTCTCTCACTCTAGTCCATGTCGTTTGGATTTGATTTTTTGAACTGGATTACTAACTGAAACATTCAGGTCTCGATCTCATTACAGCAGGTCAGGCTCCATTGTACTCTACTTTTTGTGATATTTATAGATGACTTAGATGAGGGTGGTGGAGGGCTGGGTTAGTAAGTTTGCGGACGACACTAAGATCGGCGGTGTTGTGGATAGTGTGGAGGGCTGTCGGAGCTTACAGAGGGATATTGATAGGATGCAGAGCTGGGCTGACAAGTGGCAGGTGGAGTTCAATCCGGAGAAGTGTGAGGTGGTACACTTTGGAAGGACAAACTCCAGGGCAGAGTACTGGGTAAATGGCAAGGTACTTGGCAATGTGGAGGAGCAGAGGGATCTGGGGATTCATATTCACAGTTCATTGAAAGTTGCCTCACAGGTGGAAAGAGCAGTTAGGAAGGCCAATGGGATGTTGGCTTTCATAAGTCGTGGGATTGAGTGTAAGAGCCACGAGGTGATGATGCAGCTTTACAAAACTCTAGTTAGGCCACACTTAGAGTACTGTGTTCAGTTCTGGTCGCCTCATTATAGGAAGGATGTGGAGGCGTTGGAGAGGGTGCAGAGGAGATTTACCAGGATGCTGCCTGGATTGGAGAGTATTGAATATGAGGAGAGGCTTAAGGTGCTAGGGCTTTATTCACTGGAAAGGAGGAGGATGAGAGGAGACATGATAGAGGTATATAAAATATTGAGAGGAATAGATAGAGTAGACAGTCAGCGCCTCCTTCCCAGGGCACCAATGCTCAAGACGAGAGGGCATGGCTTTAAGGTTATGGGTGGGAGGTTCAGGGGAGATGTCGGGGGAGGTTTTTCACCCAGAAAGTGGTTGGTGCATGGAATGCACTGCCTGGGGTGGTGGTGGAGGCAGATACATTGAACAGGTTCAAGAGCTTGTTGGATAGGCGTATGGAGGAGTGTGAGATGGAGGGATATGCGGGAGGAAGGGGTTAGGTAGTGTGAGGGTGGTTTGATGGACGGCACAACATGGTGGGCTGAAGGGCCTGTTTTGTGCCGTATGGTTCTATGGTATTGTACCCGAGTCTCCTCTGCCAAAACCTGAATTTGCCAGGATCTTTCTGGACACCAAAGACTATTTCTTTGCTACAGACTTTGCTACTTTGTTTCCATTTCCTGTCCCTCTCAATTCCTTCCTCTAACAAATCTAATGGAACCTATGGATTTCTTAACTACCAAGACTGAGAGCATACATTCTGTTCTTTCCCATGTCTTCCTCCTACTTTTGCTCTGAACCCCAGTTGTCTTTGGCTTTCCTCTCATCTGTCCTATTATTCCTGAGCAAATTCATTTCATCCATGGCCTCTCCACTTTTCACACAATTCCAACTAAACACCCATTCACACAATTGTCCAAACCTTTGTCTGATAACGTCAAGCATATTGTGATGTTCATTTCTATTTTCTATATTAAAATTGTAATAAACGTTAGTAGTTGTTAAAAGCTTAAAATAAGTAGGTTAATATTAAAATTGAGGGCCATATTTCATCCCAGCATTGTAAGTAAATCTAGGCTGGTATCCCATGACTTAAGTCTTAGGTCTTGAAATTACAAAGCATTATAGAGTTTACAGAAAGTGCTAAATGTTTTATGGTGGACCCAACCATTAAACTACTATTTCTCCAAAGTTTAGAAAAAGATTTTGCAAATCAAAACCTCTTACTTTCCCAAAAATGTGAGCTGTTCATTATGTCCTCATTTTGTTCACTTTTCTGATTGCATCCAAAACTAGGTAAACTTGACATAATACTGTTTAATTAGTGTAATTCATCTGAACTGGCTTTTTAATTTTTGTTCTAAAGTTGGTCATGACAGAGCAGAACAGGTCTAGCATTGTTGACCATTTCTACTGGAGGGGATCAATCACATGGTGTGTTATTTTAAATGTTGTGCTTCGTGATTTTTCTTGGACAAAGAGCTAGTGACTTCTCAACAAATGAAATTGCTGTGTGCAAATTGCCACAACTACGTACAGTGATTATGATGGAAAGTAGTTTATTTTATGTTCAGCATCTTGAGGTCTTAATGAAGATCTAATGAGTCATTATATAAAAATAATGGTATGTCCACATATTATGCAACTTATGAGATCAACCTTTGATTCTTTTCCAGATGCACTTGCAGCTGGAGTTTGCACCTACCCTTCACCTCAAATCCATGGTGTTAACAAAATTGTCTCTAAAATTTTCCCCTAGAATTTTGTTTTGTGTATCTTTGCTGTTTTATTTGTGTATTTAATGTTGTTTGTTCTGCTTCCTATAATAAAGACATTTTTCTATGCTTCCCTTTGTGATTTGACAATGATGCATGGTATAGTTTTCATCTTTCAGAGCTTCAGTTACAACTCTGCTCCTGAGTCTGTGTAATGAATCCCAGTAGAACAGTGGAGAAATCCACCATAACCGCCACTGCAGCAAGTTAATGAGGCTTCTTCATCACTACCTCCCAATTCTTGACAGCCCAAAAGATCTTGGACAATTGGATGGAACAAAAACAGAAGCACTGGGAGAATTCAGCCAGTGAAGCAGTAGCTGTGAAAAGAGAAACCAGTTAACTCTTTGTCATGAAGGGTCTTCAACCTGAAATATTAATTGGATTCTCTTTCCAAAGATGCTGCTCGACTGGCTGAGCTCTTCCAGCATTTCTGGTTTTGTTGCAAAGCTGAGCACCTGCAGTTTTTTTTTCAGCAAGTGCTGGAAGCTAACTTCCCCTCTGCGTTGCACACCCTCCAACTTGGACGTGTTGTCATTGGGTTAGAACTGTGGAACTACCGACCCAGAGGACTGCGGGAGCAGCTCCACCGCATGGACTGCAGTGGCTCACAGACCACTCACAACCATCTTCCTGGATGACTCGGGACTAGTGACAAATGCTGGGTGAGGCAGTGACGCTCATTTCCCAAGAACATTTTAAGACTAATGGTGTGTTTGTTCTCGTGCATCCATAATGCTGCAAGAACCCAACTGCTGTGATGCGGGAATGAAAACAGAGTTCAGAACTTGTACATTTTGGGGTTTTTTCCCCACATATTAATGGGATCCTCAATCAAGCTGCAATGGCAAGCTTTTAGGGGATCTTTCAGAATATGCTGAATGGATACATTCCAAAAGTAAAAGACAACTAAACAAGTTAAATATAGCATCAAATTTTAAAGAAAAAGCATCTAATTGTGCAAATCCAGGTGGTAGAATATGAAAAACAACAAACAATGACAAATAAATTATCAAAGATAGAGTACAAAAAATTGGTCAAAAAAAGCAAAAGCAGATGGTGTATAGGAAATATGCCATCTGTACCCTCACCTGCTCTGCCATTCATCTAGATGATGGCTCAACATTGCCGCTTTCCAGCACTATCCCCATATCCCTTGATTTCCTTAATATCCAAAAAGCTATCAGTCTCCGTTTTGAATGAACTCAACAACTCCATAAGCCCACCAGAGGAAAGAGTTCCAGAGTTTCTCTACTTCCTGAGTGAAGAAATTTCTCCTCATCTCAGTCTGAAACAGCCCACCTCATCTTTGGACCCTTGTTTCTAGGCTCCGCAGTCAGGGAAGGTATCCTCCTTGTATCCAGTCTACTGAAATTTTGTAAATTTCAATTAGTTTCTGTTGATATTTTAAAAAGAGTTAACAATGTGAACATTGGTTCTATAGAAAGTGGATCTGGGGATTAACAATAGAAAATAAGGAGGTGGCAGATGAATTAAACATTTTGCATTGGTGTTCACTGTAGAGGATACACATAACATCTCAAAAGAAAGCTGCAACTTGGAACTGTAAGGGACAGAGGAACTAAGGAAAGTTATAATTACCAAGAAAGTGATATGGAGCAAAGTGTTGGAAGCTGCAGGCTAGGGTCTTTTCATCCTAGGGTCTGAAAAGGTGGCTGTTGAGATAATTGATGCATTGATTTTAACTTCCTCAATTTCCTGGATTTAGGGAAGGTTCATGAGGTTGGAAAATAGCAAATGTAATGGGTTGACTAGTAGAGCTACCACTTCACAGTGCCAGAGATTTGGGTCCAATCCTGACTTGGGTGTTATCTGTGGAGTTTACACATTTTCCCTTGTGACTGCATGGGTTGTTCCGGGTGCCTGAGTACATTCCAAAGAAGTGTGGGTTGGTAGGTTAATTGATTACTGCAAATTACCCCTAATGTGTAGGTGAGTGGTAGAATTTGGAGGAAGCTGAGAAGAATATGGGGAGAACAAAACATGGACACTGTAAGATTATGTAAGTGGGTAGTTAATGGTTAGTATGCACTCGATGGGCTGAAGGGCCACTGCTGCATGACTAGAACTCTCCAATGACCAGAACTCCTTTATTCAAAAAGGGAGGGAGATGGAAAGCAGGAAACTACAAGCTAGTCAGCTTAACACCTGTCACAGGGAAAATGTTAGAAGCTATTAAGAATGTAATAAAAAGGAAACACAGAAAAATTCAAGGTAATCAGGCAAAGTCAATGTGGATTTGTGAAATTGAAGTCATGTTTGCCTAATTTATTGGAATTCCTTGAAGTGACAAGTGGAAAAAGGGGAACTAAATGGATCTATACATTTCCAAAAGACTTTTGATAAGATGCCACACCAAAGGTTAGTGCAAAAAGTTACTGCTTATGTTGTAGGAGGTAATGTATTGGCACAGACAGAAGATTGGCTAGCCAGCAAGAAACTGAGAGTAGGCGATCACGGGTCTTTTTCCGGTTGTCAAGATGTCATGAGTGGCGTGCTGCAGCCTGGTGCTGGGGCCTCAACATCTTACACTTCATAGAAATGACTTGGGTGAAGGCATCGTAGGTGTGGTGGCTAAATACGCCGATTACAAGGATAAGAGGAAGGTGAGTTGTGAAGAGGACATAAAGAGGCTACAGAGGGGCATGGACAATGTTAAACAAGTGAGCAAAAGATCTGGCAAAAAGGAACATAATGCGGGAAAATGAGGAATTGTCTATTTAGATGGCACAGTTAGTATAGCTGCTGCCTCACAGCTCCCAATGACCATGGTCCAACCCTGACCTTGGCTGCTGTCTGTGTGGAGTTTGAACATTCTCCCTGTGATCATATGTTTCCTCCAGGTGCTCTAGTTTCCTCCCACATTCTAAAGATGTGCAGGTTGGTAGGTTAATTGGCTGCTGTAAATTGGCTCTGCCATGTTAGTGGTAGAATTTCGGGGAGTTTGTGGGAATGTGGGGAGAATAGGTTGCAGGGAAGATTGGAGGAGAACAGGATCGCTCTGTGGGCTGGCATGGATGACCCCGTCATAAGGAAATATGGGATATGGTATTTTTGCAGTAAGTATCTAAATGGCAAGGGATTGTAGTGCTCTGAGATGCAGAGAGACCTGGGTGTCCTAGGGCATGATTCACAAAAGGCTAGTATGTGGGTACATCAAGTAATTAGGAAAGCTAACAGAATGGTATCACTTAAAAATCAAAAAACCTGCAGACACTGAAAATCTGAATTAACAACAGTACTGGGAAAACTCGGAGGGTCTGACAGTGTCTGTGGAGAGGAAGAGGTAAAGTTTCAGATGGAAGACACTTCAAATGACCCTTGACCTCAGACCCTTTCTTTCCACAGATGCTGCCTGACCTGCTGAGAGTTGCCCCAGTGTCCATGTCTATTGAGAGGGGATTTTAATGAAAAAGTATGACAATTATGCCTCAGTTACATAGGGCATTTGTGAGACCACATCTGTGCATATTATTGGCCTCTTTATTTAAGGAAGTCTGTTAATGAATTGGAAGTAGTTCAAAGAATGTTTACTAAACCAATATCTAGAAATGGTTGGGTTGTCTCATGAGGAAAGGTTGGATAGGCTGAGCTTGAATCAGCTGGAGTTTAGGGAAGTGAGAGGTGACCTGTTTGAAATGTACAAGATCCTGAGAGGTCATGACAGGGTAGATGTGGCATGATTGCTTCCTCTAGAACTAGGGGTCACTGATTAAAAATAAGGGATTGTCCCTTTTAGGCAGATGAGGTGATTTATTTTTCCTCTCAGATGTTCACAAAGGGCAGTGGATCAGGGTATTTGAATATTTTTAAGGCATAAAAATAGGATTCTTCAGAAGCAAGGGGGCGAAGTAATACCATGGGTAGATGATGTTATTAATTGGTGGGGCAGGCTCGAGGGGCTAAGGTCACACTCCTGCCCCTAATTCATATACCTATATGTTTGAAGGAGTTTTTTTTAAACCCAGATTATTGTTTATTACAAGAATATTGTGGAAAAGGTAAATCAGTACCTTGTACCACAAGAACACCAAAACTGACATGCCAACAAAATACAAAGCTCAATTTTTTGGCTCAGCAATTGGCAGCAGAGTTGTAGGATGGTCCAAACATTTGCCCCACTGGATGGGTCCATGACATTGTCAGAGCTCCACTGGCTCAGGACATTCATGCTAGATTCCAAAGACAGTTTGATTGGGAACCAAAATTAGATGGTTGGGTAATTGGCTCGATTTTGAGGGTTGCTATATAGTTGAGATGAAGATGAGGAATGGGGATCAGTGAGGGGTGGGTTGGTGGTTGTGGCATTCTGGAAGCTCAAATTAATTTGAAGATGCACCGGGGGAGCAGCCTCCCACTATCCAGACCCCTCATCATTTTATGTACTCTTCTATCAGATCTCCCCTCAGCTGCAAAGAGAACAGTCCCAATCTCTCCTTGTATCTGTCATCTCTCATTCCAAGAACAGTTTCTTTTCTACGCCCAAATTCCTTTGCATCCTTCCTATCAGGATAATAATCTGAGATAAAGCCTATTATATCTTTTCAATGTTAGATTTTTTTTGTCTTTGTCTACTTACTGGAGCTGCACTTAACACAAAAGTTTCTCTCCCATTTGAGTTCTCAACATTTTAATGAGAATCTTCCTCTGAAGGTGGACTGATGCCCCTGAATTCGCCACACAAGCTGGAGGCTGGAAAGCGTAATTAGCAGGCAGGCGCCAAGGAGCAGATCAGAGTTAATTTGTGATTGGTGAGTGCGCACACTGGCAAAGTAGGGCAGCAGGGTTAGTTTAGAGTAAAGTCAATACAATGCTGAGTAAACAATGGCTAATGGAGGAACAAGGATATGGGTGTTGTAAGAAAGAACACATTTGTGTAGAGAATTTAATGACTCAGATTGATTACCTCAAAGGGCTGTACAGCTAATTAAATGCTTTCTGTCATGATGCAGGACACTCAACAGTCCATTTACATGCCCTAAGGACCCATAAACAGCAATCTGACAACCAGTGATGTTGGTTGAGAGATAGATGTGTGGAGACTGGGAGAGCTCCTTCATTGTTTTTAAAGTATTGCTCTGGGATTTCTTCCATCGTCCTGAGAGATAGATAGGACTCTGGTTTAATGTCTCTCAACCAAAGACAAGATCTCTGATGATGTCACACTCCCACAACAACACACCAGTTGATTATGTCACTGTTTTTGATGTTACCCTTGGCCCAGAAACATGCGAGTTAGACCAGAACACCACCCACTGAGTGAGGGCTGAAGGCTGAATACTCGAAGCTTCAGGTTAATACTATAAAACATTTTCATTTGTTTTGTACTTAATGTGGCTCAGTCAATAGCAGCTTGCCCCTGAGCCAGAGATTGTACATTCAAGTCCCACTACTGTGTTAGAACCATTCCATCACAGTGATGAGAGAGTGCTGCATAAAGATGAGCTATGAAACCAAGATGCCATTTGATTGATTTGGGCAGAAAGAAAAGACCTTGCTGCCTTCTCTGAGACCTGGCCAAAAGTTAACCCTCACTAGAAGAGCAGATGAGCAGCTTATTGTCAGGTTGCTGTTTGTTGGACTTTCTGTGCACAAACCGTTGACGGTTTGCAAAAGGAGGACCTCAGATTCTAGCACAGTGGCCATGGGATCATAAAATGTACAGGGTAAATCCTTTCTCATTACTCCAGGAGGAAAAATTAGACTCTGCATTCTGATTTGCAGTAAATACCTTTATAAAATTCAGGATCCTCCTGAAGCCCCAGGGTACTGCGTATAGCCACTCGGATCCTGGGTCTGGCCACTGTGGGTCAACGAGTTCCACTAAATCGCGATCAGTGTGATAACTTGGACCCTTGCTGTAGTGGTAATTCTTGTGAGTGATGTAGCGGGTTGTGAAGTGTCCCAGCCCAAAGAAGTCTGACGTGCCTTTGATGAAGTGTTTCTCCAGTGGAGTGAAGGCAGGCAGCCTTGAGCTACTCAGGCCTTCCAGTGAACTCTTTCTCCCTGTTATGGATTAAACACCAAGGTTGGTCAGAATTGGGTACAAAGACACGATATTTTGAACAATACCATTGCCACATTTACCCAAGTGCTGAACTGGCCCCATTTTGTTCTGGATTTTCTCTGTTATGAGAATGAATTGCATTGTTTCCTCACAAAAATAGTTTTGCCTGGCCCAGATTCAATTAAAATCTCCCACATTTTACCAGTTTGAAGGAGTAGGAAGGAGTGCAAAAATGGCTGGAAACAATTCTGACAAGTGGGGTAGATTTCAGACAAAATGAAAAACTGCTCCCTTGGCACCTTGCTGAATATATAAAAAAAATTCCCATGCAAGGAATTTATACTGCACATGCATTTCTGATGCCATCTTTCCCAGGCAATGTGTTTGTGCATCCTTTCTATCTAGGATTTTAGGAATTTTTTTCCTTCCTGTTCAAAATCACTTCATTGATGCACACAGGAGTCCATTACTGAAGGCTCCAAGAGTTGCCATTCACTGTTCAGGTACATCATTACAGTATGGCGAACTCAAGCCTTCCTATTGTAAAAGGAGAGCTGAACCCAGGTGGCATTAATATCTACACGGGAGCACTCCCTGGAGTCACATTTCCCATTTGGCTTATTAAAAACAGCATTGAGCAGAAGAAATTAAAAACTAAAATTAGTGCCATTTCACACTTTACTCAAGTAAACGAATGTATTCTTAAGATTTGCCTGGTAGCATTTTAGGTCCCTAAATAATCCATTGAAAAATCAGAATTATGGATGTCAGTAATTTATTTACTCTGTGCTTTTGGTTTTTGTTGTGCCAAGTTAACTTATCATTTTACACTTACCAATGCAGTCTTTCATAACTTGAGGGTAGTCCCCATTGAAAATAGGGTTGGCAAACCAGCCAAGATTAAACTGGATGTATCGCTCAGCAGCCTCAATATCCTTTTGGCTCGTAATATCAACCGGCTCTCCCCACTCACTTGTGATGGAAATACCCACCATTCCTTTAATATTAAAAGGATGTTTAATAAGTACAAATAATCTCTAAATTTGAATGTGTTTCAGTTGTGATTTTTTAAATTGGAAGGGTTCCCGAGCTGAAGCTCTTCTACGTCATTCCCAGTCACCTTTTGTCTTCGCCCCTCCACGACTCAAGATCCCCAGCTTTGACGTTTGCTCTATTTTAGACAATACTGTCCTCCGTGAAGTCCTGCTTCCTGACCCTGCTAGCTTCTTCTTTCTCAACATGCTCAAATTTGACCTTTCAATTCCTGGATTCTTGTGATATTTTTCTTTTCATTTGTTCATTTTCTTGTGATCTGGGCATTACCAGCCGGCGAGCACTTATTGCCCATCCCTGACTGCCCTCAAGAAGCTGGCGGTGAACTGTCTTCTTGAACTGCTGCAGTGCTTCTGCAGAAGATGCTCCCTCAGTGCTGTTGGGGAGTGAGCTGCAGGATTTAGACCCTGCAACGATGAAGGGCCCATGAAATATTTTCAAGCAAGGATAGTGTGCGATTTGGAGGGGACCATGTAGGTGGTGGTGTTTCGATGTGTCTGCTACTTTTGTCCTTAGTGGTAGAGGTGACTTGTTTCAGAGGTGCTTAGCAGTAGCCCAGGCGAGTAATTGCTGTGGATTTTGTAGATTGGTGACACTGCAGCCACTGTGTGCCGGTGGTGGAGGGAATGTCAATCAAACAGGCTGGGAAGTGTTGAGCTTGATAGGGCTGCAGAATTGAGTTGAGCATCTGGTCAATGGTGACCCCCATGATGCTGATGGTGGGGATTCTGTGATGACAATGCCATTGAATGTCAAGGGTAGATGGTTGGACTCACTCTTGCTGGAGATGGTCATTGCCTGGCACTTCAGTGGCATGGATGTTACTTGCCATTTACCATTGTCTGAATATTGTCATAGTCATCGAGTCATCCAGCATGGGAACAAGTCGTTTGGCCTGACGCATCCATGCTGCCTGTGATGCCCACCTACACTAATCCCATTTGCCCATATCCCTCTATCCAAATACCTGTCCAAGTGCCTTTTAAACATTGTAGTTGTATCTGCCTCTACCACCTCCCCTGGCAGCTCATTCCATATAGTAAACTTCTCCCCTCTCACCTTAAACCTGTGCCCAATTAGACTCTGAAATATCCATGCCCCTCATTTTATAAATGTCTATCTCATTTTTTATTCTCCCCATAATCTCTTCTATTCCTCCCAGATCCTACCACTGTTAGCCACTGGTGAAGTTCCAGGAGGGTGGCTAATGTTGTTCCATTGTTCAACAAAGGTAGCAAGGACAGGCCGGTGAGCCTGACTTCAGGTGTAGGGAAATTACTTGAGGGAATTCTGAGGGACAAAATCTACCATCACTTGGACGGTCAAGGCCTGATCAGGAACAGTCAGCATGGTTTTGTGCAAGAGAGTCATGTCTGATGAATCTTTTGGAGTTTTACAGAGAGGTAACTAAGGGTTACCTTATAGATGATGTTAGGGTAGTTGTCTATATGGACTTTAGTAAAGCCTTTGACAGGGTCCCACATGGTTGAAGGTCGATTCTCTGACTAGAGGCCCGTGACTATGAGCCAAACGCAGGCAACTGGGACCAGCAAGGAGGATGCTGTGGTCAGCATTGACCAGTTGGGCTGAAGGGCCTCTTTCCATGCGTACACTCGAGGGGAAATTTACAGCAGCCAATTAATCTACCAAACTGTCTCTCCAGGATGTGGGAGGAAACCGGAGCACCGGGGAGAACGTGCAAACTCCACACAGACAGCACCCGAGGCCAGGATCGAACCTGGTCTCTAGCACTGATGTAGTGGCAAATAACTGCACCACTGAACCACTTATGTAGGAGGAGATGAGAAACTAGGAAGGAATGTCTGGTATGAGTGGAGTTTACAGAGGGCAGAGTACCCAAGAAAAGTGAAGTGAAGTGAGGCATGATGACATAGAGTCTGAGAGGGGGGGAAATGAGAAAGAAACCGGAGCACCCAGAGGGAACCCTGACAGTCACAGGGAGAAGATGCAAGCTCCCCACAGCACTGGAGTCAGGATCGAACCTGGGTCACTGGAGCTGCGAGGCAGCAGCTGTATTAGCTACACAAATTTATCCTGCTTTGCACTAAGTCCTGTTCACCCAACACCTCTGTACTTACTTGCCAACATTGACTCCCTTTTAAGCAATGGCTGCATGTAGAATCCTCACCTTTTAAATCTCTCCTCGTTATTTCTATAATTACCTCCAGATATATAACCCTCAAAGATCTTTGTTCTCCTCTAAATATGGCCTCTTGACCATCCCCATTTCTGATTCCTCCAGCACTGCCCGGGATTGATGCTCTTCAGTTCCTTCACTGACCCGGTCTATCTTTCATTTCACCCCTAACATACTCCTTAAAACTGACTAAATTTTGATCATCTGCCTGACTATTTTGTGTGTCTGGCCTCAGGTTTTTGTTTGACAGCATTCCTGGAATGGTTTGCTCTGTTAATGGAACTAGGTAATGTTAGAGATCTGGACGAGTATAAGGCTAATAGGAAGGAGCTCAAGAAGGAGATTAGGAGAGTCAGAAGAGGACATCAGAAGGCCTTGGTGGGCAGGATTAAGGAAAACCCCAAGGCATTCTACAAGTATGTGAAGAGCAAGAGGATAAGATGCGAAAGGGTAGGGCCTATCAAGTGCAGCAGTGGGAAAGTGTGTATGGATCCGGAAGAAATAGCGGAGGTACTTAATGAATACTTTACATCAGTATTCACTATGGAAAAAGATCTGGGGGATTGTAGTGGGGACTTGCAGCGGGTTGAAAAGCTTGAGCATGTAGATATTAGGAAAGAGGAAGTGCTGAAACTTTTGGAAAGCATCAAGTTGGATAAGTCGCCGGGACCGAATGAGATGTACCCCAGGCTGCTGTGGGAGGCGAGGGAAGAGATTGCGGAGTCTCTGACGATGATCTTTTTATTGTCGATGGAGACGGGAGAGGTTCCGGAAGATTGGAGGGTTGGGGATGTTGTTCCCTTATTCAAGAAAGGGAGTAGAGATAGCCCAGGAAATTATAGACCAGTGAGTCTTACCTCAGTGATTGGTAAGCTAATGGAGAAGATCCCGAGAGGCAGGACTTATGAACATTTGGAGAGGTATAATATGATTAGGAATAGTCAGCATAGCTTTGTCAAGGGCAGGTCCTGCCTTACGAGCCTGACTGAATTTTTTGAGGATGTGACTAAACACATTGATGAAGGGAGAGCAGTAGATGTAGTGTATATGGATTTCAGCAAGGCGTTTGATAAGGTACCCCAAGCAAGGCTTATTGAGAAAGTAAGGAGGCATGGGATCCAAGGGGACATTGCAGTGTGGATCCAGAACTGGCTGGCCCACAGAAGGCAAAGAGTGGTTGTTGGAAGGGTCATATTCTGCATGGAGGTTGGAGACCAGTGGTGTACCTCAGGGCTCTGTACTGGGACCCTTGCTCTGTGATTCTTATAAACGACCTGGATGAGGAAGTGGAGGGGTGGGTTAGTAAGTTTGCGGATGACACAAAGGTTGGGGGTGTTGTGGATAGTTTGGAGGGCTGTCAGAGGTTACAGAGGGACATAGGTAGGATGCAAAGTTGGGCTGACAAGTGGCAGATGCAGTTCAACCCAGATAAGTGTGAAGTGGTTCATTTTGGTAGGTCAAATAAGATGGCAGAATATAGTATTAATGGTAGGACTCTTGGCAGTGTGGAGGATCAGAGGGATCTTGGGGTCCGAGTCCATAGGACGCACAAAGCGGCTGCGCAGGTTGACTCTGTGGTTAAGAGGGCATATGGTGTATTGTCCTTCATCAATCGGGGGATTGAATTTAGGAGCCGAGAGGTATTGTTGCAGCTATATAGGTCCCTGGTCAGACCCCACTTGGAGTACTGTGCTCAGTTGTGGTCACCTCACTACAGGAAGGATGTGGAAGCCATAGAAAGGGTGCAGAGGAGATTTACAAGGATGCTGCCTGGGATGCGGAGCCTGCCTTATGAAAGCAGGTTGAGGGAACTCGGCCTTTTCTCCTTGGAGTGACAGAGGAAGAGGGGGGACCTGATAGAGGTATATAAGATGATGAGAGGTATTGATTGGGTAGGTAGTCAGAGGCTTTTCCCCAGGGCTGAAATGGTGGCCACAAGAGGACATGGGTTTAAGGTGCTGGGGAGGAGATGTCAGGGGTAAGTTTTTTACTCAGACAGTGGTGAGTGTATGGAATCGGCTGCCGGCAACGGTGGTGGAGGCGGATACGATAGGATCTTTCAAGAGACTGTTGGATAGGTACATGGAGCTGAGAAAAATAGAGGGTTATGGGTGTCTAGTAATTTCTAGGATAGGGACATGTTCAGCACAGCTTTGTGGGCCGAAGGGCCTGAATTGTGCTGTAGTTTTTCTATGTTTCTATTATTGGGTGCAAGTACTTGAACTCTAATGCAGAGTGTAGCTGCTTTGAATTGTGGAGCATTTCCGTTTGTCCCGACACACAGCACTGGTGCTGTGAAGGAGTGCTGGCTTGGCTCCACTCCCCAGTTCTTTCCCCATAATCTGGCAAATGGTCTAATTATCTGTACATTTACAGTTGCAAGTTATTATTCATTCTGCTTTTGCAGCACTTCCAGGCAGTAGCTTCATAACTTGCATTAAAAACAAACATTTTTCTCAGTTCTTTTGCCAGTTAACTCACATCTGAACTCTTTGGTTTCCGTTTCTTGTCCATGAAACATCAATTCCTTACTTAATCTATTGAAATCCTTTCATAAATATGTA
Organism: Pristis pectinata; assembly: GCF_009764475.1. Taxonomy (NCBI): domain Eukaryota; kingdom Metazoa; phylum Chordata; class Chondrichthyes; order Rhinopristiformes; family Pristidae; genus Pristis; species Pristis pectinata. The sequence continues at coordinate 2,185,294 of NC_067432.1, forward strand.
TCTCTAAAATCTCCCCTTAACCCAATCTTAGAGGAGGAATACCCACAGAATGGCTCAGTCATTTATACTCTAGCTGAAGTACAATACGTGCTGACATAGACCCTTCCAAGGGCTTTAATGGAATTACTAAGTCTGGAGCTCAAGTTTCATGAATTCTACTTGAAAGTGATGAAACTTGACTCTGTAAACTCTGTGAATCTATACAGCAGAAATTATCCAAATCATTCAATTTACTTTACACCAGAGATTCCAGTTGACTCCTGTGCTACATGTTTGTATTACGTTTGAGACTCTTCTGCCTTAGTTTTGAGAGCTCAGTACCTTTTTGGCGACTGCGCCAGAGTCTGTCATATGTGTGCCAAGCTGTCGCGTGGGCCTGTGAAACACAAGTCAACACCTAGAATGTTACTGAGATCACGGGTTCTTCACATTTCCCTCCCCCACAACTTCAGTTAAATTTTACAGCTGTTACACCCACCATAATGAACAGAAAATGCCCTTCCTTCAAAAGCGTACATCAGAAGGGTCCAAGTGAAAGCTTCACTCAATGGTGACCCTTGTTCCAGGTCATTGGTTGAAGCCAGGTTGTGGGAACGAGCTCGGCTGGAATTTTGGTGCAATACTGATGTAGTGCTGCACTACCAGAGGTCCTGCACAGTATGTGGCAGACCTCACAAGGCAGAGTGTGCACGTGCTGGTGTCCTGGCTTCAACCGCTGGCAAAACAGGTTTGTTCCTCATGTCTGTTGTACCTTGTATCATGTGGATTGATGGGAGAATAATAGTGACATCATTTCATTGGCTCTGCTACATGAGGGGCTCTTTAGATCAGGGATGATGCTGTCTGCAGACAAGTACAGTAAAACTCTGATAACCCACTGTCTGATTTTCAAGAAATCCTGATGATTTGCCATCTAGCTCACTTGGTTCTGTTTACTGTGCTCCCATCAAATTCACCTGGGCCCACTCCCATTCTCCCACAACTCACCAGGGGCCCATTCCCACACTCCCTTTAAACACCTGATTCATTAGAAACTTTGTTAAACTATTGTGTGACCCTCTTTAGAGCACTAAAAGTTTGTTGGTGCTTCAAAAGGAATAATATCCAATACTCCGGAAAATCTGCCTGTCCAGCACCACCATAGTCCCAAGGGTGCCAGATTATCAGAGTTTACTGTTCTTTTATTTCAGCGTCAAACAATTTTCTGATATAAAAACTTACCTTAATAATGTTATGCGCTGCCCTGTAAGCTCCTATTCCTTTCAGCTTTAAGCCTGGTGCATGCTGTCCAACCTCGTATCCCTCTACAGCTATAGACTACAATACAAAATATATAACCATCAGTTCATACGTATCCCACTTATCCCACTGTCATCTAAAGTTCCCGAGGAGTGGGAATCTTGGTCAACTGTCCCTAGGTCAGCACTAGGTCTTGTCCAGACAAAGACTACCCATCGTCCTCACTTGTGGTCAGTCAAAATAAGTGGCAAGTGAACATTAGGGCAAGAGAAAGAAGCATTCGCTCCGGTTATTGGCCTGACCAGGGCTAGTTTCTGCATCGCTCTGAGCAGGATTGACAGCAGGATCTCTCTCTGCCTTGAAGGAAAGAATGACTGGCTAGAGGGTTTTCAGGTGAGATTGAGAGGGAGATAGAAGAGGAGGTGGTGGGCTGGAAGAGTGCGTTGGATGGGCCGTGAGATGGGAATGACATGTTAGAAGGGTCATTAATGAGATGTGGGTTCAGCAGGGCAGTCACAGTTTGGGAGTTCACGACGCTTCAGGACACTCAGGGAGATGGAAGAACACATTCATGGGCAGATTGATGAAGCTGAGAAGTGCCAGGACAAGTGGTGGTGGTGGTGTTAAGGACGGGTAACTTAGCCCAACATTAACTGTGACACAATCTGTGCAAACGGCACACAGGAGCACGTTTTCAGTACATGGCACCCCCAACAAGAGGTGCAGAGGGCAGTGGTGAAGGGCAGTTGGGAACAGAGCAAATCAGTCTTTGAGCAATGAGAGGCATTTAAGGAGGAGATTCAAGGGATTTGGGTTAATCAGGTTCCCACAAGAAAACATGTGGGGCTCCCAAATCTAGTGTCCCCTGGATGACAGGGTGCATGGCTGTAGGATAAGCCAGAAGAGGGATGCTACGTCAAACTCAATGCAGCAGAAAACCTGAAGGAGGTTGGAAAGGGTAGGCGTGGAATTAAAAATGAAACTGGGAGAGCAGAGAGTGTGAAAAGTACTGGCAAGTACAATCAAGGAATATCTAAAGATGTTTTACAAGTACAGATAACGGGGGAGGGTAACTAGGGGAGATGTAGGCTAGGTTGTAATTACTTTGCAACTTTCTTCACAAGTGACAGGAATGGCGGCGATGTTTGAGTGTAATACTGGATACGATAAACAGAGCAACAGAGTAAAAAGGATTTTAATCTTTGAAACCAGATATGCCACCAGGTGCAGATGTTGTCTGTCCCAGCTGTTCAAAAGAAGCAAAGGAAGAAACTACAGAGGGTCCGGCTGCAGTTTTTGCCCTCCCCGGTTCTGGAGGGCTGCTGGCATTGTGCCATCGTATGAAAAGGGAGCTAGGGATAAACCAAGTAACTACAGGCTGGTTAGATTAACTTCAGTGGTTGGCAAGTTATCGGACTCAATTCTGAGAGATGATATAATCATTATTTCAGAGGAGCAGAGTCTAATCACGGACAGGCAGTTTGGGTTTAAGGGAAGGTCACATCTGGGCAGCAATTGAATTTTTGGAGGAGAAAACGAGGGTTGATGAGAGCCGTATGTTTCAGGGTGTCTACGTGGATTTTTGCAAGACGTCTCATGGTAGGCCGGTCAAATAAAGGCTCCTGGGATCCAAGGGAAAGTGCAAGTTGGATCCAAAACTGGTTCACTAGCAGAAGGCACGGTAACTGGTGATGAGTATTTTTGTGAGGGGAAGGCTGTTACCAGTGAGAGTCAGCCCCATTTTGAAATACATGAATTATTTAGACTTAAAGAAGGAGCAAGGTAAAGAAAGATGCAGATGATAAAAAAAATTCCACGTGGTTGCTAGCGAAGAGCACAGCTTTAGAACGCAGGACAGATGGTTTGGTCATTTGGTAAGAAAAATGGCAAATGGAATTTAATCCGGAGCAGTGCGAGGTAACGTGTTTGGGGAGGCGTAACAAGGCAAGGAAGCAGACAGTAAATGGCAGTCTGTGGTGTGGAGGAAGAGGGACAGGTCAACACGATGGTTAAAGAGAAACAGGGAATTCTTTCCTTTATTAGCCAAGGACAGGCTAGGACTTTATTCCTTGGAGTGTAGGAGACTGAGAGGTGATTTCTTAGAGGTGTATAAAATCATGAGGGGCATAGACAGGGTGAATGCTCTCAAGTCTTATTCCCAGAGATGGGGTATCAAGGACTAGAGGGCACAGGTTTAAGGTGAGAGGGGAGAGATTTAATAGGAACTTGGGCAAGTTTTTCTTTTACACAGAGGGTGGTATGTATGTGGAATGAGCTGCCAGATTCAATAACAGCTTTTAAAAGATAGTTGGATAAGTACATAGATTGGAAAGGTTTAGAAGATTATCGGCCAAACACTGGCAAGTGGGGCTAGCTTGGATGGGAATCTTGGTTGGCATGGACTAGTTGGGCCAAAAGGCCTACTTCCATGCTGTATAACTCCATGTTATGTATGAAACACAGTTCCCATTAGGTTGTCAGCATGGTTATCGGTTGGCAGCAGAACAACTCTAACCCTAAACTTTATCTCAGGACTCTTGTTCATCTTGATGCACATTAGCTGGGCTACAATCTCAAGCTGTGATGTAGCTCTGACCAGAAATGCAATGTAGAATTCCTGTCAGCCAGGGTAGGACATTGTGGCAAAATCAAAAGTTACTTGACAGATAATGGATACGTAACGTTCAAGCAGCTTGTCTTTCGTTGGGTATTTAAGTGTCTACTACACAGCCTCACTCGTTTCAGATTAAGCTTCTCTTCATGATCCTGTTAAGGTGCAGTTATGTCAGCCTGTTGGTTCTAACAGTGCCCAAATTTAGCATTTATCCATCACTGAGGCAGAATTGCCAAGGACAACCTTTGCCAAATGGGATAAACTGGTAATTAACCAACAACACAGGCCACAGCCAGTGGTTAGGACATCTCATTACAGATCATGAACAGTTATTGAGTTGGGGAGATTTTCTTCTTGATCCACAGGGAGACTGGTGAGTATGTGGAACAGGCTGCAGGGGAGTCTGTAGAGGTGGTTAAAATTACAATATTTAAAAGATGTTCAGGGAGTTAAATGGATAGAAAAGGCTATGGGCCAAACACAGGCAGACGGATAAGCTTGGAGAGACATCTTGGTCAGCACGGACGAGTTGGGCCAAAGGGACCATTTCTGATTCTATGACTTTTAAACAGATTTGGGAACACACGGCAGTCTTCAACATTTTGCTGTATGCAAGTTGGCTGCCACCTTCCCATTACAGCTTGTCACTGCACCTCAGCAGTGTGATGAAGGCATGTCCTCTCACTGCTCCAGCTGGGAATAGTGTGGGCATGTTGGCAATGGGCTGTCAAGCTACCAGTCTGCTTCCAAACCTTACAGACCTGAGCCTTTAACATTTGGTTGAAACTTGATCCAGTAGGAATAGGGAAGTGCTTAATCAGAGAAGAATTTTGTTCCCACCACCTCCCCCCCACCCCACGCCCTGCCAAAAAAATCAGGGCAGCTCAGAGCCAATTTACTGACAAATATAACTGAGAGAAAACACAATTGTGCATTGTGGACGAATTACACCGTTAGGGCAGACACAATACAGTAACAGATCTAATCTTTAAAAGGCTGTGAATGCACAGTTAGACTGCTTTAGTGAATACTGGAGGAGAAACTTGCCTTTGGTGACTGGCGGTGAACACATGCAGACTATTGGCTGCTGATGTCATTCACCTGCCAACATTGTGTCTGAAGCTGAACGAGGCTGGACGTAGAGGTGAACACAACCTGTGCCTGATACTCTGCACATCTTGAGAGCCAACAACAAAGGACAAGTTACTCTCCTCTTAACTTTGCCAACTGTGCATTGTTATTCTCAAAGCAAACACTGACTGTGTTAAACAGTTCCTAACCAGGGCTGTGGTACTGAACTGTTGCCCGGTGCCCTGTGAGCCCAGTGTTAACTGATTTTGCAGATGAGTTGGGGTATACACGATAAATTAAGGAGGAACACAATGAACCTTCAACATGGATGCAGTTTTTAATCTGTGTACATCAAAAGCTGCATTTCCTACCAGTATTTTAGTCTTTAGTGTGTCAGTTTTGTGTTTGACTTTAAAGCAGGAAACTTGTCCAAAGAGCTTTGTAGGTGAAATATCTGTATATAGCAGTGTTAGATAAGTTCATGGTTCTTTTTTGACAGGAGTCCCAGACTAGAACAAGCAGTTTCAAGACATGACATTAACGTGACAGTGTGACATTTGGGGAAAAGCTGAAACTGGAAAGACAAACATGTCAATTGCAACTAAGGCAACTAGTATTCAATGTCTGCCTGGTACTTTTGGAAACTGGTGTTAAATAGTTTTTGTCTCCAAGATGGATAATTGTTCTTTCCTATAAAATCTGAGATGTGAACGGATCCTCAAACTGTATTCCAATGCACAGCAACTAAAATGTTACCTGAAACTTTAACGTTCAATTAATCAAACTGCATTATGACATAAAACATACCCAGGGGTTATTGAAGGTAATCCAGTGTTTTACTCGATCACCAAACTTCTCAAAACACAGGTTGGCATAATCATTAAAGAAGTCGATCATACTGCTGTTCTGCCAGCCACTGTATCTATCCTGGAGGACCTAAAAAATGATAAAGCATTCAGCAACAATGCATCATAGCTGCTCCTTCCAACACACTGTGGAGCTCATCAACCTCTCACGGGCTAACATGACCTTAGATAAATGAGGGAATTCATTCAGTCAGCAGAAGTAAACATAGATCAGTTGGCGGTGGGATCTGCAGGCAGAGTGTATAACAGGCCAGGCGGCTGTACAGTAAAGGCAGCTTGTGGGTCACATCCCCAGAAATTGACCAAAATTTAAAAACACTGCAGAACACGGGAGAACCCTAAACGCACAAGTGAGAAGGGATGGAGAGAGACGTGTCTATCAAGATTAACCCAGCTCTTTTCTGAACCCCTTCCCACCAATAGTTTTTGACAAGACAGCGATAAACAGGCTCCCAAAAAGTCTGGCTTCATACCCAAAGCCTTTGAAAATGCTAAACAAAGGTATTGAGTTTAAAAACCATCAGAAGAGTATTTCATCTATCCATGCAAAGACTGATTATAGCCCAAAGCCCGCTGTGTCTGTTCATGCAGCACTTCAGCCGTTGGAGAGCCGTCAGGAGAGAGCAGCTGGTGGGAACAGAATGAATTTTGTATTTTCCCATCTGAAACCTAATTTTAACTACGTATTGAAATAAGTGTATCTACTGAGAATGTAATTCAAATGATGACTTGGATGTCGTTTTAAGTCAGGCAGAGAGTTAGTCTGGGCTGAAGATCGCAGCTTGAAGTTGGTATAATGTCAAAGGAGAAATTGCAATTAAAACTGTTAACAGCTGTCGGGCTTTTACATTGAAAGGAAGGAAGACATCTGAGCCAGAGGCCAAGAGCCAGGGAAGGGTGACCTGGTCAGTCACCGGAATTCATGGGTCATTAGACCTCTACAACCTTGTGAGATGTGTGGCTCAGCTAATAGCACAGAGGGATAGGGAGAGAGGCCATTGTCATGTCAGCTATTAATGTTACTATATTCTCTTAGCCTCAGAGATCTCTAATCCTACAGTACATCACACAGAAATAGGAATCCTGCTCTATTGTCATTATTAAATCTCTCAGTCGGACTCCTGCACCACCACAGTAATTCAATCCCTCTCCGGGGGCAGGTGGGTGGAGAACACTGGTACTACAGGCGCCTGTTGGAAACAGAGCTGTACCGGAGGGAACGTTTGGTCCCTGCTATCTTGGTCTGTGGTGATAAGTGGGGAGCAGAGCTGATACAGGTGGTCACAAGTACTCAAGTCTGAGAGTAAAATAAAGTCAGGCACGTACAGAAAGGTTTGTCGTCTTGTGGAGAGGCACATGTATGCATCCTTGACGTAACTGGGTTATGTTCTCACAGTCATACCTATCTTTAGCTGATTATTAAGGTGGTCCCTTCCCTCACTTTCTCTCCACCACCCTCCCTTGCAGACGCCGCATTGGAAAAGATTGCAATCAGTTAGGTTGCAATAGCTGAATCCAGAAGATTTAGGAAGGGTTGTAGTATCATGGGTACTCTGAGTAACACTACCACTTCTCAAAAGGCATCATCCTTTGGAACAGCCCCCCTCCTGGTGAAATCCTGACCATACGTGAGGCAGGGGCCGGGGCTGTGCTTTTATTTTTATACATCTGTGGGATGTTGCTCACAATGCCAGGATTTTTGCCTGTTCCTGACTGACCTTGAGCTGAGGAGTCAGTGTTGATTTGAGCACATTAGTGGGTCTGGAGTAGTGCATTGGCTGGTCTGGACAGGGACTCCAGATGTCCTTCCCTCAGCGATGTTAGTGAATCAGATGTGCTCACACTTCCAAAGAGATGTTGAAAACATTGGTACAAAAACCATTTACAAAATGCTTAAACTTTGAGAGTTTGTCAGCGCTTAGCATTCAGAGAAAAAAAGGTGTGCAAGGTTTTATTTATTCTTGCACATTGCAGACAAGGTTGTGTTTACTGCCCACCATTAAGTGCCCTGGAGAAGGTGTTGGGGGCAATCTCCTTGAAACACTCCAGTCCTGTGACTGAAATATCAGCATGTCATCAATTATATTCAAACATTTAGCACATACCTGTGGAAGATCCCAGTGGTACAGGGTCACTATGGGCTGGATTTTGCTCTCCAGGAGGGTGTTTATTAGTTCATTATAATAGTTGATCCCTTTGTCATTTACTTGCTCGGCTGGAGAGTTTGGAAGATAAGAAATAGACGTTCTATGATGCATAAATCAAACATTTATTTGGAAATAGAATTTTCCTTGTTATCCCCTGCCCTACCCTTCCTGGGCTGTGCACTCCCTTTGTAGGTGAGCACCTCCTCCCACAGCTATACAAAGACTGTTACACAGTATTAAAACTGCTAAACTCCTGTGTGGGGCAGTGCTGGAGATCAGGTTCAGAGGCTGTGGTGGTGATGGGGTGGGGTGGAAAGGCTGGGGAGTGTCACTGCGTGGCAGGGCATTTGTAATACTGAGGTAGTAGCTCAGCATCAACAAGGTTGGCGGCCATGGGGGAGTACGGTGACTCACTGACCCCACACAGTGTGGTAGGGTTAGACGTGGAGCTGGGCTTGCATGGCTGCTATAGCAACGATGCTTCCAGAAAGCCTGCCATTCCAGCCAGAATGCCAGGCTCACTCCTCAAGCCTGGTCTATCACAGCTGTTGGGAAAACACATAGAATGGAGAGACCTGCTGTACGGTGGAGAGACCTTGGGATACAAGTACCTAGTTCTCTGAAAGTGGTGACACAGGTAGGCAGGGTGGTGAAGAAGGTGTTTGGCACGCTGGCCTTCATCGGTCAGGGCACTGAGTACAGGAGTTGTGATGTCATGTTCCAGCTGTACAAGACGTCGGTGAGACTGCACTTGGAGCACTGTGCGCGGTTCTGGTCGCCCAGCTATGGGAAGGATGTCATTCAGCTGGAGAGGGTGCAGAGAACATTCACAAGGACGTTACTGGGACTGGAGGGCTTGAGATACAAGGAGAGACTGGATAGGCTGGGATTGTTTTCCCTGGAGCGACGGAGGCCGAGGTGACCTTATAGAGATATAAAATCATGAGGGGCATGGATAGGGTGAATGATCACAGTGTTTTTCCCAGGGTAAGGGACTCTAAAACTAGAGGGCACAGGTTTAAGGTGAGAGGGGAAAAATTTAAAGGAGGCCTAATGGGTAATATTTTCACACAGAGGGTGGTGGGTGAGGCAGGAACAATCACTGCATTTAAGACACTTGGACAGGTACCTGGATAGGAAATGTTTAGAGGGATATGGGCCAAACACAGGCAAATGGGACCAGCTCCGTTAAGCTACTTGGTCGGCATGGACCAGTCGGGCCGAAGGGCCTGTTTCCATGCTGTGTGTTTCTATGACTCTACAGCCTCGGCCTCTTCCCTTACAGGGTGACTGAGGCCAATGGCTTTCTGAGTGGAGAATGTTTAAAGGGGATTCCAACCACAAGGTGTCAAAAAAGAGACCCCAAATGAATTCATTTGGGGTGTCTCTTTTGACACATTTTGGTTGGAATCCCCTTTATAAAATAATTCTTTTGTATTACAATGTAAAAACTTAATCCCACCACCTTTACCCTGGCCTACACCCTCCCACTCTCTGCCAACCACATGCCAATCAGTGGATACTGAAGTGCAACTCAGGATTAAGCTAAAGTCGATTTTCTCTCCCTATTAACAGTGCTCACTTCCAGCACCGTAACATTAGCACGTTGGCAATGAGAGAAGGCCGATTCCCTGACAACTAACCTTTCCACTCAGCAAGGGAGCAGAGTGAGAGACGGTACCTTTTATCCCCGTGGGTATGACTCGAGGCCAGGAGATAGAAAAACGATAATGATTGACTTTCAACTCCTTCATTAAGGTAATGTCCTCCTGTAATAAATGCAAATGTTAACCAGGCTTTGCAACACACAAGGAGAATTGTCAGTGTCAATTTACTTGGAAAATTATTTACTTATAAAGCAGAAGTAACTGACCTAGGGAAAAAACTACAGCAAGGTAATCTGAGCAAGGTATTTTCACAAGAAATGCATGACGTTGGAGGATAGTTGGACAGATTTTGTAATGTAGTCACCAGGCTTGATTGACAGTGGCTGATCCAATCATGCCCATTCTGTCTGGGAATAGTATTTCACCAGATTGCACCTTAAACATTTCACTGCCTGCAAAATACCTTGAGATGTGAGAAGCTCTTGGTAAATACAAACCCTTATCATGTGTCCTTACCTTGAATTTATAATAGCTTTCACACGATGAATCCCCTGTTTCATTCAGGAATACTTTTCCTTTCTTGTGTGTGAACACATCCCAGATACTGAGTCCTTTCCCATCTTGATCCCAAGCTCCCTCCGTCTGGTAGGCTGAACTGCCCACACCCCAGGAGAAACCTGAAAACAAAATAGTACTAACGAGTTTCACAACAGTTTATTAGTGCACTGATTGCTACTTGGGAACATGCCAAATTGCTCGAAAATAAGATTATCTAAAATGTCATATTTTTCATACTTCCTGACAACACTGGCTGCCGTTCAGCCCATTGAGTTTATGTTAGCTGTTGGTGCAATCCCATTCCCCTCACTGACTCCCTCTTGTACATGCCCACCAACTCCAGCCTAATTCTCCTGCCACCCACCCACACTAGGAGCAATTTACCCTGACCAATTAACCCACCAACATGTACGTCTTGGAGTGTGGGAGAAATCCAGAGTACCCAGAGGAAACTTATGTGGTCACAGAGAGAATGTGGAAACCAGGTCACTAAAGATGTGAACGCAGTGTTTAAAGGTCAACTTTCAGCTACAAACACGACTCTGGTCATTTTGAAATTTATTTATGTGAAGCTGATTGTGTCTGGTCCAATCTGTGATTAGAAACAAACAAAACATTGTTGTCATGGGAACTGCATCCGGACAGGACCATTCACTAGTTTTATATTCTGCCTTGGGCATAAAACATACAAGTGCTTCACAGGAGGTACATGGAGAGATGACCAAAAATCAATCAACGTGTTGGGTTTGGAGGAGGAGCAGGGGTTAGGCACGCTGCCCAGGTAGCTGAACGCACAGCCATCAATGTGGAGTGATTAAAACCCAGACGACCACATGGCTGGGAGATTGGGGGGGCGGGGAACACAGAGATCTCAGGGCTGTGGGACCAGAGGAGGTTACAGGGGAGTTGCTATTCAGGGTGAGTGGGAACAAAACCCCAGGAGGAATTTGAAAACAGGGATGGGAGTTTTAACATCAAGACTTTACTTAACCTGAAGCCAATGTAGCTCCCACAAACAGCACCAGAGGAATGAGACAGTAGTCAAATACAAATTATACACATTTCTTATTGGAAGTAACATTTGGGATTCTGTGAGGATGCATGTAGTGTGCTTGGGAGGAGCAGTGAGTTTGGACCCATTTGCAAAGGGCAATACTCTATGGGCCTATACAAGAGGGAGTTCATAAAAGATCCTGGGAAGACATTACAGGATGGATACTGAGGTTATTTCTCCTGACTGTGGAATCCAGAATTAGGAATCATGGGTTCGAGGTATGAGGTCATCTATTTGGGACAGAGCTGAGGAGAAGTGTCTTTGGAATTCTCTACATCAGTAGACAGTGGCTGCTCAGTCATTTGAATATTCGAGGCTGAGATTTGTCAGTTTTTGTGGCTGTAACAAACTGAGGGATATTGGAACAAGGCAGGAATGTTTACACAAAGTTGAATGATCTTATAGGAGCCTGAAGAGGGTGAAGGTAGCCCATGGGCAAATGTTTTCAGTTCTTAAAGCTGGTTACCATCGGGCTGCATTCAGCCCTTGTCTGGATCTGTTGTGGACTCAGTAATAGATTACTGGCATTAGTCAAAGGTGAAAGGTGAACTAGATAGATCCTAGTTCTTGGTGCTGTAATGACTCCAATGTCCCAAAGTCTTTTCAGAATAGACATTAGATGATTAAATCTTCAGTAAATCAAAATTTTGAATATTTGTCTCATTACATTTTTCCCTTGATTGGTGAACTTTGAAGGTAAACATACACACCGTATGTAATGGGGACAATATCCTTCAGCATTGAAAACTCAATATGAGGCACAAAATCCAGCTTCTGGTAACCTATGTTGGGTCTGCTCTAAACTGGGGAAGATTCTGAAGCCTTTAGACGCACAGAAAATATCAAAGGGCTCAGTTCATGAAAAACCAATAAGCTTTCTTCAAATCTGGTATAATGAGAAAACTCCAGAACTGAGAGTTATGATTCTTGGTTACTCTTAAATGCTTCAAAGTGTGGGACCAGTGACCGGGTCTCGACATTCTGGGAAGGCAGACTTATTCTGAACGTAAAACTCATACTTTCACAGTACATCACAGTAAATGAATACATTGCCCTGGTCCTTAGTTCTGTGTGGGTCCTTGAATATCCTCACCAGCAGGGAAGGTCCCGTAGTAGAAGGATCCACCGTGGTCTTTTAGCCAGTCGAAGCTCAGGGTCAGACACAGGGGCAGCGTTAGCACGCCGGGCAGAACCACGGGCTGCAACATCCCCAGTCGATCTCAATCCAGCACTGTCACCTTTCACCCCGATAACAGCTCCTCTGCACAACCTGTCCGCACACAGAGGACAGGACAATCACACGTGAGAATGCTGCGGGAATACAAACCGAACAGGCAAGAGTTCTTTGTGTGAAAGCCGAAGGGTGACCTGACAGGCCTTCAGATCCTGAACTCATTTGATAGATAACTGTAGAGAAACCAGGTCCCCCTATAAATGGCGACCGAAGACAGTCACCAATGAATCCAGTGGGGAATTAAGGAGATTCTTTCTCACTTCCAGAGTGTGAATATGGAGCCCATTCCCACAGGAATAAAGCCGTGAGGAGCGGAATAGGAGGGGGGTTGGGTGGCGATGAGTGGGGGTAACGCGAGGCTGCGAGCAGGCACCTGGTCTGAACGGCCTCTCTGTGCTGTGAAATAAACCACCAGCGCTGCCTCCACACACGCACAGGTATCAAGGATGTGTCCAACCGCATCTACCTCGTCTTGTGTTCCATTAATAGCTACTCTCCCCATCCAAGTAATTGAAATATCATTTACTGAATTCGCCCTCAGACTGGATCCTCCATTCAGAAACCTTCGTAGTCCCCCCTAACCCCCCACCACCATCCTCCCCCTCTCCCACCCAACCCCAGATCAGCCTTTGGGCTCCTTCCTTCCTTTGTTCCGTGTGCGGAATTCTCCGTGACTGATGGTGAACATTTGCACCAGGTGTTTAAAATTATCACCTTGACGCTCCATCGGTGATTCCCAGACAATATTGTGGTCTAATTAGGATTTTATTACCTTTTGATATTTTCCTTTCAAAACACGTTTCACAACCATTTTTAGTCTGATATAAGTCATGAAAAATAAATAACAAATTAGGAATCCGCCCTGATATTAAATATTGAAATTCTCAACACAAAATTCCTCCTGTACCATTAAGCAGTCAGATACAAGGTTTGCAAGTCTATGTTTCCACTGTTTGTCTGGCTATATCCTGCATTATCTCTTCATCTATCAGAATAGATTATTTGTTTACTGGTTTAATTAGATCTGTATTGACCAAGTAGAAAGAACAAAGATCATTTGTGTTATATACACATACAATCAAGTTTGGCAAATGAGATCAATAAAAGACATACCACAGATCATCTTACCTGTTAACCTTTCTTCATTTATCTGGATGGGGAGATGACACCAATATCAAGTACTCACAGAATAAATCCACCCTGCAGCCCTACACAGTCCAAAAATAAAGTAAAAATTTGGAGAACAATCTAGCAAACTATTCACTGGTTCCAAACAGAGAGAGAAGGTCCTTTGGAACTCAATGATGCGTTAGCAAATTTAGCTGAACTTGACAAATCTCTTTGTAAAGGCCGAGTTTCCCTTGTAAGCAAACTTTCTAAACTGTATTTGAACTAGCAACTCGTTCATTTTTGATGACAATACCGCACAGTACGAGGATGAGCCCTGGGTGGTTTTCACAGGAATAGGTCTGAACGTAAGCAAATACCTGCTTTCATATAAAGGCCCACAACATTGTCACAGGTTGGAAACCGCTGCCCAGAGGCAACCAGTGAAAAAGCAAGTTTAACCTCTTTTCCCCTGCCTAGAGTAACTCCTTTAGTTGTATGGGTACTTCACAATTACTGTGGTTCACTCCTCTGAAAAGGCTTGCATATTACCCAGAAAGATCTTTTTGCAACAAACCCAAAACTCCTAATTACAAAATTCCAAAGACATTATTACATTTTTCCAGATAAAGATGGAATTTATTGTTGCAATTACCTTTAACTTTTGTTGAGTTTTAACCTTTCAACAGACTCGAGATAGTCGTTGAAACATTCTACCACAGTTCATAACATCTGTCCAGTGACGGTGCTGTGTGCTTGGCCTAGTCCTTTCTAGAGTCACAGGGTCAGAGTCAGTATGTTCATCAAGGTCCTCAGACAGCAGAAAATGTCAGATCGTCATGTGTCTGAGTGCCAGCACACAGATAGAATTGGATCTCCCTTGGCACATTCACATTTCCACTCAAAGACTGGCCTTACTGCTCCCCTGAACTGTCCCTGGTGGCACACATTTTGTTTGCAATACTTTTCTGGTTAAGGTGTGCAATGAAAATCACCGAGAGCTGCACAGAATCTGGCAGGATATCCTCAGGCAGGGGCAACAATCTGAAAGGATTTCTCCTGCTGTAGGAAGCAAAGCGATGCCTTGAACATTTCCACGTTCTCACATTCTCTTTCTTAAGGGATGGTAGCAATGTCGGCAATCACAGGTCCTCTGGAACCTTCTCATTGCACCAGATTTGAAGAAAGTTTGTGAAGCTTCTGTATCTTCACCCAATAGGCTTCAGCTGATGTGCTGTTTGTTCCTGCATCTCCTCTGGGATACAGTGGGAGATGGCTAAATAAAACTGATTGTAGTGTCAATGATTAGTCTAAAGGCTGTACTGGTAAATTCAAAAATCAAGCTGATCACTTTAAAATCAAGAGTAAAACGATGTGTTATACAGGTTTATACTTCTGAAAAATCTGAATGCCACTTAGATTGTTAAGAAAAATCTCCAATCACTAACACGCAAACCAAATCAATGTCATTTTGTGCCTTGGATCTAAATACAGATGTTCTCCCTTTGGAACAAGAGACAAACTTTTCCAGAAGGTGGGATTGTTGATTCTGATCTCATTTCACATTTCAGTCTCAATTGCTTTGGCTTTGCCAAAGGTTCTGCAAGTACAAGTGAAATGGGCTGGGGTACAGTCTGACGGTGTGAATGAACTCCAAGTACAGTCTGAAACAGGTTGGTTACATGACTGTAATTGAAAAGCAGAAAACTGTTTACGCTGCAATTTCAAAGAGACAGAAAATACCAGAAATACTCAGGTTAGATGGCATGTGTGAAAGAGAGTATCCTGGCAGTTCTCCGTCAGAAGAGGATGCAGAACAGAGAGAATGAGATGCTGTGATCAATTTATCCCCTCCTGCCTTCACCCAATCACAGATAGCACCCTCTTTTTTTCTCTCCGTCTTTCTCAACATCTTACATTAGAGATCAAACAAGCATTACAATTCTGACATTAACTTTGTTTCTCTCTTCACAGGAGTTGCCTGATCTGCTGAGTATTGCCAGCAGTTTGGTTTTATTTTGGCAACTTGACTGTTTCCACATGTCACAGCAGCTCTCAGTTCACATTATTTTCATGGCTGCCTATAGAAATGCAGAGGGCCATCCATAGTATTTCACACCATTTTCCCCATGAACCCCAGTGCACATTAACCACAATAAACAGATTTAGTAAAACAAGAAGCTGTTCTGTACCCCGAAGCAAGTTAACCAATAACTGATGAATACTGAAAACACAGTCACTTCCCTACCCCCCCCCCACCAACACCTGAGCAGAGCACACTAAAACCTTCACCAATCTTCATCCTTAGGGTGGAGGGAACAGCCTCTGTTCCAAGTTTTTCCTGTCCCATTTTTGGGTGGGAGATTGCAAAATTAAGTGTCAAGCTGCCATTTAAATGAGTCCCGTGTCTTGGCACGAGCACTTTCTGTGGCATTCCTGTTTACTCTATTCCTTAGGTTTGAATACTGGAGAACATCCACATCTGCCATATTTCAGGCTGACGGATACATTTTAAAATCAAACCCAAGCAGAAAGCAAAACACCACAGATGGACTTCCAGAGGGAAAGGGCCTTCACTGGCCAGGTTACTGGGCTGTTTGTGATGCACACTATTCCGTTCTAGAAGTTCACTCTTACAAACGCTAGAGCTTTTGTCTTTTTTAAATTATTTTCATAGATTTACATACAAACCAAAACCATCAAGGTCTCAACAAGAACCTCCCATCCAAACCTGTTCACTGCCTCCTCCTGTTGTATCAACATCATTTATTGCATCATTAACACATTAAACATCTTGCATACATTTACAATGAGAAACTTGTTGATCCACACTTTTAATTGAAGCTGCCATAATAAATCTTGGTGCACTGAAGCCTGTGGAGTTCCTGCAGCATCAGCTCTGGCAGGACAGTGCAATGACAGGTTTACACAAGAATATACAACGGGATTTGAAACAAGAATTTACAACTTGGAAATAGTGTCCGTTACATCTGCAAACCCCTCACCCCCACACCATGGTTCAATTACACTTTACCCTCTGAACGGATGTCACGAAGCACCCGAGTGCATAGCCAGAGGACACCCACTGGATCACAACTAATTAGTTTTTCAGCCGAGCAGCGTGCCTATGACATGGTAAACATGGAGGAAATGATTGAGCTTGGAGGCACAGGGGCTATTTTACAAATCTGCAGTCTGCCAGGCTGTGGCCAGATAGCACAGCAGGAGGTTGGAGAGAGGCAAGGCTCCACATAAACACTACAGGAGCTTGTCTGCAAGGTGCTGCCGTTGTTGCATTCCACCCAAAATGCAAGGACAGTTTTGGATAGGTCCAGTCACGTTACTGGGGAGGACAGTCAAAGGACTTCTAGAGACGGCTGAGTGAGGAGTGGGAGTAATTGTTCTATAGTAAACTAAAAATACATTGGCTAACAACGAGCAGAACAAAAGTACAAAAACCTCTCAATACCCAAAAAATAAATTCACTCCATGAAACCACCTCACGCTTCTTGGGATGGACAGCAACTTGACCTCAGTCTTGGAAACAAATGTCCCATCGTACTTCACTGTATTTACGGGTGGAGCATTATCTGCGAGGCACTTTGGTTGGGGCCATCAATATTTCAGGACTTTCTCCACAGGCTTTTTAGTTACAAACTACTGCATCAGTGGTTCGCCACCATTAGAGATCATTAGGTGATGCAATGAATCAATAAAAGATCTCTGCAGTATGTGAACATAATCCAGATATCCAGCTAACTTTGTCGTCTATTGTTCTAAAACCCCAGCAACAAGGTTCCAAGTTCAGAATTGGGAAATTTCACACCCTCTTATTTCTTGTGTGTTCTTGCACTTCTGATTTCATTTTCTCAGGTCGCAAGGACTTGTCAGCCTTTTGTGCCAATAACACGCCTGTATTCAGCACAAAGGTCACTCCGCCGCCTCCATCTTCACTGTCTCTGCAGCCTTCCTTCCTTGGTTTCCACCCAGGAGATGCAGCAATGAAGACAACCTTCGAGTTTCAACCTCCACATGATATTTCAGAAGTTATGGACTGCATCTCTCAAAAGCTGGTGTCTGTCCTGTCCAGCTTACTGTACACTTGAAGAAAAACAATCCCAGACATCTTTGCACGTTAAAGTCTTGGCACAAAATGACATTAACTGTATTCCTCGTCCTCCTCCTCCTCCTCATCCTGCCTCACCCGAGTAACGAACTGGGACGTGCTCAGCTGAAGCTGGGTCTGATTGATCGCACTCTCGTTGTCTACCTGCATCAAAGACTGTAGAAGGAAATGTTAAGCGGTGGGAAAAGATAATTATTCAATAGACACACTAGGCTAAAGCTATAATGAATCTCAAAGTATGTTTACACCTCAAACACAAGATGAAAATTACGATCCTGATACAAAATATGCTTTTGCATTGAATTAGATGCTTTGCTCCAACCCCACTTCTAATTGTTAATGTCAAAACCCATCTTGAGGGGAATGAGTCAGTTCAGGAGCTGGGACGGGGACAGGGGCTTGAGGAAGGAAGAGAGAACTTTCCTCTCTCCAGACTTTCACAGCCTCACAAGATCCCAAAACCCTCTACAGTTAAGTACTTTGAAGTGCTGGAATGTAAAGCTGCCAATTTGTGTGCAGTGAACTTCTTCAAATAGCAATGAGAAAACGAAGGGATATCTTTTAGTGCTGTTGGTGAGGAAGGGAGGCCAGGAGGAACTCCCCTCCTTCTCTCAAAGTAGTGCTGTGGGAGTTTCCATGCTCACATGGAATGGGCTCCCTCATTTAAAGTGCCATTGAAAATGCACAACTTCTCTCCCACTTCTGCAATGAGCAGAGAAAGTGGATCATATACAAGGTGGCCTATGCTCTGATGCAGAGTTAAGAGCTGCCTCCTCAGCAAAGTCCACACCAAACATGCCAGTGGTGGGCACAAAACATTTTACTTGTACATTTTTTGGGATAGAAGTGTTGCTGACAAGGCCAGCATTTACTGTCCATCCCTAATTGCCTTCTAAGTGGTGGTTAGGTGGTTCTTCGTGGACTGCTGCAATCCATAAGAAGGTCTCACAATGGTATTGGGTGGGGAGTTCCAAGATTTAGATCCATTAACAATGAAAGACTGGTGATATGTATCCATGAGGATATATTTGTCCAATTTTGCTCCTATATCTTGTGGTCTTATTGTTTAAAGTACATGGAGAGGAACCTGCAGACACTGGTGTTCCCAAGTGCCTACTGCCCTGGTCCTTGGTGATGGGTATCACAGGTTTGGGATACACTGTCAGAGTTGCCCAGATGAGTCAATGCAGTGCGTTTTTTGGTTGATTCACTGTTTGCCAGTGGTGGAAGGAGTAAATACTTAAGGTGGTGGATGGCGTGACGATCATACGGGTTGTTTTATCCCGGATGGTGTTCAGCTTCTGAGTGCTGTTTGAACTGTGCTCATCCAGGTAAATGAATAGTACTCGATCATATTTACACTTTGCAGATGGAAAGACTTGGGTATCATGAGGTGATTCACTTGCTGCAGAATTCCCAGCCTTTGACCAGAGCACAGGGGGCAGCATTCACAAGGACAAAGAGTATGGTGACAAGCTGACCAATGGACGGTGTAGGACAGAACCCGAGGAAAAACAGAAGGCACCAACAAAAGTGACCAAACAGGAGAGTCAGAGCAGCACTGAAAGGCAGCAGCTCCACAATGACTTATTCACAAAGCAATCTCTTCAGTCCTACTATCCTGTTCCAAATTCCTGCACAGCTCCTGCCTGGATACAGTGGACATGGAGAGGATGTTTCCATCAGTGGGAGAGTCCAGAATCCAAGGGCACAGCCTCAGAATAAAGGGACGGCCCTTTAAAACTGAGAGGAGGAGGAATTTCTTCAGCCAGATGGTGGTGAATCTGTAGAATTCATTGCCACAGACGGCTGTAGAGGCCATGTCATTGGGTGTATTTAAGGCAGAGATTGATAGGTTCTTGATTGGTGAGAGGGTTAGGGGTTACGGGAGAAGGTGGGAGAATGAGGAAAAAAAAATCAGCCCCGAATGGCCCGGTTTTGCTCCTATATCTTGTGGTCTTATTGTCTAAAGTCTCCATCAAGAAATGGAAGAACAGAATGAAGAAATGAGGGCCAAGTATGAATCAAGTACACACAAGCAGCAGAAAGCGTAGCAGAATCAAAAGAGCACATAACCAAAACAAAATTACAGGCAATCATTTAGTTGTCCAACATGTTATTAAATATTCAGATATTTACAGCACAAAGCACACCTCTCACCTCCACAGATTCAGGTGCCTGACCAGTCCCGTCATTGCCAACAGTGTCACCTTCTTCCTTAGTCACGATCATGGATCGTAAGGCCAACTCTTCAACCTGCAATCACAACACACTTACATTAACAAGGTCACATTCCCGTCAACTGCAGACATCCACATTAACAATAACTTGCATTCATGCTGCAGTTTGAAATACAGAAGACTTTGGTATTAGTTTATTATTGTCACTTGTACCGAGGTGCAGTGAAAAACTTGTCTTACATACCGATCATACAGGTCAATTCATTACACAGTGCATTGAGGGAGTACAGGGTAAAACAGTAAAAGCATACAGAGTAAAGTGTCACAGCTGCAGGGAAGTGCATTACAGGTAGACAATAAGATGCAAGGTCATAAGGTAGACTGTGAGGTCAAAAGTCCATCTCATAAGGGAACTGTTCAACAGTCTTATAACAGAGTGATAGAAGCTGTCCTTGAGCCTGGTGGTACGTGCTTTCAGGCTTTTGCATCTTCTGCATGATGGGAGAGGGGAGAAGAGAGAATGTCTAGAGTGGGTGGGGTCTAATTAGGTTGGCTGTTTCACTGAGGCAGTGAGAAGCATAGACAGAGTCCATGGAGGGGAGGCTGGTTTCTGTGATGCGCCGGGCTGTGTCCACAACTCTCTGCAGTTTCTTGCGGTCCCAGGCAGAGCAGCTGCCGTACCAAGCTGTGATGCATCCAGATAGGCTGCTTTCTATGGTGCACTGATGAAAGTTGGCAAGTGTCAAAGGGGAGATGCCAAATTTCTTTAGCCTCCTGAAGTAGTAGAGGTGCTGGTGAGCTTTCTTAGAACCATAGAACAATACAGCACATAACAGGCCCTTCGGCCCACCATGTTGTGCCGACCTTCAAACCACACCTAAGACTATCTAACCCCTTCCTCCCACATATCCCTCTATCTTAAATTTCTCCATATGCTTATCTAACAATCTCTTGAACTTGACCAACATATCTGCCTCCACCACCACCCCAGGCAGCGCATTCCATGCACCAACCACTCTCTGGGTGAAAAACCTCCCTCTGACATCTCCCTTGAACTTCCCACCCATTACCTTAAAGCCACGTCCTCTTGTATTGAGCATAGGTGCCCTGGGAAAGAGGCGCTGGCTGTCCACTCTATCTATTCCTCTTAGTATTTTGTACACCTCTATCATGTCTCCTCTCATCCTCCTTCTCTCCAATGAGTAAAGCCCTAGCTCCTTTAGTCTCTCCTCATAATCCATACTCTCTAATCCAGGCAGCATCCTGGTAAATCTCCTCTGTACCCTTTCCAACGCCTCCACATCCTTCCCATAATGAGGCGACCAGAATTGGACACAGTACTCTAAGTGTGGTCTAACCAGAGTTTTGTAGAGCTGCATAATTACTTCACGGCTCTTAAACGATCCCACGACTTATGAAAGCTAACATCCCATAAGCTTTCTTAACTACCCTATCCACCTGTGAGGCAACTTTCAATGATCTGTGGATATGAACTCCCCAGATCCCTCTGCTCCTCCACACTACCCAGAATCCCGCCATTTACCTTGTACTCCGCCTTGGAGTTAGTCCTTCCAAAGTGTACCACCTCACACTTCTCCGGATTGAACTCCATCTGCCACTTGACAGCCCAGCTCTGCATCCTATCAGTATCCCTCTGTAAGCTTCGACAGCCCTCCACACTATCCACAACACCACCGATCTTTGTGTCATCTTGCCCATGGTGTCTACGTGGTTGGACCAGGACAGGCTATTGGTGATGTGCACTCCCAGGAACTTGAAGCTCTCAACCCTCTTAACCTCAGCACCATTGATGTAGACAGGTGCATGTACACCGCCCCCTTTCCTGAAGTCAATGACCAACACTTTTTTTTTTGCTGACATTGAAGGAAAGGTCATTGTCATGACACCACGTCACTAGGCTCGCTATCTCCTTCCTGTACTCCAACATCGTTATTTGAGATACGGACTACTACAGTGGTATCATCTGCAAACCTGTAGATGGAGTTAGAGCAGAATCTGGCCACGCAGTCAATGAGTGTATAGGGAGTAGAGTAGAGGGCTGAGCCCACAGCCTTGTGGGGCACCAGTGTTGAGAATAATTGTGCTGGAGGTATTGCTGCCTATCCTCACTGATTGCGGTCTACTGGTCAGAAAGTCAAAGGTTCAGTTGCAGAGGGAGGTGTTGAGTCCAGGTCTCAGAGTTTGGTGATGAGTTTGCTTGGGATTATAGTATTGAAGGCGGAGCTGTAGTCAATAAACAATAGTCTAAAGTAGGTGGCTTTACTGTCCAGATGGTCTAGAGATGAGCGTAGGGCCAGGGAGATGGCGTCCACTGTAGACCTGTTTCGGCGGTAGGCGAATTGCAGTGGGTCGAGGTTTTCCAGGAGGCTGGAGTTAATGCGTGCCGTGACCAGCCTCTCGAAGCACTTCAGGATGCTGGATGTCAGAGTCACCGGTTGGTAGTCATTAAGACATGTTACCTTGTTTTTCTTAGGTACCGGGATGATAGTGGTCTTCTTAAAACAGGTGGGAACCTCAGATTGAAGCAGGGAGAGGTTAAATATGTCTGCAAATACCCTGCCAGCTGATCAGCACAAGACCTGAGGACAAGGCCAGGGACACCATCTGGGCCAGATGCTTTCCACGGGTTCACTCTCCAGAAGACTGATCTTTCCACAGGTTCAGGTGCATTGGACGCTGTTGGGATGGGCGGTGACAAACCAATCTCCTTCTGTTCAAAACGTGCATAGAATGCGTTCAGCTCATCTGGAAGGGATGTGCTGTTGTTGGTGATACTGCCCGACTTTGTTTTGTAGCCTGTTATAGCGTGTAAGCCCTGCCACAACTGACGGCTGGTCTGGGACTGGTATTGTCTCTTGGCATCTGATACCATTATGGAGGTCGTATCTCAACTCCCTTGTCACAGAGAGGATAAATGCATCCAACATGAAGGGAACATAGAAACTGGGAACTATTTAGACCATCAGGGCCTCTACCAAAGTTCAGGGTGACCTGCATGGCTATGGACCAAATGCTGGAAGATGTTTAGTTTGGGTTGTTCTTTGAGTGACATGAACATCGGCTGAATGGCCTCATCCTACATTGTAAGCTTTCTGTGATTAAATATAATCAGGGAAGCAGCAAACAGCTTTTGGGGCTGAGTCAACGGTTTTGAGGATATGGCAAGGAAGTGGCACTGAGGCCAAGATCAGGCCATGATTTCAGTGAACCATATTCTTAAACCCTCATATTCTCTCATATTCTTAAACCCTCAGCTGTGGTCTCTCATTTTAGGGCAATTCCTTGGAAGCAGCCCCGTGAATCTTCACTGCATTCCCTGTGTAGTTTTTTTTTGCAAGATAAAGAAAGCATTTCTGTACACAGTACTCACCAAATACCCATATAACTGCAGCAAGTACTCCTGTACTCAAACCTTCTGACAAAGGAGCAGAACATACCATTTTCCTTCCTATTGCTGGCTGCATCTGCACATTCGCTTTGTTACTTGTGCGCAAGGACACCAAGGTCTCTTTGAACACACAGCCCAGCTCACAGGAACAATTCCAGAAGTCTGGAAGATGATACCCAGAGCATTCATTACCTCTATAACTACCTCTTTTGAGATTCTGAGAAATCAATGGTTTTTAGCATCTCTAGTACTTTTGTTTTTAAACTATTTCTTTCATCCTCATTAGACACCTTCTCCTGTGGTATTTCTGGCAGGGTTTTGCCATGAAGAGGGTAACCTGTGCAATTCCTGTGCCATTTCCTTATGCTGTCTGCCTGCTGGGGACCCACCTCTACCTGCACTTGTCTTCCTTTTCACATACTATAGCAACTCTGACAGTCCAGTTTTATGTCTCTTGAATGGGTTTCTCAGCTTGATGCAAATGCACAGGACCTGCCGAGATGGACTGACAATAGAACTAAAATGCTGAGATTGTCATCTGATTCAAGTTGGCTAAGTCTGCTTGAGGATTTGGTAGAGAGGGAGTTGAGAACTCCCCTATCTCCCAAGCTGCTGCTGTTATAGGATGGCTGGTCAGAAGGATGGTTAACATTCAGGTAGTAACAGGGGTTTGTGAACTTCATCTGGAGCTTCACCCAACCTGGAATCATTTAATGGAAAGGGAGTCCATCTCCTGGCCTGACACAGCACTGCACAAAGATAAATATTCTTCATGGGTTTACCTTGAGTCGGTTTAATTGATCTTGTAAAGTGGTTTTGAGTTTCAGCAGAGCTTCCTCTTCTTTCTTCAGCTCCTGTAGCCGACTCAACATTCTTAGCCCCACGGAGTCCTACAGCTCACCTGCAGGACGTTTGATTCACTCAAGGATCACTGCACCTTTCTGAAAGGTTGCTCTTGCTCAGTCAATGCACTCCAACCAAGAGCAGCGGGCCATATTTGAAGACCAGGATCCGCAGCTTTGGTCACGTGCGCTGCTAATTAAAGGCAAAAAAGCAGCTTGACACGAAACAAAGCTGTCGTCACCAACCAGTCAATACCTAAAAGAGAAACAGAATTTAGTATCACATCCACCATGTTAGTTAACCGTCACTGACTTGTGAGAATCCCTGGCCCATAACTGCTCAAAATGGAGAAAGAGCATTTAGGGTGACACTGAGGACTTTGTTGCCTTTGTCAGAAGCCTGGTATAAATGGCAGGAGTGAGCCACCTTCTAAACTGTCCACCCATTCACCTGATCTGTGGCAGAATATCCAGATCCCACACTGGCTTCAGTAAACACAGAACGGGAGTGGAAGCAAGTCTTTAGGCATCCAAAGGAAAATTAACCCTATATGTTATTTCTGTACTGCTCCATGTGCTACTAAAGAGCAGAGGGCACTCTCCACCCTTTCACCCGCCAGCATATTTTGGTGTTCAACAAACACCAAATTTGGAAGGTCATGCTGCAATCTAACAGAGATGTTTAACATGATCTGACAGGGAAGATGCAGAGAACTTAATTCTTCTGGTGGGGAAATCTATAAGGAATATATCTGGAAAATTTGAGACAAGCCATTCATCACAAGCAATAAATTTTCTAAACAAAGAATGGTGGAAATCTTGGAGTGTCTTTCCCAAAAGTTGAGGATGTGGGTGATCAACTAAAATTTGAAGGCATGCAGGCAAGAGGTGTAGTGGTGTTGGTGTGTGGTTAACCAAGCTGCAATAGTGAAGAGCCATGATGTAAATGACCCCAGTGCTGCCTTTGTGGAGTTTGCACGTCCTCCCTGTGATCACGTGGGTTTCCTCCGGATGCTCCGATTTCCTCCCACATCTCAAAGATTTGAAGATTAGCAAGTTAATTGGCCAGTGTAAATTACCTCTAGTGTGTAAGAGTGCAAAATCTGGGGGGGAATTGATGACAGTATTTTTGAGAATAATAGGTTAGAGTAGGATTAGTGTAAAAATGGGTGGTTGACAGTCAGACTTGATGGGCCGAAGGGCCTGTTTCAGTGCTGTATGATTTTGTGAATGGAGGGAATGGTGCAAGAGAATGATATATGCACAATTAATTCATAAAAAAGCTTGATAATATTTTTGAAAAAAAACATTTGACAGACGTTCTGAAAGCCTTTTTTTTCCATGCATGGAATTTGGCCATCACCACATGGCCAGCGTTTACTGCCCTTGAAATTGTGGGGAGCCAACTACAACCGAGTAGTTTGCTTGGCTATTCTGGAGGATATTTAGCAGTCAATCACACAAGGGTGTCAAACATATCAGGCAAGGATGCCAGATATCCTGGTAAATCATATTTTTTTTAAAAAAAAGTTTTTACAACAACCCATTCATCATTACTAAAACAAACCATTGTATTTCCAAATTCAAGGTTACTGATGTTAAGATTCCACAGCTGTCAGGGTGGGAAGTGAAAACACAAGAGACTGCAGATACTGGAACCTGGAGCAAAAAATAAACTGCTGGAAGAACTCAAGTAGGCCAGGCAGCATCTGTGGAGGCAAAGGGATGGTCAATGCTTCAGGCTGAGACCCTACATCAGGTCTGGGAGGAGCAAAAGGAAAGGTGGCCAGTATAAGGGGAGGGGTGGTAGGTGATAGATGGAACCAGATTGGGGGGAGGGGGAGAGATGATGGAGCCAGGTTGGTGTGGGGATGGCAAAGGTGAACAAAGGGAGAGAGAAGCTGGGTGGACAAGGGGGAGTGGGAAAGGAACACAGGGAGTGGGTTTACTGAAATTGAAAAATTCAATGTTTATACCACTGGGCTGCAGCCTACCCAGGCAGAATACAAAGTGCTGTTCTTCTAGTTTGCAATAGGCCTCATCATGCAGTGGAGAAGGCCCAGGACAAACAGTTCGGTGAGGGGATGGGAAGGGGAATTGAAATGACAGGCAACCGGCATACCTGGTGGGATATGAACTCAGGTCTCTGGAAGTTTGCTTTTTGCTCCAGGTCTCTGGACTGTTGGTCCGGACCTTAAGATTTCTACTCCAGGGATTTACCACCTGCAGCAGCACAGTTGTCAGAGAGGGAGCTCCAAGCTTTAACTCCAGATCCAGCAGCCTCTTGTCCTGGAAGCCCCAGTTACCTGCTACACTGCAATCCCCCTCCATGCCTCGCTGTTCACCAGAGGGGATGGAAACGGTGCAGGTTACAGGATCTTGGGGGCCGACCAGCTCCGGTCTCCAGTTACAACCCCAGCCCCCCCCCCCCCGAACCCCTCTCCCTCGTCCCCGGACCCCCTCCCCAGTCTCCAGTTACAAACCCAGCCCCCCCCCCCGAACCCCTCTCCCTCGTCCCCGGACCCCCTCCCCAGTTACAACCCCAGCCCCCCCCCCGAACCCCTCTCCCTCGTCCCCGGACCCCCTCCCCAGTCTCCAGTTACAACCCCAGCCCCCCCCCCGAACCCCTCTCCCTCGTCCCCGGACCCCCTCCCCAGTCTCCAGTTACAACCCCAGCCCCCCCCCCCGAACCCCTCTCCCTCGTCCCCGGACCCCCTCCCCAGTCTCCAGTTACAACCCCATCCCCCCCCCGAACCCCTCTCCCTCGTCCCCGGACCCCCTCCCCAGTCTCCAGTTACAACCCCATCCCCCCCCCGAACCCCTCTCCCTCGTCCCCGGACCCCCTCCCCAGTCTCCAGTTACAAATCCAGCCCCCCCCCCCCGAACCCCTCTCCCTCGTCCCCGGACCCCCTCCCCAGTTACAACCCCAGCCCCCCCCCCGAACCCCTCTCCCTCGTCCCCGGACCCCCTCCCCAGTCTCCAGTTACAACCCCATCCCCCCCCCGAACCCCTCTCCCTCGTCCCCGGACCCCCTCCCCAGTCTCCAGTTACAACTCCCGCCCCCCCCCCCCGAACCCCTCTCCCTCGTCCCCGGACCCCCTCCCCAGTTACAACCCCAGCCCCCCCCCGAACCCCTCTCCCTCGTCCCCGGACCCCCTCCCCAGTCTCCAGTTACAACCCCAGCCCCCCCCCCGAACCCCTCTCCCTCGTCCCCGGACCCCCTCCCCAGTCTCCAGTTACAACCCCATCCCCCCCCCCCCGAACCCCTCTCCCTCGTCCCCGGACCCCCTCCCCAGTCTCCAGTTACAACCCCAGCCCCCCCCCGAACCCCTCTCCCTCGTCCCCGGACCCCCTCCCCAGTCTCCAGTTACAACCCCAGCCCCCCCCCGAACCCCTCTCCCTCGTCCCCGGACCCCCTCCCCAGTCTCCAGTTACAACCCCAGCCCCCCCCCGAACCCCTCTCCCTCGTCCCCGGACCCCCTCCCCAGTCTCCAGTTACAACCCCAGCCCCCCCCCCGAACCCCTCTCCCTCGTCCCCGGACCCCCTCCCCAGTTACAACCCCAGCCCCCCCCCCCGAACCCCTCTCCCTCGTCCCCGGACCCCCTCCCCAGTCTCCAGTTACAACCCCAGCCCCCCCGGGGCCTCCGACCCCGACCTCACCCCCTGCCTTGAGCCCCTCCCCTGAGCCCCTCCCCGAGCTCTGGCCAACCACCTAAGCGCCCCGAGCCGTCCCCCCTCCGAACCCATCCCCTCCCTGATCCCCCCCCGGGTCCCTCCCCCGGTCCCGACCCGCCGCCGCTCCACCTGCGCGCCACCAACACCACCGGCTTCCGACCGTCCCATGCGGCCCAGCCGTCACTTCCGGTCACACGCGCATGCGCGACACTGCCCCCGTCACTCCCTAGCAACGGCCGCTTCCCCGGAAGCGGGAGAGTTCCCGGTGATGCCCGCCGTGGCCGAGCCGCCGCTTCTGTTGACCGCGCCCGATCGGGACGGCCCGGTGGCAGAAAGTCCATCAGCTGGTTCTGGGAGTTGCTGCCTCGCTGGAGGATCCAGCGCCGAGGGAACGGATTTAAACAAGAACTGCTGAAGTTTGCCGTTGTGAAGGGCGGGGAGCTGAGGGCCGGGTCCCGGCAGAGGTGGGCATTTCCTCCGACAAGGTCCTGAGTCCCAGAAAGTGGAGGCAGCGGAGTGAAGGGTTACCAGGGGAAGGCAGGACTGTGGCGTGAGGTTACAGTGAGATCAGCGAGGATCTTATTGCCTGTGTGTGGGCTGGACGGGGTGAGTGTGTGTTCAACGTTTTATAATCCCACACCAGCCTGCTTCCACGGCTTATCTTTTCCAACTCTGCCATATGCCTATCTTCACACATGTGGAAACTAATTATAGGCGGTAGTCCAGGGTTCTGTTTAAATTTAACCTTCCTGCTATTATATTCCATTATTTTATAAACGAGCCCTAGTAATTTACATTTTTCATGTCATTCTCAACCTTTTTGTGGGACAAAGGCCACTTACGCGGAGTTCAAGCAAGGGAAGGTTTTATTTGAGCGTATGCAAGGGAAAAGATCTCGATCACATTGGAGACCTCCTCAAGGACACAGAGTTTTCAACAAATTTTTGTGGTCCAGCAGTTGTTCATCTGTTATCTCTACCCTTTGCTATGGAGAGTCAATAAACTTAACCATCTAGACTTCATTTCCCCTTATCTCCTTTCTCTGTATAGCAATGAATATTATTGCTAGATGTTGGACCATCTGGACTTGATTCCCAGTCACAACCAAACCATTTATTTTAAGATCTACTATTAATCCTAGCAATAATATGCCCTGGGTCCACTGTTCAGTCCTTTCTGTTGGTCCCTGGACAGATTATTTTTGCCCCAGATGGATCCCCATTAACTATATGGGATTTTGATATATCCAATCTTGTACAGTGTCACAAATGCCCCTTCCCCTGTCTTTAATTCTTCCCTTGTTCTCTGAATCCTACATCTCTTGTTTTGAGAACCATCCCCCGTTAGTCAATTCCTTGAAGATTTAATTAATATGCTGGTATCCTGCGGAATGCCGATCCATTATACTGTTCTTGTGCCAGGGAAAATATTAGTAAACAAAAAAAGGTAAAATTGCAAAAATTTAGCAGTTTACCAGGAAGGTTGCAAGGCGTGGCCATGTTGTTCATGTTGGCTTGGCCAACGGGAACACACTTTGTCATTGGCACTCAGCCAATGAAAGCGCAGTACATAATAACCCCTTTTACAGCTGATTCAATTAGCACCCTCATTGCTGGGAACACATCCTGAATGCTAACTGAAGTACCAGTGTTAGCTGTTCCTCGCACGTTCTCTGAACTTCACAGTCTGCAAGTTGTAAACACATGCCTGGTTCAATCATTCTCTGCAGTTAGTATAATAATTGATTATCATGCTCTGCTCTTGCGCTTATTCCGTATTCTACTGACTTACTATACTGTCTTAGAAAACTAAATACATATCTCAGCAATATCTGGCTTCCTACCTGTGGGTTTCATGCTTAACTGGTCGACCCTTATTCAAGTCCCCAACTTTACATAATTTAGCCTCATTGTCATGATTAGAAAGCCCTGACAAATGTGTACTGGTTTTCCAAGTGTGTACTGGTTATCCATCTGAATTGTGAACTGATTCCAAGTATTCGCTATTCTCCGATGCAGGTTGAATATCTTCTCCCCTCTCATCTTCCTGTAGGTCATATGGGTGATTAGCCATTCTGTCTCCACATTCACCTCCTTTTCTCAAATAAATGCTATAAATAATCACAAAGTAAATCACAATGACTGAAGACCAAAATGAACATTAAATGATTTTTAGTGTTCCTTTTTAAATTGTTTCCACCCCATAGACTATCGTTGCAAAATATTACTTCTGCTTAGCTTTTAGCTGTCTCAATCCAAAATCCATACCCTTCTCTCAACTTTGGTTTGAGTCTGACTTGACTGTTAAGTGACTGTGCAAGTCTGAGGCTCCTTCTGTAGTGCAAATTAGCCGGGTATTTCCATTGCTTGTTGTGTCACTTCCAATCACATTTTCACATTCACATATCATGCCACATCCTATCAGGTCACCTCATACAAGCTATTGGCTTCAAAAGATGACAACTTGGAGATCTACATTCCTCTATCCATTTCTTAGGCAGTGGCCAGGTTATCAAAGGCAGTCCTTTAAAATGTTCGTGGACAATGACACAAATTCTCAGAGAGGGAATAATTCACAGGATCACAGAATGATAACAGCAAAGAAGGGGACCTTTCAGCCTATCAAGTCTTCAGTCCACAGCTAATATTTTTGTTAACCTAAGGAGAGGAAACATCCTCATTAAGGAAGGCAATATTTGAGAGTACACGTCAATTGTTCCCAAACAATTTCCCAAAAGGTCAATTCAAATTAAACACTAATTGCCAGTTTTTAATATATGGGATTTCTTTTCTGGATGTAGAGATTCTTGCAAAACTTGCAGAATTAGCCAGAAATGCACATGGCTATTGTGGAATTTGGGACATTCCATTAAAGATAAGTCAGAAAGAAAGAAAGGTAGACACAGAAAGACATACTTATGAACAAAACTAGTTGATTACAATTCTTCCTAAAGGCACCTTTGGATTTAGAGTCATAGAGTCATAGAGCACTACAGCACAGAAACAGGCCCTTTGGCCCATCTAGTCCATGCCGGCCTCGTTTCTGCCTAGTCTCATTGACCTGCACCCAGACCATATCCCTCCATACCTCTCCCATCCATGTAAATATCCAAATTTCTCTTAAATGTTACAATTGAACCCGCATCCACCACTTCCGCTGGCAGCTCGTTCCACACTCGCACCACCCCCTGAGTGAAGAAGTTCCCCCTCAGATTCCCCTTAAATATTTCACCTTTCACCCTAAACCTATGTCCTCTAGTTCTAGTCTCACCCAACCTGAGGGGAAAAAGCCTGCATGCATTCACCCTATCTATACCCCTCATAATTTTGTATACCTCTATAAGATCTCCCCTCATTCTCCTGCACTCAAGGGAATAAAGTCCTAACCTATTCAACCTTTCCCTATAAAACTCAGGGCCTCAGGTCGCTGGAAAAAATTAGAACCAAAAAGAAAATAATGACCACATTAACAAACCTTAACATTCATGAACAAGAAAGATAAAATTGAACACTTTCATCAACAAAAACAGAAATATAAAGGGTTAACATCTTTCTGTTCTCAGCATAACAGTGAACCAAGCAGCAGGCAGGTGGAATCTCACATAGATCTCATATTCACACAGTTCCTGAAGGAGATACTGTCTCTTGACAAACGCCCAGTTAAAATTTTCTTCTAGCATAGACTTAACAGACACCAACTGGCTTTACTGTCACAAACATTCACTTCACCTTTCTCCTGTGTAACTCAAAGATTGCTGAGTTTTATGCAACATACTAAAATTCACAGAGCATCCACACATTTCAAATCAGTTGAGAAACTAAATATAAATTGCCTTCAAAGGTTAAACAGCTTAAAACAATCATACACATTTTAAGGAGACTTTTAAACTTTAAGAACAAAGAAATGCTGGAAGCTGTGGATCATGCACAGACAACAGACATCTAAATACCCCTACATCAACCAAAATTCCTATAGCCTCACATTCCAACTCTAATCTATGATAGAACTAGGGTTATACAATTTATTATTTGTCTTACAATCTCGAGCATTATGTTCTGTTTGTTTGCAGCTCAAGTCTATGAGCATAGGGCTTATTGCTGTGACCGTAACTTTGGCAACTTTTCCCCGCTGTTAGCCCTTTGGCTTTCTAATTCTTCAGTCCAGGTCATTATAGGTCTGGGCCATTACAAATCCCGCTGTGAGTATTAAATCAGCCCCTCCTTTAACATGGCTGGAAAGATGTGGTCATTCTATGAAGGATTATCCATTCCCATGTGGTCCTTGTAGGCTATCCATTTTCTCTCTCCATACTTAGATGGTGATTCACCTTACTTTTGTCCAACTCCCATCACCTAACAGTTGGATTTTCTCCTAAGGCCACTGTAACTCCAATGTTCACATTTCTTACTCTTTTCATTATGTCTGTTGGTCAAATACGTTCCTTCTCTGACTGCCCAATTAACCTTGTCCAACATGTCTTGCTCCACTTTAGCCTTGACTAAAGCATGATAATCACCTGGTGTTAACAATTGAGCCTCTCTTAACTTGCTTAATTTTCACCAAAAGTAAGTATTCCCACTATTTTTCTCAGATGTAGGCAATTCCTTAAATAGCATCTGACTCCCAGTAGTTGTAAAAGTCACTACAACTGTATCCAGAGTGATATAGTTGCAGTGACTTTCACAACTAACAAGAGAAGAGTCAGAGGGAAAGTGAAATGGGGACATGATTTGCAAAAAGCAAACTGCTGGAGGAACTCAGCGGGTCAGGCAGTATCTGTAGAGGCAAATAGACATTTCAATTGAGACCTTTCATTGAAATTTGAGAGACAAAGGAAGAGAAAGGAGAAACAAAAAGACAAAATTATCCACCAGCATAAATGGGAATCTAATAGTGCTCTGAAGGCATATACTGTAAGTCTGTGGAGAAGTGGGGCGCATCAAGGACTTGCACATGGTTGCTGAAGGCAGTTTTAAGGAATTAAATAAGTACTTTGCATCTATCATCACCAGGGAAGAGGGGTAATTTCAAAGTGATAATGAAAGAAGAGAGAGTTGAAACATCAGATGCATTAAAAATTGATAGCATGGAGATATTAGAAAAGTTGGCTGAACTTAAAATAACCAGTACTGTCTGGGATGCATCCTCAGATATTTGAGGGCAGTACAGGAAAATATAGTGGGGTCACTTCCATAATCTTTCAATGTTCTTTGGATATGGGGTGGTGCCAAAGGACTGCAGAGTGGCAAATGTTCAAGAAATGGATTAAGGATAAGCTAAGCACCTGCAAGCCAGTCAGTTTAACCTCAGTGGTAGGAAACATTGATTCAGGATGGTATTAATTGTCACCTGGAGAAAAACGGATTAATTAATCCAGCACAAATATTTTAAGAGCAAATTAAGTTTAACCAATATGATAGAATTTTTTGAGGTACTGGTTGAGATTGAGGAAGGTAACACAGTTGATGTGATGTACTTGACTTCCAAAGTTTTTTGATAAGGTGCAATGAAACAGGCTCGAGAAAAGTTGAAGCAAATGGTGTAGAAGGGACACTGATAACATGGGTGCAAGGTTGGCTAAATCACAGGCAGCAGAGGGTTGTGATCAATGTTGCCTTTTAGAGTGGTGGGAAGGGAATAGTGGAATTCCCGAGGGATCACTATGTTCTATGTTCTATCACTATTTAGGCAGTTGCTTGTTTTTGGTCTCTATAATGGACTAGGGGTGCAAAGCCACAATTTATAAATTGCAAGATGTGATAAATTGACAGCAAGATATAAGCAGGCTAGTGGAATGGGCAGACGGAAGGCAGAAGAAGTTTAATGCGGCCAAATGTGGGGTCATGCATTTTGGAATAAAGGATGAGAGGAGACAATATAGGATAAAGGATACTGTTCTAAAAGCATTCAGTTCTGGTTGCCTCATCATAGGATAGATGTGCAGGCATTAGAGAGGTCCAGCAAAGATTCATGAGAGTGGTTCCTGGAATGAGCAATGACAATCACAAGGATAGAAAGAACGGGAAATTTGACAGAAGTATGTAAAGTGATCAGGGGTCTTGGCAGAGTGACAGTGGGAGGCTGTTCTCTTTGGTGCAGAGATTGAGGACTTGAAGTCACGGTTACAAAATAAAGGGGGAGAGAATTAAGAGTGACATGAGGAAAACTTTTCCAGCGAAATACAGTGCCTGCAGATGTGGTGGAGGCTGGTCCCATTGTGGCCTTCAAGAGGAATTAGATAAATATATGGTGGAGAAAGATTCACAAGGTGACAGCAAAAGGGCCAGGAGTGGAACTAGTGAGTTGCTCAGGTAATGAGTTGGCACAGGCATGATGGGCCAACTGGTCTCCCACAGTGCTGTAACCATTTTATGATTGTATACGGTAGGCAATTAAGGAGGCAAATGGTAAGATGTTCCTTATAACAAAGACTTGGAGTCTTGCTGTGATTTGGAGGGCCCTTGTGAGACCATACCTGGAGT
Source organism: Pristis pectinata (assembly GCF_009764475.1). Taxonomy (NCBI): domain Eukaryota; kingdom Metazoa; phylum Chordata; class Chondrichthyes; order Rhinopristiformes; family Pristidae; genus Pristis; species Pristis pectinata. The sequence continues at coordinate 2,219,506 of NC_067432.1, forward strand.
ACAGTGCTGTTGGTTACCTTAAAGATTAGACTTTACAGAGGGGGTGCACCGAAGTTCACTGAATTGATTCCAGGGATGAGTAAGTGGTGCCATGAGAAGTAAGTGGAATGTTGTTATCCCATCTTGAGCTTAGAAGAATGAGAGGTCACCTCATTGAAATATGTAAAATATTTTGGAATTGACAAGGTAGATAGATATGTACAGGCTGTCCCTTCTGGCTGGTGAGCCTCGTACTTGGGGGACACACACTAGTCATTGGGTGCTATAGATACTCAGAGTACAGTCAGGCAAGATTGTTAAAGTTTAAAGTTAACTCCTGCTTCCTATTTATCTTCTCGTGTTAATTGGTCTAATTTCTCTTTAAAAATTTCTCTTGATCTGCAAATCTTCCCTCATATTCTTACCTCATTATTTTGGATCCAGTAATGATAAAGGTGCATTGTCTTGTGTCCTTAAGATTAACCTACATTTTTAACTGAAGCCTGGTAAAAGCTCCAAAGCCAGGTTTAAGTATTCAATTAAAATTTTCCAACTTTTATGCCAACCAGGGAGGGGAGAGATCTAATCAATGGAGTGTGAACAAGTAGACTTGGATGTTCTATCTACTTGTGCTGATCAGGGTAGAATATGTGATCTGCTCAATTCCCTCAGAACCATGTATAAAAGTAATAGGCATCTCCATTTTTCCACAGGTCTGGTGAGTATTCAGGAAATTCTCAAGTGGAATAACAAGTGCACTGAGGAAAAGCTAGTTTCAATAATGGTGACTATGAAACTACCAGATTGTCACGAAGGAATCTGATGTTGTTACCTGTTCTGGCTTGTTCATGATTCTAGACCCACTGATATAGTTGACTCTGCACTACCTCCTCAGCTCAGCTCAAACAATTAGCAATGGATAGTGAATATTGGCATCGCCAGATTCATATCCCATGAAAAATAATAACTAAAACAGTGGCAAATGGTCTGATTATTGGTGTAAGTCAAAGAAAATGCCAGTGAGAGCATAATCAGGCAATAATTACAAGCTGGAGACTCTCAGTACTCCTCTGAGTGTATCATAGATTATTCGCTTGAGTCATTGTTGGGATTTTAACTTCAGCCTTCTGATATAGAGGACACTTGGATTAAACCCCAGTATTAGTTTGTCCTCTTCCCTTGTCAGTGCAGGTTTATAATTCAAAAATTTAAACTGGACTTTGGAGTTAATTTTCTCTCAAGTTAAAAATGTAATTTAATTTTAAGGTCACAAGAGATTGCATTGTTTTCATTACTGAAGCCAAAATAGTGAGAGCTGAGCATATTGGTGAGTTTGGCATACACTCAGCCAAGAGTGAGACCCAGTAAGAGTGTTGAGTCTGGAGTTTCTCAAAAGCTGAGTGAGGTAGTCCACCACCGCCTGCTGGGACATGGCTCCAAAATATTCTAAAGCCCTTCATTGTGAATTTATTGACTTCTCTTCCCATCTATCCTGTGAAGGTGTACTTGGCCTAGTGAAGTGGGATTCATCCCAGTCAGCTTTCTTGTTTTAATCCTTTCTCCTGACTGTTGCTGTGGGATCAATTGAATCGATATGAAGTTGCCTCTGGTTGTGGCAAATGATATTTGATTGTGGGAAATGACCAGAGAGACATCTGCCTGTTTGATTCACCCTATGATATTCTTCCCTTGTATGATTCATGTTTTACAAGCTGACATTTTTTGCAAATTATTCATTTTTAAAATGAGTTTGTTCTCATTAACTTATTCACTGTATTTAATAAATTAAAACAGTGACAATTTGATAGAGGTGATCGAAACTGAAAGTAAATTGAATCTGTACCATCTGAAGTGCTTGTAGTTTTTATAATTTATAACTTCCATCAAGACAGTAAATTTTTGTTGTGGGTCAGCAGCTGTTGTAATTCTTCTCTCAGACAGGTAAAATCCAGTTTGATGATATTAATTTTGGTGGTTATCATCCTACTGACAGTTACAAATGAAGCTAGCTGTCAAATGTGCTGTTCACCAAGGAGCTAGCAAAACAATGGTGCATGCAGCAAAATAATATCAGTTCTGAGAGAAAGTACTTCACTGAAAGAGACTACAGAACAGACTGACTGAGACCTCCGCTGATGTCTTTAAGGTAATGAAATGATTTGACAGGGCAGACCTTGAAAATGTACTCCCCTTGCAGGGGAGATCAGAATGAAGGTCCATAAATATATCGTCACCATGCTTCCAGTAGAGTAGTAAGAAGAATATTCTCTACCTGGAGCATAGTTAAAATATGAAACTCTTTAACACATGATTAACTGAGATTCAAAGCTTACTTCTGGACTATATATGAGAGGGGGCTCCTGTGGAGAATAAATGTTGGGCATAGACCAGTTGGCTACATTGGGTTATATTTGTGCTCTGTAGTACCTTGTGGAGTCTTCAGTGTAATTTACTTGTTCGGGAATCATTGCTAAGTCAGGCCAGGTGCAATGCTGATAATTGCAAGGATGAAAGTGCTGATGATTTATTGATGGGATTCTTGTTGACTTTAACAATTCAAGGGCTTTTTCCCCTTTGGCAATCTCTCTAATTGTGAAATTGAGAGATGTTTACTGAGATGTACAGAATATTGTTTTAACATTTGCATGCTCCCAGCAAGGAAAGTTCTTTTTACAGAGCTTTGACTCTAGAATTTAACTACAATCTGAAGGGTAGCTCAAATGTCACCTAACACCCTTTTAATTATTATTGTGTAACTTTGGCATGTCTTTGCAAGTACATTTATTGTGAGCTTAAACCACCTAAAACTATCTCCATACTTGTTAAATTTTAGATACTTGACTACCTGTAAACTAATCTTCAGCAGACTGGTTTTTAAAAAGACATAGGCCACTAAATATGTATCGATTTTTTTGTTTAGGTTTCGGGTACAGGGGTAATTGTCTCTCCCCTGAAGTAGCTGATACTGAGTTGGACAGTCACTTTTTTTTCTACTCTGCCTTTCTGGTGGAGCATCCTCCTTAGTCAAAGTTGAGTCTATTGTCAAATGCACAAGTATACGTATGCACAGGTGCAATGAAAAACTTACTTGCAGCAGCATCACAGGCACATAGCATCAGATAAGCAGCATTCACAAGAAAAACCTAAATTAAACATAAATTGTACACAATTTTTACAAGAAAGAAAACAATTAGAACAAAAAAAAGTCCATTTTAGTGTAAACTGGTCATAGTGTTGCTAAACTCTAGTGAGTAGGGTTGACCCGGTTGGTTCAAGAACTGATTGGTTGAAGAGAAGTAGCTGTTTCTGAACCTGTACCTCCTGCACGATGGTAGCTGCGAGAAGATGGCATGGCCCGGATGGTGGGCGTCTTTGATGATGGATGTTGCCTTCTTGAGGCAGTACCTCCTGTAGGTATACCAATGGTGGGGAGGGATGTGCTCGTGATGTATTGGGCAGAGTCCACTACTCTCTGCAGCTTCTTACATTCCTGCACATTTGAATTGCCATACCAGACCACAATGAAACCATTCAGGATACTTTCAACAGTACATCTGTAGAAGTTTGTGACCATTCTCCTTGTACCATTTCACATGCTCATCTTCAGGGTGCTCAGACAAGTATCCATTGCATGGTTGCGAAGTGGCTGGACAATGCTGGTGGCCTGTGTTTCAGGTAAGATTGAATTTGTGACTTGGCATCATCCTATTATTCACAATGTTGCCATGCTTGTGTATACACTTGCTGGTGAAGCAGTTGAGAAAGAAATGATTCCCAACTTCCACCTCTCCTTGCCTTGTTCTGTTTTCCCCTCACGTCCACTTATCAATTGTAGCTTAGTGGGTCCCACTCTTGTCTTTGTGTCAGTAGATTGTGGATTCAAGACTTGACCATGGCGATGCTCCAGTCCAATTCTGACCAGTGCTGTACCATTAGGGTTTAGGAATTGTAGGTGTGTTTTAGGCAAGATGTTAAACCAGAGCTTGTTCTAAGGTGCTCCTCAATGTAACTTGGGGCTTCACCAAATGTACAATGATTGCCACAGCAGAATGAATAATGAACATAAAATGAACTATACAGTGGTGCAGTATTCATGGATGCCCATAGTTTCCATCTGAAACATCTACCTTGTCATTGAAGCTTTTAAGAACATAGGAATGAAATGAGACTTCACCTTGTAATCTGGAGTTATTATTTTTCTTTTTCTTTACACAGACATGTCCCTTCGAGAGCAGCTACATCACTGTTCCTGCTATAGGGTTGAGGTCTGTAAACTCAACAATCTGGAGGCAATCTTTTTTTTTATCTGTTTATATCAGATTTTATTGACTATGGTGTTGGAATATTATATCCTCTGAGAAGATAAGAGAGAGAAGCAGGAGTGGACCTTCTGGCCTTGAGCCTGCTCTGCCATTTGATCTGTTCACTAACCTCATCTTTAGCTTCCTGCCCACCACCCCCTTAACCTTTCATTCCCCAGTTCTATCCACATTAACATCTGCCCCTATTATAACCTATTGTCCAGTGGATCATGCACAATCACGGTCTCACTTTGAGTTGATTTCAACTTGTTCGCATTTGAAGTGACTGTGCTGTTAGAGAGGCTTCCACTCAAGTAAGGAAGATGCAGATGGTAAGAAACTTCTGAAACTTAGTGCACAGATGGTGGGACATGATGAATCCAAAATCCAAATGCTTCATAGACCAGTTTGTAAAATTTGTAGAATGTGTAGTTGTGGTTTTGCGGTACTTCAACGTTACTATTACTACTTCTGAAAATGAGCTTGTTATCATGATTCAAGGTTCCTCCATAAGGAGCTTTTCTGTTTGGGTAGAGATGATGCAATTTAATAACCTCTTTCAAAACAGTAAAGCAGCTGAATTTAATGGGGTCCTTTAACTGCGATTGATCCTAAATGTCCATCTTAAGATGGGAACCAATACAAAGTTTGCTCCATGTTTTTCAGAAGGGAAGAATCCATGCTATTGAAACATTCCTAGTAAATCAGCTTTTGACCTAATAAGTCACTAATGCGTTGGCCATGGGTTATGCAAAGGATATGTGTCTTTTTTGTGGTTTTATTACCTAATTGTACCAAACCCTTTAGCCGCGTAGGAAAACTGACTTGTTTTTGAGTCAGAAGGTCTGGGTTCAAGTTCCACTCCTGAGATTTGAACACTTTATTCTGGATGTAAAACACGATGATGCTGGAGGAACTCAGCAGGCCAGGCAGCATCCGTGGAGAAAAGCAGGCGGTCAACGTTTCGGGTCAGGACCCTTCTGGCCTGCTGAGTTCCTCCAGCATCATCATGTTTTTCTTCTAGATTCCAGCATCTGCAATCCTTTATTTCTCTCCTTATTCTCGATGTCATTGATCAGCAACTTCCATTGTGCAAACTGTATCAACGTTTGTTTGGATAACAGGGACTGACACTTCAAAATGGCATTCACCAGTGTTCTAGCTGTTAGGTATACTCGAACCAAAATCTCTAGGAATCATATAGCTCTTTATTCATTGCCTTTTTTTTGTTAGATCTTGTAATTAGCAATTGTGTTTCCTTGACTTCTAACTTTTCTAATTCTGATGTAAGGTCGTCAACCCAAAACATTGTGTCTCTCGCCACAGATGCTGCCTGACCTGCTGAGTATATCTGGCATTTTCTGTTTTCATTTCAGATTTCCAGTATCTGCTGTTTTCTGTTTCTCCGGTATTGTTGAATTTGCTGCCACTTCCCTGCCAGAAATGTCCATGCTGATGATGCTTTGTTCTTCTCTCATGGGATTTCTGTTTCCTTTACTTATTTCACATCGAATGGTTTTTGTTTTCCTAATTTTTGATAAGATGTTGACCAAAACTCACTACCACAGCTACACCTCATTCCTTAACGATCGTCTCTGGACACATTGTGACAGACACTCCCTTTGTTCTCTTCACCCACTTCCTACTCTACAACTTAAAGCATGTTTAATATCAAATCTATCCTAATTTGATGAATGGTCATCGATGTGGAGATGTTAATTCTGTTTCTCTCTCCAGTGTTTTCAGCATTTTGCTTTCATTTCAGATTTCTAGTGTCTACAGTTTTTGCTCTTGTTGTGCTCTGAGACAACGCTTTGTATTTGTCCTGAAGCAGTGACTGGTACTCTAGACAAGCATATTTATCTTCTATGTTTTTTTATCCAAGGACAGAACTAATTCTTGACTCCTTATATGTAATTCCACAAGAAACTAACCAGTACTTGGTGGTTTTTAAAAGAACAAGTTCTGCCTGGCTAGTGCTAAGACCATTTCATAATCCCCAATGCTGATGGCATGAAGTAGTTGGAAGAAAGAACATAGAAATTGCATTTGGTTCATGTGCGTAGGCTGATGCAGGGGATCCCTGGTCAGTGGTAACACAGCAGCTGTTAGTCTTAAGCAAAAAAACAAACTGCTGGAAGAACTCAGCAAGTCACGCAGCATCTGTGGAAGCAAGGGATGGTCGACCTGAAACACTGACCATCCCCTTGCCTCCACAGAAGCTGCCTGACCTGCTGAGTTCTTTCAGCAGTTTGTTTTTTTGCTCCAGGTTTCAGCATTTGCAGTCCCTTGTGTCTCAGCTGTTAGTGGTAGAATGATGGCTCCACTCAGCAAGCTAGTAATCTTGATTGGAGAGCAGACGGGGTGTCACTCATTCCTGGCAGATTTATTTTTCCTGGGACTTTTAAAACATAACCACTTAGTTTTGAAGGTGCCTGAGTGGTGATGCTGTTAGTCAAACACTGATTTGTTGTGCCTGGCTGTTCAGTTGACAGATGTAACACCATTTTCAAATTCTCTCTGAATCTGCTTTACTGCAAGAGAAAGCTGGAGTTTAGCCTCAAGCTCAAGACTTCCACTTAGGCTTATATTAGAACTTGCATTTGCAGATATAAAACACTGTGATTGTTTGATTGCTTAATTACTGATTAGAGGCTTCATTTAAAGATCACTAATGCATGAATCACTTTAAATTTCTCAATGAAAAATAAACTTTAAAAAGTTTAATAATCATTATAAAGTGGAATGTATTCCTGTTGATTTTTAGTGAGGTTAGATCTGCAGAGTTGTAGATTTGTTCAAAAATATTGCCTCCTGTCCACTACAAGGCATACTAATAACTCCTGAAGCATCAAATCATCTTGTACATGTAGTAAGTTAGTAAATGTCTTGTCTTTTTACCATCATATCCATTTAGGCTTAAGAGGATACTGACACAATTTGTAAAAATGCCAGTTGATTTGTATTCAGATGCACACGAAAGAGTGGCCAAGTTCTGTTCTCCCATACAAGAGCTGTATTCGTTCACCCACCTCTTCCCTGCCCTCCACACCACCCCCAAAGTGAAATTGTGTGGAACAAGATACACTTTGACTTCCATGAATTTTCTTTCTCTCGTCACTAGGGTTGTACTCCTCAATACCCTTTAAATTAAATCCATTTTGTACTCTAGTCTAACTGATAGATAACCCCATGCTTTAATCTGTAATTTAGGCATTAATCTAATTGCTGGGCAAAATAGTCCATTTGTCTGGCTCAGCTCAATCCAGCATCATGTTCATAAATAAATTAAAAGTCTTTGTAGATTTGCAGTTTATCACAGGGAAGCTGTTTATCCGTTGTACAGAGGATGCTGGGCGCTTCTGTTGTTGGAGGAATTCTGGCCCCAAATGAAATGTGTCCCTGTTAATGTTCCTGTGTTCTCTACAGAACAGAGGGTACGATTTTCTCTTCCAGGTTTTTAAAAGATTACCTGGTCTGCTTTAATACACATATATAATACACATAATATAACACTCATTTATTTTATGAAAATACTCTATACACAAATTACTGTAATACTCTGCTTGCATTCTGTAAATAAACACTGGCTATATTGTGATAATTTACATCTAGAACAGGTTGCAAACCTTGCAGGAACCCTCCAAATGATGTCCATTTTGTTGGTGCAGGCCATCATTAACAGATTTCTTCTTGGGAAACTTGCTTATTTACAGATATTAAATGTACAATATTAAGAAAATACACATCATGTTATTTACACAATGACAAACATCCAGGGGAGCACAGCAGACAAAGTTAATCTGTGAGAAAAATGGCTTCCACAAAAAGCTTGTCCTTCCTTATGTTCTTGCTAATTTAACATCCTTCAGAATGAAAGCTTGGGTTTGAGGGAGTCTTGCCTCTGACAAAAATTTAAGGTGGTTTAAACAGAGAAAACACACACATCTTGATGTACTTTGAGACTGCAAACTGCTAAGTACAATTATCATTCCAATCTTCTAATTGAGTCACATTTTTCCATAGGTAGACAAAGAAATATTTACTTGTGTATATTTTCTCAATTATACAGAGCTGAAGTAATTTAAATTTACTCACAAAAAATACTTTGAAAGACCCATACTAATACAACACTAGTTTATATTGTATAATTATGCTCCAAGTGTAAATTATATTTACTTGAACTTTTAATTTTTCATGAGTTTGAGATGTTCCAACATTTAACAGAGTAATTGGCTTGATAGAACAAAGCAAAGTGCTGGCTTTTCCTTAAGCCCACTGACTTTAAATTGATGAAATGTCCGCCTCCAGTAACGCACATTAGCCTTGGCATTATTAAATGTCACACACAGCAAGATTTACTGTACTATGTTTCAGAGCCTACATGAGTGAGGGGGTTAGAATTCAGCAGAAATAGAGATAAGATGCTTATGAACAAGATGATGTATTGAAACAGTGACCTATATAAAGAAAATGACCATTCTTGGCACTGATTTGATTTTTATCATCATACTTGTGATTTCTAGAGTGATGTACAGGTCCAAAGAAGAGTAATTGGTCCTTATTTCACCTCTGCCTATATCTATCTTTCCGATGAGACATTAAAGCCTGTCAGGTGGATGTAAAAGATCGTATGGCACTATTTAGGGTGTTTAAATTTAGGGTGTACTCCCCTTGCCCTGAGCCAAAATTATCTCTCAACCAATGTCACTTAAAAGGCAATATTGTTCTTCATAGGAGTGTGCTGCGTGCAACTGGCTGACCTGCTTCCTTCATTTACAGCAGTGACTATATTTCAGAAGAGCTTCATTGGCTGCAAAGGGCTTTAGGATGTCCTGAGCTCTGTAGTATCTTTTGCAAAAAGCTAATATGCAGATATTCCAAGTAATTAGGAAAGATAACGGCATGTTATTGTTTATTACTCAGGGAAATAAATATAAAATAGGGAAGATATGTTTCGGTTTGTATGTATTGTTGAAACCACATCTGGAGCACTGTGCACAGTATCAGTCTCCTTATTGAAGGAAGGATGTTAATGCAGTTCTGAGAAGGTTTACCAGACTAACTCCTAGAATGAGTGGGTTGCCTGACAAGGAAATGTTGAACAGGCTAGCTTATATCCTCAGGAGTTTAAGGGGATTTGAAACACACAAGATCCTGAGGAGTTTCGACAGGATGGATGTGGAGAGAATGTTTCCTCTTACGGGGGTCAGGGGCACCCATTTATGATAGAGATGAGACAGCTGGTTTCCCTGCCGAAAGCCATGAGTCTTTGGAACTCTCTCCCTCACAGGCTGGTGGAAGCAAAGTCTTTGAATATTTTTTTAAGCCAGAGGTAGATAGATTCTTGATAAGGTCTGGGTGGGATGTGAAAAGCTAGATGGGAATGCAGTGTTGAAGGTACAATCAGATCTGCCATGATCTTATTAAATGACTGAGCAGGGTTGAGAGCCAGTTAGCTGCCTTCTGCTCTTAGTTTTGTGCGTTCATTTAAGGGGGCCTGTAACCATGTTCTTTTTACATTAAGTTAATGATTGCATTTGACATAGGCATTCAAAATACTGACTGGCAGGCAAAACCATGTTAACTCTTGCCTGTATTCTCAAGCCTACACATGTATATTACAGAGTATTTTCATCTGTTGTAAGGATCACAGGTAATAAAAACCATCATCAAGTAGGGGCAATATCAAAGAATACCTACAGAGGCAGATAGGAAGCTAGCAAACACAGTGTAGAACTGGACAGAAGATAATAGTCCTTGCAGAAATAGGTGTCTTGTGGAGCTTGCGATTAACCATGCCTTTCTGATACTGGGAATGTTATATACATACACATCCTTTGTATCTGCTGAATTCACCACAGTGACGATGTTCTATCAGCCATGCAAGACAGACCAAGGCACAGAATTTATTTTCTGTTATTTCCTCTCCTTTTAATACAATATGAGTTTTTAACTGAAGGCAGGTTTTATTTGGACCCCTAGACGCAGAATAACATCTAAAACTGGCCTGGAGGAAAATACATGGTATTCGAAATCTACAGCATATGGAGTTAGATTATTAAAAAGAATTTACATTATATCTCAAGGTATATCACAGTTAAGGAGATAGTGATTCACAATAAGGAATAACCCACAGAGAAACTCTTGTCTTAAAACAATGATTGACAATTCTAGAGAAACAATGATTGATAATTCTCCCTTCTATTGTCATGAAATGTACAATAAGCATATGACTATGGAAGGGCTGGGAGGGTTTGACATCATTCTGGATCCAAAACCATATCACTGTGGTGTGTCAGCAGGGAGCAGACATTTGGGGAGATTTCAATGAGCAAATTTGGCACTATGAGAGTGGGGAGCTAACATCAATTTTAAAATGTTGAAGTCTACTTTTGAAAAATTATTCTCCCAGCTGCTGTCATTTTGTAAATATTGGACTGTAGGATAGGAGGAAATCTCTTGGTCTTGATATCAATGCATTGTGTTGGGAAATTATTCTGGTTCCTGCAGGTCATTAGATCTATTCAGTTTTAAATACAGGCAGTCCCCAGGTTTCATAAGGTTTCTGTTCCTGAGAACTGTCCATAACCTGATTTCTCAGAAATGTCCATTTTCTACAGCTACCCAGGTCATTATCACTCTGTGTATACTTGATATAATTCGTTCATTTCATTGAATATTTACTCTAACACTACCCATACTTAATCTAATAGAATATATACTGTATCCACTTTAATGAACACCACAAAATATTTTATTATTATTACTATCTTGAAAAATGCTTTAAAAGTGTATGGGAGAATTTGTGTAAAGGCAGATTTGCGTAAGTCAGGTCATTTGTTACCTGGGGAACCCCTATATGGCCTTGATCAGGAGACCAGCACCTCAGTGCAGGCAGTCCCTGGGTTATGTAAGGGTTCTGCACCTGACAACTATCTGTAAACTGATTTTTTCCTTATGTCAGAAATGAACCACTTCAATGAGGGTCGATTAACATGAACATTTGTTTATTATCTTCCCTTGTGTAGTTACAATGCTACAGAATCAGAATGGCTAGTTTCGATGGCCTTAAAGTATCAATGGATGTTACCCTGCTTGATAAAGTATGTTACAAGTGTCAACAGAAGAGATTGCCTTGTCAATTTGCGAAGCAAATCTCTTAAGTGGCTTCTGCTGTGAACTGGCATCTGCCTTCTTCAAGGCATGTAACGAGGTTACATGTTAACAGTTTTTTGAAGAATGGTTATCTTTTGAATTAACTAGCTACTGCCTCTATTCCATAACTCCAGATGTTTACATTTCTCTAACTAACTTTCCTATCTTGAAAAATAAGTCCTTATTTTGAGAATGTGACCCCTAGTTTGAGATTCCTTAACTTGGGGAAATATCCTTCCCATGTTGATGCTGTTGAGTCCTCAAAGAATTCTGTAAATTTCAATAAGATCAGCTCCCTTTCTTTCAAATTGTAGAGAATAGATCCCACCTAAATCAATCTCTCTTCCTAAGACAGACCAGCTACATCAGGAACCAATCTGGTGAACCTTTGTTGCACTCCTTCTAGAGCAAGTATGTCTCAGAGTATATACACACTACTTGAGGTCTCTGAAGAACATTAAGGTGGATAAATTCTCAGGGCCTGATGGGATCTATCCCAGGTTATTTAGAGAAGCAAGAGAGGAGATTGCTGAGGTCTTGATGAAGATCTTGATATCCTCTCTAGCCACAGGTGGGGTCCCGGAGGACTGGGGAATAGCCAATGTTGTTCCTTTGTTTAAGAAGGGAAATAGGGATAATCCAAGGAATTATAGACCTGTGAGCTTCACATCAGTGGTAGGGAAGCTATTGGAGAGGATTTTTAGGAATGGGATTTACACACTTTTGGAAAAGCATGGGCTAATTAGGAACAATCAGCATGGCTTTGTGGGCATTAATCGGGCATTGAGTATAAGAGTCAGGAAGTCATGTTGCAGCTGTATAAAACTTTGGTTAGGCCGCACTTGGAGTATTGTGTGCAGTTCTGGTTGCCCTATTACAGGAATGATGTGGAGGCTTTGGAGAGGGTGCAGAAGAGGTTCACCAGGATGCTGCTTGGATTAGAGGGCATTTGCTGTAAGGAGAGGTTGGACAAACCTGGGTTGTTTTCTCTGGAATGTTAGAGGCTGAGGGGAGACCTGATAGAAATTTATAAAATTATGAGAGGCATAGATAGAGTAGACTATCTTTTTTCCCCGGGTAGAAATGTCAAATACTGGAGGGCATGGCTCTAAGGTGAGAGGGGGGGGAGCTTAAAGGAGATGTGCGGGGCAAGTTTTTTTTTACACAGAGTGGTGGGTGCCTGGAACTGGCTGCCAGTGGTGGTGGTGGAAGCAGGTACAATAGTGGGATTCAAGAGTCTTTTAGATAGGTACGTGAATATGCAGGAAATGGAGCAATATGGATCATGTGCAGTCAGAAGGGATTAGTTTAATTTGGCATCATGTTCAGTACAGACATTGTGGGCCGAAGGGCCCTTTCCTGTGCTGTTCTGTTCTATGTTCTATATTTGCAGAGGCCCTATATAAATGTAGTAAGAGGTCTTACAAATTCTCTTACAATAAAAGTCAATATACCAATTGCCTTCATAATGGTATCATCCACTTGCATGTTTGCTGTCAAGAACTTGTGTCCAGGGAGACCCGGGTCCCTTTGAACATCACTATTTCCCAATCTCTCCCCATTTAAAAGTACTTCATTTTTGTTACTTTGTACTCCATCTGTCATGTTACCCAATCACTTAGCTTCTCTATGTTCCCTTAGATCCCCTTTACATCTTTACTACCACTCCCTCTCCCCATTTAATTTTGTGTCATTGGCAAACTTGAAATATTACATTTGGATCCTTTAGCCAAATGATTGATATAAATTGTGAATAGCTGGGGCCTTAGCACCAATCCCTTCAGTATCCCACCGGTCTCAAGCTGCCAAACTGAGAATGACCTGTTTATCCTTGCTCTTTGTTTGGAGTCTTTTAACCAGTTCTCAATCCATGCTGCTTTATTACCTCCTATTCCATGTGATCACATCTTGTTTACCACCTCCTGTGCAGGAGTTAATGGAAAACCTTCTAAACATACAAATATACCATATTCCACTAGTTCTCCCTCATCTACACTACCAGATCCAACCTCAAGAACTCCAATAGATGCGTCAGGCATGGTTTCCTCACATAAATCTCCGTTGACTCTGCTCAATCATGTTATTTCCTCAGTGTCTTGATACCACATCCTTAATTATAGATTCTAGCACTTTTCATACTACTGATGTCAGGCTAACAGATCATTAATCCGTTATTTTCTCCCTTTCATTTTTGAAAAAAGTGGGATCACATTTGCTACCTCCAATCTGCAGCAACCGTTGCAGAGTTTGTCAAACTTTGGTAGATGATAAACAGAGCATCCACTGTCTCTACAGACATTGCTGTGATGTAGATGAGCAGGTCCTTGTTTTTTTTTCTCCAATTTTCAAGTTCACTAACTTCTCTAGAAGTACTTCTTAACCAATTTTTTTTGTATTTCCTCATTTGCATTGGACCCTTGCTTCTCCAATATTTTCAGGACATTTGTTTGTATCTATCTTCATGGAAGAAAGCACAAAGTATTTCTTAAATTTCTCTGCCATTTTCTTATTGAGCAGTATCAATTCTTCCATCCCTGTGTGTAAGGGTCTCACATTTTCCCTCATTAATCTTTTGCTTTATAGATACCTTTACAGAAGCTCTTACAGTGTAACCTTATGTTGAGAGAGAGAGAGAGACCTGGTGCCCTGCAGCCGATGGAAGGAATGTCAGGCAAGTGGGAGGTACCCTGGCAGTCAACTGAAGCAAAGGTCAGGCCAAAGATTGGAGCAGCTAGCTGTCTGTCAACTGATGCAAGTATCCCATGTGATTTGTAACAGGAGGCTAGCACTCATTTTCAGATGAAAACCAATGAGAGCCCTGGCTCTCCTGCAGCACCAGAGGCAATGAGGTGTGTAATGGGAAGTGTCCTCTGTAATCATTATAATAGAATGTCATACATGGTCTATTTGAGAAGCCCTTACTGTTAATTTCATGACCCCAATCCATTTGAATTTCATCCCTATTTGGTCCAATATTTAACTGGTTTGTATTCACCACATACAATCAAGGTATCTAACCCAGCCAGCCCAGCTCAATGCATTGTATTACTTTAAAGAAAAACACTAAACTTGTATAACTGGAATTAATCTTACTTTTCCAAAGGATCCATAAAATGAAGACAAGGCCATCGTGTTGCTAAGTGTTCAGCTCCTCAAAATCAGACAGCTGCTTCATTTGTTCCACCTGCATGGAATGCCTTCTCACCAGCTTTTTCTTTGCTTTCATGTCATTTCGCTTTGGTGAAGATGGTGCCATGGGAACCACAGACTTCAAGCACATGGTCAGCGGGGATGAAGGCTTGCTGTTGCACCCAATGTCAGGGATGGGTGGATTGGGATTGACATTGAGTGGAGGCAAATGTCCTGGCCTTGTGTGAGAGATGTGATCCAGAAGAAGTGTTCCAGAGCCTCTTCTTTCAAGGAGACCTGGAGGTCTGCGACGAACAGAACCAGGTGATGTGCTGGAGATGCTGTCTAGTGATTCACGGGAGCTGTTCAACAGGGTCAAGGGAGAGGTGTTGTGTTTCTTTCTTTCAAAAGTGACCTTTACCGGATCAAATGGATTGGTGACTGAATCTGAATAAAGTTGGGAGTCTGAATCGTAGTGGTCATTGCCCAGTCTTCTGCGGTGGACAGTGTCTCGCAAGCTCACTTGACCAGTTGAAGCAAAGCTGCTGACGCTATCTTGCTCAGAAGGCAAGGTGCTTCTTCGAGCTAAAGGCTGATGCTGAGCTTGGTTCTTCTCATAGGACTGCTTGCGGGAAACCGGCGCCGATGTGGAGGGAGTCCTAGAAGTCGAGTCACCGACAAATGGGAAGGTAGATGGGTCTTTACTTTCTATGCTGTTGGTCCTGGACAAAGTGGTCCGTTTGGGCAGAGTTAACCCATTGATTCCCTGTATGATCTCATCATCTGGGCTAACCCTTTTGCACTCCTCCTGGTAAGCAGAAGCTGCTAAGACAGATGGAGCAATCAAACCCCAGGGCTCTGACTGAAGCCTCTTTAATTGTGGCAGCCGTGTCCCAATTCTTTTTGGATTGGCTTTTCTGGTGGGAGAGCCAAGATCATTGTGTGGTTTGCTGGTATAACTTCCAGTCTGATGTGAGATTACCTGGAAGTTAAAGGATTTTTCATCTTCCTGCTCACCAGTAGGTGATGGAGTCAAAGATGTCTTGAGCTCAATATCAGATGGGGTCATACACAGAGGCATATGTCTCTCTTCCAACTCTGGTGATGGTGGAACGTTTAGATACTGCTTGGTTGTTTTTGTACCAGAAGGAGATTTATCAGTAGTTATTATTATGACTTCTTTCCCTTTGGCTTTGCAGGCATTCAGCAGACATTTAAGGACCTCTTTGTCATCTGTGTTGATGGCATAAACCAAGGCTGATGCACCAGAATGATCCTCCAAGCTTGGGTCAGCTCCATTGGTCAGCAGCAGGGATACAGCTTCCTCTCCAGCTCTCTCAATGCAGGCATGCATTAGTGCTGTTTTACCGGACTTATCTTGAATGTTTGGGTCTGCCTGATTTTCCAGCAGATACTTGACCATCTTGGCTTTGCTCACACTCTGCTGGTCCACATGCCTGGTCATACAAGCCACCATGAGGGCTGTCTCTCCCCTTTCATTGCTCTCATTAATGTATGCTCCACCTTCTAACAAAAGTCTGGTTAATCTCAACCTTCCCAACCAGACAGCCTTTAGCAGGGAATTCCCATCAGTCCGTAGTTCAGTGGCATCATCCATGACAAACTATTATTGGAGATCCTTTGGAAGCCTGATAAACTTGAATATCTGAGTTAAACAATAAAAGGCGAACATCAATAATATAATAATTTCCTTGATGCACACAAATGTCATATCATTTACCTGCCTGCAGATACAAATTAGATAAATTATAGGTTCTTGGTTCAGTCTGGGGATCAGGCAGGAAACAGAAGTTAAAGACCAAATAAACTAATGACCTTACTAAATGGGGGAGCAGCTTGAGGGGACGTGAGTCCGACTCCAACTCCTGTTCTTATGGAGTTTCATTGCTAGTTATACACTGTTGGCTGACATTCCAGTACAGTAATCGGGGGAGTGTAAACAGAGGCCTCATCTGTTCTCTTAGATGAATTTCTAATGAGGAATGGTCAGACAAGTCATGCTTGTATCCACAGAAGGTTAGAGGAGTAAAAGGGGACAGAGTGAAACATATATCGAGGATCTCGAGGAGTCTTGACAGAGTGGATGTGGAGAGGAAGTTCCTCGTATGAGAAGCTGTGACTAGGGGTCACTGTTTAAAAATGTGTCATTTTTTGAGACAGAGATAAAGTGAATTTTCTCTCAGATGATCACACATATTTGAACTCTCTTTCTCAAAGGGTACTATTCATAGTCCCAGTTAAGAAACTCCATGAGTTTTCTATGCTTGCAGATTTCCCCATTGTCTATAATCTGTACAAACCCCTAGACTTGTCTGATTCAGCCCTCTTGATCACCCTGAATGTAATCCTCCCACCAGAGGCAGCCAAACCTTCAGCTGCCTGGGCCTGGGGCTTTGGAATTCCCTCCCTCAATCTCTCTGCCTCTCCTTCATTTCTTCAAACCCATCACTTTATCTGCCTCAATCCCACTTGCCCTAATATCTCCCTAGGGGGCTTAGTGTCATTTTTTTTGTTTGATAATAATCGTGTGTGGTGACTTTGGACTTATTAGCCAGTTAAAGGCACGATATAAATGGAAGTTGTTGTCAATAAAAATTCCAGCTAGTGTATTGTGACGGGAATCACTTCCTACCATGCTGGCTGTCAGTGCAGCAGCCCCATTAGTACCATCCTCCCCTGTAACTCCGCGGCTTGCTTTCACTGACATGCCAATCAACTTCCCTTTGATTCTTGTCACTTACCTATCCTAAGGGGTAGTTTAAGGGAGACAGTTAACCTACCAGCACATCTTTGGGACGTGGAAGGAAATCAGAGCACCAAGCGTAGACCCACATGGTTACAGGGATTGAACCTGCCTGTATGCTGCACTCTGCTGGCCTTGACAGCAGAATGATCGGAGATTTACACCCTTATCTTTGAGCAGTCCGAGTGTGGACACACTAATTGTGTTAGTACTTTTCTTCTTGGGGCGTGTATTTGCTGCCTATCTTGGTTCTGTCTGATTGGAGCTGTCTGTAGTGGTTAATCCTGACCCGTGCTGTCACTCATTAAAGAGAGCTTGCTGGTCGCAGTTAAGTGGAAGGCTATTTCCTTCAATAGCAGCTTAAGCATCATCGCATTTCAGTACAACATGATTATTTCCAAATTATGTTCATGTTCAGACAATCAGTTATAAACCTTCAGAATGTCACAGTCAAGTCCCAACGGTCCGAGGTGAAGCAGGCTTTGGACAGTAGATGGCGCAACAGTCTATGTGAGCTCAAACCATCGCCCCGACCAGGGCTCTGCAGACACGGTCGCCCTCAGGATGTTGCCAGCTGCTGATAGTGGAATGTACAACACTGTACCGGACAATGTGCTTTCGAGGGGGAACGTTATAGATCACAGTGTAACAATGTTTTTGGAACCAAAAATAATACACGCAGCGTTGAACAAGTCACAGCAATGCAAGCGCAGAAAGTATCAAAATGCACCAGAATCAATCAATGTTAATTCCAATTAGATCGGAGACGTTTATTAATGTTGTCAGGTGTGGATGAACCAGCTGTGACAGTTTTACCAGTCACAGCTTCCTGTTCGCTTGCTACGTTGTTCTCAGTTAATCATCAAAGTCTATTTGGCCCATTGAATCCATGCTGGCTGCTCGAAGAGCCATCCGGTCGGCCCATTCTCCCCTCTTTCCACATACGCACGGACAATTTTCCTTGGGTGCCTAAATAATTGACGTTTGAAGGCCCCGTGACTGGTCCCACCGCCCATACAGGCAGCGAGTTCCAGACCAGAACCCCTCGCTG
Source organism: Pristis pectinata (assembly GCF_009764475.1). NCBI lineage: Eukaryota > Metazoa > Chordata > Chondrichthyes > Rhinopristiformes > Pristidae > Pristis > Pristis pectinata. The sequence goes on from NC_067432.1 coordinate 2,237,888, forward strand.
CTTAAAAAAATATATTTCCCCGTCACGTTAAATCTCCTGCTCCTTCGACCAGTTGTTGCTGGGAAACACCTCCTCTGCATTCATCCTATCTAAAGCAATCCTGATCTGCTCTCCCCTCAACTTGTACCGACATAGAGGATAACGGCAGCGTGTCCAGTCTAACCTTACAGCTGAAACCTCTTATCCCAGAGCCACAACATCGCCAGATGCTCATCGCTACATCTCTGTACCGAGGATTTACCTCGTTTCCCTTCTCCCGCCTGGGAACCATCTCCTGGGACTCACTGTGGAACACCAATTGTTAAAAGGAAAAGATCGCCAGTAAAGGGCCATTAATTGACAAAAGTGTTCTTAATTTTCTTAATCATTTTTCTGGTCCAATCTACACATTCCTTTTTCAATTAAAGTACCTAATGTTAATTAAATATAACTTTTAATATTATAATAACCTACCGGGACCAAAGCTGTCTAATTCATACAGAAAAATACAGAGGATGTATTTATTCCACAAGGAATGGCTGTTAATTAGGTAAATTCAGAATATCAGCACTAATTTGATTTGATATTCAGAATTGCAGCGTGCAGTTGCAAACCAGAACAAACAAATTGAAGGGGCAGTTTTTGCCCCAGTGGTCTGTTATTGGGAAGGGTGCGGACATCAGACGCCGAGGTGTCGTGAGGATGTGAGAAGCAAGGCTGGGGTACTAGAGGGACCGAATGCGTTGTGGCAGCGACAGACAGGTAACGGGGTAGATGGAGGCACAGACAGACAGAGAAACACAGGAGGCACATACCAGGGACAGACCCGGAGCAGTTGTCCGCGATGAATCATTCGAGGATGAGTCGCTGTCCACGGTGCTGATCTCACAGCCTCTCTACAAACACATCATTACCTCTGTCTCCTGGTGTTCAATCTCTCTCCTTTCACCTCCTGTACAGCTGCTCACATTCTCTACACACAACCCTTCTCCCCATGCATATTAAACCAACCAATCCTGATCAACCTGAAACTTTAACTCTGCCCGTCTCTCCACAGATGCTGCCCGACCCACTGAGAAATTCCAGCACTTTATTAATTAGACTCTTGTGCAGCCACTCACCCGCCCCCACCTCCAGTCCCATGCCCCCCCGGTATATCTATCCTCCCTCCCCCTGTATGGGGGCGGGGCGGGGCGGGGCGGGGGTGGGTTCATGTGCTGACTGCCTTGTGCCGCGCTAGGTTACTTTCCAGCCAGTCTGTTTACCGTTCGCAACAAGGTTCTGCCTTCCAATGTGGGAGCCAGAAGACCAACGGGGGAGGTGCGCTCGCCGCCAGCCCTGTGAGGGAGGGGGAGGGAGTGGGGGGGGGTTGTCTGTGGGTGGGGGCGCGGCTGGTGATTTGAACCAGAAACAAGGACCATTCGTGTCAATTTCCCCAGACCCCAGGAGCCTCTTACTGGGGGGAAATCATCCTTTGTGGACATGTTTGTGTGAAGGGAGGTGTGTTCACAGGACGGAGGGGTGGGGGGATGAGGCAGCTCCGATATTTCCATTTCCAGCGGCCAGAGTCCAACCTGATCCCGGTGCCCCTTCCCCGCGCAGTGACCCGGGATCCCCGGTGAATGATTCGTTGGTGTTTCAAACCCCGGGTCAGGAAATTGCAGGTCTCCTGGCCGGAGGGAAACCCGGCAAAAGCGGGGTCAGTTGGTAAATGTCGCGGGGGACGGGCCGTGCCCGCTGAAGAAAGGTAAAAGAGTAATTCTCAGAGGAGAAAAGCAACAAAAGGAGACTAGACAGAGTTAAAATCACGCCTACACCAACATTCTTCGCTATTGCCGAACTCCGCAATATGTCCCCCCGGAGACAGAGCTGGGGAGGGCGAGCGGAGACTGCGAACTGTCAAACTAAATACAGAGAAAAATCTACATCTATCTAACTGGGATGCTGAAGCAGTGATCTAACCGATTATTGTCCACTGTTCTTAAATCACCGATGGAGCTTTCATCTGATAGAATTTGATATTGCTTCTAAATTTCGTTTTAAAATGATTTTTTAAAAGGTAGAAAATAAGCGGACTTACGCGTTGGGACGGAGCTCGACAGCGCTGCGGCGCTGGACAAACCATGGTGCCTCTGTCCCCGAAGTGTCTCAGAGCCTTGCTCAATTTGGGGTTTTAATCCAAAAATAAAACATCGAGAAGTCGATGTATTTCCCGACTGCGGCAGCACGGAGAGAGGGAAACAGTGTGCGCCGCTTTACAATCGCAGCTCTGGCAGCTGCAGCATGCTATTTACATTTTGGAAGGAGAGGTGTTCAGTGGAATGTGGCAGGTGAGAGCCGGCGGTGGGAGCGGACGGCGTTGCTCTGCCTGGCGTTGTTTGGGGTGAGCGGAGAGATAAAGGATTATAAATAACCGTTTCTTTCATTTGTCGGAAGAAGTACGATAGCGTGCGCGTCACACACGTCATCCCCAAAATAAGCACGTAACCAAGTGTGGAAAGTATTTTTGCCCCTCTGTTCTTAACATCTGCTGAAAATAACTCTCCTATGTCAATATCTCCTGCTTATCAAACGCAACCGGGCCCGAGGTGTCTGTGCTGGGGAGAGGAGTTGGTGTCACAGGTTAATAAGACTCCAACTCTGGAAAAATTAAACACAACTTGCCTGGAAGTTGGGGATTCTCAGAGGGACTAGTCTGGGAGATGGTGGCCGATCTTCAGCCCACTCTCGGGGGCACTGGGCAGTTAAGGAAGGTCAACTAGTGGTTTCCACCTGACAGGGGCCAAGTGTGGGAGCAGGTGGTGAGATCGGCTGTTGTACCTTGGATGTTGCATCACCTCCCGCCCGTGGTCTACAGTCACAGGTTCATCGTTCTCAATTCATCTCATAAGCATGGCAGGCTGTTCCGAATGCACCAACTGGACCCTGGGCAGGTGTCAGCCATTCTCTTAAGATCGATTTAAAAGGTTTCCTGCCCACAACTTGCTGAAGATCGGAGGAAGTTTCCTGGTTGTTAACTCTCCTATTTGACGTTCTTCCATTGTCTGCAGCCTGAGAGCTGTGACCTTGCTCTGGGTGTCTCTAGACCACTCCACTGTCTGGCTGAGAGGGAGCGCACACTCCTTGCCTTTGGGGCAGCCCCCTGCCTGCCACAACCCCTTACAGCTCAGAGAACAGATACAGTTTGGCGAAAACAAACTTCCAAAGAGGACGTGAAACTTGTAGTGTGGGAGCATTTACTAAAACCAAAAAATTAACCGACAAAAAGGAGTGTTAACTCCCTGCTTTCTTTAGCAGCGACCATTAACGCTGTGGGTTCTGTGGAGCCCAGCCACAACCGTTACAGGAATCAGGTCCCATCGCAGTCATGTTAAACGACGAACTCGACAATGCTTTGGGTCACTGTGAAGCAACCAGAGAGCGTCATCTCAGCTCCAATCTCCCATTGCCAGGGTTCTCAGAGTCAAACATAGAACAGCCATTTGTAGAGTCCGCTGTCAATCCACGTTACTGATAACAAGAATACAACAGGAAGCTACAATAAAAACTGAACTCACCGGTGGAGAGAGGACTGTTGGATCAATGTTTTAGGCCAATTAACTTTTGTTGGAAGCACAATCACAGATGAACCACACAGTCCCCAACCACTGACGGCATTTGATGAAAGACCTGGACCTGGAAGCATCTGAATGCACAAAGTTCAGTCCATTCACTTCATTCCAATGCAGCATCTCGTCCAAGCTCATAATATTGACCAGATTGTTTTCTCATTGGGTTTATTAAAGAAAGATTGAATATGCATTTTTATTGTCACCTGACATTCAAAGGCACATTGTTGTTAATAAATTAGTTTTAAAGTCTAGTGCCAGTTGTTATGTGGACAGGCACCATAATGAGAATAAATGGTTAGTTCATTCAGACGATTAGTGCTGGTTATGTGATGGATGTTTGGCAGCACAACAGGGAGGCTCTCAGGATCAGGGTTCAGTTTACTACCACTTCCAAATAACAAGACTACATTCATGTCAAGTTGTTCTCCTTCATTAACGCAGCTATAAACTGCAGAGTCCATTGGAAGCATGCTTGGACTGTTTGTGTTGATGCTGAGTGATGGTTTATGCTTGAACTGGCTGTCAACACTGACTGTCTAGACATCTCAAGAATCACTGCGTATGCAGGGTACTGGTGAGTAGCTGTGCCCCAGGAAAGGAGAGAAGAACATGGATTGGCATCACAAGTAGACAGGGTGGGAAAGAAGATGTGTGCATGCTTGCCTTCATCACTAGGGGCATTGAGTATAAACATTTGGAAGTTGTGTTGCAGCTGTATAAAAATTTTGGTTAGACCACATTTGGAGTATTGTGTACAGTTTCAGTTACCACATTATAGGAAGGGTGGAGGCTTTGGAGAGGATGCTGAAGAGGTTCACCAGGATGTTGCCTGGATTGGAGCTATAAGGAGAAGTTGGACAAACTTGGGTTGTTTTCTCTGGAGCGTTGGAGGGAGGCTGTGGGGAGACTAATAAATGTTTATAAAATTATGAGAGACGTAGATATGTGAGATAGTATTTTTCCCTGAGAGGAAATAAGAAACACCAGAGGCCACAGATTTAAGGTGAGAGAGGGAAGGCTTAAAGGAGATTTGTGAGTCAATTTTTTTACATGGAGAGTTGTAGGTGCCTGGAACACACTGCCGGTGGAAGTGGTGGAAGCAGACACAACAGCAGTGTTTAAGAGGCATTTAGACAGACACGTGAACAGGCAGAGGATGGGGGGATATGGGCCATATGCAGGCAGATGGGATTAGTTTAGACTGACATCACAGTCAGCAGAGACATGGTGGGCTGAAGGGGCTGTTCCTGTGCTGTTCTGTTCTATCTTCTTTGAGATTACATCTGATTCGTACATCAGCAACACCTCTAACCTTTGAATGTTGTTCTTTCTTAATAACCAATTATGTAGGATATCTACCATTTAATATATTTGGTTATTCAATTGAACCTCAATTGCATAATCTATGTGGGCCATGGATTGAGCCTGTTTTCTTATTCATTGGCAGTTAAGGCTCCCAAAATAGATCCTTTTAATAGTTTGTTGTGGTGTTAATCTAAATCTCACTCCGTGACTCATTGTAAATATAAATATATTTATAGACTCATTGAATATGTTTTGCTGTTCAGTTGTCACTTACCTAGAGTTCAAATGTAGGGATGTTGATTCTGTAAGCTATATAGTATCTCAGAAAATCTTAAGAAAACTATTGGTAATTATTCTTGGAGGGACCCATCTACAATTCACTGCCTATTACTGGCAACATGAAGCTTAAACCAATCTGAGACTTCACTGGAAAATGGAGGAAACCTTGTAGCTGTTGTTCTCATCAGGCTGAGGATCTCCTCCTTGGAGCAGAAAAGGTTAAGAAACACATTGCAGGTGTACAGCTTTCTCTAGAGTAGAGAGAGAGACTGTTTCCAGGAGGGTCAGTATCTGGTTTGCATAGATTTTGGGTGATTGGCAGAAGAACCAGAGGGGAGATGAATAGAAAGTTTTCCTAAAGTGTTTGTGATGTAGAACATGCTGCCTGAAAGGGAGATACTGTGAGGGGAGAAGGTAGCGGAAAAGAGCAACTGAAGCCTCTGCACACACTGAGGTAGATCACTGTGTTTGGAAGGAAGGTGGTGCTGAACAATGCCTTGTAAGGTCTTCTTTGTAGTACCATGGAAGACAGTATCAACAATTTCCCCTTTCATCAAGATTCTGCAGCTGATGAGGTCAAACAATGTCCGCACCAACCTTGATGTCTTATTAAACAGTCAAACACTGAATTCCAGACCTTATTTGGATACAGGTGGAGGCTCCAGTTACCCAGGGCAGACCTAGCCCACCACCTCCACACAGGTGTCCCCCTCCATCCCTCTATCAGCACAGACTTGTATTCATTTTTTCACCTTGATCTTGTTTCGTTTTCCTGGGGGAACTATCAATTCATCTCAATTTCTCCCCATGGGAGCCGGTCTCACATTCTCCCCAGGCTCTGGGTAAAGAAGTTGTTCCTGAATTCCCTGTGAGCTTTATTAGTGACTGTCTTACTGTTTCCCACACCTGGCCACATCTTCTCTCGTCCATCTGATCAAAGTACTTTGCATATTTACAGAATTATGTCAGGTCATCCTCGCTGTTCTGTTCCAAAGAAAAGTACCTCAGCTTGTCCTCCTTTTCTGATGGATTTATCTCAGTGCTGGTATCAAAGTTGTAAACTCATATCTGAATGTATTCAGTCTACAAGTACAGCTGTGGAGCCATCCATTATTTCTATGTAACCGTCAAGAAGGAGTTGAGCCGAAGTGTCTGTTTCCCTGCTGTGTAACTGTGACTCCAACCATTATCTCACTTTTCACTCACCACTGGAGTGCAGTGCGATAATCACATCAGAATCAGAACCAGGTTTATTGTCACTGATATATGTCATGAAGTTTGTTGTTTTGCGGCAGCAGTACAGTGCAAGATGTAGAAATTACTGTAAGTTACAGAAATAAATAAATAGTTCAAAAGAGGAATAACGAGGTAGTGTTTCTGGATTTATGGCCCGTTCAGAAATCTGGTGGCAGAGGGGAAGAAGCTATTTCTGAATCATTGAGTGTGGGTCTTCAGGCTCCTGTACCTCCTCCCTGACGGTAGTAACAAGAAGAGGGCATGTCCTGGATGGTGAGGGTCCTTAGTGATGGATGCTGCCATCTTGAGGCACTGCCTCTTGAAGATGTTGTGCCCGAGATGGAGCTGGCTGCAGCCTCTTTTGATCCTGCACATTGGAGCCTCCATACCAGGCTGTGATGCAACCAGTCAGACTACTCTCCACTCTACATCTGTCGAAATTTGTGAGAGCCTTTGGTGACATGCCAAATCTCCTCAAACTCCTAATGAAGTAGAGCCACTGGCGTGCCTTCTTCGTGATTGCATCAATGTGTTGGGCCCAGGATAGATCCTCGGAGGTGTTGACGCCCAGGAACTTGAAGCTGCTCACCCTTTCCACCACTGACCCCTCAATGAGGACTGGTGTGTGTCCTCCCGACTTCCCCTTCCTGAAGTCCACAATCAACTCCTTGGTCTTGCTGACGTTGAGTACTAGGCTGTTGTTGCGACACCACTCAACCATCCGATCTGTCTCACTCCTGTACGCCTCCTCATTGCCATCTGAGGTTCTACCAACAACAGTGGTGTCATCGGCAAATTTATAGATGGTGTTTGACCTGTGCCGAGCCACACAGTCATGAGTGTAGGGGGTAGGGCAGTGGGCAAAGCATGATTCCTCAGCCTTTCACCGACACTGCAGTCGCCACTGGAACCCCAGGGGTTACTGAGGACTGTCCACACCCGAGGGTTACTGAGGACTGTCCACACCCAAGGGGTTTCTGAGGACTGTCCACACTGGAGGTTTGCTGAGGACTGTCCACACCCGAGGGTTACTGAGCATTGTTCACGCCCGAGGGTTACTGAGGACTGTCCACACCTGAGGGTTACTGAGCATTGTTCACGCCCGAGGGTTACTGAGGACTGTCCACACCTGAGGGTTACTGAGGACTGTCCACACTGGAGGGGTTACTGAGGACCATCCACACCCGAGGGTTACTGAAGACCGTCCACACCCGAGGGTTACTGAAGACCGTCCACACCCGAGGGTTACTGAGGACTGTCCACACCCGAGGGTTACTGAGGACCGTCCACACTGGAGACAGAAATGGCCCAGAGTTCTGTAAGATGGAATTCCCGCTGGTTGTGATGTTGGGACCTGCTCAGTTTGGAGAGTGCCTCCTCACTCAGGACTGTCCCGGCCATGGGGAATATCTGAAGTTGATGAGTTTCAGGGCTTGGTCTCTCTCAGAATCAGAATCAGGTTTATTATCACTGACCTATCATGTGAAATGTGTTGTTTTGCAGCAACGTGCAGGTGGAGGCACATAAAACCCATAAATTACACAAATAAATAGTGCAAAAAAATGGAATAACGAGGTGGTGTTCATGTTTTCGTGGACCGTTCGGAAAACCGATGGTGGAGAGGAAGAAGCTGTTCCTGAATCGTTGAGTGTGGGTCTTCAGGCTCCTGTACCTCCTCCCCGATGGTAGAAACAAGAAGAGGGCATGTCCCCTCTGCTCCTTGTAAAATTTTGTGAGGGAACCTTCATCCTTGCTGTTCCTCCCTCTGTCCTCAGGAGGTGGGGATGTGGGTGTTACACCTGCCACCCTGGATTTGAGACTGCTATCTATGCATCAATGTCCTACCAAGCAGTTATTGGTGTCTCCCTTTTTATTGAGTGTTGTCACCATCAGGGAGTCTGACTTTGGGCACTATTGGATAGTGATAGAATGCAGGCAGCATTGACATTCAAACGTTTGAACTTCCCCAGTACAATCACGTCATCTCTCTCTGTTCTCAAGGCATGTTCCAGTCCCGACCCTGCTGCTGGGACCTTTAGTGTCTATGAAAGCACACAGAATTCTGCTCTGCTGCAAATCTGAAATAAAATCAGAAAATGCTGGATATACCCAGTAGGTCAGGCAGCATCCGTGGAGAGAGAGGGAGACAGTTAACGTTTCAGAGCGATGACATCTCATTGGAATTGTAAAAAGTGAAGAGTTTAAACAGGTTTCAGATTCAGATAAAGGTGGGAGGAGGAAAGAGAGCAGCAAGTGTTTGTCTGTGCTTGGGTGGGAGGCAGGAGGGGTTAAAGTGGCGATAGATCCCAGTCACTGTCCTTATCTCCAGTGCGACGTCGAGGGGCAGCACCCCACCTTTGGACTGGGAGTAATCCAACATTCGGCAGTTTCAGCCAATGACTCTCCCAATCCCACTCACATCTCCAAGGTCACTTTTCCCACTTTCCTTGACGTGGTACTGCTCCCTTTTCTCGTTCGGTCTCTCCACATTCCACTCCTCTCCCTCTCTGTAACAGGCTCCATCCCCCGGGATTTCTACCTTCTTCCCTCTGGCCTCTTGAGCATCTCCTGTTTCATCACCCCACCCAGCTGTCCCTCCAGTTGTCTGCACCACACAATTTCCTCCTGAGACCTCTCCACCTCTATCTCTCGTTCCTCCTTTAAGATGAACCTTAAAACCATACCTCTGGCAAAGGTTTCAGTTACTGGCCATAGCATCTCCTTTGTGGATCAGTATGATATTTTTTGCCAGATTATGGTCTTGGGAGGTCATGCTATGTTAAAGATGCCATGCAGATGCAGGGGTTGTTATTCAAATTCCTCCCTCCTACCATTTATTTTACTGGGTTAAACCTGTACATCTTTCCTTTGGAAGAAAAGGAACCTGTTCCCACCAGCATTCCAGGCACTGTGTAAAAGGAATTCTCTCCCTCACTTCCCTGACTTTTTTTGCCAGTTATTTTCAATCTGATGATCCCAAGCCAACTCTGCAGGTCTTTCTGGGTTTAGGCGTCAAGCTTGCAACTTGGGCAAATTGTCTTTTGAAGAAAGGAGCCAGAATTTGGAAGGGAGTTGCAAAATATTAATTCCTCCAACTTGTTTGTAACCATGATGGTTTTAACTATCAGGGGGTATGGAAACAGAAGTTGGTTATGGCACAAGAAGGTAAATTAAGCAAAACTTCGCCTAACCCATAGAAAGCACGGATGAAACATTGACCACACTCAGGAGTGAACAGAGCACCACATTGTCAAGGGCAGCTGATGGGTGGCCTGCAAATTATGTCCTTGCCAGTGAGGTTCATGTGTGTGAATGTATCAAAGTAAAACAGAAGATAGGAAATAGCTTGAGCTCTACATACTCCGACAATTTTGTGTTCTTTGCTGACTGACAGTCGCAATGAGATGGTCGTTATGCAATTGTCTGCAGGGAAGCACTTCTGAGCCTTTGTTTCTGATCATTCTGGTTGCCTTGCTGGGATGTGGACAGGATGAGGCTCAGGATGAGTGTTGCTGTGGAGTAAAGCTCTCCACAGTGGCACTCACTACCTCAAATTATGTGTGAGGAATGACCTAGAATTGGGGGGATGCTACTTTCTATGGATTTGTACCCAGTGGAACGCCATCAGATTAGGAGAGGTGGGGAGAGACTTGGGGAATAAATGGTATGTTTTTGGAATTAATGTCTCTTTCACATTCCTGTCATTATATTCAAACTGAAGTTATTGGTAATTGGTTTATTATTGTCACATGTACCGAGGTACTGTGAAAAATTTTGTTTTGCATGCCGTCTATACTAACTTAGAGGTAACAGATCCCGGAATGGACATGGAGCTCCTGATTATTGAGTTATGAACCCAGGTGGATTACAGTCTGTTCCCTGTTCCACAACACTGCTGTAGCTCAATTGGATTTTGTTATTCTTTTTACATTTCCTCTTTGCCTGCGTTAGCTGATATTGAGTTGGCTTTTTTTGCTGTTGCTTCATTTAGCTGATTAAAGCTTCTGTTATAATAATGCTTGAAAGTAAGAACAAGTGGTATTGATGGTCATCATTTGCTCAGGCACCACAGTGCAAAAGAGAAGATACCAGGGATAATTAACATTGGTTTTGCTCTTAGAACGAATCAGATCACAGCTAGATGTATTGTCATGTTTCCTGCTGCTACTTTAAGGCATTAATTAAGTGCTACACAGTTCACAGTAGAAATCAAAATGCTGGCTTCTGATTGGTCCTATTGCAATTACAAATTTCACACTGTCATTTTGTGGTTGGCAAATAGTTATAGAGTCCCAGTGAGAGAGACAATACTGAGGAAAGGAGGGGTGAATGTGAATATTTAGAAAACTACACAGACTAACCATTGATACAGAGTGCAGGATGCTCAGTGTGTGAACTGATTTCAAACTGTATTATGCTGTTTCATGTTGTGGTTGTTTCCCCTCCCAGAAACGTTGGGTTTTACTCCAACACAATGTGAAGAGGTTGTGATAAGAAGTCTCTTGCTGCAAAGTATCTACTCAGTCATCTCTCCAAGCAATATCTCACTACATATTGGCCTTCCCAAAACTGGATCCAAATGTGAACTTTTCTGAAGTTTGTCATAAATTTAACCATCCACAGCTTAGGTCACACATCCTACTCTGCTTAACATGTGCTCGCTTTAGATAGGAGAGATTGAAAGGTGCTCAGAGGGACCTGGGTGTCCTTACACATGAAACATTGAAAGTTAACACGCAGGTACGGCAAACAATTAGGTAGGCAAATGGAACGTTGGTCTTTGCTGCAAGAGGATTTGAGCACAACAGAAGAGACGTCTTACTGCAGTGATATAGAGCCCCAGTGAGACAACATCTGGAATTCTGTCTCCTGACTAAGGAGGGATATAATAATGACAGGGGGAAGTGTATGAGATTGATTCTTGGGATTGCCCAGTGAGGAAAGATTGAGAGAATTTGGATTTATACTCCCTTGAATTTAGAAGGACGAGAGGTGATCTCATTAAAATGTACAAAATTCTTACGAGAGATGATGTGGAGGTAATGCGTGCTCTGGCCGTGTTCTCTAGAACCAGGGATCATCAGCCATTCAGGATAGAGATGAGAAAAATTCCTTCACCCAGAGCATGCTGAATATTTGAAATTCTCTTTCACTCAGTCACTAGATATATTCAAGGCAGGGATTAATAGATTTTTGAATATTTTGGAATCAAGTTATATGAGGTAAGTGCAGGAAATGGTGCTAAAGTAAAAGATTGGCCGTAGTCTTACTGAATGGTGGGGCAATATGAGGGGCTGAATGGCCTACTCCTACTTCTATCCAGATGTTGTTGTTTATTTGCACTTCCAGAGTCCCTTTCCTGATCGCAGGAGGTCTCACAGCACCACACCAATGAGGGTAGGTCACTGTTGTAATGTGAGGAACATGGACAACCAATTTGGGCACAGCAAGCTCCCATGAACAAACAATGACCAACTTGACTAGATAATTATTTAGGGCTAAGTATTGACCTAAGACACCAAAGAGAACTCCCTTTCTTCTCTTTGAAGTAGTATTATGAGATTGTTTACACTGAGATATTAGGCAGGCCCTAAATTTAATACCTCACTTAAAAATTGTTAGTCTGAAATGTGTGTGTTTAATAAAATTCATAATTTTGGTGCTATTTTATGTGGTGATCTTGGCTGAAGTCACTGAAATTTCAGTAAGTCTGCGGTGGACAGCCTTCAGTGCATTTGGATCAGGAAGGTAAATCAGACACTGACTGGGGTCCAGTGATGTGTCTCATTCAGTTTCAGATAAGTTAGTGCAGTGACCCGGGTTCAGTTCCAGCCACTGTCTGTAAGGAGTTTGTGCATTCTCCCCTTGACTGTGTGGATTTCCTCCGGGTGCTCTGGTTTCCTCCCACATTCCAAAGACGTACGGGTTAGGAAGATGTGGGCATGCTATGTTGGTTCTGGAAGCATGGCGACACTTGTGGGCTGCCCCCAGAACACTGTGTGTTTCGATGTACATGTGACTAATCAAGATATCTTATTTTATCTTATCTATAAGTTGGACCGATGGAACCAGCACAGAGTTTTTCTCACCTCACTTTTCAGTATCTCTGGGTGAGGATGTCAAGATAATGTCAAAAGTGTCCTGGATGATAACTAGGTCTTTGCTGGTTGCATCACATCCATTAGTGACCATTTCAGCCACAGGTCATTGAACTAGTCATCCAACTAGTAAGTTAATCCTGTCTGCTGAAATCAGGACCACGACCCCATACTAAAGCTGAAGACACAGAGACTGCTGATGGTGGCATTTGGAGCAACAAACAATCTGCTGGAGGAGGTCAGGAGGTCGAGCAGCGTCTGTGGGGGAAAGGAATTGTCAACGTTTAGGCAACTCCTACCCCACCTCCCCAGATGCTGCTCAGCCTGCTGAGTCCCCACAGTAGAGCTGAGTGTGCCGAGCCAGTGCTGTACACCTACATCCAGCTCCACCCAGGAAGAGGGAGTGTGTGTGGGCAGGGTTGCGATTGATTCTGTCTGACCAATAATTCACCTTTGTGAGGAAACTTGATGTGCATGATATTGGAGAAGGTTCAACAGAGGAGGAATCAGAAACTTGTCCCTGTTCTGCCCAATTCTTAACTCAGGACAAGTTCTGCTCACCCAACATCTCAGATCATGTTATTAATGACTTATCTTGGCTCAGTTTAGCGACATCTCAATTCTAAAATTCTCATCCTTGTGTTCAAATCACTCCCCTCCCTCTCTCCCAACTCTACAACTCTCCGGTCTTTACCCTCTGCCATTCTGCACTCTTGCACATACCTTCCCACCTCTCCCCGATATAAAACTGAAAGTTGTGCCGTTAACTCAAGATGTAGCTTCATAAACCCTTCCACCTCCAGAAAGAGTTGGCTTACCGCCAGAAGCAGTGGGTAGTGGTAAACAGCTATGTTTCAGATGGAAGAATGAGAGACATCGGTGTTCCCCAGGGCTGGGACCATTGCCTTTTTGATAGATGTCAATGACTTGGATATGAACATACATGGAAAGGTTTCAATAATTCCAAGCAATACTGAAATGGGACATGTGGTTGCCTGACCTGCTGAGTGCTCCCAGTATTCCCTATTTTTATCTCGGGTTGTTCTCCTTGGAGTGAAAGCATTTTGAGAGAGTTGGTCAAGATGGAATAGCAGAAGTTCAAAGATCAGGACCACAGATTTACAGTGACGGGCAAAATATTCCGGGAGCAAGTGAGGAAAAAGCTTTTGTTCCTCAGACAATAGAGCTCTCTGCTTGGAGGGCATGATAAACGGAGTCAATCAGGATGATCAAAGGGAAATATTAGATACTTGAGGGAATATAATTTTCAGGGTTGTGGAGAAATTGAGAGGTAACAGGATTGCCTATTTGCCAGTACTAGCAGAACAGAAGTGGGCCGCACGTAAGGTCAGGATGGGTTCTGAGGGCTGACTGGCCGACCTTCTGTTCCAGAGTAATCCCATGATTCCACATCCTGCGCTTCTTGGAGTGACTCTTCGTCCCACTTCACTCATCCTAACATTTCCTTATGAGGTTTGTGTGAAATGTGTGGGATGTCTCACTGCACAAGGTGCGCTATATAATTGCAAGTTGTTATTGCCTTGGTTTGTCACTTGCAGCTTCACCACTGAGATTGAGTGAAAGGTAAAGGTGTACTTGTTTAGTGTGTGGTTGTGGAGGTGGCATTGAACTTGCTGATGTTACCATGACTATGAAAGATAAATATAATGAAGGCCAATCAGTAGAAAACTGTTTCAACACACAATCTCATTTTATTTGCCTTTATTAAATTGTAAATCTGGGACATGCTACATTTCACTTGCCTTGGATGTGTTCTGATTCTGAGCTGACAACTAAAGATCTCCATGGTTATTGCTTAATCTATTTCTATTTCTGGAGGTCAGGTGCAAATAGTGAGCAGCATTTGTGATTAATTAGGCTGACAAGATCTGTATGTGACTGATGGTTTTGCAAATGAAACAATGACAATGATCAACATGCATTTTGATTACCTCTTTGCATTCATCAGCATATCCACAGAACTCAATGGGTAAGATTTCTGCCCACTACACCCAATGTAACTGTGCCAGACATCAAACTGCTCCAGAATAGTTCCAAGAGTTCATGTCATTGGAACAGTTTCACATAGTCAGAGGTGTTAATCCATTGATGAAGGATTGAAGGCTGGGGCTCATGTTCTCTGACCCAGGTGAATACCGAAGACCCCTGTTGCTATTCAAACAAGCACTGAGAGCTCAGTCTGATCAGCATTCCTCCCCCAGTGTAAGGATGTGTATAGATTGAGCAGGAGTGTGGGGTTGGTACAGAGATAGCCATGATCTTACTGCTTGGTGGAGCAGACGGGAGGGCCAAATGGCCTGTTCCAGCTCCTGCTTCTAATGTTGTTACATAGGAAACACTAGCCATAAGAAGAGGCCTCTCAGCCCTGAAGCCTGTTCTACCATTCAATCAGACCCTGGCTGATCTGTGATGTTACTCAGTGTTCCTGCCTTTTCCCCTTATTCCATATTGCTTTAATAAAACTCCATCACAGACCAAACATTAACAACTGACCCGCCAATGATCACTGATTGTGCAAGTTCCAGGTTTTGCTTCCCTCTCTATGGAGAAGCTTTCACCGGCTTCATTCCTGAATCCCTGCCTCTAAGTTTTAGATTCTGCCCTATAGTCCTACACTCCCTACTCCTTGAAAACTTCAATCAAATCTCCCCTTAGCCTTCTAACTCCCAGGAATACAGTCCCAGTGTGTGTGTCGCTTCTCAAAATTAAAGCACAGTTTCACCAAGTTAATACTGAAAAGAGATGTTTGAGGAAACTTGTCGTGCTCACAAAACTGCAGCCGTCTCCACAGCCCAACAACAACTACAAACTGTTGATGTGTTGAACCTGCCGAATGGCCTCTTTCCATGCTGTGTGATTCTATGTTATAGAAACAGTCCAGTGTTTCTGCTCCACACCACCCTCCGTCCATCCCTCTCCATCTCCCTCCCTCCCATGTACGTTGATGCAGCCTCCCTGTAAAATCATCTATTGTGATTAGTCCAACCTCTTCCTCTGGGAGTGAGCTCCCACTCCGACTACTCTCTAGTGAAAGAGGTTTCTGAATTCCCCGCGGGATTTATTTGTCACCCTCTGATATTGATGTCCTTTGGTTTGATTTTACCCACACCTGGATAGATTTTGAACGTGATGTGCGGCCAGCTTCTTGATTCCTTCTGTGATCGTTTTTATCTGTCTTTCCCCCTGCAGAGTGCAGCTTAATGTCCAAGCTTAATGTACTGTCTGAGAAAGGCTCCATCTCATACCTACCACCCAGTTTATGGGATGCCGCAATTTTAATGCATATAAAACTGTATGGCATCTTTAATAATTGCTAATATGTCATCTTCTATATATTCCTAAAATTGGAAGCTCAGCAAAGTGCTTTACATACAATGAGATGTGGTCACTCTTCTAGGAGGGACGGCAGCCTACAGGCACAGCAAGCTCCCACAAACAGCAAGAAATTCACAACAAGGTGATCTGTTTTAGTGAGGTTGATTGAGTGTTAAACATAGGTCCCATGAGGGAAAAGTCCTCGAGGCTTCTTCGAAACAGAGCCATGGCATCGTTTACTTCCTACAGAGAGATCAGGTGTGGTCAATAGAACTGACATCATTCTGTCATAAGCTTTCTCACTGCCAGTCACTACTTGCCACTGCAGGACACCATTAAAGACTACTCATCACTGCCTGGATGCTATTAAATGCTGCTGATCATTACTCGTCATCACCGATCACTTCAAGGACACCAGCAACCAATACCAATCACTGCTGTTTGCCACCTACCGCTGCTGGTTATTGACTCACCTCATTTAAACTTCCCTTTCTCACGCATGTTTCTTTGAAATGACTTCCTGGTGGTCAGCACACATGCTCCTTCTCATCTGGCCTGCCTTAGTCTGTCTCCATATAGCTTGTGGCTTGCACCTCATTCTTCCCTGCATCTCTGCCTTGAAATCTGTAAACACTGCACTCTCCCCCAGTTCTGAGGAAGGGTTGCTGACCCGAAACATTGACTGGTTTCTCTCTCCACAGACGCCGCTTGATGGGCTGAGTTCTTCCAACATTTCTGTTCTTGTTTTAAATTTCTTATCTTTGTCTTCAAGACCCTCCTTCACTCTCTCTGTAATCACTATTAGCTTGGGAGTAACAGAAGTCTTCACACAACAGAAAACTTTAGACCTGAAGTGTAATTGTGCTCTGGCAATCAATAGTTTGGTAAACAGGAAGTGTGTGGGTTCCTGTAAACCATGTAAAGCATTGAGGCTGAATCCCTCTAAAATCCCTGACCCCCACCATTTATCATTGGGAAATGGGGGATCAAAGCTGACTAGAGTTAGAAGCAGGCCAATGCAATCCTCCAATCAGATTTCCTCTGTGGGATCACAGAATAGCACCAACTTGGAGAAAGTCCTGTCAGAGGCATTGCCATGTGCAACTTGGAGGGGAATCTGTGGAGATATCTGTGAGCCTTCTCCTTCTGGGTGGTTGGGGTTGTGGGCTTGGCTGGAGCTGTTGAAAAAAGCCAATGACTGCTGCAGACTGGCTTTCAGATGCTAGCAGTGTACTGAGGGTGAGGAGGTAACCGAGGTCTGTCCACAAGAAACAAATCCTACTTCTCAGTTGCCCAATGTGTTCGATGGTGATGTTGGTGTTCTCTGTCGATCAGAGAAGTTTAAGGGGAGATTTAATAGAGTTGTTCAAAGTCATGAGCACTTTGATTGAGTAGGTAAGAAGGAACTGTTTCCAGGGCAAGGAGGACCGGTGACCAGAGGACACCAAGTGGTCAAAGAGTCAGAGGGAAGCTGAGGAATACAATTTTATTTTACGTGAATCATTTGCATGAAACCTTTAATTTTCAGGTGGGTTGCGGTCCTCTGGGAAGTTTTGCCTGAGAGGGAGAGTGGTGGAAGCAGTTCCAACAGGAACTTTTCAAAGGAAATTGGATAAACAGTTAAAAAAGAAAATGCAGAGTTCTGGGAAAAGAGCAGGGGGTGGGACTAACTGGAGAATTCCTTCACAGTGCTGGCATGGGCAAGAGGGGCTGAATGACCTCATCTTAGCAATGAGATAAAATAATAAATTTATTACATTAGCCTTTGAGTATCAAATAGGTTAGGATCAATATCCTGAATTGTACATGGTTCATGCACATGTAATATACATGAAAGCATGCATGTCCTGTAGTATACATGGAGCATGTACATTCTGTAACATATGTGGGCCATGCATAACCTGTAAATCACATTGGACATGCACATCCTCTAATAGACACAAGCAAGTATATCCTGTAATAAACATGGGGAATGTATATCCTGCAATATACGTGAAGTGTGTATATCCTGTAATATACATGGGGCATGTACATTCTCTAATGAATGTGGGGCATGTACAGTGTATCCTGTAATATACATGGGACATATAATTGCCAGTTATGATTGCAGAAAGAATTAGGGAAGGAGTTACATAATGTCACAGTCGATTTAAGATAGAGCAGTGCCTGCATTCCTATTAGTAATAGAGTCATAGAGTTGTACAGCACAGAAACAGGTCCTTCGGCCCAACTCGTCCATGCTGACTTCATTGCCCAACAAGCTAGTCCCATCTGCCCACGTTTGGCCCATAGCCCTCTAAACCTCTCCTATCCATGGACTTATCTAGGTGGCATTTAAATGTTGCTGATGTGCCGGCCTCAACCACTATTCCTGGCAGCTCATTCCAAATACGCACCACCCTTTGTGTGAAGAAGCTGCCCCTGATGTCCCTTTTAAATCTCTCACCTCTGATCTTAAACCTATGCCCTCTTGTTTTTAGCACCCCCTCCCTGGGAAAAAGACTGTGTGCTTTCACCCTGTCTATGCCCCTTATGATCTTATACACCTCTGTCAGGTCACCCCTCAATCTCCTACACTCCAGGGAATAAAGTCCTAGTCTACTCAACCTCTCTTTGTAACTCAGACCCCCAAATCCAGGCAACATCCTGGTAAATCTTTTCTGCACTCTTTCTAGTTTAATAACATCTTTCCTATAACATGGTGACCAAAACTGTGCACAGTGCTCCAAGTGCAGCCTCACCAATATCTTATATAACTGCAACATAACTTCCTATTTCTGATACTCAATGCCCTGAGTGATGAAGGCCAGTGTGCCAATAGCCTTCTTCACCACCCTGTCTACCTGTGATGCTGCTTTCAGTGAACTTGCGCTCCTAGGCCCCTCTGTTCCATAACACTCCCCAGGACCCTACCATTCACTGTATAAATCCTACCCTGCTTTGATCTCCCAAAATGCAAAACCTCACATTTATCTGGATTGAAGGCCATTTGCCAATCCTCAGCCCACATACCTAGCAGATCTAGATCCCCCTGTAATTTTTCATAACCTTCTACACTATCACAACACCACCTATTTTAGTATCATCTGCAAACTTACCAACCATGCCTGTACATTCACATCCAAATCATTTATATAAGTTACAAACACAAAGGTCCCAGCATCGACCCCTGTGGCACACCACTAGACACAGGCTTCCAGTCTGAGAAGCAACCCTCAACCATCACCCTCTGCTTCCTACCACTGAGCCAATCATGAGTCCAATCCGCTATCTTTACCCAGATCCCATGGGATCTAATCTTCCAGAGTAGCCTGCCATGAGGGACCTTGTCAAAGGCCTTGCTACATTCCATGTAAACAACATCCACTGCCCTACCCTCATCTACCCTCTTGGTTACCTCCTCAAAGGATTCCAAGAGATCTTTCAGACACACCTTCCCATGCACAAAGCCATGCTGACTGTCCCGAATCAGACCCTGTCTCTCCAAATGTTGGTAGATCCTGTCCCTCAGAATCCCTTCCAGCAATTTACCCACCACTGATGTCAGGCTAACCAGCCTGTAGTTTCCTGGCTTGTTTTTGCCACCTTTTTAAACAATGGTCCACATTAGCCACTCTCCACTCCTCCAGAGTTGTTATTGATTTATTATGTATAAATCCTTTATGTTCTATTGTATAATTACAGCCCTTTTCCTTTTACTATTATTGAAATAATTCTTATTTAACTTTCTCAGTTTCACCATCTATGGTCCATAAAATCACAGTCACCACATAATTTATGCCTGAACGTCAGTTCTTCTCAGAGAGACTATCAAATTGTGTCTGTTTGTTTGATGGATGATTTAGGTCAGGGGCTATTGTCCTGTAATATAAATATGCCTGTAATTTGCCGTGGTCTCTGCAGATAGTTAGTCACGTAGCATTCTCTCTTCCCCAGCACCGGCAAGAAAAAGGACCTTCATTTCTACAACCACTTTCACAGCCTCGGGACATTCAAACCACCATCAGCCAATGAAGGATTTTTGAGGTGCAGTCACTATTGCAGTGTTGGAAATACAGCTTCCAATCTATGCACAGCAAGCTCCCACAAACAGCGATGTGAAAATAACTAGATAGTCTGTAGATTGTGTGTTGACGAGTAATTATTACCTTGGACAGCAGGAGTACGAATCTCCCCTCTTCAAAGTAGTGCATGTAACCTTTAATATTCACCTGGACAAGAAGACAGGCCTTCTGTTAAAAATAGCACCTAAAAGGCAGCACGTCTGACAATGTAGCTTCCCCTCTGTACAGTGCAGAGAATGTCAGCCCACATCTTTGTGCTCTGGAATTAGTTTTCAATCCACAGCCTCCTGACTAAGCAATACATTTCCAAGTCAGGTGGATGGATGCTAGAACGATTCATCCATTAAAGGAATAACCTGCACTGAATTCATCTTAAGAGTGTGACCCACTGAGTCCCAGCTGACAGCAGTATACTATACAATAACTGCAGCAAATGCTTCCATTTATGTCACACTTTCAATTTAACGCAAGATGCTTCAGAGGAATATTTTCAAATAAAAGTTGAAGCTGAGTTACATGTGAGTTATTGGAGCAGGTGAGTGAAATCTCAGTCGAGGAGGGACATTTCTGGGAGTGTGCTAAAGGAGCAGCGAGGAAGGTGGTGAGGGTTCGGGAGGGAGTCCCAAAGCTCAGGGCCGGGTACAGCTGCCAGTGGTGGGGCGATGGATATTGAGGATGTGTAAGAGGCCAGAATTAGAGGAGCACAGAACTCTCAGAGAGATGTTGAGCTGGAGGAGGGGGAACCAATGTCACGGAGGAATTTGAATACAAAAATAAGAGTGTTCTTAATTTGAGATCTTTCTTAACTTGGAAGCAGAGTGGGTCAGGGATCACAGGGCAGTAGGGATGGTGCAGACTCCAACATGTTCTTACGGTCTCAGCTTGTTACTGTTATTCCAGCTTGTGGCCCCACCTGTGTAGTGACAACCAGGCAGGTGGGCTGTGAAAATCATCCCAGCGATTTCCACCCCCCTCCAACTTCTTTCTCCCCTTACCCCACTGCTCTTCCACTCCAGTTGCATGGGTCGCTTACACAAATGCAGCACAGTGTGTCTTTTACTATGATACCATTGGGACCTGGCTGTGATTTTAACCACTGGGGAAAGCAGAAACCCAAAAAGTGAGCTTATTGTGGTTTCCTGAGCTGCTAAAGACTTCCTCCTCTGCTCCCCCCAAAATGAAGGTGTGGGCCGCCTTTGAACCTCTAACCCTTCCATTGCCTCCTCCCCAACTGGCACTGATCTCTGGTGCACCCTCTGATCACTCTCACAGATTAACCATTTCTCAATGTTTCTTTAGCAACAAACAATCTGCTGGAGGGACTCAGCGGGTTGAGCAGCATCAGGTCCTGATGCAGGGTTTTCACCTGAAACAGCAACAATTTCTTTCCCCCACAGATGCTGCTCGACCCGCTGAGTTCCTCCAGCATTTTGTGTATTGCTCCAGGTTCCAGTGTCTGCAGTTTCTGGTGTCTCAATGTTTCTCTGTAATTCATCTCCTCCTCCACCTGAACAGTTCAATGCGGTGGGAGGGAACACAAGATAATAGGAGCAGGGGGAGGCCACTCAGCCCCTCAAACCTGTCCCATTGTTTAATATGATCATGGCTGATCTACACTAGCCTCAACTCCTCTTCTGTGCCAGTTCCCCATACCCCTCAATTCCCCGATCTTTCAAAAATTTGTCTGTCTCCTTGTTAAGTACCTTCAGTAATCTACAAGCCTCCAGGCTAGAGAATTCCAGAGATTCACCACCTTCTGGCAGAAGAGATCCTGAAATGATCACCCCCTTGTAACTATAGTCCCTCGGTCTAGATTCTCCCACTCGAGGAAACATTTCAGCATCTACTCCATTGTTCCCCTTTAGGATCTTATATACTTCAATGAGATCACCCCACTAAACTCCAAAGAATACAGATCTTATTTCTTTTGACGTTTATGACAGAACAACCTTCTCGCTCCAGGAATTAGCCTGGTGAATCTCTTCTGGGCTAACACCAATGTTAGTTTATCTTCTCTTTATTTAAGGGGACCAAAGATGTGCACAGTCCTCCAGGTGTGGCCTCAGCGGTAACAATACTTCTATATTTCTGAACTCCAAGGTTTGGCAGTAAAAGCCAATATACCGTTTGCTTCCCTCTCTACCTGCTGCACAGCATGCTAACCTTTCTGTGATTCATGCACACGAGCACCTCGATCTCTCTTCCATCTATTAAAATGCTTCTCCATTTCTGCCATCCCTAACTGCATGACCTCACGCCTTCCCACATTAAACTGCATTTGACGTTTTTGCTCAGCATATCTATATCCTGCGCAGAGTCCAAATATCCTCATCACAGCGTGTTCTCCCACCCATTTTTGTGTTATCAGCAAACTTGGATACCTTACACTCTGCTACCTACCCCGTGTTAGTGTAGGTAAATAATTGGGGGCCAAGAACTGATCTTTGGGGATCTCCACTAGTTACATCCTTCCAGCCTGAGAAACGGTTTAGTCTGACTCTCCATCTTCATTCATGTTAACACACTTCCTCCAATACTGTGAGCTCTTCTGTACCAGCCTTTTATCCTGTCAAATGCCTTCCAAAAATCCAAATACAGCACATTGAGAGGTTCCCCTCTATTGACTCTGGTTGTTATGTCCTGAAGGTTTGGGGGAGGGATCACGAGTTAAAATCTCCGAGAGGGCCAGGGAAGTTGTCAGCAGGATAGCTGGTTCCTCTGTTACCATGCCCTGCTCTTTGTTAATTTCAAGCCTTTCATTTATACTTCACAATATAATATGGCTCAATAACCTGGGATGTTACCATCTTATCCTTTCCCTTAAGGGGAACTCCCTTGACCATCCACTTACTTGGGTTGAAAGTATATCACCAGGCCTTCATTGTCGCTGGGTCTAAATCCTGGAACTCCTTCCCCAACAGCACAGTGGGAGCACCTTCACCAGAAGGAGTGCAGCAGGGGGTTCAAGAAGGCAGCTCACCCCCACCTTCCTGAGGGGCAATGAGGGACGGGCAATAAATATCGCCCTTGCTGGTGGCACCCACAATCTGTGTGTGGGTACAGGCATGCAGATGATCACACCCAGTGCTGCTGTTCTAGTCAGCAGGCTCTGATATCAGGAGACAAGTAAGTGGCCAACAAGCAATGAATCTGCCCCACTAACCCCACATGTGCATAAGTAATCTGGTTCAAGGAAATAATGCATCTCGGTGGTGAGAATGCATCAGAACGCAATCTAGAATTGCCTGTCACACGTATACATTGTGATGGAGCACATTATCATCCAAAGTACATTTACCCTGTTCTTCTGCAGAACATATAATTTGCTATTGTGCTAGGTGTTCCTGCCTATGTTTTATTGTGATGTTTGTATGATGTGTTGCTGTTCACACATGACAGTTCACAATCTGTTCCTCAAGTCTTCATACTTGCAGTTTTTCACCAGAGAGGCTGAATAAGCACTCAAGATTTTATCTAAAATACCTCAAGTGGTTTGAATTTAGCCCTGTGTCATATACAGTGTTCAGGTAGTGGGAGCAGCCTATTATTGAACACTGCAATCAGCATAACTTAAGTTACAGTCTAATTTTTATTTAATCTATAGTTCTTGCATCCTTTCCGATTTTGGACTGCCTCTGCAGCAGTGTGAATGTGTATTCTGTGTGTTTAGCTGTCAGGAGATATAATGTGAATGGTGAGACAAATGTTATGGAGCCACAACACAAGTAGATGGGCTCTGGGTTGGAAGGCGCTGCCCGATATTAGGCTCTTCACTATTAGCACTGTGATGATGAACACATCTGTAGGAAATCGTCTGCTGTTTTAATGGAAACGCTGACTTTCAAATCAACTGAGTGTTGTTTCTGTTAGAGGAAATTCACACTGTGCTAATAATCAGAAATCTTGGTCTCAAGAGCAAGAAGTGGGCAGCATAGTGGTGCAGCTGGTATAGAGCTGTCTCACAGCACCAAGGACCTAGGTTCAATCCTGACCTCGGGTGCTGAAGGTGTGGAGTTTGCACGTTCTCCCTGTGACTGCACGGGTTCCTCCGGGTGCTCCAGTTTCCTCCCACATCCCAAAGGTGTGCAGGTTGGTAGGTTTATTGGCTGCTGTAAATTGACCCTTATGTGTAGGTGAGTGGTTGAATCTGGGAGAAGTTGATGAGAATGTGGGCTGTAGATCTCTCTGACTCTCTGATTCTAAATAAGACAGGGGTGCAGGAATAAGGACAGAAAATGCTGGAAACAGTTGGCCAGTTGGGCAGCATTTGTGGAGACAAGAAGAACGTTTGAAGTCAGTTCAAGACAAGTTCTGAAGGAGGGTCTTTGACTTGAAGCGTTAGCCCTGTTTCTCTCTCCACAAACACTGCCTCACCGGTGTTTCCAACATTTTCTATCATTTTTTGTCAGGCCTTTAGCATCTGTGATGTTTTGATTTTCAATAACTGGAGATGCAGAGCAGCTGGTGAACATTATTGCATCATTTTTGCATTATACTGGAGCTGTTTCCCATTAATCCTCTCTGGATCCTCACTCAGTAAACAGTTTGACACCAGCAAGGGTAAGGGAAACCTGGAACTCGTTCCCCTCAAAGGCCGGAGTGCTGGAGCAGACATGGAGTTTTTGAGACTGAAATGAACAGATTTCCTTTGGGTATTAAGGATAATGAGATACAAATCAAGTCAGCTGTCAAGTTCAACGGGTCTGAGCCCCGGAACCTCCTTCCTAACAGCACTGTGGAAACACCTTCATCACAGGTTGTAGCAATTCAACAGGGCGGCTCACCATCACCTCCTCAAGGGCAAGCAGGGACAGGCAATGTGCTGGCCCTTCCAGCAGCACCGTCATCTGGTAACTGAGTAAAAGAGAATCAGACTGGCCTCAGAATGTGAGACGTTGTCAACCACTTTAGCCATGTTTTTGCTGAGTAATTCCTCCTGGGGTCGAGTGATGCTGCTGTTGGCATATGTCAAACATCAAATGTTGCATGGATCATCAGAAATAACATGAGACAAGACAAGATTTCTTTATTAGTCACATGTACATCGAAACACACAGTGAAATGCACCTTTTGCGTAGAGTGTTCTGGGGGCAGCCTGCAAGTGTCGCCACGCTTCCAGCACCAACATAGCATGCCCACAACTTCCTAACCCCTATATCTTTGGAATGTGGGAGGAAACCGGAGCACCCGGAGGAAACCCACGCAGACATGGGGAGAACACACAAACTCCTTACAGACAGCGGCTGGAATTGAACCCGGGTCACTGGTGCTGTAAAGCGTTACGCTAACCGCTACACTACTGCGCCTGCTAAAAGCAAATTGAGCCAACGTTAACAGCCACGAACCCACTCCTAACTGTTAGCTACTGTTTCTGTGGCAGGATCTATCCAGGCTTCAGGTGAGTAGAGCCTCGGTCAGAGTCCACCTGTAGCGTTGTTTCTGTTCCTTCAGGTACAGATTCCCCCAGGACCACGCCTGCATTAAGGTAGTGCTCCTCAACTTTGGTAGATTGAGGGGTGACCTAATTGATGAATAAAATTATCAAGGAGATAGTTATGAAGACTTTTTTTTCTCATGTAGTCCTAGAATCGTACAGTATAGAAACAGGCCCTTTGGCCCCTCAGGTCCATGCCGACCATTTTGGTTGGTGTCCGGTTTGAAATTCAGGGATGTATAATTTTAAAGCTGGAGGCAGGAAACAGAGAAATGATGGGTGAAATCTGGAACTCTCCCTCAGAAGTCTGTAGATGCTGGAGGTTAAAAGAAAATTTCTTGATATATTTTTGCTCATCAGCAGGAGAAATGGAGTTGACGTGGAGGTCTAATTGAATGGGGGAGTGAGGGTGAGGAGGTTGAGTGGCCTCCTCCTATTCCTATGCTGCTGGATGTGAGTTATTGTGCAGTATTGTGTTCAGTTCTGGTCGCCTCATTATAGGAAGGATGTGGAAGCTTTAGAGAGGGCGCAGAGGAGATTTACCAGGATGCTGCCTGGATTGGAGAGCATGTCTTATGAGGATAGGTTGAGTGAGCTCAGGCTTTTCTCTTTGGAGAGAAGGAGGATGAGAGGTGACTTGATAGAGGTGTACAAGATGATCAGAGGCATAGATCGAGTGGACAGTCAGAGACTTTTTCCCAGGGTGGAAATGGCTAACACGAGGGGACATAATTTTAAGGTGATTGGAGGAAGGTATAAGGGGGATGTCAGAGGGAAGTTTTTTACACAGAGAGTGGTGGGTGTGTGGAACGCACTGCTGGCAGAGGTTGTGGGGGCAGATACATTAGGGACATTTAAAAGGCTCTTAGATAGACACATGAATGATAGAAAAATGGAAGGGTATGTGGGAGGGAAGGGTTAAATAGATCTTAGAGCAGGATAAGATGTCGGCACAACATCGTGGGCTGAAGGGCCTGTACTGTGCTGTAATGTTCTATGTTCTATGCTATACTAGAACATACTGTGGGTGAATTCATCAATTCCTTCCCCTACCATGAAGAGACACACACTGGGCAGGAGAACCAGTGCCCGGTGAAGCCCTAAACCCGAGCAATACTTCCTCTGAAGGGGCGTGCTCATTGGGAGCTTGGACAGTGAGAAGTGATCTAATAGAGGATATTCAAATGATGAAAGGGTTCAAAGCAGCGGCTGTAGAATAAGTGTTCTCACAACCAGAAGTCATAAATGTAGAAGAGTCACCAATGACTTCACTGGAGAGTATTTTAGTAAAGAAGTTTCTCCTGAGCAAGTGGGACTCAGTCCCACAAGGAGTGGTTAAGGTGATCAGTATGGACATATTTCAGAGCAATCTGTCTAAATTTAAGGAATAGAAGGATAGGGAGTGGAGGGAGATGGAGAGGATGGGAGGAAGTTCAGGGGGAACATTATTGTGGCACAGACTTCCACGATGCTTTATGCTATAAAATGATTGCCTGATTTGGTGCTCACAATGTTAGAATCTGAGGCTAGTTGATGAGAATGTGGGGAGAATAAAAAATGGGATTAATGCAGGATTATTGCAAATGGGTGTTTGATGGTTGGTGGGGACTCAGTGGACATAATGGCCTGTTTCCATCCTGAATCTCCTTATGACTCTGTGGATTGAAAAAGCTTAATTTGAGGTGGCTTGAAATGAGAGAATCACACCAATCATTCATCCCAAGGAATGATGCTGAGCAACATACTCACTGTGGATCAGAATTTGAGGCAGGCATATGATGCTTCAGGGAAGTTGAGTTGAATCCTACACCAAGTATTTGCTGATGTAGTATCCCACTCATCATTATAGAACCTCAAGTAGATTCTCCAGGGGAAGAACCACTGATTTCTTCAGGCTTTGAATGCCAGGATCAGGGAACTGCGTGAATGCATTTGGTAGCTGGGAGATAATGTGGCAATTGTACACAGCCAGATAGCTATTGCAATCCATCTGTTGCAAAGCAATTTCTACCGTTATCCCCATTGAGCAACAATATCACAATAACTGTTTTTATCTTTCTGAGAACATGACTAGCTATGCTGAGGAGGGACGTTTTCTTTTGAAGATTTGAGATTATCTCTTCAATTAAATATGGGAGATAGGATAAAATGAGATTGTTATTGAAGTATTTTTTAAAGATTGTAAAAGATTAATTCAAGGAATTTGTTCAAAACGGTGAAGAATTAAACCTTAGGATGTTGGAGTGAGATAGATGTGAAGCAGGACCTTCCCAAAAGATAGGTTTGGGCATTTACAGGCACCGTGAATGGATTGGACCGGCAAGTCCATAGTTGGAAGAGTTTTAGGAGCAGCAAGGATTAAGGAAGAAGTCAGGGAGTTCTAAGGTTTTGAAGGAGTAGAGGTGATGGACACATGGAGTTAGTAGATGGAACTCATGGCCTGAAAGCCCTGTTGCAGTTTGTCCCCTTGGATATTCTGCAGGGTTATGGAGTGTGAACTCTGTACCTACTCCATGTGGCCAGCGTGGATGTAAGGGACTGAATGATCTGTACCTGTGCCGTGAGCTCCACAAAATTCTACGTGTCCTCTAGTTAATGGGTGGGACGATGGCCCCTAATGTTGGTGAATCCCCCACTTTCAAAGCATCTACTGATCCAATGGAGAATTCTTTATCAGTCTTGAAACAAATGATCTTAAAAGCCAAGTTTTTGTGGTGTCTTTTGTTGGGATTTTGTCGTGCATTGACTCTGAGCCACTGCTTCTTGATACACATTTGATTAAAATGCTCAACAACTCCTGCATTGTGAAGTGATGAAGCCGGCAGCCAATAAAGATCATCCCCTGATAAATAAAAAATGAGAGTTTCATTTCAATAAGCTCCTTCATTATCTCCAAAGCTCTTCATAAACAGCTAATACTGTGAGAGGCAGACATCACCACGCAGAGAATAGGGGATATGGTGGCCTAGTGGTGAATATACAGGTCCATTAGAAACCTGGACCGTCCATCCACAGACATGGTTTGAACACATTGGGGTTTCTCTATCATCCAGTAGCTTCATTATCATTATCAATGATAGCAGTTTTTTTTAAATTCCAGATTTATTTCAATACATGAATGTTAATTCCCAGCTGCTGTGGTGGGAATTGAATTCATGTCTGGAGTGATTAGGCCTCTGAATGTTAGAATAGTAACTGAAGCACGAAGCGTGGGCTGCACATCCCACCACAGTGTTGCTGGTGTGGAGACACCCCTCGACCCAAGCTGCTGTCTCACTCAGCATCTTCTGCTGCTCTCTGACCCAGCACAGAGACAACAGCTGCTCATCCAGGTTCCCGCCCCCATCCCCACCCCATGACCCACACTCTGTCCTCTATCCCTTGCCAACTGCTCCACCTCTCCTTTCCGTTTCCCATTCACCTGTCTCCTTCCTCCGTCCCCTCCCCTTCCCTTCCCTTCCCCAAAGCTTACATTGTCCCTGTTCCCCTCCTCCAAACCTTCCCCTTCTCTCCTGCTCCCCATCCTCGTCCCTCCATCATCCTCCCCACCCCCCCCTGTCCTTCATTCCCTCCTTCCCCAGCCCTACTGCCCCTCACACTTTCCATGTCCCTTCCTTCTCCATTTCTTTCTTCCACTCTCTGCTGATTTTGTCCTCTACCCAATTTCCCCCCCCCCAAACCCCATCTCCTCCCCTACACCGTACCGCTCCCCCTCCGTCCCATTCGCACTGTCTATCGCATGATAGTAATTCATGCAAATTCAACTAATCAAGCATGCTGTCAGCACATTTTCTGATTGGCTGCAGACAATATGCAGAGTGATGACTAAATGCCTTTACTGTCATGGAGTTGCCATGGAAACCCTGGTTCCCATCTTGATGGTGACATATCCTGAGCTGACTCATTGGAGCTGAGTTTAATGCTTTTTAATCCAGTGTTTAACAAAATGGAGCCTCTCCCTAGAACATTGTGGGTGTGATGACAGAGCAGAAGCCATGGCCAGTGCTTCAATCTGGCCTGTTAGACGAGCAGCTGGAGTTCAAGGCCATGGGCATATCAGTTCCCTCCAGCTGGGACTGATGTGGGCCTCTGGGCTACGATGGCCTGGTGGCTCTCTCACTCCCAGTGAAGAGGGAGGGTATCAAGAGTTGAGCACCCATGGCAGCAACTGTCCACTTGAAGGGAGACAAGTAACGTCACGATCAATGTGTGGACTGTGAGATGGTGGGACTTGCTTCCCAGGCTGGGGTGGATAACATAGCTGCTGCTTAAAGGAAGCTGGATAAAAACTCTGTTACGGATCTGTTGAGTGAAGGCCTGGTTCTGTGAGCTGCCTCAATGAACCTCTGCAGTCCAACTTCCAGTGATGCTGGGGAGGGAGTTCCAGGTTTTGTTTCCTCTGACCGTGAAGGAATTGCGATACGATACGGTGTGCGGCTTGGAGGGAAACCTGCAGACCTACCAATGTGGTTGACTCTTAACTACCTCCTTGATTCAGGGCAATTAGGGATGGACAATAAATGAAGGCATTGCCAGAAATGCCCACACCTTGTGCAGAAATCCATTGAATTCTGTTTGCTATTTGTGTGCCCAGCTGATGTGCTGGCAGCTGAAAGCTGTCCTCCTCACTCAACTAACAGCATGGCCAACTTTCAGGTCATCTGCAAACCTCTTCATTGTGCTCCCTATACCTAAGTCAAAATCACTACAATATCCAACAGACAGCCAGGGAGTGAGCCCCGTGGAACCCTCTTTTAACAGCCTTCCAGTCACAAAATCCATTACCTTGCTGCCTGCCATTGAACCAGTTTTGGATCCAATTTACCACTCTCCCTCGGATCCTGGGAGCTTTCACTCATTTTGACTAGAACCTTGTTAAAAGTCTTGCTAGAATCCACGTGGATTTGATCAAATGCACCAGCCGCCCTTCATCCCTCCAAAGTTTCCAAAACATATTGGTCTCTGCCGTAAGTATACTCAGCGACTGAGCCTCCACAGTTCTTTTGGGGAAAGAAGGCTCCTCATTGGCTGGGTGGAGATATTTCTTCTCCTCTCTTTTCTGAATGGCCAATGCCTTATTTATAGACTGTGGCCCTTGGCTGTGGATACTGCAGCTCAGGGAAACATCATCTCTACATCTAGCCTCTCAAGCCCTGTGAGAATTTTGTATGTTTCCACGAGATCAGTTCTCCATCTTCTAAACTCAAAGGAGTGTCGGCCCAGACTGCTTCATCTCTCTCCACGGGACAGATTCTCTGTCCTGGAAATCAATCTGGTGAAGCTTTGTTGAACTCTCAATATTCCATCCATAGGCAGGAGCACCAGATCTATACACAATGCTCCTGGCATGGTTTCACTGGTGGCCCAAACAATTGGAGCAAGATGTCTTTATTCTTGTCATTAAATCTTCTTGTGATAAAGGCCAATATACCATCTGCCTTCCTAATGGCTTGCTTTACATTCCTAAGTTCAGCCATGTGAACTCACACATTCATTGCTGCGTACTTAGTCACTCACACTTGTACAAACACACACACGTGCACACACACACACACGCACGCACGCACGCACGCACGCACGCACACACACACACACACGAGTTCTACCTTATTTTGTAAGATCTCCTCACTTGGATCTGACATGTTTTAAGGGTATACAAATAATACAAATAACTGCTTAAGTGTTAACACATCCCAGTAATCTTATTTGGAATAGGATTATTTAAATGATGCATTTAGTTACAAAAGGAAAGGCACTATTTTTATTTTTCAGTTATCATCTGAGGAACAAAATAACCTACGAGTTTTGTACATCAGTCAGTGGTGAAAAGAAGCCTGACGGGTGCAGTCAATGTTACAGGTTTTGTGGTGTCCATGGGTTCATTGCCCCTCTCAGGATGGTGACGTAGACATTCCAGCAATCTCACTCTGCTCCACATGACAACCTTCCTTCCACTAACAAACCTAAACCTTGGGCAGGTGCCACGAGGTGTAGATGAACGATGAACTAATGCCCCTTTCTTTTCCTGGTCAGTTGTTCTCTGCCACTTCAGATGCTGTGTTCTGTGCTCTGCTCCCTCCCACTCTCCCATTTCCCAACATTGGTAAACATTAGTTATTCAGAGAACTCCAGCTCATGCCGACCAGTGATTTGCATTGGCTCCTGATCCAGGGTTTCAGACCCCTCTGTGATCTCACCCCTCCCTCTCTCTGTAGCCTCCCCTGGCCTCTTAGCCCTCTGGGATCTCTACAAATCATCAATTCTGGTACGTATTTCCGATCCCTGGAACTTAATAATCATTCCATCACTGGCCTCGTTCCTTCAGCTACTTGGGCCCTGACCTATGGGATTCTTACCCCAAATCCCTCTGATTCCCTTTTCCTGCATTAGGATGCTCCTTCCAGTTTGACCGAGGATTTGGCCTCTTCACCTTGGGCTGTTTTCAGTGATGCTCACAGCAGCAAGGGAAAGGAAAGGTTTAACTTATTTAGCCACCTCCCAAAGCATTTTATAGTTGCTTCATAACACAGGAAGTGTGCACACACACCATAGTGTAACAACCGGTTCATTAGAGTTCAGAAACATTGATCAAAGGGTAACTATTAGTTGTGATATTGAGGAAAGACAAGGCCTCAATGTAACAAGTTGTTCAAAAGACGGCATCTTTGACAGTGTGGGGCTTCCTCAGTACTGTACTGGACCAGCCAAAATTCTTGGGCTCAGCTCTGGAGTGGGAAGAGGTAGTTGGGGTGTAGGATGAGAGAGCACCAGCTGCTGAGACAGCTGGCGAGATAACACTGGTGTTGCTGAAATCCTTCAGATTTTTCATCCATTCTAAATTGCTTCATCCATATCCACGTCTGCAATCTGATCACTGGCAAAGAAATAAAGAAGGATGTTTAGGTGTGGTCTGGTATACCACAGATGCTGCCTGACCTGTTGGGTATTTCCAGCATTTCTGTTTTTGTTTCCTTGGTTTGCTGCATGTTGAGCTCCATGTTCAGGCTGTACTTTGAAAATGTATTTTTAACAGAATGAACCAAATTATCTTAACCCTGGCTAATTTATCTATAAGATCTCTGCTTGAATATTTATTGTAATTCTGCGTACCTCAATTCAAATTGCCTTTGATACATCAGAAATGATTCTGAGGAGGGATGATTGTTGTGGACAAGTTAGCATGGAATGGGATAATTGAGCTTATTATTATTGGGGAAAGATTGCGAGCTAGCACACATTGGGACTTCTGCTGAAAGGCATGAATAATGTAACTATAACTTAAACATTCAATGTAGCTCTTGAGGATATGAATTCAAATCAGCAACCGTTTCTCTCTAGAGAAAGAGAGAGAAGAGCAGGTAGGTATACACAGAGATACAGAGACAGAGAGATGGTAATTGATATAAGAAAAGATAGACAGAGGCAGAACAGGAAAGGTTCACAGAAGGAGAAAATCACAGTCCTGAGCAGCAGAAGCTCTTGACGTCCTCCCTTTTGTGAACCGTGGGATTAAATAACAGGAGGCAATGGTTAGGCCCCAGAGCAATAAAATGGTAATCCCTATGGAACATCAGGTGATCTAAGGACAATATCTATGAATAGTCTATCTTGAGTAGCACTCTTATTTCTGACCTGATATTGTGGGTTCGTCTCATTCGAGACAATGGTCAGCAGGCGTCCAGTGCAGTGCTGAGGGAGCATTGCACCCTTGGAGCCGTGATGTTAAACCAAGGCCCTGTTTGCTCTCTTTAGTGAACAGAGAAGATCCCAGGAAACTAATTTGTACAAAAGATACTGTGATGTTTTTTGGTTTCAAAGAAGAGTAGGGGAGTTCTCCCAGGTGTCCTGGCCATTCCTCAACCAAGATCACAGAAACAGATGATCTGGCCAGCGTGCTATTGCTATTTGTAGGAGCTTGCTGTGTGAAAATTGTCTGACCTGTGTCCTATGTTACAACAGTGACTTCATGGCAAAAGTACTTTTGGACACCCCAAAATTATACAAATCACCCTTTCTTTGCTTTCTTGGCATGTGAAGGCACATGCATTCCTAGACAGTAAAGCTCCCTTTTAATATAAGAGTTGGAAGAATGGGGTTACCACTCAGTCCCTTGAGCCTGCTCTGCTGTTTATAAGATTATGGTAGCTCTTCCATCATGTCCCGATTCTTGCTCAATCCCCAAGTCCCTTGTGTCCAAATCCAGTCCATATAGACAATGAATATTAATTGGCCGACCTCTGAATTAGGGAGACCCATATCTCTGACAGTCCCAAATTCCAACCCCTTATCCTGAGACCCTAATGCCTGGTTTAGAATAGTCACTGACTCTGGTCTCTGCTTCTGATTGAGTCATTGTTTGGGGAGGCAGGTCAGTGAAACATGAAGCCTATTGTGCACCCGAATTCCTTCTCCAAGGCAGTCAGGGTGGACCAGATGATGGAGAAAGGCATCTTGGGAAATACCTGGCCACTGGATGTCAGGGTCCTTCACCCCAAGGGGCTACATCTCCCACAGCACCCCCACACCCCCACCCATCTCCCCATCAGACAGGTCTCCAGGGTCATGATTGCGGCCACACTAGGAGCAGCTGAACCAGTATAATGTTTGCAACTGGGAATTGAAAGGTTCAAGGGCCATGATGCTCAGCCCCACCAAACCTCCTAACCTCACCCATCCCGAACCAACCCCCACTAACTTTCCGCCACCCCCACTAAACTTCTTCCCACCAACCATAATCCCACCAAACCTCCTAACCTCACCCCCACCAAACCATCCCCCACCAACCTCCCCCCACCCCCACTAAACTTCTTCCCCACCAAACCTCTCCCATAATCCCACCAAACCTCCTAACCTCACCCCCACCAAACCATCCCCCACCAATCTTCCCCCACCCCCACTAAACTTCCTCCCCACCAATCATAATCCCACCAAACCTCCTAACCTCACCCCCACCAAACCATCCCCCACCAATCTTCCCCCACCCCCACTAAACTTCCTCCCCACCAATCATAATCCCACCAAACCTCCCCCCACTATCAACCTTCCTACCTCCTACGATAGTGTCAATATTTAGCCTATTACTGAGGAGCCCCTCCAACTTCAGGCTCTCATCACACATTGGTCTTTGTTCTTCCTCTTCTAGAACGGGCGAATCTGATCAGCCTGCTCCCACACTGCCATGGCTACTACTCTGTCCTGAGATTCATTAATTCTGACCGAGCTGCAGATTGTGAATTAATGCAGACTCCCACACTCAGGCAGTGTCAGAAAAGGAGCCGGTCCCATGTTGCCACGGAAACTGTCAGTTTAAAAATAGTTCCGCGGCAATTTTTGGGGAGTTGCTGGGCTGGGAGATTGGAGGAGCCTGCGGGAATCAGGCTGAGGAGAGAGAGATTCTTAAAGTGGAGAAGACATGATTTTGCCTCTCATGTACTCTGCTTGCAGCTCAGCATTAACCTGGGCTGCACAACTGTGCTTCACTGCAGTCCATGGTGTGACTTGGTTTAGTGGGGTGCCTTTTACCTCAGAGTCAGGAGGCTTTGGGTTCAACTCTCACTCTGGAGAGAGGAGCACAAATTCTCGGCTACGATTCTCATAGAGTGCTAAAGGACTGTCAGAGATTTTAATGAGTGGTGTGCCACAGGGATCAGTATTGGGCCTCAACTTCTTTCAATTTATATAAATGGTGAAGTCACCAAGGGTGTCATTGCTAAATCTTCTGATGACTCAATGATGGGCAGGAAAGTAAATTGTGAAGAGGAATAAGGAGGCTACAAAGAAATAAAGATAGATTAAGTTGTAGCTTATGTCGCAACTTTACAAAACTCTGGTTAGGCCGCATCTGGAGTACTGCATTCACTTCTGGTCTCCCCATTACTGGAAGGATGTAGAGGCTTTGGAGAGGGTGCAGAAGAGGTTCACTAGGATGCTGCCTGGATTAGAGGGCATGTGCTATGAGGAGAGGTTGGACAAACTTGTGTTGTTTTCTCTGGAACGTTGGAGGCTGAAGGGAGACCTGATAGAAGTTTATAAGATTATGAGAGGCATCGACAGAGTAGACAGCCAGTATCTTTTTCCGACGATTGAAATGTCTAATACTCGAGGGCATGCATTTCAGGTGAGAGAGAGGACAGTTCCAAGGAGATGTGCAGGGGAAGTTTTTTTACACAGAGAGTTGTGGGTGCCTGGAATGTGCTGCCAGGGGTGGCGGTGGAGGTAGATACGATAGGCATTCGAGAGGCTCTTAGACAGGCACATGAATGTGCAGAGAGTGGAGGGAGATGGGCATTGTGTAGACAGAAGGGACTAGTCTAGTTAGGCATTTATTTACTAGTTTAGTTCTGCACAGCATTGTGGGCTGAAGGGCCTGTTCTTGTGCTGTACTGTTCTATGTTCTAAAGAGTAGCAAAGGTGTGGCAAATGGATGTGGGAAAAGTGAAATTAGAATTGGAATTGGAATTGGTATTGGTTTATTATTGTCACTTGTACCAAGGTACAGTGAAAAACCTGTCTTGCATACCGTTCATACAGATCAATTCATTACACAGTGCATTAAGGTAGTACAGGGTAAAACAATACAGAATGCAGAATAAATTGTCACAGCTACAGAGAAAGTGCAGTGCAGGCAGACAATAACATGCAAGGTCATAACAAGGTAGATTGTGAGGTCAAGAGTCCATTTTATCATACTCGGGAACCATTCAATCGTCTTACTGAGATAGAAGCTGTCCTTGAGCCTGGTGGTATGTGCTTTCAGGCTTTTGTATTTTCTGTTTGATGGGAGGGGGGAGAAGAGAGAATGTCCAGGGTGGGTGGGGATTATGCCTGCTGCTTTACTGAGGCAGCAAGAAGTATAGATAGAGTCCGTGGAGGGGAGGCTGGTTTCCGTGATATGCTGAGCTGTGTTCACAATTCTCTGCAGTTTCTTGTGGTCCCGGGCAGAGCAGTTGCCGTACCAAGCCGTGATGCATCCAGATAGGATGCTTTCTATGGTGCATTGATAAAAGTTGATGAGTGTCAAAGGGAACATGCCAAATTTCTTTAGCTTCCTGAGGAAGTAGAGGCGCTGGTGAGCTTTCTTGGCCCTGATGTCTACGTGGTTGCCCCAGAACAGGCTATTGGTGATGTTCACTCCTAGGAATTTGAAGCTCTCAACCCTCTCGACCTCAGCGCCGTTGATGTAAACAGAGGTGTGTGCACTGTCCCCCTTTATGAAGTCAATGACCAGCTCGTTTGTTTTGCTGACATTGAGGGAAAGGTTGTTGTCATGACACCATGTCACTAAGCTCTCTATCTCCTTCCTGTACTCCGACACATCGTTATTTGAGATATGGCCCACTATGGTGATGTCATCTGCACATGTAGATGGAGTTAGAGCAGAATATGGCCTAGCCGTCATATGTGTATAGGGAGTAGAGTACACAGCCATGTGGGGCACCAGTGTTGAGGATAACTGTGGTGGAGGTTTTGCTGCCAATCCTCACTGATTGCAGTGTGTTGGTCAGGAAGTCAAGGATCCGGTTGCAAAGGGAGGTGTTGAGTCCCAGGTCTAGGAGTGTGGAGATGGTTGCTTGGAATTATAGTATTGGAGGCAGAGCTGTAGTCAATGAACAATAGTCTAATGTAGGTGTCTTTAATGTCCATTGACCAAAATTGCTGACCAAAATTGTCCAGTTTGGCAGGAACAAATAAAAAAAGAATATTCTATAAATGGAGAGAGAGTTCAGAGCTCTGAGAGGCAGAGGGTTTGGGTGTCCTCGAACATGATTCACAAAAGGCTAGTGTGAAGGTACAGCAACTATTCAGAAAGCAAATAGAATGTGATTGTTTATTGCTGGGGGAACTGAACACAAAGACAAGGAGGTTATATTTCAGTGATACAGGGCACTGATGAGACCAGATCTGGAGTTTTGTGTACAGTAAGGAAGGAAGTCAATGCCTTGGAAGCAGCTAGAGAAGGTTTACCAGACAGGTACCTGAATGAGTGGGTGTCATATGAGGAAACATTGGACAGGCCAGGCTTGTATCTGCTGGAGTACAGAGGAGTGAGGGGGGTTTGATTGAATCACATACATTTTTGAGGGATCTTGACAGGGTGGGTATTTTTCCTCGTGCGAGAATCTGGAACTAAGGGTCATCGTTTGATTAAGGCAGAGAGAGGTCAAGAATATTTCTCTCAGAAGATTGTGAGTCTTTGGAACTCTTCAAAGAGCAGTGGAAGCAGAGTTTAAGGTAAGGGTAGATAGATTCTTGATAAACAATAGGGTGAAATATTTTTGGGGACATGGGTGGGAATATGGAGTTGAGATTACAATTGGTCAGCCTTGATCTGATTGAATGACGGAGCAGGCACAAAGAGACAAACAGTCTGCTCCTGCCCCGAACTGGTATGTTCCTATGAGCCATTCTTCAGATACGACCTTAAACCAAGGCCTTGCCTGTTCTCACAGGTGAGTGGTAAAGATTCCATGACATGATTTCAAAAAGGAGCAGGGGAGTTCTCCCCAGTGCTCTGCGGCCAACATTTATCTCTCCAACAATATCACATTGCTGTTCGTGGGAGCTTGCTGTGCACAACTTATCTGCCTCAGTTTCCTACCATGCAATAGTGACTACAATTCAGAAGCACCTCATTGCCCCAGTGTCCAGAGGTTTGCTTTCTTTTGGTTATTTTGTGAAGAATATGTCTTGGATTTTGTACTTCATGGCATCTTTCCTGTGATCAGACATGACTGCTGTTAGTGCATTTCCGTCAGTGATCCCTTGCAGTGTGTTGGCTGAGTACTGACCCAGTGGGAATCATTTGGTAAATGTGAATAGAGTTTGTTTCACCATGTGGGTGGCACATCATGCTCTACATCAGCGGAGGCATCACTCTCCATGGGAAATGCTGTGTTCCCAATTAGTAATGTTGTTTCTTAGCTTGACTTCTGTAATGTCAGATCCAGCTCCACTGTAACACCAGTGCCTTCAGCTTCATGTAACGGAGAGCTCGGTGAGTCTTGGTCGAGGGGTTTCAGTACCGTTCATGACCAAAGAATTAGAGCAAAAATATGGAGCATTGCACCATGGGAGGGGAGATACTGAGGGAGGGTCACTGTGGGAGGGGCAGTACTGAGGGAGTGTCAGTACTGAGGGACTGTCACTGTGGGAGGGGCAGTACTGAGGGAGTGTCACACTGTGGGAGGGGCAGTGCTAAGGGAATGCTGCACTGTGAGGGGGCAGTACTGAGGGAGTGTCACTGTGGGAGGGGCACTACTGAGGGTGGGTCACACTGTGGGAGGGGCAGTACTGAGGGAGGGTCACTGTGGGAGGGGCAGTATTGAACAAGAGCTGCAATACCAAATGCATCATGTTGCAAATGAATCCCTGGGCAGTTTCTGTGGGTGTGTTGTATACGGAGGACTCCATAGTGCTGATTGAGGAAAGACAGGCACTCCTTAAGCCAGATTCATCAACAACTGTCCCTCAGCTGAGATGTTAATTCACAGGTCACTTGTCACTTTGCAGTCCGTGAATCTTCTGTATGCAAATTGCCTTCTGTGCCTGCTAATTTAACAAGTGCCACTGCACCCTCTGATTATCATTGTATAAGATCTGTTTCTAAGTACTGAAATAGGACAATAATAAATGTCTCGCAATCCTTCACCTATATTCTTATTGCAAACAATATGACAGGGATATCATTTAGTGGGGTCATTGTTCTGAACTTCAGGTGCTGGCAAATCCTTCTCAGCTCCTCTCAACTGGTTCCTAATGAAAGCAGACTAGTTCCTTGTTTATTATTGCCACTGATGGTGATGCACTTTCTTGAGTCACTGCAGTCCCTCTGAGGAAGGTATTCCCACTGTGCAGTGAGGAGGGATTTCCAGGATTTAGACCCAACAACAGTGACATCTTTCCAGCCATGATGCCGTACAACATGAAGGAGAGCTCGGTGTTCCCATGTCCTGCTGCCCTTGGCCTTGTGGTGGTAGCAGTCGTGGACTTAGTTACTTGTTAGAGTAACCCAGGCATGTAACTGCAGTACATTTTGTAGGCAGTGCACACGGCAGCCGCTGTGTACCAGAGGCAGAGGGAAAGAATGTTTAAGGTGGTGGGTGGGGTGCCAAGAAATGGTTACTTTGTTCTGGATCTTCAGTGTGATGGAGCTACACTCATCTAGGCAAGTGAGGAGTATTCCACCACACTCCAAGTCAGGAGATCATCTACTCCTGACTTGGTCCTTGTAGATGGTGGAAAGACGTTGGGTTTTGAGGAGATGAGTCAGTCACCTCTGACCTGCTCTTGTTGCCACAGTATGTAGGTGGCTGGTCCAGAGAGGTGCTGGTCAGTGGTGAAGTCTGGGATGGTTATGGTGGGGGGCTCAGTGAAGTTAATGTCATTGAATGGGAGTTTGGTTTACCCTTGTTGGACAAATTCATTTCCTGGCATTGGGGTGGCACATGTTACCTGCCACTTAGCAGATCATGGCTGAATGTTGTCTATGCCTTGCGTAGACAGACTTCCTCATTGCCAACAGAAATGCAAAAGGAATTGAATGTTGTGCAATGACAAACAAATGTCCGTACTTTTAAAGTTATGATGGACAGAATGGTCATTGGTGAAGCAGCCGAAGGTGTTTGCACCTCAGACATTGTCCTGAGGAACTCCTGCAGTGATGTCCTGGGCTGGGATGATTGACCTCCGACCATGTCCCTTAGTGCAATGAATGGCTCTGACTGTTGGAGTGTTTTTCCTGTGATATCCGTTAACTTCTGTGTTATCAGGTTCCCCAGTTCCACTCTTGGTCGAATGCTGCCTTGTTGTTAAGGACAGTCACCCTCACCTCATCTTCAGAATGTGGCTATTTGGCCCTTGATACCATCATTGATAATATCTTTCATCACATTGCTGATGACTGAGAATAGACTGATTGGATGGTAAAAAGTCCACTGGATTTGTTCTGCTTTTTGTGGACAAGTCGTACCTGGAAACTTTCCATCTTGTCGGATAGATTCCAGTGTTGTAATGTGGTGGAACAGCTTGGCCAGAGGTTCAGCCAGTTCTGGAGCACAAATCTTCAGTACTACAGCCGAGACATTGTCCGGTCCTACAGATCCAAGCTGCATCTAATGCCCATGGTCATTTCTTGATGTCAAATGCAGAATCAGAATCAGATTTATTATCACTGACTTGGATGACATTACTGTGTTATTTTGTGGCAGCCATACAGGGCAAAGTCATAAAATTAAAATAAATTACAAAATTAAATAAATAGTGCAAAAAGATGGAATTATGAGGTAGTGTTCATGGGTTCATGGACCGTTCAGAAATCTGATGGTGGAGGGGAAGAAGGTGTGAATCAAATTGGCTGGAGAAGGGCCTCTGTGATGGTGGAAATCTCACAGTAAGAAGAGGTAGATCATCTGTTCGGCACTTCTGCTCAACATGTTGTGAATGCCTGTGGTTTAGCACTCAGGTGCTGGGCCCTGCCGTCGGAGATGATGGACATGTCCATCGGGTCTCCTCGGTTAGCTGTCTGATTGTCCACCATTGTTCCCAACTAGATGTGGTAGGACTCAAGGTCTGATTCGATTCATTGGCTGTGAAATTGCACACTGCTATGCTGTTTTCAGTGTGCCTGTGTGTGTGTGTGTGTGTGCGCGCGCGCGTGTGTGCATGTGTGCGTGTGTGTTTGCGTGCACCTGTGTGTGTGTGTGCCTCTGTGTGTGTGTGTGTGTGTGTGCGCGTGCGCACCTGTGTGTGTGCATGTGTGTGTGTGTGTGTGTGCCTGTGTGTGTGTGTGTGTGCGCGCATGCGTGCCTGTGTGTGTTTGTGTGTGTGTGTCTGTGTGTGCGTGCGTGCCTGTGTGTGTGTGTGCCTGTGTGTGTGTGTGTGTGTGCATGTGTGTGTGTGTGTGTGTGCACGTGCGCGCCTGTGCGTGTGTGTGTGTGTGTGTGTGTGTGTGTGTGTTTGGCGTTGTGTATCAGGGATTATTGGATTATCTAACTTCATTTTCCCTCTGTGAGGTTCTCATTAACATACACAGGGGCTCATCTTGTCCTTTTGTTTGTTACTGGTATTACAGTCTGATCAGAGTGAGCTGCTGAGGTATCCAAGGAGATTGCTGCTGCGCTTTGATGTGTCTTCACCACATACTTGTTTATTATAATCTCCTTTAATAAAACTCCACTGACATTTTACAGCTGTGTAGGATTACACCTTTCCCTTCTACTGCATCATTTCTACAATCAAGCTTGCACATTACCCCTCCTTGTGTACCCTTCCCCCGTGCACACTATTCCTCTCACACACAGCACCCCTCACCCACTACCCTTCACCTTCGGCAGTCCCTTGACGCCAAGGGTGGTTTCGTTCCATGCCAGGTTTGTGGGTTCTGAAGGGGCTAATGAGGCTGGAGTGGGAACCACAGACTCTTCCACTGTTAATGCTGTTCTTCCTTGTACTCCCGATGCCTGACCTCATGTTTCACATTATCCTGAATGTTCCATTCCCACCTTGGGCAGTCTCAGGTCCAGGATTCACGGGAGGTAATGAGGATGTTGCGTTTCATCAAGGAGACTTTGAGCACATCCTTGAACCTTTTCCTCTGTCACCTGGTAACCTCTTCCCATCACAGAGCTTGCAGTAGATCACCGGCTTCAGAAGTCTAACACTGGTCACGTGAGAAGGTCACACATCATGCTCGTGAGTGGTAGAATCTGGGGGGGGGGGGGGTTCAAGGAATAAACGGGATGTGTAAATGGGTGCTTGATGGCTTGCACAGACTTGATGGGCTGAACAGCCTGTTTCTGTGCTGTACAACTTTATGAGAAGGAGCCTGTTGGAGGTAGTTCATGAGAGAAGCACAAAGGAGGGATCACTGCTGCCCAGTAGACCAGTACCGTGTTGGGTCTGAAGTCTCAACCTTCCAGCACCCTTTTCCCAGGACTGTGCTGGTACTTTACTGCCTTCAAAGTTCATTATCAGTATTAAGATCTGGGAGGTGGTCCACGCGTTCCATGAGCACGCTGTGTCCCTTCATATTGGGGCAGGTTGGTCAAGGATGTTTGTCTTGTGGATGATGAATGTAACGCTGTCCTCTCATCTGCTTTGGCGGATGAGTTGGCAGTGACTTGCTTGGCCTCTGAATGTAAGTGCTGTCTGCATATTGCTGATCAACAGCTGAGGCAGAAGTGTCCGTGGTTCTGGAGTGCAGGTGCTACAGGAGGAACAGTTTCCCATTAGTTTTGTAGATTAGTTCCATTCCTGTGAGAAGCTTGTTGAAGATGAGGTGCAGCCTTGCAGCGAGCAGGGTTGAAAACGGTGTTGGTGCCGTGGTGTTGACATTGATCTTCACCTTGGTTAGGATCACGGCTTACACAGCAAATGTAAGGTGGACACAAATTTCTGTGAGCTGCTGAATCTGAGGAAGGTGCTCCACAGCTCCTCCTAGTGACAGAGTCAACGGCTTCAGTGGGTCAGAAGAGGCCATGTAGAGCGGTTGGAGCCATTCCCTGTATTTTTCTCTGAGATGTTGCATGGAATTGGGGGAGTGGCCCTTTGGCCATTAGGAGGAGGCAGTTGAGGGGGACCCTGCTGATGATTTCCCCTGTGGCTGACAGCAGGGAGACTGCTCTGTTGTTACTGTAATTAGTAAAAGTTCTGTGTGAGTGTGGAAGGAAGTCAAAGAGTGAAGATAGGGGAAAACATCCCTCCCATGCACTACTCCCTATATGTCACCTTTAATTCTTCTTCCATGCAACCATTGCAGAAATTGTGTGGCTAAACCCTGGGATCACGGTTGAGAGGGTGGGAGAAATCAGGATCAGTGGGGTTGCATTTGACCAGGGGTCCGGGGGCAGGTTATAAACACTTCCGATCACTTCCTACATCAGAGTGTTTATGAGCTGAGAGCTTACCAGCTCCAAACTACAGCCTTCATTCTGTTTTTAGAGAACTATACAATGTTGAAGGCCAACTTATTGAGCTCAGCTTCACGTCAGAAATGCTTCCTTTGTGGCTTCTGCTCTTTCAAAGTTAACCTTGTGATGGGGCTGTGAAATTGCAAGTTTTCTTCAGTAATTTACAGACCGATTTGACACCGTCTGTTTTTCAACCTTCCTGAAGTATTGTTCGAGATGGATAAAGCTGGACCTGGCACTGTGATACCAGTCCACTGGACAAGGAATGAATGATTACACATAGCGACAAAGTATTCAGCAATAAATCAGAGTGATGTTTAACACAGTTCCATTCATTTCTTTGACTTTCAGTGTTGGGATTTATGGATTCTGAGAAGGATTTAGTGATTGGGATTGTGTGGTGTCGGGTGGCAGAGACTTCCAGAGGTATGGCCAAAACCTGATGATACAAATGTTGATTTCCCCCTTAATGGAGGTAATGACCCAATGAGCAAGGAGTACGGCAGTGGTGACCCATCTCAGGGCTCTGTGGAGCAATTTACGACAAGTTACTACAAAGCAGCCACTTTGATGTTCTCTCCTGCCATCAGAGCTAACATTGCTCCCTACCCTTTGCCCAACTATTTTTCATTAGTTATCTACTTCTCCGCCACAGCCTAGCCATTACCTGTGGGAATGTAGTATGGATTCCAAGCACACACCACGGCATCCCTGGCATAATCTGAACGACAGCAGGGATCTCTCCCTCTATCTTGCCCAACATTCATCCCTCAAACTACACAACCAGAACATGTTA
The DNA here is from genome assembly GCF_009764475.1 of Pristis pectinata. Classification (NCBI taxonomy): domain Eukaryota; kingdom Metazoa; phylum Chordata; class Chondrichthyes; order Rhinopristiformes; family Pristidae; genus Pristis; species Pristis pectinata. Next base: position 2,281,932 of record NC_067432.1, read on the forward strand.
AAGTAACAAAGGATTGCAGATGCTGGAATCTACATGAAAAAGATGGCCTGAAGAAGGGTCCTGACCCGAAACGTTGACCGCCTGCTTTTCTCCACGGATGCTGCCTGGCCCGCTGAGCTCCTCCAGCATCTTGTTGTTTTTCATGTAGATTCCAGTATCTGCAGTTTCTCCCACATTCAGTGCAGTCTGACAGAAGAAACAAATGCTCTTCTAAAGCATTTTTCACACCCTCAGGATTCCTCAAAACATATTACACAAATGAACTACTTTTGAAATGCTGCCATTGACAGATGTGCACAGCAAGATTCCATAAACAGCGGTGTGACAATGACAGATAATTTTCCAGTGATTGAATGGCTTGAGGGATGAACATTGTCCCTAAGCAACCAGGGAGAAATTCCCGTGCTCTTCTTTAAATAGAATAGTGCCCAGGATCTGTTCTTCCAGCTGGAAGACCACCTGTGTGTTGTAAAAAAGCTAATAGAATTATCTGTTGAAGCAAAGAAGGAGAAAAAAAGTTCCATTAATAATCATTAAGATTTCATTCATATTGTACAAAGCAGCAGGTTGTTCACATTGACTGAAGAAATTACCCTGATAGAAACTTACACCTACGATCCACAGGTTAATGTCATCACCAAAACCCAGCACCACTGGGAGTGCTGCACTCCCTCAGCACTGTGCTGGAGTGCCTGCCTAGATTTTGTGTTCATGCCTTTGGAGCCATGAGATAATGGCAGACATCGGCGTGTCCCCCACTGGCCAGCTGATGCTGCGGGGCGGTATGGCCCTCGAATGGGATGCTTGAGAGTTGTGGCAGTGGGTTAGGAAGCCAGTGAAAATCACGTCTTTCAGGGAAAGGGGCCTGAGGTTGCAAAAAGGGATAAAAGATGCATTGATATACCTCTGACAAACATCTAAAGCGCTCTTCTAAACTCTTCTATTCATTTATGAAATGTCAACATTGACTGGCAAGGCCGGTTAATAGTTATTGCCCATCCCTAATTGCCCTTGGGAAGCTGGGGCTGAGCTGCCTTTCTCAAACTGCTGCAGTCCTTCTGGTGAAGGTGCTCCCACAGTGCTGTTAGGGAAGGAATTCCAGGATTTAGACCAGTGAAATGCTTCCAAGTCGTGATAGTGGGTGAACTGGAGGGGATCTTGCCAGTTCCATGCACCTGCTGTCTACCCTTGTCTACTTGGCAGTGATAGTCACAAGATGTTATATATTTCATAATACTTCACAATCCAATAATGAATGGGTTGCAATTGCTGGACTAACGTGGTCACACCCAGGGCAGGTCACCGAATGAAGTCAGGGCCAGGCAATAAAATACACAGTTGGAGCTGATTGTTGGAAATCCACATGTTAAACATGTGTGAAGTCGGAAGTTTGAGATAATGCAACGATGAGACACGAAGTCAAACCCTTGGCAGGAGAGAGGTAAAAGTGTGAAGGCACAATTAGAGTGTAAAGTTTGAAAATGGGCTGGGCACAGCAGTGAATGAGAGCGACAGAAGCAATAAAGGTTCTTTTATCATCACAAGACAAGGGAGCAGAAGTAGGCCATTCGGCCCTTCGAGTCTGCTCCAAGGAGAAGAAAGGGAAAAAGAAAAAGGAAAAAGAAATGAGAAATGGGGAAAAAGTCGGCTCCATGAGCTAAAGGAAAAAAAGAAAAAAAATCTATTCCTTTCTAGCCCCAATTTCCAGCCTTATCCCCATATCCCTTGATACCTTGACTAATTAGATACCTATCTATCTCCTCCTTAAACGCCTCCAATGATCTGGCCTCCACTGCTGTACATGGCAAGGAATTCCATAAATTCACCACCCTCTGGCTAAAGAAATTTCTCCACATCTCTGTTTTAAACCTGTACCCTCTAATTCTAAGATTGTGCCCTCTGGTCCTGGACTCACCCACCAAGGGAAACAGCTTGGCCACATCTACTCTGTCCAGTCCTTTCAACATTTTAAATGTTTCTATGAGGTCCCCTCTCATTCTTCTGTACTCCAGTGAGTACAGTCCAAGAGCCGACAAACGCTCATCATATGTAAGCCCTTTCATTCCGGGAATCATCCTCGTAAATCTCCTCTGAACCGTCTCCAACATCAGCACATCCTTCCTAAGATATGGGGCCCAAAACTGCACACAGTATTCCAAATGAGGCCTCACTAGTGCCCCGTAGAGCCTCATCAACACTTCCTTACTTTTATACACTATGCCTCTCGAAATGAATGCCAACGTAGCATTCGCTTTCCTTACTGCCAAACCGACCTGGTGGTTAACCTTTAGGGTATCCTGCACGAGTACCCCCAAGTCCCTTTGTACTTCTGTACTTTGAATTTTCTCTTCTTCTAGATAATAATCTGCCCGTTTATTTCTGTTTCTCAACATTGAATCTCATCTGCCATTTCCTTGCCCATTCTCCTAAACTATCTAGTTCTCTGCAACCTTCCTGTCTCCTCAATACTCCCTACTCCTCCACCTATCTTGGTGTCGTCTGCAAATTTAGCCACAAAACCATTTACTCCATCATCCAAATCGTTAATGTACAGGGTAAAAAGAAGCAGCCCCAACACCGACCCCTGCGGAACACCACTAGTAACCGGTAGCCAACCAGAACAGGATCCTTTTATTCCCACCCTTGGCTTCCTGCCAACCAGCCAATGCTCCACCCATTCTGTTATCCTACCTGTAATTCCATGACCTCTCATCTTATTAATTAGTCTCTTGTGTGCCACCTTGTCGAAGGCCTTTTGAAAGTCTAAATACACAACATCTACCACCTCTCCCTTATCCACCCTACCTGAGATTTCCTCAAAAAACTCCAATAGATTGGTCAGGCAGGATCTTCCCTTCACGAAACCATGCTGCCTTGGACCTATCTTGCCTTGCACCTCTAGGTATTCCATAACCTCATCCTTGAGGATCGATACTAATAACTTTACCACCACTGATGTCAGACTAATAGGTCTGTAATTTCCTTTATGCTGCCTCCCACCTTTCTTATGCAGTGGAACTACATTTGCGACCCTCCAGTCCTACGGAACCATGCCAGAGTCTATCGATTCCTGGAAAATTATCACCAGTGCTTCCGCAATCTCTAAAGCCACCTCCTTCAGAACCCAGGGATGCACCTCATCCGGTCCGGGAGACTCATCTGTCTTTAGTCCATTTAGCTTTCCTAGCATCTTCTCTCTAGTAGTCTTAACTGAACTCAGTTCCATCCCTTGAGACCCCTGACTATCCGGTATATTGCTGATATACTCCACAGTGAAGACCGATGCAAAATACTCATTTAGTTCCTCTGCCACCTCTTTATCATCCATTATAATCTCTCCCACACCGTTATCGATTGGTCCTATATCAACCCGTGTCTCTCTTTTACTCCTTATATATTTAAAAAAGCTCTTTGTATCCTTTCGAATGTTATCTGCCAACTTCCTTTCATAATTCATTTTTTCTTTCTTAATGACCTTAGTTTCTTTCTGCAGGTTTTTAAAAGTTTCCCAGTCTTCTGTTTTCCCACTAATTCTTGCTTCCTTGTATGCCCTCCCTTTTGCTTTTATTTTAGCCTTCACCTCTCTCGTTATCCACATTTGTGCCTTTTTCCCATTCAAAATCTTTTTTCTTGGAATATATCTGTCCTGCATTTTCCTTATTTCTTGTAGAAATTCCTTCCATTTCTGCTCCGCCGTCCCTCCAGCTAGCTTACTCTTCCAATCAATTTGGGCCAGTTCCTCTCTCATGTCACTGTAATTTCCTTTGTTCCACTGAAATATCGATACACCAGTTATCAGCTTCTCCTTCTCAAATTTGAAACTTAACTCAATCATATTGTGATCACTAGTTCCCAATGGTTCCTTTAACTTTAGTTCCCTAATCACCTCCGGTTCGTTACACAGCACCTAATCCAAAACAGCCGATCCCCTGGTGGGCTCATCAACAAGTTGCTCCAAAAAGCCGTCCCATAGACATTCCACAAACTCACACTCCTGAGATCTACTGCCTTGCTGGATTTCCCAGTCCACCTTCATGTTAAAATCCCCCATAATCATTGACACGCTGTTCCTCTGGGCTCAGCAGCAGGGATTAATAATAAATAAAAATTTTACAAAAAAAAACTTACTGTCCTTGTGAAGAAAAAGGTCAATGGAATAGTGGGAGGGTTGGTCATTGTTAGACAACTCAAAGAGCAGCTGAGTCATTTCCACATCTTTATTTCAGTCTTTGTCACGGGTGGAGAGGGCACAGAGGACACATAAAGAGCACTATACCTGCACATAACCTGTATAACATAAACAAAGTGTTTTGTTAAATGTTTAATGTAATCCAGTGATGGAAGCAGGCCCTTCAGCCCACTGGGTCTGCACTGACCAACAACAACCTAATTACATTCGTCCTACGTGATTATGGAATGATGAATCATCTCCCCCAGATCAATGAAGGGAGAGGTTCAGTCCGTGAGGGACTTTGATTGTTGCTGTTCATGGCCTGCTCCTGTGTTGTGAATTTTATAGCAGGTCACCTGTGTACAGCAAGATCCCATAGAAAGCAATAGGATGTTTCAGGAATTGATGAGTCCAGCCACATTCTTTTTTTCAACATGAGTGGCAGGTCTGAATTTACTCCACAACCTCTCTGTTAACTGTTCAATTTTATGCAATGAAGTTCTGGAGGAAAGCTTTAATGATACAGAGCTGGAGATTCTACAGGCCATGTGATGTTGATCTCTGAGTCAGATGCCATAAACACATCTCACAGAGTTATAGAGAGTGTACTGCACAGAACCAGGCCATTCAGCCCAACAGATCCATAACCCACACATCTCCTCCTACCCCTCTTTAACCCAATCAGCACGTAATCCTGTCACCCTCATCTCTTCTTCATAAAATCACAACACACAAGGAGATTCAACCTGTTGTGTCCAACACCTTCACCATTCCTGTATCCAATGTGGATACAGAATGCAATCTGGATGGGAAGTAACCCTGAAGATTAAAGCAGGAAGTCTCCACTCAATGGCCATTGTTTGTGCTCTCCTCTGACAAGTGATGTGTGTGTTGCCTCCAGGAATGGATGTGGGGTGCACACTGTACCTTCCACCTCCAGCCTCCCTGCAGGAGCGTGTGATTACCAGGTATACTGTGTATAAACATCATCAATGAAACAATGAGTAGCATGGGACAATGCATCAGATTTGTGCAACAATGCAGAGCTAATAAAAATATTGTGTCTTTTGGAGACATAATTGCTGGCTGTTGAATTGTTAATTTTAATGATAGGCTGAGATTCAAGATGAAACGTGTTTTTGTGTGGTTTCACCGCAGTGCGAGGGAAGGTGTTGGGGGAAAGGCATTGAGATTATCAGCAGGTTGCTCAGGGAACAATGCACAACGCCTCCCAGAAAACACTGCCCATACCTGACTGCTCAAAGTAGGACATCCAAGGCCAATATTTAATCCTCAAGCAGCACCTAAAACAGATGATTTACTTCATTGTTTCTTTGTGGGAACTTGCTGTGTGCAAATTATCTGCTGCATTTCCTCCAATATAGCAGTGACTGTCCTTCAGAAAGAACCTCATTGGCTCCAGAGAATGAGGCAATGAATGTAAAATCTTTCATCCTATTTCTTTCAAACTAAAGGGATAATAAGATGAAAACAAAACATCCTTAATAAGTAACAATTGACTGCACTAACCATACCAGTGTTGGGGGCACTGGTGAAATGATCTATTTTAGGCTGTGGTTATTATAGAGCCCACATTGTATTCTCTGCACTCAGGCAGTCTCTGATAGAATTGAGAAACGACTGACTTGCCACAGTGACTCATTGCTCATTGCCACAGAAACAAAACAAAACAGCAAAGGATATAAAATGCCTCAAGGGTCGCAGGTGTGAGATTGAAAGTGGCGCCAATCTGTGGCGAGGTTTAACCCTTCCGACTGAGCACTGGAAGGAATCACAGGGGAATAAATAACCAGATGCAGCAAATTGACAAAGTCTGAAAGTTGACTCCGTGCTGGGACCTTGTGGATACTATGCATTTCTGTCAGGAGCCGGTGATGAGAGAGGGGCATTTTCGATAGCACGCTTCACAACCTTAGGACATCCTGATCCAGGTTTCAGCTGATGAAATCCTTTTGAAGAGTTATCATGGTAGAATATAGGTGTAACTGCCAATTTAAACACAGCAAGCTCCACAAACAGCCTATGAAAATCTCAGCAAATAGTCAGAGAGGCAGATAGCACAAAGACAGGCCCTTCAGCCTATCCGTGCTGACTATCCACCCATTCACACATCCTTTTTTATCCCCACATTCCCATCAGCTCGCAATGTTCTACCACTCCCCTACAGACTAGGTACAATTTACAGTGGCCAACTAACATACCGACTCGCCCATTTTGGGATGTGACAGGACACCCCAGCACCCAGAAGAAGCCCATGCAGTCACAGGGAGAATGTGCAAACTCCACAAAGACTGGAGGACGGCTGCAGGGCATTCTGGAAGGGGAGGGTGAACTGCCAGTTGTCGTGGTGCATGTAGGTACCAACGTTATAGGAAAAAAGCGGGATGAGGTCCTACAAGCCGAAATTTGAGAGCTAGGAGATAGATTAAAAAGTAGGATCTCAAAAGGTAATAATCTCAGGATTACTACCTGTGGCACATGCCAGTCAGAGCAGGAATAGCAGCACAGTTAGGATGAATATGTGGCTTGAGCAGTGGGGGGCAAGAGGGAGGGTTTCAGATTCCTGGGGCACTAGAACTGGTTCTGGGGGAGGTGGGACCAAAGCGGATGGTCTGCACCTGGGCAGGACTGAGATCAATGTCCTCGGGGGATTGTTTGCTAGTGCTGTTGGAGAGGGTTTAAATTAATATGGCAGGGGGATGGGAATCCATGCAAAGAGACAGAGGGGAGCAAAGCAGAGACCAGAGCAAACGTTAGAAAAGTGATCACAGTATGATTGAATTTCTCATACAAATGGAGGGTGCAATAGTTCGATCTAAAACCAGTGTATTATGCCTAAGCAAGGGAGACTACAATGGGGTGAGGGAGGAGTTGGCTAGCGTAGACTGGAAACACAGGCTGTATGGAGGAACAGTTGAGGAACAGTGGTAGACTTTCAAAGAGATTTTTTATGATGCTCAACAGTAAGGGTGGGGAGGGCCAGCCTTGGATAACTAAGGAAATAAAAGAAGGCATCAAGCTAAAAGCTCATGCATTCAAATTCACCAAGAGTAGTGGGAAACTGGAAGACTGGGAAAACTAAGCAACAAAGAACGACTAAGCAAGCAATAAGGAAAGAGAAGGTAGATTATGAAAGGAAACTAGCACAAAATATAAAAACAATAGTAGAAGTTTTTATAATTACATAAAGCGGAAAAGGGTGGCTAAAGTGAACGTAGATCCCTTGGAAGATGAGAAGGGGGAATTAATATTGGGTAATGTGGAAATGGCCGAGACCTTGAATTACTATTTTGTGTCGGTCTTCATGGTGGAGGACACCCCTAACATGCCAAAGAGAGATGTTATGGATGCAATGGGAGGTGAGGACCTCGATACATTCGCTATCACTAAAGAAAGAAGTAATGATGAGCAAACTAGTGGGCCTAAAGGTAGACAAGTCCCCTGGTCCTGATGGGATGCATCCCAGGGTACTGAAAGAAATGGCTGAAATTATATAGAGGCGTTTGTGATAATTTACCAAAATTCTCTGGACTCCGGGCAGGTCCTGGCAGATTGGAAGACAGCGAATGTCACACAACTGTTTAAAAAAGGATGTAGGCAAAAGGCAGGTAACTACAGGCCAGTTAACTTAATGTCTGTAGTCGGGAAAATGCTTGAAGCTATCATTAAGGAAGAAATAGCGAGACATCTGGATAGAAGTGGTTCCATCAGGCAGACACAGCATGGATTCAGGAAGGGCAGGTCCTGTTTGACAAACTTAGTTCTTTGAGGATATGATGAGTGCAGTGGATAGAGGGGAATAGGTGGATGTTGGATACTTGGATTTCCAGAAGACGTTCGATAAAGTGCTGCATAAAAGACTTATCCATGAGATAAGGATGCATGGAGTTGGGGGTAATGTATTAGCATGGATAGAGGATTGGTTAACCAACAGAAGGCAGAGAGTTGAGTTTTATTCAGCTCACAGACTCTTATTCCATTAAATACACTGATCATCTTAAATGACCTTCAAAGAATTGTGGGTCAACAAATAGCAGTTTGGCCTGAGATATTCTACCATTAGTAAAATGTCAGGATCTGCCATGCATTCATTTTCTTGGGACGTTCATTAACACCTGCTCTGCTTGGTATTTCATAAGGTCAGCATACAGGCAGTTGGTATGTGTCTGGCTTTACTTGCAATAGTGTTTGGAATAATGATTCTTCCCTTACACAATCCAGGCAATCGCCAGACAAGGTGTTGGGAAATTTGTTTGCCATTGGGAAACCCTTCAAAGGAGCAACGTGGTAAGTAGAGACATTGACCAATCACACTTCACAGTTGCTGAGATTAGAGCAACACACCATGTGACACCATGTGACATAATTACACATTGTGGCTCATGTTGCCCTAATCAATTTGTTATTTTTTTCATGTTTAATGCAAAGCAAATGGTGGTCAAATTAAATTACTTTGTCAAAGTATCAGAATCAAAGTTGCTATTTTTCATAGACATATCAATTAAAATGCATCAAATAGAACAGGAATTCTAGTGCTCGTGAAGGATGATCAAGCAGTGTCTTTATAGCCACTAGAATATTTATATCGAAATAAAAATGTTTTCTTTAACACTTCCAAAATATGTAAGAAATCAAGGGAGGTTTCCACTCTTGCAGAGCAAACAAAGTGCTTTGTTATATTTCAGTTGTGAGATCAGTGGAGAAGTGGAGGGAATGAGACAGTCAATAGGGCCTCACAAAACAACATGATACTGTCCAATTACTCCATTTTTAGGGGTTGGATTTGGTGCAGGAAGCCCTTATTCAGGTGGTCTTTTGTAAAGAGAAGTGCTTTGTGCTATAATCCAGAATCTGGTGTAACTGTTATATTGGCCTGTGTCAAGCTTTTGCAATAACAACATTTTATTTTGCATGAAAGGAGCAGAGAAGCCAGAAGGGCATTTATCAGAATGATTGGTGGTGAACTGTGCAGAGGGGTGCCTCACCTCCTGCACCACCCATGCTGGGGAATAGGGAAGCACTTGGACAAAGTCGGGCAGGCAGATAAAGGATAAAGTCTAATTGCCATTGGTTAACTCTCTGCATGAGGCATTGATGGGACACGTTGGGCAGCAGGGTTCTTTGCTTGATATTCAGAATGGTCGGGGCTGTGATGACTGGAAACGCCATTTGGTGCCACATGGCCTATTTTTGGTTTTAAACACACCTCTCCTTTACGGGTTTCAGAACGATCATCTGCCGAATGAGAGATTCTCACTCAACATATGACGAGAATCAAAGTCTCATGGTTCTACACTGGTTCCTGCAGAAAGCACTGAGTTAACTCCTCCCCACTGACATGCTTACCTGGTGAATCCCGGTGAAAATCAGCCCTCCCCTCCCCACCCTTCACCCCATTATGTTAGAGTCAGGAGCAACCTTTTCATTAAAGCTCTCTATAGCAATGTTACTTGGTGAGATGATTCATATAGAAATATTGACTTTGCCCCAGTCTCTTTTTAAGCATCTTTCGTGTGTATTTTAAAAGATTTTCCCATATCCTCTTTTTATTGTATTAAACAGAATATTGGTTGCTATTGAGAGCTGAAACTGTCTGTGGGCCCTGGGGTGTTGGAGGTGGTATTGACTGTGATATTGTACTTGAGACTAAACAGTTCAAAACATCGCTACAAAAACCCTGTCAAATTTAGTAAAGCAATTGTAACATTGAGTCTGCAGAACAGAAATGGGCCATTCAGCCCATCTGTTCTGCACTAGTGTTGCTGCTTCGCTCCTCTCCACCACACCTTATCACCATATCACCTACTCCTTTCTTCCTCTTCTTTATCCAGTTGCCTGTGAAATGAATTTCTGCTGAGCTCCACACTCTCACTGCTCTGGATAAGAGTTTTTCCTGAATTTCCCACTGGATCTCTTTAGTATCTCCCTTATATTTGTCCATTAGTTTGGTCTCCCTCTCACACAGGGGTATTTTTGGTACATCATTCTGGTGGAATCACTTCATAAGCTTAAAGGCCTTGACCTGGTCTCCCTTCTGCTTGTCTCTGAGGAAAAGATCCACTGCCTGTTTAACATTTCCTCATAGAATTGCTTTGTATTGTTTTGGGATTTGGGTGTCACTGGCAAGAGCCCATCCATAGCTGCCCTTGAGGTGGCAGTGAGGCCACCTTCTTGAACTGCTGCAGTCCTTCAGCTCCCACAGTGCCGTTAGGGAGGGAGGTCCAGAAAGTAGACTCAGCGATGATGAGGGTCTGGTGATTTACTCCCAAGTCAGAATGGTGTGCGACTTAGAGGGGACTCTGGTGGTTGTAGTGCCCCAGGTGCGGACTGCCCTTGTCATTGTTGGTGCTAGAGGTTGTGGGTTTGGGACTTGATCTCAGCGTAGCTTGGCTGAGTATTGGCGTGCATTCTGTGGATGGTTCACACTGCAGCCACAGGCTTGTCGATAGGAGACCAGTCAAGTGGGCTGCTTTGTCCTGGGTGGTGTTGAGTTTCTTGACAACTGTTGGTGCTGCAATCATCAGGGAGTAGTCCACCATACCTCCTGACTTAATGATGGTGGAAAAGCTTTGGGATGTCAGGAAATGAGTCACTCGCTGTACGGACACAGACTCTGACTATTCTTGTAGCCATGGTATTTATGTGGCTGTTGTAGTTGAGCTTCTGATCAGTGGGACACTGAGGATATTGCTAGTGGGGGACTCAGTGATGAATGGCAAGGGTAAGTGGGTAAACTCTCTCTCAAACATGCTCACTGCCCGGCACAACGTTACTGACCACTTACGAAGAACAACTTCTCAATTCAGGTGTCAAGATGGTAAATCATGATTACACCTCCACTTTAAGTCTTTATTACTAAATATGCGATGATACCATTTTAAATTTGATTCTTTTTTTTTACTCACAGTTTACAGTAAACATGGCTGTATTTTTATAGAAGAAAATCCTGAGAGCAACTGCTGGCAAAAAGCTTTGCCTGGTGGTCCATCTCTCCAGGTGCTCCATCTCTCGGTGTGGTCCATCACGGTGTGATCCATCTCTTGGTGTGCTCCATTTCTTGGTGTGGTCCATCTCTCAGTGTGGTCCCTCTCTTGGTGTGCTCCATCTCTCGCTGTGGTCCACTTCTCAGTGTGATCCCTCTCTCGGTGTGGTCCATCTCTTGGTGTGATCCATCTCTCGGTGTGGTCCATCTCTCAGTTTGGTCCATCTCTCTGTGTGGTCCATTTCTCAGTGTGCTTTGTATCCCAGGAATCCTCTTGGTAATTGAATGGGGAATGAGGGATGCTGATTAGAATGCAATTCAAGGGAGCCATAAATATCTCCAATTAATTTCTTTTGAACACAGTGGGCTGATCCTTCTTCACCTGGTGACCCCATCAAACCAACCCAAATGGTTTTACCCAAAAACTTCCTGGAAGTGTGGGGGTAAATGTGTGGAGGGGGAGAGGGGTTAGGTTGGTTTAGGGGAGCAATGGGGCAGCTGAGACCTCATGACTGGTCCAACAATCACCTCCTTAACCAGGCAGGGTTAAGGACCGAGATAGTGACAGGAGGACTATGGGGAAGGAAAGTGGTGAAGTAGAACAGACTAGGTACAGAAAAAAAATATGATGGCAGAATATAGTATTAATGGTAGGACTCTTGGCAGTGTGAAGGATCAGAGGGATCTTGGGGTCCGAGTCCATAGGACGCCCAAAGCTGCTGCACAGATTGACTCAGTGGTTAAGAAGGCATTTAGTGTATTGTCCTTCATCAATCATGGAATTGAATTTAGGAGCCAAGAGGTAACGTTGTAGCTATATAGGACCCTGGTCAGACCCCAATTGGAGTACTGTGCTCAGTTCTGGTCGCCTCACTACAGGAAAGATGTGGAAGCCATAGAAAGGGTGCAGAGTAGATTTTCAAGGATGCTGCCTGGAATGCAGAGCATGCCTTATGAAAACAGGTTGAGGGAACTCGGCCTTTTCTCCTTGGAGCGACGGAGGATGGGGGGGACCTGAGGTATATAAGATGATAAGAGGTATTGATCGGGTGGATAGTCAGAGGCTTTTCCCCAGGACTGAAATGGTTGCCACAAGAGGACACAGGTTTGAGGTGCTGGGGAGTAGGTACAGAGGAGATGTGGTGAGTGTGTGGAATGGGCTGCCGGCAACGGTGGTGGAGGTGGGTCGTTTAAGAGACTTTTGGATAGGTACATGGGTAAGCCTAGTAATTTCTAAGGTAGGGACATGTTCAGCACAGCTTTGTGGGCTGAAGTGCCTGTTTTGTGCTGTAGGTTTTCTATGTTTCTAAACAGAGGGAAAGGAAGGTGCACTTAGAGTTAAAAACACAAAATGTGAAAAATGTTTAAATCATCAATGAGAATTGATTGGCTGTGAGAATCAGATGCAATAGTTTAAGCTGTTTGCTCTTTGGGTCTGAGAGAACGGATACTGTTGGAGGAACATAAATCTCTGCTGTTAACTGTGATCTGCTGTGGTTTGATGGTCGATTAATGTGCAAATCAAGAAATCAGGGCACACTTAGGGTGAGATGGTTCTTGTGGAAAGTGAACAGCAGCACAGCCTGAACTGACCAGAAGGTTCTGGGGATTTGAGACTCATGGTATAGGTCTTCATAGTCTGACACTAATGGAAGGAATTGTTTGCTCACTGTTACATATTGCAGCTGTGACTCATTGTCTGCTGTAGTGGAATCAATTTCAAAATCTAGATATTGGGTTGAGATTTGTGTTTGAAACGTGCCTCGTACTAAGTTAAGAATCATGGGACACATCTTACTGCATAGGATGTCTCAGAAATGTCTTACTGCCATTTGGCACGTTCAGAGATTTTCAACAGATGGATTGCTGTGACAGGCCACTCCCCACAATCAAGGTTTATCAAAAGTTTATTCTTGGCATCTACAAAATAAAAAAGTCAAACTCATATGAATGTCAAAGAGAAGAGTGCATGGGTTTCAGGTGAGAGGTTGGAATTTTGAAGGGGATTTGATGGGTAAGGTTTCTTTTTAGGGAGTGGTTGACATCTGGACAAAAAGGTCGAATGAACGTGATAGGTCGTCGGGCTGTTTCTGTGCTGAATGAATCTATAACTCGATCAGGAGATAACCGTGACTTTCTAGAAAAGATAAGAGAGAATGGTGTTGGTATGGGGATTGCAGTCGTATATGTCCTGACTGAGAATACAGGTGCCCTACCCTAAAGACATCAACAATTCAACAGCTTTATGCTCATGTTTATTTTAGGTTGTCAGACAACTGTAATATTGGACCCGGAATAAAACACATCCCTACCTCAGTCTTAACCATGCCAGGGGTTACATAATACAACTACATAACCACTTGAGATGTTTGCCAGAGACATGAACGGGTATCACCATTAGATTACAGTCTTTTAACCACACTCAACCATTCTAAAGTGTAAACCATCTGAATATTTCGCTAAGACAACAACCCAACTTCATCCCCAGACATTCACTATTCTATACACAGTCATTCACAAAGATGACATCACACCAGTGGCTCCGTTATCATCCCATCGTGATGCAATTCTTGACTATGATTCTGCATATCTTATTTTTTACATTAAATGACTAAAGTTTCTAAAAAAATGCCATGGTCCTGTATTATAATTAGACATCATGTATTGAAGACAAGACTGCTCTGTGAAATTCCATAATGAAAATGCATCAAAATTAACCATTTGGCTAAACTCTATATTAGAATTGTGAATTTTATCCATTCACAATCATTGGGAGTGGAATGACTCACTGAAGAGGGAGCTTGTTGGCTTTACACAATGGGAATGAGGAGGAAGTAACCTGATTCACTAATGGCCGCACGGGAGGGAGGGAAGGGCTCATGACTTGGTCGAGTGGAATGCACTACAACTGGGTCCGAGTTTGGTCTGCCTGTGTGAAGTGTCTGTGTGTCTGGCAGCTGCTGACTGTGATGGAATGTTTAGAGTGCACAAACAAACACAGTTTAACACATCGGGACGCAGCTCAGCATTACTCACTTTGATCGATTAGATTTTCGAATGAACTTTGTGTATTGAAAAGCTATGCTGTTGGAAAGAGGGTCTTCAATTATTTTCATCTTCCCAAAGCTTTGTTTAAGCCACATTTAAAATTATAAAAGAAAAATAAAAAATGCATAAAATATATTATAGAAGGAAAAGATATATATACAAACACACGCACACGCACACACAAGTTCACACATGTGCACACACACATGTGTGCACACACATGCACACATGCACACATGCACACACACGTGTGCACACACATACTGTATGTGTGCACAAATATTCTGTGCACACTCACGTGCACACAGACGTGCATGCATGGAGCATGCACGCATGCACACACGCATGTGCCCGCATGCATGTACACACACACGTGAGAACACGCGCGCGCACACACGTGCATGCACAAACACACACGCAAGCACACACAAAAAAATTATTCCTGATTTCATGTAGGAAATTGAAGTGATGATGTTAATGAAAGGCAGGGAAGAAGCTAATTATGGGCTGGTTCATTTCCCTTGCTTCTGGAGGCTGTGCTTCAGCTAATCGAGATGTCTCCATAGTGACTCTGCCTTGGCAATTCACACAGAATAGACTGTCATCAGGAGGCAGAATGTATTTTAACAAGTCTCAGCTCAAGAGTCAACCATTTATTATGGTCATCAAAAACACGGCTCTCTACTTAGTCAATGTTATTTGTGGTGACGATTATATCTGAATGAGCAACATGTGAAAACAGAGGTGCTGGCTGGTGAGTCTGACAGGGCTTTGCACAGATGGGGGCTGACTCCTGTGTGAAGCACTACACGTGTACAATCAGTTATAGAAATCAGTCAGTCAGAGAAATAAAGGAATGGGAAGATTAAAGAATCAGAACTTTTATCAAATGTTTCATTGACCTACTGAGACGTAAAGAAAAGCTTGCATTTCCATGGAAGCCATTGTATTCTCAGGATGATCCACGGCAGTGCACTGCAGGAACTGCTGCATGAAGGAAGCATTTCGGCCAATCTGTGCACAGCAAGATCCCACAACACATTGATAATGACCACAAGATCTGTTTCAGTAATGATGGCTGAGAGATGGGTAGGCTGATTTTCTTCAGGAATCAGAGGAGAACTCCACAGTATAGTGGTGAGGTTAGTTTAATATTTCGTCCAAAACTTGGCCCCAGAGGCTGTGGCACCCCCTCAGTACTGCACTGGAACCGGCGGTGGGCTTGGCCTCACCTTTTGTCAGAGGTGGCCGGCAAACTTCAGCAGGCAGGGAGGGGAAGGGCAGCAGGTTCCCCTCCACCACCCCGACTTGGAGACATACTGCTGGTCTTTTATTGTCGCTGAGTCCAAATCCTGGAACTCCCTCGTTACCAGCTGCCTGGGAGAACCTTCACCACAACAACTGCATCTCTTCAAGATGGCATTTCAACATTTTGGAAAAATAAATTCTGCTCCCATGAGTAACCACATAGTATTCCAGAGGAGGAAACATTCCCAGTGAAGGTTATTAAAATCACTGGCTGCACACAGAGTCTCCACTGTCTGCATCACTAACAATATCCATTCAGGGACAATTGTATTTTAAATAGAGCTTTTGTAAGATCAGAGAAGATCTGATCTGCAATTCTGATTAATATTCTCCCTCCATTGTTAAAGAAAATGGCCTGAAATTTGCAATTGTTGGTACTCTTCTACCAGAGAATCAGAGAGCAGCTGAAATGCTGTGTGCTGTACCCCTGGCCAAGCCCTTCCGTGGGTGAGGAGGGAAAAAATTAAAATGTGGGATATTCCAGACATCTGGACTAGAAGCTGCCTTGGTCAGCGTGTGTAGAGGGACAAAGTTAATGTTTTAACTGGGACACCCCGAAATGTGGAGGATCAGTTTGTCTTGAAGCGAGAACAAAGTTGGGATGTGGAGCTGGGGGTGGGGATGAGCCTGGCATGGCTGGGACGGGGAGGGGGCTGTGGGGACAAGGGTGAGCCTGGGTCGGGTTTAGATGGGGGTGAAGGTGGGTGAGCCACGTGGGGTAGTGTGTACAGAAGGTTGTTGGGGGATAAGGGTGATACTGGTATGGGGTTTGGGTGGGGTCAGTCTGGGGGGTTTGAGGGGGTTGGGGGTAGAACAGGAAGGCTGGGCTGGGAACTGAGGGTGGGCCGAGGTTTGAGGGTGGATTGGGTGAGATGGGGATGGGGTGGGACTGGCTGTGTAGACAGAGTTTCCTTCCTTGTCTCACTGCCCTTGTTCAGCAGCACGGGGTTAAAACTGTGTCCAAACCGAATGGTTGACAGTGGCAGGAACACGTCAGTTTGTTTCAGGCATGGAAGAAGCTTTGCTAGATGACTCCTGGCTAACTGAGGCCACAGGTTCTACAGCCTGACAAGTAATCAATGGGTGTGATTTGTAGGCAGATGATGGTTCTGCCTGGGTGATAAACAAGGGCTTCAAGAATCAAACTAGAAATTTGTGAAAATGCACATATTTTTGACGGTTGCCCATTGATGTGAACAATTCTCAGCTGCTGGCTCCAACATACGGAGCCCACGTCATCCACACTCCAGCCTGAGAAGCCCCTTCCATTTGTATAGCTGCCACGCTTGTCGGACATGCTCAGCATTTCATTTCTGCTTCCTCTGCAGCCTTTGTAACCAGATCAGCTCGTCCTGCTCTCGAACAATACCACTGCTTTATTCAGCTGCCTTTTCTTACAGAAAGTGGGAATCCCTGCCATGGACAAGGGTGCAGTACCAAGTTCACCACTGGCCAAGGGATGCTTCCCTTTCCTGGCGATGGAAGCTGTGATTTTTCTCCCAGAAGGGGTTAAGAAGAGAATCAGTGGAGACAGTGGGACATTGCTTCCAGTGGTGGGAGAGCAGGAACCCAGTAGACAATGAACATAGAAAACTACAGCACAGAACAGGCCCTTCGGCCCACAATGTTGTGCCGACATTTTACCCTCCTTTAAGATCTATCTAACCCTTCCCTCCCACATAGCCCTCCACTTTTCTATGATTCATGTGGCTATCTAAGAGTCTCTTAAATGTCCCTAATGTGTCTGCCCTCACAACCTCTGCCACACACCCACCATGATCTGTGTAAAAAACTTATCCCTGACATCCCCCTTATACCTTCCTCCAATCACCTTAAAATTATGTCCCCTCATGTTAGCCATTGTTGCCCTGGGAAAAAGTCTCTGACTGTCCACTCGATCTATGCCTCTTATCATCTTGTACACCTCTGTCAAGTCACCTCTCATCCTCCTTCTCTCCAAAGAGAAAAGCCCGAGCTCACTCAACCTATCTTCATAAGACATGCTCTTTGATCCAGGCGGCATCCTGGTAAATCTCCTCTGCAACCTCTCTAAAACTTCCACATCCTTTCTATAATGAGGCGACCAGAACTGAGCACAATACTCCAAGTGTGGTTTAACCAGAGTTCTATAGAGCTGCAACATTACCTCATGGCTCTTGAACTCAATACCCCAACTAATGAAGGCCAACACTCCATATGCCTTCTTAACAACCCTATCTACCTGTGCAGCAACCTTGAGGGATCTATAGACGTGGACCCCAAGATCCCTCTGTTCCTCTACACTTCTAAGATTCTTGCCATTAACTTTGTATTCTGCCTTCAAATTCGATCTTCCAAACTGTATCACTTCACACTTTTCTGGGTTGAACTCCATCTGCCACTTCTCAGCCCAGGTGTGCATTCTATCAATGTCCTGTTGAAACCTACTACACTATCCACAACACCGCCAACCTTCGTGTCATCTGCAAACTTACTAACCCACCCTTCCACATCCTCATCCAAGTCATTTATAAAAATCACAAAGAGCAGGGGTCCCAGAACAGATCCCTGCAGAACACCACTGGTCACCGACCTCCAGGTGGAATACTCTCCATCTACCACCACCCTCTGCCTCTATGAGCAAGCCTATACTATGACTGAAGGGATCTGGTAAAACAGACCAAGAGGAGGAAATATTTTACCCAGGAGCTTGTTATCTGGGCAGTGGGAACAGGTTCTACAGGAACTCTCCAAAAGGGAGTTGGATAAACTAATCAAAATGAAAAAAATTACAGGGCTGTAGGGGAAGACAGGGAGACTCTTTCAAAGAGCTGGCACAGACTAGATGGGCTGAATATGCTCTTCAATGCAAGGAGACATTTTTGATGCCTGATTCAGCCAATCACAAATCACGTTCCTGCTTCTAACTGCAACCTTGAGTGAGTGCTCTGAGAATGTCAGTGTGGGCATGTGTCTATTGTGGCTTGTGTGTATCGTTACACTGTGTGTGTAATGGGGTGGGTGTGTGGGGATATACTGTGTGTTTGTGTGTGCATGAGGATGTGCAGGTGTGGGGAAGGGATGTGTGTGTGGGGCAGGGTGCATATATGTGCACATGTGTGTGATTGTGTATGTGGGAAGCTGCCTGTGTATGTGTGTGAGTGTGTATGTGGGTCTGGGGAGCTGTATAACGATGGTGCACAGGTCAATGATTTGCTGCAGGTTTTGGCCATCTCGACACCACAGCTAGTTACTGGGGTGATGTTGGCCGCAGAGGAAGGAAGGGGACAGTTCTGGGCACTCACTGACTGGAAGCTGGAAGCAGAGTGGGGAGGCATTGGCAGACATCATGCGTAAGAGCCATGAACAAGCTGTGGACACCCTACATCGACTGCACTCCTCCGTGGAGCAGGCACAGAGACAAAGCTAAGTATCCCACAGAGCAAGACTGCAGCACTGCCATGGAAACCAACAGTAAACAGCCAAAGACTACACAAGATAATCACTTCCAACTTAGTACCCATTAAACTGCAGGTCCTCACCTCAACTCCTGGCTCCAGTGTGGCAGGTTTATACAGAGGGAATCTGCTGCCCATGGCCAACAGGGTGAAACTCTTGGATGAGGGATTTGGTATTGGTATTGGTTTATTATTGTCACTTGTACCGAGGTACAGTGAAAAACTTGTCTTGCACACCGATTGTACAGATCAATTCATTACACAGTGCAGTTACATTGAGTTAGTACAGAGTGCATTGATGTAGTACAGGTAAAACAATAACAGTACAGAGTAAAGTGTCACAGCTACAGGGAAGTGCAGTGCAGGTAGACAATAAGGTGCAAGGTCACAACAAGGTAGATCATGAGGTCAGAGTCCATCTCATCGTATAAAGGAACTGTTCAATCGTCCTATCACTGTGGGATAGAAGCTGTCCTTGAGCCTGGTGATATGTGCCCTCAGGCTCCTGTATTGTCTGCCTGATGGAAGAGGGGAGAAGAAAGAATGACCCGGGTGGGTGGGGTCTTTGATTGTGCTGGCTGCTTCACTGAGGCAGCAGATTTGAGGAGAGTTGTTGAGGATCTGGAACTCACTGTCTAAGGGGTGGTGAATACTGAGAAGGTCAGGGCTGTCACAGGGAGTCAGGGCTCTGGGGAAAGAGCGGTGTTGGGGGGATTTTTCTACTAGGAGAGGGTGTAGATCCAATGAGCTGAATAACTTTGTTCCATGCTGTAACGATTCTACGATTTTATCCATTGGCTTGGGGCTCACCTGCCTCAACCCAACTGGCTGTAACTTTATGCAAAACACTAGCTCTTCTACAGCAACTTACACAACCGGAAGATGTTCTAAAGCACTTTATAGTTTGTGGAGTACCTTGGTAAGTGAGGCACGGTAGTGGCAAACATGGCTGCCAGTTTGTGCACAGCAAGATCCCACACACAGCAAAGTGACAATGGCTTATCACCTGTTTTGGTAATATCGGGACATATTGGTTCCCTGATCTTCTGTGAAATTCAGTCATGAGAACTTACATGTCTACCAAGGACAACACACACAGCATCTCATTGGAAAGCCTCTCTCAGTCTGGAGAGCTTCAGTCCAGATGAACAACTGACCCAACTGAAGTGGGACTTGAACCCACAAAGTTCTGCCTCAGACTGAGCTTGCTCGGCACTAAACGCTGGTCAGTCAGGCACCCTGCTGAGCTCAGCTTCTTTCCACATCCTTCACACCCCAGCTCCCCGGGAACTGCTTGAAACTTGTCTCAAGGTGAGTTGTTGTGATTGGAAACCACTGGCTGGAAGGCAGGGTGGACACATTCAACAGGAACTTTCACAGAGGAATTGGATGAATGTTCCAGGGGAAGAATTTTATCTGGGCTACCAGGAAAGTGAGGAGTGTGTATCAGCACAGGCACAATGGGCCAAATGGCCTCCTTCAGTGCTGGAGGGTTCAGTGATGTTGAGAGAGGAGGTGTATTAGGAGAGGTCAGGGAGGGGGCTGGCGGGGGTTATTGTAAACCACAGTGTTATAGTTTATTATTGTGATGTTCTCTCTTATTTAACAAGACAACTTCTGCCTTTGTGCTGTGTATTTTTCCTTCATTTCTAAGCTGGAAATATCACAGTTCTGTGGTGAGATGAGCGGTGTAGATCAGGAACTGAGGCGTAGGTGGATAACACCCACCCATCCCTCTGTGGAAGGTGTCTGGGGGCAGAAGCGACCTTTCCTTGCAAGAAGCAGTCCTTGTTCTGATTAAATAATGCTGATTTTTCTCTAAAGCTGCATTACAAAATAATCTCCTGACAATCAAGCCTTATATGTAAACACTATAGATTTTATTCTTTAACACTTCAACACAGTTTATTAGTTGCTCTCTCTCTCTCTCTCGCTCTCTCTCTCTGCCTCCCTCCCTCCCCCCCTCCCCTTCTTTAGGACACTCCTTGGGCTGGCACAGTGGCACAGCTTGTACTGCCAGTAACCCAGCTTCCTGACCTCCAGTGCTGTCCTTGTGGAGTTCGCTCCTTCCTCCCTGTGACCGGGTGGGTTTCCCCCAGATGCTCCAGTATTCTCCCACGTTCCAAAGACATGTGGGTTGGTAGGTTGATTGGCTGCTGTAAGTTCCCCCTAGTCCAGAGGTGAATGGTAGAATGTGGGAGGAGAAGATGAGAATGCAGGGAGCATTAAATAGAGCCCTATAGAACATAGAACACTACAGCACAGTACAGGCCCTTCGGCCCACAATGTTATGCTGACATCTTATCCTGCTCTAAGATTTAACTAACCCTTCCCTCCCACATGACCCCCCTCATTTCTCTATCATTCATGTGTCTATCTAAGAGTCTCTTAAATGTCCCGAATGTATCTGTGCCCACAACCCCTGCCGGTCGTGCGTTCCACACACCCACCACTCTCTGTATATAAAAGTTACCCCTGACATCCCCCTTATATCTTCCTCCGATCACCTTAAAATTATGCCCCCTCGTGTTAGCCATTGTCGCCCTGGGAAAAGGTATCTGACTGTCCACTTGATCTGTGCCTCATAAGACCTTGTACACCTCTGTCACGTCACTTAACACTTATCCACAGGAACAGTGTAAATGGGTGTGTTGTTGACTCTGAGGTTTCTGTGTTGTATGACTCTGTGACTTAAACCCCACCCCTTCGACTGAACCTGATTAGTATTTGGTTCAATGTCAACATTTGGAGCAAAGCACCTTGGAAAGTTCTTGCCTTGGAGAGGGTTGTAAGTGATGGTAGAATGTCAGTGAGGGCTGTACACACTCCGCACCCTGGTGGTACTGAATTGTAAAAGCACGCACCCACACAGCGGTAGAATTCGTGCTGACTTCAGACCTCGCCAGGGGCGAACATTTACCATGGACACACTTGCTGCTGGACTGAGGAAGGGCTGTGCTGTCAGGTCCGCTGTCTTTCATATGAGATATTAACCTGAGGGTTCAGCTGCTCTATAAGGTGAAAGTGGAAGGTGCCTGTACGGTTCTCCCCAGTGTCCTCACCAACATTTATCCCTTAGTCACCATTATCGTTACAGAATATTGTCCAATAAACTGCTCGCTGCTTGTGGGATCTTGCTATGCACATAATTGGTTGCTGATTTTACTCTATCATGATAGGACACCACTTCAAAAGTATTTCATTGGCTGTAAAGTGCTTTATGATATCCTGAGGGTGTGAAAATGCAAATTCTTCTTGTTCTGATTTAGATTAAAGACTCTACCATTCTTTCAATAAAAGCACAAGTCTCATTCCAGCCCAGAATGACTCCTTCTGGCTGGTTCAGCAACTGAAAATGCCGAGGAAAAGTCTTTGACCTGAACGTTAACTCTTTCTCTTCCCACAGTTGCCACCTGATTTGCTGAGGACTTTCACCAGTTTATGTTTCTGTTTCAGATTTCCAGCATCTGCAAGTTTTTGATTTCCGGACCATCAAATGACGCTCAATTGGGAGCAATGTTGGTTCACTGGCACAATGTGGTCAAAAAAGCTGGTGGAACGTTGTCCTTTATCTCAGGGCGATGGATTCCAAACAGGGAGCGATAGATTCTGTCCGAGTCAAACAGTTCCTGGTTCTGCCCACGAATGGTAGATTAGTCTTGAAGAGGTTTCCTAAGTGCCATAAATTCACCTGGCTTTAGCAGACTGAGGGGTCATCTAATATGGTGACAGTGCTTAAAATAATAAAAGATTCAACAGTGTAGGCACAACAGAACGAATTCCTCCAGTGGGAGATTCTTGAACGTAATACCACCATTAATGAGCGGTGGATTCTGAGACCTTCTGCACTGAGACGGGTAGGTTTCTATTGGGTATCAAACCACAAGGAAGTCAAGCAAGTAAACGTAAGCTATGATCTAAGATGACTGAATGGGCTCTTCCTGTCCCTCATCTCCTCCTGGCCTGTTGTCGTTCTGACAGGATAAGGTCTTGCTCTTATGCAGCTTCCTGAGTTAATTTCAGCGCATGAGGGACTGGATACTTTGACTTTGATCTTATTCCCATTAAGATCAGTAGAACCTTTGCATTGCAGCTTGCCAGTCCCTAAGGCCAGTTCAGACTCAGCTCCTCTCTCCCTACAAATTTTACCCTCTGGAAAAAAAACCAAATTCATTTAACCCAGGAAGTAGGGAAAATGTGGAACCTGCTTCCACAGAGAGGGGAACAGTAGAGAAATATTCTCAGCGAGTTAGATATACAGGGGGGGGGGGGGAGGGGGGGGGAAGCAGAGGGATAGAGTGACGGAGAGACGGTGTGAGAAAGCCAGTATGGGGCAGAAACACCAACAGGGGCAGTGGGGCCGAATGGCCTGTTTCTTTGATGTGAAGTCGGCATAGTTCAGTGTAACTGCGACAAGGAGCCATCGTACCATCAATGCAACTGGACTGAAATTCATTGATGTGAGAAGCACAAAGTTTTGACTAAGATGGTTCTCTATAATCTAATAGCAGCACAATAGTGAGGCAGTCTGTCATAATCTCTCAGTCTGTGAGCTCCTTGTTCTGAATCTCCAAAGTAACAAACAAGCATGGACATTAAACAGGCTGCTGCTGTGTTATCATCTGTAAACACCTGACCCAGCTTCCTTTAAACAGCAGAGACACTTCTAGAGGATTAACATAAGCCTCCATGAAAGAGCACTTGCTCTGAGCAAGCCCTACACTCACTAACCCAGTTGTGAGAGGAATCTGACCTGAGGTGAAAGCTCTCAGACCCTGACTGACACATGATCAGATCCACTGGGACCATTCAAGGCCAGCATTCACCCTCTGAGCCCAGTCTCAGTCCTGTCTCTCATTGCACGGACTGGATTGCCAGTGGGAGGCTTTCAA
This sequence comes from Pristis pectinata, assembly GCF_009764475.1. NCBI lineage: Eukaryota > Metazoa > Chordata > Chondrichthyes > Rhinopristiformes > Pristidae > Pristis > Pristis pectinata. The sequence continues at coordinate 2,305,791 of NC_067432.1, forward strand.
AAGTGGGATAGGGAGAGGTCAGTTCCTGTTAGAGTGACGGGCAAAGCTGGCAAGATGAGGGAACCCTGGGTGATGATGGATACTGAGGCTCTGGTCTGGAAAACGAAGGAAGCATATGTCAGGTATAGGCAGCTGGGGTCAAGTGAATCCCTTGAGGAGCAGAAGGGATGTGGGAGTGCACTTAAGAGGAAAATCAGGGGGCAGGGTGGGGGGAGAGGACATGTGGTAGCTCTGGCAGACAAGGTAAAGAAGAATCCTAAGGAATTCTATAAGAACTGTGAGTAAAAGAGTAATGAGGGGAAGAACAGGGTGCTTAAGGATAGATGTGTGTGTGTGTGTGTGTGTGTGTGTGTGTGTGTGTGTGTGTGTGTGTGTGTGTGTGTGTGTGTGTGTGTGTGTGTGTGTGTGTGTGGAGATGGACGAGAACGTATATGTAACTGTCTGTACTTACTATGGAGAAGGTCATGGAAACTTGGGAATTCGGGGAAGAGAATGGTGATATCTTGGGATATATCCATGTTACAAAACGGGAGGTGCTGTCGGTCTTAAAGTTCATAAAGGTGGAAAAATCCCCAGGACCCGACCAAGGTTATCATAGGACACTGTGGGAAGCCAGGGAAGAAATTGCCGGGGCCCTGGCAGAGATGTTTTGTACCATCGTTAGCCCCAGGTGAGGTACCGGAAGACTGGAGGGTGGCTAATCTTGTGCCTTAAGAAGGGCTGCAGAGACAAGCCAGGGAGCCTAACATCGTGGGAAAGTTACAGGAGGGGATTGAGGGACAGGATCTCCCTGCATTTGGAAAGGCGGGGACTGATTAGTGATATTCAGCATGGTGTTGTGCGTGGGAAATCGCATCTCCTGAACTTCATTGAGTATTTTTGCCCAACTCACTTATCTACATTTGTTGGTGGCCTCATCTTCTCTCCACAGTTTACATCCCTACCAGTCCTATGTCATCAGTACATTTAGCAACCGTACCTTGGGTCATTTACATAATTTTAAAAAGTTGAGGCCAAACACCAGCCCCTGTGACTCACTACTCAGTGCATCTTGCTAATCATTTACTCTCAATTTCCTGTTCACCAGCTGCTCTTCTATCTACACCAATATGTTACTTCCTAAAACACGAGTAATTTTCCAATAATTTGGTCTGGTCCTTGTCATTCATTTAATACACGGAAGCTGAGGATTCCAGGATAACTGTACTGCAGGAACCCGTAGAAATACAAAGTTCATAAAATTGTTGCACTTTTTTCAAATTCTAGTAGGACACATAAGACCTTAGGAGTGTTGATGTACAGAGGGACCTTGGGGTGCACGTCCATAGTTTGTCGAAACTGGCGACACAGGTAGATAGGGTAATGAAGAAGGCATTCGGTGTGCTTGCCTTCATAGGCCGAGGCATTGAGTATGAGAGTTGGGACTTCATGTTGCAGCTGAACGAAACATTGGTTAGACCGCACGGAGTATTGCGTACAGTTCTGGTCACCACACTAGAGGAAGGATGTGGGAGCGACAGAGTGAGTGCAGGAGAGATTCCCCAGAATGTTATCAGGATGGAGGGATGTAATTATAAAAGAGAGAATGGACAGGCTGGGTTTATTCTTTCTGGAATGTAGGAGGCTGAGGGGTGACCTTATAGAGATTTATAAAATGATGAGAGGCGTAGATAGTCAGTGCCTTTTTCCCAGGGTAGGGGGGTCCAGAACTAGAGGCTACAGGTTGAAGGTGAGAGGGGAGAGATTTAAAGGGGACCTGAGTGGTCAGTTTTCCACACAGAGGGTGGTGGGTGTGTGGAACGAGCTGCCAGAGGAGGTGGTGGAGGTGGGTACAGTTACAACGGTTAAAAGGCACTAGACAAGTACTGAGATAGGAAAGGCATTGAAGGATTCAGCCTAACGTCAGCCAATGGGATTAACGTAGACAGGCATCACTGTCGTGGTGGACCAGATGGACTGAAAGGACCCGTTTCTGTATGATTCTATAATTGTCTCATCTGAGGTCTCCCTGGTTTCTGAGTCCAGAATCAGCATTTGAGGTTCTCACAGGATGTCCTGTGCAGGGCTTAGGGAGGTGAGGCACAGTTCTGTTCCGGGGTACGAAGGATCCCACCATGCCACTGGAGGGAAAGCAGAAGTTCTCCCACACCCTGGCCAACATTCTACGTTCAGACAGCATCGCCAGGCAATGATATGGTTGGTATTGACCATGTTATCATCAGTAGAATTCACAGGATGGGCACAGACCATTTGGTGATTACCCTGTCTCCTTAATCTATAAGTCCCAGTTTTCCCATAATTACATCCTCTTGTTCACTTCAGTTCCTCCCTGTTCTGCATTCTCCACCCTCTCTGGGTTAAGAAGTGTTCCTGAATTCTCCACAGGATTTGTCAGTGATTCTCTTTTACTAACAGAACCTGGTTTTAGTCTTCGCATCGTGGATATATTTTCACCACCTCTACCTGACTTTATTTGAAGATCTCTACTCAGCCTTTCCTCTGCTGAAAATAAAGACTCCCAGCTGTTCAGTCTCCCCTGGGGAGTATAAACTCTCTGTTTCACTTCCATCTGTACGTTTTCTATTTACACCTTCACCACTGGGTCTCTGTCTAATACGTAGAGTGAACAGTGCACAGTGCTGCACATGTGTCACTGCTGTAGAATTTTTGCTGCTGTGATTGTTGGGACACTGCAGCTGTTCTATTAATACAGGGGCTGCTCTACACCCTCCTGGATCAACATCCTCTCTTCCAGCACACCACCAGCTCTGGAGCTCCACCCAATGGTGCAGAAGTTGGAATCAAGGCCCAGGCCTGTAATGTAGCGAAAACTCAGCTGTAGTGGAGGCACTGGAAGTGTGGGAAAAAACTAAACGTATCCGGCTGCAGGGTCGGAGCTGTGGGGGAAGAGGGGAGGGGAGAGAGGGGAGAGGGAGAGGGGAGAGAGGGGAGGGGAGGGGAGAGAGGGGAGTGGGGAGGGGGAGAGGGGAGAGGGAGAGGGGAGAGGGGAGGGGGAGAGGGGAGAGAGGGGAGAGGGGACGTGGGTCATCTCAGTGTTCTGATAGAGCAACCCCAACCAAAGCCCCAAATGCGCTCACCTCTCTCGTCCATCTCTAGAGATACACCTCAGAACACCAGAGTGATGGGAGCTGCAGACAAGTGCCAGGAGATAGCTTGAAAGAGCAGGAAGGTGATGTCCAAACTGAATTGCTTGGGCTACAGCAGTGTACACTTCTGGTCACTGCAGGGAGGTGTGAGACCACTGGAGAGGTGCAGGGAGATTTACTGCACCATCGCCAGGGCTGGACAGTTATAGTTGTGAGGCTGGGCTGGGCTGTAGGGACAGAGGCTGAAGAGAGACAATTAAGCTGTGTAAAACTAAGTGAGACGGGAACAGGAGGGATTTATTCTCCTTGACGGTGAGAAAAATAATCAGTGTGCAGAGAATGAAGGTGAACATGAGAGGGATTAGAGGGGAGGAGGCATGGGCTGAACAAGGGCAGTGATCACAGCACAAGCTCCAATGTGACCTGAACAAAGAGACTGAACAGCAGAGAAACAACTGCTGACACAGGTTTACGATCTTGGTATTGACAGCCGAGGTTGGCAGGTGTGGTGCGGAACATCGATGTTACAGTGAAACTCCCATCTCATGGCAGATCCCTGCACCATGGTGGTTGTGTGTGAATGACGGAGGTTATAGTTTGCACACCAGGCTTCCAATGTTGACAGCAATACAGGCAATGTGCAGGGCAGGACCTGGTGATGTCACCTGGTGTTCGACTGATACCAGGCAGATACTCTCGCTCGGAGGTCCCTGCACCAATTTCCCGATGGGTGATGACTAGCACAGTCTAACTTGGATAGAACCACTTGCCTGTATTGTTTGCACAAGGAAAACTTACACATGGATCCCATTTCTAGGATGGACCATCTCCATATTTAGAAGGTACCTGGAGTAGCACTGGAAGACCTGTAACTGCAGGGCAGTGGACCAAGAGATGGGAAGGAAGAGCTTGCTCTTTTATATTCTGTCATGGAGACGATGAGCCTAATGGCCTTCTTTAGTGCTGTACACTTCCCTGATACCGATTGGAAGGTGGAACAGAGTTGATGGTTTCTGTTTCCAGACCCAGTACCTGTCAAAACATTTTAATGAACAACCTGAACTGCAAGATCCAGTGCAGTACTGAAGACCTGAGCCCCAGGCTGAGCCTCCAGCAGAGCTGTTCCAATAAAGTTACAAGTTTGCCCAGGTTATGACTTGTTCACAAAAGGCACGAAAAATGCAATTGGGCCAATTCTGGCCAATCAATTTTCTCTCAGTTATCGGTAAGTGCTGAAGGTGCCTCTCACACTGCTGTGGCACCTTCTCACCAATAACTAGCTCACTGATGCACGGTCTGGGCTTCACCAAGGCTACCTGGCTCCAGAGCTCAGCACAGCCTCGGTCCAAGAGCAGCATTCTGGAGGTGAGGTTACAATGACCACCCTCGACATCAGAGCAGCATTTGCCTGAGTGTGGCATCGATGAACTGGTAAAACTGAAGTCAAAGGGAACACTCTCCATGGCTGGAATTATACCTCACACAAAGGAAGGTCACCATCCCAGTCCCAGCACATCACAGCAGGAGTACCTCGGATTGTCCAGGACCCAACCATCTTCAGCTGCTTCATCAATGACCTTCCTGATGAACAATTCCACTCACAACTGCTCAATCCGTGCCTGCATCAATCGGCCTTGGGCTGATAAGCAACTGGTAATGTTGGTGCCTCAAGAGCGCCCAGCAATGACTGTCTCCAACAAGAGAGAACCTAGCTACATACCATTGACATTCTGAGTCCCCCACCCTCAATATCTTGGTGGAATAACTGAAACAACCACACAAATAGTGTGGCTGTAGGGGCAGGTTAGGAACTTGGTATCTCACTCCTGACACCCCAAAGCCTTTCCATCACCTACGTCAGAGAATGATGGAGTATCCTCCACTTGCTGGAAACTTGACACCAGGCAGGACAAACAGCTCGATCAACACCCCATGTACACTGAACAGTCATTCCCTTCACCACAGGCACACTGAGCCTTCACTGTGAACCGCCTGTCAAATGCACTGCACTTACCCATCCAGGGTACTGTGATAACACACCTCCCAAATCTACGCCACAGCCACCACGAAGAGCAAGGGCAGCAGACACATGGGAACATGACACCGCAACATCCTGACTAGCAAGTACATCACCGTTCCTTCATCACCGGCACACCTAAATCCTGGAACTCCCTCCCCAGCAGTGCTCTGGGAGCACCTGCACCAGAAGGACTGCAGCTGTTCAAGACTGCGGCTTACCCCCACCTTCTCACAGGTCATTATTAATGGGCAATACGTGCTGGTGGCGAGGAGTGGTTTCCAAGAATGAAATATAGCAGTGAGGTACCACCTCAGTCCTGCCCCTCCAACAGTGAGGTGCTCCCTCAGTCCTGCCCCTCAGTGAGGTGCCCCCTCAGTCCTGCCCCTCCAACAGTGAGGTGCCCCCTCAGTCCTGCCCCTCAGTGAGGTGCTCCCTCAGTCCTGCCCCTCAGTGAGGTGCCCCCAGTCCTGCCCCTCCAACAGTGAGGTGCTCCCTCAGTCCTGCCCCTCCATAATGAGGTGCTCCCTCAGTCCTACCCCTCAGTGAGGTGCCCCCCAGTCCTGCCCCTCCCACAATGAGGTGCTCCCTCCGCACCATGTGAACAGAAGACTGGATTTTTGTGCTCTGGAGTGGGACCCACAAAAGTCAGAACTCGGTGTGCCAAGGATCAGCCAACATTGGCCAGTGGAACATTTGTGGCAATAACTCCAATCCTGCGGAACATTTCTCAATTGCAAGGAAGATCGGGTGGGAACTGGTTTGGAACAGGCTGCGGTGTAGCCTTGTCACAGTGTGGTGGGCAAATGCTCTGTGTCATTGTGGGTGCGAGGTACATGGGTACATGGCCTTTGTAGACACCCTTCTCCAGATATCCTTAAACAATTCATCACCTACCCTATGATTCAAGTTCTCAGAAATTGGAGTGACTTTACCCCAGTCCCCAGTCATAACCAGACAGGTCCATCTATTCAGAATTCCAACAGCAGGGAGAAACTCTGGGGAGATGAAAAACACGACGATGCTGGAGGAACTCAGCAGGCCAGGCAGCATTCGTGGAGAAAAGCAGGCGGTCAATGATCATTTGCAGTCCTTTGTTTCTCGAAACGTTGACCGCCTGCTTTTCTCCACGGATGCTGCCTGGCCTGCTGAGTTCCTCCAGCATCATCGTGTTTTTCATCTAGATTCCAGCATCTGCAGTCCTTTGTTTCTCTACTCCCCAGGGGAGGGCTGGTGATTCAGGAGCCCTCTCTACATCACCTGAGTTGCTGTGAACAATATGGAGGCCTCCCTGCTCCAGCTGGCAACATGATTCACCCCTCAAGGGCCTACGTTCAATCACCAGGTCAAACAAACTCCCTGTACCTGGGGCTGACGGCCCACTGCCGCTGGGGGTTGGTCTGCCTGTACCCGGGGCTGACGGCCCACTGCCGCTGGGGGTTGGGTCCGCCTGTACCCGGAGCTGACGGCCCACTGCCGCTGGGGGTTGGGTCCGCCTGTACCCGGGGCTGACGGCCCACTGCCGCTGGGGGTTGGGTCCGCCTGTACCCGGGGCTGACGGCCCACTGCCGCTGGGGGTTGGGTCCGCCTGTACCCGGGGCTGACGGCCCACTGCCGCTGGGGGTTGGTCCGCCTGTACCCGGGGCTGACGGCCCACTGCCGCTGGGGGTTGGGTCCGCCTGTACCCGGGGCTGACGGCCCACTGCCACTGGGGGTTGGGTCCGCCTGTACCCGGGGCTGACAGCCCACTGCCGCTGGGGGTTGGTCCGCCTGTACCCGGGGCTGACGGCCCACTGCCGCTGGGGGTTGGGTCCGCCTGTACCCGGGGCTGACGGCCCACTGCCGCTGGGGGTTGGGTCCGCCTGTACCCGGGGCTGACGGCCCACTGCCGCTGGGGGTTGGGTCCGCCTGTACCCGGGGCTGACGGCCCACTGCCACTGGGGGTTGGGTCCGCCTGTACCCGGGGCTGACAGCCCACTGCCGCTGGGGGTTGGTCCGCCTGTACCCGGGGCTGACGGCCCACTGCCGCTGGGGGTTGGGTCCACCTGTACCCGGGGCTGACGGCCCACTGCTGCTTTGGGTTGGGTCTGCCTGTACCTGGGGCTGACGGCCCACTGCCGCTGGGGGGTTGGGTCCGCCTGTACCTGGGGCTGACAGCCCATTGCTGCTTTGGGTTGGGTCTGCCTGCTCTTCCCACTTGTTCCTCAGCAGCCGGTGGGAGGCAGGGCCCGACCTCAGCTGGAAAGGGTTGGGTTCTTGTTTCCTCAAGGGTGGCAGAGTCGTGCAGCGTAGACCCACTGCCTCACAGCTCCAGAGACCAGAGACCCGGGTTCAATCCTGACCCCCGGCGCTGTCTGTGTGGAGTTTGCACATTTTCTCTGTGACTGTGTGGGTTTCCTCTGGGTGCCCTGGATTCCTCCTGTGACAGGTCCAAAGACGTACAGGTTAGGAAGTTGTGGGCGTGCTATGTTGGCGCCAGAAGCGTGGCGACACTTGCGGGCTGCCCCCCAGAACACTCTACGCAAAAGATGCATTTCACTGTGTGTTTCGATGTACATGCGACTAATAAAGAATAAAGATATCTTAATTGGGCGCTGTAGTGTGTGGGTGAGCGGCAGAATCTGGGGGGAATTGGTGGGAGTGTGGGGAGAATGAGATGGCATGAATGTAAGTAGTTGGTTGATGGTCAGTGCAGACCCAATGGGCCGAAGAGCCTGTGTCTCTCTACGGCTCTATGACAGTTCCTCAGGGAACATAGGAAGCAGGAGTGCTGAGCTGGGAGGGGCACCGGTTGGTGCAGGCGACAGAGCCCGAGATCGGGACCTCTCGGTCCGTGAGAACCCCGGGGGGAGGTGAGGAGCCGGCAGGGAGGAGGTGCGAGTCCACAGCTCGGCTACTCCTCTGTACAAGGGGATTATTTTGGATTAAATGAGAGTTTTCCTAAGGATTTACTTCAACAACTGATTGTGAAAAAAGTATTTTCTGTTTGCTGCTTGATTAATAATCTTTCTTCCCGAATGTTGGCTTTCTCCTCCAGAGGCAATGAAGCGGAGCGTTCAACCACAGGCGGCCCCCCCGGGGCAGGGACTGGTCCCGAGGACTGCCCTGTTTGTTTAGTCATGATCCATATTTACGAAAAGACATCAAAAGCCGAGCTTCTCTTCCCACCCACCTCCCCCTCAGCTCCCGACGCTGCGCCCGCTGCCCAGAGGCTGCTGGTAAAACGTGGAACAGAGTTCAAGCTCTGAATTGCAAACCCAAAGGCCAAAACGGGCAGATTCATGGGGAGCTGGAAGACACATCGAGCGACAACACTGCCACACCTCTCCCCCTCTGGGTGCACACCGGTGTTTCTGCTTCAACCTGCCTCCGACCCACACCTCATCTCCCCCGTTACCACTGTATCCGCAGATTTCAACTCAACCGTCTTGTACACTACAGATGAACTCTCCATCAATCTGCCTTGCACCTTATTGTCTGCCTGCACTGCACTTCCTCTGTAACTGTAACACTTTATTCTGCCATCTGTTTTTCCCCCTTTTGTACTACGTCGATGTACTGATGTATGGAAATGATCTGTCTGGGCGACACGCGAAACAAAAACGATTTTCATTGTATCTCAGTACATTTGGCAATAATAAACCAATTAAAACCTGCTCCCCATGGGGCAAGTTGCACAAGTACAGTTCTTGACTCCATAATGTTCACAGCAACACTGGAGATATAGGAGCAATGGTGAGGAGAGCGACTTTGCAAGGTCCTGCACCGCCTGAAGCAGCAGGGCTCTCAGCAGGGTGTGGCTGAGAGGCTGAGGCTCATCCCTCTACCGGTGGGCTGAGGGTGGAGCTTTTAGATTATGAAGGGGTTCAACTGGGTGGATTTACCCACTCCCACAGCAGCAGAGCAGGTGAATCACAGGGATGCTGGCAAGGGGGAGCTGGGTAAACACGTACCAAAGAAAGGAAGAGAAGGATATGGGGATGGTGGGAGGTTGGTTTGGGGCATTAGCACAGAGCAGAGGGCTGAATGGCCTGTTCTCTGCTGTATATTCTCACTGCCACAGACACATTTGGAGATACAGCCCTAACGTCAAGAGTTCTACGCCAGGAGGGTTGAGTGTGAATCTGTGCACCATCCCCGGACGATGCTCACATCCCCATGGGGTCGGTGCTGGGTTTCGTGTCACAGGTTGTGAAGCTCCCCCGTTGGTGCGAGGAGACGAGGACGGGAGCAGAGCCGCCCCGAGGCTCCGGCCAGGAGAAACATCTTGCCTGCTGGGCTCCGTGTGAACTTCTCACTGAAATGTTGGTGGAGGTGGTGCCAGGAGAAACTCACTCACGGACTGTGCCTGATCACTCTCGGACAATGTCCAAGGGTGCAACATTTGTGGCTAAATGTGGGAGTCCAACTCTCATATTTTCTTACAAGATAGGCCATTCAGCCCATCAAGTCGATGCCAGCTCTCAGAATAATCCCAGCAATCCTCTTCCCCTGTACATTTCTCTGTAACCAATTCTCTCTCACAATCCATCAATCTACCCCTCCTCCCGATTCTCCTGACAGTCACTCACACATTAGATGCATTTTACAGCAGCCAATTCTTGACCGGCACACCTTCGCGATGCGGGAGGAAACCGGAGCACCCGGGGGAAACCCACGCGGTCACAGGGAGAGCGTGAAAACCCCACACACGGGCAGCGTCCTAGGTCAGGATTGAAGTCGGGTTGCCAGAGATGTCCAACTCACTATCCCGGGATGGTGAAAGGGGCTGTAGGAACACCTACACTGGCGAACTTCAGCTCCACGTTAGCGAGTGGCTCAGTGCACAGGGGCTGAACTGTGGCGTGCTGTCTCCATCGTGTGGCCGCTTCATTCAGGGAGCGGAGAGTGAGATCCACCAACCTGCAGTGTGACAGCGATGGTGCTGAAGCTGGTGTCGACCAGGAAGCCCTGTGTTCAGGGCAGTGCAGTTCATCTCTCCTCCAGCTATCCTCTGGGGAGCGTGGCCCTGCCGCATGCAGCACCCACCTGGGTGGCCAAGGCTGGACTTTATCCAGGGTGCACCCTCCACCAGGGCAATTGTTTCAAAGTCAGGAATGTCACGAAGTTGTACAATGGGCCGAAGGGACTGTTTCTGCTGTGTTTGTGCTGGCCATTCTACTTATCCATACAGGCAGGTACAAGAACAACATCGAAAAGACATTTGGACAGGTAGATGCACAGGAAAGGTTTGGAGGGATCTGGGCCAAACACAGGCAAATGGGACTGGCTTGGTGGGCATCTTGGTCGGCATGGATGAGTTGGGCCGAAGGGCCTGTTTCCGTGCTCCATGACTAGTCCCATTTACCCACATTTGGCAATTCAAGTGCTTGTCCAGATGCTTCTTAACTTTGAGAGTCTCTGCCTCCACCACCTCCTCAGGCAGCATATTCCAGATCCCAACTCGGTACAAAAATTCCCCCTCAGATATCCTCCCAACCCACCCCTCACCTTATACCCATGGTCTCTTGTTTAAGACACCCCCACCATGGGAAAAAGATGCTTTCTATCTGATCTATCTATCCCCCTCAATTTTATACACCACCATCAGGTCTCCCCTCACCCTGTGAAAACAAACCCATCCCATCCAGTCCCTCTGGATAACTGAAATGTTCCAATCCAGGCAGAACCCTCTGCACTCTCTCCAGTGTAACCACATCCTTTCCATAGTGTGGTGACCAGAACTGCACACGGCATCAGCTGTGGCCAAACCAATGCTTTATAAAGTTGTAACGTGATGTCCCTGCTCCTAAATTCTGTGCCACAGCCGGGGAAGGGATGCCCCCATGCGAGGGGAAGGGGCAACCTGCCATGCAGGGGAAGGGGTCCTCCTGAGCGCCTTCTTCACTTCCCTTCCTACTTGTGCTGCCACTTTCCGGGATCTATGGACCTGAAGTCCCAAGGTCCAAGGTCCATCTGTTCATCAGCACCCCCTGGGGCCCTACATTTAGTGTATTTTCTACCCTTATTTGGCCTCTAAATGCAGCACTGTTGCCCAAATATTAGACAACTTTAAACTCCCTTCTGATTTCCGCATCCTGTGAATGAATAAAGAAATAGATGTTCTGATGGACAAGGGGAGGTCCAGGGTGAGAGCAGCAGGGCTGTGGGTGAGGGGGTAACCACAGAGTGGGGTCGGGGGTCACAGCGTGCTGGCTGAGGGGGGCAATAGGTGGAGAGGGTGTGGGGTGGGCGAGGGGCCGATTCCCTTTCGTCCTCAAGGCCAGGATTTAATACAGGGAGCCGGGAGATCTGGGGGAGTCAGGGAAGGCCAGGGTGGTGGGGATGAGGCTGGTGAATGACCAGAAGGTGGGATGGAGCGAGGGAGGGTGAGGGGAGAATGGGGCAGAGTGTGGGGAGGCAGGGTAGAAGAAGCAAGTGGCAGTAGGGAAGGTGCTGGCAGATACATTTTTTTCTTTCTAGTGTTCGGGATAGCGGCGAGTGACTGCGCAGGCGTGTGACGTCACTCGGAAGCGCGCGGGCGATTTAAAAAGACCACCATATCCAGCAGGCAACGTTGGAGCGGGCAGTGGAGTGAGACGGAGCAGAGTGGTTGGGCTTTGGCTCAACGGGCTTAGGCGAGACTGGGTAAGAGGTGAGATTTATAGAGCGGGGTTAAGTCACTGGTTTATTTATCTCAGTAGTATAGTATTGAACAGTGCTATAGCAGTATGCATCTGGGGTTGGTCATGTTTGGAGTGCCAGATGTGGGGACCCTGGGAGACTACCAGCCTCCCCGATGACTACATCTGCACAAAGTGCACCAAGATGCGGCTCCTCAAGGAACGTGTTGAGAGTCTGGAGCAGCTGCTCAATGACCTTCGGCTGAACAGGGAGAGCGAGCAGGAAATAGACAGGAGTTATAGAGTTTGTAGAGTACCTCTGTGGCGGTCCCCCTAAAAAATCGGTATCTCATTTTAGATTCTGTTGGAGAGGATGATCCGACAGAGGAAGACCACGGCAACCGGGACTTTGGCACCGTGCCTGGTGCTGTGGTCCAGCGGGGAAAGAGTAATGCAGTGGTTATTGGGGATTCTATAGTGAGGGGAACAGATAACAGATTCTGCGAAACCAACAATTAATCCCGGATGGTGTGTTGCCTCCCTGGTGCCAGCGTACGGGATGTCCTGGAACGGGTCCAGAGAGGGTGATCAGCCAGAAGTCTTGGTACATGTAGGTACTAATGACATAGGTAGAAAAAGAGAAGAGGTCCTGAAGGAGGAATACAAGGAGCTAGGGAGAAAGTTCAGAAGTAGGACTTCTAGGGTGGTAATCTCAGGATTACTACCTGTGCCACGTGCCAATGGTAGTAAGAATAGAAAGATCTGGCAGATGAATGCGTGGCTGAGTGACTGGTGCAGGGAGCAGGGCTTCAAATTTCTGGATCATTGGGACCTTTTTTGGGGTAGGCGTGACCTATTTGCTAAGGATGGGTTACACCTAAACTCCAAGGGGTCCAATATCCTGGCAGGAATGTTTAATTTAGCTGTTGGGGAGGGTTTAAACTAATCTGGCAGGGGGATGGAAACCAGGATGTTAGGATACAAGATGTTAGGGTAAGGGAGGAGGTTTATAGAAACAAGTCCAAGACAGTGTGCAGTGAGGATGGCAAGAAGGACAGGCAGGTGAGAAGTCAGGATAATCTGCTGAACAATAGAAGTACAACAAATCAGTAGCAGATACTGGACTAAATGTCCTATATTTAAATGCACGTAGCATTAGGAATAAAGTGGATGACCTAGTGGCACAACTACAGATTAATAAATATGACATTGTGGCAATCACCGAGTCATGGCTTTATGATGGATGTGATTGGGAACTGAATGTCCAGGGGTACACAGTGTATAGGAAGGATAGGCGGGTAGGCAGAGGGGGAGGTGTGGCCATGATGATTAGTAATGATATAAAATCAATAGAAAGGAAGGACATTGGGTCAGAAGAGGCAGAATCCTTATGGGTGGAGCTAAGAAATAGCAAGGGTAAAAGGACAATAGTAGCAGTTATATATAGGCCCCCTAACAGCAGTCAGGAAGTGGACTATAAATTACAGTTAGAAATAGAAAAATCGTGCCAGAGGGACAACGTGAAGATAATTATGGGGGATTTTAACATGAAGGTGGACCGGGAAATCCAGCAAGGCAGTAGAACTCAGGAGAGTGAGTTTGTGGAAGGTCTACGGGACGGCTTTTTGGAGCAACTTGTTGATGAGCCCACCAGGAGATTGGCTGTTTTTGGATTGGGTGCTGTGTAACGAACCGGAGGTGATTAGGGAACTAAAGGTAAAGGAACCATTGGGAACCAGTGATCACAATATGACTGAGTTCAGTTTCAAGTTTGAGAAGGAGAAGCTGGTAGCTGGTGTATCGATATTTCAGTGGAACAAAGGAAATTACAGTGACATGAGAGAGGAGTTGGCTCAAATTGATTGGAAGAGTAAGCTAGCTGGAGGGATGGCGGAGCAGAAATGGATTGAATTTCTACAAGAAATAAGGAAAATGCAGGATAGGTATATTCCAAGAAAAAAGGTTTTGAATGGAAAAAAGGCACAAATGTGGATAACGAGAGAGGTGAAGGCTAAAATAAGAGCAAAAGGGAGGGCATACAAGGAAGCAAAAATTAGTGGGAAAACAGAAGACTGGGAAACTTTTAAAAACTTGCAGAAAGAAACTAAGAAGGTCATTAGGAAAGAAAAGATGAATTATGAAAGGAAGTTGGCAGATAACATTCAAAAGGATACTAAGAGTTTTTTTAAATATATAAGGAGTAAAAGAGAGACACGGGTTGATATAGGACCAATCGATAACGGTGTGGGAGAGATTATAATGGATGATAAAGAGGTGGCAGAGGAACTAAATGAGTATTTTGCATCAGTCTTCACTGTGGAGGACATCAGCAATATACCGGATAGTCAGGGGTCTCAAGGAATGGAACTGAGTTCAGTTAAGATCACTAGAGAGAAGGTGCTAGGAAAGCTAAATGGACTAAAGACAGAGAAGTCTCCCGGACCAGATGAGGTGCATCCCTGGGTTCTGAAGGAGGTGGCTTTAGAGATTGCGGAAGCACTGGTGATAATTTTCCAGGAATCAATAGACTCCTGCATGGTTCCGGAGGACTGGAGGGTCGCAAATGTAGTTCCACCGTATAAGAAAGGTGGGAGGCAGCATAAAGGAAACTACAGACCTATTAGTCTGACATCAGTGGTGGTAAAGTTATTAGAATCGATCCTCAAGGATGAGGTTATGGAATACCTAGAGGTGCAGGGCAAGATAGGTCCAAGGCAGCATGGTTTCACGAAGGGAAGATCCTGCCTGACCAATCTATTGGAGTTTTTTGAGGAAATCTCAGGTAGGGTGGATAAGGGAGAGGCGGTAGATGTTGTGTATTTAGACTTTCAAAAGGCCTTCGACAAGGTGGCGCACAAGAGACTGATTAATAAGATGAGAGGTCATGGAATTACAGGTAGGATAACAGAATGGGTGGAGCATTGGCTGGTTGGCAGGAAGCCAAGGGTGGGAATAAAAGGATCCTGTTCTGGTTGGCTACCGGTTACTAGTGGTGTTCCGCAGGGGTCGGTGTTGGGGCTGCTTCTTTTTACCCTGTACATTAATGACTTGGATGATGAAGTAAATGATTTTGTGGCTAAATTTGCAGATGACACCAAGATAGGTGGAGGAGTAGGGAGTATTGAGGAGACAGGAAAGTTGCAGAGACCTAGATAGTTTAGGAGAATGGGCAAGGAAATGGCAGATGAGATTCAATGTTGAGAAATGTGCAGTTGTACACTTTGGAAACAGAAATAAACAGGCAGATTATTATCTAGAAGGGGAGAAACTTCGAAGTACAGAAGTACAAAGGGACTTGGGGGTACTCGTGCAGGATACCCTAAAGGTTAACCACCAGGTCGGATCGGCGGTAAGGAAAGCGAATGCTATGTTGGCATTCATTTCAAGAGGTATAGTGTATAAAAGTAGGGAGATGTTAATGAGGCTCTACGGGGCACTAGTGAGGCCTCATTTGGAATACTGTGTGCAGTTTTGGGCCCCATATCTTAGGAAGGATGTGCTGATGTTGGAGAGGGCTCAGAGATTTACGAGGATAATTCCCGGAATGAAAGGGCTTACGTATGATGAGCATTTGTCGGCTCTTGGACTGTACTCACTGGAGTACAGAAGAATGAGAGGGGACCTCACAGAGACATTTAGAATGTTGAAAGGACTGGACAGAGTAGATGTGGCCAAGCTGTTTCCCTTGGTGAGTGAGTCCAGGACCAGAGGGCACAATCTTAGAATTAGAGGGTACAGGTTTAAAATAGAGATAAGGAGAAATTTCTTTAGCCAGATGGTGGTGAATTTATGGAATTCCTTGCCACGTACAGCAGTGGAGGCCCGATCATTGGAGGCGTTTAAGGAGTAGATAGATAGGTATCTAATTAGTCAAGGTATCAAGTGATGTGGGGATAAGGCCAGAAATTGGGGTTAGAATAGTTTTTTTTCTGCTCATGGAGCAGACTCCCCCCCCCCCCCCATTTCTCATTTCTTTTTTTTCTTTTTCCCGTTTTCTTTGGAGCAGACTCGATGGGCCGAATGGCCTACTTCTGCTCCCTTGTCTTGTGATACATTGTAGACAAGACCATGCATGGATGGTGGAATGTTCCCTCTTCTTGGGTGGCCATTGCTTCCATGCCAGTTCTGCGGGTCTGCGGTGGCTGCTGAGGCCAAGGTGAAAGCTGCAGACTCTGCTGTAAGCCGAGCAGAAGGTGCCTGATGGGACAGGTCGTTTGGGAACTGATGCACCTCTGACACCATTGACTCTGGGTTTCCGAAGCATGGACTCCCAGGTTCGCAACACTATCCCAAACGTTCCTTCTCCATTTGGAAGGGTTGTGGACCACAGACTTCCAGGAGTCAGTGGTGGTCACATTCCTTCAAGGAGGGTTTGAGCCCGTCCCTGAACATTGAATGGCAACTTGGGTTCTATATACGCGAGGCATGCCTACCGCTGGCCAGAGCTTTGATGGTTCCTGGGGACTGGTGAGAAAGACCTTGTATTTTTATAGATCCCAATGTACTTTACATCCAGTAATGAACTCGTGAAGTGAGGGCACTATCAATCCCGAAGGATATGTGGCAGCTAATGTGAGTGCAGCAAGATCCCACATTAGCAATGAGGTAAATGAGCAGGCTGTTGGCTTTCACTGAGGGATCAGTATTGCCCAGGATGCACAGAACTGCTTTGGGATCATCTGTGCCACCTAAAGTGAACACAAGATGCCATAAGGGGAATCTGGATGAACACACGAGGGACAAAGGACTGGAAGGAGATGGTGTTGGGACAGATGAAGAGCTGGGAAGGGGATAGCACGGGGCAGAAACCTCAGCAAAGACCTGAAGGGCCAAATGCCTGTTTCAGAACACTGTGTAAAACATCCAAAAACCAAGACTGGACAGTTGGCAAACGTTTTCATTAGATCACAGTACGTGGTGGATAAGTCAGAGGACCAACACAGAGACCCAAGGTTAACTCACTTCACTCCAGCTGGAGAAACTAAATTCAAGTAATTAAACAAACCTGGAACCAGCAGTGGTGACCATGTAACCACTGGATTACCGAAACCCATCTGGTTCACTATCATCCTTCGGGGAACAGATCTGCCATCCTTACGACTCCTGAACCAGTGTAGTTGGTTATCTGTCCTCTGAAGTGGCCCAGTGACACTGGCACTTCCAGGGCTGATGGGCACGGGCAATAATTGCCAGTCTTGCCAAGGTCACAAGCACGGGGAGTGGGTGAGGTGAACAGTAGACTGGGCAGGGGGAGAAGCAGGAGACGGAAGGGAACAGAGGGTCATACTGACAGAGTTAGAGGAGGGATGCAAGGCGGCTCGAATGGAGCACAAGTGCCAGCATTGACTGAATGGCTTGTTCCTGTGCCATATACACTGAAGAAACAACTCCAGAGAACCAGGTTCGATCCTGACCTCAGGTGCTATCCATGTGGAGTTTGGGTTTCCTCCCATATCCCAAAGATGTTCAGGTTGGTGGGATAACTGGCCTTTGTAAAGAAAAAGATCTCTGATGTAGGTGGGCGTGAGCTAACGAACATAAGAGAGGGAATAGGTACAGGGAAGTAACTGTGGGAATGGGACAGATGGGATTGCTGTGAGAACTGGCATAGACTTGATGGGCCAAATGGCCTCCTTCTATGTCAAAAAGAAATACCTTTTGCAATCCGAGGAATAATTTAAAATAATCACAAAAAGATGGGACAGTGTGAAAAAGCAGATAATTTCCGTGATGTGGGGAGGGTGATTTTAATGTATCGGGGACAGGAAGGAGCTTTATGTACAGTCACCTCCAGATCCAGTCACCGAAACCAAACAACACTCTGGAAGACCGGGTTAGGTGACAACAGGAACAAGTCAGGCATTGAAGGGAAGGAGTCACACAGTCGTACATCACACAGGCAGGACCCACTGTCCACACCCATCAAACACCGTTATGTTAATCCTATCAGAATCCCACTTCATCCCCAACACATCCCCACCAATCCTTCACTGGTTACCACTCAGCTACACACCAGGAGAAATTAACCTACCAACCTCTCAAGTCTCTGGGATGTGGGAGAGCAGAGCCTCGGAGGAAAGCCCACACAGGGAGAACGATCAAGCTCCGCACAGGCAGCTGCCGAGGCGAGGGCGTGAATCACTGGAGCTGAGAGGCAGCGGCTCTACATGTGGCGCCACTTGCAGTCCCAGATGGCTGCTCTGGAGGCCACACACCGGCCAGGCGGACCGTGCCAGAGGTTCTCAACCTCTTCCCAATTTTCCTTGCCACCGACCAACATGAAATTCCAACGTTGAAGCCTGTCAGATATCACTGCTCTGTAACGCCACCCAATGAAACAACAACAGGGAAGCAAACACTGCAGATGCTGGAAATCTGAAACAAAAACAAAATGCAGCATGTGTGCAGAGAAAGGGTTAATGCTGTTCCTCCCTCTATAGGTGCTTCCTATGCCGCTGAGTGTTTCAAGTTCGCCCTGTTGCCCGTTGGATGGGATAATTCCCCCTTCCCCACTCAGATGGTAACTGATAGCAGAACCTGTCATGGAACAGCAAAATGGCCCAACACTTGCTGCTGATTCCATTGGTACCATTACCTGCTCACATGTCCTGGGTTTTGCGCTGACGTATCTGGGGACAGTGCCAGCACTCTCACACCCATTCCACCGGGTGTTTAGCAGAAACTGTAAGCTTTAACACTAGAATTGTAGGCAAAATAGTTGCCTGTACTGTAGGTAAACAGGCAATCTGTAGAACTGCAGAGGAGATTTACCAGGATGCTGCCTGGATTAGGGAGTATGGATTATGAGGAGAGACTAAAGGAGCTAGGGCTTTACTCATTGGAGAGAAGGAGGATGAGGGGAGACATGATAGAGGTGTACAAGATATTGAGAGGAATAGATAGAGTGGACAGCCAGCGCCTCTTTCCCTTGGAGATGTCAGGGGGAGGTTTTTCACCCAGAGTGTTTGGGCATGGATATGCGCTGCCTGGGGTGGTGGTGGAGGCTGATACGTTGGTCAAGTTCAAGAGATTGTTAGATAAGCATATGGAGGAATTTAAGTTAGAGGGATATGTGGGAGGAAGGTGTTAGATAGTCTTAGGCGTGGTTCGAAGGGCGGAACAACATGGTGGGCCGAAGGGCCTGTATGGTTCTATGGTTCTAAAAGACGGCCTGCTCCCTAGCCATCTGCCCAACCTTGTCAGATGTGAACAACAAACAATCTGCTGGAAGAACTCGGTGGGTCAAGCTGCAACGTTTTGTCGACAATTCGTTCCCTCCCACAGATGCTGCTGGACCCGCTGAGCTCCTCCAGCAGATTGTTTGTAGGTCCAGCGTCTGCAGTCTCATCTTTCCCTTGGCAGATGTGACACCTTGATCGGCAAGTGGCCACATTTCAATACAGAGCCTCAATGGGTCCCTCTCACCTCCGAGCAGGAAGGTTGTGAGTTTGTCCTACTTCTGATATCAAAAATCTAGGCTGACCACCCCAGTGGGAGAGTGCTGCACTATCAGAGATGCCATCTTTTGCATGAGACATTAAACTGGAAATGGTATTGGTTTATTATTGTCACTTGTACCGAGGTAGTGAAAAAACTTGTTGTGCATACCATTCGTACAGATCACAGTGCATCGAGGTAGTACAGGGTAAAACAATAACAGAATGCAGAATGAAGTGTCACAGCTACAGAGAAAGTGCAGTGCAGGCAGACAATAACGTGCAAGGTAGATTGTGAGATCAAGAGTCCGTCCTATAAATGGTCTTATAACAGCCGGCCCAATAAAACGACTGAAAATCTACCTGCTCCTTCCAGAAAATAGAGGTGACAGGGCAGCTGTCCCAGACTGTGAGTGAGCTATTTATCTCTTAATCAAACCACTGACAATGTTATCACATTGCTGCAGGTGGGAGGTTGCTGTGCAAACACTGGCTGTTGCATTTCCTCTGCTACAACTGTGACCCTCTTCAAAGGCAGGTAGAGCAATGTTGGGGCCTGCTGAAAGGGACTAAAAGGTGCTATAGAAATGAAAACTCTTTCTGAGGCACGTCCTTCACAGGTGTTGAGTGTAGCAGCAATGTTGTTACCCGGGTGCCAGAATGACTGGAGCTGCATGATAAACCAGCAATTCAAGAAAGCTCATTAACAAACATACCACAAACCACAGCAGGGGTGGAGCAGGACTCCCCCACAGGAGAAACACGACAGGCAGCCCCAGTGCAGCCGCCACATTCCCAGCTAATCAGAGAAATTACACATTGACCGTCATCAAGGAAAGTTGCATTTCTCTGCAGGACAGAAGTACGCACACGGTTTTTAAAAGAGGAATCCTTGCATTTTTCTGAAATAACTTCAGGAACTTTTATAAATCCTGCCAGCTGAAATGCCCCAGGGCTGAGTTCAACAGAATGTTTTGCAGCCACTGCTCAAAGGCTCACACGCAACTCAACCCTCCAATGCACTAACACACACCCCTCCAACACACACAACCCTCCAACGCACACACATGCACCCCTCCAACATGCAGTGCAATTCCTACACTTGTGCACAACCTTCTCACAAGCGCATCACAGCCCTCACGTGAGCAGTACATTCCTCTCATATGTGCAGAGCAACTCCCACATGCAGGCAACATGACTCATGTATGTACAACACAACTTTCACATGCAACACAACACTCTCCCATCAGGCAGAAGATACAGGAGCCTGAGGGCACGTACCACCAGGCTCAAGGACAGCTTCTATTCCACTGTGATAAGACTATTAAACAGTTCCCATATACGATGAGATGGACTCTTGACCTCACAATCTATCTCGTTATGACCTTGCACCTTATTGTCTGCCTGCACTGCACTCTCTCTGTAACTGTGACACTTTATACTGTTATTGTTTTTACCCTGTACTACCTCAATGCACTTTGTAATGAATTGACCTGTACAATCGGTATGCAAAACACACTTTTCACTGTACCTCAGTACATGTGACAACAATAAACCAATACTCTCACACATAACTCACATGTAACAGTTCCTTCGCACGTAACACACCACCCACACGGGTAACACACTGCTCCCACATGGGTATCACACACAGGTATCAGGCACCGCTCCCACACGGGTATCACACAGGGGTAACACACACCTCCCACACGGGTATCACACCCACCCCCTCTCGCACAATCCGGCAGCAAACCCGATCTCCGGACGCTCGGCTCACC